>NC_140780.1:191528418-193928418 GCF_044657685.1 Stegodyphus dumicola
GCTTGCTTGGTTACCATAAATCAATTTAGGATACAATCATGAACATTCTATTCCTTCAATCACTACTACTTTTAATATATATTACATTTAAATAATTTTGTAATGTTAACAATTAACCTTGAAAATATAAAAAAAAGGGGAGATTCCAGTAGGTTCTCATGCTGTGCGACAACTTCATTTCAGGGTGCTCCAAATTGACTTAAATTCACTTTATAATCAACGATTCAGGTTAGTAAAACTATTGGTAATGATTCTGACAGACAATACATCAGTTAAGTATTTTAAATTTTATATTCATTAAATCTTTTGTTTTTTGCACTTTTCTTACTTTCATACTGAAAAAATCAGCAGGGAAAAATTAATAACATACATATTATATGAACGTACCATATAATGACCTAAAACAAAATTAAATACAAATATTAACTGAATCTTCATAAGAAATTCTACAAATGAATGCAGCAGATTAAGACATTACAAATCAAATAATATTTAGTAAGATAAATTGCCTTAGAAAATTATTATAGGTGGGGAAATGAAATATGGTGTGTATTTAATTAATTATGGCAAAGCACACTAGGGCTATCTGCCCAAGGGAAGGGATGCCTTCGTGGAGGACGTTTTAAGGAAAACTGGCTCATATACACGTTACACATGGGGAAAACCACGGAAATGAAATATGCACAATTAAATTTCAATTAATTCAATAAATTTCACTTATTGGGAAAACATTTTCCTCAAAAAGTGCTAAAAATTAAGAACCAGAGGATTCTGTATGCTACTGTGAGATGTGATGAAAAATTGGAAATGTCAAGGAAATCTTTACTTTTTTCATCGAGTATCGTTAAAATGTTTATCATTAACATGATTAGTGTGATTGGCACTTAGCTCATAAGGTCGGACATTAGTCTATTTAAATAGCTTTTTTATTACTCTTATTTTATTCTGGGGAATTATCTATAAATTTTCAGGAATGGTAACATACAAAAACAAGCTGCAGTAAAAATAAAGATAGAAAATGCAATATAAATGAAAAATTTCAGGAATAACTCACGAAAAGTAGTTGGACTAAAGATTAAAGTATTTCAAGATCGCTTGTCAAGGAAAATACCTTCATGGAAAACATTTAAACAAAAATGTGTCTATATACTTAAATATTCATACCAGAAAACCACACAAGTATACTTTCAATCTACCAGAAACCAATTTTATAGCTCTTGGCTTTTGCTAATTGTTCATATTTTTGTATTGGGGTGACCAGGGGGTTGGGATTTTGTGCAAGAAAAGAACAGCTTCGTACCAATCCACAATTTATTAAATCACTTCTTGGCCCCCTATATATATATATATTTGTTTTACACTCAATATCGTAAAAATTAGGCTTTGTGTGTGTTGCGACTGTCGATTTGACCATTCCGTAATGCTGAAGTGCATATTTTGATTTTGTATACTTTTGTGGAGGCTAGGTGGCTAGCACATCGCGCAGCAGCACCACAGGCCCATGGTTCAATTCCCGGGCTGGGCAAGGTCAACTCAGCCTTCCATCACTTGGTTCGATAAAGTGAGTAACAAGTTCGCTTGGGGACTAAACACTGGGGCTCCTGCGATTAAGCTGACCACTTGTTCAAGGGATATGCTTACGAATCCCGAGGCCAACGGTCAAGAAAGCAGATTTCGACCACTGCAGGCCTCGGCCCATTAAGGCTGTTATGCCACTGAGTTTAGTTTTTTAGAGTTTATACTTTTTTGGCAACCCTGTTGCACTCTGTTCTTAGAGAATTGTTTGATGAACTGATGGAGTAGGTAATAATGATTTTGAACTCTCGTTTTGAGAGTAATTTAGAATAGCTAACATGTTGTAAATAAATTTTGTATATAGTTTTAATTTGTGTGTGATTTATTCACATATTGAAGTGACTTTATTGAACCGTATTTTTCGTGATAAAAATTATCAGACTAACCTGTTTGGAAGTGCAAATGGTGTTACAGCGTGGCACATAATTTAAGCTTACATTAGATTCACTCCAAACTTTTAATTCATCAAAAACCTGAACTGGTTTTGGCCATTTAATGCTATGTTCTTAAAATGCTTCTGATGATTTATTACATAACTTGCCTTTTTATGGAATTTTTAAATCTCAACATGTGAAAATATGTAATGGGCACTTTAGTTCAGATTTTAAATAAATATACCAATATAGAAAAAAGTATGACAGCTAACAGTGGTCACATCCTTTTCCAAACTTCACCTTTCTTCTTCAAACTTGAATCTATTGCTCATTTTGTTTTAAGTTGATGCTATTACAACAGATAACACTACTTGCATACTAATGTGCTAACTTCAATCAGTTATATTACTGCATGAAAAGTAACTAGCAGATGAAGATTTTTCTCGGAAGAAAGGAATAATTTTACCATTTCTACATTATTAATCCCTAACTGCTTACTCCCTTAATCATAGCAGGTTACGAGTATTGTTTTCCATTTTTCACACCCCCAGTATACAGAACTGAGGGATAAAAAATTAATTTGAGTTGTATACAACTGCTGGCAAAACTTCTCAACTTTTTAGACAATAACACTACCTTAAATTTGATTTTAACTGCATATTTTATTTAATAACTCAATAACTTGTATAATGAAAAAGTAGGTATGAAATTAAGCCATCCCTAAAGGTTAAACTACCAGAGTTTTTTTAAAAGATATGCAAAATAGTCACTTCATATAAAGGATATCCAAGTACATTCAAATGAAGATATAACATTTTAAAACCGGCTTTCGTATGCAGGTTATCTAAACTAATATATAAAAAAGTGTTTTGAAGATTTAAAGTATAGCTCTGCTAATGTTAAAAACCAACCTAAGAAACCAGCACTAGCCCTGTAATAACAGAATTTTCAGAAATTAAAACTGTATCATTTAAACAATTTTATTACTAATAGTTAAAATTATTTATAATTTATTCAGTTTAGAAATCCGTACCATTAATTTCCACGGCATACAACAGGCAACCATAAGCATTACGCCCGACCATATTTAAAGACCGACGAATCAATTTACGAGCAAAGAGCAGCAATTATAAAAATTACAGAAAATAAATACCGTGCATAAAAACAGTAAGACTAAGAATTCAACTGTTTACTGCTCTGCATTTGCTTTCATCCCGCCTCCAAAATCTATAATATACATGCAATATTTGAACCTGATCTGCGAAATAATGTAAAATTTATCCACTCGGAGTACTTACCGCTAAAGATCATCGCTGCAGCGGCTCCCATCGTTCCAAAAAATGGACCGTAAATCGGTGCATCGTCAGCCATTTTTTAAAATTTTTTGAATGAATTATCCGATTAAGAATATAATTTGAAATGATTCGAGATCAGTGTACTTCCACGAAGTTAACCCCAAGATATCTCACCAGTACCGAAGTCAAAATGGCTGGCAAAGAAACACCCGTCATATGATGGATATAGCAAATGGGGGCGGATGTATGAGGTCCTCTGGCGGAATGAAACTGCGGCTATTCCAGATTAAAATAGTAATAAATTCAGGGGCAGGGATAAATTCAGAACATGCAATTCTTATTAATACCTGACTTCTTAAAAATGATTAGTATAGGAAAGCTCATACATTTTCTTAATGTATGACTTCATCTGAATTACAGAAAATTGTTTCAGATTAATAATTTTTCAACTTTTAAACAGGACACCGTAAACTTTCATTGGTACCTCTTATCTACACTATCTGCAAAATTTTAAATTATGCTAGTGTAGAGAGCTAATATGAAAATAAAGTCAAATTTAACACTGTAATATATATAACAGCTCTTACGTGTGTATATGTAACGAAAAAAATTGCAATTAAAAGAAATTCTAAAACTAACCCAGTTATCAGCTTAATACTGCAACAACTGATAGTAAAATTTTAAAAAAATAGAAAACACATTTAAACCGTTATATATTGAGACTGAATCAAGCAATTATAAAAAATAAAAATTAACTGTATATGTAGAATGTCTACTATTTATGCACTTCTTCGATATTGATCTCAGTGCTATTTTAGTTTTTTTATTCACATGATTTTTTGCTTACGCAACTGCTTGACTCATGTTGAATATGTAATGGATTTAATATTTCTTTATTTTGCAATGTATATATGTGTGTGCGTGCACGTGTGTGTATCTTACACAGATACATAAAGCATTTGCCCTAAATCCTGCAAAAAGTCTCCGCTTGATATTTACTCTGCAAACTAAAGGGTATTTGGAAACTATAACTTCGTAATCTTTGTATAGGAGAAGTACAGAAGTCCTTATACTCCGTGGTTTAACCTTTACGGGCATCAAAGTAGGGTTTTGTTACAGTTTAGGTCTAAAAGGCCAGAGCCTGGGAAGCTAGATTTTAAAGGGTACGTAGATCATTGTACATAAAATGAAGCATAAACCTGTTTGTATCGAATACGAATAAATACGAGGATTAAGACACAATAACACGCCGAATAAATACTAATTCAGAAGTCAAACAACAAAAATCAGAGTTATACCTACAAAATTTTCACAGGACTAGTTTCGATGGTTTTACCGAACCATCATCTTCAGCTGCAAAACCGCAAATGAACAAGATAGGAAATAATGATTAGATAAGATAAGAAAGCCTGGACAAGAATAAGCAAGTGGCGCCATCTGTTGGCGAAACCAGAACTAAAACATAATTTCTCTAAAAGCCGAAGGCAAATTTGGATTGGAATTAGGATCGTTAACTAGAACAGAAAGATTTTTATGAATGTGAAATGCCTCTAGAAAATCCAGTTCTCCAATGGAAGATGTTTTTTGAATAATTTTGGCAGCAGAAAAATTGAAAGTGTGATTTTCGGACCAGCAATGTTGAGCAACAGAAGACTTCTGTGTTTCCTTTTTTCTAACATATGCCTCATGTTCTTTGACGCGAAATTTTAAGGCTCTCTTAGTTTGGCCAATGTAAATTAAACCGCACTGGCAAGGAATCCTATAAATACCCCAGGAATTCATATCCGGAATGGGGTCCTTGAGTATAGAAGTTGGAATTTTATTGATGGGAGAGTAAACAACCCGAAAGTTAAATTTCTGCAAAATATGTGCAACTTTATAGCTAATTGATGGAAAGAAGGGAATGACAACAGAATTTTTCCTAAAATAAGAGTGGGGCTTTTAGTGTGTTGAGATGAGAATTTTTTAACTGCTTGATTAATAATGTTGGGTGAAAAGCCCCTGCCAATAGCTATTGCTTTTAAATAATTTAGTTCTTCATCAAGGGCTAGTTTGGAGGAGCAAACTTGAAGAGCACGGAAAACATAGGAATAAAATGAAGCTAACTTTTGTTTAGTCGGATGACATGATTTAAAGTGTGGTGGAAGGCAAACCGATGAAGGTTTACGGTAAACTGTAGTACTGAAGTTGGATGTGTTACGTGTGACCAGAATGTCGAGAAACGGAAGAGAATTGCAAGTCTCAAGTTCAAAAGTGAACTGAATAGCAGGATCAATAGAATTCATTGTTGAAAGAACTCTATTTAAATCATCTTTATTACCTTC
The DNA here is from genome assembly GCF_044657685.1 of Stegodyphus dumicola. Lineage (NCBI taxonomy): Eukaryota > Metazoa > Arthropoda > Arachnida > Araneae > Eresidae > Stegodyphus > Stegodyphus dumicola. The sequence continues at coordinate 191,533,987 of NC_140780.1, forward strand.
AAACAGGGTAAAAGTATCGTCTACGTAGCGGAACCATGCCGGGAAGTTTAAAGTTTCAAACAATTTTTTCAAACAATTGTTTCAAACAACAAATTACTTTGATTTAAGTTCTTTGTTTACACGATCCACTTTCTCGGACATACTATTTTGTAATCATGCAGGTAAACATTTTATATTTACGTTTAAGGCTCCATTCAATAATCTATTCATGAATTTCGTTCCCTCAAAAGCATTTTATTTCTTCAGTTTCATCAGATTTAGCAACTTTAAGTAGTATTATTATCGAAATAGCTTGTAGGAATAAAATGGCAGGAGACAATGAGATTAGCAAAGAGGTTCATACTACGCAAAGCTCAGGATGAGAACTGGTAGTGTTCGACTGTAATATATTAATTGCTACCTTCCTGAAATTACTTCCCTGCTCAAAACTTTGGTACATTACATTTGTGGAAAATTAAATCTTCTACTTTATTAATATTTAATGTAATAATAACTTTTACGCAAATTTATTTTATAAATTTGTTCTTTAAATAATTATATAACTTAATTAATAATTTTTAATTTCAATTTAATAGTTAAATTTATGAATATGTTTTATGCGAGACTGCGTTACTTTGTTATAATATTTATAATCTTGAATTATCACATTTTTAGATTTTGATTTGCTTTCAATAAAATCATAACGCTTTTGCAGAATTGATCCCTATCGGTACATATTTAATTTATTTCTGTTTATTTATTATTTTCTGTTTTATTTCTGGCATTTAGCTAGTTATTTTATTTACGATATTAAATACAAAGTAACAAACCTTTTTTCTTCTTTAGATTTCTTTTTTTAAATGATTTTTCTAATCTTTATGAATTTAATAAGCATTTCATTATTAAAACCTATTAAGAAGACAAGACTGCAATATAAAATATTTAAACTATCATAAAAATATATAAGAGAAATAGATATATAATTAATGGGGATATTAGTTTTATCCTGGGCATTAAGAATAATGAACTGCATTGGCAGGCTAAGATAAAAACGCTGCAACGGGGTTTTCACGAGCAAAATAACATCTCGCTGTGCCACCACAACACTTACTGTGTTTCGGGAATAAGAGAATTCAAACATATATCTTGCATAAAACGTGATTTCTTTATACTGTAAAGGCCCTTATTTTCGCGAGGCTTTAATTTTCGCGAGCCCGTCGTAATCGCGAAAATTTAAGCCTCACGAAATACGTTTTTTCCGCCTCAGATAATAATAAAAAATCAAATTTTTCACTTACCCAAAATTTAATGATTTATTGCACAATTACAAGCTTTTTCTTGACAGATTTCTTTCTTATAACTATTTTTTGAATAATATACAAATATATTTCTGGAATATAAAATAATGAAATTAATAGAAGGCAGCTCATTCACCTAGAATACTATTTATACCAGCTTCTTTGAAGCCATTCAAAACTATCTCATGCTTGGTTTCAATACCGTTAAACACGCGCGCAATCCAAGAAGCGTGAATCGGTTTTAGTCGTGATATTCGCAAGTCGACAGATTCTTTTTCCTCTAGAAACTGAAGCTCATTAGAATACCACTCAATAAACTCATTCTTGAGCAAACGCTTGAACTCTCCATTTACAGTCCAAAGGTTGGAGTTTTCCTGTGCAGGAAGCGGACACAAAATTGGAATAATATTCCTCTTCTCTAGTTCAGTCAGAAAAAGAGGATCTTGGCGTGCCTTAAAAACGTCGAACAATGCTACACCAGGTTGTGCTGGAACTAGCCCGAGAAGCTTTCGCTGCTTGTCGTAATAAGGTGCAAGAAATTCTTAAAATAATAAGGTACAGGAAATTTCTTAAAATGCTTTATGCAAAAGATGTACTTTTGGAATTTTTCAACTTTACTTAGGTACTTTTGAAATCTTTCAACTTTCGGTTATTTTCATATAAAATTCGCGAAATTTTCAGCTTGCGAAATCACCTATATATTCATTTTCGCGAAAATTACGGCCCACGAAAATAAGGGCTTTTACAGTATGTAATTATATATGTGAATATATGGACTAATTTTAAAAAAAAATTCTGTATTAATAATCTAGCATTTTTATTCCTTTTTTACCTTTGACTGATTTATTTTTAATGAAACATTCCCGCTCTCTGATCAAGCTACAGCGAAACAGATACTCAAACACGAAGACTATCTGAAATTCAAATATTAACTAGGACTACATAATTTAGATTTAACTTTTCATCGCTTTGCAAGATCTATCTCTGTGATTTCACATAAACTAAATTATATCCTACAATGAAGCTGGCGAATTCTCACACGGGCGTGAATAAATTACCAGCACAGAAGAAGGGTGAAAAATAACCCTTTATTTAATTCAAAATGATTAACAGAAAGGCACGGAACAGAAGGAATTAACAGAAGATCTCAGTGCTTTACAATGGCACCGTTAGCTTGCGGTGAAATTGAAACATAAAATATAATTCAAGTCGAAATCTAAAATACAATAGTGCTGGATTAGTATGTTAAATTACGCCTAACAGAGTAACTCACAAAAACCTAACAGGTGTAATGATCATGATGGCCGAGAGGTTTACTAACGTAACAGCGAGATAGCAACGAAACGTGCGTTAGCTAACGAAAACGCGCTCTGAATAAACTTTGAGATTCACTCATTTAAATACTCACATTTAAATACTAATTTTAAAAACAATGCGAAACCGCCTCGCCAACCGACGCGAAGCTATGACATGTACTCCAGGTACATGAAATGGGAAGAAGGTGATAATTTTGAGTAATCAAACATCTTAGCGAGAACGTCTCTTCATTGGCTGGCGCTTGAGCCGTGATTTGCACTTCACGAGTTTGTGAAAGATAATTCATCGAGGTCAGTCACGTGAGTGATCACCCATCCAAGTATACTGATCTCGAGAGGAACTGCTTGAGAATTGAAGTCCTAGGAAGATCTAAGAAATGGAGAAAAGTAAAATATTATTAAAGTCCGTAAATATCCTCAGTTCTCATCATCAGATGAGAATTATTCATTGTCTTCTGCGAAACTCATAAGCGTCATTGCTGCTTTAAACCCAGCAGTAAACTTCTCAGCCGTTGTTTTTGCAGCATGTATCTTCTCTACGTGATTGACGATACTTCTCAGGAAGTTTTTAATTTTCGGATCGTTGATCCACTCAAGGGTTTCTTTATATTTCTTCGGAGGTGATTGTAATCTTTTCTTCGTCGTTTCAGTGTATAGAGTTTCCGGTTGAGTTTGTCTGTTATTTTCCACTTTTTGGACTAATTTGGGGAAATCCGCTGGAGTTGGAATTGGAGCTGTGGGCTTCTGTAGTGGTTTCTTTGCTTCAAACTTTTTCTTACATACAGGGCAACCCCTATATGAACTTACGTGCTGCTGAGAACAGAAAATACACGTAGGCTTTTCTTCTGGCTTTAATGGGCCAGTCTTGCTACTGTGCTGCTTTTCACACTTGCAGCATCGCTCTGTATTTGAGCAAAGATGCAACGAATGGCCGTATTCCTGGCATCTATAGCATTGTGTTACTCGCTTTTTAGGTGCAAACTGTTCGATCTTCACATTCACACTAAACATATTGTTTAGTTGATGTATGGTTTGCCCTTCTTTCGTTTTCTCGAGTTCCAACAAAAATATCGGAAGTTTCTCGACAATTTCTCCTCTGCGTCTTGTGAACTGCTTTACTTTCTGAATGGGGAACTTTCTTTTCTCTAAGTCTGCAAATATCGCTTCTTCTTTCATCGTCGATGGTAGATTTTTAAGAACTACTTTTATTCGCTTTTCGCTCAACATTTGGAAGGTATGAAACGGTATGTTTCTTTTCTGTAAAACATCTGTTGCTTTTCTGTAATCGTCAACTGTTTTTAGGTTAATATACAGCAATCTCATCTTCATGTCAGCTTCAAATTTGTTACTGCAGATATTAATTAAGATTTCATGTATTTGAAACCAACCCACTGCTTAAAGACAATAGGTGGGGGAGTTTCTTCTTCCGTAGTTCCTCCTTCTGCAGAATTTTCAGCATTTTCCAATATCTGGAACCTATTTTCGTTTGTAATATCCATAGGGATTTCTTTTTCTGTATTTTTAGCAGTCTTCTTTGGTGTGACCTACATTCCTGCTTCATTATTTTGTCTTGGTTCTCTGCTTTCTTTTAGCTGAGCTTGGTATTCCATCTGACTTTTATTCAGGGCTGCCTGCAGTCTTTCATCTTCTGCTTTTTGGGGTGCTTTTTGCTCTGGTGTCTTGGAGCCTTATCTCTTCTCGTATGCCTCCATGTCCAGATCAGGATAATTATCTCGTAAGTATTGGAAGACTGTTGTGAATCCGTTTCCTTAGTTTCTTCAATTTGACTATCCGTCATCTTTACTTCAGTATCCTTACTCTTTTTAGAAATACTTTCCGCGTCAGCTTCAGTTTGAAGTGCTAATCTTCTTTTTCTTTTTGGTTTTCTTTACCTCAAGAGATGAAAGAAAATCAGATTTTCTTAGGAAAAACTTCTTTTTTGATGTAGTCGTTTTTTCCAGTCCGTTATTTCGCTTTGATCGTAAAGTTGTACGTAAAGTCGTTTGGTGGCCAGTAAAAGGATATTTTTGTTTATCTGAGAGTAACTAAATTGCAGTCGAAAATGAAGTCTCTCACCGCCTACGGGACTGGGTCAGTTACGAAACAAAATAAAGATATCCAAAGTGCGTGCTATAAGCTCGGTGTTTCAGCTCCGAATGTGTCTCTCCAAACTCAAGAACTGCTGAGTTTAAATGGGAAGTCTGGAGTCGCTCTCCATATAGCCAAAGTTTAGCCCTCAGTGACTGTTTTCTTTTTCTCAAATTAAAGGAACATTTATCTGGAATGAGGTTCTGTTCAGACGCGATGTGAAAACAGCCACCGAGAATTGGTTCAACGGGCAGGGCTGTGATTTCTACAAAGCCTTGTTAAACAAGACGGTCCTGCGTTCAGATAAATGTCTAAATAGATCGGTCATTATATGTAAAAATGATATGCAAGTATGCCTCTTAATTACTTTGTTTATTGTTAATAAATAATTTTTTATTACCCATGTAACCTTTTTATTTTTGGATCCATCCCCGCATAAGTTTTCAAAGTGGCCAGCTCCGCAAACGACGACGCATTGCAAGCGGGAGATTGTTGGGAACAATTACGAATGTAACATCACAGGAGGAGTCTTTATAACTTCACGTTTTATGACATCTTTCAATTCTGACGAATCTTATGGGTCTGATGTGTACATCTTAGTTTTCAGTTAACTCCAGAACCAGAAATCTATTAGAGTGAGGAAGGGGAATCGGGGTGGCTATGAAACTACTGGTGATGACTCGTACTACTGGTGATGACTTGAATCGTAGTACTACTGATGATGACTTGAATCGTAGTACTACTGATGATGACTTGAATCGTAGTACTACTGATGATGACTTGAATCGTAGTACTACTGATGATGACTTGAATCGTAGTACTTGAAACTACTGGTGATGACTTGAATCGTAGTACACGTTGAAAACTTGTAACTCCAATAAAAGTCTTCTCCCCCTCTCCTCTCTTGTGTTGTCCTTATTGGTTCTTTACAATGCTTTTCTTTGCAAATGTTTTACACCAGCAATTTTCGTCATATGGGCATCGTTCCAACGCATTTACGGTTTCTCAATGCGCTGATCTTAAAAGTAGGTGTTTCTCTTCGAAAATTTCGAAATTTTTTCACTGCAACCGTAGCCGTGAGAGCTTTATTGTTTAAAATCATCAGAATCTTGAGCTCATGCCTTCAAATAACAATATTTGAAATTTCATTTCATTTCGATTGGTTGAGTGGATAGGCAGCTAGGGGTTTACATGTCGGGAAAGATTTTTTATGATCACTCTGTGTATAGCAATTAATGATGTAAAACAGATGTATGCGTATTGATAAGCTAGTTATATATGCTAGCATAAAATACAATGCAAATGCTTAATTACATGAATCCTTTTCTTTACAAAATGTGAATTACAGTCTACTCAAAAGAAAGCATTCGCAACTTCCACTTAAGATAATTTATTCAAGTAGCTTTCTGTAATTTTGGCTAATTTCAGTCCCATAACGTTTTACTTTTAGTCAAAAATTAAAGTAATTACTAATTTTCTTTTTTCCAATCCATTTCGTATGTCACAAAAACTCCCTGTAAAATGCTATCCTTACCTATCAATATTGCAACCAAAACAGAAAACATGTGAATATTTTCTAAAACTATATTTATTTATCAGCAGAAATGTACATGACCATCACATGTACATCACATGTATTACGCATAATCCTTTACTATCTACTTTCTCCTGAATAAAACTACAGCTTCAAACATAAGTTTTAAATATCTTCACATTCTACGAAGTTTGTGAACTTGCGATGTCATCGAGTATTCACAAAAAGTGTGTTTGTTCTCTTGGCTGTTTTAGACACACAGAAACACTTTTCCTTTGCTAACGGTACACATCATTAAATTTTTTGTTGTATTTATTTCTCTCTTCAGTGTCTCAAAAAATGCAGTTATCAATCATTTGTTTGTTAACAGGACATGTTTCCCGAGTGTCTGGAAGAATATGTAGTCATTTTGCTGATATGAAGGAAAGGGATAATTCTTTAAATTTTGATTATTCAGAACATTCGTCAATTTACGTCAAAATGCCGCATTTACTGTCATTATTAAACATTCACATGAACATCAGCGTTACAAAAAATTTTATGCTGCTGTAACTTTTATTCGCTGTCAGTAACTAGAAAACGAGCAAAGTAAATGCAAGTCATATAAGGCATGGAGTCAGCAAAATGCTTTCGAGTGTTTTCCAGCTCTAAGAAGGTAAGGTTATTCCTACGGAACAGTGAATATTCTTCAAATATGGAGAACTTCTTTTAAGTAAAGTTAATTATTCAGCGAGCTAAGATTTGGTAAATGAATATCTTAATTTCAAGAGCGGAACAAGATTTTCATGATTATACCTGGATAGCTAGCTGATTTGAAAAAGGGATGGGTTTCAAATGTGACTTTTTCATCTGATTTATGACAACAAAAAATTAGGTGATTTCAGGATATAACATAAACATTTGCTTTAAAATATCTTCTCGATCTCAAAGAAATTAAATTTGCCTAGGTATAAATAAATAATAAAGCCTTTGTTTCTGCTTTTTCTTTAGCAATAATTTCGAGATTTTTTTTTAATACAAAAAGTTATGGTATTAACTTTTAAACACCTGATCTGTTTTTAAGAGCAATAAACAAAACATTTAGGAGTTATTTAAGGGCTGAAACAGTGATAATATCAGTGTCAAATTTGCATTTCACTTTTTTATATACGTTCAAGATATTCTGAAATTGAATTTTAACCTGAAATAGTTTTTCTAAATGAATTTTCAGGTGATCATAAATTTATTGACTAAATTTAAAAATTCTTGCCTTCCCGTCCTTTAAACACCAGTACACTTTGTCTGAAATAGAATTAAAAACATTATCCTATAACAGAAAGCTGAAAAGGAAAGATGACACATAGTTAATAAGAAACAATACAATGTTGTTATTTTATTAGCTTATAATATAATTATTCAGTATGGCATTTTTGTAAATAAAGGGTACTGTTGTACATTTTGTAAAAAATAAGTAAGCTTTATATTTAATAATTATAACAATTATTAATTATTTAATAAGTCATTATAAGATTATAATTCAATATTTTTGTGGAATATACTTTTTGAGGATATTTTCTTCCCTAGGAATCCTAGCATTCAATTGTTTGAAGCATTAAGTTCTAAGAAATTGTCTTGCTTCAACGTAGAATTAATTATTCACATGAAGTCCCTTAACCAAAGAAAATGCCTTACAAGGGTGTATTTTTGAACAACAGCTTTTATTAGAATAAATATTTTTATTTTAATACTATTACTAATATACAAACAAATATTACGTTCACTAGAGTGAATAAGAGTACTAGATGTTGATGTTTGTTCTGGATTTGTCGCTAGCAACCAAACAAGTTAGCGGCTTGGTGTCTTCATAATTTTTCCCATGCGTTATGCGAGTTCAAGCCAATTTCAATTTGAAAATTTTCCAAGAAGGTATTCTCTTAAAACAGATAGTCCAGGACAATTTTAACAACTGTAAAAAATAATCTACGTATATTTTTTGTTATACGACAGCACGAGCAAAATGATTTTCTCTGCAAAAACATATGCACCAGCACTGATTATCGGCCGCTGTTAAGTTAACTATATCTCTTATTCTTTGCAATACTTTTATTTTTTTTCAAAGAAAGTTTTGTCAGTAAAATGCACTATTTATAATCTGTATTTTGTTCTTCTGTTATGTAAATAACCAACTTAAAACATATATTTCGTAAGCTGAGAAAGCCCAATAGCGCGCGAGCGGTTTCTTTCTATTCAAAACTGTTTAGCGCATGTTACCTTATTATAAAAATCTGATCACCACATGACTTCCTTGTACGGAATATTAAATTATACGCATTTTTTCTTGCATTTCTTTTAAACTTATTGGATTGAATGAAATCTACTTCGCCGACAGCGCATAAACCACAATAGAATAAATGTAAATGCATTCTTTAAAATTCACTCTATTTGTTTACCATAGCGACACTCTGGCGCTAGATTCACTTAAGTATTATATTTCGTTCATTAGTATTATATTTCGTTCATATTATAACACAGAATGCACAAAATTTATATCATTTAAAGAATTATCTAATCGTTGCCTCATGTTCTATTCAAATCCTATAATAAAGCTAGAACGATGTATAAAAGCAATTAAGCAAACAAAACAAAAAAGAAACGATTTTCACAGACAAACGTTTTTCACAGACGATTGAGTATTTCTCATTTAATTAATTCAGTTCTCACTTCGCGACAATGCAAAAACACATAAAAACTCAAAATATCTGTATTTTCTTCTTAATGACTTATTTCTTCGAAAAATTCCAGAAAGGATTAAGCATGATTTAATTCGCAATAATAAATGAAGGCGTTATCTTTGTTGTTGCGAAGCTACGTTTCTCTAGATTGGCAACAAATCCACTACTCTGCTGTTTCAAATGTAAACAAGCAATGGCCGCCAACAAAAAAATTATTAGGCTTATCGGCACTTAAAAGAACTTTAAATTTGTTGATAATTCTAAAAACATTGCATAGAGATTTACTAAAGGCATAAAAACCTTAACTGGAAGATAAGAACAACATAAGTCAATCATTTTTAAAGCAAAAAATGTACAATTTACAAACATATAAGTGTAAAGAAACTGAGATCACTGAGCCGGGTAACAGAGTGGATATATATATAAATATATGAAATATGTTACGGTGAAACACCGAAATCTGGAGAATGTCGACTTTCACCGGTGAATGTCAACATTCACATAGTCTGTTGGTGTATGTCCGAAATATTTTCCAAATACTCTTATTTCTGACTTAACCGGTCAATGTCGACATTCACCATGTACTAATGGTGAATGTTGAACATATAACAATATTATATTTTCTTCTCCGTAATTCAGTCGCGAATAAACGCACTTGAGACTTGAAATAAGAACTTAAGAACATGAGAACCTAAAACCCACAATACATTCAAAATGAGAAAGGAAAATAATAGACGTTAAAAACTTACTTAATTATACAGTACGTTCTAAATAAGAAAATAAAATAACAGTAATAGAAAACTTACTAAATTATGTGATTCAAATCTTATTTATTGCAACAACTTAAACTATTATGGCATTTTATGATCTCTCTTTTCGACTTTCACCAGAGCATATCTGTGATTTTCGACATACACCGGTGATTAGAATTGTTCACAGCACTGGAAGATTATATTCCTAAAAGAAGTTGCGTCTCGTAAAGGACGTTTAAAGGGAAAGAATTCGTATTCGTTCACATGAGGAAAAACGAAGAAACCTCCCCTGCAATAAACCTATTTGCCGAGATTTGAATTCCTTCAAATTACCAGTCTTTAATGAGCTTACCGATCTTAGCGCTCAAGGGTCACGCATATTTAAAAAATTGCTTATGTATTATAAGAAAAGGGCAACAGAAAAATTTAGAAAAATGTAATAAGAGCACAATAAGAATTTAATTCACTTAAAAGAGCATCCTTTTTGTTGGGGGGGGGATTTACAGAAAATAGTAACGTGTTTTCAGCTGAGTTCATTCACCAGAGAAAAACTTTGCGTGTAAAGCTGTTTTTGAAATGTTTCACTATACAAGTAATACAAAATGAAGCATAGAATTTTTTTTTTCTCACATGCACCCAAATGCACGCGTTACCCTTTCATGGATTTGAAGAACTCACAGAGAGAGAGTAGAAATACGGACAACAGATTTTTATTGGTGTCTGACTAATAGCTTTGGGAATAAGTAGTCTTTCAGTCACTCAAGCTCCGACGCATTCAAATGCGAACGGTTCTCAGAAGCTATTCGAACAAACAGGGCCAACGAGTTTAGTTATGCTACATTACAAAGAAGATAAAAGTGGCGTTCACTATGTTAGAGAAAAGGCCTTTTGGTGGTGAAATTTGTCAATGCGTACATCAAGGGTTGGCTTCTTATCTATTGATCTACATCTGTAAAGAAATACCGCAGAAACATGTGTTCAAAAAGACCACTTTTATACTTCTAAATACTTTCGTTCTGACAGCAAGATTTTTTTTAAAAAATCAAGTTGTTTTCAATATAGAAAAAAAAAAAAAAAAGTAATAAGCTAATTTAAATTGTTTTTCACAGAATCAAGTAGGAAGATAAAGTATTATTATATTTTCGTAGAGATTATTTTGCGAGTAATGTTTTTCAAGTTACGAAAATCTCACCTAAGTGCATGTATTTTCAAATCAGATTTATTTAATGCCTAATTTACTAAGTAGTCTTAATTTACTAAACAATCGCACTTTCGAACATATAAAATATACATTAATACATACATAAAAATGAAATAAAATTTGAAAATAATGCAATTTAGGAATTAGTGTATTAAAAATAATAAAAAATTTGTTGTGATATCACTTTTTACGTTATATGCATTTATTTTATTTTTGTAATATGCGTTTAAATTTATTTTATTTCGGTATATGCATTTATTAGCCTTTGTTGTCAAATTTTGTCAGATTATTTGAATATGGCAAAGCAAACGGGATCTGTCTGTCTAAGGATAGACAAGTCGCCGTGGTAGGCTTTCTAAGTAAAGCTCACTCATATCCATGTGACTCATATCCATGGGAAAAACTATGAAACCCAACTATGCAGCCAATTTGTTCGTTTTGGTTTCAGTGCGAGTAGAATTAGTAGTAATCAGCGGTCTTAGCTAGGTGGGCCATTATTGGGCTCTGATAGAATTTGAAAACCTGATAAATCGTATTTAATAAACATAATATCAGTAAACGAACCAGATTTATAAAAAAAAAAAAAAAAAAAAAAAAAAAATGCTGGTATCGGACATAACTAAATCTCGATATAACACATAATTACACTGATAAAGTGAGGTGTTATATCACTGAATTCTAATACTAAGCGGAATATACATTAATTCTACATATAGAAAATTTTAGCAAATTTCGCGGGGAATGTCTGTCGGCAAAATCCTTGTTATATACATCGTTATTTTAAATTCATTGCATATCTCGTATTTTTACTCTTGCCTCAAAACACATTTAATTTACAAATAACTTTACTTTTTATTTAAAATTAATAACTTTATTTCCTTATAGAAATTTCTCTTGATCTTTTCAGTTATAGGATAACACGCGCGAAACAATGGTAAAATTTTTCTAAACATAAGAAATTTGTTACTTAAATTCATTTTTTCATTAAACAAAAACAAAACAGAATGAGACATTATTAAAAATGTTTCATTGACATTTCATATTATGAAAACAAGAACATTGCTATAAAAGCAAAGAAAAAAAAACAGCATATTTCATTTAACGGGGACCAACTTTGACGCATAAAATTTTCAATACAAAATATTTTAAGCATGTTTATTTAATTATGGCAAAGCACTCGAGAGTTATTTACATAAGGGGAAGGATGCCTTCGTGGAGGACTTTCTAATGGGAGCCGGCTTGTGTACACGTTACACATGAGAAAGACACGAAAGCATCCATGTAGCCATTTCGCCGGGATTCGAACCCCGGATAGAACTACCAGTATTCCATTGTGGGCTAGCTTCGATAACGGAAAAGATCAAAATCTTATAACAAAGGCAAAATGATAGCCTGTATAATACAAAGTTATTGCCATTTCAATAGCATAAAGTGACTTTCGCGATATTGTATTTTATTTTATTTAGCTCATGACAAAATATACGAGGACTATTTGGTAGTTTGACCTGGATTGAAACCTCTGTGAACTGGCTCACCACATCTGCGTTTTCGTGAATTTTACCTATATGTAACACCGGTACGAGATAGTTTTCCTTAGAAGGTCTTTCACGAAAGCATACCCTCTTTAAACAGATCGCCCTTTGCGAGCTTTGTCATTAATCTAACAGTCCAAACGTAATCCCAAGCGAGGACTCGTAGTCAGAGCACGTCTTCGTGAAGGACTTTTTAAATGAGATTGGCTTATATTCGCGTTAAAAATAGGCAGCAAAAATCCACGAAAACTGCCATGTAGCCTAGCATCGCGAACACATAGTTATTGATTTTTAATTTGGTTTGGTTTTATGTGATTACGGCAAAGCCTCGAAGGTTATCTGCCTAAGAGGAGAGATGCCTTCGTGGAGGACTTTCTAAGGGATACTGGCTCGTATACACGTTACACGTGGGAAAAATCACGAAAACGCCCTTGCAGCCAACCCGTTCGCGGATTCGAACCTCAGACCGAATTATCAGTGTTCAGCGACGTTTACTGATCGGCCGCTGGTAGGTGACAATTATTGAGTACCAACGGATTAATTAAGTTAGGAATTTAATAACTTTCATTCGTAGTGCTGCTATCAGCACTGACATTTGGAGAGATTATTTTCTAACGAAATTCTTTTAATGTAATTAATTTAATTCGTTAGCTAATTGTTCCTCCGACTAATTTTTGTGCGCAGTATGCGTAACTCTTCCATACTTTAACTGTTTTACTTAACTTACACTCCATTGATTTTAAGCGATTTTATACCGGTAGATTTCTTTCCAAAAAAGTTCCAAGAAATGCATACTTTTCCCCTAGATTTTAGAACTAATTTGTATTTCAAATTTTAATAATAAAATTTTTAAAAACAAATATTTCTAGAAATTCCTGCGGCATATGATTTTATTCGATTTAATTGAAGTTTTCGAGTAGAATATCTTCCTTTCGACATCCAAGAAATTTTTATATGTCAGTTCGCGTTTACAAGGAACACACAGCCACATATTCGAATACAAAAATCAGGCATACTGAAAGCACATTTTTAACATTTCAAAATGTAAAAAGGAAAAATATACCATTAGAAATACCCGCACTTGAAATACGAGGACAAACAAGATAGTTTGCAGCATTTTATATTTTATCCTGTTCTTGATGTTGTAGTCAACTTTTAATACATTGTATAATATATGGTTTATTAAAAAGTACGTCCTACGTTACAATTGTTACTTTTTCCTGTTTCTTCTTTTCCTGTTTCCTGTTCTTCTAAATTTCGGTAATGTATTATAACAACGAGCGATTCTGTTTAACTTTCATTTGTATAAATAACCACAAGGCAAACTATTGTAAAACGATTTATCTTCATTCACAAGCTTGCAGTCGTTGGAAAGATAATGCGCACCTGCTCTCTGACAATGATTCTTCATTCTCAGGACCCATCCGTAAAGTGTTCTTTTCAAACAGACTTCACACCCTATTAAGACTTTTGTGTCAACTGACAGCCGCCTGCAGAAAGGTAGGGGAAGGAAGACCAGATCGCGTCGTCTAAACAGGTCTTAAGCAATCTTCGCGAAATTCGGGTTTCGTGTATACACGTCTTAAGCATTTTTCGTGCGATTTGAAATTCGTGTAAAGACGCCTTAAGCATTTTTAAAGAATTCCAAAAACGTTTAAACACGTCTTAAGCAGTTAAAGGGTTAAGAAGTGTAAAATATGTCTCTATTAACGAAAAAAGATAGTCTTAGTCAAAGTTATAGAGAACCTGAACAAGATGTTCGAAAGTCCGATATTTTAGGAGTAATTCAGGGTCTTTTCGACACTATTGAAACTATGAGAGATAAACGAATTTCCAAGAATATCATACATGATTTTCTGGCCTGACATTTATTGCTAAATGGATAGAGAGATGTTCTACAAATGAAATTGACTTTGAGAATTCCAGAAGGAGAGATGAAGGAATGAGCCAGGTCTTAGAGGAGATTAGAGAGATTAAGGACCTGATTTCAATAAGAAATGCTGATGGAGCAGCTGGTGAGTGTAAGATGGAGGAGGAGGAAGTAAGAGTAATTGCAGAAAAAGAGAATAAAGATATGGCAAAAAAGATTAAAAGGGATAGAAGAAAAGATAACGAAATTTTACTTAGACCAATTGATAAACAGTTTGATATTTACGATGAAATAACCCATCAGCTGGATCCTGGTAGATTGGAAAGATAATGCGCACCTGCTCTCTGACAATGATTCTTCATTCTCAGGACCCATCCGTAAAGTGTTCTTTTCAAACAGAGTTCTTTCCAAACTATTGGAGTGGTCAATTCGTTTACTCGAAAGAACGGAGATGTAATCGTAAAATTAAAGGATAAGTACGAGTTTGCTATTCTGGAGAAGGCTATTCTAAAAGAAGAGAAATTGAAAACTATTGTAAGGCCCAGAAAATACAAATTTATTAAACCTAAGATCATTTTATATAATGTGAGAGATCATGTTGAGGATGGAGATATTATGAAGAAATTGAAAGAAGGATGTCATTGTTCTGAAGAATGTGCCAGAGCGCTGTTTCGAATTCCTGCAGAGGAGAAAGGTGTTACTCACCGTATTTATGTTATTTCCTCAGATTGCCAAAGCACAGTTCTCGAAGAAGAGAGACTGGCACTCGGTTGGAAATCTTACGCCGCGCGTCTCTACCTGAACCCTAAGAGATGCTCCAAATGCCTACGTTTTGGGCATACTAGAAAAAATTGCAAATTTGAATTACGTTGTTCAACTTGCTCTCTTAATCATGAGAAAAAAGACTGTAAAAATGACAATCTTGGTTGCGGTAATTGTTTAGAGCATAACGAGAGATACGGTACTAACTATGATTGTGCTCACGATTCCTTTTCACGCTCTTGTCCGGTTTATAAAGAAGAAGTTAGATTTTTAAAAGATCACCTTGACATTTGATCTCTGTTTTATTGAACAGTTGCACTACGATGGGGACTTAAATATTGTAATTTTTTATTTTTGTTTATTTTGTCTGAATACTGTTCCTGTTCAAGATTTTTTTAGAAAGATTGAATGCTCTGATTCCCTCCCGGTTGCGAGTAACTACATTTTGTATATACAGCTGTTTTTACTTGTATATAGAAATTTTAATTTTGAATTGGAGTTTTAACTGTATATAGAGATATGCATATTAGCTAATGAATTTTATTGTATACTGTTTTATTAGTTTTATTGTATTATTTTATTACTTGTTTGTATATATATGTTTTCGCGGGTTTTTTATTAATTTATTTTGCCATGATAATTGTAAGCATAAATTTAAATCATTGTATGTTGGCTCAGGCCCAACTCCAGGTGCTTAATGAGATAATAGGCTCTTACCCTGAGATCATATGCATGCAGGAGCCCTATGCGGTTCACCATGAATTGGCCTACCAGAGACCTGACTGGAGATGCGCTTATGATAAAGATGGTAGAACTGGAATCATTGTTATCAGACCTGATATCGATTTTACACGTGACTATGAGTCTGATGTCATCACGGCAATCTCGATTTATGAGTCATCGAGCAGATTGGGAATTATTACTGTGTATTTCTCAGCTGCCGAGGACATAGAGGGATATCTTTCACAACTCGAAATGATTATCCAAAAATATGACAACTTTATCATTACTGGTGATTTCAATTCTAAACACCCAAGTTGGGGTGCTAGGAGCATTGACGCCCGTGGACGATTGGTTTTTGATTTTATATTAGCTAACAACTTGATTTTATTAAATGATTTTAGTTCTCTTGCGACTTTTAAATCTAGTATTGGTGAGGGCTGGACAGACTTGATAATCGTCTCACCAGGCTTGCCTTTTGGCCCTGAGGCTTTTGAGGTATTAATAGAGGAAAGCTTAAGCAATCATCGATATCTCCGATTATCTTATGATTTTAACACTCACTGCACGCCTAGGGCAGTTTTAACAAAAGATGTTCATCGAATTATGAGATATTGTAAGAAACTGGGTCCTAAAATGCAAGGATTTAAATTTGATTTGTTTAAATGTTGCTCTTCTAATGACTTAGAGAACAGTATTGTTAAATTATTCAAAGAATTATCTATGGATGCCAGTAGGAAATTGCGTGCCAGACAGACTGGACGTTCAGAAATATCTTGGTGGACTCCTCAACTTGCCCTTATGCGTCGACGAATTCGAGCTATGAGAAAATGTTCACAGGTACCAGGTTTGATGGATAATATTACAACTGAAAGAAAATTTATTTACAAGAAAGAACTAGCCGTCTATAAACGTCTGATAAGAAAGACTAAGTTTGAGACTAAAAAGAAGTTTTTCGTTAACAATATACATTATTATGATGGCTTTTATAGGACTGCTTCCAAAAAAATTAAAAGAACTGGTACCTTAAGTAATCCCCAACAAACTGATGATTTAGTTGAACTTAACAGACAGACAGTTATACAGGCTCTCAAATTAGGTGTGCCAGAGAGATTTATGCTTAATGATGAAGACCTGGCAGTATGCTCTGAAAGTGATGTTGCTATTACTCAAGTGGAAATTAAAAATGCTACTGATCAATTGAGGCGCAGAAGTGCTCCAGGTCCTCACCATTTTAATCCAATATTTGTATAGACTTTAATTTATACTTTTTTAGATGTTTTTACTTCACTTTTTAACCACTGCTTAAAATTTCATTTATTCCCAAGAAATTGGAAACTCGGACGTGTCATTTTGATTCCCAAACAAAATAATAAGTATAGACCAATTGTCTTACTCAGTGTCTTCGGTAAAGTTTATGAAAAGATACTGATAGAGCGACTGAGATTTTATTTAAACAGTCAGAAGTTGCTTAGTCAGCGGCAGTATGGTTTTTCTGCAGGACGCTCAACAGAGGACGCTCTTTATGATACCTTAGAATTCATTAAGCGCTACAAAAATTCTCAACATGTGGTTTTGCTGTCTCTGGACGTTTCGTCGGCCTTTGACTCTATACACTGGACTTCAATCTTATAAACTTTGATCGGGCTAAAGGCCCCAAAAAATTTGGTGCAAAGTTATATGAGTTATTTCAGTAATCGAAAAATCATTTACAACGCCTTCAAAAGTGATTGAATTAGATATTCATATGGGGTGTCCGCAGGGCTCCTGCAGTGCTCCCCTGCTTTGGAACATTATATTGAACAAAGTTCTAATTTTAGAATTTCCCGATGATGTAAAGTTTATTAGTTACGCAGATGACTTGGCAATCTTAATGAAGAGAGATTCTTTGGAAAAACTTGAGCGTTTGTTTGAAACAGTTATGAAACCGCTGGAAGATTGGAGGATCGGTGAGGGACTGGACTTTAATATAGCCAAGACTTCTGCGATTTTGTTCCCGCGTGGCGGAAGTAAGGTGCGGCCACCGCGATTTAGATACCATGGTCAGAGAGTCAAGTTTACCGACGCCATCAAATACCTAGGCATTATTATAGACTCTAAACTTACTTTTGCAGAACACTTTCGAACAGTTCACCAACGTTCTGACGATATATTAATGTATTATAAGCGATCGTTCTCCGGTGATACCCTCTCTTACAAGGCTCAAGTGTTAAAGGATATATTAAATTGTGTTATAGTTCCAAAGATACTTTATGGAATTTATGGAATTGGTGCATGGGGTTCCAGAGCGGGGGAACTGATTAGACTAAGGAACAAACTCGACTCAATACAAAGGAGTTGGTGCCTAGCAATCACAAGATGCTTCCGCACAGTGTCGACTCTGTATTCTTGCCGGCACGTCGCCTCTTTCTATTATGTATAAATTTTATTATGAGAAATTTTTATTTAAAACTCAGAGAATGGAATTTAAACTTTATAATGACGTTTTAATTACAAAACATATGTTTGCGAGATTTTTTACAGATTTTGTACATTCCTCAGAGTATTGTACCTTTTGCTTTGATTGTGTTCTTCCTGTAATAAGAGAAATAGACGTATACACTGACGGGTCGGGACAGGACGGTCAATTTGGTGCAGCTTTCGTAATTTACTTTTTTGGTGTTGAAATTGTAAATAAAATGTACAGGTTGAATAGTTACAATTCTGTTTTTCAAGCGGAATGTTGTGCGCTCCTTAAGGCTTTGCAATGGATTAAGAGTAATTTGAGCTGTGTAAATACTGTACATATTTACTCTGATTGTATGTCTATGCTGCAGTCTCTGTCCTGGGCCCGCACAGCCAAAACAAGCCATTTATGATGAACGAGTTGAATTCTTTGAGACGTCCGGTTCGAAAAGCTATGCTATTAGAAATATGAAAAATTTTTATTTGAATATCTGGACATTACAATGGAAAGAGTCTGAGAGGTGCGCGGGTTTATTGCAGCATATTAAAATTAAAAACGAAATGAAGCCGATTAGCGATATAGATCTGAATCAGTTCTTGACATGGACATGGCCGTTTCCCCGCGTACCTCTCTAGGTTTGGTTTGCAAAATTCAGATTTATGTGGCGTTTGTCATGTAGTTGGGAACGCAGAGCATTTTCTCAATCACTGTCCTTTGTTAAAGGATTTGAGAATCGAATGCTTTAGTGATAAACCATTAGGTATTGAAACTTTAAAAAGATTCTCTAGAAATGCAATGTCTTATAATAAACAATAATAGAGTGACATTTGGTGTATTAGTTTAAATTATGTCTTTAAATATTTCAATTATTTTGTCTATTTTTTTTCCTTTATGTATTATTCATGTGTATGTATTGTATGGTGTATTTCTGTTTTTTTTTTTTTATTTATTTAAACATATGTTTACAGTACATATATACAGTTTAGGCACTCTGTAATAACATAACATCATAGACCATAGTCTAAATATTTTAATTGAATTATAGGCTTTTAAATTATTTTACATGTTTTTAAGATAATTTTATCATTTCAACGATCATTTGTGAGCCGAGCATTTTATTTTACTTGTAGTAGTTGTATTTTATTGTACTTGTATTTTATTTTACTTGTTGATGTAGTTATTTTGTTCTGCTCTAACCGGGGCTTTAAGTGGCAAAGTTAAAATTAATATTGCTGTCAGATTATAATTATTTTCTATTGCATTTTTAACTATAGAACACCTTATTACGTGCGACCTTGGTGTGACCTTCTGCAGGTTCTTTTCCTTTTGGGAATTCCCCAATGAACCTTTGAGGTGCTTAGTTATTTATGTTGTTTTATGGTTTGAAGCGAGTTTTATTTTGTGACAGAAACAGCCTCTCTGTGAGTGTTTTTGTCTGTGATTGTTTGATTGCGTAAGTGTTTGTTTGTGTTTTGTGCCATTTTCTTATCTTTAGTTTTTCTACTAACCCTTCTTTATTTTTGGTTGGTTATTTTATGTTTTCTGTGATATTTTATCAGCGTGGTTTGGAGGAGGGTTGACCTATTTTTAATCATATGGTCCCGCTGGGACAAGGCGGATTGGGTCTCCCTCGAATAGTTCACGAATAGTTCTGTCTCCATTCCCTCAATCCCTGCCCTTTAATCGAACACCGGGTCTCCTGCTTTTTCTTTCCGCGCACGCTTGGTTTCACCCGGTTCCATCCTCCGGGTCAGATGCCGGCGTCCGCTCCTTAGATAAAATATCAGGTCTCCTCTCGTAGACGGTCGGTTCTGGATACAAATTCGGTCGCAGGCGGTCGGTTCTGAATCAGAGACAGACAGCATTAGGCAAATATTATGGTGTTGTTGCCATACTTCTGCGCATGTGATAACGCTGCCTTAGAATATATAGAGTAGAAGTGTAGCCCTCTCTCAGCAATTATTTAAAGTAATATAATGGATAAGAATCGCGATTTAGATACCTTCGTTCGAGGATAAGTGTTCTAACCAAGGATCGTTCAGTTTCAGAAATAATTCGAGAAATAGGGTTTTCTTATTCCACTGTATCAAGAATACGGCAATAGTTCATGAAATTAATGAATATGGGTAAAAGAAAGAGTAATCGAATAAACTACAGGGGACAAACAGGCTTGAATAACTTGAAGCCTCAACCGTAGCCTACGTAGTCAACGAAACCAAACCTTAACTTAGAAAATCACTCAAATGACTGAAGTGTCAGACCGGACGGTCATTAGACAACCTCTGTAGCGCTCGGTTTACCGTATGGGCCTCAGTTTTCGCACGCCACCGTATTCAGCTTCTTACATACCGTGGCTAGAGCATCGGCAACTGGAAGCGAGACCAAACTACTAGAGGAGAGTGCAGTGATAGTCTCTTTTCCGACTGCATCATGCTAAAGGTAGACTAAGTATATAGAAGCATTTTGAAGATATGTATTCAGCGGATTTATGCAAGGTTACGGAAGCTCAAGTGACAGAATGAAGTGTTTTCCTTGCCAATGCTTGGGACGTATATTTTTTCCCTCTTTTTCGCATGACTTTGTGGTGTAACTGGAAGCACACTAGACGCGCATTCGCGAGGTCCAGGTTCGAGTTTCGGCGAGAGCACTGCTCATTTTTCATATCTCCTGCTTCAAAAATCCTAATGACAATACAGTGGCGCTAGAATTAAATGTGTTGGATGATGATTCTTCACCACCAGGATGTTGCAATTGGGTCCCCTAATCGCCAGTCGCCCTTTAAAAGGAGGCGTATATACGATATTTTCTTCCTCCTTTTTGCATGCCTTCGTGATGTAACGGTAGCACACTCGGCGCATATTCAAGAGGTCCAGGTTCAAGTCCAGGCGAAGGCACATTTTTCCCAGCTTCTGTTTCAAAATAAACTAATGCTTTACACTTGTACCAAGCATCCTCAAAGCATTTAAATATGCAAATCTGCTGAGCGATCACTTATATTTCTTTTGCTTTCCTGCCATCCAGATGGAAATGGAATATACCAGAAGAAACGCAGGGTCTCGAAACACAAGGTTCAAGGTCTCGGTTGTCTACAACCCGTTCGAGGAGTATTCTGCTGAATTCGTTTCGCTGAAATCGTCTTCAATAAGCCTAGACTTAAATCATTTTAACACTTATGGGATACAATGGAAATAGATGAGCAAGCACGTCATATACCGTTGTCGTCCTTAGCTCTTTTATGAGAAATTCTAGAAGATGTTTGGCAGGCCATTCCTTTGGAACATTTCAGTAGATCTGAATCCATATCTCATCATGTGGCAGCCATTATCAAAACCAAAGGAGCAGCAGTGCTTTATTAATCAGGTATTCCTAATTCAGTGGCATTTCAGTCTAGAACAATTTAGCTTGAATATTAATCACCCTGTCAGAATTTAAATGTTGAATATTTGTACGAACTTTACAGTGAGTACTGCTCTATTATAGTTACCAAACAAAGAATCGATATTAAAATTTTTAAGGTGAATTTTATTTGATTAGATTTACTTGAAAATGAATTTCTTAGACCTAATTAGTAGCTGAAGATAAGAAGGTTAGTCTGCAAGTTTTATGAAGAACTGGTTGCAATCAAGGCTCACAAGTCTAGAGATCCACGCTTTAGAAGACCCCTGGTATCATTTTATAACTTTGATTTTATTTTCCCTTCACGAACACAAGGAAAATAAGCGTTGGATTATCCTGAAAAGACGCTGTGCTTATATCCCTATTCAGACAGGGGTGGTTTTATCGCGCTGAGCGATCTGTTAGAAACAGCTGCTAAATTTAAGAAGTCTTATTTCATAAAATTCCAAGCTTCTCTTCAGGATTATCTGTTGCCCTTACCTGGAAAACACAGAATTTTCAGTTCTTCGCATTTAGTATATTTACTCATTCGCCTTCAGTTTTCCCGATCTGTGCTAAAGCTGTTTGTATTTATTCCGAGTCTTGGATTTCCTTTAGTGTTAAAACATTATTTACTTCCCCTATTACAAAAAAACGTTACGAAAAAGCAAAGAGAATTTCTTTATGCTTGAGATATTAAAATTTAAAATGAAACACCTTCGTTTTATGGATAGAAATATATTATCTGTCTGATTTTTCATAAAGAGATTTAACATATATATATAAAGGAAATATAATATTTCAGGTTTTCTTTTGTTCAAAAAATTTATCTAATTTTTCAAACAAATAAGTACACTCAGTGAAGTTTTCGAATTCGCACACTTTCCCGTAATTCCATGAATAATTAAATTGTTTGATAAATGAAAACTTCATAACTGAGAGACAAGTGCAAAGCTAGCCTTTCCGTTAAGAAATCCGAATGCAAAAGGCCTTATAAGACTTCACACTGTTTCTCTCCTGTAAATGAACTGTTATAAAGTTGCCGGCAGCTTTAAGAAAAACGGTGGATTGGCATAAAAGTGCCCTTTGTATGGCATTACGTTGCCGAAGAAAATACGATGATTTGGGCGTGTACGCAAGATAAGAATGTAAATGTAAAGATTCTGGAATGTGAAGACTAGTGTGCAAGTGTATTTATGAAATATGAGGCCAAGTATATTTAAGTAAAAAAAGAAAATGAAAGTGTACAAGAAAAGGGTTGGTTATAGAAGAAGCGTCGATAGATTTTATGAAGAATTTACTAAAATTATTTATTCCAAAGGATAGAAACTGGGAAGTATAAACATACAAACCGATCATTATGTGAAGAAAGAAAAGAAATATCAGACTGCCTTCAAGAGCCTGCGTTGAGTAAGAACACTATATTTCCAGATAATATCATTCACTTATCGAATTATGAAAGTTTCCTGCAATTAAATTGATAGAATTAACGTGGAGAAACTAGTCTAACGTTTGCTAAGAGAGGATATTAAATAACCTTTTGGCTCTAAAGAATAACGATTATTTAGTTATTTATTTACATACCTTTACTTTTTTACCGAAGATTTAAGTTTTATTCAAACAGTTTGCCCAGTTATATACTGTTTATGTTCACTGTGAAACATCGCATGTGTAATGAACATTATAGACTTTGGTGCTCTTTAGTAGCATAAGCTAAGTCTAGACTTTAACAGACTTGGAGCGAATTATTGATTCTTCTGAAAAGGACTACAAAATCTTAGGAAGGTTTTAAAACAAACCTTTTTATTAAATCAGAACTGAAACATAAATGCGCATCTGGGGCTTGAGAAATCAGCCAACCACTTGTAGCGATGTGACTTTAAGTAACAGCCAGTTTCAAGATTTAAAACTTAGTACCCAAAACCTACACAAATGATTCAAAGCGAAGTTGGCTTAAATTTCTCATCGAAATATCAGTTTAAATATCGGCAATTATAATCCAAAGCAGAAGAATAAAATCTTATCAAAGCTGGATAAACCTAATAACAGGGCCTTGAGAGGCAGAAACACGCTCTGTCTTACAATCCAATCCAAAAACATCATCTTAAATACACTTAAAACTGATTTGAATTTTGGTAGAGAAACGGAAAAGAGAAATGACGGTGAAGTTCTAAATCATAAAATAACTGATAATGTAAAATAATAATATTAACTTTATTACATTCAGCCAGGGATATTTGCCATATTACCCGAAAAGCTACATATTCTATTTTGTTTCTCGAGTTAAAAATTAGTTTGAAAAATAGTCGCCCGAGTAATTAATAAATGTAGCTTTTAAATTGCAGTCAAAATCCAAAAAAGAAGAAAAAAATATAAAAACAACATATCTTTTCCCTTCTTTACGTATATAGCAGCTTGTCATTTCGGTGAAAATAACGTCTAATTTATTGAAGTACTCGAGTTCTGTTCCTAGTAGAAGCACAACTTGAAAACTTTTTTTGATTGACGAAAATTTCAGCATCGCTATGTCAATCCGGCGTTTTCTATAGAAAGCTGAGAGCAACTTTATAACAATTCACCTTTTTTCAAAAGGAAGCGGGCACCGTTATGCAAAGTCTCCGTTTTTCATAAAGGTGTATTTCATAACGAAATTTTATTTCCTTCTCTGATTAATTAAGTAATAAAAAATTGAAACGAAAAATCAGACTTGCATATAAGAGTGCATGCCCTTTATGCATAAAGGGTGTCGATGAGCCGGAGCACCGCTATAAAGCAGCCCCACCTGAGGTCCTTTAATGCCAGGTTGGGAAAAACACCTGAATGCATAGTTTGATCCGGGTTCAATTCCCAGGAAAAGGGCTGGTTGCATGGATATCTTCAACGTTTTTCTCAGATATAACATGAGCTAATTTACTTCAGAAAGTCCCACAAAAGCTATTTCCCCCTTAGGCAGGTGTCCCTCATGTGTTTTATTGCAAACAAAGCAATTTGGAATTAGGATTGTTCGCGGAGAAATTTTGAGGAAAACTGGCTCCGATTCACGTTACGCATGAGAAAAACCAAGAAATCTCCCATGCAGTCAGCTCTTTCACTGGAATTTGGACGTGGATAGAGCTACCAGGGTTAGAGGTTTTACTGCTCGGCAGCTGGAGGGTTCAGAGCTCAGATTGTGGATGCAACCTATGTTGTTGAATTTTGCTGTCGCATGTTTGGTGAGAGATAAGTTTTGTCTGGATAAGTTTTGTAAGTTTCTATTCGAGTAATTCTGAAATGATTTACATTTTTACTTATGACGGTGATAATTCGCCTGAGCGTTATAAGCTTGGGATATTTATGTAACAAATAATTATAGTCAAATTCGTAAAACGTTCATAAAAACTTTTCTCGATAGTTTTTCGAAGCTTGTTTAATTAGTTGTCAGATTAGATACGGCTTCTGAATATCTACAAAGAGTATCTAATATTTCTGAATTTTTTGACATATTATTTTACTCTTAGTAAATATTTCTTCTGAATATTTAGTAAGAGTTAAAAATATGATCTGCAACTATTACTAAGAGTTATGAATATTTTTTTTGTTGTTTTGTTTTGTTATAAAGGAAAACTGCGTACCAAAGTTACATAATTAGAAAATCGTCCCCTCCTAAGAGAACCGCCTTTCTGGTGAGCTTACTTTTGGATTCAATCCTAATCCTAACTCTAATCCTGAAGTGCTTCTCCAGTCCTCGAAACCATTCGTTTTTCCGCTCTAGGGAGAAGGGACATCTCCTAAGCTTCTCACTATTCCGTGTTATTGCATACTGGTTAAATTACATTAGGTTAGATTGTATGAATATGGCAAAGACAGGAGGGCTATCTGCTTAGAGGAGAGGTGCTTTCGCGAAGGAACTTTTTAAAGGAAACTGGCTCGTATTCATGTTACACATGAGGAAATCCACGAAAACAAACCATGCAGACAGCCCGTTCGCCTGGGTTTGAACCCAAGCAAGGTCGAACTGCCAGTATTCAGCGGTTTCAATGACTCGGCCGCTGCTGAGGACATTTGCCTGATTATTTAGTATGTGTTTCGCCATTAAGCACTGCAAGGAAAAGGAGGAATGTAGAAAAAAAAAATTTGTAAGGGAAACTAGCTCTTATATATATTACACACAGAGGGAAAATCATGGAAATGCTCATATAGCCAGCACATTCACATATACTTCACCCTAGGACCGAACTACTAGTGCTCAGCGCCTTTTTTTTTTTGCTCAGACACTAATGGGGCCATTGCATACAAAATATGGGCTATTGTGGAACGGTTTGGTTTGGTTTATTAGATTACGGCAAAGCACTCGAGGGCTATCTGCCTTAAGGGAGGGATGCCTTCGTGGAGGACTTTTTAAGGGAAAATGGCTCATATACAAGTTACACATAGGGAAAACCACGAAAGCACCCATGCAGCCAGCTCGTTCGCGGGATTCGAACCTCGGACCGAACTACCAGTGTTCAGCGACGTTACCGCTCGGCCGCTGGTGGGCCCAATTGTTGTGGAAAGGAAAAATTCTGTAAAGATTATACAGCATATGGGCTATCACTCAGAGTACATTTCATAAGTAATTTTAAGTTCTTACCTGCCTTAACACTATTAAAATATCACGGAATTAGTGAATAATTATTAGAAACATGGTGCTGTTGCTACACCATACTACAGGATTTATTAATTGGAAAAAAGTTTTAGGAAAATTAACTGAGCACGAAGCGTCTGGAATCCGCAGAGGTGCATCATTAGGTGGAAAATTCGAGTACAACAAATGAAATCGTGCCAAGGCATCGATCACGACACTGAGCGACTCATTCACACAGAGAAAGAAAAGTAGAGAGAAATTCTATATAGTCATGGATGCGGTACTGTATCTTTCAACAAACTGTCGTTCTCTTCTTGGGTCTGATGATCCCAAGTAACCTGTTCACAAAGTGACTTCGACCCAGCGAAGGAAATTTTCTGAATTTAATCTCTCCGCTTGCCAAACATAATTCAA
The DNA here is from genome assembly GCF_044657685.1 of Stegodyphus dumicola. Classification (NCBI taxonomy): domain Eukaryota; kingdom Metazoa; phylum Arthropoda; class Arachnida; order Araneae; family Eresidae; genus Stegodyphus; species Stegodyphus dumicola. Next base: position 191,560,588 of record NC_140780.1, read on the forward strand.
CTCTTAAGTACCAGTCAAAGCACCAAGTAAAGGTAAAGGAATCATATTTATCAAACATAATTCAAAAGGAAGTTATTAGCTTAAAGGCAAAACAGTATGAAGTAGTATTTTAAACGATATTAAAGAAGCCAAATACTGCACAATATTGCACTGGAATTAGTAACGAAAACTAAAATTTTACTCTGTAAGCCTTTTGCTCTGCAAATAAGTGCATGGAATCGGCATAATTTGATCTGCAGTTTGATTTTCAGTTGCCAGAATTGCGAGACTTGATAAATGCTCCTGGCTCACCGATGATCGTAGATATTTTTAAATATGTTTTAATTTGCTGAAACTTCGATCTGAACAGGTTGAAGTGTTCGTGATTCGTCCTCAAACAGTTCATCAGATTGCTTTTTGTGCTGTGGAATTTTTTCTTCGTTAGAATAGACTCAACTGCAACTTTTCCGGCTACTGTTTTAGACTCTTGTATCCAATACCCCGTAGGATTTTTCTCTCATTTTTTATAATTCCTCAGTTTTGGTCAGTTAACCTCAGTTTCGCTAACTACACAGAACGCGGAAGAGGAATTCCTTTTGAATTTCTATATTTACTCGATTGAATTCTGGAAAATATTAGCTCAAATTTTCAGGTTGATAGTAAATTCAAAATATTTCACAGCATGTACCAGATTTCCTACCTCGTGCTTTCATTCCGCATCAAGAGAAATATCTTTAATTTCTTTTAAATATTTTAATATTTCTGGTAAATTCATTAGATGGACTTTCACAGCCACATATTTTGCCGACCATCTTGTCTGGCTTCCTTTTAAGTTGTATTTTGTACATTTTTTCATAATATACCATCGAGTAGTGCATCCGACAAAAAAACGAAGTATTTTCCGAGTAATTCCAAACAGATTAACTGCTTCCGGGCACGAAGAAGCAGAATGCACACCGACAAGATACGAGGAGTGATCCAAACATGGCACAAATTCTTTCAGCTTATTCATTTCTGTAATCCTATCTTGTACTGTTTTAGAAATGCCAGCCATATTAGACCCGTTGTCGTAAGACTGGCACCGACATTGTCTAATATCTAAACCATCAAGTGTCAATTAAGACACTAATTTTCTACAATGCACTGAGAAATACATTCTCCTATCTTTCCACCAACTTCTATGAAATCAATTAAATTTTCCGTTATCTCACACACACATCACCACACGTTTTTACGTATTGAATCACCTGGTTCATTTTTTTCCGTATGAAACACATATGGAGTGCAATATTGTGCAGTATTTGGCTTCTTTAATATCGTTTAAAATACTACTTCATACTGTTTTGCCTTTAAGCTAATAACTTCCTTTTGAATTATGTTTGATAAATATGATTCCTTTACCTTTACTTGGTGCTTTGACTGGTACTTAAGAGTTGAATTATGTTTGGCAAGCGGAGAGATTAAATTCAGAAAATTTCCTTCGCTGGGTCGAAGTCACTTTGTGAACAGGTTACTTGGGATCATCAGACCCAAGAAGAGAACGACAGTTTGTTGAAAGATACAGTACCGCATCCATGACTATATAGAATTTCTCTCTACTTTTCTTTCTCTGTGTGAATGAGTCGCTCAGTGTCGTGATCGATGCCTTGGCACGATTTCATTTGTTGTACTCGAATTTTCCACCTAATGATGCACCTCTGCGGATTCCAGACGCTTCGTGCTCAGTTAATTTTCCTAAAACTTTTTTCCAATTAATAAATCCTGTAGTATGGTGTAGCAACAGCACCATGTTTCTAATAAATCTTGCAAAGTGTACACAAAATTGCATTTTTGTTTTTAAGATATGTAAACCAAGATCTCCTAAGCTTTTCATTATTTACTAATGTTCCGCATTACATGTCAAATGTCTACCATCACGTTCAATGGAACTGAGGTTTACGTTTTCTGCATGTTTACTGGCTAATAATACTAACTGACTGCTTAAGAAAGATTGTTGGTGATCTTCTATTTTTTTCTATATCCAGCCAACTGCATGGGTCCAACAAATCAAAAGTTTTTAGTTTTTCGTCTTTCTGCTGCCCGCCCTCATCTAAATGAAGAGATCTTTATATCATGGTTTTATGTCCTCCAGCTATTCGTTTGATGTCGATGAAGAAGGTTGATCTTTCAAATGCTGACTTGTAGATTGTTTGGAGATGATATAGGCAGTCATGTTTGGTCGTGCAAATTGCAAGAAATATTAATACCCTTTAGAATCTCAGCATAATCGGAATTGCGGCAGGGTCTAACGGTTTACTTTTCTTCCGAAAAGTTATTTTTTCCTCTTAGCTGAAATTTATTTTCCCTGTTTGGCCTTATCTTTGGCTCGTTTTCTATAATCCGCTTTTCTCCCCCTCAGCGCGCAGATGGTTTCTTTTAATCTAAATGAAATTCACTATGAATCCCTTAATAAGAATAACTAAGAATTGACGTAATTACACTGAACAGTCCTAAATAAATGGTCGCGTTTCGCTAAATATAGTGCGGGCTATTAAAAGCAAGCATATTTTTTTTAAGAAAAGGAAAAAAAGAACCGAAAAAAGTGTACAGAAGAGACCTGAAAACTAAAAAATAGCCATAAAAATGATAAATCTAGCTTTAAAATCCAAAAATACGCTCCACTGTTCCGAGTCAAACCAAAGGTGAGCCTATGTTGCCAATTGGTTGCAAAGAAATCTAAATGCCTTGCTTCATCTTGAAGACATAATGATGGTGTCTTATATATACTCGACGGATATTAATTTAAATTATTTCATTTGTTCGGGATGGCCCAAGGTTAATGTTTTTGGATTAGAACTTAGAAAATAGTTACAATGCTTCTCCATTTCCTAGCAGACGTTGCTATGGAAACCAGGCAACTCCTTCAACAAGCTATCTTCCTATTTCTCATTTGAATACACCCCGGTCAGACAGGAAACGATAGAGGGACTTCAGACGTTACTGATAGGGTCAGTCTGATTCTATCAGTGACGCCTGGAATGCCTCTATTTGCATCTTTCTGATCTTATATTTATAGTTGTAATCGGCTGTACTTAACTTTATTTTAACCTCGTGTTCCTTTAAAAGGGTTCTTAATATTTAATTATAAATATTCTTAAAAGAGGCTTTTAAACTTGGCCTTAAAACTATTAACATTGTACTAAAATTAGAGAGCTGTTTTAGCGAACAACATACCAAATACGATCCAGCGTTATATTTGAATTTGCCTCCCACGAGAGTTGCCGCCAGGAGCAAGATACCCGGCTTGTCCCCCGCTAGATCCGAGACTGCCAGTTCCTAGGGTACAGGTTAGCTACATATAGGCGTTTTCGTAATTTTCCTCATGCGCAAATGCGCAACGTGAATTCGAGGGAATTCTTAAAAAGGCCTTCACGAAATCATTTCTTCTCTTAGGCAGATAACCATAGTTTGCTTTTCCAGAATATCTTTCAATATATAATGAGCTCCTTGTTTCGTGTTGTTGGAACATCCACGGATGAGCCTTCAGATAAATATAAAATGGTAGTGTGTGTTTTAGCACATCAAGGAAATGGTGACATTGAGCTATTGATGAATTAAAAGTAGATTCTCACCAATTAAAAGCAGATTCAATTAAAAGTAGATACCGTAAAATACGCCCCTCTGAAATGTTATGTTGCATGACAATAATTAGATGAAAACAGCTACTGTTGCAGTTGAATTCATATGGCTATCAGTAACAGTAACAGCTACAAGCACCAAGTGTGGTTTTTCAAATCTAATGATTGTTAAAACTATTTACTTTTTATAATGGCCGAAAAGGCTGGTCTTTCCATGATTTCAACTGACAATAAAGTCTCTCAGAAATTACACTTCTTTAGCCTTTTCTTTGGTTTTGTGAATACGAAAGTAGAGATTTACATATTGAGAATGAAAATGCAAACTAAGTAAAGGCATTATACACGCTCTAAAACCTAAAACATTATACAAAGTTTCGTGTTTGATGCTCAACTATTATTACAGCAGGATATTCGATTATAAAGCATTTAAAACAGCTTTACTGAAAAATATATGCGCCATTGTTGTCTGTATTGGCCACTGTTAAATTAAATTCGCTATTCATATTTTTTATGTAATTACTCATGTTTTCAAAGAATGGCTAATAAGCGCTTTCAAAGCGTGCCGTTCTATTTAATCTTTTATATTGAACTAACTAATCCAACAAATATATTTCGTATGTTCAGAAAAAATTTACCGCAGTCGAGGGGCGCTTATTTATGCTTATTTATTCTTCTATTCTGGTGAAGAATTGTGAAGTCAAAGAAAGTAGAAGTTCAGGTAAAGCCAAAATAATACGACAGCTAGGATAATTAACATAAATCCTTAAACAGTTACAATTTCATTGTAACAAATGAATGCCTAGGCGCATTCAACAGATATAAAGATAATTTGCCGTAAACCTGATACTGAACTTTATATATTCTGTTAAATAGAATACGCAAAATGTGATGGATGACATTTTTAAAAAGTCATTTAAGAAAACTGAAACCAATATGGAAAATAATTTTTGATTAAAAATTAATTGACAACTGTAGTTTGATTAATAAAGTTTTCGAAGTGTAGACCATCAAATATAATCAGGTTACGAAATCGATCTTCAAAGTTACTGAAAATTAGTTTCATTCTCGATGTTTCATTACCCTTATTTTCATTTGTGTTAGGCCACACAAAGATAAGATATTCGGGTGTACATCTGTGTAGCCACCGAGGGAGTGGCTTTTAGGATGGACCAATGAGCATCCAGTAATATTTCTGTCATGTCACATGACCTTTCGCATGTTTTACGCAAGATGGTTGAAAATATTCTGCCACGCAATTTTCTGTACAAAATAATTAAAGCATCGTCGATTGCTTCTGAAACTTTTCATGGCGAAGTTAAATCAGTTATAGGAAATTATGAAGATTTCACTACCTGGTTGAAATAAATACAAACACATGTTGGATACTTCGCAAAAATATCGATGTGAAATACTACTTAATAAGTGGTAAATAAGATGAAGAAAGAGATATGTGATAAACATCTGAGCTTAAATGCTCAGGCACTCAGGCACTTTTTATTGCAGTCTATATGAAAAAGATGTTTTATAATAATAACCAATGCAGAATTTTATTCAAAGTGAACTTTACTAATTTGCATTCGTATACATTTAGTGTGTAACGCATTTAATAACCGCTCACTCTTAAATGTACTGTCTACACAAGAAAAACTCATCAAACAGAGTGAATTTATTGTATTCACAACGAGTATATTAAATTTATTCACATATAATTTTTAATGTTAGCAATGAATATAATGAGATCATATGTATTCGGAATCTTACACTTTAAGATCAAAAGAATGCAAGAACTGAAATAAGAAAACACTAGATTCTTTGTAACACTTTCCGTCATTCTCAGCTAAATTAATATATATATATATATATATACATATACACTTGAATTCTCTTAATCCACATAATATGCCGTGAATATCAATCCTAATATTAATGCGTAATAAAAATCGCGAAAGTGAAATGTCAACGATTAATAAAACTCAGAAAACGAAAGTACTACGAGATTTTCTTCTATTACGCCATATATTTATAACTGAGAAACAAATGCACATTAAAACGTAAACAACATACGCTTACACGCACGAAGAGATTTAGCGTCACCAAGAGCAATAGTAGCTCATTGGTTCATTTTCGAAACCCCTCCCTCAGTGGCTACGCTGATGTGCACTTGTGAAATATACGTACGGTCCTCTCACATGTCGCAGTCTTCGAGCTATTATGAGTTGTGAGACGACATGTTCTGACACTGCAAAAGCAATAACTTGTTCAGTAATGCCTTCACTTGACATAACAAGGGTCATAACTTCACAACCAGTGTCAAGAGATTTTAGCGATCTGCAGTATGTCTGTCATCAATCTCTCAATTTCAGGTGGGCCGACGTTCCCGTTGCTCTTCTAGTATCGTTTCAACTATAGCGAAACAGAGAACACAAAATACAACCGAAAAATTAAAAGGGCGTGACTAATTCAGTCTGTAAATTGTTTCACAAAAGCTAAGATCACACAAAACTCAAAGACTCTGAGCTTAACCGCTAGCAAGATCCTAACATAATGAAGGTAATACTTAGCTGGTAGATAACTGGTTCCTATGCATTCAATATTAATTGTCAATTGTCGTTATATTGTTAATAGAGCTTTTCGTAGATGTATAATAAATGCGTTTTTAGTTCAATATGCAGTAAGTAATAGGCAAGTTAACAAAATGTAACCAACATAAGTTACCACATGGAGTTTATTCACTAGCTCAGGACGTATCGCCCCACATTAAAGATATCGTTCTCAGGTCTGTAAGAGTGCTAAAACGAGTTGCATAAAGTTCATCCTGGAGAAAGTCACAAGCATAAAATTTGCAAGAAATCGAATTCTGATGATAGGCAAATCAAGAATTTCACTCAGGCCATTGAGAAAAAAATCATAGCCCTCCTTAAGAGGGGAGTGGGATACGTTATGGCCTTTATGGCAAGCGGACTTTCGATATGTTACTCAAAATCTTTGGCAGTAAACGTGTCCAGTGAGGTGAAAAAATGAGTTTCATCAATAAATCGCACCTCTTCCTTTGATTGCAGATAATTTCTTTTTAAATCATTCTTGATATAAAGGAATATAGAATTCACATCTTTAAATAATAATAATACATAATCGCTTTCTTCGCTGGATACAGAATTTATATCTTCAGATATAGTCGCTTTTTTTTTCTCAGAGGCTGATGAGAATGAATTTCCTAAGATTTCATCACGATTTAAAAAAAAAAAAAAAAAAAAAAAAAAAATTAAGTGGTCTCGTTAAACATTCAAGGAATTTTTTGTGGCTGATGCGATAAACGCGTTGTGAAATGTTCTTAATGCATGTAGCTCCCATTTTCCCTCCAAACAAGACATTTTATTACCTCTGTTTCTCTCCTACTGGTGCTGCGGAAACAGTGGTAAGGAATATATCATTACTACTTTAGAATCACCTGGAGCACCGTTTTCCCCATACTTTTGCAAACTACAGCTACCGACATCAACTTTCCTTAGTAAAATTATATAGTGTTAACGTACTGTTCGATTCCCATGTTTGTCATTTTGCTTCCTCTGCGTGTATATGTGTGTTTAGGGAGTATACTAGCCTTCAAAAAAACATAAATTGCATACACGTATTTTATACGTCTTTATAACGTGAAAATATTTTGAAACAAAATCCGAGCCGTCATCAGTAACATTGCAGCCTGTACCTGTGCACTGCTTACTACAGAAAGCTTTCTTCTTAACAAAAATATTAATATGATCGAGAGGAAAATTCGTCAGCTGTTAAAAAGCTTATTGATTTGCCCATTCTTAAACAGATACACAACAGTAAGTTCATCTTACTTAATCTTTAATAAAAACCTTAGTAAAAGTATTAAATAATACTTTATATTACTGTTATTTTAGTGTGAAAAGAAGTTAAATGTGTTACTTTCCTACTGCAAGAAAAGTATTTAATTCAAGCTAGTTTATTTATCGAGTTCCTTTGGGTTAATGTTGAGTTTTTTATGGTTATTATTTAGCTTTGATATGTTATGTACGAGTTTAAATAGGAAAAACTCAAGAAAGTTCTTACATAATGAGAGCATTTCTTCCTTTCACTCTTGGAAGCTTTTAGTTAACTTCTCGCACACTCAGTAGCGTAAATAAGGGTATGCAAGGAATGCCGTCGCATAGGGGCCCGAAGGTTTAGGGGGCCCTTGAGTGTCCTACTGAACTACATTTACATGCTTAAAACACGGATTCTATTATCTGTCAACACATACATAATAGAATGCGTCTTCTTTTAAGTTTTCAAGGGCCCCCTAATATACGACGCAGATAGGGGGACCTTGGATGCAGATGAAACAGCTAAACTCAGTGTTACAAACACCTAAATTTTAACTGAAGGAAAACCAAAAGGCTCTATGCTTTCGTTTTGATTCCCCTCTAGAGGGCAGCTATCAAGTTATTAGTAATAACTAAGGCCAGGCTGTTGCTCGTCATTTGTGAGAACAAGTTCTAAATTTCTTGGGGCGGGCACGTGCAAGATGCAGTCCAAGGTATAAGAGAGCTACATAAATATTTCGAACTTCTTCAAAATATTTACGTGCCTTTCGGTGAAATTTTTAAAGATGGAGTTTATTTTCTTCGGGAGACTGATACTATTCTTAAAATTCTAAATCCTACGAGGCGGGCTGGACGATTATCATTTTTGATAGCAATTAAACTAAGATACTTTGGCATCTTAAAACATTAAATTATATTATATTAACGTCAAAGAAAGCGCAAAGAAAAGACATTGCAAATGGGTTAAAAAAACTGGAGTTAAATTTTTATTCTTACCAATTTTTATGGAAAACGTTTTATCTTTTACTAATGCAGCGTGCCAAGTATTGCAAAGAAAATCAGTCTCATCAATATCTAAAAGATATTTCTATCAGTGTGAAAAATATGAGAAACAAGTTTGAATATATTATGAAAGAAGCTGAGTTTGTTGCCAATAAATGGAGCACAGGAACTAAATTTGAGAATAAAAAAAAAAAAATAATAAATAAATACAGAAAAAACATTTATGGTTTAATGTGAGGATAACAGGTTTGAAAATTCCGAAATATCTTTTAAAGTAAATGTTTTTTATGCTGCTGTCGCTTTTTTAAATACTCAGTTATATATAGAATGACTGGAATGACAAAAATCGCAATAACGTTTTCCTTTTTTGGACCTAAAAATCTGTCATAATTAACAAATGCGGAAATTATTAATAATATTTCAAAAATACAGAAAACGTATAAAGGAGACTTTACTAATACACTGGAAGTAAACTGCTGTTATTTACAAATGCTTTCAGATCAGAAAACCATTAAGGATTTAGTTTAATTAGCAGTGGAAAAATATTATGTGTGCAATTTATTTATATCGTGTTTATCATTACTTGTAACCACAGTCAGTGAGAGATTATTTTCAAACTGCAACTAATAAAAACATATTTGAGAAACACTATGACACGAGATCGGTTGTCAAACCTATCACTATAGAGCGTTGAAGATGAGATGTCTGAGAATAGACGTCCAGGTATTGATAAATAATTTTGTGGAAATGGAGGTTAGAAGCAGCAAATTTTAATAAAGGAGTTTTGTATTTATGATGAATTTTGGCCACCAGTGTTATAATTATACTTAATTATGAAAAAACATTAGAGAAGACCAGTATGAACGGAGAAAAATTAAAAGAAAACAGGGGGAAAATTGACCATACATATTTTTAAAGAAAATCATATATTCAACTAGTTTAGTGTACGACAAAGTATTTTAAAAAAAGAGGGACCATACCATACCATAAAAAAAAACTTTACCACTTACCCTATTTTCTACAAAGATTGTATGTTCAAATAATTTTCTTTATGAAATTTATGATAAATATGTTTTATATTTAACAAATGTATCATTTACATTATAAAAGTTCTTATTTATTACTTGTATATTATTGCATAATTCATGTTCACACAGCACAGAGAGTAAATCACAGAGCACAATATATTAGTGTAATTTCTTATTTTACCTATTATGCTGTTTATCAGTTTATAGCAGCGTTTAGATTTTTTTCGTGACCCCAAGGACCCCATAATATTCAAGAGAATTTTGTGGAACACCATAAGCATTGCGCAAATCCGTCACACGCGTGTGTAAAACTGTCAATTTTTTCACTTGTACTGTAATATACTATTCCAGTTTTAGGTCATTAGCTTTAATTTCTAATTTTAAGATATAGAACAATGTGAAAATTTTAAATAAGTAACAAACGAAATTACCGCGACACGTGCAAAGCAAGTAAAATGAACGTTTCTATTATAAAAAGAATGCGTCGAAGCGTTTTCCTTTTTTCTTTGTATGTATTGTCTTATCTTTACTATTTTCAGATGCATTGTGTAAAAATATTTGGTAATTGTAAAATTATTATTATAAGTTAAAGAGATATCAAATCTGCCAAATTTTTTGGCGACTCCCTGCTGCAGGTCCCGAGACCCACAATTTAAGGAACGCTGTTTTATAGCATAACCTGTCATTTATTAGTTTGCTAAATTAAACGAAAAAAAGTAGATTGGAGCAAATTTCTTATGAGATATTTTTATATATTATTTATATTATATTTGTATGTAAAACTTACTGGATTTTCTTCAAAAACCTCCCCAGATCTAAGCTTTTTTCCTTTTCTTAATGCTATACTTTACATCGACATGTTCCTTTTTTTATATAGACATATTCATTTGTTATTAGTATGTATCTCAGTGAAGGGAGAGAAAAATCTGTTTCTCACACTCACACGCACGCACACAAACTATCTTAAATAAACTGGTTAAATTTATCTGATGTCAAATATTACACCCAGACTAAAGTAAATTCGCATTTTACAGTTGGTAAAGGGAGAATATTTTCCTTATTATTCTTTCTTCATGTTACGCATCTTTCAACTGGTTCCCTAAAAACGTGCTTTTATTTTTTGACAGTTATTCCAGATTTGATAAAAAATCATCATCAAAACATTAGCTTCTGGAATACTTGATTTTTTTTCAACTTTCCATTTTTTTAAGTACAGTTAGTTTATCAGGAGGGCCAAAAAAGTTTTTGCATAGGGGCCGAAGAGTTCTAGTTGCGCCACTGCTCGCACAATATGCTAAGTCCATCTATAAGTTGCTGAGGTAAAGTTCTTTGTAAGGAAGGTACACAGATTGTTTATTTGTAATATTATTGTTCCCAAAATACGTTTCGAAGAGTACACCACATTAACCAGACTTATGCAGGAAATGCATTGCAATTTGCTTTATAAATGACAGATGGCAGCACACGGAATTTCTTATTCACCCATTTTTTTACAGTTACTTCGCTTCACCATTTTTTACAGTTCAATACACTGCTTAGATCCTGTACTCTATAAAGAATTAATTAGGAAGGGAAGGTTAAAAGAGAAAATTAAAACAGTATACATATTAACGTGAGTGAGGTTATCACAGTAAAATTAAATATATGTGGAAGAGAAGTAGGTGAGTTTGAAATTTAAGGTATAATCTAACCTCGTGAATCAAACGTCAGTTTCTTACTGACATTGGTTATGTTGTACACAATAACTATCTTCTTCAAAAGAGGCTAATCCAGATCCCGTTTCGTCAAGACTCACATTATAATTTTGTTCCTTGAAGAAGTGTCATGATCCCCCTTGTCTGCATTTCTCTTTGAAATCTACAATAACATGAGGGTGAATTTTGCCTAAGGCAAAAAAGAAATATATTTGTATCATTACCAAAATGATAACACCGTTTAATCACGATTTTCTTGGAAACAATGAACAGAGTAAATTTTTATTAAAAACTAATTAAAAATTTTTTCAACTTACTTCTTAATTTAATACAATTTATACTTGCACGCGAATTAACCAAAGAAATTATTGCATGTGAAAGTATTTCTTCTTTTTACACTTGAGAATTCTTAAGTTCTGTTAAAACTATCTCTGTCATTTCAAATTTCTCTTGTAAAGAAGACATAAAATTTATTGTTATAGCAATGCCTCAGAAAATACACAAATGAAAATCATTTTGAAATCAACGATGAAATGCATTTATAGTTTGACTTAAAAATAATAGATGGCAGCACATGATGTCTTTTAGATATTTCGCCAAAGTTACATATTGGACTGATTCTTTACTAAACACTATCTTCTTTTCCTATTTTCAAAACAAACTTAAAATAAATTTAGTTTCATAGCGAAAAGGATGACCGATTAGTAATTTTCCGGTAAGTTTCGCTTTAGATTTATTATATGGGTTTTTTTAAAAATTGCATTTTTAATAATAAAATTAAACTCAGTCAAAAAAAATGTTCCCGGTATAGTTATTTCGTGTTATTTTATTTAAGTGAATTCGACATTATATTATTCTTACTGTTTTTCCTACTCACAGTTAGAAGGATAAAAGACACTCAGGACTACATAACGATTAAGTTGTAACACTTGTGTAATATGTAGTTTAGTACATATTCAGAATAACTCAGAACACTGAAACATTTTAATAATTCATAACAAATGCACTGATACCAAATTTATTATGTTGAAATAGAGGCAAACTCACAGAACTTCTTTTACATATTTCATAAATTCTCCTTGCGTTGAATATATAAGCCTGCGATAAAAATTATTATGAGTTATGGCAGTGCTTCTTAAACTTACAATATTTGCGACCCGATTTTCAATCATAATTTTCATCGCGCCCTTTCCCATACGATAACAATGTATTGAATGCAATAATAATGTACTTTGACGCTAAAGCTATAATACGACCTTAATTATAAACCGTTGCAAATTATCAAGATAAGTGCTAAATTTTGTATATGTTACTTTTAAGTAATAGGATAATGTTACTTTTCCTTTCTAATTTTTTAATTGAAACAGATTGCAGTATAAACCTTAATTAAAGTAAATATTTATTTCCTCAATCATCCATTTCTAAAGGTACAAATGTCATTAGAAAATTAGTCTAGCCTCCGTTGCTCTCTATCCATTATATTCGGCATTCTGGCGGACATCTGCGCAACCTATCGAACTTCTGCGCAAGACGTGTATGACAGACAGACAAAGTAGACAGATGTCTTGTTTTGCACCCGCTAAGACTTTCTGCACTGATAGGGGAAAAATCAAGCTTAGGTGCGAAAGAAAGGTATATAGAAAGTGGGCAATTTCGTATTTTAGAGGAGAGTAAAAAGGAACTTCGTACATTTTATACGAGTTCGAAAGGCCAGGACGAAAAGATAGGACAAAATAAAATAAAAATAAGTGGCCGAAATGTAATGGGGGGGAGGCCTTATAGAGAGAAAAGGAAGTAGAAAATTTCCTAAAATAGCGATTGTGTCCATGAATGTAGGCAAAAGGGGAAGAAGCTGTGTTCATTTGCGAAAATTAGTGTATTAAGAAGCAAACTTTAGCTAAGTAAAAAAAAAAAAAAAAAAAAAAAACGTAAGTTCTTACATTTCAATGTATATGCCTTTATCTTAAGACCTAACTACAAAAGAGATAACATTACACGTACATATTATTTTAACTAAAGGAACATTAACTATTACCGTTCCCAAAAAATTCACACATATTTTAGAAAAACAGTAATTGACAAAATCATAAATCCATACACAGTGTGAGAGCACATCAGCAAAAATAAATAAATAAATTATAGAGTTTACTTTTCTTAAATATTAGTTAAATACAAAATTTATTTATTAGTTTAACCGTCGTAATTTATTATAGTGCAAGTTTAACAAATTCAGTCACACTGTATTTATATTTGCTTATAATTCTAACTTTGAGAACTGAAAAAAGTCGGGGATCTTAGTTACAAATATGACAATTTATATTCATCTATGCTCAAAAGTTCCCCATTTTTCCCTCTCAAGAAATTCCTAAGCAAGAAAAGGGGACCTCAGAAGGGTGTGACTTGCTGATAAGAACGGACTACTGATAAGGAATGTGGCATCTCTACGGAATAGTTACGAAAAAAAAAGAACCACATGACTTAACGCAACTATTACTATTGTAATCTTATGAAAATAATAAAGAAATTTAATGACATTTTAGTGATAGAGAATAAGATTTTGTTTAGAAAACAGAATGTTACTTATCTGAATATTCCGTGTCAGGGTTTCTTATGGATTTCTTGTGTTGATAGTGAACAGCGAAGAAGTTCGAAGTTTCGAAGAAGCGAAGTTTCCTTTGTCAATTTGATTGATGAGACATTGCAGAGGTAAGGTGCATTAAACTTTTTAGAGAGTTGAAAACATTTACTGAAACACTTATTTAGAAATTTCGGAGCTGTGTTTAGACGCTGCCTCCAACTTTCGTGATCGCAGCGCCAGCCCAAAAACGTGTATGCTGCACCTTGTGCTATTCCGGTCATTCGCGGTTGAAACGATCCTTCTATCGCTACCGAATCTATCTTGAATCTACATTAATTGCAATTTGCGGCATTAAATAACAGCAGTAGCTTTAAATATAATCATGGATAAATTTTTGTAAATAAAGGAGAAAGGTCCCTGTGTGTTATTTGCTTAAAAATATTGGCTACAGACAGTGTGAAACCTAATAAACTTAAACGACATTTGGAAACGCTACATGGTGAGTACGTTAACAAACATCGAGAATTTATTTATTTAATTTTAGAATTAAAATTAAAATCCTATGAAAAGCAAAAAACATTTTAAAAAAAACTTTGTGAATGAAAAAGCTCTACTTGCTTTTTACAAAGTCCCATATAAAATAGCCAGATTTAAAAAGCCTCACACCACTGACGAAGAACTTATTTTGAGAGTTGCAACTGAGATCGTAGAAACTATGTTTGGAGATAATTTTGCTAAAGACTTGCAGTCCATACCTCTATCAAATGATACTGTTTCCCGTGGAATCGATGACATAGCTGCAGATGTGCAGCCAGCAGCTTTGCGGGAAGTTGGGTGACAAGTTATCTTCAATTCAGCTTGATGAGACAACAGAGAGCAATAAAGATGCTCATTTCATTGCGTATGTTCGATTTTATGATAGTATGTCAGGAGCAGAAGACCTACTTCTTTGTAAACCAATAAAACTCAAAGCAACAGCATTAGCATTATTTGATATTTTAAATAATTTTATAAACAAGGCAAAAAGTGGAAAAACTCTCCCGGAATTTGCACCTTTGGGTGCTCATACAACGTCTGGAAGATTCCAAAGTATACAAGCACTTGTGAAACAAAAATTCATAACCCACTTCCGCTCCGTAGCACAAAAATTTAAAATCACCTCAGCTACTATGCCACCTCTTCTTGGTAGAAGAAGCAACTTATCTACAACAAATAAATTAATTTTGTATCGCTCCATACTTCGTCCAGCCCTGCTTTATGCAGCTCCGATCTGGGGACATGCAGCTAAAACCAATATTAAACAATTACAAATTCTGCAAAATAAAATTTTACGAGAAATTATCAATGCTCCTTGGTATATTACAAACACCTACATTCACAGAGACCTTCAAATCGAACCTATTCAAGAGTATATTAAATGATTAGCGGTCAACTTCTTTCATTCAGTACAAACCCACAGCCTTATTAGCACTCTCAGACACTCCCCGAATCCCGGTGAAAAACATCGGTAACTATGTGATATCCTACCTACATAAGAATTACAACTTTAATTGACTCATTCAGGCTAAATTGACTCTGCGGTCTGTCGCCGCTGCTACATCTTGTAACGACACTGAACTCACTCCCATTCGCCGCCTCTAGCGCAGACCTGACTCTCTTCCTCTCCCACACACCTCCTATTACACTATTTGTTTTTCCTTCCGGATTGTTATCAGAAGCCGAGTAAAAAGATGTTTCTACATCTTTGACACTCGAGAATAAAATACGATCTGTGTGAAACAAAAATCTCCACTGTGCATCTGGGGACATTGCATGATCCACAGAGAAGCTCTGGTTTCCAAAGAAATAAATGACCAAGAAGTGGTCTGAATATTGTGCCAACGACAGTAGTAAATTATGTAAAAATGACACCACCAAAATCAAGAATCGTCTCTATACTTTGTAAAGACATAGGTGCAGTGCAGTCATCGTTGCTATTTTATTGCGAGGCAGGAGTCATCACGTGGGAAATTTTTGCAATGTGTTTATGAATCAGGAGACGAAATTGCCTCTTTTCTATAAGAACATCGACATGAAGTTGAGGAGTTTCCAGATAGTTTATTTGTGATGAAATTGAGCTACTTGATCGATATATTCGATAAATTAAATACCTTGAATCTTTGAATCTTCAACTCCAAGGAGCGAACATACATATGTTGGAGACGAGTGATAACATTAGCTTTTTGTAGAAAATTACAATTATGGAGCAGAAATTTAAAGCCACAAAAACCTATTAATTTTTTGAAAATGGGGATAAATTTACAAGACTGAAGAATAAAATGGGAAAGTTGTTTTTGAAACCATTGAAAATCATTTAGCCATGCTAGCAAAGAATTTTAAAAAGTATTTTCTTACTAACGACAACTTGATTGCAAGTTCCGAGTGCGTTAGGGATCCATTTCAAAATACTCCAGAAGAGCTCTCAACTGCAGAAGAAGAAATATTCATAGATTTCACATCAAGTGGGGAAATCAAAAGGTAATTTAGTAATAAATCACTGTTTGAATTTTGGGCAGGGATGGATGATGAATTTTCTGCACTGAAAATGAAAGCATTTCGTATACTATTACCATTTCCCACATCCTACCTTTGTGAAACCGGATTTTCTGCGGTGGCTGCTCTGAAAACAAAACATAGATCTCAGTTAAACATAGAAAAATAAATTAGAGTGTCAATTTCTAATATTAAACCTTCATCTGAATAACTTTGCTCTGGAAGACAAGCCCATGGGAATCACTAGTAATTATTAAGCTTGTTCTTAATTTAGTATTGATAAATTAATTATCAAATACATTGTGCAGTACTGATACATTTATAAGTACATTTTATCAGTGCAAATGTGTATTTTATTTTTTATTATGTCAGAATGCATTTTGTTTTGCATCCTTGCTTAGAATCAAACATCCTGGAAATTTACTTTCGTTGTTTTAATATGATGGAGATGCAATACTCGGGACAAATGAATATAATGCAGTTCTGTCGGGAAACTTTCCAGAGGGCTTCTTTACACAAGGTGGTGACAATGCATGACCAGCCTGCTTGTCAGATGTACCCTCTTGCGATTATTTCCTTGGGGAATATCTAATGGCTGAAATCCTTAAACATAGGCCACAAATAACTTGAGGAACTAAAAGACTGATTCATGTCGAGATCCCGGCAATAGTGGAAGCAACGATTAAACGCAGAATGCAGAACATCATAATGAGGTTTCAGGAGTGAAGGAACCCCCTTTGGATGATATTTTCGTTTAAAACAAGAAGGAACAAAAGGGGAAATATTGATCTGTATGATGTCCAAAGGGGCTCTGTTATAGAAGCTGTGATGCCCAATTAATTTTTGTTTTAAATTGAGGAGAATTTTCTACTCGACTCCACATATTACTTACTTAAGACATTTAACTCCGGAGAAACAATTTTAAGGCTGGCATGTTAAGAACATGTTTTGACTCTTTTCTACGCTGTTTATATATCATGAAATAAGCTTGGTATTTTCAGTTAAACATTTGCATGAGAGTATCAAAAAGAAAAAGAGAATTTATTCGCAGGTGTTTAGTTAAGATATTCAGCTTGTCGGACAAAATATCATGATTAGGATAGAAAAGTTACATAAACATTACAGTAAAAGGTTAAATTTTTGTAACTTGACGCGATGTTTACCTACTCAGTTTGCTGATGGGCCAGTAAACGCATTTCCTTAGACTCAATTAAGACAGTGATAAATATGTAGAATCTACCGGATCTACGATTGGTTGACAGTATCCTCTCGTAACTATTCATGGAAAATAACATATTCCTCTAACTTAATTACGTCTTGAGATTCGACACGCTGTTGTTTGCATAACTGCCTAAAGCTACTCGAAGTAATGAAAAGCATATAATTATAAGATAAATTTGCAAAGTGTATTGAGCACAATGTAGCTACATGTGAGTTAGCAATCAATAACTAGCAATCATATTAATAAATTTTGAACGTTTTCTACTACATTTTCTGCCAGTGAATTTCTTCAGACATCAAAAGGAATTTCTAAAGACGTTTTCGGCTGGGAACAGTAACTTAGAAATCACACTTTAAGAGGAATAAAACCGCTAAGCTATGGAAGCGGTTGCCTCTTCTTTGCTTGTTATCTTCACTTATCGGATACTCTTGCATTTCTTCAAATTCTGGAACGAAAATATCTCTCAACCCCTATGCAAGAAGTTCAAATGGGAACTAGACCTTCTTAAAATAGGATTCGCACGTGGCTTGTAGATCTCAGAGCTATAACCAATAAGATATCAAACCCACTAACCACTTTTTCTGATTTTATATACAGTCAGGAACTTGACAAGCATTTTATTCCTTGAAAAAAAAATATTTTGAAAACTTTCTTCCTGAAATTGCCTAGGAAATACAATAACAAATTTATTATTTAAGAATTAAAATATTATCTTAGGAAGCCTATAATAGCCAGCGGTGAGGTGGTTCAGGATCAGAGGAATCGTGCTAACCCTTTGTTAAATTTGCCTTTAATCCGTGAGCCCGTTGTTTTTTTGTTTGTCTGTTTACTTGCTGCAATAAATATAAATGTCTTCAGTGCCATAATCAGACAAACATTAAATATTATATTATAGCATAAAATAAAAGTAAATTATTTTTGGAATTTTATAGAGACGTGTCTTTAGCAGAAAACCTGCGAAACGAAATTTTTAATAGTATAAGGAAAACTAAAGTTAGCGTAGAGACTATCGCTATAGGTAAATACAGTCTGGAATAGTCTAAAAGTAAAATCTGTAGGAATATAGAAGTGCTGTATTAGTAGTGCTGAAGTTGAACGAACTTTCAATTCGAAAAACAATATTTCGATAGCGAGATCTTCTTTAGCTGTGCAAATTTTAATGACAATCTGCTTAAATAAAAAGGTTCTAAGACAATTTAAACCTAAGCATCTTGTGCAAAACCTTTTCCTGAAAAACTTCGCTTGGCCTAAAATGCCTAAAATATAATATATAGAAAGGTCTAAAATATATAATATATAGAAAGGTCTGAAGTGAAAGAAGAAGAAAATAATGTGGGGCAGCTTTTGGCATAAATTGTGCTGCATAATTAAATCTTCTCGTTGTTTTAAGTAATTTCTGACACGCTCTGTGATTTCAAGTTTTGTTTTAAATTTTAAAGTTTTTGAATTGTAGAATATTTCCTTGTTTATGCACTGTATTTGTAATTTTTATTGTTGCAAAATGTAAAACATTTTATAAAAATTAATTTTTATCCAATGCTAAAATTGCTAAATTAATTGCTTTCTGTTAAAAGTTTCACAGCTCACTTTTACTAATGATTTAATTGAAATCTTTTTTTTTACTAACTAAGATGTAAAGGCTAATTAATCGAACTTCAGTGCTAGTTATTGAAATAAATAAAGTTGATTGTGTAGGGAATCTTATGTTAATTGACATGTTAATTATTTATAATTTCAGCCTTTACTATAACTTCTGCTTTCCGTATTCCACACCAGAATGCAAAATAGTAGGGAGAATTTAAACTGAACTTTTTGATTTGAGATAGAGAGTGTTTCTCGTATCGCGCGCACGCTACGTGGTTAGTGTTTCTGCCAGCTGAAATAGTTGCTATTGTTCGGTTTTGCGTTCTGTCGCTTCTGACGCTTTAATTCTGAGAGAAGCAAAGACAGGTACAGGAAATCTGATAGAGGAAGAGTTAATGAGTCAGCTTCTAATATAATAATTAATTGTGTAGTCTTTGAGTACTGTTTAACATTTGATTCAAATTGGACTGTTCGATTAATTTGCATCATCATGAATTGTGGTTATATCGTAGCAAAAATGCCCTTATGTTCTAAATTCTGTTTGGGTTGGGCTTAAGAACTTGGAGCGATAACTGGCCGTTCATAATGGCTACCTGCCAGCACTACACGGGATGCCCCTCTCCTTAGGCTTTACATGGAATACCAAGGACAGCAGCGACTGGACGCTCAATGGCCCAGGTGCTATTTGGCTACCAATACCCTGGTGGATGAGGACTCACACCTCCCGGCCCATTGAGAGTGAATATAAGATCCCCCCTCATGAGCCTTCGGGAACCGTCAAGTTAATAAATTTTGTACCCCCGTGGCCGAGACTGCCTGGATACAGATCCTAGCCAGTACTTCGCAGAGTACTCTACGTCGACCCCGGGGAGGGCAGCATGCATTAAGCAAAACATGCGATAATGGAGTGGCCCGAATCCCCGAGCAGCCCCTCCATACACTTTGGTGTGCATTGTCCAGAATAGGCATCATTGGACTATGATTTTTTGGAGAACATTTTCCTGGACGCCTTATCTCCTTACGAGGCGATTGTTAGTGGCCAGCGCGCTCGCCTGATTTAGCCCCGTATGATTTCTTTTCGTGGGGCTATCTGAAATCTCTAACGTCCAAAGACCCTGGCTCAACTGAAGAACAATATCCAAGCTGCTATCGACAACATACCCATTGATATGCTGATAAAAGTGGAAAGAAACTTCAAAACTCGACTATCTCAATGCATCGACCAGAACGGAGGCCACCTTAATGATATTATTTTTAAACCGTAATAAAAAAAAATTAAGTGTCTCTCTGTAACTTGGAAAAAAGTTAAATTGATATCGCTTATACTATTTGTGTTATTCCTTTTAAAAATAAGGTAGTTTCCCTGCCGCACCCTGTATTTTTCAAGTTTTATTGATTAGTTTTTAGGGGTGAGGAAGATAGAGGGGTTGGGAATGTACTAATGTGTTTCCAAATTAAAAAGTCAAGAATAACAAGGAATGTTTCTAGCTTAGTTGAACTTGATCATTAAAAAACGGTTTTTTTTTTTTTTTTTTTTGTTTGTTTAAGTGTCAAGATTTTTAACTTCATCTAATCACAAGGGTTAAAACTCTACTCAGACACAATAAACGCAATATGCTCCGAGCAATTACTTCTCAATAGTAGTCTTGCTGCTCAAAATGAACATTTTCTTAAATGCAGCATGACTTCCCAAAGCAGTGAAAAGGTTGTGCCCTGAGGAACTTCGGGATGTAGTACTATACAGTTCAATCAACAATACGGTTTAGTAAGTCAGTTGCCTCTTTCCATTTCGATCAGCGCGACAAAACACCAACAACTCTCTTGCCGTTTCTGTGTAATGGAAACTTTTAAGAATGAAACTCATTCTTAATCTAATCGCTTTATTTTAATATTTTTAATTGCTAATGATTAATTTTTACTATTGTAGATATCTCTAATGATATCTCTAATAATAATCTAATAGATATCTCTAATATCTAGCCTAGGATTTGTGTTTAAGTCTTAGAAATTAAAGCTCAGGCTGCTAAGACAAAGAAAAAGAAAATAATTTCAAGCAAAGTTTGATTTCGAAAATCCATTAAAAAATATATTCTATAATAAAGGAAACCTTAAAAAAGCATTTCGCTAGCGAAAATTCGATTTCTCAGCATCTTGTAGAGAAGGCTTTCCAAGAACTGCCGTTGCAGTACCTTTTCCAATTTTGGTACAAATTAAATTAATGTATAACGTTGCGCGCCTCCAACTTGCACGCAACCAAGAGGTGACTGTGAAAACTTGTATAAAAGATAGAGCCTTGTGAAGGGTTTAAGTCCCTTTTTATTCAACGTAATAAATTACAATTGCGTTCTCTTGACGCTTACAGACGGTGCCAACTCGGCAGTCAAATAAAAATAATAACCTGAAAAGAAACTAAAGACAAGATTCTAACTACGAGGTTTTCTAAAATAACTAACTCACCGCGTTTTACAATACCGCTGCTAATTCAGCAGACTTGAAGCTCACTGGAACGATTACCACTACTTCCCGCCAAGCACATAGGCCGCAACGCGGGGTTCTTCAATTCTCGCTAACTACCTCCGCGCTCGTGCAGTAAGAATATCACACCGAACTCGTTTCCTTCTATTTAAATCATAATACTTCCGCTGATAATTTGAATCCTTGCGCGTTCTACTAAAATTTACATATTCTGGCATTGGCAGTTCCAGGGGAAAGTAAGGCTTGACAGGAAAGATAGTTTAAACTTAAAATAAATGTTAGTTAAAATAAATATAAACCCTACAAATGAAACTGCTTTACGATGAAAAAAATAGAATTTTTAAAGCAAGTCAGACTCAGAATTCAATTTCATAAGCTAAGGAACTGAAATATTTTTATTAACACATTTTTACTATTGTTATAAAAAATTCTTTTTTGAGAAAATGGTCGAAAGTAAGACTCAGAACAATCATATACTCATTTTGATGCTTATGCTAAAATAATCAGATTTACAATAAAATACCGAATAATAATGAAAAGTAATTTTTGAATTTCCGTTCCCTCTCTTCCCCAGGACTGTAATGTGTTTACATAGAATTAAGCTGCTGAGATAATTCGTACTCTCCCTCCTTCCAATCGTGGTGCAATGAAGAAATTCTTTTTGCAACAAAGTAAATATCAATAAGAAAAATAAATTAGCTTTCAATTTACTTTTCTAGCAGTTATGATGTATGAGGCATGAAACACTTTTGTATTTACTAAAAACAAAGTGTAACCTTCTACCCTCATTTAAGCACTGGGCTCAAAATCTGATTGCATTTAGCATCTTCTTATCAACGAATATCTTCAATGGATTATTATAGAGAAGTTTCTCTCTGTCTCTTTTTTTTACTGGGGCTACAATTAAATAATAAATTTGACTTTTTATCTACCAAATGTTATATTGATGTCCATAATTTTTTTCTGAATAGGAATTTATGATAGCAAAATCAGGTTTCAACATCCACTTCGTCTTTAACCTCGGATATATCTGGATGTGTTTTTTAGTCAGATCATGAAATGATTGTTTTGCCTTTTACATGTGTGATAATGCTATTTAGTGCCGAATTTTAAAGATTATACTTACATTGAAACAAGGCGAGAAGCAGCATATACTTTTAGGAGGATTCAGTTAGAATTATAATTCTTAAATACTTGCTATAATCTATATAATTGCAACTCTATCCTCAGAACGATTAAAACCCTCATATCTAAAGTAGTATGAGACTCTTTTAATGAGAACGATAGACCAGTAGCTTTTATGATGATGTAAGTGTAAAAAGTATATTTAAATTTGTTTGATGTTTCCTGATTTTTTTTACTAGCTTACTGTTTAGCTGGTAGTCAAAATTTTAATTCTAGAGCACTAAACATTAAGGGCTCGATTGTAGCATTGCCAGATTTATTAATTATGCTCAACATTATAATTTCGACTCATGCCGGAAGTATACCGGAAAATAAAAGAAAGCGGAAAGAGAATTTAAGGTTTATGAAGCTAAAAATGGGGAAAATATCAAAGAAAGAAATATGGCAAGTATAGAATATTACTTACAAGTTTTATAAAAAAGAAATCATAATTAACGAAATATGTATTACAATACAAAGGAGATTATCAAAACATTTTCTGTTTTACTACCTTCTGAATGCACGATTTTACAGATAAAATTTATTCCTAACTCTCGATTGTTTGTAAATCTGTAAAATGAATAAGAAACTAAAACTTCATTTTAAAGTAATTTTGATCTGTTCTTAAAAATATTTATAACCTGCATTTAACAGGAAGATGATAATGTATTTAAAAAGAGAAACCTAAAACCAGTTTTAAAAGTGTACCTTGTCAGTAGCAAATAAATTAAGTGAACTATAGTAGAGCAATTAGGGATGGCGCTGTCAAGTTGTATATTACGCAGTTTGAGCAAGGATGATTTTGAAGATCTTTAGGATGAATTAAATTCGTCTTCAGTACGTATTCCTGTCTAAGATGGGAAGAAAAACAGAATTATTTATATGAAACATAAAAATTTATATGTAATACATAGAAATTTAGTTTGATTTACATTTAAACAGCATTTTTAGAATTTAAAATGCTACGAAAAATATTTCAGAAAATTTGATAAAATCTTATAAATCGCTCAAAGAGAAAACAGAGTTTCTCGTGGAATGAGTTTAATTTATTATTATTATTATTATGAAGAGATGATTAATCATAAACAGAGAGACATTTTCTAGCTTGGGCATTAGCTCCTGTCTCTGCGACGGTAAGTCTGTTACGGAAAAATATGCCTTGAAGGTGTTTGCGCAATCACGCTGAAACTTTGGCAATTTATAAATAAAATGACAAGAAAAATTATCCCAGAAGATTGCATTTCACATGTAAGTGCCTCTGGCCGTAATAATTTGCAACACTCAAAGCTCTGCTGACAGTAACAATGCACATTCTAATCCTAAACTTTTAAAGCTTTCTGAAAAGACTAAGGTTTCAAAAATCTTAAGTTCGAATCCTGCATACTTGTCGAGATGATCTTTTTGAAACAACTGAGAGCCACCTTTCTAAGAGGAAAATGGTGCAGCTTAGTGGAAAGCAATTTTAGATTAAACTCAAAACTACAATTAAGAAATCTGAAAATATTAAGTTCCTGTCCTGTTCGAAGTTTCATGGAAGAAATTTGAAATCAAAGATGGCAATTCTCATCATATACCTTTCTAAAGAGTGAGCAGAAATTGAGTATTTAAAGCATTAACAATGTTCGCAAATATGTCAGTGGCTTAATTGTTGGATACTTCAATCCATTCATTTCAGTACTAAATACTAAATGTTAAATACTTCAATCCAATCATTTCTAATACCCAAATTTTGAATATGAATCAATTGTTAACAATGATTCAAAGTTAATACCTCTTTGAGATTTCGCATAATCAATCCACCTGTTCATTTCTCTTTTATATAGAAAAGAGAAATACCATAGGATAAAAGAGATAACATAAGATAATAAAATAAATGACTATTAGATAAATAGTTTTAAAATAAACGCAAAGTTCCCCCCGAAATGTAAATGCAACGAAAGCTCTTGAATATTCATACTTGAACATATTTGATCTAATGTGTACGTACGCAAATTTCAAGCTAATAAAGGGAAGAGATAGTTATTGAGAGGAAAAGATATATTTCATTGGAGCAAAATCAAGCACCTAAATTTAGTCTTCTATATTAACACCAAAGTGTGCGTGAAAATTGGTCTGGATTACTTGAATTACGCAAACCACGCGAGGACTATCTGTTTAAAGGAAGAAAAGCCTCCGTGGAGGAATTTTTAAAGAGAAACTGGCGTACATTCCCGTTATACATTGAGAGAACAATGAAATCTCTCATGCATCCAGCCCATTGGTCGTCATTTGAGCCCGAGTCGAACTACCACTGTTCACTGATTTTACCATTCAGCAAGCTGAGGGATCAAAAAGAGAAAAGCGCTACTTAGATATTAGAGCTGCTAAGAGCAGCATATGAAGATGACACCATGAAAATATTCTGTGACGAAACACATTCAGAGATGGGCGGTAGGAAGTGACAGATGGTCCGAAAAGTAGACAACCGAAAACAATACTGACGGAAAGTTGATGTTAACAGAATATAAGATGGTCTGGCAAATGACCTTAATAAAGATAATACCTTAATAACTATAAATTAATCAAAAAAAAAAACGATTAAGTGAATTTCAGTTGAAGGAAATGGGAAAGAGAAAGATCAAATTGAAAGAGAAACACGCCAGTGTAAAATATAAAATTACTCGAAAAATTTGACCTTAATTTGGAATACATTTTTAATGAAATTCTTCTTCAGGGGCAAATGTTTTTTCGCTACTGAAAAAAATAGATTTTTGCCTGAAAGCAAATGTTCACATACTACTTTCATTAATCTATTTATATCGTTTTCAAGTTTAGAAGTGTGGTAGCTAAATTTTCGCCTCTAATATTAGAAACAACAAACAAAGTATGCTCCAATAATATTAAATGCAATTCTCATTAAGGTTGGATTGTAAACTCTCTAACGTTGCACATGAAATTGACTTTTGCCAAATTGCCAATAACTTTCATATGGAACCATATTTCGAATTGGAAATTTTATTAGTCTTTGTTTTATCAGGTTCAGTATTTTTGTCAACATTTAATTAAATCGATAGAGTTTATTCAAAATGTATGCAAAATTAAAGTTGCTTTTTCGCCTGATTTTAAAAGGTTTGGTTTGATTTACTTGATTACGGCAAAGCACATTAGAACTGTCTGTCTAAGGGGATGAATGCCTTCGTGGAGGACCTTCTAAGGGAAACTGTCTTGTATACACGTTACACATGGGACAAACCACGAAAACGTCCATGCAGCCAGCCCGTTCAGCGGATCACGGATCGAACTACGGATAGAATCATGGATCGAACTACCAGTGTTCAGCAGCTTTACCGTTCGGCCTCTGATACGCTCCTAGTTTTAAAAGGATAGAGACTTCTATGAAGTTTATGCCCCAAGTTTTCATATTGAGGAGTGTGTTGTGGATAAAAATATACTAGATTACAGAGCCATATTTTATTTACTTTTTTATTTAGAATTTACTTATAGCAAGTATAATGCTACTAATTATATATATGTGTGTGTATGTATATATCTATATCTATATCTATATCTATCTCTCTCTCTCTATATATATATATATATATATATATATACACTAATTAAAAATGTTTCTTTTGTGTAATAAATCTGAAAAAATATTTTTACTCATTATGCACTGATCTACTGCTCACAGTAAAAGTATAAGATATCTTCCTGCTGAATCGTTGCCTTCTTTGAGTGTTCGTTTCCTTCACACAAATCTTGCAATGTCTCAATGGATTCTGCTTCTTTGGAGCGGGGAGGTATCAAATTTAGAAAAGTATCTAGCAGACAATGTATATATTACTCTTGAAAGCTGAAAATGATTCCGTTCAATACTTCCTTCTCAGCACCCTCTCTGAAAAAGATCCTGCTCATTCATCCATAATTTTTGCTACAACATCCTGTTTATTTTTATTTATTTTTTTTTTTGGAAATCCTCTTACCGTCATAAAACAAACGTGAATTCATAAGTGATGCTACAAACATTCGCGAGAAACTGCAGAATAAAAGGAACCTAGTGCTGCCATCTATATTTTATCTTGGAAGCTAAATGCACATTCATCATGCCGACTAAACATAAATATCACACAAGAATTTTAAATTAGAATACTTAAAGCTAAACTCATACTACGCTCAAGCATTGTCAATAAAGCAAAGAGCAGCTCAACACAAGCGTAGACCGTAAAATGTTAGCAAACTTATAATGAGACTAATCTGACTACAATTAGACCGTAACCGGAATTGAAGTATTTTAATAATACAAGTAAAGCCATCTGTCTATTTTGTCCGTTTGACTTCAGTTACTGTTATACTCTCATTTAGGGCCAGTAGGCAATTAAAAAAATTGCTTCATATTAAACGAGTGACAACGTTTAGATGTTTTATTTGCAGTAATTCGCGGTTAATGCATTCAGGATGAGCCATAGCAGTACATTTATCAACAGTTAGAATTTTCCAAATGTTAGTGTGTCGTTTTAAATCCATAATTGTACAGCATCCAATATTAAATATCATTTATACTCTATATGAGCATTTGCGTTTAAATGTTTTCCTGTGTTTTAAATGAAATAATGTGTAAGCAGAACTGTGTGTTTTATTTATATAATTCTTAAATGTAATTTTATTTGTCGAATTTTTTACAACACTGTAGTAGTCGCAGAGTTGAACGGGAGTTCTAATTTCCTACAATGGAAAACGTCAAGCATTCCTGATGATAATGAAGAGTAAGAAGCTTCAACAATACGGATTCTACGAATCTAGAACTTTTTGAGGTTTTAGTTGGAAAGAACTCAGCATTGAGACCTACTCAGCAAAATGTGCAATTTCTTCTTTTTCCTCTACTATAACAACAAACATGCTCCATTATTGTTTGTTCGCAGTGAACAGAGAGGGTCATGCGAATCTAAGAAGAATTGAAACAATTTGTTTGTTTATTTATTTATTGGACAGAATTTTAATACACGGTTCCTGCACGAGGACACAGTTTTGTTCCAATGCCAGAGCATGTCGTGAAGAGGAAAAGGGAAACGTAACAGGACATTTTTTTCCCTCTCTTCTTTATAGTGATTTTTTTCCCCCTAAAACAGCTTATAAAATTGCACTTGGATTACCACTCCAGTAGTTCCATCAGTTGTCCCTCATGGCTGAGCAACGAAAATTAATATAAGATTTTAGTTTTCGATATTTAGTCATAGAAAAATTAATACATTTTTCTATGGAGGCAGCCATCTTGTTTCAATTTGAAAAAGAATTTTATTGAAAATTTGATGCCCCATAGACAAGTGGAGCCTTTTCTGGAATTTCTTTTTGGAGCAGAAATAAAAGGTAGCATAATTTGCAAGTTTAATTTCAGAATTCATAGCATATGCTTCATACTGAAGCCAACAGATTAACATAAAAACAAGCTTTCATTTAACCATAAAGGTGTCAGTACTATATGTCCTTATTATTTAAAGCATGAGACGCTGATAAACTATTCAAAATTTCTTTAGTAAATTATTTCTTGCGATATTTATTCAAGAAATATGAAAAATCTACAACATTCTGCCATAAAATTTGTTTATTCTTATGTTAAACTCTCAATATATAAAGTATATACTCAAGTAATATAAGATTAATATTAATAAGAAATGCATATTTATACACATTCATATTTCAGAAAATTTGTTTTCTTTTTTTTAAAGTTGTTTGTTTGCTTAGCAACCATGTTAAGTTCATGTGCAATTTTTATTTGTAAGTACTGATACTGATGAATATTATTTATAAGTACTAATATATTATTTATAAGTACTAACACTGATGAATATTGTGCTGCTCTAAGCACTGAAACTCGTTTTTAAGTTTTAATACGAATGAAATAATACCAGTGTCGGTACAAATGCCATTTTAAAATATTCCACAAAACATTGCCAGAAAAATTCTTTATTCTCTGAATAACAATAAAATAAAGAAGGAATATTTCTCATTTCTCTCTATTTAGACGAACTCGCGAAGAATCATAAGAGGAAAATTTATTGCCGATTGGCCGTAGACCTGTGGCATTAGAACTTATCACACACAGTACACCTGCATTACACCCCTATATATACAGGTGGCTCAAATACAGAGAAGGGCACAGACTGCGTCTACTGTGTACGCCAAGAGGGAGAAATGGTTAAAAGTTGGGAAAGACGACTGGAAGGCAAAAGTACCATCTTTCAGCCGGAACTTCTAGCATTAAAAGCAGCCATCAATTTGGCAAAGTATCAATTATCAATAAAAGTAAATATATATAGCGACTCCACCTCAGGTTTGGAGGACATCCGAGGATATAAGACAAGGAGTCCTTTAGTGCAAGTTATACAAATGATCCCACCAGATGGCAGTGCCAACCTGATCTGGGTTCCAGCTCATGAGGATACTACTGGCAACGAAGCGGCAGACTTGCTTGCGGAATCTGCAGCTAATTACTCCAGTAGATTGGAAAACCCAGTAAGTGTGCCACAGTGTTAAAAAAAAATACTCTCAATTGCCTTGTACAGATGGGAAAAGGAAAGCACAGGGAAGAGAACGCACAAGTTCTTTCCGAAAGTTTCATACTCAACAAAAACACACAACGGCGTACAAGCTCATTTATACACTGGCCACGGTCCCTTCCTACAATATCTTAAGAGATTCGGCAAATGAGACTCAGATTATGCAAGTGATGCAGATCACTACCTCTTCAACTGTCCATGCACCTAATACAGACATCTGTGTCTGTGGAGAAGACGGAACGCCAGACCACTACCTATTCAGGTGCCCTCTGACAGATACCATGCATCTTTTCATGCCCACGAGCAACATAACTGCCTACCACCGACTGATAATTAAGCACAAGGGAAGCATTAATGCAATATGTAAAATTATAAAATTTATCGCGGCACTAGGTCAGGATATCTGCCAGCCCATTTAATCAACATAAGGTTTTCCACTGCATTTATCCAGGAAACTACAATTTACACACGCATACCTTATATCTTATACCTAAACAGAACTTAAACTGGTTTGAGAACTCTTGCACAATAGCAAATATTTAATGACCTTTAACGTTGTCATGTGTCCTTATTAGTTCTATACAAGCACAGTATTATAACGACTCTGTAGCATGCCTTCCTATAAGCATCATATCAGCTCTCTGTATCATACGTTTCTATTAGCACTTATTACTCATATACTATCATATGTATCTTTGTCTACCTTAATATTTATTTGCACAATGTGTTTTATTCGTAATATATCTGCTTTGCTATTAGTATCATATCAGCTCTGCACCATGTATATTTATTGGCATCATATTTACTTTGTACCAAGTGTATTTACTCGTTCTTCACCTGTACTGCATCTACTCAGCACCATGTCATTTAATTAGCTCTATATTTGTTCTGCATCATGTATATACATTAATACCATATTTGCACTGGCCATGTAACTTTTTCATTAAGATTCAAATATACTCCCGAGGCAGCCTGATGAGGCTCCAGGGAGTTGTTGCCACTAGATAGTGGAGGACGCGGGGCATATGCCTGTTTACCTATGTTAAACATCAGGCGTCCTCGTCCTCCGTCACCTGTCACCTGTCCATGCACCTATAAATTGCATTTAAAAACACTAAACAGTGAATACTGGCCACAGTTGGCGGAGAATACTTGCTGCAACGAGCAGGCAAAAAGTAAGATAGAGGAGGTGATCAAGCTATGATCAACAAGCTATTAAGAATTCCGCTCCCCCCTTAAGAATTGGATCTTCTTAAGCGAAAATTTTAAAGTTTCCCTCGAAACCAGATCTAAAAAAGCTCGGGAAAAATTAACTGGGAAAGCTATTCTGAAAGCAGACGATATGATTGGTCATGGAAGGTTTAAAAGGAAGCGCGAAACCCTCATATACTTCATTTCGTCTAAAGTAAGGAAGGCGTGACAACGTTATATTTTCAACTCATAATGGCTTTCCTGCTAAACGATTCTCCAGAATGCGCAAAATCCTAACTGGATTTAGTTTCGTTACCTACCACACAAACATTTATAGAAGGAGGTAAGTGGACTGAATTTCATCCATTAGTCAATATATCGGAAAAATGTCTTGTAAAATTCAGCGTTTCTGGAAGCGTAGAAGAATACTTTGACTTAAATTATATGTCAAAATGAAAATTTTAAAAACTGACGTCAAGTCTATCACGGCTGAAAGTAAAGTGGGACCTGTCAATCTTTTTTTACATTCTATGATTTCTCAAGTGGATGTTAGCTTAAATGAAAGACCTGTATTAACCAGTAATATTACTTATCACTTGAGAATCATGACAGGAAAATTGAATCATTTGTTTGATACGAAAACGTCTCAAATTTCATCAGAACTGTTTTTTAAAGGTACAGCAAAACATATGAATGATTTTGATGCTGAAAACACTCACTCTAATGAAATATTCAAATAACGAGCAGAAATGTTTAAACTGCTTGTCTCAGTCGATATGACTGGCCGATCGCACTTGGACATTATCATCAGGAAAGACATTTATTGAATATATTGGATACGAAAATTAAATTCATACGCAGAAAATGTGAATTTTGTTTGCGGTGAGTTGGTGAACTTACTCGAACATGCTTCTTTGTAAGAAAAATGAGAACAATTTATTTGGAGTCAGTCAGCCTTGGTGTTGTTCTAAAAAATTGCAAAAATCCAAGAAAATTCAACAGCCAAATATCCTATTAATATAGTGCTTTGCAAAACATATTCCATTCCAACTGGAAGTATGTATTATATTCAAGAGAATATTTTCATTGGTCAATGTCCAATCGTATTATGATGGTATTCGTCGATAATGATGTCTTTAACGGAAACTATGAAAAGTTTCTTTTTGAATTAAACATTACAATATGAACTTTATCGGCGTTTCTGCGGACGGCCAGCTGCTACCTCATACTCATTTCAACCTAATTTTGGCAAAAATTATTTTATGCGAGCTTACCTAAATTGATTTATGAATGCAGACGACAGAGGATTTTAACTTTCAAGATCAAAATTTTCAAAGGGATATTCCTTATTTCATTTCGATTTGTCACCTGACCTTTGTGATGACTCTCATTTAAATCTGGTACGACATAGCAGCTCAAGATCAGAAATAAACGTTGGTACTCTCTTACAACAAACTGTTTCGTAATTAGCGTACGCTGGATTTGAAAATTTGATAGAAATTAATAAAGCACGAAATATTCTGTATGACTTTTGAGACAGGTGATTTCATCATAGATTCATCAGTTCTTGTCACGAGATCCTATTTCTTTGAGACATTATGCGGGTATTTTCCTTTTTGACAAAATATCTGTGATTCAAAATGTTTTCTGTACTGTTGTGCTCAATACTGACAAACATGATGAAAAAGGAACCTGTTGGCCATCTGTCCATATTTCAAACAAATAGAACACGGACTAATTTTACTCATATGGAGTTTCACCTGAAGTACATAGAGACGATACCACATCATTTGTCAAAAAATATCGCCATGTTCATTGGAACAAGATTTCATTCAGAATTGACTTCTAATGTGTATGGACAATATTGTATTTATTTTATTATTAAACAATAGGAAGCACTCTGTATGGAAACGTTTGTATTCCCCTCAGCTGGAAAGAATTATGATTGAGTATTCAATTTGTCAAAATGTCTCTGTTTCTTATAACTATGTGTACTGTTTTTAAACGTATTGAAACAAAACAGGGCTTCATTAATGTAGATATTTGAGATAATGGTTGGAGATCACATGTTTTGGGGTTTAAAAGGGCTCTCCATAAATTGCTTGAGCGCAGTTTGTAAAGAATCAGGAAAGCGAACATTGAAGAGCCAAGACGACAAATATATTGATATTTTGTCAGTCTCGTAAATGTTTTCAAGTATCGGTGTGATGGCTATCGTACTTTGAACTCATCTGCAATGAACATCTAAACAAGATTTAAGCTGTCTTCAAAATAAAACAACACTTGCGATTTATGCAATTTATCAAACTATTGATTCAATATGTTAATTCAAATGCCACGAATTTTGCAATTTTTATTTAAATCACACATATTGCGTAGAAATTATTTGTGATTGCGTTCAAAACTTTTAAATGTCTTCAAAAATCACTATTTAGAATTTACTCAAAATACTGTAGATTCAATGAGTGTATAAGGTATTTCTCCCGTATTCCTAGCGTGTCTTCGTGGTGTAGTGGTTCTGCACATTGGGCCGGTATTCCAGAGGTCCGTGGTGCGATTCCCGGTAAAGGCGTTTGCTAATTTTTCATCTCTCCGGCTTTTCCAATTAATCTGATGTCTCTACAGTGGCGCCCGAACTAAAAGGGTTCTGGATGATGACTCTCCACACCCAGGATTTGGCGATTGGGTCCCCTAAAATCCCCAGTCGCCCTTTAAGAGGGGGAGTATATAAGGTATTTCTCCCGCCTTTCTAACGTGCCTTCGCGGTGTAGTAGTTCTGCACACTGGGCCGGTATTCCAGAGGTCCGTGGTCGATTTCCGGAGAAGGCGTTGCTAATTTTTCATCTTGCCTGCTTCCAAAAAATACCTAATGTCTCTACAAGTGAATGTCATCTTGCTGCAGATATACTTAAAGGCTATTTAAAGATATATTATAAGGTATAAAAGTCATTGTTCAACATATCTTAACAAAGAAAATGGACCATGAAGAAAAATCCAAATTGTACTATGGGGTTCCATCCTTTTATCTAAGAACTAAATGTGTAAGAACCTCATATTTGGTGCCCGAACAGGGACGTAAACTCGAGAAGGGTTAATTACCCTTTATTGCTCAAAATAAGAGTTAACAGATGGCCCCTTTCTCAGGGCGTACAGCAAAGCCTCCTGTTGGGCTTGAACTCAAAATAATAAGAAATAAAACTTAACTAATGCTTAACTAAAGAGATATAGCCAAAGTTATCAAAAGTTTAAGTAGTTAGCCCCTAAATATCGAATAAGCTAGAGAAGCTATCAAGAGCCTGTGATATGGCCGAGCGTAATAACAGCTTAGAGAGACATAGCCAAAAAGCAAACGCGCGCTAGTCAGAAACTCTGAGACTCTCTCTCAAAGTCAGTGGAACACTCGACTTAAATACTACTCTTACTCATTTGCATTAAACGCGATTCTATAAACACATTCTGGTAGAAAATTGTA
This sequence comes from Stegodyphus dumicola, assembly GCF_044657685.1. NCBI lineage: Eukaryota > Metazoa > Arthropoda > Arachnida > Araneae > Eresidae > Stegodyphus > Stegodyphus dumicola. The sequence continues at coordinate 191,594,486 of NC_140780.1, forward strand.
AGTTGAAATTAGGATGGACAGAAAAGTAGCTTTAACTTAACATAGCTTGTTAAAAAATTAGGATAAACCTTAACATCACATTCAAGTTATGCAAAAGTATGTTGCGTTTCTTCATGTTAAAATTTCTGAACAACCTCTTGAACAATTTTCTGAGAAAGATGTCGAAAGGAAAATTATGCAAGCAGTTCCCGTGAAACAGAGAAGAATGGCACAGAAAATAATAGATTTTCTAAAAGAGCTTCAGATTTTCTGAACCAGAATAAAGAATGGTAACGTGCTTTCTGGTTTCGATATTGTTCAACTGATTAATGTTTTGTTGAGAAATAGAACTCAAAGACCTTCTGCTTTTGAACAGTTTAAACGTGTATTGAATGTTAACTTTTCTCAAAGACTTTGTGAAAAAAAATGTATTTATTAAATGTAAAAACTATCTATACTAGACTCTTAAAGAAAATCATCTTCCAAAATGTGGCTGAAATTATAATGAAGTTTGTAATACTTGGGATATGAATAAAAGCAATCGCTGATCATTTATGCTATATTTTGACGAATGAAGCTAACATATGAAATGAATTGAAAAATATAATGTAACAATTATTTAAAAAAATAGAAGAGAGAAACTTACATTATATGGAATTTTTTACAAGGAAAAAAAATACAAAAAACTCCATTATTTTTTAATTTAAACTTATATATGCTTTTACTGAATGATAAATTTTACACACTTATGCATGATTCTGTAGATGAAAATTCCTAGTACCTTTCGTTAAAAAAAATTCCGGTTTCACAGTGTTTTTTATATAAGAATATTTTAAATGCCTTCATATTTGAAATTACAGTCCTTTTCATGGAAAAAAATTTTTTTTATAAACCATAAGGCGATGTTCTCAAATCTTCCTGAATTATTCGCTTGTCCAATAAAATTTTATAAATTTTTGCCTCTTGTCTGCTCCCAACTTTTCTTCGTTTTGCTTACCAAGTCATTTTGGATGGATTGCGCAGAGAAATTGTTTCGTCATGTAGACACTACGTACCAAACTTTTGATGACTTCAAAATTCAATAACTGAGAATTCCTAAAAATTCGTAGAAAATACTCTTCCTTTGCTTTTCTTTTCCCAATCGCAGTCTGGTATGCATGGTTCTTGGGAATCTCCTGAAAAAAGGCATAAGAAATCATAAGAAAAAAAGAGATAGTATTAACATAAGAGCGTACATTACTAAACGTTTTTTTCTCTTCATAGGAAAGTGGTACATATCAAAATTGAATATGAAATTCTTCAGGGTAAAGCTAGTAGGCTTCTTATCAAAAACGAATGTTTTAATGATCTCTCCATCTAGTTCATCTGTAAATTTTCTAAGAAAATTGTCCAGGGGGGGATCATGGTTTCTATTCGATTCTTAGTCTGTATTGCAGTATAAGACGTCTCTACGCAATTTTTCTATTTCAGTACACAGCTTGAGGAGAGGCTTTATGCCGTGAAGGAAGCTAGGAAAATAGTTGTAGGGACATGCTGTGGCACAAACTCCTTGGTAGATTTCAGTGAATAGCAGCCACCTCAGACGTGAGGAGAAATATAACTTTGATCTGAAAATAGAATAGAAAGGAATTCAAACCAAAGCTCGGACTTGAAATAAACTTAGTTCTATTTCTAATATAAAATCGCTGGGTCCGTAAGGGTAAGCTTCTAGCTCCTAAGGCTTTCAGATAATCAGAAATGCTCTTCTCTACGTCCTTTCTGCACCCACAGTGACCTCAGTTTCTCTCAGAATAAGGTTTTAACTCCTGCAAATTAATACCTGCATCCTTTAAAATTAACACATCTTCTTAAAACAAAAAAAAAAAAAAAAAAAAAAAAAAAAAACAGCTTAAAAACGCCTATTTAACTCTTTCCCCAAATTGTAAATCATCTATATACAGTGATGAGTTAAAACATTTCACCAGTTTGGGGTTTGTTCTTCCAATATTGCTTTAAAGTGACATTTTATTATTGCACTTAAAATAAATGGCGATCATTTTAACCAAATGGCAAACATGCCATGGATATTATTTTGCAGTATTCATCTGCATTATCTGGAAACCACAAAACTTTAATAATTTAGTACCCTCTTCAACAATTCTATCAAATATGTTTACAGAATATCAGCATCAAAGGCGAATTTGAATATCCTGAAATTTAAAATGCAGTCCAGCAGAATCGGATTTAAATTTGGACCTATCTGCACTGAGTCACTACGTTCGAATTTCCATCCGCCAACTTCAGCTCAGTTGATTTATTATTATTTTCACCTAGCAAATAGTAATGAATTAAACTGTTAACTAACAATTACTATACAAGGGTCGAGTTTAGTTTTACAGAAGTGTGCCAAATGGAGTTTTCTTAAACAGCGAAAACACCGATTACTTCTTTTTAGGTTATTTTTCCTTTCCGAGACTCCTTTCAACTCACAAAATTAATTGTTTTTACTGTTACAAAATACACACTTTTTTCTAAACTTTTTTTAAACATTTGCAGCATAACTTGTTATTGATACATTTTGATTCATGCTAGGATTTTTATTTTAAAATTTTTTGAAACTTTTTTTAAAATTCACCAATAAAATTCTGACAACTTTCAGTTTTACTTCTAAGTAAATATATTCTTTCCCTAGACCGAACCTCTGTGCCTAGAAAGTTAAATAAAATCTTAAAATTTCAGGCATTTTCGGGGTATGTCCCACCAAATTCTAAAATAAGTTCTTCCGAATTCTTTCCAATAAATGGGAATCAATAAAGAACTTAAAGATTTTGTTTCAACTCCTAACGTTCCAAATTTCTCTAGAGATTGAATGAAATTAAAGTCGTTAGTGGTTGAAACTGTTAAAGGCAAAGTGTTTCAAACCCTAATTAATTTGAGTATCTGCTTTATCAAATAACTTTCTCAACCCAGTTAAATCGTTTATACTTCAAATAACAAGAAGAGGAGCCTATATAAACGTATTTCTATTACCAATCTACTTTCATTACCTTCAAAGAAGCGTCATAATTTTTTTCTGTTAACGCGAATCCACTTATACAGTTCGATGTTATATTCTATAGATATCACCTTACATAATTAAATTTATTTCTTTTTCTAAGATTATTTTTATTATGAATACAGTTTTCAAACTGATTACAGAAGTCTAGCCAAGAAGCAAGATCTCCATAATATTTATCTAGGAAGTTTACGAGTTTTGGTTTCTCAAAAAGCTAGGTTCTCAGAATTCAGGAAGTTTTTGGTTTCTCCCATATCCCTTAAGTAGTTACTGGAATAGAAATAAAACATTGTTAATATTCATTTCATATTTTGTTAATCTATCAGTTTAATTTATTATTTTTTGTTTCCAGAGGATAATTTTTCTTAGTGTTCCTCTGATACATTTATTTCATATTCTATATAATTAACTTTAAAAAAACGTTTTGATTTCTTCGTATAATATTTTTAAACTAATTTATTTCTTTTTTGCGCTGGAAAATCCTTTAAAGGGTTTACTTTATTTGTTACATCTTCATCGCTAGAATTTTCAATAATAAATGTTTAAATTTTGTTAATTAATTTAGTTAAAGTAAATGCAACATCACTGCCTTCGATTCTCAACTTAGCGAACTTCAAAATTTTAAAGCAAGTCAGGATATGAAAAACAAATCCTACCTTTACCTTATACCAAATTCTAGAAAATTTCGATTTCAAACATTTCCATTACAGCAACAATGAAAGCAACTAATACCACTACAGTTCTTCAACACCAGTTACTTTGAGGTATTTTCTCTTATCAGGTGGCTCCAAAAAATGAGAATTACACTACTAGAAAAATAACTCCCCAGTTTACTTATATACATTATAAAGTACGTTTTACAACTACAGTGCACAGCATCTCATTTCTCATATCTAGATTTTGTCACTGCATTGTTTCTACTTTCCTTCTTCCACTCAACTCTTACTAGTTCAAATAGTCTGCTGTCAGTTTATTCTATTATAGTGCCCTCAGTTGGAGACCTAAAGACCCCTCTTCCATTAAAAATATGATATGATTTTCGGATAGACGGATTTGCATCGGTTGCTCTGAGTAGATACACCAGTGGCAAAAATTCAAAACTTATCTTGGGCTCGAATTCATGCAGAGATAGCATACTTGCTCCTGCAATCGGTGTATCTCGCGCGTAATGATCAAAAACCGTTATTTCCACTGCTCAGGTTACAACCCGCAAAAAATTCGTTAGGTTGGTGACTGAAAATCTGTTTTTCGGGAAACAGAAACTTCGAATAGCCAATTCGAATAGATGCAAAGACAGTTGATTAAAGTGCTCAAATAACTCGTTATTAAAGAAGATATCAAGACTTTTATAACTTAAAAGAATGAACTAGATCAGCGGTTCTCAACCTTTTGACCAACGCGTACCATCTAAGCAAAAGCTGAAAAACTGTAGTATCACCACTACATTTTACAGTTTCTCAATAGAAATATTTTTAAAAAATATATTTTGCCATTTGCAGAACCTATTGGCTGTTTGTATTAAATATTCACTCATAAAAACTGAATTGATCAAGTTATTGGTTACCATTTTAATTATCGAAATTTAAGTTATAACACTTTAATTCTAAAATGTAGTGTGAAATTTGGTCCTGTTTAAGAGAGAGATATCAATTTCTTTATGTCTGGTCTTATTTTACTTAGTTTTAACAATAAATTAGGATTGACTTTAAATTTTGTTCTGTATTTATTTTTCAAATATAACATGGAAGAAAATCCTTATTCACACAAATAGGTTGTGCAAAGACGCAATAAAAATTTTTAATAGCTTTTTTTGAAATGTCTTTAAATTCTTTTTTTTTTTTTTTTTTTTTTTTACGTTTTAGCCAAAAGTTAATAAGTGTGTTATTTTTGAAATCTTCGGTTAGAGTTCGACCACAGGAAATTTTTATCAATTCTTTTTTTTTTTCTTCACGAGATAAAATTTTAGGTACCTTTAAACAAAATATTACTTTGCCCCCATACCAACAATAGCCTTAGAGGGCCCGCAATCCAGGAATTTTTGAAGGGGAGACAGTTCTGTCAGCGAGGTCACCTGGCCAATAGGCTAACTGCTCCAGCAGACCGGCTGTCCCGCTGTCTATGGAAGGAAAGTAAAATATTACGTTCTTTACTGTGTATATAGAATATTTTCTCACAGGAATAAAGATTTGATCGAGCATGATTCATCCCATTTTTAGAAATCTTTTGCAGCTTGCTAAACGTGGGCAATGAATTTATTGAACGTGAGTGGCATGTATTTCACCTAGTTCTGACGCCGTAAGTATAATTAGGATTCTTTAGATAATAGAAAGTTGCCAAGAAAGGCATATAAATACTTTATTCGAATGATTTGGATTTAAATCCTTCTTTATTATAATTCAGCTAACAATAATTTTAAAAGCAGCTTTCAAGTAAACAAGCGAATGAACAAGAGAAATATTAAAGCGCAATTAGTTAGCTCACTGTATCACCTACGAAGAAAATAAACAAAAAATACAAAAGTAAAAATAAAATTAATACAATTATTAAATTAATTGATTAAAGGAAAGCAAACGAAGTTTATGCGCTTAAACAAAGAGCTACGTTTATGGAGGAATTCCTGAGGCAGGATTAGTTCGTATTCACATTATATGTGGGGAACCAAGAAAACAGCCTACATCCAGACCGTTTATTGAGACCTAAGCCAGGGTTAAAGTATCAATGTTTAGTAATCTTATCTTCTCATCCATTGGCGGACAATTAAAATGTAGCATTGATAATAAAACTAAGTGGAATCATTCGAATTCTGGCAAACTGTTTGGCTTGCCGAATGATAAGTCATGGGTATCCAGACCATCTTTATTTAATATTGTTGATCCAAATTAAGGTGCAAAAATAATTTTGTCTTTTCTATAAATTCTTTTCCTAGCTCAGTTTAAATTCATGCGCTTAAAAGTGATTAAGGTGATTGTCATTGGCTTACATGATAAAATAAGTAAAATCTTAGTTAACTTCAGGATGGTAGTTGAACAAAATTAAAATAAAAGAAAATGACGCACATAAGCTAAGCGATATTTAGCAAAACAGGAAAGGAATAAGACATTAAAACTATCTCTTACCGAATATTTCTGTTGCATAATAAGAACAAAGGAATTAATTCCATATGTTAAGGATGGCAAGAATTACACCCCATATCGGATGTTACACACTATTTGTGTACGAATAAAAACCTGAAAAACAAAATATATAATCACCAAATACTGCTAGTTGATTAAGATAAAAAAAATCTTTAATAGCACGCAGGTAGAATACTTATCTTATACCAAAAATCAAATAAAAAAAATTAATGATGTTTAGAGAGAAATTATGTGGTATAGGAGATCAAATCTGCTGATCGAACTCAATTAATCTCGAAAACTTAAAATCATAAATTTTTAAACTATAATTTAGATGTAACTGCGCACATATTTCAATTTTGAAGTTCTCCTCATAAACCCCAAAAAATTATACAAGGCTTAAATTTTCATCTGGTTAGAGACGGATTTCCGCATGATTAAGCAACTATACATGAATTACTTAGATTAGCACACATAGTACGAAATTCCTCGAACTGTAATTATAAAGAGGTAAGGAATAACTTGAGTTTCTATATCATAAATGAGCTTTTTTGTCTTTCCTGAAGTGCACCAAGTGTCTAAAAACAATAACGAATTCTTCCATAATTATATATTTAGATAATCATCTTGACAGATTTCTCATCTCTTGTGAGTACCTTTAGGCTAAAAAACTTATAATTTCCGTGATAATTTGTAACATAAATGATAAAAGAGGGTTTACAACATAACAATCTAATAAGAATATCTCCAGTGACGCTGAAATAAATTTAATAGCCGAAAATCCAGACGAAGCATTAGGGATAGAAAGGAGTTTCTTACGCTGCGACACAATGCGCTGAGTAGGATAGCAGCAATACTGTGAATATGCGCTAATAACACATACAGATCTCGAAAGCGCTCTAGGGTTATTTCCAATATTTACCCAGCAAATATTCATGCAGAGAACATTTACATTGAGAATTTATTTACATTGAGAAGAGGAGGATGTCTGTGCATATCGTTGGAACCATGTCTACTCTTGAATAAGACACACCTGTAGTGTCTGTGGAATGGGGGGCAGTCACCTTTTGAGAGGATGGCAAAAAAAAAGAGGAATATGAGACCCTCATATTACTTATTTTGGGGTACTCTAGTAAAACTCTGATGGAGCTCTGGCAAATGACCCTCTAATGCTTTGTTAAAATTAACTAATCCAAGCCATAAAATACACGGTGGATAAAAGGTTTAGCTTCATCATAACATACTTTGTCTGTAGAGAAAAGAAAGTAAAACAAGAAGCAAGTTTTCCTCCTTAAATTGTTTTCCGTGAAGGCATATCTCGCATGAGCAGAAACACATCGAATGATTTATCATGTTTAACAACCAATCTAAGCAGTACTTTATTTTCAAGCCCACCAGCAAACGAGCGGTAAAGTCATTGTACGCTGATAGTTCGGTTCGAAGTTCGAATTCCAGCAAACGGGCTGGCTGCATGAGCGTTTTCATAGTTTTCCTCATATGTCGCGGATATACGAGCCAGTTTCCTTTAGAAAGTTCTCCACGAAGGTATCCGTTCTCTTAGGCAGATAGCTCTCGAGCGCTTTGCCGTAAACAAATAAGCAAAACCGAACCTTTATTTTCAGTGCCATAGTTTCGATGGAAGACGGTGTAAACAACTTTATATCAATCCATCTCGAAATAAACACTTGTGCCAAGTCTACCGTACTTTTGGGTGATACGATCTGGCTTTAGCATTTAATGCCAAAGTGGGCTACTGACGATATATAAATAAAAATATTTTTATTCTTTGGAAGTATGTATATAAAGTCATTTAATTCGGGAAAATATTTGTTCAGTATGTCAAACGATTAGAATTTAAGTTCGGAAAATTTCTGAGTTCCATTATTCAGTGAACGATATTTGAGGCAGGTTTTTTTTAGAACCAAGCTTATCGAATTTTTTAAAGATTCCAAATCCTAGATACTGAATTGTACTTTCAAATACTGGTCACTATATTTCTGGGTGCTCTTCTGTTATTGGGACCGGATTCAGAAACATGTGTATGTATGCGCGTATGTATGTATGCACATTATGTGTGTGTATAAACACATACATACGTACGTTCATATATACATGCATACATGTACACATTCATCCATATATACATGTATACATACATCCATATATACATGTATACATACATACATTTCTGAATCTGGGCCCTTTAACAGAAGAGTACCTATTTCTGAATAAATATCCATGAAAAGAGGCTAATTAGCCTGAATTTTTTTTTTTTTTTTTTTTTTTTTTTTTTTTTTAAATTTGCTTGAGGGATTGTTGACAATCCACAATCAGTTTTTCACAGCCATGTAAAACATTATTATTTATGTCTGTGCTGTTATATTTCAGAGCAGTGTAGTGTAAAAATTTTCCAGGTTTGGCAAACACGTAGCAAGTACATTTATACATCTTTATGCATGTATTATTACTAACCTAGTTTTGCTAACCATTCAACGAAGAGAAAAATTTAAGCATGATATTTATGTGGCATTATTTGGTTCGAAAGACGCCTTTCCGTGACAGTGATCTTTTTCTATGGTGGAAGTGGAGCTCTGAATTTTATTTATTTATTTTATCTTATCATGTTATTTTATTCATGACATCGTGACAACGCAATTTGGCATTAGAAAACAAAGACCTGTGCTGTCTTTACATGATTGCTGTTGTAAAAAACAATAATGTATAAAATTATTTAAAGCAAAATTAAAATTATGCAAAAGACAGTTCTAGATTAACTTCCTGTATATGAGCAAGCAGTATCTGCTTATACTACTGAAATCGAATATTTAATTAAAGTATGATAACAGACAGCTTGTGAGGTGAGTAACTTATTGGAAACAATTGAACAGAATAAAGATAATCATTGTTTCTTATATTTTTGGAAACGCCGGGAACAAGGGGAAACCATTGATCGGGAGGACAAAACTGCAAAAAATTGTACTTTATGCATATTTAATATTTCCAGTAGTATTTCATCACGTGACAGAACTACTACTGAAGTCGCATGCGGAAGTTAATGTTTTCATTGCCGCAACACAATAAACACTTCACAGTTCGGCTATTTTCCCTACTCCCAAACACCGTCTTTGCAATTCGGAAACCACCTTTCAGACTCTTCTTCTCTTCACGCTCTGGCGCATATGATCATGTGATCCGTGACGTCACGTCGTCATAGTAACAGTTGTAACACGCATGCTCTCAGTCGTGACTGAAGAAAGGTTATCACATTTGGCACTTTATGCGACAAACTGAAACGCTTCAAAGGTATCGATTCAAAAACGGTTTTTATACTTTAGAGGGAAACAATAAGTGAGGGGGAGGAAAAACCTCCGACGAGTTACTGACTAGCCAATTTCTGTATCACATTGCTATTCAGATATTAATGATTTGCTAATTACAGAATCCAAGCAGTTCTGTTATTCTGGTAAATGGCTTTATTTTTTATACGCCAGTTATGCTACGATCCTAAACATTTTAATAGATAATTTTTCAACCATTTTATTAGTATATATTATTCTACGAGTTTTTGTTTTTTTACTTCATAAGCGTTTCATTAAAATCTCCAATCAAAGAAGTTTTCTTTCACCATTTCATTATATGTATACGTATAGCATATATATAAATGCTTAAGAGTCACTAAAGACAATAATTGCAAGAATAATGTCTAACTTAGAAGCATTGACTAGCACAACGCTTCTAAGTTATAACAAATTATATTTATGTCCAAAGAAATTTAAAAACTTTGAAAAATTCTTGTGAGCCCATTTAGCTCGTGTGATATTTAAAGTAAGTTTTGGATTTGAGTCTCGAACATGGGAAACATACTTCCTACTATTAACTGAGTCTGAGCCATGCCCACTGCATCTGGGTGCTAACGAACAACAGACTGATAAATTTAATTAATTTAATGCTCTGTACTTGTTATTGTGTTCTTGACACAATTTCTTGAATCTCTAATGCAAATCCGACACAATTCCTTGAACCCTTGATCTTTGAACCATGTAGCAAAAATAAAAAATAAAATTTCATTACTTTTTATTTGAAGATAACACTGCAGCTAGGAAAAACTTAAAAACATTAACAAATATGTATTATCACTAGCTATAAAGCTTGTTGTGAGATCGGGAGAAAGAAAAAAAAAAAAAAAAAAAAAAGCAACAGGTTCTAAAAAACTGTTGTTTTTCATTTCTTTAATTTTTCATGCAATATTAAAACACAAAGAGTTGTAGGAGAAGGTAATAATCCTTCCATGTCATGCGATGTAGACTTTTTTTCTCTTGTTGCTTCTACTTTTGTACAGTTTTATTTATTTAATTTCTGGTTTGTTACACTTTTGCAGATTTTGGGTTCCTTTGTTGTTTTCTACATTGCATTTAACTTAAAGAAAGTTAGAGAAAAACTACTAATTGATATGCTGAAACAAACGCATTGATGGCGTTTCGCAATAAATTATAGCAAATGTTAAAGAAGTACTCGATTATTCGTCCAGTTCCCCAGGTGAAAAACTGGAGAGGTAGACTGAAGAAAATTTGAATATTTTAAGTATACTTGAAATAAGCGTAACGATAAAACCAGAACACTTTTTTAAAATATTTTAATGACGATTGCTGAATTTAAGGAACAGCATGGTCTATTAAAGATCCAAGGATAACAAATTTTGAATTATAGAGACCAAATGCAATCATCGGCTCGGAAGTTTCATCCAATGACTGCTTACGAATGATCGTGAAGTAGCTATTGTAATATAGTGGCACATCGATATATGCCCTCTTTTAGAATAACGTGGTATACATCCTGTTTGGACGTGAAAAGTTTTGTTTGGTATACGACATTTGTTTGGGATACGACTCGCATAAGTCACGACTGAGCGCCCTCGCCCTGTGTACCTCTTTAGAGACAATGCTGCAATCTATCTACCATGAGAATTGCTCTCGCCAATATGTCTAAGTGGTGGCAGTTGTTGAAGCAACAAAGATAGTATATTCAAGTAGGGGCGAGCCAAGTGAATGTTTTATTGTTATTTTGTATTTGGTGAATGTTAGTCGCGCGAAAAAGTTTATCATTCACTAAACAGCCCGCGTAAGCATTCAGTAAACAACTAATATTCAGTGAAACTGTAGAGTCATTATGTTAATTGGAAGCAGAAAAGATGAAAAATATGCAACCGCCTTCGCCGGGAATCGAACCACGGACCTCTGGAATACTGGCCGAGCGTGCTACCGTTACACCACGAAGGCACGCTAGGGAAGTGGGAGAAATACCTTATAAAACAACCCGCGCTATAACTTTTTACGTGGTTTTGTGTTTTTTCGCGTTAATGTTTTGTAAATTCATTAGCAATGAGGTTTAAGAAAGTTAATTAGAAGAAACAAACAACTACGAATATGGCAGGAATCACCATGCACGCGAGAAACGAGATTGTTGAAAAGTATGAAGATTGCATGTGATGTGTATTCGGGATTTGGCTACTGCATACCATATGACAAGAAAGACGATATCTACAACTGTGGAAAACAAAGACGGTATTAAATCAGCTAACGTTGCAAAGGGGTGACATCAGTTACCAAAAAAGATCAGAAATTGTTTTCTATCTGGATAACACAAAAACAGCGTGCGGGCGATAGTATATCAAAAGAGATAATTTGCGAAATAGGCTAAACTGTTGCATGCTAATCTCTTTAGAAACAAGGCAGGACCAAGAGAAGAAGGTGAAGTGTTTAAAGATACTAATGACTGTTTGATAATTTGGAGAAAAGAACTGGTATTCATAATGTTGCGAGACATTGAAAGGAGGACAGTGATGATAAATATGTCATCACTTATGTAATACTGTACAAATATGTAATACTTCGTCAAAGAATTGAGGGGAGTTCGTAAAAGTTGAGAGTTTTGCTTCCCAACGAATTTTTAGTTTCGACGAAAGTGGCCTGTTTTAGAAGATGTATAAAAGAATCTATATTACGCAAGAAAAAAAGGCATTGCCAAGGCACAAGTCAGAGGAGGACAAGCTAACTCTCTTGTTGAGGCAAAGCAAGTGAGGATTGCGAAGTGAAGCATGTGTTGATATAACGATTCTGAAAACACGAGAGCCTTTAAGAAGCATAACGTCCAGAAAACTCAGTTACTTGTGATATGGAGCTCAAGCAGCAACGTTTGGGTACCCAGAGAATATTTCAGTGAATGCTTTAACATTATACTTCAGCCAAGTGTAAAATATTATTTAGAAGAGAAAAACCTGCCTCTAAAGACCCTCCTCAAAATGATCAGTACTTTAAGCTCACCTTTAAAACTTCATCACTCTGAAACTTCTCCCGCCTAACACTACTTCTCTCATTCAGCCTATGGACCAGTATCAGTGGTTAGGACCTTATCAGTAGTTTCAAGAAACTCTACACTAAAGAACTGTTGCAGAACTGCTTTGAAGGGACCTCTGGCACAAAATTAACCCTAACAAAGCTCTAAAAATGTCACTTTACTGTCTTCCAATGCATAACTTTTATTGATAAAACATAGCTTCGTTTTGTAGGGTTATCCTACGAAACGATGTTTTCTGCCTGGAGGATTTGTCAACCTCAAATTGGACTTAAACCGGCCAGATGAAAATGACTGAAATGACTGACTTTGAGCCTGTGCCGGTAGTTGAGGATATCGTCATCTTGGTACTCAGTTGAGGATATCATCTATCTGGGTCAAATATGGATGTGAGTGATAATGATGTGGAGGAGTTAACAGATGGACACAAGGAAAAAAAGACCAGCGAATATCTGCAGGAATTTGAGAAGAAGGAGGATAGAATTAAGACTGCTGCACTCTTCTCAGGCTCAAATTAGGAGAACACCGAGGAAGCCTCTATTTCATTGATCAACGAAATCTTTGATAAGTAGATGGATATCAAAACTTTAAAGAGAACTGATATCCTCAAAACACTCAAACAGGTCTGTCATTGTTTAGAATGACCAAACAATATCACATTTTTGAAACATCCTAAGGAGAAAGGAGAACCAAAGTTCTTTGGACGGATATTTGGCAAAGGTCAGACCTTGTAATCCTCAACTATGCCAAAGTAAGGACCTGACAAAAAAGATAAATAAATCTGGTTAATTTTTACTTATGTGCAATATATATTTGCACACTACCTTTTTTATTTCAGTATTAAACAGTGTTATAATAATAACGACAGGATTTTTTATAAAAACGGATTAATTATTTACCCTTTATTTCTCATTCGAAACCTTCCTTCCATAAACGTCCAGTTTGGTACAAGTCCAAAGATTTGGAACAGATTAATGACGTATACGGAGATAGCAAAGTAACTGAGCAGAGTTATTAGGATTTTTTGGATGCAAGAGCGATTGAAAAATTAGCAACGCCTTCGCCTGGAATCGAACCTCGGACCTCTGGAATACCGGCCCAGCGTGCAGAACCACTACACCACGAAGGCACGCTAGGAAGGCGGGAGAAATAGCTTATATGCTCCCCCTTTTAAAGGGCGACTGGGGTTTTTAGGGGACCCAATCGCCAAATCCTGAGTGAGGAGAATCATCATCCAACACCCTTTTTTTTAGTTCGAGCGCCACTTGTAAGATCTATATCTACGTTTCCACATACACTGACTTAGATCCTACAATGAACCTGGCGAAGTCTCGCACAGGCGTGAAATAAATACCAGTGCAGAAGAAGGGTGCTAAATAACCCTCTATTAAATCAAACTAATTTAACAGAAAGCACGGACTTCGTGCTTTACAAAACACCGTTTACTTGCGGCGGTAACTAAACGTTGACTGTAATACAAATAAAATCTGAAAAAATAAACGAGTGCAAGAACGCACTTCAAAATTACTCCTAAGAGATGGACTCACAGAAATCTAACCGGCGTGACACTAAACTCATAAGGCCAAAAGGCTTACTAGCTTGACCGCGAAATAACAACGAAACGTGCGCAACGAAACACACTCTGAATAAACTGAGATAGTCACACGTTTAAATAGCACTTCACTTAACTTTAAATTTACATCTTGGCGAGAGAATGTGAGGAGAAGTTTGAGAAGTTGAGAACAGGAAAACTTAAAATAAATTTGTTATGCAAAATAAGAAAAACCCTACAATTGCACAGTTGTAAAGTTGCGCGCTTCCAACCTGCACGCAACAAAGTGGTGACTACTGAGAACTGGAAATAGACCAAAGTCTTGAGAAGGGTTTAAATCCCTTTTTATTCAACTTTAGAAATTACAAATGCGTGCTCTTGATGCTCACAAACTACGCCGACCCGGCGGTAAAATAAAAATAAGAAACTAAGAAAAGAATAGTAACAAGTGACTAACTACGAGGCTCTCTAAACGGAACTAACCTCACCGCGTTCTAAAATACCGCTGATAGTTCAGCCACTTCTGAATATTACGTTGAAAGATTAACAAACTGCCGAGGCAAGCACACAGGCCGAAACGCGTGGTTCTTCAATTTCTAACAAGCTACCTCCACGCTCGTGAAGTAAGAAAGCACACCTTCGAACTCGTTTCCCTTCTATTTAACTCAGAATACTTCCGCTGACAATTTGAATTCTTGCGCGTTCTACTAAAATTTACATACTCTGGCATTGGCAGTTCCAGGGGAAAGTAAGGCTTGACAGGAAAGATAGTTTAAACTTAAAATAAATGTTAGTTAAAATAAATATAAACCCTACATTTGCCCCTGCCAGAATTTGGAAAACTTGGAAGCAGGTCCTACAAACGACCTGTTGAAAAGTTTCTACAATTCTGAACTAAATTTTAAGAGACTCGTTTACATAAAAAAAAAATCTGTTATCTCACAAAAGGTATAATAAATTTCTGTATATACTTATTTAATTCTCTTTTCTTACAGGAACTTTTCCTGCACTTCAGCAATCAATTTGTTCTCTTCCTTCCAGGATCTGGAAGGAATAAGTATCAGTATCTTTCTAAATACATTATAATTTACACTTTCTTGACACTGAATAAGTTTTTGTTTTTGAACGATTTATTTTCCTTAGTTACTGCTTAATTCACATTCATTCAAGTATTCAAACATGAATTTAACTTTACCCTGGCTCTCTACCATGTGTGGTGTCAAACGGGAATATTCGTGTTTTAGTATTGCAACACTTCCCCTAACCACAATGATTTGTTAGAATTCAACGACCAAATAGACACACCTTAATCGACATTCTACAACTCGATGAGCTACTTTAACATTCTTAAAATTCAAGTGTAGGTGGAGAACCCTAAAAAACACATTCATTCTAACTTCCCCCTCATTCATCTTTAGACATGGAGGCTTTCGCTCTAAAGCATGATTTTATCTACAGTTTAATACTTAAATTTGAATTCATTGCTTTTGAGCATTTACTTTATGCATCTAAAATTTTATGCTTCTAGACTAAATTCTACTTTTACATAACATTCAAGTATTTAAGTATATTTACAAAATTTTAATACATATGATTTTTACAATTTACCATAAAATGAATAAGAGAAAATAAATTTTTACTTTACTCATTCATCGCCAAGCTGGCGGCACTGAAACTAAAATTCTTATTAATACAAGAATACGAAGTTATTTTTATCTTCGGCCAAATTTTGGCTTTAACATAACAAAATTAGTCTTTCGACCAACAGAAACTGCTTGTTCTTAGATTTTATACTTAAAGAAAATAATACTTTTGCCTTAGCTAAATAAAGTAAAACAAAACTAAGTCTCAACCGAGACACATTGACTTCCTTCAAAACATAGAACTTCGTATTTACGCATAACATTTCGGTACAAAAGAAAAAAAAATTATAGAAGATTTTAACTTATCTTTGAGTTTTCGATGACTGGAACTCCGACATTCTTTTCTGGGAGAACTACTCCCACGTTATAGGTTTCATCTACGTCAGTCTTCTCCTTAGTGTCCTCCGAGTGTCGTCCACGTTACTTTTTCTTTTTTGCCCTCTGCATGCTGGCCTCTTGGAGTGGTAGTCGTCGGGTTGCTGTCTTTTCCGTTTTTCCCCTCGACGGCTGGCTTTGGCGTCCTCCAGTCTGGAGTCATTCTTGAATTTCTTCTGTTGGTGGTTGTCTTTTCGTTCTGGGGAACGGCGGATTTGTTTGCACCTGACTCACTGGCCCCGGAAGCGTTCTCCTCGATGTAGAATTTCTACTGCGATACGTTGTAAGTGGTGTTTTCCTCTTTACCAAGGTTTCTTTACGCGGCGGCTTTGCTTTCTTGTTTTTCTTAAATGCTGGAGTCTGAAAGTTTTCGTTTCTTCTTTTCGGTACCGTCGCATGGGTTGTAGAAGGGCTAGGTTTCACTTCAGTTCTCTGCTTCTTGGGTGGTGGAACGGGTGACGTTACTTCTGGACCTTCTACTTCTTTTACGCTTGAGTCCTGCAAGAAAATTTTAAGGATTTCAAAATCATTTTGATTATAATATTTTTTCACCTGGTCGGGGCTTGCTTTACAGATTTCCCCTCTCTCGTTCTTAAGGTGCAATACGACTCCCTTGATTTCCTGAATTACATAGGGGCCTTCAAATTTTGGAGCTAACTTTGCAGTAAAAATTGTCTGGGGCACTTGATAAAGAAAATTTCCGCTTCAACACTTTATCCCCAACTTTAAAATCTGCTTCACGGCTTTTTCTATCATGATATAATTTTTGCCTATTTCTTGCCGTATCCGAGCTTTTAACCGCCTGGTCAATAAGTGTTTGCACGTCTTTCTGTTTAAATTCTTGCTCTCTTTGTTGCACAAAGAATAATTTATCTAATGGCGTAATTAACTTTCGTCCTAAAAATAATTCTGCTGGTGTTTTTCCCGTAGTATCGTGATTTGCCGTTCTTAAAGCATAAGCTAACTCATTTATGTAGCCATCCCAGCGCTTGTGATGTGTGCTAACATAACTTCGAATTATTTTTACAATGTTTTTATTAACTCTTTCTGCTATGTTTGCCTGTGGTCTATACGGACCCATTTTGATATGGCGTATGCCAAGTCCAGTGCATATGTTTTCAAATATTCGACTAATGAATTGTTTACCGTTATCGCTAATGACTTTTATCGGTGCACCGTATTTTAAAATGTATCTGTGTAAGAATGCATCTGCGACTCTTTTGGCTGATGCGCGTTTAAGTGGAACACTTTTTTTCCATTTTGAAAAAAGATCTATAATTAATAAAAGAAAACGATTTTTATTTAACTCACTCTGGGGGAAAAGACCAAGAAGATCTATGCCTAAAATTTCATTCGGAAATGTAGCGCGAATGCTATTTATGTACCCGGCCGGGCTGTAATTAATATCATTTATTAACTGACATTGATTGCAGGACCTGACATACGCATTTACTATTTTGTATAATTGCGGGAAATATACCGCCTCGCGTACCTTTTTAAAGTCCTTCTGACCCCTAAATGACCCGCTGTTTTCGCGTCATGTAATTCCTCAAAATGCTTAATCGAAGCGAGGCTGGGATGACTGGTTTGTACTCGAGATTTTCGTTTGCTGTTTTCGTATAAAATAATAAATTATCTATTATTTCATAGTTTTCTGCTCTACTTCTTATCGCATCGATATCTGTGTGCTCAAAGCTTTCGGGGTCTTTCAAATATGCATAGATATTTCCAAATTCTGAATCAGCTTTCAATTCAGCAATAATTGTATCTCTAGAATCTAAAATTTTGGAAGTCAACACAGCGCATTTAAATTCATTACCTTCATCGTCCAGTTTTATACGAGAAAGTGCGTCAGCTACATTGTTTTCCTTACCCGGTTTATATTTGATTATTAGATTATATTCTTGGAGTTTTAAAGCCCATCTTATTAACCTGGGCGTTAGGGTTTTCCCCGAGTAAAGTCTACCAACAGCCGCATGATCCGAAAAGACTGTTACTGGCGCTTTGCCGAAATAAACTCGAAATTTGTGTACAGCCATTAATACGGCTAATGTTTCTCTCTCTGTAGCTGTATAATTCTTTTGCGTAGAGTTTAAAGTTTTACTAAAAAATGCCAAAGGATGGCCATTTTGCATAAGAACCGCACCCACAGCATAGTCCAACGCATCTGGTGCAATTTCCAGGTTTTCGTCCCCCTCCGGGAATTTCAAAACAGGGGCATTGATAAGCGCTTCTTTTAACCTTTCAAATGCGGTATTTGCTTCCGCTGTACACGTGCATTTACTTTTCTTTCTTTTAATTACTAACAAGGGTTCAACAATATTAGCAAAATCTTTTATGAATGACCGATAATAAGAACATAACCCAGGGAAAGAAGAAAGTTTCTTGGCGGTGTTGGGCGGTGGGAAATTCTTGATTGCTTTTATTTTTGAATCTTGAGTTTCTATACCCTTTTGCAAAATTTTATAACCCAGATATTTAAAGTCTTTAGTTGCGAACTTGCAATTTGAGGCGTTAATTGTAAGACCGGCCTCTTTTAATAATTTAAAACTTCTTCTAGAACTTTAATATGTTGTTCCAACGTACTACTCGTTAAAATTATATCATCTAGATAGATTAAAGTCGATTTTTTAGGACAGACTTTAGAACAATGTCCACAGCTCTCTGGAATGTTGATGGAACCCCACACAACCCAAAGGGCACGCGTAAAAATGCATAAGTGCCCGATTTTGTTATAAACGCTTTGTTTTATGTATGTCTTCGGGTCTCATAGCTATTTGATAGTAGCCAGACATTAAGTCCAAAGTAGTCATGTATCTTGTAGATTTAATCTTTCTAATAATTTCCTCTATAACCGGCAAAGGGTAAACTGGGAATTTAGTAATACTATTCAGTTTTCTGTAATCGATAGCAAACCTCCAAGCCCTTTTATCCGAAGGAGGAAACTCATTCTTTTTCGTACATAGTACGACTGGACTCGCGTATTCACTATTTATGGGCGTTATTATTTTGTTCTTTAACATTTCCTGAATATGGTCTTCTATGATTAGCTCTTTTTGTTTATCATAGCGATAAGGTTTAGTCCTACAGGGTTTGTTGGCAGTTAACTGTATCTCATGGGTAACTATTTGACAGCTACCAGGCCGTTCTGAAAACAAGTTTGAAAAAGTACTCACCACTTGCTGGATGGCTTGACTTTCATGGTCATTCAAATGGCTAAGGTCAACTTTCGGTTGTTCCACTGGTTACACCACCCTCCGATCTATCTCCAGCACGATAGAACTTTCCTGGAAATTCAGTTTGGCCCTCGCGACTCTTAAAAAGTCCATACCTAAAATAAGTGGATTTTGTAAATTTTTTACTACAAAAATTAATACTTTGAGGCTTTCGTCTTTTACCTGTATGTTTAATGATAATTTCCCGATGCATTGACAGGTTTTTCCTTGCGCCGCTATAATTTCTGTGCTTTTATTTTTAAATAATCGAAAATAATCTTGCGTTTGTCATCTGCTGATCGATCATCCACGTTATGTTCCATGTCGCGTTTAGCCTTCAGGAAAAACAAAATCCGAGATCACATTTTTATCCAGATGGGGAATGATTAGGGCTTAGTTTTTAAAATTAGAAGTGCCGGAGCCCCATGGAAGACCGTCAGCAAAGAGCAACAAGAGTAAATGGATAAATAAAATGACTATTAAACTCATTAATAATTTTAAAATTAAATAGTTAATTACTACCAAATTAATTAATAGCTATTTAATTAATGGTAATTATTTGTTATTTAATCAATAATTATTATATAATTAAATAGTTTGTAGAGTTGCGCGCCTCCAACCTGCACGCAACAAAGAGGTGACTGTTGAAACTGGAAAATAGACAGAGACTTGCTAAGGGTTTAAGTCCCTTTTTATTCAACTTAAGAAATTACAATTGCGTGCTCTTGACGCTCACAAACTACGCCGACCCGGCGGTAAAATAAAAATAAGAACCTGAAAAGAAATAATAACAAGACTCTAACTACGAGGCTCTCTAAAAGTAACTAACCTCACCGCGTTTTACAATACCGCTGCTAATTCAGCAAACTTTAAATATCACGTTGAACGATTAAAAATTCTCCGAGGCAAGCACACAGGCCGAAACGCGGGGTTCTTCAATTTCTGGCTAACTACCTCCGCGCTCGTGAAGTAAGAACAGCACACCTTCGAACTCCTTTCCTTTCTATTTAACTCAGAATACTTCCGCTGATAATTTGAATCCTTGCGCGTTCTACTAAAATTTACATACTCTGGCATTGGCAGTTCCAGGGGAAAGTAAGGCTTGACAGGAAAGATAGTTTAAACTTAAAATAAATGTTAGTTAAAATAAATATAAACCCTACATTTGCCGCTGCCAGAATTTGGAAAACTTGGAAGCAGGTCCTACAAACGACCTGTTGTAAAGTTTCTATAATTCTGAACTAACTCTCAAGAGCCTCGTTTACACACACAAAAAAAAAATCTTATGTAACAAAATGTATACTAAATTCCTGTCGATACTTATATAAATCTCTCTTCTTACAGCAACTTTTCCTGGACTTCATCAATCAATCTTGTTCTTTTCCTTCCAGCATCTGGAAGGAATAAGTATCAGTATCTTTCTATATATATTATAATTTACACTTTCTTGACACTGAATAAATTTTTGTTTTTAAACGATTCGTTTTCCTTAGTTACTGCTTAATTCACATTCATTCAATTATTCAAACATTAATTTAACTTTACCCTGGCTCTCCACCATGTGTGGTGTCAAACGGGAATATTTGTGTTTTAGTCTTACAACACTTCCCCTAACCACCATGATTTGTTAGAATTCAACGACCAAATAGACACACCTTACTCGACATTCTACAACTCGATGAGCTACTTTAACATTCTTAAAAATTCAAGTGTAGGTGGAGAACCCTAGAAACACATTCATTCTAACTTCCCCCTCATTCATCTTTAGACATGCAGGCTTTCGCTCTAAAGCATGATTTTATCTACAGTTTAATACTTAAATTCGAATTCATTGCTTTTAAGCATTTACTTTTAGCATCTAAAATTTTATGCTTCTAGACTAAATTCTACTTTTACATAACATTCAAGTATTTACGTATATTTACAAAATTTTAATACATATGATTTTTACAATTTACCATAAAATGAATAAGAGAAAATAAATTTTTACTTTACTCATTCATCGCCAAGCTGGCGGCACTGAAACTAAAATTCTTATTAATACAAGAATACGAAGTTATTTTTATCTTCGGCCAAATTTTGGCTTTAACATAACAGAATCGGTCTTTCGACCAACAGAAAATGCTTGTTCTTAGATTTATACTTAAAGAAAATAATACTTTTGCTTAGCTAAATAAAGTAAAACAAAACTAAGTCTCAACCGAGACATATTTACTTTCGTCAAAACATAGAACTTCATACTTATGCATAACATTTCGGAAGAAAAGAAAAAAAAAATTATAGAAGATTTTAACTTATCTTTGAGTTTTCGATGATTGAAACTCCGTCATTCTTTTCTGGCAAAATTTTTCAAACGTTATAGGTTTCATGGACGTCAATCTTCTCGTTACTGATCTCCGAGTGTCGTCCACATTAGTTTTTCTTTTGCGTCCTCTGCATGCTGGCCTCTTGGCGTAGCAATCGTCGGGTTGTTGTCGTTTTCGTTTTTCCATTGGACGGCTGGTCTTGACGTCCTCCCGTCCTCCGGTCTGGAGTCCTTCTTGAATTTCTTCTGTTGTTGCTGGTATTTTCGTTCCTCCTGCTGTCGTTTTAGTTTCCGGAACGGCGGCCTTGCTTGCACCTGACTCTCTGGCCCTGGGAGCGTTCTCCTTGATGTATAATTTCAACTGCGATACGTTGTAGGTGGTGTTTTCTTCTTTACCAAGGTTTCTTTACGCGGTGGCTCTGCATTCTTGTTTTTCTTAAATGCTGGAGTTTGAAAGTTTTCATTTTTTCTTTTTGGTACCGTCCTCTGGGTTGTAGAAGGACTAGGTCTCTCTTCAGTTCTCTGCTTCTTGGGTGGTGGAACAGTTGTCGTTATTTCTGGACCTTCTACTTCTTTTAGACTTGAGTCCTGCAAGAAACGTTTAAGGATTTCAAAATCATTTGGATTATAGTATTTTTTCACCTGGTCGGGACTTGCTTTGCAGATCTCCCCTCTCTCGTTCTTAAGGTACAATACGACTCCTTTGATTTCCTGAATTACATAGGGGCCTTCAAATTTTGGATCTAACTTTGCAGTAAAATTGTCTGAGGCATTTGATAAAGAAAATTTACGCTTCAATACTTTATCCCAACTTTAAAATCTGCTTCACGGCGTTTTCTATCGTAATACACTTTTTGCTTATTTCTTGCCGTATCCGAGCTTTTAAGCGCCTGATCAATAAGTTTTTGCGCATTTTTCTGTTTAAACTCTTGCTCTGTTTGTTGCACAAAAAATAATTTATCTAAAGGCGTAATTAACTTTCGGCCTAAAAATAATTCTGCTGGGGTTTTTCCCGTAGTGTCGAGATTTGCCGTTCTTAAAGCATAAGCTAATTCATTTATGTAGCCATCCCAGCGCTTGTGATGTCTGATAACTTAACTGCGAATTATTTTTACGATGTTTTTATGCACTCTTTCTGCTATGTTTGCCTGTGGTCTATACGGAACCATTTTGATATGGCGTATGCCAAGACCAGTGCATATGTTTTCAAATATTTGTCTAACGAATTGTTTACCGTTATCGCTAATGACTTTTATCGGTGCACCGTATTTTAAAATGTATCTGTGTAAGAATGGATCTGCGACTGTTTTGGCTGACGCGCGTTTAAGTGGAACAATTTCTGTCCATTTTGAAAAATGATCTACTATTACTAAAGGAAAACGATTTTTATTTAACTCGCTCTGGGGGAAAGGACCAAGAAGATCTATGCCTAAAATTTCATTCGGAAATGTAGCGCGAATGCTATTTATGTACCCGGCCGGGCTGTAATTAATATCATTTATTAACTGACATTGATTGCAGGACCTGACATACGCAGTTACTATTTTGTATAACTGCGGGAAATATACCGCCTCGCGTACCCTTTTTAAAGTCATTCTGACCCCTAAATGACCCGGTGTTTTCGCGTCGTGTAATTCCTTCAAAATGCTTAATCGAAGCGAGGCTGGGATGACTGGTTTGTACTCGAGATTTTCGTTTTTTGTTCTTTTTGTATAAAATAATAAATTATCTATTATTTCATAGTTTTCTGTTCTATTTCTTATCGCATCGATATCTGTGTGCTCAAAGCTTTCGGGGTCTTTCAAATATGCATAGATACTTCCAAATTCAGGATCAGCTTTCAATTCAGCAATAATTATATCTCTAGAACCTAAAATTTTTGAAGTCAACACGGCGCATTTAAGTTCATTTCCTTCATCGTCCAGTTTTATACGAGGAAGTGCGTCAGCTACATTGTTTTCCTTACCCGGTTTATATTTGATTATTAGATTATATTCTTGGAGTTTTAAAGCCCATCTTATTAACCTGGGCGTTAGGGTTTTCCCCGAGTAAAGTCTACCAACAGCCGCATGATCCGAAAAGACTGTTACTGGCGCTTTGCCGAAATAAACTCGAAATTTGTGTACAGCCATTAATACGGCTAATGTTTCTCTCTCTGTAGCTGTATAATTCTTTTGCGTAGAGTTTAAAGTTTTACTAAAAAATGCCAAAGGATGGCCATTTTGCATAAGAACCGCACCCACAGCATAGTCCAACGCATCTGGTGCAATTTCCAGGTTTTCGTCCCCCTCCGGGAATTTCAAAACAGGGGCATTGATAAGCGCTTCTTTTAACCTTTCAAATGCGGTATTTGCTTCCGCTGTACACGTGCATTTACTTTTCTTTCTTTTAATTACTAACAAGGGTTCAACAATATTAGCAAAATCTTTTATGAATGACCGATAATAAGAACATAACCCAGGGAAAGAAGAAAGTTTCTTGGCGGTGTTGGGCGGTGGGAAATTCTTGATTGCTTTTATTTTTGAATCTTGAGTTTCTATACCCTTTTGCAAAATTTTATAACCCAGATATTTAAAGTCTTTAGTTGCGAACTTGCAATTTGAGGCGTTAATTGTAAGACCGGCCTCTTTTAATAATTTAAAACTTCTTCTAGAACTTTAATATGTTGTTCCAACGTACTACTCGTTAAAATTATATCATCTAGATAGATTAAAGTCGATTTTTTAGGACAGACTTTAGAACAATGTCCACAGCTCTCTGGAATGTTGATGGAACCCCACACAACCCAAAGGGCACGCGTAAAAATGCATAAGTGCCCGATTTTGTTATAAACGCTTTGTTTTATGTATGTCTTCGGGTCTCATAGCTATTTGATAGTAGCCAGACATTAAGTCCAAAGTAGTCATGTATCTTGTAGATTTAATCTTTCTAATAATTTCCTCTATAACCGGCAAAGGGTAAACTGGGAATTTAGTAATACTATTCAGTTTTCTGTAATCGATAGCAAACCTCCAAGCCCTTTTATCCGAAGGAGGAAACTCATTCTTTTTCGTACATAGTACGACTGGACTCGCGTATTCACTATTTATGGGCGTTATTATTTTGTTCTTTAACATTTCCTGAATATGGTCTTCTATGATTAGCTCTTTTTGTTTATCATAGCGATAAGGTTTAGTCCTACAGGGTTTGTTGGCAGTTAACTGTATCTCATGGGTAACTATTTGACAGCTACCAGGCCGTTCTGAAAACAAGTTTGAAAAAGTACTCACCACTTGCTGGATGGCTTGACTTTCATGGTCATTCAAATGGCTAAGGTCAACTTTCGGTTGTTCCACTGGTTACACCACCCTCCGATCTATCTCCAGCACGATAGAACTTTCCTGGAAATTCAGTTTGGCCCTCGCGACTCTTAAAAAGTCCATACCTAAAATAAGTGGATTTTGTAAATTTTTTACTACAAAAATTAATACTTTGAGGCTTTCGTCTTTTACCTGTATGTTACCTGTATGTAATTGCTGGTCGGCAACGCCGAAGTGCTTGTTGCGTGGAAAGTGTGTGGCTAGTATTTTAAAGACTTTTAAATCTGTGTAAATTGCTTGTGTTGATTTTTGAGTGTGTTCTTTGCATTGGTTATGTTCTCCGCTATCAAGATATATCAAGTTTCGTGCAAGAAAGTGCATATTTAAGTTTTTATGAGTGTTTTTCGAAATCGACCTTGCTGAAACGCCCACCTGGCATGGTCGGGTAAGTTTATATGCATTATTCGTTAAATATTGTGTGTAAATATTATCTGATTGAAGAATTCTGTTCGGTATACTTGTATCTTACTGTAATATTAAATGCACAATTTTATCTTGCACATTTATTGAGATATTGAACTCTGAAAATCTTGAGTGTACGAGGCCTAACGTGGAGGACATTGTTTACATTGCATGAAGATGTTCGTAAGGTATAGGAAAATCATTTGGTGCACCATTATATGAAGTATTTCTGCCCGGTGGAAGACAAGGTCCGAGAACGTTTTAATGCACTGGATTTTCTAGTCTTTCCGCACGCTGGTCAATTTGTTCAATTTGGATGCCAGAACTTTAGTTTTTACTTTAAAAATTATTTTGAAGTGTTTTAAGACTATTTTATTCTTCAGAATTAGATTTTTTGAATTTTATTGAGAATTTTAAGAAGATATTGATTGAGCTAAATGCTCTTATATATGTTTTAGTGTTTTTAGTGTCTCCCTTACCGCAGTTGTTAGAATTTTATTATATTACTCTTATTGTCTATTTTATAAACATGGGTGAAAGAGATAGTGAAATGTCGAATATAATTAAAGAATTCTATAGGATTATTGATGAATTAAAAACGAAGCGAGTACCCAAGGATTTAATTTCTGAGTTAAATACTCAGGTTGAGGCAGTTGTGAAATGGGCACATACGTCTACGCTTAAGATTATGGAATTAGATATGCGTAAGAGTAGTGAGGAGACTCTTTTAGAATTCAAAGAGGAGATAAAACAAATGATTGATGAAAGACTGGATAGTAGGAGAGATAGAGAAGTTGATGATCAAAGAAATAATGATAAAAAGAAAAACAGTGAAAAGAGATCTAGGGCTAACGATTTGATTATAAGACCAGTTGATAAAGATGTTGATGTCTATGATGAACTTAATGCTGAACTCCAACCACAGGATATAGGTGTTAAAAGTTTTAATACTTTTAGAAAGAAAAATGGTGATATGATTATTAATTTAAAAGATAGGTCAGATATACTTGCTGTTGAAAAAGCTATTACGGAGAATCCGAAATTAAACACACTTATTAGGACTCGAAGGAATAAGTTTATTAAGCCGAAGGTTATTTTGTATAATATTAGTGATTCCGTTGAAGAAGACTTGGTTTTGAAAAGATTTAATGAATTTTGTGTTTGTGATGGGAAATGTTCGAGATCCTTATTTCGTATTAAAACTCAAGAACATGGAGTTTCACATAGGATTTTTGAGATTTCTGCTAGGTGTCAGCAAGATATCCTTGAAGGGAATAGAGTTATGATTGGTTGGAAAGCATACCCTGTAAAATTATTCATTCAACCTAAGCGTTGCATGAACTGTCTTAGATTTGGGCACACCAAGAAGAATTGTAAGTTTGAAAGGGTTTGCTCTGCATGTAATGGTAGACATGAAAGGAAAAATTGTCATAGTGAAAAGAAAGAATGTATCAACTGTAAAGAAGCTTTAGATAGATATGGTATTAATGTGGAATATGACCACGATACCTTTTGGAGAGAGTGTCCCTCGATTATAAGAGAGAAAAAATTTATTCGGGAACATTTAGATCTAGAAACTTGAGGTGATTTAGCTTCTGCGGTGGGGAGATTTTGATTTTGATTTTAATTTTAAACTTTTTATTTATTCCTGTGGCTACGAATT
The DNA here is from genome assembly GCF_044657685.1 of Stegodyphus dumicola. NCBI lineage: Eukaryota > Metazoa > Arthropoda > Arachnida > Araneae > Eresidae > Stegodyphus > Stegodyphus dumicola. The sequence continues at coordinate 191,621,477 of NC_140780.1, forward strand.
AATAATTTACGGCTTTTACATTGTGTGAAATAAAGACTTTTGAACTATTGTGTAATTTATTTCTAAAAGAAGACTTCTAGGAAAGGATATAATTGAAAATCTTGGAAGAAACTATACCCTTGCCTCCCAGGTAAGTTCAGGATAATTATTGCTGATTTTAACTGTATATATCGTTTTTAAACTGTATATATTGGATTTTAAATTATAATTATTATATTGAATGGTTTTATTTTGGATCCTTTTAACTATGCACATTTTAAATTGTAATCTTAATCATTGTAATGCTGCGGCATGCCGGCTCTCTGCAATAGATAATATTTCTGAGGATATCCCTGATATTGTTACAGTTCAAGAACCTTATTATATTGGAAAGAAAATGGCTTATATTAAAAACAGTTGGAGGACCATCCATGCAGATACAGGAAGAGCTGCTATTGTTGTCGTAAACCCTGGGATTGAATTCATAGTTAAACACGCTTCTGATATTATCGTTGCCATTGAAATACAGAAAGAGGGAAGGAATTATGGTGTGATTTCAGTTTATTTTTCCCCTGTGGAATGTTTGAATACGTATCTTTTAAAATTAGAAGAAGTTATATCTGTTTTTAAAGACAGTTTTATTATTATTGGAGATTTTAACTCAAAGAATTTTATTTGGGGGGCTAAGAGTCTTGATGAAAGAGGGGTTTTAACTTCAGATTTTATCATTTTAAATGATTTGATTTTATTGAATAAAGAAAATTCTAGACCCACCTTCTCTTCTGCATGTGGAGATGGATATACGGATTTGGTGTTGTGTTCTCCAAATTCTCTTATTGAGAACTTTGACATGCAAATATTGGAGGAAAATTCCCTTAGCGATCATAACTATATTTTGATAAGTATAAAGGATGTTAGTATTAAAGATAAGAGGGATATTATTCTGTCAAATAATGTTAAAAGAATTGATAGATGTTGCGTTAAGATGAGAAGGTTTATTTTTGAGATTGAAGACCGTATTGTCAATACGAAGGATGCTGGGGAATTTAATGATTTAATTTTGTATATGGAGAAGCGAATTGAAGAAAGAATGAGAAGAGATTTAAAGTGTGAGATACGACAACGTAGTGGTACTGCTTGGGGGAATTATGAGCTGAATACTCTTAGAAGGAGAGTCAGGGCTATCCGCAAGAGTTGCCAGGTGAAAGACTTGGATGATGAAACTAGAATACGAAGAAAAATAGAATATAAAAAATGTTTGGCTTTTTATAAAAAGAAAATTAAAAAGGTGAAGGGTGATTTCAGAAATAGGGCTTTTATTCAAGACAAGGAATATTACGAAGGAAATTTTAAGGTTGCTACGAATAAAATTAAGAAACAGATTATATTACGAGATAGTGATAATAGAGCGGCTACGGATGTAAAGGAAGAATATTTGAAAATTGTTAAAAAGACACTGAATATTGAAACTGATGAAATTGATGATCCTGATAATAATGATGATAACTTTGGTAATGACGACTTAGATGGTGAATTGGACTTTACCTACGAAGAAATTAGGGAAGTCATTTTAAGTCTTAGAGACAGAGCCGCTCCAGGATTGGATGGAATTCGGGCAAGAGTTGTAAAAAGATTGTTTGTGAACTATCCTTCGTTTTTTATTATTTTGTTTAATAAATGTTTGTCTTTGCATGTTTTTCCTATTGCCTGGAAGATTGGAAGATTAATTTTGTTGCCTAAAAATGAAGATAAATATCGCCCAATTTGTCTATTAAAGGTTTTTGCTAAGGTATTGGATAAGCTAATTGTAAATAGACTTTTATATGTCATAAATGATAAACAACATCTTGCGGAAAATCAATATGGATTTAGGAAAAGAAGATCTGCTAATCTGGCACTCTTTAGGGTAGTTGATAAAATACGTAGAATAAAAAGTATTGAACATGTCGCGGTTGTTTCTTTCGATGTCAAGGCTGCTTTTGACTCTGTTCGATGGTCCTCCGTATTAAATAAATTATTTGAGCTGAAGATTACAAAAGATCTTTATTTACTTATCAGGGATTATTTTAGTAATAGAAGAATTGTTTTTAAGGGATTTTCAGAAGATTTAGATATAAATTTGGATATGTTTAAAGGCTGTCCGCAGGGATCGTGTAGTGCTCCCCTGTTCTGGGCCCTAATAGTTAATACTCTCCTTGTGGATTTTGATGTTTCTAATGCAGAAATAATTTGTTATGCAGATGATATTCTGCTTATTATTAAGGGCTCCTCTCTGGAAAAAATACAACATACCTTTATAAAAGTTGAAGAGCAGATGTTGAAGTGGAGTAAATCTGAAAATATTTATTTTAATGTGGAAAAGACTTTTGGACTTTTCTTTCCTAGAGGGGGTGCTAGAACTAGAGCACCAAGATTGAAATTTGAGGGTAAGAATATCCGTTTTCAGAGAAATATAAAATATCTGGGTGTTATTATAGATGAAAAGCTAAATTTTATTGAACATTTTAAATCTATACATAGAGAAACTGATAGAATTTTACATTTTTATCGTAGTACTTTTAATACAGAAACTTTGCATAAAAAAGCGCCGATACTGAAGAGAATCTTTAACAGTGTTATCTTACCTAAGATTTTCTATGGAATAGGTGTTTGGGGTGCTAGGGCAGGGGAGTTGATCCGCTTGCGAGATAAATTGAATACTTTGCAGAGAAGCTGGATGCTGGCAGTTACGAGAGTCTTCAGGACAGTCTCTACAGAGGTGGTCTGCCTCCTTGCTGGTGTCCCACCCCTCTCATTCCAGTATAATTTTTATTATAAAAAATTTTTACTTTCGAATAATTTGGTTGATCATATAGATATAAATGAATGTGTTATTAAAAGTGAAGCGTTTCTAAATTTTGATTATGATTGTATTCATCCTAGTAATAAGATTTTGATTCCTTATGACTGTGCATTTCTCGAATGTCAGGAAATGAATATTTTCACAGATGGTTCAGGACTCGAGGGGGGTATTGGAGGTGCGATCGTGGTATTCTTCTATGGAATTGAAATACAAAATTGGAAATTTCGTTTAAATTCTATGAATTCTGTCTATCAAGCAGAAATGTATGCTATTTTTGAAGCTCTCAATTGGATTAAAGGCACATTGAAAATTAGATATAATATAAATATTTATTCTGATGCATTGTCGGTGCTACAGACCCTCTCGGGTCCTGAAAGTAAAAACTCTCTTGTATTTGAAATAAAAAAGACATATGCACAATTGAAAGATATACATAATATTAAGCTTCACTGGATAAAAGCACATGCAGGATATGAAGGGAATGAGAGGGCGGACGAATTAGCTAAGTCTGCAGCTGTGGATGAAAATGTGATTATTAAAAATATCCCAGACTCTAGAAGAAGGGCCACCTCTACTCTATATAATTATGTATTGAACGAATGGAAAAATAATTGGGAACAATCTAATAGAAATTGTGGTTTACTGAAAAATATAAATATTGAAAAGAAAATGAAGTTATATAAAGATATAGATGCCAATCAAATGTTTACGGGACATGGACGCTTCCCTGCATATTTAAAACGTTTTGGATTGCAGGACAATGATAAATGTAATATTTGTAATGTCACTGGAGACTCTATGCATTTCTTTGAGAACTGTATTATTACTGGGAGTGCAAGGGATAGATATCAAAAATATTATAGAAGTGATTTCAAGAAAAATTATAAGAACTTTGTGGAATATTCTAGACAAATTATGAAGATTGTGAATAGCTCAAGAGAAGCCATAGGAATCTATGTGTGAATGGTGTTTTTGTATTGTATTTGCTTGGTTATGTGTTGTCTTATTTTTATTTTCTAACAGTTCTTTATTATTTTATTATGTTCTTTTGTGTGAATGTTTAAGGTCCAGTGATGACATGAAATTCACTGGTCGTATTTATGATTTTGTTTAGTTCTCTTTTTTCTAACTTTTTTGTTACTCGGTTCCTGGGGCTTTTGGTTTCCCGGGATTCATAGTTTAATATTTTATTTGTTTGTTTTTCTTTGTTAGTTTTTTGAGCACGGCCGGGTCTCTGGCCCCTCATTTGTTGTTAGATGGGCCGGCCCTTGTGATAAGTCATATGACCAAGTGTTCTTGGTTGGGTGGGCTGAGGGCTGCGCCCCCCGTTAATTCACCTGTATGTTTAATGATAATTTCCCGATGCATTGACAGGTTTTTCCTTGCGCCGCTATAATTTCTGTGCTTTTATTTTTAAATAATCGAAAATAATCTTGCGTTTGTCATCTGCTGATCGATCATCCACGTTATGTTCCATGTCGCGTTTAGCCTTCAGGAAAAACAAAATCCGAGATCACATTTTTATCCAGATGGGGAATGATTAGGGCTTAGTTTTTAAAATTAGAAGTGCCGGAGCCCCATGGAAGACCGTCAGCAAAGAGCAACAAGAGTAAATGAATAAATAAAATGACTATTAAACTCATTAATAATTTTAAAATTAAATAGTTAATTACTACCAAATTAATTAATAGCTATTTAATTAATGGTAATTATTTGTTATTTAATCAATAATTATTATATAATTAAATAGTTTGTAGAGTTGCGCGCCTCCAACCTGCACGCAACAAAGAGGTGACTGTTGAAACTGGAAAATAGACAAAGACTTGCTAAGGGTTTAAGTCCCTTTTTATTCAACTTAAGAAATTACAATTGCGTGCTCTTGACGCTCACAAACTACGCCGACCCGGCGGTAAAATAAAAATAAGTACCTGAAAAGAAATAATAACAAGACTCTAACTACGAGGCTCTCTAAAAGTAACTAACCTCACCGCGTTTTACAATACCGCTGCTAATTCAGCAAACTTTAAATATCACGTTGAACGATTAAAAATTCTCCGAGGCAAGCACACAGGCCGAAACGCGGGGTTCTTCAATTTGTGGCTAACTACCTCCGCGCTCGTGAAGTAAGAACAGCACACCTTCGAACTCCTTTCCTTTCTATTTAACTCAGAATACTTCCGCTGATAATTTGAATCCTTGCGCGTTCTACTAAAATTTACATACTCTGGCATTGGCAGTTCCAGGGGAAAGTAAGGCTTGACAGGAAAGATAGTTTAAACTTAAAATAAATGTTAGTTAAAATAAATATAAACCCTACATTTGCCGCTGCCAGAATTTGGAAAACTTGGAAGCAGGTCCTACAAACGACCTGTTGTAAAGTTTCTATAATTCTGAACTAACTCTCAAGAGCCTCGTTTACACACACAAAAAAAATCTTATGTAACAAAATGTATACTAAATTTCTGTCGATACTTATATAAATCTCTCTTCTTACAGCAACTTTTCCTGGACTTCATCAATCAATCTTGTTCTTTTCCTTCCAGCATCTGGAAGGAATAAGTATCAGTATCTTTCTATATATATTATAATTTACACTTTCTTGACACTGAATAAATTTTTGTTTTTAAACGATTCGTTTTCCTTAGTTACTGCTTAATTCACATTCATTCAATTATTCAAACATTAATTTAACTTTACCCTGGCTCTCCACCATGTGTGGTGTCAAACGGGAATATTTGTGTTTTAGTCTTACAACACTTCCCCTAACCACCATGATTTGTTAGAATTCAACGACCAAATAGACACACCTTACTCGACATTCTACAACTCGATGAGCTACTTTAACATTCTTAAAAATTCAAGTGTAGGTGGAGAACCCTAGAAACACATTCATTCTAACTTCCCCCTCATTCATCTTTAGACATGCAGGCTTTCGCTCTAAAGCATGATTTTATCTACAGTTTAATACTTAAATTCGAATTCATTGCTTTTAAGCATTTACTTTTAGCATCTAAAATTTTATGCTTCTAGACTAAATTCTACTTTTACATAACATTCAAGTATTTACGTATATTTACAAAATTTTAATACATATGATTTTTACAATTTACCATAAAATGAATAAGAGAAAATAAATTTTTACTTTACTCATTCATCGCCAAGCTGGCGGCACTGAAACTAAAATTCTTATTAATACAAGAATACGAAGTTATTTTTATCTTCGGCCAAATTTTGGCTTTAACATAACAGAATCGGTCTTTCGACCAACAGAAAATGCTTGTTCTTAGATTTATACTTAAAGAAAATAATACTTTTGCTTAGCTAAATAAAGTAAAACAAAACTAAGTCTCAACCGAGACATATTTACTTTCGTCAAAACATAGAACTTCATACTTATGCATAACATTTCCGAAGAAAAGAAAAAAAAATTATAGAAGATTTTAACTTATCTTTGAGTTTTCGATGATTGAAACTCCGTCATTCTTTTCTGGCAAAATTTTTCAAACGTTATAGGTTTCATGGACGTCAATCTTCTCCTTACTGATCTCCGAGTGTCGTCCACATTAGTTTTTCTTTTGCGTCCTCTGCATGCTGGCCTCTTGGCGTAGCAATCGTCGGGTTGTTGCCGTTTTCGTTTTTCCATTGGACGGCTGGTCTTGACGTCCTCCCGTCCTCCGGTCTGGAGTCCTTCTTGAATTTCTTCTGTTGTTGCTGGTATTTTCGTTCCTCCTGCTGTCGTTTTAGTTTCCGGAACGGCGGCCTTGCTTGCACCTGACTCTCTGGCCCTGGGAGCGTTCTCCTTGATGTATAATTTCAACTGCGATACGTTGTAGGTGGTGTTTTCTTCTTTACCAAGGTTTCTTTACGCGGTGGCTCTGCATTCTTGTTTTTCTTAAATGCTGGAGTTTGAAAGTTTTCATTTTTTCTTTTTGGTACCGTCCTCTGGGTTGTAGAAGGACTAGGTCTCTCTTCAGTTCTCTGCTTCTTGGGTGGTGGAACAGTTGTCGTTATTTCTGGACCTTCTACTTCTTTTAGACTTGAGTCCTGCAAGAAACGTTTAAGGATTTCAAAATCATTTGGATTATAGTATTTTTTCACCTGGTCGGGACTTGCTTTGCAGATCTCCCCTCTCTCGTTCTTAAGGTACAATACAACTCCTTTGATTTCCTGAATTACATAGGGGCCTTCAAATTTTGGATCTAACTTTGCAGTAAAATTGTCTGGGGCATTTGATAAAGAAAATTTACGCTTCAATACTTTATCCCAACTTTAAAATCTGTTTCACGGCGTTTTCTATCGTAATACACTTTTTGCTTATTTCTTGCCGTATCCGAGCTTTTAAGCGCCTGATCAATAAGTTTTTGCGCATTTTTCTGTTTAAACTCTTGCTCTGTTTGTTGCACAAAAAATAATTTATCTAAAGGCGTAATTAACTTTCGGCCTAAAAATAATTCTGCTGGGGTTTTTCCCGTAGTGTCGTGATTTGCCGTTCTTAAAGCATAAGCTAATTCATTTATGTAGCCATCCCAGCGCTTGTGATGTCTGCTAACTTAACTGCGAATTATTTTTACGATGTTTTTATTCACTCTTTCTGCTATGTTTGCCTGTGGTCTATACGGAACCATTTTGATATGGCGTATGCCAAGACCAGTGCATATGTTTTCAAATATTTGTCTAACGAATTGTTTACCGTTATCGCTAATGACTTTTATCGGTGCACCGTATTTTAAAATGTATCTGTGTAAGAATGGATCTGCGACTGTTTTGGCTGACGCGCGTTTAAGTGGAACAATTTCTGTCCATTTTGAAAAATGATCTACTATTACTAAAAGAAAACGATTTTTATTTAACTCGCTCTGGGGGAAAGGACCAAGAAGATCTATGCCTAAAATTTCATTCGGAAATGTAGCGCGAATGCTATTTATGTACCCGGCCGGGCTGTAATTAATATCATTTATTAACTGACATTGATTGCAGGACCTGACATACGCAGTTACTATTTTGTATAACTGCGGGAAATATACCGCCTCGCGTACCCTTTTTAAAGTCATTCTGACCCCTAAATGACCCGGTGTTTTCGCGTCGTGTAATTCCTTCAAAATGCTTAATCGAAGCGAGGCTGGGATGACTGGTTTGTACTCGAGATTTTCGTTTTTTGTTCTTTTTGTATAAAATAATAAATTATCTATTATTTCATAGTTTTCTGTTCTATTTCTTATCGCATCGATATCTGTGTGCTCAAAGCTTTCGGGGTCTTTCAAATATGCATAGATACTTCCAAATTCAGGATCAGCTTTCAATTCAGCAATAATTATATCTCTAGAACCTAAAATTTTTGAAGTCAACACGGCGCATTTAAGTTCATTTCCTTCATCGTCCAGTTTTATACGAGGAAGTGCGTCAGCTACATTGTTTTCCTTACCCGGTTTATATTTGATTATTAGATTATATTCTTGGAGTTTTAAAGCCCATCTTATTAACCTGGGCGTTAGGGTTTTCCCCGAGTAAAGTCTACCAACAGCCGCATGATCCGAAAAGACTGTTACTGGCGCTTTGCCGAAATAAACTCGAAATTTGTGTACAGCCATTAATACGGCTAATGTTTCTCTCTCTGTAGCTGTATAATTCTTTTGCGTAGAGTTTAAAGTTTTACTAAAAAATGCCAAAGGATGGCCATTTTGCATAAGAACCGCACCCACAGCATAGTCCAACGCATCTGGTGCAATTTCCAGGTTTTCGTCCCCCTCCGGGAATTTCAAAACAGGGGCATTGATAAGCGCTTCTTTTAACCTTTCAAATGCGGTATTTGCTTCCGCTGTACACGTGCATTTACTTTTCTTTCTTTTAATTACTAACAAGGGTTCAACAATATTAGCAAAATCTTTTATGAATGACCGATAATAAGAACATAACCCAGGGAAAGAAGAAAGTTTCTTGGCGGTGTTGGGCGGTGGGAAATTCTTGATTGCTTTTATTTTTGAATCTTGAGTTTCTATACCCTTTTGCAAAATTTTATAACCCAGATATTTAAAGTCTTTAGTTGCGAACTTGCAATTTGAGGCGTTAATTGTAAGACCGGCCTCTTTTAATAATTTAAAACTTCTTCTAGAACTTTAATATGTTGTTCCAACGTACTACTCGTTAAAATTATATCATCTAGATAGATTAAAGTCGATTTTTTAGGACAGACTCTAGAACAATGTCCACAGCTCTCTGGAATGTTGATGGAACCCCACACAACCCAAAGGGCACGCGTAAAAATGCATAAGTGCCCGATTTTGTTATAAACGCTTTGTTTTATGTATGTCTTCGGGTCTCATAGCTATTTGATAGTAGCCAGACATTAAGTCCAAAGTAGTCATGTATCATGTAGATTTAATCTTTCTAATAATTTCCTCTATAACCGGCAAAGGGTAAACTGGGAATTTAGTAATACTATTCAGTTTTCTGTAATCAATAGCAAACCTCCAAGCCCTTTTATCCGAAGGAGGAAACTCATTCTTTTTCGTACATAGTACGACTGGACTCGCGTATTCACTATTTATGGGCGTTATTATTTTGTTCTTTAACATTTCCTGAATATGGTCTTCTATGATTAGCTCTTTTTGTTTATCATAGCGATAAGGTTTAGTCCTACAGAGTTTGTTGGCAGTTAACTGTATCTCATGGGTAACTATTTGACAGCTACCAGGCCGTTCTGAAAACAAGTTTGAAAAAGTACTCACCACTTGCTGGATGGCTTGACTTTCATGGTCATTCAAATGGCTAAGGTCAACTTTCGGTTGTTCCACTGGTTACACCACCCTCCGATCTATCTCCAGCACGATAGAACTTTCCTGGAAATTCAGTTTGGCCCTCGCGACTCTTAAAAAGTCCATACCTAAAATAAGTGGATTTTGCAAATTTTTTACTACAAAAATTAATACTTTGAGGCTTTCGTCTTTTACCTGTATGTTTAATGATAATTTCCCGATGCATTGACAGGTTTTTCCTTGCGCCGCTATAATTTCTGTGCTTTTATTTTTAAATAATCGAAAATAATCTTGCGTTTGTCATCTGCTGATCGATCATCCACGTTATGTTCCATGTCGCGTTTAGCCTTCAGGAAAAACAAAATCCGAGATCACATTTTTATCCAGATGGGGAATGATTAGGGCTTAGTTTTTAAAATTAGAAGTGCCGGAGCCCCATGGAAGACCGTCAGCAAAGAGCAACAAGAGTAAATGAATAAATAAAATGACTATTAAACTCATTAATAATTTTAAAATTAAATAGTTAATTACTACCAAATTAATTAATAGCTATTTAATTAATGGTAATTATTTGTTATTTAATCAATAATTATTATATAATTAAATAGTTTGTAGAGTTGCGCGCCTCCAACCTCCACGCAACAAAGAGGTGACTGTTGAAACTGGAAAATAGACAAAGACTTGCTAAGGGTTTAAGTCCCTTTTTATTCAACTTAAGAAATTACAATTGCGTGCTCTTGACGCTCACAAACTACGCCGACCCGGCGGTAAAATAAAAATAAGTACCTGAAAAGAAATAATAACAAGACTCTAACTACGAGGCTCTCTAAAAGTAACTAACCTCACCGCGTTTTACAATACCGCTGCTAATTCAGCAAACTTTAAATATCACGTTGAACGATTAAAAATTCTCCGAGGCAAGCACACAGGCCGAAACGCGGGGTTCTTCAATTTGTGGCTAACTACCTCCGCGCTCGTGAAGTAAGAACAGCACACCTTCGAACTCCTTTCCTTTCTATTTAACTCAGAATACTTCCGCTGATAATTTGAATCCTTGCGCGTTCTACTAAAATTTACATACTCTGGCATTGGCAGTTCCAGGGGAAAGTAAGGCTTGACAGGAAAGATAGTTTAAACTTAAAATAAATGTTAGTTAAAATAAATATAAACCCTACATTTGCCGCTGCCAGAATTTGGAAAACTTGGAAGCAGGTCCTACAAACGACCTGTTGTAAAGTTTCTATAATTCTGAACTAACTCTCAAGAGCCTCGTTTACACACACAAAAAAAATCTTATGTAACAAAATGTATACTAAATTTCTGTCGATACTTATATAAATCTCTCTTCTTACAGCAACTTTTCCTGGACTTCATCAATCAATCTTGTTCTTTTCCTTCCAGCATCTGGAAGGAATAAGTATCAGTATCTTTCTATATATATTATAATTTACACTTTCTTGACACTGAATAAATTTTTGTTTTTAAACGATTCGTTTTCCTTAGTTACTGCTTAATTCACATTCATTCAATTATTCAAACATTAATTTAACTTTACCCTGGCTCTCCACCATGTGTGGTGTCAAACGGGAATATTTGTGTTTTAGTCTTACAACACTTCCCCTAACCACCATGATTTGTTAGAATTCAACGACCAAATAGACACACCTTACTCGACATTCTACAACTCGATGAGCTACTTTAACATTCTTAAAAATTCAAGTGTAGGTGGAGAACCCTAGAAACACATTCATTCTAACTTCCCCCTCATTCATCTTTAGACATGCAGGCTTTCGCTCTAAAGCATGATTTTATCTACAGTTTAATACTTAAATTCGAATTCATTGCTTTTAAGCATTTACTTTTAGCATCTAAAATTTTATGCTTCTAGACTAAATTCTACTTTTACATAACATTCAAGTATTTACGTATATTTACAAAATTTTAATACATATGATTTTTACAATTTACCATAAAATGAATAAGAGAAAATAAATTTTTACTTTACTCATTCATCGCCAAGCTGGCGGCACTGAAACTAAAATTCTTATTAATACAAGAATACGAAGTTATTTTTATCTTCGGCCAAATTTTGGCTTTAACATAACAGAATCGGTCTTTCGACCAACAGAAAATGCTTGTTCTTAGATTTATACTTAAAGAAAATAATACTTTAGCTTAGCTAAATAAAGTAAAACAAAACTAAGTCTCAACCGAGACATATTTACTTTCGTCAAAACATAGAACTTCATACTTATGCATAACATTTCCGAAGAAAAGAAAAAAAAAAATTATAGAAGATTTTAACTTATCTTTGAGTTTTCGATGATTGAAACTCCGTCATTCTTTTCTGGCAAAATTTTTCAAACGTTATAGGTTTCATGGACGTCAATCTTCTCCTTACTGATCTCCGAGTGTCGTCCACATTAGTTTTTCTTTTGCGTCCTCTGCATGCTGGCCTCTTGGCGTAGCAATCGTCGGGTTGTTGCCGTTTTCGTTTTTCCATTGGACGGCTGGTCTTGACGTCCTCCCGTCCTCCGGTCTGGAGTCCTTCTTGAATTTCTTCTGTTGTTGCTGGTATTTTCGTTCCTCCTGCTGTCGTTTTAGTTTCCGGAACGGCGGCCTTGCTTGCACCTGACTCTCTGGCCCTGGGAGCGTTCTCCTTGATGTATAATTTCAACTGCGATACGTTGTAGGTGGTGTTTTCTTCTTTACCAAGGTTTCTTTACGCGGTGGCTCTGCATTCTTGTTTTTCTTAAATGCTGGAGTTTGAAAGTTTTCATTTTTTCTTTTTGGTACCGTCCTCTGGGTTGTAGAAGGACTAGGTCTCTCTTCAGTTCTCTGCTTCTTGGGTGGTGGAACAGTTGTCGTTATTTCTGGACCTTCTACTTCTTTTAGACTTGAGTCCTGCAAGAAACGTTTAAGGATTTCAAAATCATTTGGATTATAGTATTTTTTCACCTGGTCGGGACTTGCTTTGCAGATCTCCCCTCTCTCATTCTTAAGGTACAATACGACTCCTTTGATTTCCTGAATTACATAGGGGCCTTCAAATTTTGGATCTAACTTTGCAGTAAAATTGTCTGGGGCATTTGATAAAGAAAATTTACGCTTCAATACTTTATCCCAACTTTAAAATCTGCTTCACGGCGTTTTCTATCGTAATACACTTTTTGCTTATTTCTTGCCGTATCCGAGCTTTTAAGCGCCTGATCAATAAGTTTTTGCGCATTTTTCTGTTTAAACTCTTGCTCTGTTTGTTGCACAAAAAATAATTTATCTAAAGGCGTAATTAACTTTCGGCCTAAAAATAATTCTGCTGGGGTTTTTCCCGTAGTGTCGTGATTTGCCGTTCTTAAAGCATAAGCTAATTCATTTATGTAGCCATCCCAGCGCTTATGTTGTCTGCTAACTTAACTGCGAATTGTTTTTACGATGTTTTTATTCACTCTTTCTGCTATGTTTGCCTGTGGTCTATACGGAACCATTTTGATATGGCGTATGCCAAGACCAGTGCATATGTTTTCAAATATTTGTCTAACGAATTGTTTACCGTTATCGCTAATGACTTTTATCGGTGCACCGTATTTTAAAATGTATCTGTGTAAGAATGGACCTGCGACTGTTTTGGCTGACGCGCGTTTAAGTGGAAGAATTTCTGTCCATTTTGAAAAATGATCTACTATTACTAAAAGAAAACGATTTTTATTTAACTCGCTCTGGGGGAAAGGACCAAAAAGATCTATGCCTAAAATTTCATTCGGAAATGTAGCGCGAATGCTATTTATGTACCCGGCCGGGCTGTAATTAATATCATTTATTAACTAACATTGATTGCAGGACCTGACATACGCAGTTACTATTTTGTATAACTGCGGGAAGTATACCGCCTCGCGTACCCTTTTTAAAGTCATTCTGACCCCTAAATGACCCGGTGTTTTCGCGTCGTGTAATTCCTTCAAAATGCTTAATCGAAGCGAGGCTGGGATGACTGGTTTGTACTCGAGATTTTCGTTTTTTGTTCTTTTTGTATAAAATAATAAATTATCTATTATTTCATAGTTTTCTGTTCTATTTCTTATCGCATCGATATCTGTGTGCTCAAAGCTTTCGGGGTCTTTCAAATATGCATAGATACTTCCAAATTCAGGATCAGCTTTCAATTCAGCAATAATTATATCTCTAGGACCTAAAATTTTTGAAGTCAACACGGCGCATTTAAGTTCATTTCCTTCATCGTCCAGTTTTATACGAGGAAGTGCGTCAGCTACATTGTTTTCCTTACCCGGTTCATATTTGATTATTAGATTATATTCTTGGAGTTTTAAAGCCCATCTTATTAACCTGGGCGTTAGGTTTCTCCCCGAGTAAAGTCTACCAACAGCCGCATGATCCGAAAAGACTGTTACTGGCGCTTTGCCGAAATAAACTCGAAATTTGTGTACAGCCATTAATACGACTAATGTTTCTCTCTCTGTAGCTGTATAATTCCTTTGTGTCTGATTCAACGTTACTAAAAAATGCCAGAGGATGGCTATTTTGCATAAGAACCGCACCCACCGCATAGTCCGACGCATCTGCTGGAATTTCCAGGTTTTCGTCCCCCTCCGGGAATTTCAAGACAGGGGCATTGATAAGACCTTCTTTTAAGCTTTCAAATGCTGTATTTGCTTCCGCTGTCCACGTAAATTTACTTCTCTTTCTTTTAATTACTAACAAGGGTTCAACAATATTAGCAAAATCTTTTATGAATGACCGATAATAAGAACATAACCCAGGGAAAGAAGAAAGTTTCTTGGCGGTGTTGGGCGGTGGGAAATTCTTGATTGCTTTTATTTTTGAACCTTGAGTTTCTATACCCTTTTGCAAAATTTTATAACCCAGATATTTAAAGTCTTTAGTTGCGAACTTGCAATTTGAGGCGTTAATTGTAAGACCGGCCTCTTTTAATAATTTAAAACTTCTTCTAGAACTTTAATATGTTGTTCCAACGTACTACTCGTTAAAATTATATCATCTAGATAGATTAAAGTCGATTTTTTAGGACAGACTTTAGAACAATGTCCACAGCTCTCTGGAATGTTGATGGAACCCCACACAACCCAAAGGGCACGCGTAAAAATGCATAAGTGCCCGATTTTGTTATAAACGCTTTGTTTTATGTATGTCTTCGGGTCTCATAGCTATTTGATAGTAGCCAGACGTTAAGTCCAAAGTAGTCATGTATCTTGTAGATTTAATCTTTCTAATAATTTCCTCTATAACCGGCAAAGGGTAAACTGGAAATTTAGTAATACTATTCAGTTTTCTGTAATCGATAGCAAACCTCCAAGCCCTTTTATCCGAAGGAGGAAACTCATTTTTTTTCCTACATAGTACGACTGGACTCGCGTATTCACTATTTATGGGCGTTATTATTTTGTTCTTTAACATTTCCTGAATATGGTCTTCTATGATTAGCTCTTTTTGTTTATCATAGCGATAAGGTTTAGTCCTACAGGGTTTGTTGGCAGTTAACTGTATCTCATGGGTAACTATTTGACAGCTACCAGGCCGTTCTGAAAACAAGTTTGAAAAAGTACTCACCACTTGCTGGATGGCTTGACTTTCATGGTTATTCAGATGGCTAAGGTCCACTTGCGGTTGTTTCACAGGTTCCACCACCCTCTGGTCCATCTCCAGCACCACGGAACAGTCTTGAAAATTCAATTTGGCCCTCGCGCCCCTTAAAAACTCCATACCTAAAATAAGAGGATTTTGCAGATTCTTCACTACAAAAATTAATACTTTGAGGCTTTCCTCTTTTTTCTGTATGTTTAATGATAATTTCCCGATGCAGTGACAGGTTTTTCCTTGCGCCACTATAATTTCGGTATTTTTGGTTTTAAATAATCGTACCCTATAAAAATTCTTTTTGAAGAATGTTTTACTCATAAAATTCCCTTCTGCTCCTGTATCGATGAGGGCTTCAAGTGGTACATCGCCAACCAGGACTTGTATTATTGGTAGATGTGATTCTTTACGATGACCGCATTTAAATGTCTTTTTGAGGGTTTTTTTTAAACTTCCGGGGTCTGGACCTTCGCTTTCACAGGCCCCTCTACTCGTTTAAAGCTTTCCTTTCAACTTGTGCCTTCTGGGTACGCGGATGTTTGTTTTCGAATTTTCTTTTTGGGCCTTGACCTTCGAGGTTCGATGAGTTAGCTTGAT
Source organism: Stegodyphus dumicola (assembly GCF_044657685.1). Taxonomy (NCBI): domain Eukaryota; kingdom Metazoa; phylum Arthropoda; class Arachnida; order Araneae; family Eresidae; genus Stegodyphus; species Stegodyphus dumicola. The sequence goes on from NC_140780.1 coordinate 191,637,257, forward strand.
ATCTCTTTCCCCCATAAAAGCGGTTTGCATTTCTGGTTTGCTCATTTGAAGATTTCCTTCGGGTACTTTGAGAATACGATGCCCCTTTAGCTTTTTCCGCTATTCTGCGATTTTGAAACTTCACCGCCAATTCGAAGAGCTCCTGCAATGTGCTTGGGTTTCTAATTTCGAAGTAGTCTTGAAGAGCAGGTAACAATCTTGGTAAGATTATTTCAATAATCTCCGCGTCAGGTTTCTTCCCATACAGCATATCCGTCAGCTTAATTTTTCGCAAAATAAAGTTCGTCAACTCTTCTATATCCCGTTGATAGAAACTATATAGTTCGGCATCCAGCCTTGCTCGATCTTTCACTATGGGGAAGGCCTTTACTAACGATTTTTTGAAATTTTCAAATGTATATGTCTGGCTTCCAAATTCCCCTAATAAAAATTTCCCTATATTCTTCCATAGCGCGGCCTGTCCTCTTAGTGCAGATGTGGCGATGGCAACTTTTTGTCTTTCAGGCACAGGTTAGAGCTGAAAGTGATTTTCTAGGCCTTCTAGAAATATCGCCACCGAATTTTTTCCGTCGAAATTGACGTTTGGCTTGATTCACGCTCTCAAAGTCTGAACCAGGTATCCAAATCCTTCCAATTGGCTTGCCATTTCTCGGTGTTGTCCCGCGGCTTCCATCCGATTTTCGGCCATTTCAGTTCGATAAGTGTTCGGGCGCCAATGTAGAGTTGCGCGCCTCCAACCTGCACGCAACAAAGAGGTGACTGTTGAAACTGGAAAATAGACAGAGTCTTGCTAAATGGTTTAAGTCCCTTTTTATTCAACTTAAGAAATTACAATTGCGTGCTCTTGACGCTCACAAACTACGCCGACCCGGCGGTAAAATAAAAATAAGAACCTGAAAAGAAATAATAACAAGACTCTAACTACGAGGCTCTCTAAAAGTAACTAACCTCACCGCGTTTTACAATACCGCTGCTAATTCAGCAAACTTTGAATATCACGTTGAACGATTAACAATTCTCCGAGGCAAGCACACAAGCCGAAACGCGGGGTTCTTCAATTTCTGGCTAACTACCTCCGCGCTCGTGAAGTAAGAACAGCACATCTCGAACTCGTTTCCTTTCTATTTAACTCAGAATACTTCCGCTGATAATTTGAATCCTTGCGCGTTCTACTAAAATTTACATACTCTGGCATTGGCAGTTCCAGGGGAAAGTAAGGCTTGACAGGAAAGATAGTTTAAACTTAAAATAAATGTTAGTGAAAATAAATATAAACCCTACAAGTTAAAATTAAATTAAATGTAAAGAGATAAATTAAAATTTAATAAGCGATTTTTAATATAATTTTATTGCTAAAAATAAAATTTTCGAGATAAAATTTCTATTGAAATTGTTATTCAGTTACATAAAAGAAGTGCCGCAACCTTCTTATTTAGGGCTCCGGTGCGCTCCGGCTAGAATTGTAATTTATCTTAAAAATTTAGAAGTACCGGAGCCGGGCTTCGAGTGGCTCTGGCGCAATTTAAGCACTGGGAATGATAAAATATCAAAAGGCGGCGTAACTCTCAGTAATTTACAAAAACAACTTTATGACTACTGTATATATAGCAAACTATGTATCTTTGTAAATACTACAACTATATCTATATTAAACTACTACACATATATGTAAATACTACGAACAATTTTCTAACAAAAATATTTTATTGTGACAGTGCAGTATGCAGTTTTACTATAATCATTTAAATATAAAAGATATTAACTGTCTAAAGTAATTAAAGATTTTGAAACTTTATGGTCACTTAAAAGAGGTTTTTAGTATACATGCGATTGACCATACAGACAAAACACAGGCAATTATTCATAATTTAGAAAAAATTAATATTTTTAAATGATAAAAACTAATTTATTTCGGTGAGATTATATTGCTTGAATCTTTTGAAGGAAGTCATCAGCATCCAGAGTGATAACAGATACTTCAAATAATATATAATATTCAACAGTCAGTCATTTTTATTACGTATCTAAAAACTAGAATGTTTTATTGTGATATAATATTAAATTAGAAATAGAAAAAAGACTACAGTCATCTCCACGGAGGTGTGTATACAAGAACAGAGCGTAAAGAATATGTTTACATAAGATTCAGTATAATAACTCATTAAGTAGACGCTCATTACATGGTCACAATTGAAAGATATTTCAATCCAAAATCTGAAATTAGTGCTGAATGGATCTGTAAGCTAGTTTACTTCCATTTGATTTTAGTAATTATTCTCTACATCCTGTTTTAACATTTATGGACATGCTCCTAAAGAATGCGATCTAATAATACGTCACCGATTAACCCTTTGCGGATGAAAGCCCTCGAATAAGCGGCCTCTCGTGTTTGCTTAGAGGGTTGAATTGCACCGTTACGAAGGGAAAAATTTTATTACTATCTTTGTGTTTACTCTTCTATATAAGTATCTATCCTTTGTCTTTATAATTTATCAGTTTATTTTGTTATTTCATACATAGTTTTTATACACTCGATTTTTGTTTTTCTTCGTGTCAATAATTGGTAGTCAATTTTAATGCGAACCAGTCTTGCTATGATCGTGCTAATTAATTACAGTACCTTCCTTTCATGATTAAGATCTCCTTTTTACATCACTGAGTTTATTTTATTACCTCACTCAATCTAATAAGTCAAAACAATATAATAAATATGTTAATAACGAGGATTACGTTAGTAGCAGAGTAACGGTGATTAAATTTGATATTTACGAACATGGTGTTCAGAATTTTGAAAGTCGAATCTAGCATTTAAAAGAAGTTTTATTTACATTTATGAAATTTTAATTACATTACTCGTATGGTGGTTCAGATTTAAATTAAAATAATCAAATATCTAAACCAGGGAACATTCCATGGGGTGCGAGATAATATTTTCCGTTTTTGTTTACAATAAATTAAATAATTATTTAAAAATTACACGGAAGACATTGGTACGCATGCAAAATGTAGTTCCTGCGTATGGATCGATAAGAGACTTACCGCATATATTGTTAACGTCAGTCGCATTTTGCAACGTAATGTTCACTAATTAATTTTGAGGGAATTCTGCAGTGATTGTGTGTTCGTGCCCTGCTCATTTCTCTTCTGTCTCTAATAAACAGTGAATATATTTATATTACATTACTTACACATTTTGCTATTTTTCTTCTAAACAACTTGATACACATTTTATGTTATATTTCCTAAATTATCATTAACGTTCATGATGTCAGACAAAAGAAGGGGGAATAACTATTACGTTAAATTTGGTTTCACTTGCACTAGAACAACTGATCCTATGCAAAAACTCCAGTGGATATTTCGGGACACTGTCTTTTTAAACGCAGATTTGAAGCCGGTTAAAACTGCTGGAATATTTCAACAATTTGCTTGATGATGCAGAATTTGAAGGCAATGATGCTGAATCATTAAAAGCTATCACAGTCAGATACGACTTTCGATGAACCCTTCCAAAATTAGGTTTCGTACCAACTGAAAAAATGCTGCTTATGGCTTCATACCCCGCGGCATATAAAGTAGCCAAATGTAAGAAGCCCTGTACAATTGCAGAAGATTTGATAAAACCCTGTACGTTAGAAATGGCAGCAGTTTTTCTGGGAAAAGAAGCCTCAAACAAGCTTAAATGAATGCCGCTATCAAATAACGTTATTCATAGCCGAGTTACTGATTTGAGTTTGGAGGTTTGGATCAAATTATCGCTGATATTAGAGCTATCCCTTAAAAATCTCTCTCCAGTTGGACCCACCAACGGCCGAGCGGTAAAATCGCTGAACACTGGTAGATCGCTTCCAAATTCGAGTCCCGGCGAACAAGCTGACCGCATGGGGTTCCATAATTTTGCCCCAGGCGTAACGTGTATATGAGACAGTTTGTCTTAGAAAGTCCTCCACGAAAGTATACCTCCTCTTAGGCTTATAACCCTGGATTGCTTTCCATAATCAAATACGTAGGTTGGGGCAAAAGTCATGGCAACTATTTTTTTTCTTGAAGATACCAGTCCGGTTGGAAAATGGGACATATACAGACGAAAGGACAAGATCTTAGCTACATGTGTGGACAATGAATAGCACTGAAATATCGTAACACACGAATGTATTACGGTAGTATGCAGGGCAATATGGCCTTCACTGTGCAAAAGAATGATAACACAATACACATAAAGTTGACATGACAAACCTGGGCCTAAAGACTCTCAATGTAGTCCCCTGCTACTGTCACCACATGCTGCTAACGATGTGGGAGGCGCTGAATACCATCAGCCTCAGTATTTGCCGCACCATGTGTGAATCGGGTCATCTGTTGGCGCACAGCATTAGCAATGTCCTCTTGTGTTGTAAACCGCCTACCACGTATTCGTTCCTTAATCTTGGGAATGAGATCAAAGTCACAGGGCGAAAGATCAGGAGAGTATGGTGGGTGCACCAATTCTTCCCATCCCCAACGTCGGAGTAGCTGCCGTACACACTCTGCTTTATATGGTCTTGCATTGCCGTGCAGAATTATTGCACTGTCCACAAGATCCGGATGTTTATCCTGAACGCCATGTCGTACCTGTCGCACCAGGAAGTCCCTGTTCTGCCATGAGGAACAAAGTGGCAAACAATGACACCCCTGACGTCATACGCGGCGATCAACATTAATTTGACTGGGGAAGGATTCTGACGGACCTTCTGCTGCGTTGGTGATCCAGGATCACGTTTCAGTTCCGCGGATTGACGTTTCAGTTCTGGTTCATATGCCCTGGCCTCAAATTCATCGATGGTAATTATTCGTGACAAGAATTGATCGCCGTCCTGTTGCCAGCGTGCAAAGTGGTCGGAGCATATGGCATAGCGCACCCACCTTTGAACTTCCGTCAGTGCATGCGGTACCCACCGCGAAGCGATTTTGAGTAGCTGTATGTAGCTCATTACGCAATATCCTGTGGACGGTGCGTTTCTCGATGCCACTTGCCCTCTCTAACTCCAGTAACGTCCATCGTCTGTCTTCATCCATGAGGTGCTCAATGACGGCACGTGCCAAGTCGGTCCGCACACTCACCGGACGTCCCGAACGTTGCTCATCACTGGTTGACACGTCCTTACTGAAACATTCCTACCCACCATGCTACTGTACGATATGGTAGGGCATTATTCCCAAGGGCTTCTATTTACTAATTCACTGTGACTTTCCATCTCATTTGTCCCTCGGAGAATGGCTATTTTGATGTAAGCACGCTGCTCAACACGGGTTACTTCCATCTAGCACGACACTCACCAACTGACTGATTTCAGAGCCCTCGCTACCACAGAGCCAGCTATCACAGAGCAATCTGTTGTTCTGCATACACACTATGCCTGCAGAACTTCCCCACGATACATATACGTTTTGTGATCCGTTCACATATCTAGAAGAAAAAATAGTTGCCATGACTTTTGCCCCAACCCTCGTAAATCAACTCTCTCCAGTTGGAAGAAGCAACTGATGTTGCAAATTGCATTCAATTCATTGCTTTGGTGAGGTATGTCTATGATGGACCATGATGTCCAGGATGCCATAATGGTAGATTTCCTGTTTTGTGAAGACGTGAAAAGAAACATAAAAGGAAGAGACGTGTTCCAGGTATGTAAAGGACGTCTTTGCTATGTATGAATTGAATATCCAAATTATTGATTTCGCGGGTACTAATGGTATCCTTGCTTTGTTAGAAAAAATATTAGGATTTTTGTGCATTATAAAAACAAGAGATTCCGCCCTTAAAAGTATCCGTTGTTTTCTTCATCGACATGCTGTGACATCAAAAGCATCACCTCTAAAAGTAAAAAAAAAAAAAAAAATCCTTGACATTTTAGTGAAGTTCATTAACTAGATTAGTTGCTCGGAAGCATCACTTCTTGAAGTCGTTTTGCTAAGAATTTTGAAGTGAACATTCGGTTTTGGTTTTTCAGATGGAAGCTCTCTGGTTATCATGTAGAAATGCTTTAACGCAATTTTTTAAAATGCGAGAAGAAAACAAATCTTTTCTAAAGGAACGAGACTATAATCTGGTTGGAAAACATTTGATGGGTATTTTAAAGATGGAGAACAGAAAATTTCGGAAATAGGGATCATAAACCCGTATGCCTTCAGTTTGGATAATATGTTGACTGACGAAGAACTGCAGGAAGATCTTTTAGAACTGTGCACTTATTCTGTTCTTGAACTGCAATTTGAAAGCAATACTTTGGAACAATATTGGTGTTCAGTAACGAATATGCTCCCAAAAACGGTGTGAAAAGGTACAAATTGCACTCATCCCTTTTGCGACGACATCCTTATGCAAGTCTGGATTTAGTGCCCTTTTGTCGATCAAAAAAGAAATCAGAAATCGCTTAGATACACAAGAAGATATGCGAATTGCTATTAGCAACGAAATGCCACGACTCTAAAAATTCTTATCCGATAAATATTGAGCGGGCTCGCTGAGTGAGGTTTCCGTTTTATCCTCATATGAATAGAAAATACAGAAAGTCCTCTACGAAAGCATCCATCGCATACGCAGACAGCCATAATGTGCTTTCCCAACTCGAATCCAATCTGAAGCAATTTCACCATCCTGCAGATAGATAACTGAACTAGAAGTATTTCCCAATTGAGCTTACGATTGAGCTTACGCGATTAAAAAACAAAAAATAGTTTATATCTTTTACTTAATTCTGACATTTGTAGCCCTTTAATAGTGAAATCTGCTGACACTAGTAGTTTTCTGCCGGGTCTGATTCTGTGCGAAATGGAATAAGTACATGAAACATTTTCGTGGTATCCTTTATATACAATGGACACTTTCATATAAAAATAGTTACATGAAAGATACTTCACCTCAAGAAACTGTTACTATTTTTCGTGTTTTGTCTTGAATCAGTTATATACATACTTTATACATAGCGAAAGTTCTGTATATTAATGGTTCTATATACTTATTATGCAAAACCCATTTCCAGGCATATAGTTTATTAATTACTTCTCCGCATTTCAGGGAACACGACATCTAGTCATTGCACTTATTAAGAAATTTTTAAAACCGTTTCCGTTCCTCCTTTATGATGTTAAGCAATTTGTTCACTTAAGGGCAACTGTTAATTGGTTGTAACCCTGTACATTGTTGAATTTTACTTTCAAAGTGCACTACATTCGGGTGGGGTTGTCATAACATTACCTAGCGAGCCCTTCCAAGAGCCTCACTGCGGGGTGTCATAACCGAATAACGATTGATTGAGCATAGCTCTACGTGCAGTAGTATCATAGATAAAAGACTTTTGCTGTAAGATCGATCAGTTCCTCTAATGGCTTATTTGTCATCGAGTTTGCAACTGCTTTCGTACACTTCCAGGATTAGATATGTCGCTTTTTCAGTGAGAAATATAACATTAAATAGCACTTTTCTAATTTGGATTCTTTCCTACTCTAAAGTGAAAATAATGACTGATAGATACACTCAGAGGCTATCGTTGTGAAAGGGAGGTATCCACTGCGTTTTTTACAGGAAAAAGTAAATTCACTTTTGCTAGACAGAGATATAGTTGAATTTTTGCATTTGAAAAGTGCATTTAGTAGTTTTCCTTAGTTCAGTTTTATACAGTTGCTGCTTAGACTTCGCAAAAAGCATGTATGAGAATATTGCTAAGAACCTTCGGTTCCAGATGAAGATGATCTTCTGCTAAGGAGGTCGCCTTAGAGAATATGCAGTCGGTTATGTTAAATACCACTACTGTACTCTTTGCAAGAAATATTGGTCGCTTTCAGATGTGCCATCTTAGAAAGATGATCTCGGTAAAAAATTTCACAGTATCTGATTATGGTATAAGGTACTTTTCCCGCCTTCTTAGCATGCCTTCGTGGTGTAGTGGTCAGCACACTCGGCGCGTACTCGAGAGGTCCGTGGTTCGAGTCCCGGTGAGGGCACTGCTCATTTTTCATCTATCCTCTTTTCAAAAAATACCTAATGTCTCAACATCCGAATGACATTTATGCGAATGTACTACTATGTAGAACACTTTTTCTACTCAGCAAAAGCAAGATTTTATTTTCGTAGCTCAAATTCTGTTAACTCTTTGAAGCTCTTTACAAAATATCTCTTACATTCGCTTCATTAAAATATCTTGGATTTTCTTTTACACATCCTATCTTTAACCACTAAACATACCCTAAAACTGGACATTTGTTATGTGGATGCATCACTCAAATCCTCAACATAATGCCACCATCTACCGTAAAGCCCCATAATAACAATTATATTCTGGTTTATCATAGCCTTACTTTTTAACAAGCCACATCAAGATCTAATTATTTTTAACCGCAAAGAAAGAATATCCAAAATATAGTACATTTGATTAGATTGGAGTTATAACCAGATCTCCGAGCGAGAGTTCTTTTGGTAGACAGCTGTATTTCTTGGCTTTTAATTTTTATCATTTTAGGAAAATGTTTAGCTTTTTTAATTTTTAGCTCTTTAGGAAAGTGTTTTCCATCAATTGAGCAAATTTATTGACCGTGTAAGACCTTTATTTTATTCTAACCAATTATTTTTAGTTTTCCTTTCTTTTCCCTTCTGAATTCAGTTTCCTGCCGGAATGTAAATTTGCTCTGACATAGATGCTAATCTGAAAGTGTTTCAGAAGCAGTATTTAAGCTGCGTTTCAAGAGTTTGAAAAGAATAGTAGCGGACTTAGTTCCAAGTTTATGCTGCGTGTTTGAAATTAGCTTTCTATTCAATGTTAAATACCTTTCAGTTTATACTGACATTTATAGATTCGCTTTGCTGTGTGCAGCCGATTTAGCGTTTAGTTAAGCTAAGGAGCCAGTCGTTAGATATCTTAATTTATTAGTGATTCGTTACATTCTTATTTTCTGTTAAATTTACGTTAGCCAAAAGTGGTGGGATTTGTGAGCACTAAGTGCATGCATGTGTTTTAATTTTACTTTAAATAAAAAGGATATTTAAAACCTTCTTCTGCAGTATTTATTCTTCAAGACATAGCAAGAATTCGCTACTTTGTCCTCGACATAGAGTCTATAGTACATGCAACCAAAGAACCCAGATACTCTATAAGCGAATAAAACTATATATATATAAAAAAAAAAAAAAAAAAAAAAAAAAAAAGGCAAATTCTATTTCTCCGCCCCTAGTGATTTTCAAAGGAATTTTTCTTGTTAAATTTCGTTTCATTTGAATTGTATTTTTCCTTATTGACCTTTTTCTTATTAAATTTCATTTTATCCTAGTTATCCTAATCTACGTCAGACATTTGTAGGTTTTTTTTATATTAAGTTTCAAACAAAGTTTAATCAGTTAACATTTATATTTATTTTACTTCATTATACGGTACATTATTAAGTTTATCTATATTATTAAGTTAAATGTGAAAGAAAATTTTAAAAAAAGAAACGGACCAAAGAGCTTAAAATTTAGAATACTTCATTAAACACAAGTATATTTTACATCGGAATTATATTATAGCCTGAATTCAATAGCCTGAATCATGCACTATAAACTGACTTTAAGTCAGTTTGGATCTACTTTGAAATAGCATCAAAAGTCTCCCAGTTTCTCCCGGTTTTCTCGCAAAAATCTCCCAGTTCTTCAGATTTCAAGAATGGCAGCTATGATTTCCTATTAACTCCTAAAACTTTTTTTTTTTTTTTACAGATGTTCGAAGGACTCGGAAAAATTTTACTAAGTAGTTGTATCTGCTGGTTTAATAAATTTGTTAACGTACTTGTGAAATTCAGCTTCAACAACAGTACCACATTAAGAGAGAGAGTTTGAAAAGAAATGGAATTTACATTAGTATTACACTGTGATAGATTAATAAAAAACAAGGAAAAGTTGCATACAGAATTCTAGAATAAGAGTTTAGACCAGATGCTCGTTTAATTTTAAGATGTTTACTGATATGTTACCATTATCGGATAATATCTTTATAGGGAACATCTCTATAGGGAACAGAAAAATAATCAGTTTTGAATTGGTGCTGTTCGTAATTTGCAGAGCAGTTATCATTCCTTATTTCCTGGCTTGTAAATTAACGTGTTATATGCTATATCACTCAAGAAATGCTTCGAACTCGAAAAGTATTTAAATGATTACTTGAAAAAATGCCCTGAAAGGTAGCTATTTTAAAGCAATTAGTGCTCAGTTTATAAGGTATGTCTCCCGCATTCTTCGTGGTGTGGTGGTCTGCACGCTGGGCGCCTATTTGAGAGGCCTGTGGTTCGATTCCCGACGAAGACGTTGCTCATTTTTCATCTCTCCTGCTTCCAAAATACCTAATGTGGTATTTCGGAACATGTAACAAGTGGTACCCGAACAAAAACGTATGCCCGAAGTATGTGTAACAAGTGGCGTTCGAACTAAAAGGGTGATAGATGATGATTTGGCGATTAGGTCCTCTAAAAACCCCAGTCGCCCTTTAAAAGGGGGAGTATATAAGGTATTTCTCCCGCCTCCTTGGCATGCCTTCGTGGTGTGGTGGTCTGCACGTTGGGCGCGTATTCCAGAGGTCCGTGGTTTGATTCCCGGCGAAGGCGTTGCTCATTTTTCATCTCTCCTGTTTCCAAATTACCTAATGTCTCTACAGGTTTATTAAAAAAGATTAAAAAAGTGGGAACACGAAACATGGGTTTTGTTTCATTGCATCATCTGATGATGATCGTGTTGTCAAAATCTGCCTTTAGGAAGAAGCCTTTAAGGTGGGCCTTTTAATCATTGGAATTTATTTTAATCTATATAGGTAATTTATTCTATATAGGTAATTAACGGATGCTTGATTTAATGTTAAATGTTTAGTAAATTGTTTCAAATAAAATAATACAGGTTTATTTTTTAGTCTAGCTTTTCTTATTTGTATTTTCATTTTCCTTCTTTAAATAAATATATACTTGCAAACAATTATTTCCTATATTTTTATAGAATAAGTTGATCGCTATAAAAGTAAGCCAAGCTTCCCTGCAAAATTCGAAGATTCTCTTTTCATCGCTTTCTTCATTAAAACCATAAAAATTTAATAAGATAGAATAATGAGTTATTATTTAATATATATACTCAGTAATTCTGTGGCATCAGTTTGAGAGTGTAAATGAACACCTTTTCAAGCAGCTTGGGAATCTGCGATCACTTTTCTGTTCCAAATGCTATTTATACTGCATATCTTTAACAGAAGCTTAGCTGTATGAGATTGCGCAGTTTAGTTTCTTCGCTTTGCGTAACGTGCTGGAAGCACTTGGAAGTTTTTCCATAAAAATGCTTCACATAATTTCAAAATCAAATTTAAGTTTGTTGTAAAAGAAATGCACACAGTTTATTTGCATTTTTCACATAGAATAGTGTACCTTTGCTAGAAATATTAGCTACATTTTTCTTCATACAATGATCGAATAAGAGAGAGAGAAAAAAAAGAGGGAAACCATCTATGATATCTAGTTTTTCTGTTAAATTCCCATTCTTGCATCTTAATTTAGAGTAAAATTTAAATAACAAAACTCATTTCTCTTACATCTAATTGGCGTAAGAGTTTCAACGTTGCTATTCATTTAACTTTGTGCTGTTTATTTCTACATAAGCCGATTAAGAACAGTTGTAATAAATTTGAATATATCACACAATAGTATATATAATCGCAGTAAAACTGAAAAAAAAAATAGCATATTTAATACAGTTAATAATATTTACCTTAAAATGTGTTTTCCTCTTCTAAAATGCTGCTTAGTTCTTAAAATTAATATTACAAAGGTTTTTAATTAAAAATTATTCTGAACTTAGTAAATGTTTTCAAAAACACAGTGCTAACAACAGCAACAAAATTGAAATATCAGTTTTTTATTTTATTTTGCCTTTAAGCATAATGGATAATACTAAATTTCTTTTTGAATAAAATCCTAAATTTGTATAACTGGAATTTTTCTCCTGAGGCACTTTTCCAAACATTTCTATCCAACTGGTTTTATTTTATAAATTAACTTATAGGAAGAATGCAAGCTAGATTTATTTTTCCTTTTAAACCAGTGTGCCCAAAATATTTACGGTTATAAAAAACAGAAGTTTAGAATATATGGCAGCTTTGTTTACTTGAGCTTGTTTATAAATTAAAATTCAAATCCCTTTTAAACAAACTTATCCTCAGAGCTCATTAGGGTGGAAATATTTCGGAATGACTATTTGCTTTTGTTTTCCACTCAGGGTGAGCATGGCAGCAATGCGCGAACTTAGTGAATCATACAAACAGGAAGTTGAATTTTATCGGTCTGATTGACATTTGAATAATGATTTTAACAACTGAACTTATTATAAAAGTTTATTTTATTGGGAGCTTCTTCCTCTTGCAATAATAGCTTCACGAGGAAATCTTTTCATGCTCCATACAAACTGCGTCAAGAACTTCAGAAGTGTTTGTAATTTGAAAATGTGATCAAATATATCTAATAGCTTTGCTTAACTTGTAACAGCAAAAAAAAGTTTTCTTAAAAGCAAGATAATAAGATCGTTGAATATTAAACAAAAGGCAGGATAATTTGAAAAAAAAATTAATTACTTCATAAAAATTTTCGGAGCAATATTTAATTTTGCTAGAGTTTTTTTTAATTATGAAAGAATTAAAATTTTCAAATACATTATAACAATAGAAAAATATTGTGAATAATAATAAATGTGAACATGAAGATTAAGTACATAAAGTAGCAAATATCTGTAAACTTCGTAAAGTATAAGATATGTGATCTGTTAATTCAAAGTTTTGAGATATAACTAATACGCATTTCGTTAAAGATAATTCAAAATACTTTTTATACATCAAGATGAATCTATGACAGTCAACATCAGGACAGCGAAGTAACCAAACATGGTAATAGACAGTGTACTCGAAAAAGCTGGTTGTAAACTTTATTTTCCTCGGATAAAAATCCTTGAAATGTTCAAAATGCGGTGGTCGAGCAGCAAAGAGTTCGACTCGAGTTCAAATGATTGAGAATGGGTTGGCTGTATGGGCTATCTTGCGCTTTTTTCCCTGTGTGTAACACGAATGAGAATTACTTTTCCCAAGAAAGTGCTATATAAGCATCCCTGACCTTAAGATGATAGACCTTAGGACGATGACCTTAGGATGATAGACCCTGACCTTAGGCAACATTACATGCTGAAAATTAAATAAACTAAACAAAATACAAACTACCTTAAAATAAGGTAGAGAATTTTAGGGGCACAATTTCGTTGTTGATGATGGGCGTGTGGAAATGAGACTAATATGTATGTAACCTAACTTCTAACAGTCTCCGTAGAACACAAATTCGAGTTGGTAAACATTCAGTAAACTTTAACTAATTAAAAATAAAAAGTTTACACACAAAATTCGCAGAGTTATACATTATTAAATTATAAAAAGGGTTAGCATAAAAATAAAAACTATTTTCCCGAGGTGTAGCCAATTGCCAAAACGATTATTTTTGTAGTTGGTTACTCTGTATTTGCTTTTTATTTTTACAGTTGAATTAAAAAACTGGGAATTTGAGTTGTGATAGGACAGTTCCTACTACAACTCAAAGTTTCGATTTTACGTGAATTAGCTCTCGAATATCATCCCGAATTTTTCACTTTTTTTACTTGAAATCTGATAGATATTTTACAAACTGGAATTAGTTATCAACTACATAAAAAGTTAGATTTTAGATTTCCTTTTCACAGAAACCTTTCATCACTGATCCTGTAATAAAAAAATCTCTACATTATTTTGTAGATGTTTTTAAATTATAAATCATGTTTAGGATCGAAAAAAGACCAGTAGCGCCATTTTCCACCCTGTGTTCCGCAGAGTGTCTCAGGAATTACAGTGGCATAATAGAATAAAGATTCAGACTTTTCCACCGGGCCACACCTTTATCCCAGCAAATATGTTCACGAGCATGAGAACAAATATATATATAAAAAGGAAAACAATTGCTAATAATAAATAAACAAGAAAATTTATTAAATTATTTATTTCTTTGGTATACATACGAATGTAATTTTACCATGTATTAAAGACAAAACCAAATATTCATATTAATGAGCTGGGTTTGCTTGCTTACTTTTCCATAAAGACTTCTTCAATGATTATCTGATACTGCAGGACGTAGATACTCTTCAAAATTTTGCACAAATAACCGATTTTTCTTTTGATTTTATAAATATTAAGGCTGAAAATACCGCTTCACATAAATGCGTAGTATAAAATACCCTAAATTCATTTAGGATAATTTCGGAAAGCATTGAATATTCTACTCAAATACCGAGACAAAACTCATTTAAAGATTTTTTAGAAAACTCAAGTTTTTAAATCAGTGTCACTCAAAAATTAGACAGATTCTTCTGAGAGGTTGAGGGTAAATGACTGACTGAACTATTTCAACGGAGTAAGGTTTGTAAACCCAGTTTTCCTTTTCGGCATCCCAACTTGAAGGAAAGTATTTTTGAAGCTTTGTTTCCAGTTATTTCAAATGAGTAATTATAACTCTTAGAACTAAATTTGTAGAAAGGTTATTTTCAATTTTAAAAAAGCATTCACGGCTGTAAACATATCTAAAGATTCATTTTCCGCTTATGTTTTAGCAAAATTTAAATTTCATATTTTAACCTTATATTAATTTCCTTTAAGTAATATGTTTAAACCATTACATCTTTAAAAAATATCTTACTAATAATAGAATTTTAAAAGGCATAACTTGTTGTCATAAAACGGATTTTTGCGTAGTCCTCCTGAGAATTACAGTATTTCTACAACCTGTAACCGGAACTCATATCTTTCAAAAATTACATCTTTCAAAAATATCTTATTAATAATACAATTTTAAAAGGCATAATTTGTTGCCATAAAACGGATTTTTGCGCAGTCCTCCTGAGAATTACAGTATTTCTACAACCTGTAACCGGAACTCATACCTTTGCTGGAGTTTTAAAAACGAATACTGTTAAAAGTAGTATCCTTTTTGTGGAACTAATGATTTGATAGCATCACAAAGCAATCATTTAAATTCATTTAAACTTTATGTCAAAGTGATATTTTTGGGCTGAGAGGGTTACCCAATGAATCATGAAATGAGTAAAAATAATATATTCATTGTCAACAGCTTTAGAATTTAATACAAATCCAGTGTTGTCATACATCATTGCCACAGCCGTCAGAGACCGACGCAACTGCTTCATTATAAACTTCATTTGTAAAAATTTCATGATATCCCCTTTTGCGCTCGCTGTCAGTGGACGACAAAGCAATAATTTCTTAAGTATACTTCCTTCAAATTCTGTACCATTAAAAATGAGAATGAAACTGAAAAATTAAGCGGCATCAAATTTCATAGCCGAGAGAGAAAAGATAACACTAGAATGAAATATTTCATGTTATAACCAGAAATATCAGAAGTTAATATGACGAACTTAAAAACTGAAATCGTAAAGCTGAAAATAAAAAAGAAGTTAAAAAAATTTTGAATATCATAAGAATAATTATAATCACGATATCTCTGAAAATATTTTAGCGCAAAATTTATGTTTTGGATTTAGAGTATTATCATTATCATTGTCATTATCATTATAAGGACACAGCCCCGATCGTCCTAGCCGGCACAAGCCGACCGTATGATCAAAAAATGGGACTGGCCAGAAATATATATATATATAAGTACAAAATCTGAGTCTCAGTGCCGAACTCAAATTCTGTCTTTGTTCGTATCTTTGTTCGTTTGTTATTCTTTTTCTGTTTATAATCTTCATTACATTTTTCTTATTAAACGACTGCCAGCAAAAATTCCATTCTGTAATTTGTTTTGACTATTGAAAAAACCAGTTTCTTCTAATAGCACAAGCAAGTGATTAGGTTGAAATTCAATATAACTCGATTGCTAACTACACCGCTCTATCTTTGATAGATAGAGAAACAAGGCTATAAGGAGTTATAGCATGATTTTAGGCACCAGACTTGGACGGTAATCAATTTCTGTGAGATTACAAGCAATTATAAAAATTTATATAATTTCAAAGACGCAATCTATTTAAAAAGAGATCAGGTAATAATTTTCTATAAATTAACCGGACAGCGTAAAATTTTATAAAATCATAAACTAATAAATACAATGTAATATTTTACGGAATAAGAAAGCGTCTAAGAATTATATTATAAAACAAGGATAATGTTGTGGCAAACGAAAAAGAGAAAACAAAAACAGTTTTTGCGTCTATAAAACAGAGAGACAGTAGATGCGTTAATAATTCTGAAAAGAATATTTTCTTATAAAACAAACGTTAGTGAAAAGGACTGAGTTCTGAACCCTCTTTTTTATTAGCGGTCAGACAGCAGCTACGCTAATTCGAAAGCGCTAGAGGGAAAGTACAATATATTTGCTATCATTTACTGGCTAAATAAACAAAGGGGCATCCTCAGTTCCTCTAAATGTCTCTTCATGCAGAGTCAGCTGCAGAACTGATATTTTGAAACACTAGTTCTTCTAGTTACTAGTTCTAGACACTAATTCAATACTCAATCCTCCTTTTTTTATTTCGAGCCACATACATCTGTTACGTTACGTGGACCGCAATATAAAAATACATTCTAGTTTAATAATATACGAGTAAAACTAAATATTAATATATTCAAATTTTTATTAAGAATTAAACTCTTTTGCTTGATCTCCGTAATTTTTTAAATCTGACTACGATCGGCATAAATTGGACTTACTACATGTCAGTTCAATGATTATCCTATAAAATCAATTTAACCTCTAGACAATTTTGTTAATTATTTGCTGTTAGCTGAGAGAAAAGCTTGGGGACTTGGAATGTAAGTACTGCAAATAAATGCAGTTGCAGACCCAAGTTCGAATCCTGCCTGCATAGGCGTTTTCGTGTTTACCCCGTGTGTAACGTATATACCAGCCATTTCTCCTTCAAATGCCGTTTACGAAAACCTTCTTTTCAACATTGCCCGAGTGCTTTATCATAATTAATTAAAGAAAGTGAGAAACCATAAAATTCAGAATATATAAGAGCCAAACGTCAGTAAACAAGTATTTGTAAAATGAAATTCTAAATTACTTTAGATAAAAATATGCCAGATTATGAGTAGTATTATCATATCTATCCAATTTTAGAAAATTACTTTTCAAAGCAGTTTGTGTACATATATACGAAAAACTTTTAAAACTGCACTTTCAATGCTCAGCTTTCCCTATGTTAAAAAAAAAAAAAAAAAAAAAAAAAAAAAAGAATTTTTCACTGGAAAAGGAAGAGGAAAATATACGCATTAAAAGCACGCGAGAAATTTCTTACAAAAGATAAGCGCAATTTAAGCACGCAGGATTTGAAATAGTTTTTCCGCAAACAAGAAAGAAAAGAAAATTGGAATTTTTCCCTTTTATGGGAAGATAAATTTTTGTACCATATCTCCATCAAGAAAGAAATGTATTCATTCGTCCAACAAAAAAACTACAGATGGTAAGAGGGGAGAAAATGCAGCTGAAATAGTTTTATATCAAAACCGGAATGGATGTCGTACATCTAAATGCAAATTTTTTCTGTTTGTAACTTAAATTTCAGATATGCGAGTACTTTCAAAACAGTTGTGGAATTGATTTCCTAAATGTAAGTTTAATTTTATATTCAGTCTCAGTAATGCTAATAAATTAAGGCATAGATTGTGCACGTGCCTTGGAATGGGAAAATTTGTCAACCTGACTGGATGATAAATGCTCTAGTTAGTAATATAACCTAACGACTCCAAAATTTGGGAATTCTTTCATGAACGTTCATAACGTCAAAAAAATGTGAGGTGCTTATATTGTTTTTAAAATTTAGATGCAATATCTTTGGAAAAGTATTATCAGGGCAAAAATCAGAGCTTCTTAAAACCGATAAATGCATTTTATAATATTTTTACCTTTCTTTTATTTTTTACTATTAAATTTAATTTTTTAAATTTAATTACGTATCTAATTGGGGATTTTTACAAAAATTTACTACAGTGATTCTCGAAAGCTGTGCCGCAAAAGGAAAACGAATGTTTTTTGAGGCAATAAAAGAAAATGGGAAATACGTCTAATAAATAAACAATACTCGAATATAATGAGCCACGGGGCAAAAATTTTGAAAAGTCGCTGATTTATTCCCTTTATATGTTCAGAAGCCTTTCTAAAGCCATGTATTTTGCATGTCGGTTGTAAAATAACTGTTTAATCTTCGTCCAGCAATGAGTTTATGTACTTTACTTACATGGCTAAGTATCATTATTAAATTAATTTTAAGCTTGCAAAGATTATTACGTTTCTTCGTAAAAAGTCAGTTGTGCTCACATCGGGAATGAGTCATCTAAATTACTTGCTGTGAAACCTCTACACAAGAAGGACGCACAACGGAGGAATTCTGTTATTTCTTACAGAATAGTTTAAATGATAACATTATAATCGACATAGTATTTTATAGCAGTTTTTTAACGCCCTGAAAATAATATATACATTACTTTAAAAGGGCATAAAAGCATAAAAAGGCTAATAATTAATTAAAAATAATTAAGTAAATGATAATAATTAAGTAAAAATATCAAATTAAATAGAAATAGGATTGTTACCGTAAATTTTCGCATAAAGCGGAGGATGTTTAGCAAATGACTTAGATAAGGAATACAAATAATTCGCGAATAACTCGATCATGAAAGTGATTTTATAATTAAATAGCTAAAAACAAAAAGTACTTACGTATTATCCTGTCGATCGTGACTGTCGCCAAGCACGGGCGATTTAGCGCTAATTTCAGGCAAGCTTGACGTTACAAGACACTTTTATAATCTATGCATTTCCGTTTGATGTAAGCGGCTTAGCGGTAAAGTCGCTGAACACTGGTAGTTCGAATCTCGGGAACGGGCTGGCTGCATGGGCGTTTTCGTAATTTTCTCCATGTGCAACGTGTATACGGGCCAGTTTCTCTTAGCAGGTCCTCCACGAAGACATCCCTCCCCTCAGGTAGGTAGCCCCGGAGCTTTGCCGTAATCACATAAACCAAAACCGCTCCAACTGATTTTCAATAAGCCACTTTATGTTTTCATGAACAAGGATATAAATTAATAGCTATTTACCTATATTTTTTCTCGCATTTTGATGGAAAGTTGATTCAATTTGGGACTTCCCTTCTGCAGAATAGCAATGGGTTATTCTCAAAGTATTAATGGGCGCGATTTGGTGAGCTGAATATAGCAGACAAAACAGTAATAGATTTGAACAATTGCCTGCGATAAATATGTACTTATAGAACTTTAAAATGAGTTTCCGGTAAAAACGGCTGGCCTATCAAAATAGAAAAAACTGAATAAATCATTTTTACGAAGTGCAAAAACAAAGCGAGTCAAATATCGATTGTTATTAAATAAAGAGGCGTCTGTTCCTTTTGAATTCCTCAGGAGCGATTGGTGCAGTTTTAGCGGGATCTCCTCCAACTTTCATGGTTCGATGGTAGTCGACTTTGATGATCAAAGGGATAATACGTAATTGTCAAAACATATCTGATTTGATTGACACTGAATTTTCTAGCAATCGTCGGAAGTCTCTTTCAGCTAGAAGGAAACTCGAGTGAAAACCGTCGTTCTTCATTTTACCATTAATTTCTTTGCATCACAGATCTTCAGTTCCGCAGATAGCATTAATCAGCAAAAGTGATCATTTTTAGTTTAAAGCAAACATGTATAGCAATCCCACTAGTGGCTGAACGGTTACGACCGCTAAATAGAGGGAGTTCGATCCGAGTTCGATCTCAGGCGGAAGGAGTGCCTGCGTAGTTGATTTTCGCGATGGGTAATGTGAATAAAAGCCAGTTCCCTTTAGAATGGTAACCAGTTGTGTATGGATATATCTATACCTCGGTCGGAAGCCAACTCAGCGGTCTACCTCTCCTAACCACTATACCTGGGTCGGAAGCCAACTCAGCGGTTTACTTCCCCTAACCACTATACCTTCAGGGCAACGCACACATATTGTATGGTATTTATATATTATTATAGTACCTAACATGATATTATCTATGTTAAGGTACTTGTCTGAGTTCAGTGCTCATTTAATGTATTTGTATTATTACTATTAGTTCATAACATGGATATACGAGTCTGCAATATTGGCAGTATAACTTGACATTAGTGTTTGTATTGTAAACGCAACATGTATACATGCACAGTTTTATTAACCTAATTTATAATTTGTTTTACTTCATGATTTGTAATTCATAAGTATTTGTACAGATTTCATCTTTACATCTGTATTTATATCTTATCCTTATATTTATATGCTAACATATACCATAATAGCGAAAAGTAACTAAAATATGTATTGAATTAGCAGAAGTAAGTAATATATTACCAGTCTGCAAAGCTCTTGGTAATCTAGCATCTACAGCATCATTCTTCTTTTTAAGATTTAATTGCGTAACTGTCAGTACTCGTTACAACTATGAGCACATTATACTCGACAATGTCAGTACCTCCTTGCAAGCAACAGCAACTTTGTAGTGCTCAAGATAAGTGGTCTTCAGTATTTTCCCCTTAATCTCAACAGTCCCCACCATTCAGTTACCCCTTAGTCCCCACCATGCACATTCTACATTCTGGTTCTTCTTTAGTGTTCTTCACTTTACGTAGTCAATTCCTGGAGGATATAGTACTGAGCTCTGGTTTTATTTATTTGTTTTTTTATTCCATCGACGGGATGCAGCAGGCTGAAGAACACCTAACCCAGGGGGCCAGCTGTTCTGTCGACGGCGAAAAGAAACAAAAGTACTGGCATTTCGCAATTATAGAATATATATATAGATTTCACTTTTCTTCTTCATAATGTATTACCTGCTGTATGAATTTCTTACTATAATAATTCATTCTTTCTGACGCGTATTATTTTTACCAGCAAATATGCACCCAAGGCTAGAGCTAGGCTTTTTGCCGCGCGGTGCAAAATTTGCAACTCTTAAATTATAAATACTTTGACGTCCGGTGCGACCGCATTGGGTCTGGCCCCGATCCTGTTAGCAGCTACGTTATAATATCACACACGTGATGAATGACGAATATATCTACGTGATCTGGTACCGAAAGATCTTTTGTTCAAAACCTAAATTTATTGGTATATTTAGGATGCCATCAGTGTCTCACTGCATGGTTGCTATTGACATGTTTTTGTTTTCTATATCGCACAATTTTCGCGATGGGATTGCTATCTTCAAAAATTCGCCTCTAGTGCCGCTGCAGTCGGTTTATAGTAGTTTCTTCTTTGTACGTATACACAGCTTCTGTAAGTCTAGCTTTGTGCGTTCAAAAGTTAATAATCAGTTATTAAATATATTAAAGTGTTTAAAATACGTTATTAAGTATGTTAAAGTGTTTAAAAAATTTAATATATATCTTGTACATATTCCGAGTTTCATACGCCTTAGTGTGTCCTTTGCAGTATTCTGTTTACCGCGTGAGGTCTGTCATTGGACGTGAGAAATGCAGCTTTTTGGAAAATGTGGTTATTTGTGACATCGCGCATCATGAAAATGATTTCGATCTTCGGTAATTAGCAATGAAAATTCTAATACTCTAATAATAATAATTATAATAATAAATTATTATTTTGTTTTTATCTATTATCTTTGCTAATAACTGCCAGTGTTCTTTCAATTTAGAATTATTTTATAATAATATCTCTTGGTACTCGTTTTGTTGTATTTAAGCAAAGCCAAGAATGATGGTATCCAACTTCATTTTGAGATTTTCATTCATTTATTGTGTATATTTGTCCAACATATTTCCTCTACAGTGTTATGAAATGAAAGACACTTTCTATCACGCACATCCCTCCCCATTCACACGTAAAGGAGAGGATGCAATCAGGGATAGAGGTTTCCTACTACGTTTTAGAATACATACATTAACGAGGTGCGTTACTCAACTTCCCCCTTGGTTCATTAAAATAGATAATGGCAAAAGAGAATAGCAGATAGATTAGTTCGATCAAAGCACTGCGTCTGCTGGAGACAGGATAAAGAGGGGTTAGTTTTGTTCTCGAGACAGCTGGGCAGTACTCCCACGTATCTGTCACGGAATCAAAAATGCAACTACAATTTGTTTAAACATTTGTTTGATAGTCTTACTTCAGGTTCGATAAAATTTGACCTGAAAATGTTTCCTTTAATTTTAACATACAACTATTATTGATGGTATTATAAGCATAAAAACACATATAAAATTTAAAATAATAGTATAGAACATTTTTACGTTAAAAGCTGAAAATTCCTGTTAAATCCAAAAGTTAAAAGTTAATAAGTAATGAGTAATAATTTTGTGCAGTTTCTGCACAGCGCAATATTTCTAGAGCCGGTTTCTTTTCAAGCAGCTTTTATTTTTTTACATTATTTTGCACATTCAATTTTAAAAGTTTTTAAAGAGATATTCATTCATGTAAGAATCTTCATACTTTTACGTACACCCCTCTCCCTAATGAAAAGAACCTATCTCAGAAGCACACAATTTCGAAAACAAACTTGACCCTTAGGACACTTTTTATATATTATGTAAATGCACACACCTAGAAAATTTCTGAAAAAAAGGATTGGATTATTTAATTATGGCAAAGCACACGAGGGCTATACTATCTACCTAAAGGGAGGGATGCCTTCGCGGAGGACTTTCTAAGGGAAACTGGCTCGTATATGCGTTACACATGGGGAAAATTACGAACATGCCCATGCAGCCAGCCCGTTCGCGAGATTCGAGTCTCGGACCGAAGTACCAGTGTTCAGCGTCTTTACCGCTCGGCCGCTGGTGAGCTCTGGGAAAAGGAATTCACTGCGAAATGAGTCTATCTGCGGGAAATTAGAATGAATGTTGAATGCGTTTATAAATATATTTAAAATGGCTAGCTCTAATGAATTCAGTTTACTGCTCTAGACGGTTTTTTTAATGAGAAATGCTCAACAGAGTAATTATTTCTTTCGCAATACTTACCACTGATTCAAAATAAATGCAAAAATTGGAATTTGAAACACAGTTCCTCTTAAATGAACAGCCATAGCATTACGCGCCGCATTATCAGATGAGTCTTTCCTGGAAAGAGACAAGCTGTTGTAAATATAAATAACTAATGAAATTAACATTATTTTAATTATTGATTTATACTAAAAGCACTGCGAAAAAAAAAGCACTTTATAACAACACATTACAAAAAGGAGTGCCAAGCTGCTTCTTGAAAAGCATTGAAATATTCGACAAAAATTTAAATTGTAAGTACATTGAGTCTGGTCAAACAAAAGCATAAAATGAATTCATTTCCGAAATCAAGTAATCGCGATGCTGTTATTCGATAGGTCATCGAAAGTAGCGAGAAGGGAAAACAGATATGAGTTCTAATTGAAATAAATTTAGGTCCTTTCTGGCTAAATTTGCTAATTTGTTTCCATAAGAAGGTGGAAGGAAGAAGAAAATAGGAAGAAAAGGAAGGAGATTAAGGAAGGAAAGGAAAGAAGGAAATTTTAAAACGGCTGTTTTCTTTCTTTCTTTCTGAAACCACGACTCATCCTACATAAAATAAATTCGTCTAAATAGTTCGATAATCAGTCGTATTTTAACGAAAATATCTTAGAAAATAATGTTGCTCTTTTGAATTCCGTTTAACCTAATGCAATCCGCATTTCAGGGCTACCATATTATCAAACCATATCCAAAAGTTGATTGTATTGAATTAACTAGGGAAGCAGGAACTATTTGAATGAAAACTGGTTTCCGTAACAAACTTTTTTTTTTTTTTTTTGTAAATCATCTATCTGTAATTTGCGAGAAAATAGCGTTGTAAGCAAAACAGAACTATACGAGAGTTAAACAGAAATGGTTCTTGGAGTTACCAGTCAGAATCCTTCTGAAATATCACAGAAAATTATTCAGTCTATTTATTATAAAAATTCTGTCTCCCTTATTGCTCATTAAAAAATCAAAGCATTTCATATGGTTTATAAGAAAAGTGAAAAGCCATGATTATTAACAGAACTAGTTTCTTTCATGCCGACACTTATACTTTTAAATGTTATTCAGATAACTACAAACACCTGTATTTCCTTCGAGTAAACCTGTGTCCAAATAAATTCTAACGAGAATTTGTTAAAATTTACTCTTTACGGTTTTTATCATTTACCTGAGATAGTATTTCGCCTATTGAAACGGATGCAATGTAGGGAATACAAATGTTGCAAGCATTATAATGTCTGTAAATATAACAATAAACTGACGTTCAATTTTATTTTCGCATTTAAATTTTAAATATTAATTACTGTACTTACAGTCTTGACCTGTTTCAATTTTACAAGACACATTTATTTAGCTCAACTCTGTTTTTGAATTTTTAATTTCCATTTTAACTAACTACAGTTCTAAAACTCAATTCTTTTCTTTCTGTCACATTTAGTTTCATATCATCATTTGTCGGTTACTTTTATCCTCGTGTTTACAGTTTCAAAGCTTTCCCGACAGGTTCCCAAGGATTCTCAGAAAAATTTTCACGTAGGTTTATCATTTTTATCGTTTTCCTATTATAATTTATTTAATTCCATTTAAATTTAATGAATTCCTTTTCCAAAATAATGGGTTAATTGCCTTTTGTTTTACTTCACAAATTTTAGCTTACTGCTGTTTTTGGTTTTTCCTTTATTTTTTTTCAATTTGCAAATCATTTATTTAAGTAAAAGTTATTTTAAAAGATTTCTTTATGCTTTTCTTTTAGGTGATTGCCTTCTTAAATTATTTTGTCTCTTTAAATTTTGACTTTAAAATTTCATTATATTTGTTTTAAACTGTCCTTTAGCAGTTTTGACAGGTTTAACATTTATTAATTGAATATTTATTTACCAAATTATTTTAATTAGCTGATTTGTTTCTCTAGTTTGCATTTGGAGTGTTCCAATTACATACTGTTTAATTTTTGTACAATGTTACTTGTTTAGGGTCACGTCGGAGCAGAACATAGCTTGATGCCAGATTTAGAAAAGTTAATTTTTTTTTTTTTTTTTTTTTTTTTTTTCTGTTACAGAGGTGTCCATGGGCTTTACAAATTATCTCTAACTCAAATGGCAACTCGTGACCTCCAAAATAAGTGAATCACACAATTGTATAGGTTTCATTGAAAAATTTCGGGTTTAATGAGGTTTGTCTGCTGCAAGAAATTTTTGAATTTCACCTCCAGGAGAGAAATGACCGCTTTAGTTCGAATTTGCTCAGTGTGCACAATATATAAGAATGTGCATACATGACAAATTTTTAAGTGAGTTAATGACTCACTTGTTTCAAACGACGGCCCGTCACTGCCTAGCCTTAAAGATGGCTGATTGGGGGGGGGGGGGGGTAAAAACATATTTAAATAATTTTATAAACTTTATTAATTTTTTAGTATAATGACAGGAACATAGAATTATTTTGACCATTTGCTTGACATTGTATACATAGCATTTCATTAAAAATTTTATTAATAATTATAAAGACAGCATGAAATCTTAATGTGATATCTGTCTTCAAATTTGAGAAACTAATGAATCAGCTGGTTCAGTTGAAGTAACTTCAATTTTCAAGTAGTTCTGTTTATCAGATATTCTGCTTTTAATTTTACTCTTAGTGTACTTCACTCTTGAAAATATTCGTTCACAAATGTACTTGCTGCCAAATAGTGACGGCATGCATAACTCATGACTGTGTAGAGGGGTTTATTTGTCTTCTGGTCAAAATGAAGATAATCACTTCGGGAGCTACTCAAAGGAGGATCTAGACCTTCTTTCCACTCAAAATGAATTTTATTCCGCTCCAGCCTGGAGAGTTCGATCCTGCCTCGAACTGTTGAAACACTCAGCCTCGAAACTTGATCGTAAGAGTAAAATGCATTATCGGGATGGGATCTTGATTCCTTTTGTGCTTCTCGCTCGCTTCTGAGCAACAGTGATACTTGATTCGGATCGAGGCTTGGATAGTCTGTTCTATAACATTCTTTTTTAATTTTATTTAAAAAAACTAATTAGCTTACAGTTTGAATTACATTTTTAACTACCTTACTTTTTGTTTTAAATTAATTTAAATTTGATGTTTTTATATTTTACAATTTTTATGATCATCCAGATGTAATTCGGAAACATTGCTATGTTGAAACATTTTCGGATGCTTTTTGAAAAGGACCAAAGAAGTTTCAATTATTTTTCATATTACAGTATTATTCTGAGTCCAAAGGGGTTTGTCCCGGAAGGACTATTGCTTTCGTTTTGCGATTTTGACTCAGAACCCTATAAACGGCGTATCACTTTTCAAATCGTTGCCACCAAATACTATCTCCCTGTATAATATTTGAAGGAATTAAATAATGAAGAATCTGCATAAGTGTATGTATGTTTCTCGCATTGTGATAAAACAATGGTACCTAGAGCCATCCAATTTTGAATGAAGAATCCTACTGCGAATATGGGCATCTGAAAGCCCAAATTTGAAATTTGGAGTTTGTTTTATTATCGATTTCATATTTTGGAAACCTTCAACGAAGTTTTTATTAACAAACTCAACAATTTAAAAGCGAGCAATAGCAACACTCTGCGGGGGAAAAATCCTTTTTATCTCCAGCGCGCGGAACTGTGTATCCGGAAATTCTGAAGATATGCTCATTTTAAAATTATTTTGCGACATTGCTGTTGAACTGAATTTTATGGTTTAAGCGCAAAGAACATGATATTTAATAAATAAAGGTAACACACAAAACTTTAGAAAAACGCCCCTTTGGACGTAATTTAAAATCTGAAACCTTTCAGATTTTTTTTTAAAATTTTTATTTTTATTATGTTATTTTATCGAAGGTTATTTTTCCTGTCAAATTGTTGGCCACCTAATTTTGATTTAATTATTATCTCTTTATTATTTAATTAATTTCGAGGCCTACTGAGCGAAATATTATATAATAATAATATTTTATATAATAGTATTTTAATACATTGATATTTTAATACTTTTGATGCTAACAAGTTTATTAATAAAATATCCGCTATCTGAGTAATGGCTTCTCTGTTGTTTATGACTATTAATATTGTACTATTTATGCTTCCTAAAGGGTCTTCACATAAAAATAAGAGAAAGGAATGCTAGAAGACATCACACGTCTAATAAAAGCAGCCGATATACTTTCTTAGAATACTATTGTTTATTTAAAGCAAAAATGTGCCACACGTAACCTAACAAAGAAAGATAGAATTTCGAGTATTTTCTGTGTGCAGACCTTGTCTGTGTTTCTTGAAATTTGGCTTACCATCATACCGGTAACTGATTTCGTGCCGTACGTGTTATAAACTAATTCTGCCAGAGTTCTTACAATGGGATTACGTAATACCTTATGTGGACTAATACCGTACCAATACCATTAATTTGTTAATCTTGTCGCGGGCCATCAGAAAGCCATCCGTCCCGTGCTTGTTTACATATAAAGAGAGAAAGATAGATTGAAATTGTAAGATTAAGTTATGGATCACTGAAGGATTGAAATTTCGAAAAAGAAAAGGTATTTTTGCCTAAAAGTAAAAGATAAAGTAAAATAAATCCTCTGAAAAGCAGAGAAATGCAGAAAAATTGCTGAAGAGCAGAAAAATAATAATCCCGTTTGAATATCCAACACCCAAAATAAAATTTAACCCCAAAAATGCTAAAATTTGAAAAATATTTTCGAAAGTAACGTATAAAAGCAGCCAATATATTAAAATGTAAAATTACTAAATGTGAGGGAAAGGTAAATATCTGAAGTACTCTTAAGCAGTAAAGGATTGAATAATAACAAAAAAGAAATAAAACAGATCTCGGATAGAAACAAAATTCCATTTAAATCATAGAAAATAATCCCTAAAGGAACAAAAGGGATGACAGGAACTAATCTTAAGCCGACTTAAAACTCCGCGATTATTCAAAAAATAAAATCAAAATTAAAAAAATAATAAAAATGCAACCACAGATACAAGAGATAACAAGGTAATAATATTATGGTTAATTTATTTCACCAAGAGAATGTAAGTTAAACATGAAGTTTTGATTCGATTGTAAAATTCAGGAAAAAATGTCCAAATGTTTGTAAAAGCAATAAATCTTGAATTTAATTCTGATCATGGGATTTTGTGTTTTTCCTGTCAGATCAGAAATATGTAAACCAGATTTTCTGAATTGGTCTGGAATTCCTACCCCCAGGTCTGGAATTTCACTGTGCCTATTACTTGCCCAAAAACTGGTAGACTTCGACTGCAACAAAATACTCACAACGAATAACTAAGGCATGACTAAAATCACGTGACCTAGAAAAGATGGAGCTAAGTTTAGACATAATGCATGTGAAGTGAAACTAACAGAAATGTTTCCTTAATTTTTCTTATTAATCGTAATAATAGTTTATATATTAATAAATTTAGGATTGCATATTTATTAAATACAATGAACCTTAAATTTATATATATATTTTTACAGTCTACTAAAATAGAAATTTATACTTTTACTATACTTAGATTAATAATCATTAAAAGCTTGAGATACTGAAATTCTGATACGAGCTGGAACGGCTGCAGAAAGGGAGAATGGAGCAAAAACGGTTGAGAACAACTGATGCAGATTATAAAATAAATAACAATCGATAAAAAAATAGACATACGAGTTTCAGATTGACTCATATAGGTTTGAGATTCCTTATATTTATTGCTTTCCCTGTTAACTTCCGCCTGAAAACTTAGGGCTTAAGACCTTGATATGACTTTAAGAAATTACTGATTTAAGTGTCATTGATGTTTTATATGTCTTATTCAGATGTTTCACTGAACACTGGCAGTTTAATTGCAGGCTCAAATGCGGATGCTGATTACATGAAAGCTAAAGTTAATTTTTGTCTAACGTGTAGCATAAATAAGAGCCAGTCAAATTTTCAAGAAAAAAATCATTTTAGAGCAGATAGAATACACGTTACTTGCTATAAAAAATTACCCATTTAGGCACATCATATACTTTCGTTTCGTCCATTGTAGCGGTCTTTACAAACAGAGGAAAGAGATTTTCAGTGGAATAGAACTGGACAGCGAGAAATATTATATAGGGCGCTAGCAAGCTGAACAAATTCTAAGATTATTATAGATAAAAATATATTCGATAACATATTTTAACATGGTTATAAAACTTCTTAGTATCATATACTATTAACAATGTACCAGTTATTTTCCGAATCTTAAAATAATACTAATAATAATGGCAATAATTTTATTTTATTTGTCTTCATATTTGGTTTTATTCGTTTTAGTTATTTATTTCTTTTATTTTCTTATTATTTTTATTTTTATTTTTACTGACTCATTTTTATTGTTGTGGTTTTTCTAACTATGTCTATTCTTTACTGTCTTTCTAAGCATGTAGTAGCATATCCTGTATATAAAAATTCCTTTTAGAATGATCGGAACACTGAAATAAGAAAAAAGACGAGTTAATTTGATACAAAGCTACTCCGATTTAGAAAAATTCGTAAATAGGATCTAAGATGGGAGAATCGGTAAGAGATAAATATGTGGTTGTTTCTATTGTAACAAAAGCAGTTGCCGTAGGTGTACTTATGTCGAAACTTTTGCAGTTTCCTAGTAGTATAGATTTTTAACCAGCCGTCGAAGCTAACAAGGGACTTTCCGCGCGCGTCAAAAATGCACGCACAAAAAACCTTGGCCGTGATTCATCCAGAGAATAGGTTTCGTTAAACCGCGCCCATTGATGAGGCTTGCATCCGAACTTCAATTGGCGCTGATTTTCGTCGCCAAAATTCGGCAACCACAGTTCGCCGTCACATTCCCAAAGAAGATGACGATAGCAGTGCCATACAGTTGCCGGGTTTCGTATCAAACTGCATATCATAACTGAAAATTAATGCTGCATATCCAAGAAACTTGAAAGACATATGTGATGCTATGGATTGCAGCGTTAGAGCTGAAAATAGTGCTTCCGAAGCGATGATATTAGCTTTTTCTTAAGTCAAATAATATTTTTGTAAATTTTTACTGATAAAACTTTTTTTTTTTTTTTTTTTCCCGTGAAGAGCAAGAAAACTGAAGGTAAGCTTTTTTATTCAAAAAGTTTTTATAAAATATACCTTAAAATGAATCTATTTTAAATGCGAATAAAAATACTGGATTTTATACATTTTTATTAAATGTAAAATATTTCATTTGACTGAATTTTAAAAAAATACTGTAATCGCTTAAAGAAATATTGTATGATTTCGGTACAATTTTCAAAGAAAGCATTCTTGTTTTTAAAACGTTCTTAACTTTTGTAAGAACCTGCCGAAAGGTACTGCGATTATGCATATTAACAGAAAATAAAAATTTATTTGTCCTTATATTTCCACAGTTATGAATTTTCTCTCGACAAAAGGGAAATTTCATTCTCTTTAAGTAGAATGCTCAATATTCTTAAATAATAATAATAATTATTATTATTTTTTTAAATGGCGATTCTAAATATCATTAACTATTTTCAAAACGTTTAAAAAGCAGCTGTACTTTTCGTAAATTTAAACAAAGATGAAAACATTTTCCAGACTTTCTGCGCAATAATAAACAGCAAAATAAGAGCTCTTTAACGTAAAGCTCAACATCTCCTTTATAAATTTTCAAATTTTGATATAGATATGTTGATCAGGTTTTTCTGTTGAAAAATAATATTATTATCACGAAAATTAAAAGATTTAAATATTTTTTCAGTTCAGCATATATATATATTCTATTCTATTCGCCCGATCCAATACAATAAAAAATTTAATCTTATTAACACATTTTATTGGACCTGCAATTTTTACAAAATATTGCCTTACGGAATACTGATAACACCGATAATTTTCATTTGTTAAACGCAAAACTGTACTCTTATGATTTTTATTTCTGTGTTAAGTAAGCGAAAATTTGGAATTTTCATACTCTTGCATATATCCATTTTAAAAGCTATAAACATTTTCTGATAAGACGCTGCGGCTTAAACATTTAAACTTAAGCTTTAATCTTATTTCTCTAACTGATTTTTTCCTCCAGAATAATCTCATTTAGCAAATTAAAAACACCTCTAAAAGTGCTGGGTGAGTGTTTTTTTAAAGAGACAAGGTTTCAGTAGTCATTGAGAAATCTGTCGCTACTACACTGTATGGAGCAATACATTTTCTGCGTTTCATACTCTCTGTGTTTGCGCATCGATAATGAAATGCTAAGCTCCTTAAATTAGCTAAATGTCTTTTCGTTTTATTCGTTTCTCGCATACAGTAGTGCTCTGTTAAGGGCACCGAGGAATCGAAGGATTAACTTTAAGCATGTTATATAGCTTTACGTCCGTACAGTTTTCGAAATTCCCTAACGTGTAAGGAAAAATATCAGAGGCGTAGCTAGGGTTTTCGGCGCCCGGGGACAATTGAAGATTTTGCGCCCCATTCTCTGTGCCAAAAACAGAAAACATTTCAGTCTACAATTTCGTAACATCAATTTGACGCCCCCTGAATGCTGCACTCGGAGACAGATGTCCCCCCTTTCTCCACCCTAGCTACGCCACTGAAAAATATACTTTCAAAGTGTGGAGGGAAAATATGAGTGAGAGTTGTTATTTAATGACGTTATTTATGTTGAATGCGATATGCATAGTATATTCCGATTCTTCATTAATATAAGATGGTACATTTTGAATTAGTGAAATTCCATTCTCTTGCGGACTACTGAATCTTTAATACGCTACTACTGAGTGCCATGTGATGCATGAAACGTACATAACATTGTAAACTGCTTGCCAATGAACTGAGGAAATAAACTGTCAAGTTCGCTTTCTTCATGCTAAAACTAGATTATATAAGGCCTGACAGCCTTTTATGAAAAATAAACTATAATTTATTGAGCAGAGTAAATGTTTCGATGACCTTGTACTAACAAAAGAGTTTGATTTTATAATAGAAAGACATTAAGGAGAGCAAGATAGTTGTGCAATCATTATGCAGCATGACTGCAGTCATAACATGTATGCAAATTTAATAATTTAGCTGCATTTATTATATATATATTTCGTATATTATGGAAAGTTTTTAACGAAATATTACTCACTTTTCTTCACATTCACAGACTAAATTAAATTAAAGCAAATGAAGAAAATAATAATGAATTTTAATATAATACAATCAGTTTATGAAATTCCAGAAGCAAGTCTGAATGCACTTTTACTTTTGAAGGTGGCGCATGCGAATTTAAATGCACCTAAATATGAATATTTCATTTCTTGGTGGGCGGGAGGGGAAGCTTTTAGGTATTTTCTCTAGGAAATTTACTGAAACACAAGATTTCTTTTAAAATATTAAATATTATTTTTCTCTCAAAACTATACTTTGCTTCTTTTTTTTTTTTTTTTTTTTTTTTTTTTTTTTGTGACAAAGTTTTAAAAAGATATAAGCAATTTCTTAGCACTTATCGGAGACTTTGCCTTATTTAACTAACGGTATTTTTTCGTTGTTAGCTAAGTAATGATGTCTCACAGTTTCCTGAAATAACACTATTATTTCATTAGTTATCTTGTAGTCTATCATTATAGGTCTTATAGTCTGTCATTATAATTACAAAACCACATCGAAAATTGTGCATGCTCTGTAAAGCACAGTTTATGAAAATTTAAATAATATAAGGAAATGTTACGCAAATGATAGTATTAATATAAATTCATTGTTTCTTTCTTTCATATTTTCTTTTTTGTTACGTTTATTGAAATAGATGACTTATGTTCAATCAGTGAAATCTGATAATGCTTTCATCCGAACTAACTGCCAACATTCGGTAACACTTCGGTACCTATTTGGGTAATATTTTTGGGAGGGAGTGGGGAGGGAAGAAAATTGATGATAATTAATTTTGGCAATTAAAATTAGAAACAGATTCTTATAACAGTGCTATGATAAATTTTAAATTATAGTATATTTACATATCTATGTAATATACATATTCATGTAAGGTATTTAATATAATAACTGATCTCCTTTTGAGTTTTTGCAGTTCTGATTCATCTGTTGACTGCAATAGAACTTCCTTCAAGTCCTGATCTCTAAGGTTTTCTATGAGTTAATTAGTGGTCATTTTTGTACATATCATTTTTGACAAGAATGTTATCTTCGAATGCATTATACATAAAATTAAACTTCAAAATTTCCTTTTTAAATATTCCATTTCCATTTTCATTTAAATCAGATTAAGGAAATAATCTGGATTATCAGTTAAAAAATAAATTTTTATTTTTATTACAATTGTCACTTTTAAATATGTGAACCAGTGTCTTGTGAAAATAGTTGAAAAGCACATGATGAAAATTAGGGAATTTGTAAAAAAGTGCAATTAAAAAGAAACGTAAAATTAGAAAACTCCTATTATCCCATGAATATCCGTTAGTTTTAAATTTCAGTAATTTTTTCATGGAATACTGTCAAAATCTGTACTTGTTCAATGACAGATCTGATGACAGAATAGCAAACATTCCCTTAGGATGTAATAAAATATGTTTTCAAAAGCAGATAACTTGAAATCCTCTAGTGTACAGATATTTGCTTCACAGTTCACACGTTTTGGATAAAATGTATTGATATTATTTGTTTTCATCATAAAATAAGTACTTTCCGCTAAAAAATGAAACGATTATAAACTTTGATTCAACAAAAAGTTGAAAACGACAAGTTTTGTCAGTTCTCTCCCAAGTTTCTGGTAAGCCGTCTTTAGAATAGTAAATGTTTCAGCTGTTAGGTTTTATTGTATTCATCTGATATGATAAATTTAATATTTCTTGGATATGAATCTAATACATTTCTAAATACCTGTAAAGAAAATTCTTACAGGTTTTCTCATTAACCGTCCAGGGGAAAAATGTACATTCATTTATGTAGAATGTTTTGAAAAATTAGTACTAATGGATACTCTATGTTGTTATGAAACATTCTCATGAAACATTTTAAAAATAGCTTTTAATTATTGTTTCCAACTGAAAACAATAAATTCAAATACATGGGGAAAAATTTGAAATTCCTAACAGAAGAATTTTTTATGTTTACAGTAAGAAAACAACCTATATTGCTCTGCATATTTCTTCAAGAGCTCGAATGAATGGGATTCAGTAACTGGCGAAATTGATGAGAATTCTATCATACTAACGCTTGTATTCATAGACATTCATGGGATACATTAACTCCTTCGCTTTCAGCATTTTATTTCATTTTTAATTATTTCTGCTTTCAGTCAGTATATCTAACAGAAGAATGTTTTCAAAGGGTCTGTAAGTTGTATGGGTAACTGTAATGACATTAGAATGAATTAATAAGTTGAATCGAAATTATTTTTAATACCGAATAAAGTAAGATGCTTTAACTGACAAATTTTAGTTACGTTAATTTAAAGTGGTTGGATAGTGGTAACACGTCAATATTTCTGAGAAGAATTTTTAGAAGCACAAACGCTACACCATCAGCATGTCCACTTCTACTAAGTCTCAGACATCGCTCTAAAGCACAGAAAAACTCCTCTCAACTATTATGGATCTACTGCAATACTTTAATGGAAACCCCCACGAGTCATCGCTCTCTTTCCGTATAGTGCCAAAAGCGGAGAACATAATAAAATTTAAAACAACAATAATGGATCTCTCTCAGTGTTTTTTTTTCCTTTTAGCCAAGAGAACATAGTTATATGGACGGACTCATTATCCGGCGAGTATGGTGGATGGTCCAGTATCTTATATACCAGTTATACCAGCATTCATTGTCATGGAGAGGGATGAGATTCGTCATCCAATGCATCATCTACTTTCAACACTCAACTACTTTCAACAGAAGTTTTGGACACTTGCTGGTGACAAATCTGGTCAATGTACTGTATCACAATCTTAACCCTGACTTAAATCTCCTGTGATGATTGCAATGGAAGGTGCTGAAACACTGTCATCCTGTGACGGTGATCTCTTCACCATAATGAAAGAATTACAGTTAGGAATCCATTACAACACAAGAGATGAGATTATCTGGGCTGTAGGGCAATTGTTATGAAGCATCAGAAGAAGTGGACTTGTTGATGGTGCACGAGATCTTCTAGTAATTGGGCAAAAAATGGGACACATGGCAGGTGATTATATTAATGGATTTTAAGTATTTGTACCTATGGTATTAAAATCTCTTTAGAACCAATGACGTGTTATTACTATTTTTCATCCAAGCTTTGCATATTTTCACAATGACTATCTAATTTATTCTCCACTTGTTTTAAATAGTTTTTTTTTAATTCAACAACTTCAAACAGTTTCTTTTTTTATTCAACAAAGTTTCCCAATATTTAATTGCGATTCTTTAGAAATTAGGTCTTCGCTCAACATATTTTATAGCTATATATATTTTATAGATGTATATTTTATATCATAGCTCAATTTGTTGAGCTCGCCAGCAGCCTAGTGTCTAAAACTTCTGAACACTAATAATTTGTCCTGGGTTTAATTTTCGATGAATAGGCTGGCTACATGGGATTTTCGTAGGCTTTCCACGTGTATTACGTGACTAAAAATTTTAATTAATTGTAAAAAGTTCTTTACGAAGGCGTTTTTCTTTTGAGAGAAGGCCTTCGTTTACTTTCCTTAATTAAAATCTACCAACGGATGTACTCATTATCTCAGTAGTCATTATTAGATTATTAGAAATTGTTCTCACTAAGAAAAATCTGACATCCTAAAGTAAGGATATTGTTTGGCTTTTAAAACAGTCTGTTTCAGTTACGATGTTCGCTTTAGACTTTAGAAAACATAAGACGGCCTATGGCTATTCTCAATCCTGGAATTATTATGGAATATTAATGTAGTAATACTTTTTTTCTTTTCCTATTTATATTGTATGTTTTTGTATTTTTATATGTAATTTTTATTCTATCTTTCCACTGTTGGTATGACGTTTCGCAATTTCTCACCATTGCTCATTGTACCAACTCGACGGCTTTTTGATACTTCTGCCCATTTATCCATTTTCTAGTAGCAATTTTAATATCTTTTACGTTATTAGAAAGAAAAAAATATCAGTATACATCTATGTATATATTTTATTGTAATCAATCTTTAGTTCAGATACTATTTCGAAGCTTTGTATTTTTCTATTCGGGGTAGATGTCGCCCAGGTACCCAGGAGTCTTAAACACCGTTCGACAAGAAGCTGACTTTAAGGCTGAAACATTCAGCACACGTCCAGTACTTAAAATCCTCTCTTACGAATTCAGTTCATGCGAAACGGTTGAAATGTAGCCCAGCATGACTAATTCCTTGTGTGTAAATTTTTAAATCAGTATGGAATTATTGCGTTACTTTTATTTTCAACGAAAAATATTCTCTATTAAATTAAACATGTTATAATACGAAAGCGTTTTGGTTTTATGTTCACTTTCTTTTAATTTTCGTCCAGTATTCAATTGCAGGTTAGACTAGGTGACCTGAAGTTTTCCTGATTTCTTCTGGTGTAACGTAACTACGAGCCAGTTTCATAAGACAATTTTGCACGCAGGCAGTTCTACTTTATAGCTGTTATATTTTACCATGATGAATTACTTCCTTTTCCTAACAAGGAAAAAATAATTTTTCTTTCAGATGTAATTTATATTTCTGCTAGTACTTCGCAATCCAAATGAGGTATTCCTTTATACACATAGATTATTAGGGAGTGATTTTTGTTATACATCACCTACTTCCTACTATTTGGATACCACTACTATACATCTACTACTAGAGGTTTTCCTGATATCCTTATTTTGATCTTACGTTTCTGATACAGTCATATAGTTCGCTCAATGTTTAAAAAAAGATCCAAAACCGATTATGCAATTAATCAATCTGTAATATAGATGACTTAATATAGAAAAATAGTTGCACACTTTATTTTTATTTTTGTTAACGATCAGGCGTTTAAGTTTAAAATTGTTCTTATTTCTTTATGTCCGAATTCTTCAAGGAGTACGAATTATATAAAGGAAATTCCTAGTATAATAATCAACAATTCGGGGAATTATATCGATCCGCTGTATTGACTAACGTTAATGATTTTGTTTGGATTAAGTTATTAACCGGTTTCTGATTGAATTTGTTGCTGCTAAGAAGTTAGCTCAGAGTAGTGGCTGAACTCGAGGAAGTAATTGAATTGATTCTTGCGTCAAGGAAGGAATATAAGTTAATTTTGGAAAAGAAAGGAGTCGTGTTTCAAAATCTTCAGAATAGGTGAAGAAATTTTTTACCTTTTTGAGTTCTAATAAAATTAAATTTAAGATACTGATTGCAGCTGCTTTATCATTTGTATAACAGTGCTAGTTAATACAAGTAAGTCTGTATCTTTCTAATATTTTGATTTTATGTAAATTTAGCATTCATCTCGAGAGAGTACTTGTTATGTTTATGAAGAAAAATCTGAAACTGTTGAAATTTAGAATCATCAAAACTCTTTTAAAAAGTTGTTCAAGAAATAAAATAATTAGAATGAGATAATATCGATCTGGAAATCGAAAATTCATTGTCGGAAGAAAAATACAAATAGGGCGCTAGTGAATATTTCCTTCAAAGTATCATTAGACTTAGATCGAAATAAAAGAAATCTGAATTTATACCAATAATTATGATTGTAACGTCAAAATGTGCATTAAAATATATTTCACTTTAAATCAGAATGTCATTTCCTAGCTTTGATAATTTTGATGCAATTATAAGTCACTGCTGATGACCTGATAAGAACATAGAAATTTACTTTTGAGATGAAATGGGAGAAGTATCAAAAATACTTTGTTAACGCAAAACG
Source organism: Stegodyphus dumicola (assembly GCF_044657685.1). NCBI lineage: Eukaryota > Metazoa > Arthropoda > Arachnida > Araneae > Eresidae > Stegodyphus > Stegodyphus dumicola. The sequence goes on from NC_140780.1 coordinate 191,675,186, forward strand.
TTAAGAGTTGTATAACGCTAAATTTAAATTACCTGTTTCCAATCCAACATCTAAGTACTATATAGTTACAAAATGAGGGAAAAAAAGAAGGAGAGCGAAATTTATCATGCGTTTTAATGAACATTATATGCATTTACGCGGAGTCTGGTGTCTCGTCACGACTCTGATCGAATAGTAAGTTATCTATACAGAATAATCGATGTCATCAAGGAGAAACGAAAAGGTCATAAACAAACTGCTATTAACCTTCCGTTCGGCGTGTGCTTGGTTAATGTTACTTTTGTTCAGACTTGAAATCTTAATGCATCTAACAAGCCATAACTAATGATAGCAGAGATGCTTAGTAATTTGATTGAAAGCAAGTGGCTGGATGGAGGTCTGATACAAATATCAATGAACAAAGTACCAAATACAGAGGAATTATTCCTGAAGCATTATTTCAAATCCATAGCTGTGTTTTAGCTATTAACTCTTATAGGAATTATTAATAAAACAGTGACATAGACGTTCTTGTTTATTTAGAAAAACAAAGCTAAGTATTTGATTACACAGGCTGTAATCACATTGCAAGAAAATTCGCTGTCTTAACGTTTTTTGTGATGAGCTGGCATATTTGGCATAATCTCAAAGATATTATAGTAGGAATTCAACCTTCGCTATAGTTACTATACAGATTTTTTTCATTTTCTTTATTTAAATATTTTACTCTAATTTTGTTTTTCATGCAATGTAGATTACATTTTGAAATGTAGTATGCCGTTTTATGTATAACGAATATTTTACTTCCTATTGTTTGATAGTAAGACTACGATTTAACTTAGTATGTGGCTAATCCGAACTTTAAAATTTACGGAAATAGATGTTTACTTTATCTTTGCCGAATACATGCCGTTTTACGCAAAAGCGGTAATCATTGATAACACTCACTGATGAGTCATTCAATAAGTATTACACCATGTGTAAGTACCGAACATAAGTGCATGTTATTCAAGTTCGTAAGTATGTATCACATATTTTATAATATCATTTTCAAAAGTGTCTTTGTGTCAGAAAACTCTATCCAGAAAACTTGGCACAAGAGCTAAATATTCTAATTTTCTAAGCACTAATTTCAGATGATATGTATGTAAGTAAACAACACTCTCTCAGTTAAATTCCCTAATTATTCTGTTTATTCTGATTGCAAATTAAACTTTGAGACTATTTAAAGTTCTCAGAAATTATTGATGATTTTTATGATTTTTTTAAAAAATAGTGTAAAGGTATTTAATAATTTCTGCGTCGTTTAAAATCGCAAAGTTATTTATTTTTTGCTTTGTTTTTCTTTCATAGTATTCGAATTTAAAGCTATATAAGTTCTAATCACATATGACAGTTAAAATGCAGCAAACTAAAATAATTACGATTCAATACAACTGCTTTAAAATTGATAATTAATGTTTTATTACATTTAGTGAAAGAAAAGTACTCTGCCTAGTATATTCAGTTTAATTTGCAAAGAGGAACATGAGCCAAAGAAGCTACATTTTTTTCTATTTATGATAATAGCATTCTTAATCCCTCCATAAATATAGTACTATTTGGCACAACTGGCGAAGAGTTTATTATTCATCCTTATCTGAACAGGCTATATTTTGTTCTTCAAACCCCTATATTTAAAATGTTTGCATAATATGAATCAGCTCAACACACAAAAGTATTCTTTACGTTTTAGGGTAAGCACACTATCTAAGGAACTGAAATAGTCTCTTTCTTAGTTACAGATGTTTCCGAAAAATTCATTTACAGAATCTTCAGCGTCACTTAATCAAATTAAAAACTCTGACTTTCATTCGACGGTTTTTGTGGGGAAGTTGCTGCGTGATTATACATTTATTTTACTTTCTACGCCATTCAAGAAACGGTACTAATAAAGACCACTCTTTCTCCATCATCGTAGCTCTCACGGCCACTAAATAAAATAAAAAAATTTGCACCTCAATTTGACATATTCCTAGAAATGAAAGTAATATTGAGGAAAGAAAGGACTAGAACCTGTCTTTCGGCGTAAAAAAAAGAGCAGGATCTGTTAGTTGTTATGAAAATCTCTGAGTCATAACTTGTGCATTGATAACCAGGATGGTGTGAAGTGTATTCTGAAAATAAATTTGATTTATGCTCATGACCAAACGAAAAATATAAAATAAATTGCTATATATTCCTTCAATGAGGCCACAGTCTTTCAAACAACTTTCTAGCTGCTTGTTAAGAGTAATTACAACTGTCAATTTATAAATGAAAATAAATAATAAAAATAATAATGGAAGAGGAAATAACTGCTTTTCTACACTGAAATCTATTGAGCTATAATTTTTTAATACAGAGAATAAATTTATTCCAAAGGTCTGTCTTATGGCATAGTAGATAAAAGGAAACGTTGTTAACATTTTTGATTAGTTTACGATCATCCGAGTGACATATACTAAGTAATTAATTTTACTATGTTTTATTATTTAATTCGAGTTTAGTTTAAAGTTTATGGAAACAAAAGCATTTTTCATCTTCCTTCTTGAAAATACGTAGCTACGTATTAAAAGACTAAAATAATTACGATTCAATACATCCTCCAGAAATTTTTCTACTTTATAATTTTCAAAATGTTAACAAATAGGAAGCCCTGAACATTGTATTAGTTAAGGTGATTTTAAGCCAGGTAACATATGTTAAGCTGCTTTAAGATAATAGCTAATAAAGTCAGAACTTGACACAAAAATGTTATATTAATTTGTAATCTCGGATTGAAGTTGCTTGTATTTGTATGAGAACTAAAATGATTTTAATAATATGTTAAAAGACCATATCCAAATAACTAAAATACATTATTACAGATTAATCGATTAATTTTGCCTCAGAAGAAATTTCTTATACACCACTGAGAAATTAATTCATTATTTAACAACATTTGAATAATATGTAAGTGTATTTAATTTAAAAAATGAATTTAAGTTTTGCCTACAATTTTACGTTTGCTTTTCAGCTCATTTTCAGTAAATGCAGAGGAATAAAATTTATTAGAATAATATTATATCACTATTTTTTCTGGTGAATTCCGTTTATTTTTTTATTTATCTTCCTTTCTATTATTCAGCTTTGTAAAGCTGTTGCTGTCTTCATCTGCCCTATTTCTTAAATGTCTGACGCTAACGTGACTCGAACTTGCTATCTCTAGCAAAAAATCAACTTCTTATTGCAAAATTAGTTTTAAAATTTCAAATCTGCTTTTATTCAAATGTCATTTCAAAAGCAGCCGGAAGGAAAAGAAACTATGCAGAAAGTGCCTGGGCGTGCTCGTGAAATGAGTTAAATATAAAACAGTGTCACTGAATTGCTTAAGAAGAGATATGAGAGTAAAGACTTACATCTTTCACGACCATTCAAAGCATTTGAATTAATGAGCTCTCTCATTCTAAACCGTGACCAACCACAAACAAGTTGAATGCACTTACAAGTGTTTCATTTGTAACATAATGTTTTATGTTTTAGTGCGTACAAACCTGGAATTAATTGTTGATACGGATCAGTGACGTCAGTTTGTTTTTCTATTACAAATTAAAAATCTGAAAAACTAATGGCCAAGAAATGGTGTTATTGGAATAATGAATAATAATAATGAATGACAAAAATCATTATGAAATCAAAATTCTTGTTTTCCACGCATGAACTTTATTACAAACATTAATATTTTGCATGCTTCGGCTCCAAGATAGGTTAATGTAAAAGACAAAAGAAAAATAAGAATTATTATTTACGGTGTAAAAATAGTAAGAACGTAATGACTTTCATGGTAGATGTAAAGTAAGCATTCTACTTCGAGATGCAGAACAGGCAGAAAATGATACTGTGTTGCCTACCTCTTTGATTTTATGACTTCGCCTCTTAGTAAATCTTTATTACGAAGAAAAAGGCTCCAGGATGTTTTTTTGGAGCATAATAAATTCAAATTGACTAAAGAAAATATCAGGAAAATTGGTCATTGGTTCCTATTTAGAATATAATTTGTTCTTTTGCTGTGGACGAACTTGACTGTGTGGTCCGTTTGTGAACTTGATTTATATCCTCTTTGATAAATTTGATCTATTACTAATGATGCGCACATTTTTCTTGGATCCAGGCTTATTGTTTGAATACTTCGTAACTTTAGCAAGGCTGGAATAAATATATTAACTTGCGTTTACTTGTTTGTACATCAGTCCAAGTTTGCTTTTTTGCAGTCTCATGCTAAGATCTTTACAGATAGACACCTATTATCCAACTGAAAAATATCATTAAAATCAAACAGGATATTTACAGAGTCAATTCTAACAGTGAAATTCTGCTAAATTTAAAAATGGTTTAGTTAATAATCACTTTGCTTTTAATGGTTTAGTTAATAAGTCAGAGAAGAAATTTGGGAAGAGTCAAGAAAACATAAAACCCGTGTTTACGTAGCTCTTCATATTCCTGAAGTCCTAATCTTAGTAATTTATCCATGAATCAAACAACAAGTACGACATGATGAAGATAAAAAAAAATATTTATATTCAGACGAAACAAATATTACTGTGTTGTTAATTACTTCTGCTTGATGAAGAGCAGAGATGGATATAAATCGTATCTTATTCATAGCTTATGTGTATGCAAAAATAAAAATATCAATTTAAAAAATATTCTCTATTCGTATAAAGCTAATATAATGCATTAAATAAAGAGTACTCTTCAATGCATCGGCATCGAACTTAGCATGAGAGTATTCTTCGACACCGTTAGAATAGTAGTACGGGGTTATCAGCTCAGCCTACCAACTCACAGCTCCTAAAACAGAGAAGGTTTTTTGAAAAGTGCACAAGCAAGGCTGCTAGAAATGCCCATGAATTAGTAGCAGTGACAAGAAATTCCACAGTTTTTCTACATACATTGATAATACATTTTGACATATGTTGACGTGAACAAGATTAATATATAAATAATAGCATCATTTAGGCAACCACATATGAAATATACCTTTCAAATCCTTCTACAATTCAGTCGCAGAGTTTTTATTTTGAAGAGTTTTTGAAAGAAATCTGGTACTTATTGGGGCTTGATTAAAAGATTTTAAGATTTCAAAGATGGATGAATGGCAATGTAAAAATTATAAAGAAGTAATTATAAAGAAGTCGTTAAATGGTAATCACGGAGTTGTAAAAAGTTCTAAATACATTTTGATTTGATTTTCAACTTTGTATTCGCCAGCGCAATCACATTCATGTTTCCAGATGTCCACAGAAATTTGTAACTTTCAAGAGAAAGAAATTATAAAAATTATTTGAGGGTATAAAAATATCATAGGAAATATATAAACATAATATGAATATTTGCCTTCCCATTCACATAGTTAATTGAAAACTTGTATTTTATAAATAACTAGCCGCTGCACGGTCAGACGAAGCGGCTAGTTTTTGTAAATAACTAGCTGCTCGTCTGGCTTTAAATGTATGGAAAAAATGCCTAAAGTGAACACCAAACGTTAAATTTAAAAATTGCACAATATTTTACTCTGCAGAACAACTTTACCAAAAAACATTTTTCAATAAAAACGTATTACATATAAAAAAATTACAATGAAATAAGCAATATCCCTTAATACAAATATTAATTATCCTAATAAATAAATTAATCAACTTTCCGTTGCCTTCTCTGTACAAACGTCCAGTATCCAAGAGATACACTAAATTTAAAAACTGCACAGAATCATCGCCGTCATTTCTTTGAGTGGAAACAATGCTGATATAATGAGAGAGAATTATCGATTTGATACGATTTTATCAAAAAACATAAAATTTAAAAAAAAATCATTGGAATTTTGAAAAAATTGCTTCGAGGTGCACTGGCTCTTGTCTGGATGCACCTATCTACCAAATTTCGTAGCCCTGTGCCTAATTAGCTTACACGCAGCACGAACGAAAGACACACAGACAGACAGACTCTTCCTTTTATATATATAGATTACGAAGAGCTATTTAATTTTTGTTCAGAATAGAGAGTGACTGTTATTTGGCATCAACTATAAGGAGATGCTTACATATTTAGGAGCTTCTAGAATGGGTTAGAGACTTTTAGAATAGTTTGAGAACATTTTTAATCAACTCTATGGATACTGATTTAGCGCTTTTTTATTTGGTCTCAATAGTTTGTTTCCCCTACTCAGTATGTTAAATATTATTGCATTTTTTTAATTTAATCTGCTGAATCTTTAAAAAATAGCATACGAAGTACGAATAACTCTTATTCATATAAAGTTTTCCCTTCCCGCTGAAAACCTAAGCAACTCCAGAAATGTGTAGCTAATATTTTTATAACCTAAATGTAGATGCCAAATGTTATTTAACATTGTTATATGAACTATGTTCAAAAACGTCCATACTCGACTTTTATTTCGCAACCGTTGGTCGTAGACGTATTCTTAAAGTTACTAAAATAATTTAAAAGACAAAAATATTCCTGTTTTGGTGTTCTTAAATTTGAAGAAATCGTTTTTGTAAAAAATATGAAATTTAACTTTTTATATGTTGTCCTGATTCCTATACTTATGTTTATGAGAATTTTTTACACATTATTAAAAATAAAATACAAGAGTTTTATTCCCGTTTGACGAAAATTAACAGAGATATTTAAAAAAAAAAAAATATGGGATTTTTAACGTCATTTCACCTTCAGGATGCCTACAGGGATCGGTTAGTAAATATTTTGGAATAATTCAAGGTTGATTTGCCCCCGTCAAATACCAAGCAATAATATTCTTTTGCAAATGATATTGTGTAACATTCTGTAATTTATAATTTTGTTACATATATGTTGAAAAACATTAATGACAGAGCGCTCAGGCAACACAAACAGGACAACACGACTTCCTAAGGACATGGCAGCGACGATGGGGTAGTGGCCAACTGGGTTTTAGCGTATCCAACTTTTGAGTGCCACACTTATTTAGCTCCACCTAGTTTTGATGGTGAAGCCCTCTCCTACAGAAAGAGACTGGAGGGTCTCCTTCTCTGTTCCCTTATTCCCAACATCTCGAGTGGACTTTCGATTGGACAGTATTTTAAAGGCTCCTTGCAAACATATAATATGTTCCAGGTTTCCTTCGGAAGTCAAACTCGAGGTCAAGGCTCTGGCAGCCGGATCTTCTACCATTGTGCCAACAGGGAAGTGCTTCGTTTTGACCAAGAAATGTAAAGAATATGCACTGGACATGTGAAATAAAGCTGCTTCGATTGATGAGATTTGCTTCATACTATACTAGAGCAATGGCGATATTAGCAGGCTGTTAGAGGTAATGGTCTGGATCGGGAAGTTTCTTCTTTCTATAGAGTAGAAATTTTCTCATCATTTCCTTGGCTGTTATCTCAGAAGCATTGAATAGTGGCATCAATCGAAGACTGTTGTCCGATAATCTCCTATGGTATTCGCAGGAAGCTTACAAGAATCGAAATGTGTTTTCTTCAGCGGGACAACGCAACCTGTCGTCTCATTCACGCTATTACAATGGTTACAGGAAAACGATTATGAATTCATCATTTCCCTAGGATAATGGTCCCTAAACTTTTGATTCGAAAAGCCCTATTTATTGGCAGCTTCTGTGACGGAGCCCCTTGATCTTATCCTATGTCTTACAAGTTAATGGTGTTTAGAGGTAATGTTAAGAGGGAAGGAAACGGGGAGAGGTACTAAGGAACTTTAAAGTAAAGAGCCATCTAAACTTTAAAGTAAAGAGTTACGCAACGGACTTGCAATGAAAGTATGTTTTTAAAACTTACCATAATGTCTCAGTTTATTTTCGATTACCACCAATATACATGACATAGTTAAAATTTGAGCATACGCAAAAGTTCAATAAAAACTGAATAAATTAAAGCATTTTTTTAACATCAGACTTTATATTATTGATGAGAGCAATAGTGAAAACGGCCATAGAATAAACTCAGTTCGTCCAATTTTATTATAAGTTATTCAGAATGTTTATTATTTATTATACTAGAAAACAATTTCAGTTTAATTTTACTAAGTATAGTGCAATAGTGGGCTAAATTAAGACATAACATAAAATAACATGTAAGTATTGACGAGACGTAACAGTAAAAGATATTCTGGCAAATTTTAAAATACATTTTTGCTCAGTTTTCCGGTTTGTGGTGAAATTTAGATAATGGTAAACAAATGTCTGGTTCTGTGCCTAAGTGGCTTCCTCTTTCTCAGCGATACGTACAATCGTGTATAAAATTAAGAGAATTCCCCCATTATGCTCAATTTATGAAAAAATAATGGACAGTTTTCATGAACTGTTATGAATATACATTTATAACAGAGAAATAGACGTGGCGTTCAAAAGTCATTTTATGTACACATTATCAGTAAAGCTCATCGTGTAGGAATGTCCAAAATCCACGTTGTGATACCGAACTGAAAATGAGTCTAATATGGGGTATAGTCCCTCTTATAGCCAGAAAGCTCGCCTGCTTGACGGCATACTGGATAGGAGGCAGTTGAGAAGTCCTTGTCACAGTCGATCCTACTCCTGCAGTAAGGCAGTTTTTAACTCCGGATTTTCGAAGGGGGATAGCGATATTCGATTGTCCTCCCAAGGGCATCGCAGATATGCTGTAGAGTCAGGAGATCTGATCGGCCAATCCATGCGTCGAATATTTTCACTCTCTACGTAATCACTGACCAGCTGAGCCTTGTGTGGACGAAAGTTGTCATCCGTTAACTATAACCCAGGACCAAATGTGGCCCTAAAAACTCGAGTATAGGACTATAAGTTATCCTCTCTATACCTCGTAGCAATAAGGGAGCCTTTGTCAGGTACGTGCAGGGGTGTGCTGTCGTCTAACATAATGCCTGCCCAAAGCATTACACATCAACCATCGTAATGATCCTTTTCCCTAATAAGGGAGGGGTGGTATCGTGTTCCAAGCTCTTTTCAGATACACATACACTGAGAATCAGTATCCAGGCTGAATCTAGCCTTATCTTTAAAAGTCACAGTGCTCCTCTGAAATCTGGCCTTAGGCGCATGTTGTCTGCATGCTAAACGCGCTCTCTTGTGTGCTGCAGGGAACGGAACGCAAAAAGCGGGTCTTCTTGCGTACAAGCTCTATCTTATGAAGCCTTCGGACAACTATAGATCGGGTTCCAGCTCATGTGAGAGCTGTGAAGCTGTAGCAGTTCTGTGTCGCCTCGCTGAAAGTGCCAAAATAACGATCCTCATTCGTCGTTGTGGATCTTGATCGACCTTGTTCAGGTCATCTCGATATGGATCCAGTGTTCTGTAATTGTTTCCCCAAACTGCCTGTTACTTACCCAACTCTTGCAAGAAACACGACGAATGTTGTGAAGGAGTAGGAGCACGCAAATCGCATAACCCCTCGCTTTTATATCCGTTCAGAATCATAGCTTCGCAAACAAGCAAGTACTGGACTCTGAATATTTGCATAATTCTTCGGGGCCATAATTAGTGTCCTTAGTTCAATACTTTTCGTGAAAATGGATGTAATTTGCAAATCTTCTTAATGAGCACGAGTGTAGTTGAGACGGTAGCGATACTAATTTTGCTACCTCAGAAAAGATTTGAATTCATCAAAAGCAGCCAAAATTCTGGTAAATGTTTCGGCTTTGAAACCTCATTTTTTTAGTACTATGTGATATGTCAAAATTATAAGGACTTCTTGTACCACTGAGTTTAGGCTTGGTGATTTGTTGTTCAGTTCAACACATTCAGTTCCCATTTGAAGTCATTCAACAACTTTTCTTGATCTGTCAGATTTTCGAGCAGATCTTTCGCAGCTTGTCTGAATGCCACTCTATTCTTTTTTCTTAAATCTTGGTATTATCTTGGGAAGATTTTTGTAAGAGGCAAGCAGCTGGTATTTTTCTTGTTAAAAACGATACATTGTCATTTGCATAAAAAATAGCTTCCCTTCTTCTTTGCAATGATAAATTCATTTCATAGATTTTGCTAAATATTTCTCTCATCTACACCAGCTTGCACGCACAGTTTTTAAACATTTGAAACCACCATTAACATAGCCTTACTGGTCCGACAAAATTTAATATCGCAGGCAGTTTCATGAAATGCGACAGCGATTTTCCTCGAGGCAATACAAAATGCTTTTTTTATGGAAAATGCAGGGCAGCAATTAGGCTTTCGAATGTCCGCGTAGATAAAACACTTCACTAAATTTCAAAGAGGTCAAACGCATAGAAAAGTCGCTAAAATGTCACAGTGTTGTCGCTGTTTAAATTCACAGAAAAGCGGCTGTAAATCTACCAGTCGAAGTCTATTTATGCAAGGCATAATTTCGTGAAACTTCGCTTGCATTCCTAGAATTATTGAAGGGGTGAAATTGAGTGAAAAATTTCTATAACATGCATTCCCAAGAAATCCCACGAACATTCAATTCCAGTAAGGACTATTAAAATGCGATGAGCGACAGACCAGCATTTCACTAAGCATTTCACTCTGTCCATGTTTATGTTACAATAATTTTAAAATTAGTGACAGCAGAATGATCAGATGTTGTGAGCTAATTGTTTTCTTATTTTGATGCTAATTTTCGTCTTTTAATCTTTTATTTAATTCAGTTTTTAATCATTTTATTTTTCTGCAGCTGCTATGGAGCCCCTGAGAAATGCACGTGAACTCTCAAGGCTCCGATTAGGAGCACAGTTTAAGAGCCTCTGCACTAGGCCTTCATATCCTATTAACTCTAACCCAAATGATACTGATAGGCGAAAATGGTGTATAAGAGTGTCTAATCCTTTTTCATGAAATCTGCGTAACAGGCGTAGCTGATGCAGCGAACATGGTTTGAATCACACCCAGAATATTCCCAAATAGGGTGTTTGGGGGAACGTAACTTTACGTTTCGATACTTCTGAGAGTCATGATTATACAGAGTTGGACTAGTACGTTATTAACTAGGTGTTTCTAATGCAAAGTTTAACTGTCGTGGGCATTTCAATAGCTAACCCACCATGTCCGTTAATATTTTACCTTTGAAATAAATGCTTTATATATATATATATATATATATATACACTTATTCCTATATGACAAACTAAATTTCGTTTTTTACATCTATCAACATAAATTTTTTGATTCCATGCAAAGTACTTTTAGTATGAATATATATTACTTTTGGATTTATTTAATTGACTAATTATGCAGCGTTTAGTTTACAATTTCACTGCACGATTATCTTTAAAAAAGGAAAAAAATGCATTTTTATTAGTATTGTCAATGCACATGTAAATTGCTGCTTCCCTCCCGACATTTCAATGTTTTTATTTAATTCACGTTTCCCCTCCTGCCATTTTTATTAGGTTTTACTTGTGTTCTTTTCGGATCCTTTAAATTAAATCTGTCTGTATTGCAAATGAATTATTTTCTTAACCAAAAGATCCCTTTTCCGTTGTATGCTTTCAAAGAACTGTAACTTCAGAAGTAATTGCAAAGTATTTTATGGCTGGGCCCATTTTTTTTTCATTTCTGCTTTTGAATATCACATCATTGTATCACGAGAAAGGATAAATCATGAGGTCGCATGACAACCGTGAAAATCGACGCTTATGCCTTTAAAGCACGCAAACTTCAAAGAGCAGGAAATGCATTCACTACTAAAAATGTCCATATTTACTATAAGTTGATAATTAATATCGTATTTGTATATAAAATACACTTACATATAAAATATATATAATAAATAAAGTATATAAAAAACACATACGCAAAATAAATATGCATTGTGTTAAACGAAGTGGTACTTCAAATGAAAAGTTTAAATGAAGTATCATATAGGCTATTTCTTGATTATGTATTTCTAATTTGTTAAGTTTCGGTTAAGCATTTGGCAACCTATTTTTTCCTTCAACCTCAAAACTGAGATTCCTAATATATCAACTATCGTAAAGCATAAACTGGAGAAGCATGAAAGCAATAAATACATCAGCTTCTGCTGTTTCTCTCGTATTTTAATTATTGTAAAGTTTAAAAGAAAACTATTTATGGAAATTGAGAGAGAGAAATTCAGCGTGATTGCCTTGCAAAGCTTTTAAACTGGAACATAAAATATTGGAAATATTTTTAAGCTTATAAAAAGCCGACATTCTAAGAGGATCCATAAATTAAAAAGAGACATGATCAACAATTCCAGTAGCGTAATGGTCAAAATTCACATCCTCGAACTGGTAGTTAATATATCTCAGTTTTTCTTTAGTATGGTAGTTGTTTCATTGTCGAAATTCTGCACTCATTATATCCAAAGGGTTTTGCTTTCGCTTTTTGTCTCACTGCCAAATATTAAATGACGTAAACTCCAAGAATCATATATAACTCTCCAATCACTAAATAATTTTATGAAGAATGTGAGAAATAAAAGATGCTTGAACTAATTCTTCGCTGCAAGTCTCGCAAATGTTTTAGGTCTCAAAGCGACTTTAAGCGGCACTGGTATAAATAAAACTTAATTTTGATAACTATTTGGTTTAATTAATTAATCCTGGAAAATATTTAGATGATAGGTTTTACTTAATCCTGCACTGGCATTCCCGAGCTTCGAAATATCAGTTTTGTGAAATGCACGATTTTGAGAAGCGAACGTAAAACGCTATGTAAAGACTATAAAAAATAACATTAAAATTTGCCTCATGCGTAAGTTTTCGAACATCTGAATTAGATGATTTGAGTATGAAAAAGATTTCAACTGGATTTTTAAGCTCAAGTTAACAGCATATATAATGCGAGATTACTAAGGATAATAAATAAATCATGACTGACTAAAGGAAACGGAGTGCATAAATAACTATGCTGTAAGAATGAATATTATAATGATACACTGGAAGAGTGACACAGGTTACAGACAGTTTTTAATTTTAATACTTGTCGTTCTGTCTTACTACTAACTTAATAAATATTAAAGTAAGAAATGAATTCTATAAACTAACATGCAGGTGTACAAATTTTAAAATCTGGCATTTGTTTTACTTATTCATTAGAACAGGTTCCTTAGGCAGTTATTGGTGTGAATGCCTGCAATGTTGAAAACAATAATTGCCAGAGATTTTATATTTTGTTTTTCCTGTCTGAAACATTACAAAGCCAAAGGGCTTTAATAGGTATGACATTAAATCTTCGATTGGATACAAAATCTATTAACGATTAAACAATAGGTATCCGAATAATGCAATCATGTTTCATAAAATTACCATAATATTTGAAGCAACATTTAAACAAAGAATTAAATTAACAAACTAATTACCTGATGAACGCATTACTTTCTTTAAAATCAGAAAGATATAGCGTTATGCCATAGTATAAATGTTAAAAATGCAGTCCTCGCTCCCATTTGATAAAATAATTCATATTTGTAATTTTTTTACTGAATCTGAAGAATTTTTTATCTTTGCTTTAGTCCAACTTACATCTTTGAGAAGCATGGAAAACATAGTTACCGAGATTTTTCGTCTACGACGCTTGAGACAGTAAGATATTACTTCTTGATATATTGCAAATGATCGTCATTAACGGAAAGAAATTTTTGGAGTGCAGTTTCCCAGTAGTATATCAGTTGAATCCACCACTAAAAATCTCGAACATGTGCACTTACTAATGAACTGCAGGGCTTTTAACAGTAAGTTAACAAACAATTCTCACAATAAAACAAGTCTTTTTCAGTTCCTCTCCTAACTTATAATTAGAAAATATAAGAGGGTTCTGTCATTATTAAGCAAAGGGGTGAAACCGCTGAACACTGGTAGCTCAGTGTGTTCAAATCCTAGCGAACGGGCGAACGGGGCTATAAGTGAATTTTCGTAATTTATCCCACATAATGTGAATACAAATCGTTTTCTTTTGGAATGTCCTTCAAGAAAGCATTCCTCCCCTTAGGCAGATAGCTATCGAAAGCTTTGCCATAATTTAAATTTTCCAGTCCAATCAATATAAACAACAGCCAGTGAGTAAAAAGCAATAATAATAATAGTAACAGAAAAAATATTAAATAGCTTAAATAAAGCCTATAAACGAAGATGTATAGACGGAAAAGGATTTTCTGCATTTGCTTACAATTTGAGACTTGAGCAAATTAAAAATATGAAGATCAAACTTTAAGAACAATTATTCAATTACTTATTTATATATAAAGCTTAAACTGTTTCACTTTCTTAGTTTATTCATGCGCGCGATAAAATTTGTTTATTATAGTGCTTATTACTGACTTATGTTTCTCGATAGTGACAAGAATTATTGTTTCTTTTTATCCTGTTTATAAAGCAATAATTATCATATCTGTTCTAATAATTTCATATTTGTATAACTTCCTTTTTTATGAAACTTATATGTAAATTTATTTTTACACCTTTCTTATCATATTTTTATAACTTTTTAAGAATACTTAAAAATGAATATTACACATTTCAATAACTAGTACCTTGAAATATGAACTCTAAAAATTTAAAAAATATTTTCCTGGGTTTTATCCAGCATTAAAATATTTATATGTATAGAGTAACTGTGAATATTTTCGATATCAGGGCACCCCGTCATAGCAGTTTTGGTCAAAAAAAGCACTATTTCTCAGTAGTGCATTTAATTCAATAACCATTTAATTAAGCAATAAATTTCTTAGAACCTGTTCTAGGCATCTAGGTAATTTATTGCCTAGAATAGGTTAGAACCTATTCTAGGCAATAATTTGCCTTGGTTGTACTTCTAGGCAATAAATTTCCTAGAAGCACAACCAAGTTGAAAAAAGTTGCAGGAGCCAGCCAGCGCCTAAACGTACATGAAGTTCAAATTTCTGCTTTAGGTATTAGAATCTGTATGTTACATTTCATTTAACTAAGAAATTAATAAGTGCCAATACATTGTTACTGATTTAAAAAGCCTAGTTAAGGTTTCAGTTTAAAATAACTGAAATTAAAATTTCTTCATTTCTCATCAAACTTAAGATGAAATTACGTTGCATAAAAATATAAAGCGCTTTTTGTTTTCTTCAAAACCGAAACATTCTGTCTTTTAAAAAATTCGAAGGGGGGGGGGGGAATAAAGTTCATCAACTTGCATTGTATGCAGCCTTTAAAAAAATGCCGGAAGAAACATCAAGAAACTACACTTTCTCCTTTCACTCTGATCATACCGTGTTGATATATCCAACCATGTAATTTGTATTCACGTGTTTTCTTAGAAGCACAACACGAGCCGAATGTAAAGAAGTATTTCTGTCAAAGCATAACCCCGCACTAATCACAAATGGCCGTTCTCAGAAGTGGAATTTCTAAGAGAACAAAGAGTTGTATATTATGTTTTTATTTCATGCCTTCATTACTTGCTTTTTTCTGCAACAGAACATACCGTTTATTTTTCTAAAAATGCATTGTCACTAATGTTGAAACCGGTTTCCCGTAGAGACCATTGCACTAACCTTAACGAAGGAGATACATCTGAATGTCAAGGTAAAAAACGACAAAGAGGGGAAAATTGTAGCTATCATAATTGCTGCCATCTGTGTGAAAGAAATAATCCATTCTAAGCTTTATTCTTTCTTGTCGCCATTGCTCATAAACCATAGCTTGAATACATGTGCATATGGCTTAATCTCCTGTTTCTGTTCATTTGACTGAGCAAGATTATAAAAGCACGCATTAGTGTCGCTTCTGTACTTCTGTGTTCACTTGGTTACTGAAATAAAATATGCTCTTTCACAAAACGAAAACGCAATCTGTCTCGTGTTTTCTACAAATTATGAGTTTCATAGCTTTGGAATTCATCATCTGTTAACAAATTTATCATGTGTCGTAAGTTAATTTCGAATATTCTGAACATACACCAGCTGAAACTAGCTGAAAGTACATTAAATATATGGAAAATAAAATAGCTTATATACTCTATACATATTAAATTTTTGGTTAGCCGAAATTATATATCAATGAAAAGAATTACATAGAATAAAATACTTGGAAAATGAAAATATTTTAAACTCTTTGAATATGAGAAAAAGCACTTTTATCTTAATTTGTGGAAATTTAGTGAAAGTTTTATCTGGAATGCTATAGTACAGAAATGCAGTTTCAGCAGATATGTGTAAAAGGAATGCTGAATGTTCACTATAGAAACGCTTATTCTGTGTTATTCTCAATGCTTCCGTATTCAAGTTTCAATGTCACTAAGTACGCCTCATTCTGAAATAATTAAAAGTAGCTTCCTTATGGACTTTTCATACTCTATGGGAAATGTTTGCCTCGTAAATGCTAAAGTTGCAAATGAAAGACAGTTTTAGAGAATAAGTAAAAGTGTAAGTAAACGGGTAATTTCATCATTTAACATTTATTTTATTTCTTTTCATTTCACATATATGCATGAGAAATGTGTGTGTAATAAAATTCATAATTTTAAGTCAAATTGTATACTTCTCAAAAAGATCATGATCCTTTCATATTCAGGAGCTTCTCCTTCATACTTAACTGATGCAACTGCACATTTGTTTTCCAGAAATCTGATGAGTTGATGTGTCGATATTGTATGTGATGTATCGATGTTGTGCCGATCTTTCTATGATTTGATATGAAACTTTAACAAAAGAATTTCTTAACAAATAAACTTTAGACAAGGGAACAAAAAAAAAAACTGTACATAGCATAAAAGATCTTTGCATTTAGAAATTTTACTTTATTTTATTTCTTACTTTAACAATCCTTGCATAAATTCTTGAACCAGAAAATAATGGATATTATGTACAAAAATTTTGTAACAAATAAGTATTTCAGTCCAATTATACGCGAACTGTAAGGGATCTGCAAATGGAAATTTCTAAAAGTGCGAAGGGTACCAACCGTTCTAAAGTTTTGTAACTGTAAAAGGCATCACCTGTTCTAAATTTATTGTAAGTGTAAAAAGGCACCAACTGTTCTGTTCTAAATCTTTGTATGTGCGAAAAGCACCATGTAGCTTAGCATGTAGTCTACATGCTAAGGCAAGCTTTGTCTTAGCATGTAGCTTTGCCATTAAAGTTTGAACATAAAAGAAATAAGCGAAGAATCTAAATTAAAGCTTCAACGCATATGGGAAATATTGAAGAAATGTAGTTGTCGTCAAATAGAATGAAATGTGTTAATATCTTTGTTTATATTAAAGCAATGCATTATGTAATCGGTTAATTTTTGATAGCGTATAAGTAGTAGTTATGACTCGCTAGTGCACTTCTCAATATCGATTCAATAGTAATTAGATGATGCTGTGTATCTTTGTAATTGGCCGTTTCTTTCTACATTTCTTCGTAAGAGAGTTAGATTTAATTAACTTCCCTAATTTTCCTTAAGAGAGATCTACAGTTACTTCTACTCAATTGCTCATGTTCACTTTACTGGAGACAGGCTTAACATGAACAGTCTGAAATTATTTATTTCAATATCCGAAAGATGGGAAAAGTCTTTAGTTTGGATCTTGTGGAACAGAAAATAAAATCAGTAGTCCTTTTTAGCAAAGAAAATATTCAGGCCTTTACGTACTTAATTGATAATTTAACTTTACTCATTTTAACTTCTGTGAAACTCATTTTAACTTTTACCTTTATGTACAGCAATGTGTTTTCCTTTTTTACTCTTAGGTTGCAGGAAAATTAATTTTTGCTTAAATGTAAGTTCAAAATACACAATTTTCCTTCCAGCAAAAATTTTTCATTTTCATTCCCTACTTGTAATTATTTGCACTCAGTACTGACTTTACATATGAAAATTTTATCCAGAAAATTTCTTTTATTTTTATCACTTAAGAAATTTATATATATATGTAAAATAAAAAGCTACGAAAAGCAAAAAACAAGCGTCTAATTTTAATTGGGAATGGCCCCTCATATTCTTCATTTCAGTTGAGCATTTCCGCTTTCTATCCTAAAACTAGTAACTGCTTACAGTATAGCTATTTAAACTGCGTCACTTTACATTAATCCATATCATACGATCTTACATAACGCTAGCTTTCCCAGACTTTCTTTTAAATGTCTCGCACGTTTCTGCTTGCTTGCCTTCACCTAACACGTAACGGCTCACTTCTTTTTATCATCCATTGTATGTGTCTTAAAATATAGAAAAGATACAAAAATTGAATGAAGAATGTGTACCAACTTCAGATTTCTGCAGTTAATGTTATACTAAAAACTTCTGTGAAACGGATTCAGGAATACTCAAGGGTAGCAACATAATTTTTCCTAGAGCCTCGACTAAGTGGTTATATCGTTTTAAAGATGATAAAGCTATTTTTTATTAGAAATGTTTGAAGTAAATTAAAAAGAATTGTATATTTTTAAGTTATATGGCTATTTATAAACATAAATAAGCCATTCTTTCTGGTCTTGCTCTATTTTCAAGAATGTATTTTTCTACGATGCAAAAATTTATAATTGTTATATGCAGATTTTATTAACGGTAAACAAAGTATTTTATCATACTTTTCAGTCTCTCTCAATAATAATTGTCATTGCAATTTTTAAGGAGTGTATTAAAAAAAGCCTTAGTCGTTTATATAATAATATAAAAAACTTTTCATTCAAGTGAATAATAATGAAGTAATTAAAAAAATTAAATGTCGGCTTTTCTATTAATTAATAAACTCTCCGCAAGAAAGAAAGAAGCAACTAATGGAATGGAACAGAGCTCGATGTGAAGAAACTGTATATTATTTTAAATTAACACGGAAAACATATCAGGGTTTTTACATTAAAAAAGTCATTTAGTTTTTCCCACCAGTTAATGTGAAAATCAATATATTGAAATCAAATCTAAATTCATTTAATCATTTTATTAATTAATCATCGCCTTAAATCATTTCATTAATTAACAAGATGTAAACTTGATCAGCACATACGTTTGTTTTCCCCTGTGCAACATAGAACTTTGCACATGCTGTTAGCCATTAGTTAATTATTCGAGATACATCACGGACGCAGTATGTTGCCAATGTGTTTGCCTTTTCTGATGCTATTTTAAAACAGATAACATGATAGATGCTACCTATTCTAAAAGCTGCATATTCACGGTATCAAGTGGTAGAAAAGGAATGCACAAAATGGAAATGCGCAAAAGCTTTACATTTATACTGCGATAACACTTCTGACCTTAGCAGCATTTTGTTTGTGTTCATTAGTTAGAAGCAGGGTAGTAAGGGATTCCCCAGTGTTCTATCTGTGTGTCTGAAAAATATATTACTACAAGCGTTACACTTTACTCCTAAGTGATAAGCGAGAGGAGGAAAAAAGAAGATTCAAAAGGAATACATAAGACATCGTCTTTGTATGAATATAATCTGGTACAAAGTGTAACAAAAGAATGTCAAATGATAAGTAATATATGTGACTATAACATTACTTCAGAACGCACATGCAAATATTGGTTCTCGCGTTTGGGTAACTGTGAGAGACGACGCGGAAACCAGAGAGACAACAGAAACTGAAAGCCGAGGATCTAATTAGAAACAACTGGACAGGGTAGACAAGATTATCGAGTCAGTAACAGCGGCAAATTTTGGTTCATTGGATGGCAATGAACAAGCAAATTTACGCATTGGGATCTGTAATAAACTGGGCACTTGATAATTCATGATTTATCGGAAAGAGACTGGAAAAGAAGAAAAAATTGTGCTTCAACGGTTGCTTGACTGAACGAATCCGTTGGCCAGACATATCTCCAGAATACGCTGCAAAGTAAGAACTATATCCAAAACAGGTTCTGCTAAGTGGAGTTTTGAAAAGATGTGCAACCAGCAGCTGAACTGCAGTGCTTTTAGCGAAAAGCATCCGTCGCTGCTGAATTATGAAGTTGTATTCTATCAGAGCAAAGCAAGACCCTCACATTTCATCGGACTCAGCAGAAGTTGCAGCATTTTGGTTAGGAGCTCGTATCGCATTCCTTGTATTCATGGATATTACTTATATTCATGGATACCACATACATCTGTTGGTCATTACACAACTTTCTTCAAATTACAAAGTGGAAATGTCGCTGGGATTACAGAACGTCACTATAATGAAGGAGAGAAACTTTGCAGGAGGTGGATGCAAAACTTACATGACAAATGGCAGCAGCGTATATATAATAATGGCAGCAGCTTATATATAACACTGCAGTTTGAGAGCGAATAAATGTGTTATGCATCCTAACGAAATTTCTTCAGTAAAAACTTAATAAATTTTCCACAGGACGAGTATTTGCATTTTGTTTCTTAATTTAACGATAAGTACACAGCAGGCAGTTTGAACTTGCTTAAAATTATTAAACACATAATTTAATTTTAGAATCAAATTACTGGTTAGTAAAAAGGTTTATCATAACAAAAATGTTTTAAAATATAATCATATTTAAAAATGGAACTATTTTTTATACAACGCGAGCTGCCTTTACGTGTAAGGAGTGTAATTTCTCCATGTCTGATCTAAAAGTTTACAGGTAGTAAATAATACGAAACGATAAATTTTGAAATTTAAGACCAGTTAATTAAATTCAGTTACATTTAAGACCAGTCTTTGAATACAGATAAATACATTGACGGCTAAACTTGTACCTGAGTCTATATTTACAGTTTTAAAATTGGCTTGCAACGGGAAGCTAGCTTTACTAACCTAATAATTGCCCAAATACTTGGTGGAAAGAAAAAGAAAAATTTCAAGACGAGAGGTTATTGTATGGCCGAAATTCTGTCAATAAAAAGAGAGTTCAATTTCTTTCGCCTTCCAAAGACGAACAAGTATGTTGAGCTTCTAGACAGGTTTTGCTCCGAAAGTTCAGTTGCATCACTTAAGAGAAGCCACTGACTATTTCACGCACTGGTGATAAAGGGGAATTGTTATAGAATTATTTTTCACAGCAACTTGTAATTTCTGAATTGTATTTTATGCTCCAAAGAGCAAACTGCGCTCAGATGTCTAAGAAATCTTGTAAGTTTACTTTTGTCGTGTTTGAAAGATTTAGATCATTATCATAATCATTTTAAGGTGCGACCTGATAACACACCTATGTTAAAATACATAGCTCCCGAGATCTATCGATCTGCCTGTTTATTTTGCATTTAAAAAAATTATATATTTCACTCTTTTGATAGTCATTAAAGACTGCAGGAATGGGCTGTCAAACTTAAAACAAATAAAAAACTTAGAAGATAGACATCGGGTAAGGATAACAAAGTGATCAACAGAAAAATTTCTTTTCATATAAGATGTCAAATTTTGCTTTTAGTTTGATTTATTGGTAATTATTTGGACCGTGTCTGTTCCATGCATTCATCATCCTTATTCCAACCATTCCATCATTCTTATTTCATGCATAGAATAAATAGAAGTCGACGTAATTACGTGCTGTGCTGTCAAGCGATGTAAAAGTAAGAAATGAGGTTATTGTTTGCACGAAATACAAATCATCTACCTCAGTTAATAATGTTGTATTAAAAGGCTAACAACCAAAATTAAAAAGCACTAATGTTTCTACGTCCTTGAAAAGTGCGTGGTTCGAAGCATGTTTATGGCAGGATGACAGAAAGTTACTTCCAAGTCTCATAAAAACAGTTTAAATAAATGCTTACTGTTAAATGAAAAATGTTGGTTAAAAATGTATCAACATAGACTAATAGTAACTAGCTTTAGAAGTAACATTAACTAACTAATCACATACATAGTTGATGTGGACTGAAATCTATTATTTTATATCATTATTTCTTCGTACAGATATATGGGTAAATTTTGGGACTGAATCTGTAAAAAATAATACTTCTACTTATTTGTGTACTAACTGAGATTCTGTAAACTTCATTTAATTAAGAAAAAATTTATGGCATAAAAATTCAAAGAACATTGAATAAAATATTTTAAGAATATTAGGAACAGAGAAAATGTGAAGTTAAGATAAACACCAAAGGTTAAGATTTTTTTTCTTTTTAAAGAATTCATGATAAATAAGGAAGCAACTTGAAACTTATAGTAAACTTTCCAATGTGATAACTCAGGGATTCTCAAAGACTATTTCTCAGTCAGAAATCGAATCCATATCTAGATTATGAAAGTTGCTCTAAACCAGAGGTTCCCGCCAGGGTCGGTAAGGACACCTGAGGGGTCGATGAAATTCTAAAGAAGGTTAATGATGATCAAGGGGTTGACTGGAGGTCGATAGTCGAATATGCACTAGCAATTCATCGGCAGAATAAAGACCCATGGATTACAAGATAAATTTATTAATAAAGTAGATAAATAATTGTTTTACTAATTTGGACTTTTTCTGTATGTTTATTTATATGGAAACTGGATGTGCAACCTACATCCTTATGCATAAGAATATCGACAATTGTATAAAATGGCAAGGATACCTAAAAAACAATAACAGCATTCATCGGGCAAACTGTTCATCAATAAAACCAGAATAGAACGTAGCAAATAACGAGAGAATCCTCCATAAAATAATTCAATCAGACAGCCAGGCGACAATATTATCGCTTCGTAACCCAGTCAACAATTTTAAAATTATTTTCGAAATAAATTAATACTCAAAAAACAGGCAAAATGCAAAAATCACATTTATGTGAATAAAAGAGCACAGTGGGGACTCAAGTAACGACGCTGAATATGTACTAAATTTCATTTATATCTCTTCTTAAGTGAAATCGTGTTTTTAAAGTTGAATTCTTAAATTCGGTTTTTTAATTAAATGCATCTTTGAGTTTTTTCCGCTTTCTAATAATTTATTTTTTGAAGGATTCGAGAGATTCGAAGTTAGAAAGATGCAAGAGATTTGACAGTCTTTTAAGATTCAAATTAGAGAAACTTAAAATTTGGAGTAGGATTTGGATTCGAGAAAATTTAGGATTAGGATTCGAGAAAATGTAGGATTCGAGGAAAATTAGGATTTTTGTTTGGTCTCTAATCAGCGTATATTATCTAGTGGTTTTAAGGCCAACTAAATGAAGCTAGTCTGGAAGAGTTATTTTGCTTAATATTAGAAATATAAATAAAGAAATATAAAGAATATGAAAGTCAGTTTAGGAAATATTGCAACTACCTCCGATATGTAAGAGTCAGTTTAAATTTCTCTTATGTAATCAGTGATTTGGGCTGGAAAATATCAGTAACATTCATTCAGAACTATCATGCCTTTGACTGAAAATTAAACTGGAATGATTCGGACAATAAACGATGCAACAGAATGAAATTTTCTTATTAAAAGTTCAACAAGTTGTAGGGGTCTTCACTTTTATCTATTAACTAAGTGTTGAGGAGCCTCGTGAACTACTAAGCGAATAATCGCTTAAGTCCAAAAACAGAAACGTGAGCTCAAGAAGGGTTAATTACCCTCTATTTCTCAAAATAAAGACTGACAGAAGATCCATTTCTTAGGACGTATAACAAAACCTTCACGTGGGCTTAAAATCAAAAATGTAAGAAATAAAAAGTTAACTAATGACTAACTAAAGAGATTTAGCCGAAGTTAACACAATTTCTAAGCTACCTGGCCCGTAATGTTAAATTAGATAGCGAAGCTATCAAGGTCACGTAATACGGCCGAGCGTAGTAACAGCTTAGAGAGACGTAGCCAAAAGGCAAACGCGCGGTATTCAAGAAATCTAATTCTCTCTCTGGAAGTCAGTGGAACTTCGACTTAAATACTACTCTACTTCTCATTTGCATTTAACGCGATTCTAAAATCTCATTCTGGCAAGCAATTGTAAGCTGAAGCTAGAAGAGATAGGAAAAGTGAATAAAACTAAAAAATAACTGTTATAAACTTAGGATATACCTTACAAAGCAACCAATCAAATTGCTTTGAAGGAACAATGAAAATTATCGCAAACTGTACTCGTCAAATTTGTTGTTAAGTTCTCAATTATAAACTGTCGCAGCTATAAATTATTGCAAATTGTTCTATTTTGTATAGAATAAAAGTAACAGAAAGCATAAAGCCTGAGAACATGCATAAATAATGTCAGTAATTTCTTATATCAACTGCTGCACAATTTGCATAAAGTTTTGAGGGGAAGGAATTCATGACTTTTATAAATGTCGCTGATAAAGGAATTGTCTTGAAAAATGAATTATTTTGATTTTAGCCCCAAACTAACTGCTTAAAAAATTTTAGATGCCTGAATAGTTTTAATTTGTCAAAAAGTAAACCGCGACGATGAATTTTAAAGCCATAAGACAGTGTTTACATTATTCCATCCAATATTAATACTTTAATTAGTTCCTTAGAACTTTTTCCATCAGGCTATTGACAAGTTAAAAAATTTTTTTTGAGGCCTTCTCTTTTCTATGAAGTTTAATGACGTATTATAAACTAGAAGTTAAATTAATTACGCATATTGCTACAATATGTTACGTAGAATCGAAACAGCATTTTTCATATTAGAAACGATTACTCAACTAAGAGGGCATCCCATACATTTCATATATTTTCATTCCTCCATTTTCTTCATCCTGCGTGTTCTAGAGTCGGTATTAGAGAATCAGAAATTTTGAACCAATGCAACTCTTTTTTTTTTTTTTTTTTTTTTTTTTTTTTTTTTTTTTGTGGATAATTTATGTAAAAAAATCTGATGTGTACACCACATGACTTCCTTGTACGGAATATTAAATTAAACACATTTTTTCTTGCATTTCATTTAAACTTATTGGATTGAATTAAATCTACTTCGCCGACAGCGCATAAACCACAATAGAATAAATGCATTCTTTAAAATTCACTCTAGTATTTGTTTACCATAGCGACACTCCGGCGCTAGATTCACTTAACAGTATTAATAATTATATAACAGTTAACTTATATAATAATTATATAACAGAAACTAAGTTAACTGTTATATAATCCAATAATTATATCAGAGTTAACTTATATATTTCGTTCATATTATAACTCATAATGCACAAAATTTATATCATTTAAAGAATAGAATTATCTAATCGTTGCCACATGTTCTATTCAAATACTATAATAAAGCTAGAATGATGTATAAAAGAAATTAAGCAAACAAAACAAAAAAGAAACAGTTTTTCAGAGACGATTGAGTATTTCTCATTTAATTAATTCAGTTCTCACTTCGCGAGAAGGCCAAAATACGTAAAAACTCAAATATCTATATTAAAAATTACGAAGTAAATCTCAAACACTTATTTCCTCGAAAAAATTCCAGAAAGAATTAAGCATGATTTAATTGGCAATAATAAATGAATGCGTTATCTTTGTTGTTGAGAAGCTAAGTTTCTCTAGATTGGCAACAAATCCACTAGTCTCCTATTTCAAATGTAAACATCAATGGCCGCCATAAAAAAAAAGGCTTAGCGGCACTTAGACAACTTTAAAATTGTTGATAATTCTAAAAATATTGCACACAGATTTACTAAAGGCATAAAAACCTTAACCGGAAGATAAAATCAACATAATACAATCATTTTTAAAGCAAAAAAATGTACAATTTGCAAACATATAAGGGTAAAGAAACTGAGATCACTGAGCCGGGTAACAGAGTGGATAGATATATAAATATATTTATATACGTTTGGTGCGACCGATTGCAACCAAAATACGAGGTGCACATCTACATGTTATAGCAGTCCTATATACAAAATTTCAACGTTCTGAGGCTACTCGTTTTTGAGTTATGCGAGATACGTACGTACGCACGTACGTACATACGTTCGTACAGACGCCATGAAAAATTGTCTTCAGAATTAATTTTAAAGCAGTTTTATATTTTTTTTGAAGGAAAAGAGTATTTTATTCTGTCCTTACGTACAGATATCACGCAAAAACATCATTAAATTGCATTCGATAGCGGTCAGAATGGATATTTTCGTTGAAATATGCTGCCTGAAACTTTTCGCGATTACAATACTTCCTTTTTACTTCGTACAAGGAAGTAAAAAGGAAAAGCCTTCTTTCTTCTCTATGTTGCAATAATGTAATCTGCTTGCATTTCAAACTAAACTGTGACAAGTGTTAAATGTTAAAAAAAAAGTAATGCTTTAGATTTTCATGTGTAAGATATTTAAAATTGTTAAAGATGTTAAATGTTAAAAAAAAAAAAAAAAAAAAAAAAAAGCTGATTGACGTAGATCGTATTTCAGATGTAGCGCTTTCATCTCTTCAATACTATCGCCCTCTTTAATTGACGTGTTATCGTTTTCCCGTTTCTGTGTATTGCCATCACAGTTTTCATTGCTTGGGATTGAATTTGGACAATCAGTCTACTGTGCAGTACCAATATGCATGAACTAGAATTTTGTCGAGTTTCCGCTGTCAAAATTTCCAAACAAATAAAAAAATAAGTCTATCCTCCCCTTCTAAGGTTTAAGTATTCTAGTTTTATTTTTTTCATTTTCAAGTTTGAAGTAATTCTTTCTGCATTCTGTCGTTAAAATCAGTAATCAAGACGAAAGTGACATGTTCTGTCATAGTTTTTGTACAACGTTTCAGAAAGAATGATGACGCATTCAATTCCTGTGGCTATATACTGAAATAACTGATACGCAAGAATATTTTTGTCTCATTCTTGTCAAGTACAAGCAAGCTTAGGCATCAAAAGATACGGATGACTAGTTAAATTTTTCTTCGTCACATGCAGTGACGTCGCCACTGTAATTTATTCCCCCCCCCTATTTCTTCAGCCAGAAGCATATTTACTTCCTTTCGCTTTCCTATAACCAATCACGTGTTTCTTTGTTGACACTAAATAACACACCCTGATACATTTTAAGGAAAAAAGCAAAAACGAATTCTGTTGGGGATATTCCATGAGATTTTCTCAAATTTTGCTGTTACCGTAGTTAATAAATGCGTCTGTTTTAAAGCAGTCTTTATGCTACATTCAAGAGAAAAATGCCATCGTAAGTTAAAAGATACTCACCGTTTTCTTTTCTGGCGTAGTACATTTCTCCATCATTGTAATTCATACAGTATAAAGCATAGATTACAACAGTGAACAAATGAGAAGATAGTAGATAATTAGCACCCTTTATAGAGTATCGATCTATGTAAAGCTATGTAAAACTTGTAACAATATACTGTAAAGTTGAATGCCTGCTATAAAATGTGAGAATCTAAAGTTCTGAAGTACTGCTACTCTCGTTTTGGGATTTTAATTGAGAAATGTTAATATTTAGTTTATTGATATTTTAATCATGATGGGGGTTGGTAATTCTAGCCAAAAACCTAGTATCTTTTTAGTATTTTATGAATTTAAGAGAGAAGTCATTTTTTGCCTAGCTAGGACTAGATGTATTTTGTTTGATTAAATTCGAGTTAACGAAATCTGTTACTTACTGCTAGTCTCTTCGAAAATCTTCCAAATCTTTTACTATGAATTAAAAAGCAGTTTGGAAAAACTGAATTTGTATGAGC
The DNA here is from genome assembly GCF_044657685.1 of Stegodyphus dumicola. Classification (NCBI taxonomy): domain Eukaryota; kingdom Metazoa; phylum Arthropoda; class Arachnida; order Araneae; family Eresidae; genus Stegodyphus; species Stegodyphus dumicola. The sequence goes on from NC_140780.1 coordinate 191,702,603, forward strand.
ACTGCAAAGCGGAAATGGTTAAGATTTTAAAGTCCACTGAAGAACGGTTTCTATTACTAAACAACATTACTTAAATTCAGTAAATTCCTCGTTAAAAAATTGCCATAGGGGCAGGCGATAGGTAAAACTAGTGGTTAAAACAATGATTTGCCCCAAACTCTTAAAACATAACCAGTGCACTCAAAAGGGTATCAAGCAATCAAGAATCGTGAACCGTTACACAGTAATTCTTCTACTTATCTTTCAAGCATGTGAATCATGCATTCTGAAAGCTTACAACTAAATTTTCTGTACGATATAGAAAGCACTTGATGTTTCTAAACTTTGTAGGTATTTCGTCGAAAATAAATGCATGCGTTGATAAAAAATACAATTAAAACATTTCGTCGCTGGAAAGTATTAATTCTCTTTCCATGTCGTTTTAGAAGATTTCTACTCCTACCAACCTGTCTTACCAGGTATTCCAACCTAGTGGAATAACTGGTAGAGTCTTACAACAAAATATCGTTTCAGACCAACCAGTGAAATATTACACAAATTTAGAAACAAAATAAGTTTAGTTTTCAACATGTATATTTCAATACCAATTAAAGCAAAAAAACTGAGTTACTTCAGTTCCTAGGCAAATCAAATACAACAAATCCGCAACTTAGTATCTAAACACTGGCAATATTAAATTCGCAGTCTAGAAGAACATCTTCTGTCTCAACCCTAACTGAGCTATCTACGAATAATAATTATATTAATATAATAATTATCATAATAATAATATAACTTTATTAAGATAACTGAAAATAACTTCCAAACGTTTCAAATTTCGGTAGCAAATGAAGTTGTATTTCACCCGTAATTATGGCCACCAAGGGAATAAAAGTCAACTATCAAAATACTCTGCTAATACAATTCGAAAACCGGGATTCCTTCGCAACAGCAATTTCGTTGTCTTAGATGCGATTTTTGTTTTGACTAACGTTTGTACTCTGAATCCAAAAATAACCTCATTTTTTGTCTATCGTGTCAACATTTTTAAGCTACGGAATACCCTCTCTGTGTCTCAAAAGTCACACAAAATATAATTATAAATTTAACTAATCTCATTATAAATATATATATATATATATATATATATATTACTCTTTTCTTTTTATGTCATAGCATTAAACACAGAATATTTTAAGATAAATTTTATCAACTATAATTTTTACCTATCATTACTCTCATTGTATGATTTAGTTTGATGTTACGCCGTTGAAAATTCCCTTTAAAAATTTGTGAAATAAAATATATTTATTCTGAAAATCTGAAAAGAATTGGATGTTCGAAATATTGCTTATCAAAGTGCAAATTATAGTTGAAAATTTCCCGAATTGACCAAAAAAAAAACCTGAAAGCTTTTCAGATTTTATATTACGCCCAAAGGGGCGTCTTTTAACGTTTTGCGTGTTACCTTTATTTATTAAACATCATTTCTTAGCACTTAAACCATAAGATTCAGTTCAACAGCATTATCACAAAATAATTTGAAAAGAGCATATCCTTAGAATTTCCGAGACGCAGTTTCGCGGGCTGCATATATATATATATATATATATATATATATATATATATATTCGTACAGTGTTGCCATAGCCAATAATCGGAGTTTGTTAATCAAACATTTGTTAACGCTTTACAAAATATAAAATAGGCAATTAAACAAATTCCAAATTTGGGCTTCCAGATGCCCATATTCGAGTGGAGGACTACGTTATTCAAAATTTGATATCTCTAGGTACCGTTGTTTTATCACAATGCAAGAAACATACATATACATCTATGTAGATTCTTCATTATTTAATATGTGTAAATATAATGCAGGGCTCCAATATTTGGTAGCAACAATTTAAAAATTGAAAAAGCCGTTTATAGTGAACCAACGCAAAATACCAAAACGAAATTAATAACTCTTCTGGATTAACGTCCTTTGGGCTAAAAAATTAAGATCATACAAAATAAATTCAGGAAATGTCGCTTAGAAGAACACTCTCCTTTGGTTACGCAGGAAAAAAAAATTACTGAAATATATAACAGAACATTTCTTTGTCTTAGAAAAACTTATCTCTGAAATTGTCTTTTCAATAATACTTGGTTGATAATGTTAATGAAATTCATAACATAAACACGAATCTAATTTAATACTCAGAAAGTAGTGTTCTGAAGTTACCATTTGACGAAAAGAAAGATCTTTCGAAATATAAAAAACATTGCCAAATAATCACATCTATATCAACTTTCTTGTTTTGGGAAACAACATGTTGTTGCAAAAAATAACATTTTTACATATGTTACGAGGAAAAAAAATAAGGGCATGAGATCGCAAGCGATGACTAAGCAAAATTAACATGCAATTCTGCTAGAATTAAGCATCAGAATACATGGCTAGTTTGTTTTTTGAATTCGTACATTTTTAGTATTTTGTTGTCAACAGTCCCTTATTTTGAATGGAATATAAAATTATTGCTCCATATACACAAGTAAGTAAATTGCTAATTATGCTTGAGATTATAATGTAGTTCGAATTCGAAGTTACTCAAATTTTAAGTTTATTATAAATTTAATTTTCGTTCACGAAATTCCACAAATCAAACGGAGGACGCAGTTGTAGTTATTTGTATATATTAACAGCCTTGCTGTTTGGGGGAAATATTAAGTACTGCGCGAAATGAGCTTGGCTTTGTTTGCTCTTGCCAATGTAGTAATTAGCATAGGTGGCTGTGATATCGTTGTGTTCGTGCTAGTACTTTTACGCGCGTTTGTACTTATCTTCGAATTACTGTGTTGAGTTATTTAATGTTTCTTCTAATACTAAATCTTTCAAACCTTGTGAACTTTCAAAATCTTTCAAACTCACAATGTTATTTTCTGCAAATTCACCTTTTTATGCAAATAAAGGCTATAATTTTGTAAAATAATTGAAAAAAATAGCAGTTCTAGACATTCCACCTTTGAAAATAAATAAATGTAAACGGATAAAGAATGATAAATACTGTAAAGAGTCAGTTACCTTTAAAATCTCAAAATATCCCCAAAATACAACACATTAAAAAACTTATAGGGTTCTGCTATGCTTAAAAGCTTATTTCATTGTCCTGCAGATCTTATTAGACTGTGAAGTGAGTTATCGTTTTAGTCTGAAGCAAATGACAAACTTGTAAGGAGATTAAAAAAAAACCTTTTTATTTAACTCTTAAATGAATAGAAGGCACTACTTATGTTACAGCCGAACCTCCGCTACTGGTACGTATTTTGCACAACATTAGCTGAAGTTAAATTCAAATAAATGTAGGCAACGTAGTTTGAGACTATATACAAAACTGGCTACTCAAACTAGCTCAAAACAGTTACCGGCGCGCAATTTAAGCGTCGGCTTGCAAGATGCTAAAGCCAGAATAACTTTGGCATAGCTGGCGACAGTACGTAAAGGCAAGGCGAAGCTGCTAAAAGCCAATCTCACGAGCTGCTTGCGGCCCACAATGATTATAATAATGTAACAAAATAGAATTATAATTTCTCTAAAATAAATAATATTTTTAGTGTATAGCATAGAGTTATTAAGTTATTTTGAAAATGCAGACATGAAGAATGAGCAATGCCCTCGCCATTACACCACGAAGATATGCTGGAAGGAGGGATAAGCTATCTTATACACTATCTCTTTTAAAGGGCGTCTGGGGATAATAAGCATGGTAGTGAAAAATAATCTCTGTTTTAAAAAACATTTAAATTAATCTAGCGACATAATATTTTTCATTTAATTAATATTTATTTTTGATGTACAGGATTAATATTCTTACTACAGTGAACTGATGGTTTGTAAGCTTCATCTAAATCGTCTTTTTCCCAAATTCATAATATTTCATAGTTTAAATTGCTTTAACTCTTTCGGATTGGCCAAAATCTGTTCCTTTGAAAAATCTAAAACGCCCGTGTAATAATTTCTGTTGAAACGGATTCCCTCCTCCGGCCAAGAACAATACTACAGCATTAACAATAACCTTCTTAAGTGAAGTAGTTACTTCTCTCTTTGGGATCTTTGTGCAGTTTCTCCTTAGGACAGGATTGCAAATGCGAGCATCAATAGCTAAACGTTGACGCTAAACAAAGGAGAGGAACATTCAAATAAGAGAGCTACTTTAGTCGCTTCAAAAGAATAATCGGCATGTCATTTAACGACTCCCAAAACCAATGAGGCATGCACTAATGTGGTGCGGGAAAACCCCAAGTAGAAAATGGACGTTGGTGTTCGGTCGATCTGCCAATATCTGAATGCAAGGGCGATATGGGCGACTTCACTGTGAAAGGGTTAATGGTTAAATCCATTTTCAACCATACGAATGCTGAAATGAAAAGTATTACTCTTACGTAAAATTTAAGATAACTACTTATTTAATTTATTCAAAAAGTTTGATAGTTTTATTTTTAAAGATTGCTTTTGCTTCTATATAACAAGCATGTGTAACTGGTTAATCAAAAATTTGTTAAAGAGACTAGAATTTGTATATTCTTCTAGTCCAATCAAGAATTTGCATATTTTTCGAGTCTGCAGTCTGTTTCTGAAGTAATGGATAATCACTTTGAAATGGTAGATTACTTTCAAATTATTTTAACGGTGAAACACTTTAAAATGGTTAAGAAATATTGTCAAATCATCTTCAGTAATATTTTTATTTTTAAATTGTTGAAAATTTCGAAAATGTTTGATATTCCAGTTAAATCTTTAGCTAAAATAACTCAAGAAATAGACTAAAGAAAAAGCGAGATCACATCAAGATCACATTTATTTTCTATAGAATTTTTTCCTCAGTAGTGTAGAACATTCTATGCCTTTTTAAAGAAATTTTGAAATTGGAAATATATGCCTAGAATCAATATTTAAGGAAATATAATCTGTAGCCATTTTCTTTTTCAGATTCCCTGTATGGGTCAGGTTTTTGATCATAATGTGTGGAGAAAGGCTTATTTCAAATTTTTCCAGTAGTTTTATTATTTTCATTATTGCCAGGAAATGTTGAAATATGTATTTTGCATGCAGAAGCGACTCAAGTTTTTATCTAAATGTATCGCTTTTAAAATCGTCTCCGGTAATTTAACAAATAAATGTTTTTGCCTCTTTTGCTATTTTAATGTTCAAATTTCATACATAATAATGCAAAGTAACTAAAACTGTAATGTGCTTATAAAAAGGATTTCTTATAATTGTTTTTGATTCTTTATTATTTAATTTTTCTTCCTTTTTTTATATATATATATGAGCTCTCGACTTATGGCCTGCGAGTATAAAAATAAAATGTTTTCCCACTTTTGAGCCAACCTTGAATAGAAGAACGCATCTGAAAGATACCTAATAAGCAATTCTTTAATGCGGACAAAATCTGTGGCAAAACCATATACTAAAATTAGAACTTTTCTTCCGATCAAAAAGTCTCTCTTTTTATCTTACGAAGAATGCTGAATTAGGTCTCAGGCTTCTTTGGCTTCGCTTCGAGTCCACCAACAAATTATTTGCAAGATAAAAGTATGTAAATGAAAAATGCTTTGATTTATGCTAGTCATCCTGCACTTGTAATAAAAAAAAACCTTGAATGCTATGGTGCTTCTTTTAAATCATGTATTGTTGTTTTTCTGATAACTGTTTGGAAAGTTTATTATATTCAGGTTTGTAATGAATATGTTCGCCTAATTAGCAGAACCAACTCCTGTTCGTTATCGATATAATTAGGTTATGTTGAAGTAGAGCTTCATGTTCAATTTGCATCTCAATCACTATAAGTAATAAAGGCTTTGTACATTCACTGTCTCTTTTTGTCTTCTTAAAAGTATAACGCTACAGATTGTGCTAGTGCTGCGCCTTTGTTCACTCTGTGAACTTGATGCGGGGCAACGGCATTTGCTGCCAAAGAACTCTTAAGACTATTATCTCAAAAATATATCCCCAAGGCCAAGCCTATTCCACTGGAAACGGTATTAAATGGCGTATCAATGTCATATGATTACATTTTCGAGTAACTGTGAAACTGTGTGTAGTTGTTGTACATTCCCTGGAGACCTTACGCCATTTCGACAGTTTTTGCTGTCTGTTAATTCCATTGGTATTCAGTGGCAGATTATCATGCGAAATTTTACCCTGCTTCGTCAAGTATTAAGCTGTTTTACACTGCATTTTCTAGCATTCTGTTACTTTAATTGTTAATGACGGAGATATATGATTTGTTATATCCATTAACTTATGGTACAAAAATATTCTTTTGCAGTGTGCCTGTAAATGTTTTATTCTAAACCTCTTTGTGTGTCATTTTTCCAGTTTAAAATTTATTCTTAGTCAGGAATTCTTTTATTCCTTTGCCCTGGTGTAATTGATCAAAATATAATACGAGCTGAATTCAACAAAAACTCTGTAAATAAAATTTATTGTGATTATGGAACTTCAAAAATGCCAAAACGACTTTCGTTTAAAGTTCAGATAACATTCTACATTTTTTCTCGGCATGAAATTTCTGACCAAAAAAAAGTAAATCTGGATCTGATTTTACATGATTTCGATGTACATCAAGTTGCCAATTTCTTAAATAGAAATTAGTACTTCTTCAGCTGCCTAACCGGTATAGCGGTTAGCGTCGCTGACTGCCGTGCCGAAGGACCCGGCTCCGAATCCCGGAGAAGGCATGGATGTTTGTAAGTGTATAGTGTCCATGCGGCATGGGGCACTCTAAATATGCTGCGAATCAAAAGTCCTCTCGAGAGGTTGTTGGTAGGAGAAGAGGGGTGGGAGAACCTTGGACTCGTCACTATGGGGTGCTCTCCATCACAAATGGGGTGCTCTCCATCGCAAATCGGGGGCGGAGCTGAACTAATTCGCACTGTCACCTGTAACGTGCTCAAGGCAGTTGCCAACGACAGGAGTAAACTAACGCTCCTTGCCACGAGGAATTTCGTGTGCTTAGGCTGACTATAGGTCAGACAAATGAGCATTAGCAACAACAACAACAATAATTCTGCGAGTTAAGAAAGGTGAAAATTTACAGCTTATTCTACTAAACATTAATATGGGCATTCGATTACAATGTAAAACTTAACCGGTTATAAAAACTATTTTTGATCACTTAATTAGTTTATTATTATTTTTTTAGTCATTCGATGGTACATACTTGCGGAAGATTTAATTTTAAGAGAAAGTAACAATAGTTATTTTCTTTCTTCTTTTACAGTAAAAAATCTTCGTTTAAAAGTTAAAACATAGCATCAAAGTTACAGCTTTGAAAAAAATAAGTAGTATCTTAATTATGTTAATGTACGCTAAATTATTTTACAGTGAATGTCCCAGCATCTTTTGCGAGTTTCACTGGCATGCAAACTTACCATTTCGAAATGCAATTCTTTTTTCATAACAGTGAGCCCTGACGTAAATATATACTGATGGCTTATAACTTTTTCAGTGCGCTAGTATGATAATGAGAAGAAAATATAGATCATATTTGATATTTTGATTGAATATCTGCTGCATCCATATGAGAACTAATATCAGTCACCTAAGAGTCAAGCCACTTTCTTCAATAATAATGACACATGCAGACTGGAGAATTGAATATTTCGCTTTTAGATTTGTGTTTTGCTATTAGATCGTAATTCATCAAATATTTCTGTATCATGTTAAAATTTCAATCCGTTGACACTATTAATATTAATAGACTCAGAGACCACCGGTGTCGCAGTGTTTAAGATAGTTGAACGCTGGTGATTTGACCTGGACTCGAATTCCGACTACAGAGCTGGCTGAATGAGCATGCTTATTTTACCTCCTTATAAAACATAATATGAATGTTAGTCATTATTTAACAGCAGATTCCAAACTTCCACGCAGTGGCTAAGTCTTGTAAATTTTACTAAGTCTCATAGTAACAATAAACAAAAGAAAATTCAGAAGCTGCCTACTGTATATGGTTTGGTTTAGTCAAATATGGGAAAGCATTCTAGGGCTATTGGCCTAAGGGAAGGGATACCTTCGCGGAGAACTTTCTAAGGGAAAGTGGGTCTTATCTACCTTACAAATGGGGAAAACTACGGAAACGTCCATGCAGCCAGCCCGTTTGCCAGGATTCGAACCTCAAACAGAACTACCAGTGTTCAGCAACTCTGGCGGGCCCTACTGCATTTAGACTCATTTTTTTATACGCAGAAGTACTGTAGTGCGAATAATCTTATAGAGTATTTTCTCCCTCTTTCTGCATGCCTTCGTGGTGTAACGGTAGCACACTCGGCGTGCGTTCAAGAGGTCCAAGTTCGAATCCCGGTGAGGCCATTGCATATTTTTCACATCTCCTGCTTCATAAAAAGAAAATCCTTATAGAGTATTTTCTCCCTCTTTCTGCATGCCTTCGCGGTGTAACGGTAGCACACTCGGCGTGCGTTCAAGCGGTCCAAGTTCGAATCCCGGTGAGGCCATTGCATATTTTTCACATCTCTTGCTTCATAAAAAGAAACTCCTAATGACTCTACAGTGGCACCCGAACAAAAACTCAAACCTGGACCTCTCGAATACGCGCCGAACCACGAAAGCATACAGAAAGGAAAGAGAAAATACCTTATAATCTATCAGCATTAACTAAAACATGGTATTAAATTCTTTATATAACAAAACAATAATAATTTTTGTCTGATTATGAGTTACTCTTATACTAATATCAATATTAATATTTCACTACATTCAAATGCTTAAAACTAAAATATTAAAATTTCAGCTGCTTACTGCATTTTTGCTTAAGTTTTACGAAATGATATAATTCGATTTTTTTAAGTTTACGAAATAAAAGTGTTTATACGGAAAAATCTATAAATCTATTTACTGAAAATTAAGAACAGTTATTTCTACATATTAAAGATATAACATATTAGCTTCCTGAATTTAAATTGATAGTACGAATTTATTTAGCCCTATACTACAGAATTTTTCATTTAAAAGAATGTTAATCAATATGAGATAAAAAAAATGTATTTTCATATTCTGAAAAAAGTTATTTATTGTGCTATTGTAAGTTTTCTTTATTTCCTAATTAGGTATGAGTTTAAAATTCAGCCTGTCTACTCATTGCCTCAGATCAAGTATGGCACTTGTCCTTATGGAAAAGCGGTAATATGAAATTGGTTAGGAAGACATTTAAAAGCGAGAAGCCTAAATTACTAGCCTGCCTGCACATAAATAAAAAAGCTGTAGAAGCCAAGGATTTTCTGTAGTTAATTTAATAGCTCCTGTGCTGAAGTTGCTAAAATAAAGTGATTCACCTGCAGGTGAGTTCTGTTTTGCTTAATTAAAGTTTAGTTTTGCATAAGAATTCACGCTTATAGGATAGTTTAGTTAACTGGTTTTCTAATTTAAAGGCTATTCTATTCTTTAATATGCAATCAGTTTTTATTTGATTTTTTAAACCTTTTATGCTGTATTGATAAATTCAGGACATTTGCTTGGTTTTATTTGTTTTAAATCTGAGTTTACATTACTTTAATCCAAAGGGATCCAAAGAGACCCAAAGATTTCTTTTTTAGTCTAAAGAGTTAGTTTGCTATTAAATGCCTTAAGGCACTTTCCTGTTCTTAAGTAAAGGGAAAAACAGGAATTAATTTTTGTAATGTAAAATAAGAAATTCATTATTAGCAGTCAATTAAAAAAGTGTTTCTTTAAAGGAACTGCAATAATCATTCACGTTGCAAGAATGTTGCATCATTCATACTGCATAAGATTCGAAAACTGATTGTTGTTAATGCATTCAACATATTTTACAAGTAGGCTACAACGGCTGTCTTCAACCCTGCGAGAAGTATATGTTGAAATTTTCCAGATCCATGTTTCATACAGTCATCATTCACGTCATGAAGTTTGCAGATAGATACGATAAATCCTCCATAAGTAGAATTCTGGATTAGTTTCTTTGAATTAGACAAGCTATATACATTCTGTTAAATTCTCATGTTTATTTGCTCACAAATTTCAAATTACGTAGGCCGAAAAAAAAAACAATCGATAAGCCTTACATGTTGAATCTAGTTAATAACTTGCTTGAGAATTCTAGAATGAAAGCATACAGCCCTTGTTTCCAGTTTTTCTATGTTCATTTATCATACTTGCTACTTTGATAAATGGAAAAAGTGAAAATTAAAAATATTAAATAGATAGCCATAAAGCGTTAAAATTTAATTATCTGAAGAACATTAATTTTTAAAGTACTATGTAATAGCTTTACAGAAAAATCAATAATCAAACCGGGTAAAGATATTCATACTATAAACCAAATTAAATTTATGAAAAGAATAAGCAAGGGAAAAATTTTAATATTTAATCAGGTGCAGTTTTTGAATAAAACGTGAAAAATTTGCATATGAAAAAACAAAATATGAATAATTTATTAGCAAATAATGAAGCAAAAACCCTGTAGTTTCTAATATTCAATTTGAACTTGACATTTCTTGAGTAATCCAAGTATTATGTTATAAGAATAATTAGAATTTGTTTTCTGCTAATTTGATGCTATGTACCTATTAAATAATAATATATTTTTTAATATATTAATAACGGTATTCTAATTGTATCGATACTCATATAGAAAATCATAATTTGAATTATCTAAAACTTAAATTTAAGCAAATAATTTATAGAACTTTACGTGTCTACAGTTAAGATAGGGCTATTCTAGAACAAACTGTGTTTTCGATATTTTTCCGTTAATGTATTTGTCCAGTCTATACGTTTGCATTCTTTCTTCCTTTTGTGAATGGCCAAGTCTCAGCCTCTTTGTAGAGCGATATATTTTTTCAAACTACATATCGAACATTACTAAAAAACTATCACCATAAAGGATTTAAAAGTTCAGTCTTCAGTTCTCAAGTCCGCTATCCTAATCCCCTTTGACAACGTCAGCTCACCTTTTTATGTAACAGGCGAGATTCTCAGCTGGTTAACCCCATTCCCAGGACGAGCAAAGAAAAGCATGAAGTTCAAAGAACTTGAAAAGGCTCATATTTAAAACTCTTTTTCATAGAAATTTGTCTTAACGTGCCTATATTTAATAACTGTGGGCCCTTTAAAATAAATTTTAATCATGCGTCATTTAATTTTCATTTGTTTAAAGCAAAGATAAGTATGATCACTGAAGCTGAAAAAAAGGACTGCATTATTTTCTCCATTTAAACGACACATTTTCGCTTTTTAACTATTAATATTATACATTATTTATTATTTTCAAATATAACGAAGAGCTTAAAATTCAAGCTGCTTTTGCAGTTCAGAATTCGATTCATGTCATAGTTTATTGTTGCATCAGTTTATAGTTAATATATCTGTTTATTTAGATCATTTCACTACATGATTAAATTAACTGCGTCCATTTTTTGTAATTTTCTGCCGCTTTTATTCTGTTTTTATTCACTGCTACGTGCCTACGCATGCTAAATAAAGCACTTGTGAAAAACAACTCACTCATTTCAAGTAATATGAGAATTTTTGCTGAAATCTACAAATTCAGCTTTAAATGATTTTATGCATGATCTGCAGTATATAAGGCGATTTGTTTTTCATTTCAATTGAATAAAGACTACAAAATTTGGTGCATGAGTATCTAAATTCTTTATTCGTTTAAGTATTTATGCCATGTCCTGAAGTTTTATAGAAAATATATATTTTATATCAACTTTACTTTACATCATGAAGTTTCGCAAAAACTGGAAGCATGAAAGAAAATTAATATGATTAAGGTAGCCTGGAGCAAGAAACATTATATTGCTATTAAATTATACTCTGCTACCGGAAATTTTAGGCACAGTTCCCAACTCTGATGCATCATTCAATACGCATTTAACAAGAAGCAAAATTTTGAATGAAGTGTGAAAATTTTGGAGGAAGAAAGGATCATTATAGAAAAGGACTTCTTAACCTTTTTTGAGTCGTAACCCCTTTTTATCAGTGAGATTTTTTCGCGACCCCAGGACCCCATAATATTTACGAAACTTTTGCGCAAATCCGATACACGCAGGAGTGAAATTGTCAATTTTTTTTCACTTGAACTGTAATATACTATTGCGATTTTAGGTCATTAACTTTAATTTCTAATTTTGAGACATAGAACAATGGGACAATTTTAAATAAGTAACAAACGAAATTTCAGCGCCACGTGCACAGCAAGTAAAATTAACGTTTATATTATAAAAAGAGTGCGTCGAAACGTTTTCGTTTTTTTCCTTTGTCTGTATTATCTTATCTTTATCTATTTTCAAATACATTGTGTAAAAATATTTGGTAATTGTAAAATTATTACAAAAAATATCAAAACTGCTAAAATTTTTGGAGACCCCCTGCTGCCGGCGACGCACAGCTTAAGAAATTCTGCTATAGAACAAGCTTTGTACTTACCATGAGAATTGGGTAGTGGAAGATTTGGCTATACTGTTGTTGTGTCCATATTACATGGAAGAATGGTTGTCAAAGCATCCTCCAAAGTGAGGTTGGAATTATATTTTACACTCCAATTTTGAGGGAGATCACCTCGAGGATTTTCCATGGATCTCCCACCTCTCTCCCCTTCCACTAAACCCACATGAGAGGACTTTCGGCTCGCCACATATTTAGAGTGCCACCATGCCGCACGGACACTATACATTGGCAAACATCTATGTCTTCGAACCTGAGCCCTTCGGTACCACAGCAGGCTAGCCTAACCACTATACCGTCTGGGCGACATTTGGCTCAATTAACATACAGACAATATATTCTGCCAGGCTTTAAGTACTAAAATTTTTCTATACATACAGCGCTTCGCTATATTCTTTGTTCGCATACGAGCAAGATACGAGTACTCTACTACAGTCCCTAGTTAGTTTCTCTAAATTTTTAACAGAATGATTAGAACTGAAGAGTCACGTGCTTACAAAATTACATTAGGACACGATAACTGCGTATTTGCTCAATCTGGGCCGCGATTTGACATCCCAGGATATTCCCGCATACGCCATTCCCTCTCCTCTTTTTTTTTTCCTAGCATTAGAAGCATTAATTTTCAAAACAGCTGTTTATGTTTTTATAATTTTCACTTTTTCCTCTATTTTGAATGCAAACTGTTTTCATTCTTCGAAAACTGATAAAAACAAAGGTGAATTTTGACAGTTAATAGAATATGTGTAACTCGCGTATCCTCATTCTCCCGATTCACCGCAAATATAAGAGGAAAGCTAACTCCTGATTTGTTGCAATAGAAAATTTTTTTCTTGAAATAATAAATCATGATATTTACTATGCATTATTATTATAAATATTTTCTATTATGTTTATTTCATCAGAATATTCATGATGAAAGCAATAAGAGCCGAATTAATTGATACAGTTAAAGCAAAGACTATGTACTTCCTAGAAGTTAAGTTTATTTATTTTAGTGACTAATAAAGTCTGGGAAAGAGTCTTCAATAATGAAAAATTCTTAATGTATTAAAACTACCATCACGACCACCGGCAAAAGTTTCTTCAAAATTTTATTACGATACTATTAATCTTTAAATATTTCATTAAAGATATTATGAATTGGGAAACTGAAATAATAACATGGACTTTATTTCCTATTTTATCGAAGAAAAGTAGGATACATGTACAGCTTTCCTTTATATATCTTAGGAGTTCTAAGTGTTTGAGAACTTGATGAATACCAGTTTATGATTTGGGAAATATCTATTGTAGTGCTTGAAAAAACTTAATTTATAATATGAAAAGAAGTACGTGGGATGAAAAAACATGTAATATGGGACACTTCCTGTCCGGGTTAAGAAAAAGATGAGAGTGATTAGTAGGAAGAACAAGGTAGCTAATTAAGTAAGGTCAGTTAATTCTATTTTCGAAGCAACCCATTTGTTATCCTTTTCTAGAAACTCAACGACATTCCTTCGAAAAATCTGTTAAAAAAATGTATTAATTTTTGTGGAATTTCCTTTGATATAACTATTTTAACTTAAATTAATTTGCTATATTATTACTGCCTTTCAAAGACTGACGTTTCTCTACCTCATCTACATCGGTTCTGCATTATGTGGATGAAGTGATCTTTTTCTCATCAATCATCTTTACACTATGAATAGTAAATGCTATTTCTATGAAACGCCAGTCATTTTAATTGCAGTTTTTTTTTTCCACATTACACTGCTTAAAGGAAAACAAGAAATGTTAATCTTGTAGCTGCTAAATACTTAATCGGAACTAAAGAACAAAGAAGAAAATATTTAGAATAACTTAATTTTAAACCTAAATTTTGAATGTCTTTTTTAATTCAATAATTAGTTTTCCTTTGTTTTATTCTATTATCTATCGATAAGAGAAAGTGATTGTAGCTATTGCTTTTAATTACGATACATTGAATTTACAAAAGTTAATGGAATTTTTATATTAACCTTTATTTTAATTACGCTGTCAGTGTTAATTTTTACGAATTTTCAGTCGTAGTGAATGTCAAATTATTCAAATTATATCTCAAATAATTCTTCTTTACCATCTCAATTTTCTGGGAAAAAAAAGAGACCTAGCCATAGATTAACAACAGCACTTCAAGAAAAGATAGCCTCCTTGTAATGAAAATAAAGTACTTTTCAGATTGGGTGAGACTACTTGAAAAGGTTGAGGAAGCTCTCATTAACTGATAATCGTTGTTATAAACTAAAAAATGTGCAAAATGGTTTAACTCTCTATTGTGTAGAAAACTTTCGTCATCAGTAAGAGATACTTTTCATTTTCCTCAGCTTAATTCTTTGGAATTCTTCAAAGCCTACGCAAATGAATTATGGAATGTGTAACACTTATACAGAAATCAGTACAACATTAAAAAATTTGCGTACAAATGGAATACTGATTATGTAAGCACATATATGTGTGCTAATGTAATCTCTATTCAAAATTAAAAGGGAATAGTTTATATCGGAAAGAAATGAGCAATACCGTATGTTAATGTTAAGTAAAAAAATAGAATGCTAAAGTTAAAATATAAATTAGCTAAAATTAAGGATGAAATTCAAATGCGATACATTTAGCAAATACCAAACGTAACAGAAAATAAAATATATGTAAACAAAAATGGAACAAATGCTAATATAACCAAGCATAGTGGTCTAAAATGCTTCTGCCCGAAACCGTCAGATAAAATCCAAATAAAATATAAGGCAGCCGATTACATTTATAAAAGAATTAATAAAAATAATAATAGTAAAATATAGAAAAAATGAGAAAACGTAATTCCGAGTAAATCATCGTTGCAGAAAAACATTTTAAAGACAGGCTTTTGCTAATGTTTTTATAAATGTAATACACTGCATTTAATTATTTTTTTCCATTTTTGTTTATGTTTTATTTGCTATTCTGTTTTTTTCCTTTAACATTTCGGTTAGGAATAAAAGGAATTAAAGGCATTCTCCTTATGTGTTTTTGGTTGAAATTTTCAGCAATTCGTCTAGGAACTAGAATGCTTTGTATCGGGCAAGGGTACAGTTGCTTGTAAACATGCCTGCTCATAAAACACTAACAGGTCTAACAGATACATAATATATTTATCACTTTATATATATATATATATATTTAACATTTCTCTAAATCTGACCGTTTTCAAAATCTATCATTTTGTCTAATTTGTATTTTTTACTAAGACTTTCTCTTTTATTTAGTTAATTTACCTTTTCTGTTAGCATATTCTATATCTTTCTTATTTTTTATACATTTTCTACTCTTTCTAATCTTCTTTCGTCTTTATTATATTTCTCTCTATAATTATACGCATTAGTATAAAAATTCTCGATATTCCAAATCCGATCATCTCGAATTTTTCTCTTACATTAATAATTCCCTTGCTAATTGTCAGACCTTGCAAAAAGTAATTAAACTAGAATACTGCTCCGATTAGTTCAAAATTCTGCAAAACTTCTAGCCTATTTATTCTAAGTAAATGAAGGTAAAGACAACTTTCTTATCGATTGTCTGAAATCAGTTTAGTACAATGCTTTATGGAAAACTAATTGCAGAGTGAAGAATATTTGTATGCTATAAGTGAGCCGAAATATTGCACGCACTTAGTAACAGTCACAGACATTATTCCGAATATGCTGGCATCGATTGCGAATTTAACTGCGGTTTTAACTTATCATAAAGTGAATGAACTCGCTAAGCACGAATAGTTTTGTCCTAGTTTGATTTGAGATGATGGATAAGTACATTGATTTATGGTTTTCTCCCATAACGATATGCATAGGGTAGATGTGGAACAGCTTCCCTTGAGAGTTTTCCACGAAAGGCAGTACATCCAAGACTGATAATCAGCTCACGCTTTCCCATAAATAATTTAAACTGACTAGCACTAAAGAAGTTGCTGCAGACGAAAAATGACAAGATTCAAAATCATGCGGTAACAAAGATTGTTTTAAAACTAAGAGAAGATACCAATGGTTCGGGACAATAATTATTAAATTTGAATTATTAAAGGCTGGACTAAAAATCTAGAACATATGAGTGGCAAAACATTTCATCCGTGAAATAGCTTGGTGACTTTATTAAGGAAAAATATTTTTCGTGATTTATATAATTTTTCGTAAATATAAATGTCAGTACAGGTCTAATCTTGTCACAATACGTATACATCGTGAAACCTTATTTTTTTTGTAGGTGACAGTGACTTGGGGATTTTTTTACTGTGAGAAAGGGCTGTACTTTTAACCTCACTTAGGGTTGCAAAGCACTCGAAGGCTATCTGTTTAAGAAAAGAAATGCCTAATTGGAGACATGTTTTAGAGAAACTGGCTAGTATTTGTTTTACACCTGTGGAAATCAACAATGACTCCCATGCATCTAGCCCATTGGCTGGGATTTGAACCCATGTCGATCTACCGGTTTTCAGTGGTTTTACCGTTTGGCCGCTGGTGAGCTCACCTCACTCAGGGAAATTATTTCAAGTACTCGCAATTCTGCTGCTTTGGGTGCTCCGAATATTTTGCCCCGCTAGCGTCAAATTACACTATTGTCGGTGGTTATCTTAGCAGGACAGCGTCTTGCTTTCTGCAACACTAATGGCACTGAATTTCTTCCCCCCTTCTCTCATTTTGTAATAGTTGAATGAACACAAAGCAAATTTTTTTAATTTGTGGGGAATTTTTAATAAGGAAGATATGAAATGAAATGGAGTAAAAAACTAAGGAACAAAATAGAACATGTTTAATTTGTTGTTATGGTACATATTATAAAACTAAGGACTATAATCGAACATGCATGCATAAATTTCTCAACATTTAACCTTTAAACTCTAAAGTTCAAAGCTCTAATTAGAATTTGAAATTTTAAAGCATTGAATGAACTTTGAAATTCCATGTTAAGTAATACAAAAATCTGTGGATCGTAAAAAAAAGTTATCAAACAAGGAAAGGGGGGCGAATAGACGAATCTTCAGCTGACAATCAGAGTAAATCTTACAAATATTCTTTAAATTTTTCATCTGCGAAAATCATCTAAAAATTTATTTTGCTGGTGAATTAGATTTCGTTGAAACCTTGCGTTAAACTGATAATATAATTAATGATTTTTGTTGCACTCCTCATTACGCAAGATTGTTTAATGTCTTGTCTCAGATTTTTTTAATATATATATTCCATGTTTACTTCTTGGGTTTTGCTCAATAAGTTTCGCTAAATGTCAATAGCACTTAGAGAATAAACCAATGCGGTTATGCAAAATGATTGTTTTTTCTGTAAAAGGAAGCTATCTCATGCTTCGAAATTTTTCATCTGAAATCAGTGCTAAAGGAAGGTTGAATTTTGAAGAATAATAATAATTAATTAAAGCAATTAAATTTTAAAACTTAAAGCTTTTTAAAATATAAGATTTGCTGTGCATTTGTTCAGTAATTAATTTTAATCTAATAACTTAAGATGAACTAAGCCATGTATGTATACTCCCTACTTCCTTTCGCCCTATGATAAATGATGCAGTCTTAGAACACAAGACAAAGACAGGAAGATTATTTGAAATTGTTCTCCAAAGTTTAAATCTAAGAAGAGAATGAATACCGCAGTTATTTAAGAAACGGAAGTTATGTACTCGAGACGAGGAGCATTTGTGCAGTTCCGTGTGCTAAAATTATTAATAGGCCTTAGATGATGATTCAGCTGAAATTTTCTTTCACACAACCAAGTTTCCTTCACAGGCAGAGTTCTGAAGCAGTTTATTCTTCCGTTCTGTTTCAAGGGAAAACTACAAGTATGCAATGAAAATATTTCTCTTTATATCAGCAATAATTAGCATACGGGCTAATTTTGAGTAATGAGCTGTTTCTTTACTTTCTGCCCTAGTGAATTTCATTGTGAGATTTTAACTATGCTTATTGAATAACCAACCATCTATGAAGGAGTGAATTAATCACTTTACAGTTTACGAAGGCCATTATTATATTAAAGTTTTAAATATTTAGTGCACGTGCAGAAATACTCCATTCTTTAAAATGAATTTTAGTCCTCATATTTGCTTATAGAAGGTTTATTATCCACACATGCAATTTCTTTCATGCATTTTCTTATTTTAGAAGGAGATAGATCGTTCATTCAGTGTCCGATAGATACATATATGATTCACCATAAGCTCAGCTCTCAGTCGATGGAAGGGCTGGTTTCAAGGGATTTTAGTAATTTTCACCGAGTCTAAATGAATACTTCACTTCTGTTAGAAAATCCCTTTCGAAGGCATCCCACTTAAGTAAAAGCGCTTGAGAGCACTTTCTTATAATTAAGAAAACACTAGATAAGTTTTTTTTATTTTCTTCAAATTTAGTAAATGTTAACAGTTCGCTTTAAAAATTTCTAAACTATTCAAAGTTTTTATCTAGAAATGTAAAGAATTTTTTCAGTCTATAAAAAATGCAGAAACAAAAATTACATTAGCGCCATAACGGTACTTCTAATTTTTCATTTCTATGCTATCTTGAACTAAACTGCTCTGACTCATCAATGCATCTATAAACTTACGAATATACTATTTTTCGTGAGTTTATCCTTGAACTGTTGAATTGTATAAAATTGCAATACGTAATACAAGGTTTGGATTTGCTTCGATAGTACATATCCTAAAATTGGAATGATTAACAAAGCTGAATAAAATTGGCAAAGAGAATCAGCATTTTCCCTTGTAAAGGTGACAGAATGCAATACTTAGATAAAAATCAAATTTCTAATGGTAATGGATTATTGATTTGTTTAAAGAAAAGTTGAAAAGTTAAACTCTTGTTTTCGAAAAAGGAAATCAAATTTCTTGTTCTAGCGAATTTTGACTTGGGCCTCTATAATTTGGAAGTGACATTTAAGAAATCTATTTTAGCTACTTAAGCTTTCTGTGTAATAAATGATTAGGTAAAACCATAACTTCACTTTTATTGATGGCGTTAAATGACCTACGCATGAAATCAATATCTCTAACGTATAAAATTCTAAAAATACCAAGGTAAGAGTACATTTTGGCGGTACCGTTTACTTCAGGGCACCTACGTAAGGTAAATATTATACTTTTTTCGTTGTTTATTCTGACACGTCTATGTATATTTGAGTTTTGAACAGAATATTTTATGATGGTAGATAAAATTTGGTTAAGTTAGGCTGTTAATAAGAAATATTTTTCATTAATAGTAATCTTGGAAATTTCATAGTGTATATGCTAGAATAAAATGTTGTTCAGTTATTCAGAAATATTTCATATATAACATATTTTAGAAGGTTAAAAATATGATAATAGTTTGTTACGTGCAAGAATAAAAATTGTGTACCGAAATTTTGTACTTCAGGGCTATTAAAGTGTCTTTCAGAAATATTTTTTTTAATTTGATTAGCACTTCACGACCCGTAAAACTTAATATCTTTTGTATTCGAAGGCGCAACAATTATTTCTGTGAAGTTATTATAAAGAAACTACATTTTCTGTAAGAAAACAACTACCGCTTTAAGGACAAGATTTAAACAAAAAAATTTAAATAAACTTGTGGTACAGAGAAAAAATTGGGAAACGTATTAAATTCGGAAGGTAAAATATTACTTGCTACAAAAAAGCCTTTTATTTTATGTTGTGTTAATCTCGATTTATAATTTTTATGGAATTTATAAATTTTGATGATAGGCTTTTAGACTTTTAAGTTTCTAAAAGCCTTAAATAATAACGCATATGATTATGGAAGGTAATGCTTCAAATTTATATACGCATAAATTCAAATTTATATGCGCATAAATTTGAATGATAACTTATGGCATTTTATGACAAATAAATATTTGCTTACCTATATCAGAAATATTGCGTTTATCATATTCTTTAATTCTTTTAAACTCAAAGGGATACTGCTACATGTGTTTCTTTTAACATCATCCGATATGTTATAATACTGTGTTTCTACTGTGTTTCTTTTAACATCATCCGATATGTTATAATACTGTGTTTCTACTGTGTTTCTTTTAACATCATCCGATATGTTATAATTTCATCTCAAAATATGATTCTTACACTATTTTTTCCCCGTAGAAATAATTGATTTTGATGCAGGAGAAAGTATAAAACATTCTTAGTTCTGTATCAAAGCTGCATTTTTAGATGACAAGTATTGGTGTTGGTGTATTGAGAATACGGCAAAGCACACTAGGGCTATCTGCCTAAGGGGAGGGATGCCTTCGTGGAGGACTTTCTAAGGGAAACTGGCTCGTATACACGTTACACATGAGGAAAACCACGAAAACGCCCATGCAGCCAGCCCGTTCGCGGGATTCGAACCTCGGACCGAACTACCAGTGTTCAGCGGTTTTACCGCTCGGCCGCTGGTGACAAGTGTTGAATTAAATATTGCCAAACGACAGACAGGAAATTTATTCAAATTGAAAAAATACTTTTGCAGTTTCTTACTATTTGCAAAAAATTAAGATAAAATATTCGCAAAATCTATCAAGTCCTTAATAAGAAAGAAATTTATGAGAAAATTTTCACATGAATCATATTAACATAAATAGAATGATGTATATTAAATTGATGAAAACGAAGGTAATAAGATTATTTACTCAGTAAATTTTATGAGAACTGAATATAGAAGCCAGAGCTTGAAAAGCTGAGAACTTTTCTTGTTACAAATACTATGCTTTACAGCGTCTATTCTTCTAACTGATTAATCATCTCTATGTATGCAGTAAGTAAAATCACTCTGCTCGAAGAAATTAAGAACCGAATCAGAGTACTTCTGCTTTCTAATTCCCAAGAACTCCTTCGCAAAAAATCATCATATTGGTAAACTTAACTTTGTCTCAGTTAAAGAAATACAAACATTTTTTGATCTATATGTAAAGTATACGTAGAATGGGGCTTTTAAATTATGGCTATACATTACAGCTTTTTGTTGAATGTTTAAAGAATATAGATGTACATCTATACGAAAAGCACACTCAAAAATGTAAACATTGCGTGGCCTCTTTGAATATGAGGAATTAAGAAGGATACAAAATTAGAATAAGATTAAAATGTGCAATATAATAGTAAAGGTACTGGAGGCAATTCTTCCCAGTTTAATTTGATAATTAATTTGAAATTAAATAAACATAATTGTGATTATTCGAGAAGCATATCGTTAATTCATTGCGTTTTGTCATCATTATTTTATAACTGATATATACAGATGGCATTTGAGTTAAAGTACAGGAACGGGGAGAAGAGGCAAGGCGAAATAACACATTAATTATTTTTTAGAAAGAAAATAAAATTAAATTAAAAGAAATTAACTGTTCCCCCCTTGTTTCTAAGGGAATAATTGAGAAAAAACACGAAAACATCTATGCTGTCAGTACGTATGGTGTGACTGCCCCTGGGTCGAATTACCACTGTTTAATGTTCTTATCCATTCGGATACAGATTGACAAAATTAGAAAGCTCTAATTTGATAACTCTGGATTGAGGGCAGCTCCTCGCTACGATATCATAGAAACATCATACAACTAAGCAACATTACCTGAATTCTTCTCAAAGTCACTCTAATTTATGTATGTAATTGATTTTTTTTTATCGCAGAGGACATGAAAAAAGTGAAGACAGAATTGCGAATCTGTCTTCATTTTTTTCACGTTGTTTATTTATGTTTAATTGAAAATAAATATTTAAACATTTGACTAATTTATGCATATTGTTTATTCGAGCGAGTAAGGATTTTATATTTTATTTTATGAAGTATTACATTTTACAGGAGAACGGAAAAGCTCAAGATCGAAATTCTTTCTTTTCATTTTGAATTAGAATAATTTGAGTTAAGAGAATCTTCTTCAAATGGAGATTTTTAAAAGAAATTATATACCTAATTTTATTTTATTCATTCACAATTATTTTATAATACACTGTCTACTTCGTCGAACCAATTATTACTTATCAGCGGTATTTTCTTTTTGAATTGGCAATGTATTAAAACAATTTCATCTCCTTTGCGAAATCATTTGAAGTATCTCTACCTGTCTAATGGAATATTCCATCTGTTCTTTATATACCAGGTGAAAGGTAAGGTAGATTGATAAGTACCTGTTTCTGGTTAATTTTCCCGCTTATATACTGCTTCGACGAAAAACAGACGGAGTACAAGGTCGTTAAGAAATCTTAAGGCATTTAATGAAATTACAAGTTTTGCTGGATATTACGTTATCCTGAGAATAATAATCCTAAGAAATTATCTTAATCTCTTAAGTACTAAAAATGTGTACTGCTTTTCTAGTTAAAAAAAAAAAGAAAAATAATAAATGATGAAATTAGCAAATGCGTAATACTAATTTAGCTTTACGCTCCATTTCTTGTTGTGTACAAATTTTCCCTTACTTCCTATTAGTGCGTTCTGATTTTTTCTAGTCTTTTAATTTCTTCAGAAACTACATCCACAGATCAAACGAAGAAAACCACTTCACTATATTTTTCATTCGAAATACCAGTGAAAAAATTAAATAAAAGAAGCTGCAACATTTCTAGGCCGAAATATCACATGATGTATATCCGTATGATGTTTGGAATAGCTATTTTTCGCTCGGACGGCTTTTATTTGCTCATTTCACTACGGAAATTTACACAGGCATTGATCCGTAAAGAATGATTGTGGAAAAAATGAAGCACACACAAACAGAAGGGGAAGGAAAAGAAAAAGAAAGAAAGAAAGGAAAAAAATGCTCAATTTTAAATGCCGTCAATTTATACGCGTTTAAACGTTTAGTCAGGATTGTAGTTGATAACGTACCATATATCTTATTTATAATACCACCTAATAAGACAATTTCAATAATGCGCTGCAAATAAAAATGCTAGGTTACTACTAATTATATACACATTTCTGTATATATTGTGCTCTGCAGCTGTGATTAAAACACACGCAGTTTCATCTCCTATAACTGTTTGATGTGGCTTATATAACATCATTTTTAATATACACATTAGAGCATGGTGGAAAAAAAAGGCATTAGGGTTTAGTAAAGCAAGAGAAAGTTTATCAGATGAGGAAAGACATGAGGAAGCATCAAGGACATAGCCTGCAGGCTTTCCTATGTCCCGTTCATGACCTTTCTCATGCATAGATTATGGAATACTTAAACATATAATTTACAACTATTAAAATAACAATATAACCTCTAAATAAAACTGAATAATAAATTAACACAACTATAATTTTTAAAGACTTTAAGTTCTTTTGAATGTCCAATGTAAATTTAGTAAAGTCTCTTGACGAAAATAGTTCCACAAGGTAAATGTTCAAATGTTTGCACAAAGTAAATATTCAATAAAAGTCTTTCAAATTTTGTTGATAAAAATATGTCTATTTTAATACAGATTAATCTGAGAACTGTCATGTGGAAATATAATACTCAGTTTATGGCTAACTAAATAAGTTCTCCTTATTGTGAATACATATATATAATACACTAGAAAATACAATATAAAAACATAATAATATGATGCAGTACTAAATAACCCAATGATACTTGATTATTAATTGGCATGTCCTTTCCAACAAAATCAGCATACCAACTTGCTGATGGTTGGGGGATGCTTAAGTACAATATATCAAAAAAACGCCGTTCCTTAGAAAAAGGTAACTTTTTTGGGCATTTTACAATTGTCAAAATTTTATTTAAAAGGTCTTTCATATTAATTAATAAAAATACAACATTATACAAAATTGAGACTGAAATTTAAGACAAATAACTCGTATAATCAGGTTAAAGTCTTTTAATTTTTTAAATATAATTAAATATTACCCTACAATAAGAAGAAAGAAAACAAAAATCTTATTTTAAAATTATGTAAAATGCATGTGTGTGTGCGGTAGCACAGTATGTAAGGTATAATAAAATACGATGGCTATGTTAAGAAATAATTGCCGACCTAAAATTGACTATTCTAAATTTTATATTCTCCCCGTAAGTTCATTCTTTTTCCCAAATTCGAGATCTTTCCAAATTACATAGCACTGCTTCAAAAAGATAACTAAAAATTAACCAATCACGGCTTAGCTTCATATATGCACCTACGTAGTATAAATATTGCTTCGCGAGTAATGACGCCTTCCTTTTTTCCTGACTTCTGCCATGCAAACAACTCTGCGCCACTTATGCTGTCAAAGATGCTTTCATCGTGCCTTTTAAACAAGTGTACATAAAAATTTACAGTATTCAACGATGATTGAAAAGTAATTTGTCTGACAAAGAGATGATTGGAGATGTGTAAAAATAAAGATGGTAATTCGCCGAAATTAGTCTTGTCAACGTCTTCTTCCTGCATTTTTCACTCAGCCATGACGACTGCAAGCTGCTAAAAGTAACAGTGTCTTCTACGCAGTTAAAATACTACATACATACTATACTGTGCTTGTTCCTTAAATTGGATTCTGAATAGTGAAAACAATGACATTCTCATTTGAATCCAGTGCCAAACGAAGAGCAGATCATCAGATAAACTTTATTAATTGAATGTTAGAAATTGCAGCGAACGCGCGAGTACAGCATTTAGTCCAGTAAATCCGAAATCTAAAATTAAGGTTTGCGTTTATTACGGAAATATATAAATATTTTAATGGCACATATCAATTTTACGTTCATACAAAAACCAGGTCTTATTCCGTATCAACGTTCAAACTAACTGAAAAAGATGAAAGGAAGTTTACCATGTTGCCGTTCTATGAATTTCTGCTGATAATGGAAGCTGAAAAGCACAATAACTAATTAATATACTAAAAATTGTTAACCCCGTACACATTACTATCATAAATGTTTTCTGACAGAAACATTCACTTCGCTTTAGCTTAAAAAAACTGAATGTACTTACTATTTTTAATTTATGAAATCGGTTTAAAAAAATATATGAACTAAATCCTATTCCTTAGATTCCACCCAGAACAGCGCTATAAAATAATCTATACAGACATTTTAGCTGTTTTGAAGCTTAAACTCGAGTTTGCAAAATCAGACTGCAGTTTCATTATTATTTTATATTTTTTCCTCCCCCCCCAACCT
Source organism: Stegodyphus dumicola (assembly GCF_044657685.1). Classification (NCBI taxonomy): domain Eukaryota; kingdom Metazoa; phylum Arthropoda; class Arachnida; order Araneae; family Eresidae; genus Stegodyphus; species Stegodyphus dumicola. The sequence continues at coordinate 191,728,175 of NC_140780.1, forward strand.
GTGACCGTGTGGGCAAGACCGTTGAATACTGGAAGTTTCACCAGGGTTCTATACCAGGCGAACGGGCTGGCTGCATGGTTGGATTTTGTGGTTTTTCCCATGTGTGATGTGAATGCAAGTCAATTTGATTTAGAAAGCCCTCCAAGAATTTATTCCTCCCATTAAGGAGGTAACCTTCATATGCTAACACTCAAACAACCTACCCTAATCAGTAATAAGTCCATTAATTTATCTTGTTTTAGAAAGATTATTATCATTTTATGGAAGCTCTTCCCTTAACCTTGTTATCTAATTTACACATCTTTAATAACTCCTTATTTAATTACTGTAAACTAAAAATTTTAATTAAAAGGTGATATCTTTAGGTTTGCGTAAGGTACGATTTAATTTCATTAAGGAAGAAAACGGAAAATTTTCTTCTTATTAACTTATGCGTATATTTTCTGCTCTGCTTAATATTAATTTATGAAGTTATTGAAGTGAATTAACATATTTGCCTTCTTTAGCATTATATACCACCATTTTCAACTTATTTGTTTAAATGGCTGCAATATGGAGCATTTGATTAAGGCAAAACATGCGAGGATTATCTATGAAAACTTTAAAAAGTTTTAGCTCAAACCATCCCAAAAATTGATATACGAGGATTTGATGCTCTTCTTTGTAAGCCAAACCTCTCGACAGAACTTTCATTTGGACTGATGTTAAGCGCCTCCGTTCTGTAAAAACAATATAGTGAAAAACTTCCTCTAGTTACCTGGGATTCGAATCCGGGCTTAGAGGCCTGTCCAGTGGGCCTCCGATAATTATCATTCCACTCGAAGCAGTTAATTGTTTGCAAGCTTTAAAATTGCACATATGTAAAATGTATGTCCACTGCGTTTTTACTTATACAAAACAATATTCTTAAAATGTTTTTAAATAATATATATATACTAAAAAAATTATGTATTTTATGCATAGATATATATATCTACATATCTTTCAAATGACTGCAGTTTATTTATTTTTACGGATATGTAAAATACTTTGCTCACATACCAAGAGAAATCTGAACTTCTATGTATAATTTGAATTTTTACTCTCTGAAAAATTTGTTTAATTTTTCTGCTATTACAAAGTGATATTAATTGCCATTTAGAAATGTGCTCAAAAATGGGGAACGGAGGGATAAATGCATTTAGCAATTCTATTATTCATTTTATAGAGGTAATTACTTTAAACTCCACCTTTTCTTAGTGTGATGCTTTCTTTTCACCTACTTGGCAACTAGAGTTTCGATTCAAGCTTATGCATTACAAGAATTTTGCCATATTTTCTTGATTTATAATGACGAATATTGGAATTTCTGTATAAAAGAGCCAAGCATTTCAAGATTTCATATTTTATTCGGTTTTCTCATTAAAATAATATTTTTCACTTTGTTGCGGAATACTTTTTTGCTGAATATTAGTTTACTATGTTATCATTTACTCAGTCCTTTTTCTCTTTATTGTTTGGCTTTAGTTGAGAGTACTTTGCATAGTAGAAAACGGGGTTGTCTACCAAAGAAGCATACTTGATGTACATGAAACAAAGGTATTGTAATGGTGCTTTCCTTAAGCTTAACAAAATAGATGAACACAGCACATTAGACATGTGAGAAAGATTATAAGACGAATAGCAGGTGATTAACTTGACTGGTATAGGCTGCTGCGTTGTTTCAGATCTACTTTGCCATTACATTAAATCGTCAGGTACTTGGCTGCAATTCCATGCTTTGCATCATGGTAAATGCTGTCTCTTCGACAGCTATATTCCATGTCAAGGCTCCGTGCATCACATCGCCGCACTACGCTGAAAAGAACTACGACTACTGGCCCCATCGATAACCAAAGCGGTACACTCTCACACACAGGAAGACATCAGGAATACAAATACAATCTTCACACATTTTTTGGGCTCTACAGTGGAATTAGAAAGCACTGTATTTAATTAAGGTTTCGCCTCTTTAGCACTACGCAGCCGCAAGGGGGAATGCAAATTTCTCAACAGTCTTTTTAACACTTCGAAGAGATTTTACTATTTCTATTTTCGATAATATCACGTTTGTTAAAATAACAGTTGTTGATAATTGATGATGAATACGACCTTTCAGTTACCTTTGATATTATAAAAGTGCGTTGCAAAATACAACGTTAATTTTACCATTTTAGAAAGTATATTTATTTGGACTCTTTAAGAACATTTTTCAGCAATTCTTATTTCATATTATTAGTGTTATAAATAAAGTAGGTTTCTAACACCATACGTTACGTCAAATGAAATAATTCTAACTATGTTTGTGGACACTATCTATAAAAATTAAATCTAAAAGAGTGGAAAATATTTGAATGATCTGATATTTTTACACCATTTTACATTAAAAAAAAAAAAAAGAGATACAGAGACAATTGCCGGAAAGTTTTAAAAGAAATTCCCTTTGATTTGAGGTTTAGCATTATTCAGCAGCAAAGATTTAGTTTTATGTGTTGATAACAGTGTATATTATTTTTATTTAAAAGAACAGCAAATTATTTGTATGATTTTTATATTTAAAAATTCCTTCATACATTTGAATGTTTCGTTATTAAACTCTTCTTTGAGGGGATATGATGTAATTTGAAGCTTTCAAATTGCTTCTCTTATTCTTTTAAAGTACTTAGAATGGATTTTCAATCCATAACCATTCTCCCCTTAGAAAAGTTTTCTTCACTCTGAACTAGCGAATCTCTTGCTTTACTTCTTAAATATTTACAGCGAAAATATTCTTTTATATGTTTCATCTAATATAAGCTCTAAATGATTTTATTAACTAACTAGTGGTATTGTGTGTCATTTCTCTTTAAATCTCTTGCCATTCGTAGTCTCTTATAGTTTTTAGATTCCCCTATGCCAGTGCACTGTTTAATTTTTTACAGCCAGGATTGTCAAATTCTTCAAGGATAATTGTCTAGTACACCACCGAAACCTTGTCGATGTAATCAATAATAGCCACCCCATATTAATATGGCATTTATGTATACCTATATTTATTTTGTCTGTAATGTTTTATTATGCTTCGAATGATGAGCACGCTCTTCATTTGTAATTTCGTTTGCATTTAAATACCTATTAGATAATCCTAGATTAAATTTAATAATGTTGCTCTTTTCTTTCACTGCAAATATGCTTGTAATTAGCCGTAATTATCTTAATGTGTATCTGTAATTACTTTTTGGAAATCATGGCGTTAAAGAATGAATCTTCATTAAATTCGGAAGTCTAGGACGGAGAACAAAAATGCCCTAAATAGTATATTCTCTCTAGTTAAAAGTGAGTAAATGGGGTGGAATTTAACTTTTACTTTGTGTGTATTTGTTTCATAATCAATGAAAGCTATGCATTTGCATACAATCAATGAATTCCATGCATTTGCATCTGTTTAGTACATGAGTATGGAAACTGAAATAAAAATGGCAATTTACGGCCATTTTTATTCAAATGGCAATTTACGGCCATTTTTATTCAAATGGCTTAATGATGATTAGTAAAACTTGCTGGGAAAGAATTATACTATAGCAAAATCAAAATTATCTATGAAGTAGGTGCAAAAGCTGATGAAAGTTTATGACAGTTTTCATTGTCACTACTCACTGACATAATAACAACTATATTGCTATGATTCTAGCGTAAAATACTGTCCAGCATAGGAAAAGCTGATTAAAATAATGACAATCACTTCAGTTGAGTGTTATACTTAGGAGACAAAAATCACTAATGGATTAAGTAAAAGAAAAGGAAGTTTAATACAAAAGATGTTAAAACAACAGCCATGTACTGAGAAATCGTAAGCTAATGGTGTAATAGTCAGAGTAGTCGCATTGCCGATGTTTATTTTGTAAAGTTATTATTTAAATTAACCAGTTATTATGATTTGGATCTTTATTGGAACTTCTCCTTTCTGTTTCTTCATGAGTGTAGCTAGCATTTAAACTGAGATGTTAGTATTTTAAGACAGAATGTGTTTCTGGCCTGCGCGTGCACGCTACGTTTAGTTCCTATTAGATTTGATAACTATAATTATTCCGCTTTGCGTTATATCGCACCGACGTATTGATTCTGTTGATTTTGGAGCTCGGGTAGAATTATTGTTCGAGCCTTAAGGAAGACTTAAACCGTGTAGTCTTTGACTACTGTTACAAGTTTAACTTAAAATTTGACTGTTTTTGATTAGTTGCCTTACCGCGAGATGTAGCTGATATTGTGTGACAGTAAAGTGCATTTATGTTCTAATTTCAATTTAATAAAAAAGTTATAAAAACCTTATTATGACTTGCAGTTACTTCAGATCTAGTAATAATTCGCTTCACGTCTGATGGGGTTATTAATTTCAGATCAAGTAAAACCCCATGATTTAAATTTACTGATGTTATGTTAGCTTGCTCTTCGGAACGCACAGAAATACTTTAAAACTGTAAGAAACCCTGAATTTCCTCCCAGGCCTGAAATAACAGTTATGAATTAATTTGCATTTTTAGATTGTAATAACATAGATTTCCAGTTGTGCTCGAAATTCAACCGCCTCTGCGTTATTCCTCTTCCGAAGCCGTAACCAGTTTCTGATTATTTCAGCTTAAAATGAGGATTAATATAAATCAAGAGACTGTAATCTCACCTTGCGCATTATTTTGTGAGGAATTTTCGTATTTTATCAAATAAAGGGATTTTAAATAAAATCTAGTAATTTTTTATGATTTAACATAAAATATACTATATTGTTTAGTTTATGATTTTAAATAAACTAATTAATACAGTGGAATGAAACTATGCCAGTTGTACACAGTGTTATGGAAGTGGATAAGCGTTACTAATATTAACATAAAATTTTATACCTAGTAATTTGCAATCGAAATATATCATTGGAATACTGTAATCATAGTCACTCTAAAATTCTTTGCAGACTTAGCCAACTCATATGTAGTGTTATAATTTCCACTGTTGGACAGCAAATCTCTCTTTCGTTCCAAAAGCTACAAAGCAAATCCCTTTGACATTCACTACCTTCTTCGAGTTTCCTTTTCAGTCTCCTTCTTGGTCGGGGTTTGTTATATACCATTCACTACTATTCTTAAGTATCTTAATCTATGTGGAAGTCTGAGAGTTGTATCTTAAAATACATCTGCGAGTTGTTAATCCGTTAGGTTTGTAACTATGTTACTATGGTTATCTAACGCAGATTTACAAAGATTAGCTCTGTGCGTAATAGTCTAAAGATTTGACAATTATTTAAATCCCCAAATTCGCAGGCATTTAAAATATGTATAAAAATAAAGAGAACAACTGAGTAAGCGGTGAAATGATAAAAGATTAAATTACTTGTTTCGATCATCTTTTTAAAGTTCCCTTTGACAACTGCACAGCATTTCCTTTCTTTCATTGCTATGAAATCAGTTTGTTGCACTATTTCCTAGCCGAAGTTTCAGCTGTTTCATATTAGGTGTTTAAATTTATTATTTTACTCTGGGAATAGGTTAATCATATTTAATGAAACACTGGTAACAATTAATCATCCTATGTTTTCTCTACTGTAAGGTTTTTATCAGATAATGCGCCCCTGAAGTATCTGTTGAACTTGCATATGCTATTAATAACGATTTATCCAAAATTAAAACCGTTACTTTAGTGGAAAAATAACAGTTTTCTGAGGAGGCAAGCAATTTAATGATCGATGATGCAAACTCTTGATGTAGGTTAAATGTATAAGTACTAAAGGGGACAGAAATGCATATGAAATTAATGACTAGATTTAAAATCCAAACATCCGGTCTCAAGCGTTCAAATATCACGTTATTAGCGGTCTTTTACACATTACAAAGCCAACAAGGTCGACTTTCTCATCTATGAATAATTAACCAGCCGTCTAAAGATAATTCTAATGTAAAATAAGCAGACTTGTTTATGGCGGTCTTTTGACGATCTCATCTCTGCATTAATAAGCAGCTGATGTTTTTTGTAGGCTCATGTAGGCTATTTTATCAGTGTTCAAATATGCTAATTTTTAATTGGGAAAAAATTCAGACAGTGTACACAATTATAAACATTTTTCAGCTGGATATTCTTTTTCACAAGAGCATGAAAGTATTACATTATGCATATCCCCCGTTTTAGATAAATATGCACGTTCATTTGTAGGATCATTTTTTTTTACATGCTGCTCTGGACTACCCCCTTATTTATTAATGCTTTAGCAGTAATTAAGGTACAGACATGAACTAAGCAGTTGTTACTTGGTTATCTTAATATTACGAGTAATAACATGCTTTAATAAGAATCTCGAATCTGTTCAGTTTAAAACTGAAGGAAGTTTATGATTTCATACATCAGAGTAATACAAAATTACATTGCAGTGATTCGTAAAAAACATCCATGTTTATACGCCTGTATAGAAAGGAAAACTAAACGCATTGATGTTTACATAATGGAATAAAGTGTATCTCCTCAGTTGCATACCAAATGTGCAGCGTTTTTTTTTATTATTCTTTAATTTTGATAGATTTTTAATTAATGCAACGGATCGCTCAACATCCGTTTTCTTTTCTCTCTCTTTCTTTAATAGCCCTCCAGCGGTTCAGCGATAAAATCTCTGAACACTGGTAGTTCTACCTGGTTTCGACTCCATACGAACGGGCTAGCTACATGGACGTTTTCGTGAATTTTCCCCAAGTGTAACGTGGACAGGAGCCAGGTTTCTTTAGAAAGAACTCCATGATAGCATCCCTCCTCCTTGGCAGATAGCCATAGAGTGCTTTGTCATTATCACATAAATAAAACTTTTGTTAAATACTGACACAAGAAAACAATCAGTTGTATAACCACCATTTTTCTTTGCCTTACTCAAAAAACTGCATTGCTCAAGAAACTTGCGAACGAAACAAAACCATCTCTAAATATATCTCAGTGTCATAAATGACCGTCGGGATCAGATTCCAGGCAAGATCATTTAGTGATCTCATTACGAAATAGATGGCGCCACATAGTCTGCTCAGGCTACGAAAAGCAGACAAATCGATTTTTTTCCTAGTTTGTCGTCTGCTTCTGTGTGCATGATCTTTTCCGTCGCTGTTGTTCTGAGTATTTTATTATCGATTTGTGCTTTTGCTTTTTGGTAAAAGTAAGAAGACACAAATTAAAATTTTCATAAGACAGAGAAAATGAGATAATTTTTAGGAACACAGAGTTAGAATAATAATTAACTTTGTCACTCATATTAAGAACATTTTGGTCGAAAAAATTTTGTTTCAGTCCAAAGGGGAAATTTGCTCAGAAGGTCTATTAATTTAGTTATGGCATTTTGCGTTAAAAACTTTAAATGTAAGTTCACTTTTCAAATTGCTATTTATAGCCCTGTATTATATTTAAAGAAATTAAATAATGAAGAATCTGCATAAATGTATGTATGTTTCTCGCATTGTGATAAAATAATGGTACCTAGAGCCATCAAGTTTTGAACAACACACATTTCCATCCAAATATGAGCATCTGGAAGCCCAAATTTGAAATTGGAATTTATTACTCCAAAGGCGATTTGTCCCTGAAGGACTATTGTTTTCGTTTTGCGATTTTGCGTTGAAAATTTTAAAAGGCTGTATCACTTTTCAGATCGTTGCCACCAAATACTATCTTCCTGTATAATATTTGAAGAAACTAAATAAGGAAGAGTCTGCATAAGTGTATGTATGTTTCTCTCATTGTGATAAAACAATGGTACCTAGAATTTTGAATGATGAATCCTACTGCGAATATGGGCATCTGAAAGCCCAAATTTGAAATTTGGAGTTTGTTTTATTATCAATTTCATATTCTGAAAACATTCAACGAATTTTTTATTAACAAACTCAGCAATTTAAAAGCGAGCAATAGCAACACTCTACGGGGGAAAAAATCCTTTTTATCTCCAGCGCGCGGAACTGTGTATCCGGAAATTCTGAAGATATGCTCATTTTAAAATTATTTTGCGACATTGCTGTTAACTGAATTTTATGGTTTAAGTGCAAAGAACATGATATTTAATAAATAAAGGTAACACACAAAACTTTTAAAAAACGCCCCTTTTGACGTAATTTTAAATCTGAAACCTTTCAGATTTTTTAAAAATTTTTATTTTAATGCATAAATGCATAAATGTATGTATGTTTCTCGCATTGTGATAAAACAACGGTACCTGGAGCCATCCAATTTTTAATGACGTAATCCTACTGCGAATATGGGTATCTGAAAGCCCAAATTTGAAGTTTTTGATTTTATTATCAATTTTATATTTTGTAAAACTTTAACGAATTTTTGATTAACAATTTCAACTATTTAAAAACGAGCAATGCAACATTCTACGGGGGGGAAATAAAACCATTTTATCTCCAGAGCACGGAACTGTGTATGGGAAATTCTAAAGATTTTTAATTTAATCCTTTTAAAATTATTTTGCGACATTGCTGTTGAACTGAATTTTATCGTTTAAGTTCAAAGAACATGTTATTTAAGAAATAAAGGTAACACACAGGACGTTAAAAAAACGCCCCTTTGGACGTAATTTAAAATCTGAAAAATTTCAGATAATTTTTAATTATCGATTTCATATTTTGTAAAATTGTAATGAATTTTTGATTAACAAACGCAACGATTTCAAAGCGATCAATGGCAACACTGTATGAGGAAAAGAAAAACAGTTTTATCTCCAGGGAGTCAGACTGTGTATCGGTAATTCTAAAGATGTACTCATTTTAAAATTATTTTGCGATGTTGCTGGTGAATTGAATTTTATGTTTTAAATGGGAAGAACATGATATTTAATAAATAGAGGTAACACACAAAACGTTAAAAAAAGTCTCTTTGGGCGTAATGTAAAACCTGAAATCTTTCAGTTTTTTTTTTTTTTTTTTTTTTTTTAATTTTCTATTTTTTTTAATAAATATTTTTTTAAATGCAAGTTTATGGCATCGGAATAAATCAACGTATACCTAACAATATTATATACATGCGCTTATTAATTAGTCTTCAGAAATAATTTAAGATTAAATATTAACAGTGAAGCAAATTTTTTAACTTATTTTATTGCGCTAAAGAAAAAGAAAATATTAAATTCAGCTTTCAGTGGCTAAATTATAATCTGTCAGTCATAATAGGGGCATGTAGTTTCTATGTATTATTGATGAAGTTGCATATATTTGACTCACTTAAGCATTCTTATACTTGTATCACATTTCTCTCATGTTTCTCAGCAGTCTATTGGTTGCAGTCACATTTTTTTATCATTCTAATAAATGTTGCTACGCGATAAGAGCATATGATACAGGGAAATAAAGACCAAGATAATTATGCAATTAAATCCTTTCCACCAGTTTACTTTCTGCGTCCTCAATAACCTAAGAAAATAACGAACACTCTGCGCAGCCAAAATCACACTTAGTTACAAAAAAAAAAATAATCATATGACAATAAAATGTAGAATATTATGAAATATTTTTAAGATTGTTTGAGTTCAAGTTGCAAAAAATTTTTGCTTTAAGGGAAAAAATATTTTCAAAGGATTTGCGCGCGTTCAGCACATTACTAATTAAAGATTTAACTAAATGAATATCCTGAAAAACTAAAAGTAGGAAAAATTTTCTATAAAAGAAGCAGTCGGCTTATTAATACAAGCACTAAAGTGAGAGATGTGACAAAACTTACATTGTTTTTAAGTATATTCCTTATTAATTCATTGTGAGTCTATCATAGCGATTAAATTTTATGGGCACTTTCATTACATTTTAAAGAATATAAGAATAAAATACTAGCTGGGTATGAAACCTGAAAAGAAAAATTGTTGAAAATTCGTTCGAAATAAAACATGAGCCATTTATTGGTAGTACATTTAAAGGTATCAAGGGGAAAGGCGTAAAGATATAAGCAGATAGGCGTAAAAAGAAGGTTACACTCCTAGTGAGTTCCTTACATTAATAAAATGAAAACAAGTGTGAAGTTTCAGAAAGTTCTCAATATGTTGTTACGTTACTTAATAAAATTTTCTCAGAGTTAATGCCAAATAATTTATATTTCTTTGTTGATAAATTTAGCCACATATCTTCTCGATACTTGATAATAACTTAGAATAAATAAAAGATTTTTCTAAAACTGTAAAAGATTTTCTGCGATCATAGATATCTGAATTATGTCTTACAGATTTATTATTAATATCAAAAGAATAAAATATTACAGATTACTTACATATACATGATATAATTAAGAATTTTGTGGCAGCTAAAATTAAAAGGGAATGTGTGTTAAAAATATAATCATGTACATTGAAGTACAAAATGTATTATTGCGTTGTGATTTTTGTGTGTGTGTGTTGTGTGTGATTATTGTATTACTATTAAGGTGCTATATATAAATATAGAGAGATAAAGAGAGAAACATATAATAATAATAACAATTATAACAATATAGGATCTGAATAATTGATATATATTTAGACTATAATGTCTCAAGCATAATAATTCATATTTTAAAATGAAAATATTCCGATTTTATTTCATGTAGTGCGCTAGAAAACTGCTAAGTAGCTAATTTTCTTGCACGTAGTTTCAAAATGTGTCATGTGTTTATATTTACTGTACATGCTCTCTAAAATTTACCATTTCAAAGCAATTTTCTTTTTCAGAGAAAAGCAAAGAAATTGAATATATATTAAGTCCTTTAAAACACCTCTGTTTCATTTTCAACTATGTTTCAAATTTCTGGAAAGAATACTTTATTTAATATTTAATGTATTACCATGAGGAACGCTTTGAAATAAACCCAGAAATAAGCCAGCCTTAACTAAATTTACACTACAGAGTAACCCCGAAGCAGAAAATTCGCTTCAAAAAAAAATAAAGAATAATAATAAACCTCGTAAAATTTAGCGGTAAACAACAAACTCTCTCTTTCAGCTACATGCAATAAAACGTCCATATGCTACTCGAATTTCGCCCAATCTTGCGTGTTGTGGAAGAAAGGGAGTGGAAGGAAAAAGTTCCTTTTGGGGTTCGTGAAAAAGAGTATTTTATCAATCAGGGAAGTTGTAAATGGAAAGCATGCGCAGTTTCTGAGCAGAAAGAAAAATAACACGACAGCTTGCAAATTTTTCTTTTTTTTAAATTTCTGATTCTAAATAAAATCTATGACTGATTGTAAAGCTGTATATTTAAAATAATTAAAAATTATTTTTATACGATTTGCTTAAAAAATAATAACTCCTCTTTCACAATTCTAACTTTATGCACATGCATTGCATGCTCTAAGACGACGCCCCGGATGAAATTATAGAGTAGAGGCCGAAAAGGGTGGAAATAAAATGCTACGAACGTTTTGTATTAATCCTTTTACTTTCCTGTTATACAATTGTCCCGGACTTTCCTGTTCTTTAACACCTGCTCTAGTCGCAAATAACACATTTTCCTCCTTCAGTGGCTAACCTAACGACTTTCTACTAATGATTACAGAAACTCATATTTTATTATTGTTGTTCCCAGTTTTCTGTGGAAAGAAAAAATATGCAGGTGTTATATAAAGTCTGTGCACAATTTTAATAGCTTTAAATGTACACGTGATATGAATGCGCCATAAACTACAAGCAGAAATTTTGTTAATAACTCTAATGTTCCTAAGTTTTAATGAGTCTTTCTAGATAAGAGTATTTGTAGCACTGGGCGTGCTTCTTCGCCACCCATTCATCTGAGCTGACCCAAATGCACTATTTTTCATGGGTCATGTTAAGACAGTTATTTATTCGTTAAAGCCATATTTTTCAGATCACTTTAGAATCAGGATCAAAGAAGCATTCCATGAAGTCATTTTAAGATGTGATAAAACTTTACATCTCTACAATGTTAATTTAGTTTTGTTTATATTTGTTAATATTCTTTTTCTTACTTTTTTTAATATTCTTATACATATAATCAGCAATTTAGATTTTATTGAAGTTAAGCTCTAATATATTTGCTGGTTTACTTAAGAAATTTGAAAATAATTTTCATAAAATTTCGAAAGAAGGTAAAGAATTGTGCTAATAAAAATTACGAGACATAGTTTAAAAAAAAAAGGCTAAGAAGGAGAAAAAAGCTTTTTACATGCTCCTAAATTTTAATACCTGTTAATGGATGGAGACGGTGCTTTCGCACCGCGAGGCAGAATTTAGGGGCGGCAAAATTTTAAGTATTTAGAGAAGTAACGTGTAGCAAAATTTAAAAATGGCAACTCTTTTAGAATTTAGAGAAGATACTGGATAGAAGAATCTAGAAGCAACAAAACTTTTAGAACTTAGGGTGGTGCCGAGTAGCAGAATTTAAGAGCCACAAAGATTGTACCGAGCTGCAAAATGTTTAGCGTAGGCCTTAACGGATGAGATGTAAAAAACGGTAATAACCTTGACAAATGAGAAATTCTTTGAATTACTAAAGATATTACGCATTTTATAAAAAATTAGCGCGGTAAATACCGTATTTTATATCGTCTTGTTATTTTAATGCTAGATTTTTCGCTTTGGAGTTGGCGGAAATAAAAGCAAATTCATTTGAGAGAACAGAATGGAGATGAAGACATTTTGTGTCATATAAGAAATTTCAAGAATGTATGTAAGCTATTTTCAAGAAGTTACCTAGGCTTAGAGTACAATAAACTTACGAAGTTTGTGTATAGCTAAATACCATGATTATGTTTTCCTAATTAATTACATTATTAAAAGCAATCATGTCTCGTTGGATTTTAAAAAAATATTTCTACAAATTAGAATTTTAGAAGAAGAAATAAGTTTTCACTACTTTTAGAGAAAGTAAGGCTAAGCAAAATTAGAAATAACCGTGATATTAATAAAGTGTGGAAAATAAATGAAAGTTTTTCTGAAATTCAGAAACTAAGAAGGCATACATGTGAGAGATGTTTAAATGTGGTAAAAATGGCATAACTTGAAGTAATAGTGATAAATGTTTGTTGAATACATTTTAACAAAAAAGGTGATTTCCGGTTCGAGTTCTTAAAGCTCATCAGTGTTCAATAGGTTGAATATCTCATCATTATTCCTGCCTAGTTCTTGATTTCTTCTCATTTTCTAATTTTGGGATTCTTCACTGTTTCAACTAACGAACTCTTAAATCTGATTTCGCAAGACCTGGCTTGATATCAATTTGTGTTATATTAATGCACGTCCAGTCTGTTACAAATGCTTGCTTTTGCAAATATTATTTCTTTCATTCAGCCAGCTGAACAGATTCCAAAAGTCAAAGTAATGCTTCTTAAATTATAAATTAAAAACTTCAGATGTATAACTTCTATTCAGTCCGCTGTCGATCAGAAAACAGCCTAGTTTAGTATGTGTATGATGGAGCCCAGTAGATGAACATTCTAACGCAACTAACTTATCCACAGGTACTATATATGTAAAATGCACCCGGGTAACTTATGTGTGTTTATTTATTTATGTATATATGTATGTAGCATTGTAGAACTGGCCTGTAACCAAGCGTAATATGTTTAAATATTAAATGTGGAATGTTTATATACGTGAAACAACGTACGCATGTGCAAAACAAATATTATTGTAATAATTTATTCCCAGTGTTTAAACCTAGGTGCACATAAAATGCACCACGGTAATGTTTAATTATTAATGTCTAATATTTATGTAACAACTGCAGTGTGTGCATCAGTATAAAATTATTGTAAAATGTTTAAATAGCAGTTTAAAATGCTTAAATTTCAATATACTGCACCAACAAAAGTTTCTATTAAGCTCCTGACGCCGCGCTTCTGGGGCGCCAAAGAATTATCGCGTTGTACAGTTGCGGATTCCGGACGATACCCGAATAGTCCTAGTAAGCCGCCCAGGTGTATGGATCCGCTCTCACCTGTCACCTGTCGATCAGAAAAAAAAAATCTCCTTATAACGTTACAAAGTATACTACATTTAGCTTTTTTGTTTCATTTCTTGAAGATTCCTAGATTTTTAAACAAAGCAAATAAAAGGGAAAATACTATATTCAGTAATATCATGTATAGAATACAATATAATCTATTCCAAAATTCAATTGGCCCGAGAAACACGCGATCAGATGGTTTTAAAAGACAGATGGTTAGGAAATATGTCATTAGCATTGCATCGTGCAAGACATGAAATATTAAAGATTCTCAGTAGTAGAAGTCAGTATGAGTGGAAAAATTAATTTTATAATTCCTATAATGATTCTTCAATTAAGTCTGAAGCTAAAACAAACTTTTCAGTTGGGGGGGGTGAAGTATTTTATTTTATTTTATTTTTAAGAAAATTCTAAAGGATTACATGTGGAGTTTTATTTACAAATAAAAAGTAGGTAATTATTATTAGTTGCATGTCGAAGTCGAAGTCATGTCGAAGTTATTTACATGTCAGCCGACTTCAGAAGATTAAGGCTGTTATTAAAATCTTTTAAAAATCTAATATTTATCTGGAACAAGATCAGCTCAAAGCATAAACAACATAGACTGCCGACTAGAGCACCAATTTTTAGAGGGTGCCAGTTAAGTTGTTCTCACAAACCACGGTTAAATAAATTCCACTTTGAATTATAAATACAGTTAACTTCAGATGAGTAATACCAGGGCAATGTCCACGTTTAACTCAAAATTACCATTACGGCAGTTTAAAACATGGAAGGAAAAAAATAATTTCATTATAATTAGCAATAAAAAGAAAATAAGCATTTTTAAGCTCATTAATTCAGAGGATATATTCGTTTGGTTATGTAAATTGAACTAGTGTTCAAAATACAATAAACGCGTTCTTAAACATCATTAGAAGATATTAAGCTATAAATGACATTAAAAAACAAAATTTACAAGAGAACTTGAAGAATATCAGATTTCAAATTTTTGCGTAAAAATGGTCCGTTAGAACCTTTTATTCTTTATTGTACACTATTTATATATTCCGGATTAAGTGCATTTAAGTTACGTACAGTTGTGGATAAAAAATGTCCCAAATACGTAGGTGGATCATCCCCCCCCCAGAAAAAAGTGTTACAAACATCAGCATTTGAAAAGAAATTATTATGAGGGGGATATTTTGTAGAGACATTGGGTTAATTTGAAACAGGAGACATGAAAAAGGAGCATGGGACTCAAACCACGGACCTCTCGAATGCGCAGCGAGCGTGCTAACCACTACACTACGAAAGCTTGCTAAGAAGGTGGGAGAAATATCTTACATACTCCACCTTTTAAAGGGCGACTGAGGATTAGGGGACCCAGTTGCCAAATCCTGGAGGTGAAGAATCATCATCCACCACCCTTTCAGTTCGGCCGTCATTGTAAAGACATTAGGTTATTTCGAAGCAGAAAAGATAAAAAATGAGCAATGCCCTCGCCGGCACTTGAACCACGGACCGCTCGAATACGCGTCGAGCGTGCTGATCACTACACTACGAAGACATGCTAAGAAGGCGAGAGAAATACCTTATAACCTTTTTCCCAGAGTGTAGGCATATGACACTATTTGTCTAGCAGCGGTTGTGCGGGTAGGTACAGTAAGCTCGCACACGCGTCAGAGCGATTGAAATGACTAGACGATTAGAAAAGTGGTCTTCCTTGGAGATGCGAGCCGTGATTCGTTGCCCTGATCGAGCATCTGGAGCGTGGCCATACCGTTACTGCTGATCGTTATTGTGCCACTTAGACAAGCTTACGTGAAGAGACATCCGAAGCAAGCGGCCTGGCATCTTGAGTGATGGTATCATCCTCTTGCATAGCAATGCCTTTCCCCATACTGCTCGCTAAACTCAAGAATTGCTGCAAAAATTAAAGTGCGAAGTCTGTAGTCACCCCCAATATATCCCAGATTTAGCACCTAGTGCCTATTTTCTTTTTCCGAAATTGAAGGAACATTTATCTGGAATGAGGTTCTCTTCAGACAGTGATGTGAAAACAGCTACCGAGAACTGGCTCAATAGGCAGGGATGTGGTTTCTACCAAGCCTTGTGTTCAGATAAATGTCTAAGTGGATTTTATTGTTATGTGGAAAAATAATAGGCATATATGTCTCTTAATTTCCTTTTGTATTTTCTGTCTGTTGTTAATACGCAATTTTTTATTACCTTTTTTTAAAATTATTATTGTACCCTTTTTTTTCAGCAAACCTCGCGCTATGACATCATCTGCTATACTACTGCCGTTTCATAAACTTTTTTTTTCCTTTTTTGTATTTTTTGCAAGCAATTTTGTTTTAAGTTGAAAATTTGATATTTTGTTGTAGTAATTTTTCCTCTTTCCGCAGTAAGGAAATTTAGCAATTTTCAAACGGCTCCGGTTTGGGACTTGGCCGCGTATTTATTTTATACAGTGCGCGAATTGTACTGATTGCCAAAGGTGCGGAAAATGCCGAAGTGGGCCAACTGGAAGATACAGAAGCACAAAATCCAAACAAAATTGGAGCTAACTAATCTAGTGAGAAATTTGTTACCTTGTAGAGACATTTGGTTTATTGGAAGCAAGTAAGATGAAAAATAGCAAACGCCTTCGCCGGGAATCGAACCACGGACATCTAAAGAAATACCTTATAAGCTTTGTCTTTCATTTCACCTGTATTCGATATCTTTCTTGTTTTAAGAGATAATAAAATTAGGAAAATTTATCTTGTAGAATCGCAAACCTCAAATCAATGATCTTGATTAAAAATGTCGTAAAAGCCTTATCTCTTAGTTTGGCTATATTGAGAGAACACTGCTTCGTATTCGAGTAGCTTGACGAATTTATTTCATTATATTATTTTTTTTTTTAATTCTTCAGGTACAGGTTGAAGCAAGCCCTTCATTTCTGCATTCCGGTCGGTATGTGCTATTAAGGTATCTCTGGACTTTGCTAACTATTAAACTTTAGCCTCAATTTTGGGGGAGAACAACCACGAGGGACTGTACAAGGGTCTTCTAATTCTCTTCTTTACCATCAACCACTACAGCTCACCAGTCATGCCATCTTGCCGCACAGACACTATATGTTTACAAACACCAAGCCTTCTCCGAGATTGAATCCAAGGCAATTGGTACGGCAGTCAAAGTCACTAACCACTATACCGGCTAGGGGGCTGTTTACTTCTATACTAAAAGTAGACTTTTGTTATTTTATTATGTAATTAACGAGTTTGCGTATCTAAAATAGACAATTATTTAATAATATTTCTTATGGCAGCTAGATTCTTATATTTTTGAAAATTTCATTATAATTAAATTCTTTATAATTAAATTCGTTTTGAAAACTGATTCAAGAGCATTATGAAATTAAAGAAAAATGTCTTTCAATGCAGAAAAAAGTTTTTATTATTTTAAGGTAGGAGATGAAAAATACAGCTTATACGAAAGAAGGAACTCCCAGATGAATCTTTCGGTGTTCAAAACATTCCTACATAAGAATTATTTCAACTTAATTTCTAATTCACTAATTAGAGTGATTAAATATTAACTTTTCGGTTAATTAAAACAGAAATTTTTATTCCTATATTTCTTGTAAAGACAGAACTGGAGAATATGACTAACGTTCAACAAAATTTCGAAATATCGTATGAGATATCTTCAGGTTTTAAAAGTTAGAGCAAGTATATAAGAACTTGGTAATTTATAATTTAAATAGCTTATTTAATTATAATGATTTTGAGAATTTTGGGCTTTATATTTTTATTGAATATTCTTTTTATTAAAAAAAATTTCGTAAATGTATTACTGATGTTCGTTTTGTATAGCGCGATGTGAAAAATCAGTTATTTTGTCGATTAGCATGACGTTTTCATAAAATTCAGAGTTCGAAATTTATTTCCAAATAACACATTGTAACCGTATGTTTTTTAACT
Source organism: Stegodyphus dumicola (assembly GCF_044657685.1). Taxonomy (NCBI): domain Eukaryota; kingdom Metazoa; phylum Arthropoda; class Arachnida; order Araneae; family Eresidae; genus Stegodyphus; species Stegodyphus dumicola. The sequence goes on from NC_140780.1 coordinate 191,746,062, forward strand.
CCTTAAAACTATTTTCAAGAATATTCTCATTTTTGCAGCTTGAAGCTCAAAAACCTTTGAATTTTTCTTTTTTATTTCTTCGGTTTTTTGCTCCATTATTAGCCGTAAACGCGATTGGGGGGGGGGTTTCCTGTTTTCGATCTCCACAACAGTTTCTACACTCTTAGACAAAAAAAAAAAAAAAAAAAAAAAAAAAAAAAAAAAACGACGCAACAAGAGGGAGTTATCCGAATGGGACGAAAATCAGTAGAAAAGATGTACATGTACAGAATAACAAATGATTACAGTTTGAGAAAAATTGGATGACTTATTGAAGTGATAGAACTTGACAAAGTGAAAAAGTCAGTAACGCGTTTGTCCACCTCTGGCCCTTATGGAAACAGTTATTCGGCTTGGCATCGATTGATAGAGGTTGCGGATGGCCTCCTGAGGGATATCGGGCGAAATTCTGTCCAACTGGCGCGTTAGATCGTCAACATCCCGAGCTGGTTAGAGGGTCCTGCCCATAATGCTCCAAATGTGCTCAATAGGAGAGAGATCCGGCGACTTTGCTGCCCAAGGTAATGTTCGGCAAGCTCTAAGGCAAGCAGTAGAAACGTGTGCAGTGGGGGGCCGGGCATTATCTTGATGAAATCTAAGCTCAGAGTGGCGTGACATGAAGGGCAATACAACTGGCCTTAGAACTTCGTCGACGTACCGCTGTGCTGTAAGGTTGCGACGAATGACAACCAACTATGAAATGAAATGGCACCCCAGACCATCACTCCTGCTTGTCGGCCTGTCTGCCGGAAGACAGTCAGGTTGGTATCACACCGCTGTCCGGGACGTCTCCAGACTTGCCTTCGCTGGTCATCGGGGTTCAGTTTAAAGCGGGACTCATCACTGAAGACTATTCTACTCTAGTCAGTGACATTTAAGTGCGAATGAGCCCGACACCACTGCAAACGGCCTTGACGTTGTACAGAGGTCAATGGTAGTCGGCGCAAGGGGCGCCGTGACCTCATCCTCCTTTCTGTGAACCGTCTATGAATGGTCCTTGTGGTCACTGAAGCACTAGTTGCACATATAATCGATGATAATGATGCATCTGGTTCTGCGAGTGCCGCTCTGACGATTGTTTGGTCTTCACGTTCTGTTGTTTCTCTAGTCCTACCGCTTCCTTCTTGACGCTGTGTGCGGCCATGGTTCACCCATTCCTGCCAACATCGTCTAATACTGACATCGCTCCTGCTCAAATGTTGAGCTATTCGCCGATAAGACCAACCGGCTTCTTTTAACCCAGCTACACGACCTCTCTCAAATTCTGACATCTGCGCATCTGTATGAGAGGCGTAGTTACTATCTACCAGAGTACACGGAATGAAATTCGTGAAGAATTTATGACCTGAAATCGTAATTTCTCCGCCAGGTTTTACCAACTAAAGTAAAATTACAACAAACACTTTGAAAAACCTTTAATTGTGTTTCCCAAATCACTTAAAGAATGTAATATAATTCATATTGGTCAAACAAAAAATGAATAGAATTTATAACTTTAGGTCACACATAAAAAATATAGGAATATCCATGTTGTAAATAATAATGAAAACAACAATACCGGTCATTCTGGAACATTTTCAGTACCGTAATTTTGACAGTGTTGAAATAGGTATTTTGGATATTATTCCTAATGCAAAATTAAGGCCCTTAGAGAATCTATTTTCAATTTGAAGAATAGATTACTTTACGTACTTAAACAAAACTGCTAACGGTTACAAAGAAGACTCGATATACGAACACTTTAGAATAATTAGTAAAAAACTGCACGAGGAAAAAAATCAGGTATAAGACACTATCTTTCGACGAAGGAAGTTGAAAATATAATAAAAAGTTTTGATAAATTCATGAATGAAAAGCCTTTCACCAAAAATATTATAAAGTTGCCTCATACTTTCAAAAATAATACGTTATGGAAGATTCTCAACTTTTTTAAGGAGAAATACCATGGCTACCAAATTAATTAAGATCTAGTACTCAACGATCTAGTACTTGACGAATGGCCTTCTTGTGAAAGAATATTTAAATTCTTGATTTAAACTAAAATACAATTTTGGTCTCTTTTTTTTCTTTTTTTCGACATTTTGGTTTCTTTCTTTTCAATATAATTTGGTTTTCATGACTAGACCTTGCATAATAAGACCACGAAACCCATTCGCTTCTATTAATTATTGCGATTTAATTGTAGATTGATTTGCTCCCCTTGAAAAGTCAATTAAGTTCCAAATAATTGTTTCAATGTTTATTTTTATTTGCTGTGTTCTTATAAAAGTGGCTCACATTTTAATTTTGCCGAAATATTACTTTTAATGAATTATTTCCTCTCAATAGCTAATTCTTGAATTTTAATGACTCGCTTGTAGAGACATTAATTATTTTTTTTTTAGAGCAGGCAAGATAAAAAATGAGCAAACGCCTTATCCGGGAATTGAACCACGGACCTCTGGAATACCGGCCCAGCGTGCAGAACTAATACACCACGAATGCACGTTACGAAGGCGGGAGAAATACCTCATATACTCCCCCTTTTAATGAGGGACTGTGGTTTTTAGGGAACCCAATCGCCAAATCCTGTGTGGGGAGAAATCATCATCCAACACCCTCTTAGTTTGGGCGCAACTGTAGAAACATTAGGTATTTTTTTTTTTATTTTTTTTTATTTATTTATTTATTTATTTTTTTTAAAGCAGGCAAGATGATAAGTGAGCAAATGCCTTCGCCGGGAATCGAACCACGGACCTCTGGAATACCGGCCCTACGTGCAGAACCACTACACCACGAAGGCACGGTAGGAAGGCGGGAGAAATACCTTATATGTTTCATAAAAATGGACATTTAGCATTTTATTAACATTCACTATTTTTATTAATTTTCACAATCTCTTTTTTAGTAGATAATCCAAAAATTCGTAATAAATACACGAATGTTTACTTACTTAGCAGCTTTAGCGCAAGTTTTAGACTTTTTAAGTCCGAAATTACCAAATTCAATTTTATATACACTGGTTATCATAAATTAAGGAAAAATCACAAAAATCACGATTACTGAAAAAGTTACATGTAGAATTTAATGAAACTTACCCACAATATACAACACATAGTAAGGTATCAAATAACATAAAAAGAAAATACCAGACAAATATGTTAGTATAGAAATTAGCACATGTATAAAATGAACAAATCGAAGGTGTCAGTTTGCTATAGGAAAAGTACCTTCAATATGGAATATGATTGCCTCTAGAAGCAATACAGCATATACAGCCATGTGTGATGCTTGAGGGGGCGGATTGAGAGTAGCTAGACGTCTCCCAAACGTGCTCGATAGGATTCAAGTCCGGGATCGAGCTGGCCACTCCATGCGCATAATTGTTTCCTGTTGAAGATAATTATCTACGATGCGAGCCCTGTGTGGTCTTGCGTTGTCGTCCTGTAACAGGAAAGCATAACCTATTTCCACGGCATATGGGCGCACATAAACATCAAGGATGTCATCTCTATAAATCTGAGCATTCACGGTTCACATTGGAAAGACATGGAGGTCTGTGCGTCCACCCAAAAAGATGCCACCCCAAACACAGGCACTGCCTCTTCGCCCCTTCCCTATGCATCCCTTTCACGAATGTTTGACGGATGATAACGGGTTCTAGGTTCTCTCCGTATCAAATAACGCCTACTATCGCTTTCTAGACTAAACCTGGACTCATCCGTAAAGAGAACTGCCCTCCATTGATCAGGTGCCCAGTGGACATGTTGTCGTGCCCCCTGAAAACGGTCCCTCCTATGGCGTGACGTGAGCGGCACACAAATGGCTGGTCGCCTCGCATACAGACCACCTTCGTGAAGCCTTCTACGCGCAGTTGACGTTGACACGAACCTTCCGGTGGCTGCAGCAAGGGAGGATCTAAGAAGATTCGGAGTAGCGGTTCTATTCCTGCGTACACATAATGTCAAATATCGGTCATTGGCGCTCGTCGTAGCAGTTGGCCGCCCTTGGCTGAACCTCCTAGATGCCGAATCTGTGGTTTGAAATTGCCTCAAAAGTCTATGAACCACAGAAGGACTCACATTTAGGCATCTGGCCACTTCTGTTTGACTTTGTCCTGCCTCTAGTCTCCCAATGGCTCTCCATCGCAGTTCTGCAGGCAAATGATGCCTGGAGGTCATTGTTACGAATTGGCTATCTCAGATTTCTGATGTCACTGTCACAGTAAAATATGTGGGCTTGCTCTCAAACATGGACTTTTATGCTCCTCGCAGATGACGTATTCCGAAAGCAGCGCCACTAATTTGCATATCGCAGTTTTACTCAGCTACTCTTACTTGGCAACATATTCAATTTTTACACGGTTTGGCTTATTTTTGAGGAAGTTATCGCTATTTTTGTGATTTTTCCTTAATTTATGATAACCAGTGTATAATGCAACGTGAATTTTCATATCGAACTGCTAATGCACTATTTCGAATGATTGATTCTTTGCAGTTTATTAATCAGAAATATCGCTTAAATGGTGTGGAAAATAATTTGTAACTTAAAAAAATCCACAGTCATCAAATAAATATTAAATAAAAATATTACATGAATTACCATTAAATTGTGAATTAATTGCTTGCGTATCTAAAAAGTAACTGAATGAAAAGATTTCTGGTTCTTTTCGTTATTATGATTATCATGTTTGTAGTTAAGCCATTTCAATATTCTATGTGTTTAGCTAGTTCATGTAGGATCATCCACGTTACTAAATGCACTTACTCGAAAAACTTTCTTGGCAGCTTAATAGCTGATGAATAACAAATTAATTACTTCAATTAAGACATTGATTACCCACTGGTATACTACTAAAAGCACCACACAAGCTCTTCGACCGTTCTGAATTAGGAAATGAATTTACTTCACTAAGTTTTTAAAATCAGTAATTTCGACAAAAAGTTGCTTCAATTAAATGCAAAGTTTCTAAATATTAAAAGATAACATATAATAAACAATATAAAAATAATCTACAAACTACGTAACTAAAATATTGCCTATTTTTTATTCATTTTCTTATACTTAGTTGACAGAGCACCTTTGCGATTTCACATCTTTATTTCCTAAATGAGAGCCTTCAAAAAAATAATTAAGATTAATATAATTATGCAAACATTTTTATAAATTATTAACCATATAAAATTATCACCAGTGGGTAATCAATAAGCAAGTAATACACTATTAAAAACGCAGGAAATATTTACTCAGCAATGTATTATATTTGATTTTGTTGTGAAATTTCTTGAAAACCCAAGAAAAACTTTACTTAGCCAGCTCAAGCTCATTAAACAATTATGGCGTGTGCCACAAATTACCTTTCTCTGCTGCCTACATTCTTTACTTACGCATGCAACAAAAGAAATAACGAACAGCCTGCTTAATCTTAAACTCAATAGTGAGGTTTTGACCTAAATGCACGTGTTAACGCTCACAGGTCATTCTTCAAAGGAAGCCGACAAACACTAATGATTCTCTATTGACAGTCAAGAAAACAGAAAAATAGACATCATTCCCACGCTTCTATTAAACGTAAGAGTTAAAACTTCAAGGTGAGCTCAACCTGAAAACCTACAAAAATATTCAGCTTTTCCCTGCTAAAATAATAGACATACCATTTTCTAATCAAATACATGAATGGAGAAATGTATACCGGAATTTATGTGGTATAAATATACAATTATGGTACGATACTTTGGATTATACAAGCTGTGTTATTCCTTTAAATACTCTCATAAATAACCATCGTTAATTTATATAAATTAACATATACTAGTTTCAGAGTAATAATTTATTAGACTCATTTACATCGTTAATCTGTATTCACTTTTCGAACTAAAATCTACCCGTATTGTTCTGTAATCTGATTTTATGTAAACTGAAACGAAAATTTAACAAACGACTGCTTTAACAGCGTATTTATATTTGTTTGAACTCATTAAATAAGTAATAGTATCATAATGTTATAATTAGAAGAATTTCTTTAATTCTTAATGTCCCCTAAAATAACATCAGCACTTATTATTGAACTACTCAAGTAGGAAACTGTTTATTTTACTTTTATCTTTGCTCTTTTTCTTTTTAATAAGACTTATGTTTCAGCTGTCGTCAGAACTCATAACTTTTATTTTCAATAAAAGGCAAGATATATTACTTATTTATGCTTAAATTTTAAAATTATGCGAATTATTCTAAACACCAACTTTTAGATGTTTTTATGGATTATACCGAGAAATAAAATTTTGATTTTTCATAATGAATCAATACATATGAATCTGATAACATACCATTTTTCAGAATCCAAATTCATAATCGGAGTTATTATATCACTCAGTATTTTGGAAAGATTTATTAAATGTTTTATGAATATACGTAAAGTGATAATAAAATATATGTGAATAAGTAGGAAACGAATTTTATCTGGTAGTTCGGTCCGAGGTTCGAATCCCGCGAACTAGAGAGAATCCGGCGTGTGGGCTGGCTGCATGGGCGTTTTCGTGGTTTTCCCCATGTGTAACGTGTATACGAGCCAGTTTCCCTTCAAAAGTCCTCCACGAAAGGCATCCCTCCCTTTAGGCAGATAGCCCTCGTGTGCTTTGCCATAAATGAAAATCCAAATCCAAATCCGAAACGAATTTTACTAACTCAGTTGCAAAATCTTTGTCTTGTAAACATGGCATGAGAATACTTAAACTATGTAAACCTTAAAAAATTTTAAGTCATCAAAATGTAGTTATTATCAAACAAAATGCATACTTTCGTCATGTATTGCTTAAAATGGTTAATAAAAGGCAAAAAACAAACATTCCTTTAATTAAACAACTAATCAATATTTTTATCAAATTTCCTTCAAATGAGAATGTTCCTTGTCGTGGTCTGTTTCTCAGTGAAACACACTTATCAAAAGCACAATTTAAAACACTGCAAGAAATATAATCGTTAAAAATATGAATAAGTAAAGTAACGGCATAAACAAATAAAGTGAGGGCATTCAAATTTGATATGGAAATTCCCCAAATTTAAATAATTTGTCAACCTTAGTAGATTTTGCCACTGCGGATGTAGCCTTCCCATCCATAAAGTAATTCATCAATACAGTTTTCTGGACATTTCTATGTTTTTCCAAGTAGATCCAATTATTGCACGAACAGCTCTAAATCCACAATTTTTTAGAAAGTAGCTTCCGTGTAACCATGATAAAAGTGTACGTTTTCCTTCTTTCTTTCACAATCCCAACAACATTACAAAGCTTACGACATTTACAAAGCTAATGGTACCATTTACAGGTTTTCTTGGTTGCCTTATCTGTCTTCAAGATCACTACAACTGATATCGTCTTTCAAATTGTCAGAGTTTCTCTATAAAAATACATTTCGTCTCATTTTTCTGATCTTCTTTTAGCAACAGAGGTACTTTAGTCTCGATCCTCACTTTTTGGTCTGTATCATTTTTCAAATAAAAAAATGTTGCCACCAAATGCACTATTTTTTAAAGGAGTAATATAGCCAATATAAAATATGCACGGCAACACAAATAAGAGGATGCTGCCAAATGTTATAGCCATGAATTTTTTTTAAATAAATAAAACGGTAAATATAAAAAATTGTATAGCAGCACTTAAAACGCTATAGGAAATTTTAAAGATATTCTAAAGTTTTTAAATATTTTGCGCTTTTTGATGCTAAATTTTATATGGCGTAAGTGAAAAGAAAGTGATGCTTAATATATAAAATTAAAAGACAAAAGGTCAATGACAAAAAGACAGAAAACGTTGTGTAAATTTGTATTTTAAAAGATATTTTTAATTTGGAATCCCTTTCCTTTCAGTTCTTGTTTCCCACTTACAACTCCCTACCAGAATGAGTTTTTAATATCGCGTTTTTTTGCAAATGAGTGAGAAGAAGTATTTAAGGAAAGTTTAACTAACTTCGAGAGAGAGCGTTTAGGCGTCGTTAGTGGCGTGTGTTTATTTTCTGGCTACTTCGTCCTTGAATCTCAACCTGATTGTAGTGCCTGTTGAGAATCGTCGGCTAGGTTAATTTAAGGGCCAACTACGTTAGGTATTTATGTCTAGCTTCAGCTTCAGCTATTTAGTTTAGTATTAGATTAGTTTCTTATCTTCCTATTCCTGATTTAAAAGCCCAGTTCGAGGCTTTCCTGTAAGCCCGAGAAGGGGGCCATCTGTTATTATTTCTTTGAGTGAATAAAAGGGTATCTTCATCCTTCTCAAGTCTCTATAGCAACGACGAACTCAGCGATACTTCGCTAATAGTTTGCTAAGTTCCTCGACATTATATCTAAACAAAGTTGAGGAACATTATAAGTTGTCTTACTAAAAAACTAACCAGCGATATGATAAACTCAGAAACGATTGAGAAAAAGAAAAAGAAGAAAGAAAGGAAGAAACGATTGAGAAAAAGATATCAGGTTCAATGTTCCGCCTTACTTTCTTTGGGAACATGCACAGACCTGACTCGGAACAGGGAGCTTACTAAAGCTATGTTCAATAACTGTGGGAAGTAGACAAGATACACAGGAAGGGTATACAAAACCCTTTATTTTTCACTCTTTACAATAATTTCCGTACTTCGGAATACAAAGACCAACTACTTGTGGTCTGAACGTAAGAATATAAAAATATAACTAAACTCTAACTTAAATTTGGAATAATAAACGTGGAAGATTGGCCTTATATTAACAGGAAGACGTATGTAGTACAGAGAACTGTTAACACTACAATACGTTTAAAATTATCACGAGGATTAAACCTCTGGCCTGGAAGGCAAACAGCAACCGAGTAAAACTTCTAAGGCAAGCGGCCTGCTTCGACTAACTCCTTCTTCTCTCTCGCTTGGTAAAAAGCCACAACTTAAGTACTTGGCGTTCGCCAGACAAATTTTGCATAAATAAGTTAACGCTTTTAATTCTGGCCGGAAGTAGAAAATAAGAAGTGATAGTAAAGATTTAAAATAAAATAAACGTTAGTAAAACTTAAGATCCTTACAAAGAAAGGAAAAAAGAAAGAAAGTTTAAATGATCGCCCAAAATGGTCTTTAATTTTAGTATGGTTTATCAGTAGAGATTATCAATAGAGATGGCCTAGATGGAATATCGAAACATTTTATAAGGTAATAGATGAGTATACATTTAGACTGACATGGGAACATTATACATCTTCTGTTGAAAGGTGATAAAATATGCAACGCATTTCTATAAAATATTTAATACTTTTGATTAGATATATCATAAATCAAATACATTTTTATTTAAAGCAATCAGATAAAAAAGCAAAAAATTAATAATCTTAAGAACTGCAGCTATTGCTTTTAAACAGCTTAGTTTGTTAATCAGTAGCAGACAGATTAAATTTGAAAGATAATATTCTGTTCTTATATTTAGCCGAATGGCAGCAGACTCGAATGAAAAGTGAAACAATATAAAGTTGTGTTTCGAGATTAATGGGACTAAAAAACCGGAAAATGTATAGCAACACGTAACACTTTCTCGAGACTTCTAAAAGTATTCTGCTTTTATTTATTTATTTTTTTTTATTTATTTCACTGATTAATTTTCTGTCACGCAAGGAACGAAGAAAATGATGTAAAGTTTAAAAGATTTAAAAAAAGGTTATGTTAGCAGGAGAGAGTTCAGTAGCAAGTGAAACAATATAAAGTAGTGTTTCGAGACTAAAGGGATTAAAAAACCGGAAAATGTATGGCAACACGTAACACTTTCTCGAGACTTTCTGCTTTTAATTTCTAAAAGTAAGTTTCTCTTTTAATTTCTGCTTTTAATTACTAAAAGTATTCTGCTTTTAATTTCATTTTTTTTTTTTTTTTTTTTTTTTTTGATTTCACTGATTAATTTTCTGTCACTCAAGTACGAAGAAAACGATGTACAATAATAAAGTTTAAAAGATTTAAAAAAAAAGGGTTATGTTAGCAGGAATGAGTTCAATAGCAGATCGGTAAGATTTCTAACTGAGTTTTGTTTTTAAATTTGTAAAATATCCATGAGTATTTTAGTAGTAGTATTTATAGTTTCGAATAATACAGCCTGTGTTTGGAACCAAAACACAGTAAAAAATTATTTATTAAATTTTAGTTATATTAAATACTAGTATATTATATGAAATCTTTACTTATTCAAAGACATAAATAATTAGAAACCACTAATTAGGAACTAGAGTCTACATGAAATATTTCATTATTAGCCTTACAAAAAGTATTTTGGTAATTGTAATAAGTACGCTAGCCTATCTGTCTCAAGAACAAATGAGAAAAAGTGACTAAATATCGCTCTTCATTTTCCTTTCATTTTTCTACCCGTTTTCATTTCTCTTTTTTGCACACATCCAAACCTATAACCAGGTATATGTTCATGCAGATAGCACCAATACTCTCTTTAAAGTAATGTACTTGTGGACGAAGAGATAAAATTAAATTTAAAAGCGAAAGCCGTGTGTCTGGAGTTCATTTTTCTCTTTATTATGTAATTTGTGAAGTTCTTGCAGTCAAGTATTGATCTCGAAGCTTCTGCATTCAAACCAGCTTACATTACAGCTCTTCTGCATACCCTCCAGCTTACATTTACTTTTGCTTTCACCGTTGCTGATTTTTTTTATATACATTCTTCGAACTTAGGCCTTCTTCTGCTCCTTATCATTTCGCTTTTCAATATAGCAATTCATAGCACTTCCATTTCCTTCATTTTCCCTCTGCAGTATTTTGCCTCCGTTTCCAAACCAAAAGCCAAAAATTATTTAAAGACACCGCCTTAATATAAATCATATTATCCATTTTCTTCTTAATTTAATATTATTCAGTTTTATAATAATTTTATATTTTGCATCAAATATCTTACTTAGGCTTTTTACAATCGTAAGGTTTATCCTAAGTTTTTAACAGTTAGTTTTGAATTAAAGCTACTTTCCTATCCTTCTTACTTTCAGCTTACAGTTTTCTGCCAGAACGTGCTTTCGGGATCGCGATTAAATGCAAATGAAGGAAGAGCAAGTATTTAAAGTTGAAGTTCTACTGACTTCGTTAGAGAGCCAGGAATTCTGACAAGCGCGCGTTTGCCTTTTAGGCTATACCAGGGCTGGCCAAGCTTCTTGTCAGTAAGAGCCGCACGTTTGAATTCGGGAATGTTCGAGAGCCGCATCTAGATTTCCTAAAAGCCACAAGTTCATATTTTCATCATTATAGAAGTAGTGGAGGAGGTTTTAAATAGAAAGAAATCCCTGATAACGTTGTAAAAATGTCTAAATTAATTAATTACTTCTTTATATTTTATATCCACGAGCCGCACAAATTGCCTTCGAGAGCCATATCAGGCTCGCGAGCCGCACTTTGGCCACCCCTGGGCTATACTCTGTTTAAGCTATTTCTACGCTCGACCGTACCTTAGGCCCTTGATAGTTTCGCCGTTTAGTTAGCGTTAAGGGACCAACTCCTGTATATTTGTGATAGCTTCGGCTATATATATATATGTATGTAAGATTTAAAAAAAATGCAAATCAAAATTATGATTTAAAATGCCTCTTAATTGCTCATTTTTAATTTGGGTGCTTTGTCTCTAGTAATAACTTTCTCTAAACTGCGTCATATCTGAAAACGTATTCCGCATTATGTCATCTTGAAACTTCTGCATAGCCTATAAGTTTCAACCAATCAGATTAACGAAAAATTTTACTATAACCATTGTTGCAATCCTACCCCACCCTCTTTCTCTGCCTATGCTTGCTAGCCGAAAGAAGTTTTCTGCTTTTCTCCTTTGGTTACAAAAGTAATGCGCCATCATCAAATTTGTGGGGTTCAAATTGGCCCCCATTGTGAAGTGCAACCAGTAATAAAGATATATTTGGAACATCAAGTGATTTTTGTGATTCTTCAAAAGTTCCCGACTGCCAAACTAAATTTTATCATCATATATATATATATAAAGCCCAAGTAGAGGCTTTTATGTACGTCCTGAGAGAGGACCATCTGTTAAATGTATTTTGAATAATAAAAGGTAATTAACCCTTCGTACGTTTACGTTTCTATCTTTCTGAACTATGCGATTATTCGCTTCCCAGTTCTTAAGGTTCCACACATTTAGCTGTAAATTCTAGGTTGGAACATTACACTGTTTTATCAAAAATAACTCGAACGTCATAAAGAATCGTTCGAACTTTCAAATGAAGGAACATGAAATAAACAGTTCAAACTGCTTAGTGGTGTGTTTTATACTGCTAACACAGAAACTATTTCTCGTTTGATTCCCTTCAATTCTGTTTTCTTAAAATTAAAAATATACATATATGATACTAATTTAGTTTAGATAGGCAGAATCTAGATAGGCAGATAGGCCTATATGAATATTACTTTTAACAATTTTTGTAGTTCATCTTGCCTTTGGGGGGATCACAAAAACGTTTTAAGTTGCAACAGAGTAAGTCACGAGCAAAATTCGAAGTTATACAAAGCATACGAATAATTTGCCTTCAACAGATTCATGAAACTCGGGGGGGGGGGATGCATTATTTTCCGAATGTAAGGCCGGAATGCGATATTTAGAATGTAATTTGAAATTATATTCTTTGGAGAATGAGCTGTTCTAGTGCATCAAGTATTGAAAACTTTAAATTTTATTCAAATATTAAAAGTAACGAAAAATCTAGGAATCTGTCGATGAAATTCAACTATATTATCTAATTATTTCTATTATGAATGAAACAAAATTCGTGTGGAGAGAATATGTGGAAGAGTTTGAAAGTAACACTGAGGGGTTTGTGTGAAATTTTATTTCAAAAAATGAATTTAATTGATACGTATTACAATAAATATATTAAGCAGCTTACAACTATTTTATTGGGAATTTTATGATCTCTTATTAAATAAAACTAATTTTTAGGGTCATTCATTTATCAGATTTTGATTATGCAGCGATGATAATTTATTTTGGACATTGATCAAATTGCATTGTTAATTTTTAAATGTACCTGCAAATTACAAACACATTTAGATTTTTCACGTGGTTTGTTATTTTAACATAAATATCCTTTCCCACTTTAAAATCTGATGCGAAGGTATAAAAAAATTAAAAATAAGGTAAACAAACGTGTAAATAAGTAGTAATGGACGTTACTCAGTTCTATACCAATTAATCTGAAACTTTATAGTTTGACTACACATTTAACTAAACAATGTTCTCGCAACTGAATTATTTATGTTTTTAATTATTATTATCATCATTAATATTATATCATGACTTAATTAATACGAAGTATGTTCTTGGCATATTCCACAGTGTTTATTAGAATGTAGCCAGAGTGACACAAACACGTAACTTATCTTTAAAAAAACGCATTCTCTTTCTGTGCTCAGATTTTAATATTCTCATTAAGACAAGTAATGAGAATAATTAGAATAATTAATACAAGTAATGGTAATAATCATTCCATTAATTAATTAATGAATTAATGAGAATAATTAATACAAGTAATGGTAATAATCATTCGGACACGTATGACGATGAAAATGGATGTATAATTTCAATGAGATCTTAAGATAGTGACGTCGCTGTCAGGGCGATGCTGAATTAGTGAAGAAATTTTCCTTTCGTGATGGAAAGTTTGATAGCTATTCACGGTACGATTAATGTTTTTTAGTCTTTCTCATTTCGAAGCAAAAAAGAAAGAGTAGACCAAACATTGTTGTAAGTGTTGAACTTCCCCACAGCTTGGCTCAAAATAAAATAAATTAATGACCCCAGGTCAAATGTACAGTAGCATTTTTAGTGAAAAGAGTAGGATATTTTTTTCCAGAAAATTTCATACAAGCTCAAATTAAAATATTTCAGTGGTTTTGTGGTAAATATGTATTAGCACTTTGTTCCGAGCTTTGTTTTGAATGGCATAAAATGCATACTGAAATTCGAAAATTTCAGAATACATCTTGTGGGCTTCGGGAGACAGCGTCTTGGAAACGCTTCACTATCCTTTGACAAAGGACGCGCACGAATAATAATTGAAAAATTATAATATACGGATCAGAGAAAACCATGGGTATGAAAGCAATACAAGCAAAAACAAGAACGATTATGGCGTTCAGAACTATGAAAATTTATCTGAATTTGTATGGTATTTAAATTTTTTTTTATATACTAATGCAAGTTAAAAATTCTTGGTTACAGATAGAAAGGTAACTTCTAGCCTCGCCTGTACTTCATTTAAGAGTAAAAAGTATGTTTTCATAATTTTATTATACAGAAAGTGAGGAAAGGCTATATAGCTGAAAAAACTCTCTAGCCGTCTTATTGTCATTTGTCGAACCAAACCCATTTACGTTTTTTACTCTATCTTTTCGGTTATTCAACCAGCGTGAAGTTTTTACAACGGTCGTAAATGCGTAGGAGCTGCCCGCCAATCAACATTAGATGGCTGCCCACTTAACAATATTCTCACCGTATGATAGACGAAGACAGAAGGTCACATAAGAAGAACATCGTTTTTAAAACTGATTTCCACAACGTAAAACGTGAAGTAAAAGCTGCTCGCTTTCTATTTGTACTTTCACTGGGGTAATGTGACTTTTAACTTCGCTGATATTGTAATCAACTCGTCTGCAAAGATGATGCTCGCTACTTATTTCCAAAAGGTAAGATTAAGGCACTTACGAATATTCTCTTTAGTATCCTCTTTCTTTTTTATAAGAAGACATACTTATCGGTTTAAGTTAAGTAACACTCGCATTATTTTTGTTATTTTAGCAGTTTTTTTATGTCAGAATTGAACTGAAAGTTAGCCAATTCTTAGAACACAAATATTGGATTAATGGAAACTAGTAAACATTTTAATTCGCTTTCTGTGCTGTCTTGAATATATTTAGTTAAAATGGTGACTTGTTATTTTAATTTGTTTTCTAGGGGATGATCTGCATTATAAGCCATAATTAATACGGCGATTTTGCATTACTTGAATATCTTTAAATTTAAAGTTGATAAAATTCCCTCTGATAAAAGCATTAATCATAATGGCATACATTCTTTTTTATTTTGTATTATTCTTAATTCTACAAATTCATTTCCTTCTGAATATATTAATATTTATGAAGTAATATGAGAACAATTGTATACGTAAAAGTCGTGAAGTAAGAAAATTGTACTTCAAAATATTATTTTCTAGTAAGCCTCAAAGATATATTACAAATGTAAAAGATGAATGAAAAATCTCAGGTCTATAAGAATAACTATTGCCTTTCTTTTGTTGATTTGGAATAATATTTAACGAGCACCTCATTAGCATTGGATTTTGCGAATCTTTTTTCTTCTTGGAAACATTTTTGATTTAGGAGACACACTTTTTTTTTTCTGAACTGCTTTAAGTTCAGAGTTCAGAAGTAGCTAATTGATATAGAAATGAGGTACTCAATAAAATATAATAAAGCAGAATTTTAGTGTGTAAGAGGAAGCTAGCTCATTAAAGCATTTTATCTTTTACTTAGACCTTAAATCAATCAGACATTAATTTTTTACTACTTTATTTGGCATATTTCCTAATCAGTAATACTTGCCACCAGCTTATTACTTTTAATATGTAAAATAGGTGTCTGTTACATTCGTATCATAATTATATACTGACTTCTATTTTTCATGATTTCCGTGCACTTCTAAAAGTACCTTCTTGTATACTGAGCACATTTGAAATCGAACCCAAATCCTACGTTGTTAACAGTTGTTATAAGGGATTTCTCCCGCCTTCCTAGCGTGCCTTTGTAGTGTAGTGGTTCTGCACGCTGGGCCGGTATTCCAGAGGTCCGTGGTTAGATTCCCGGCGAAGGCGTTTGCTCATTTTTCATCTTGCCTGCTTCCAAAATACCTAATGTCTCTATAGTGGCGCCCGAACTAAAAGGGTGTTGGATGATGATTCTCCTCTCCCAGGATTTGGCGATTAGGTCCCCTGAAAACCCTAGTCGCACTTTAAAAGGGGGATTATATAAGGTATTTCTCACGCCTTCCCAGCGTGCCTTCGTGGTGTAGTGGTGTGCTGCACGCTGGGCCGGTATTCCAGAGGTCCGTAGTTCAATTCCCGGCAAAGGCGATTGCTCATTTTTCATCTTGCTTGCTTCCAAAATACCTAATGTGTCTACAATGTCACAATCGGAAAACAAGAAATTGGTTTAAAAGTATGCAAATGTTTAAACTTATTTTGTCCTTCTTTGTTTCTAGTGAAAACTCATGTCAGATTAGATCTAGAAATGCTATGATCTCTTCATTAGATTGAGTTGTTTGAGCATGGCAAAGTATACGAGCGCTATTTGCTATTGCTAGGAAAAAGATGCCTTCCCGGAGGACTTTCTAAGGAAAACCGGCTTGTATTTGCATTAACATGAGGAAAACCAACCAAGCCAGCCACTCGCCAGGGATGGAACTGAGACGAACTCTCAGCAATCATCGGTCTTAACCACTCGGCCACTGATAAGCCCGGCATTCATTGAAGACCATAAGGAAAACAGAATAGAGTCAACCATTTTAAATCAGAAGCTGATTGCTTCTGTTACATTGGTTAATAAAGAAGCTAACACTATTTTATAGTAGGGAGCTTTGTACGTGTTCATATTACGTTCTTTAATTTTTCTGTACATAGCCCTAAAATTAGAGTTTTACATTTTTTAACTCAATTAAAATGTACAAATGAATACCAAAATATAGATCTTGTGTAAAAAAGCATGTTATCCATGCGTAGAGATTCAAGTAGAATAAGTCAATTAAAAGATTTTTAGAGCAAGTTAAAAGATATATAAAAAAGAAATTACTACAAATGATAAATTAATTTCGAATAACTTATGCATGATATATTCTGAAATAAAATTACTCACACAGAATGTGCTGAGTTCTACAGTTTGCGATTATTTTAATGCCCTAAATAAGCAGACTAAGCAAAATTATATATTCTACAGTTGTTATGCCGGTGAGTTAAACATTACTTACAAAGAAGAGTGTATGTAGGTTATTTCTTCTGAAAATAGAATAAACTTATTAAAACATGTAGTACGGGAAAATACCCATAATTCATTTTCTGAGGTCGAATACCTTGAGAACGTTTTCTCCAGCAGTCAGTCATGATGAAGAATTAGTTGCAGAACATTCCATAAACTAATTTCGTAGTGCCACAGCATTATTAATAATTCACGAGGACTTATTCTTGTATGATGGTCAACTAATGAAGCTTACATCTAACATGAAAAATGATACTTTATGATTTTCTACTCTATTTTTTCCGTTTATTACTTTAGTTCATTGCACTTGGATGGTTTTACGGTTTAAATGCTGTCCACTTATTTAGATACTGAATTTTTATGTTTTGATATTAGAAACATCTTAAATGGAGTCTTTCCAAAAATTTTGGACCGTTACGTTACCTTAGTTATCATGGAGATGTCAGCCACTCCCTCCTCAGATAGTACCATTGCGCAAAACATAAGGTGTTTATTTTACCTACCAAATGCCTCGCGCGAAACAAATTCTCAAAGTTCTCTCATTCAGCAAAACGTCAGACTTTTAATTTATCTTTCGAAGTAATTCGATCTGCAACTGCTTTATAAACAGAGATTTAAAAGCAATAAACGCGTTCTTAATAGTAGTTTAAAGCTTTAATTTTTGGTAACATGTCCAATTAATAAAAATTAATTGTAATATCATAAGTAATAAAAATTTCTTTCTATTGGAATATAACGTATAAGTTCACATATCCCCCCCACAGTTTTTAGAAAGAGCGAGGAAAATATATGAATGAATGTAGCATTACTTACCTGGTGCAGAATCGTTCGAATTTTCGCAAAATAATTTCATGAAAGGATTAAAAATGGTTTAAATTATTATTTCTACTTGTATGACTGACTACCTGAACTCAAATATCAAGTGTTTAACTTGAGATGTTATTTGATTAAAATGGCGACTGGCTTCCAAAAGCTAAGCACTTGACAATAAAATAAACAAAAATGGAAAAGTAAAGCTTTAATTAACACCAAATTGCACTTAAGGGTTAGATATGTCTTTATACATGAAAGAAAACAACCATTATGTACAAAGATGAAAACAATATTTAATTTTCGTAAATTATATTATGACATCACATTTGGGTAATTAATAAATTGATGTTCAAAGCAAAAAAACATTAATAAGGTATGCGAACATCCCGGACCTTCACAAACTTCTCAGCGATTGGTTTCTCATTATTCCTCTGAGAGGATCAACCGCCGCTGATGCTAACAATAACCATTCCTCCATTAGGGCAGTTTCCAATTCCCTGAGACTCGGAGAAGGTAATGGTGCAGAGGCAGCATGCCCGAGAGCATCTCAAAGATTTTCAATGGGATTAAGACTAGGAGAAAACGGTGGCCATTCCATACGGGAAATGCCCTCACTCTCCTGGTACACATTAACCATAACGGTTCGAAGGGGAAGGCATTATCATACATAAAGAGAAATCATGATCAACTGCTGTAGCGTAGAATCTTACGATGGGCAGTAGGATTTCATCAAGATAACGCGCAACTGTTATTGAACCGTCTTGTGAAATGTGCAGCTTTGTGCGAGATCGCTCTGAAATTCCAACCCACAGCATGATTAAGACACAATAACACGCCGAATAAATACTGATTCAGAAGTCAAACAACAAAAATCAGCGTTAATTCACAAAATTTTCACAGGACTAGTTTCGATGGTTTTACCGAACCATCATCTTCAGCTGCAAAACCGCAAATGAACAAGATAGGAAATAATGTTTAGATAAGATAAGAAAGCCTGGACAAGAATAAGCAAGTGGCGCCATCTGTTGGCGAAACCAGAACTAAAACATAATTTCTCTAAAAGCCGAAGGCAAATTTGGATTGGAATTAGGATCGTTAACTAGAACAGAAAGATTTTTATGAATGTGAAATGCCTCTAGAAAATCCAGTTCTCCAATGGAAGATGTTTTTTGAATAATTTTGGCAGCAGAAAAATTGAAAGTGTGATTTTCGGACCAACAATGTTGAGCAACAGAAGACTTCTGTGTTTCCTTTTTTCTAACATATGCCTCATGTGCTTTGACGCGAAATTTCAAGGCTCTCTTAGTTTGGCCAATGTAAATTAAACCGCACTGGCAAGGAATCCTATAAATACCCCAGGAATTCATATCCGGAATGGGGTCCTTGAGTATAGAAGTTGGAATTTTATTGATGGGAGAGTAAACAACCCGAAAGTTAAATTTCTGCAAAATATGTGCAACTTTATAGCTAATTGATGGAAAGAAGGGAATGACAACAGAATTTTTCCTAAAATAAGAGTGGGGCTTTTAGTGTGTTGAGATGAGAATTTTTTAACTGCTTGATTAATAATGTTGGGTGAAAAGCCCCTGTCAATAGCTATTGCTTTTAAATAATTTAGTTCTTCATCAAGGGCTAGTTTGGAGGAGCAAACTTGAAGAGCACGGAAAACATAGGAATAAAATGAAGCTAACTTTTGTTTAGTCGGATGACATGATTTAAAGTGTGTTGGAAGGCAAACCGATGAAGGTTTACGGTAAACTGTAGTACTGAAGTTGGATGTGTTACGTGTGACCAGAATGTCGAGAAACGGAAGAGAATTGCAAGTCTCAAGTTCAAAAGTGAACTGAATAGCAGGATCAATAGAATTCATTGTTGAAAGAACTCTATTTAAATCATCTTTATTACCTTCAAACAGGGTAAAAGTATCGTCTACGTAGCGGAACCATGCCGGGAAGTTTAAAGTTTCAAACAATTTTGATTCATAATAATGCATGTAGATATCAGCCAGGATGGGACTGAGGGGGCTACCCATGGCTAATCCCTCAGTTTGCTTGTAATATTTATTTTGGAAAACAAAATGTGTTTGTTTCAAACAGAGTTGAGTGAGAGAAATTAGCTCATCAATTTCGATGCAAGAGAAATGAAATTCGCGAAGTCTGGTTTCTAGACATCTTAATGCACCCTCCACTGGGACATTGGTGAATAATGATTTTACATCAAAAGAAACCATGAGTAAATTACGAGGAGAAATGTTTTTAACCTTTTTTACAAACTCTATTGAATTTTTTATGGTGTAAATGTTATTGTCTAATAGAGTGGAAAATCTAGAAACTAAATATTTAGCTAATGGATACGAGGCAGTACCTAAATTTGATACAATAGGGCGGAAAGGAATACCACTTTTATGAATTTTGGGAAGAGCATATAATCTGGCACAATTCGCAACAGATGGGATAAGCGAATGTTTTAAGTTGCTTGAAATGATTTGCGAAGATTTGATCGCAGTTTTTATTTTGGATAAGTCCGAAGGTGAAGGATCTTTAGGGATCGGATTATATGGTCCTTCGTTTAAGAGTTTAGTGACACCATCGATGTAAGTGTTCTTATCCATGACGACTATCTGGCCACCTTTGTCGGCCTTTGAAATGACAATATCCGGGTTAGAATGAATCTCGCGCATTGTAGCTCTTTCTCTCGCAGTTAGATTTGGTTTCAAAGGTTTATTATTGAATTTCACATTATGAGCGATAAGATGCCTCATAATGTGAAATTCAATAATAAACCTTTGAAACCAAATCTAACTGCGAGAGAAAGAGCTACAATGCGCGAGATTCATTCTAACCCGGATATTGTCATTTCAAAGGCCGACAAAGGTGGCCAGATAGTCGTCATGGATAAGAACACTTACATCGATGGTGTCACTAAACTCTTAAACGAAGGACCATATAATCCGATCCCTAAAGATCCTTCACCTTCGGACTTATCCAAAATAAAAACTGCGATCAAATCTTCGCAAATCATTTCAAGCAACTTAAAACATTCGCTTATCCCATCTGTTGCGAATTGTGCCAGATTATATGCTCTTCCCAAAATTCATAAAAGTGGTATTCCTTTCCGCCCTATTGTATCAAATTTAGGTACTGCCTCGTATCCATTAGCTAAATATTTAGTTTCTAGATTTTCCACTCTATTAGACAATAACATTTACACCATAAAAAATTCAATAGAGTTTGTAAAAAAGGTTAAAAACATTTCTCCTCGTAATTTACTCATGGTTTCTTTTGATGTAAAATCATTATTCACCAATGTCCCAGTGGAGGGTGCATTAAGATGTCTAGAAACCAGACTTCGCGAATTTCATTTCTCTTGCATCGAAATTGATGAGCTAATTTCTCTCACTCAACTCTGTTTGAAACAAACACATTTTGTTTTCCAAAATAAATATTACAAGCAAACTGAGGGATTAGCCATGGGTAGCCCCCTCAGTCCCATCCTGGCTGATATCTACATGCATTATTATGAATCAAAATTGTTTGAAACTTTAAACTTCCCGGCATGGTTCCGCTACGTAGACGATACTTTTACCCTGTTTGAAGGTAATAAAGATGATTTAAATAGAGTTCTTTCAACAATGAATTCTATTGATCCTGCTATTCAGTTCACTTTTGAACTTGAGACTTGCAATTCTCTTCCGTTTCTCGACATTCTGGTCACACGTAACACATCCAACTTCAGTACTACAGTTTACCGTAAACCTTCATCGGTTTGCCTTCCACCACACTTTAAATCATGTCATCCGACTAAACAAAAGTTAGCTTCATTTTATTCCTATGTTTTCCGTGCTCTTCAAGTTTGCTCCTCCAAACTAGCCCTTGATGAAGAACTAAATTATTTAAAAGCAATAGCTATTGGCAGGGGCTTTTCACCCAACATTATTAATCAAGCAGTTAAAAAATTCTCATCTCAACACACTAAAAGCCCCACTCTTATTTTAGGAAAAATTCTGTTGTCATTCCCTTCTTTCCATCAATTAGCTATAAAGTTGCACATATTTTGCAGAAATTTAACTTTCGGGTTGTTTACTCTCCGATCAATAAAATTCCAACTTCTATACTCAAGGACCCCATTCCGGATATGAATTCCTGGGGTATTTATAGGATTCCTTGCCAGTGCGGTTTAATTTACATTGGCCAAACTAAGAGAGCCTTAAAATTTCGCGTCAAAGAACATGAGGCATATGTTAGAAAAAAGGAAACACAGAAGTCTTCTGTTGCTCAACATTGTTGGTCCGAAAATCACACTTTCAATTTTTCTGCTGCCAAAATTATTCAAAAAACATCTTCCATTGGAGAACTGGATTTTCTAGAGGCATTTCACATTCATAAAAATCTTTCTGTTCTAGTTAACGATCCTAATTCCAATCCAAATTTGCCTTCGGCTTTTAGAGAAATTATGTTTTAGTTCTGGTTTCGCCAACAGATGGCGCCACTTGCTTATTCTTGTCCAGGCTTTCTTATCTTATCTAAACATTATTTCCTATCTTGTTCATTTGCGGTTTTGCAGCTGAAGATGATGGTTCGGTAAAACCATCGAAACTAGTCCTGTGAAAATTTTGTGAATTAACGCTGATTTTTGTTGTTTGACTTCTGAATCAGTACCACAGCATGATGCTGCGATCTCTGATGTTCGATGATGTTGTGGGTCTGATTCCGAGACTCCATATGCTTATCTTCTAGTGACAGGGGAAATCTAAACTCGTCCGTAAATAAGACGTTGCACCAATTTGGAACAGTATGAGTACAGATGTTGACGACACCACTTTAATTTTGCGCCTCTGGATTGGGAGGTTAGCGGCATGTGAAAACTTGGTACTCGCGCGTACATTCATGTGAAACCTTCGGCGTACAGTATTGGTAGATATTGCCTTACCAAGTAAACATTGTAACCATGGATGTAACGACTGTAGAAGTCGCTTGTCGATTCTGCTTAAGTGCTATAGCCGTACACCGATCCTCAAAAGAGGTGGTAACCCGTGGTCAACCGGACATAGGTCTCCGAGCACAGCTTTGCCTTGTTTGGAAACGTTTGCACGTGCTAAAAATAACCGAATGATCGATGCCAAAGAAAATAATGACATCTTTCATTGATGCCGTACCTTCAGTGAGTCCTACAGAGCGTCAGCGCTCACTCTCTCTCATTCGTCTTTGACATAGAAATACGAATATGATAAAATGATTATCCTACGAAAGTTATAAACAGCATTACCACTATCAGCATTTAAATGAAACTCTCAAACCCTTCAGAATTCTGGCTTCTTCCACGACTGCCTAATTAGCATATGTTTAGCCAGGTAATCGTGACTGACTGTAATATACGAAATTTGCATACTGTCATCTGTATCCACTGCTATTTTCAGCCAACTACGCTTTTATTATGGGTATAACTTTTAGAAGCCAGTGTATTAATGAAGCCAAGTAAATTAAGACTATGTTACGTACACAGAAGTTAGAACGTCTGCATCTAATATTCACGGTAAAAAGGGAAAATTTTTGCAACTTAGCGTTAAGTATCACTTACTGTTCTAAACAAATGTTTCACAGGAGATATCAGTCAAATAGTAATTTATTAATTATTTCTTTAGTTTAGCCTTTTTGTAACTTTTAATGGTCTTGAATCAGTTTAAGTAGAAAGTATTTAACTAAATATTTTAGTTTGTGGAAGTTATTGGCAGATGTCAGTTAATAGAAATTCATTGAGTTTCATAATTAACCTAGCTCAAGTAAGTGATACAAAACAACATAAATACATATTACTGCATTAAAGCATGAAAATGAAAATAATCAAATCTGTGCAGCGGACTTCAATTATAAAAGTAAACAAAATCAACTCCGACCTGCAGTATAACAGAACTAAGTAAGATCTTGTGCATATGGAATTTACAAATAAACTTTAAATTTTCTACTACTTTTTTATAGGAACAATTTAAAAAGTGATTATTAAACTTGTAACTGCTAAAAGAAAACTGAATAAAAAAATTCAAAGCTGATATCATTTGAGTAGTGTCTTTCGTCTTCCTTGATTCCAGCAATTAATAATTCACGCAGAATTCCAAGCAGAGTCACGGGCCATCATGAACATAACTTGAAAGTAACTAAAACTTTCATCGATTTTTGATCTCTTTAAATATTATCTTTCATTTGCATACACTACGTTCACGCAGAGAACAAGTAAGGAAAAAATAAGAGAAAGTAAGTATAAAAAAAAAAAAACAGTTTAATCTATGACTAAATTGACTAGTTTAATCTATGACGATTTTTAAGGAGCCTAACCTCCTTAAAAAATGAAAGCAAATTACCCACCATCAAATTCACAAACAAAATTTGAACCTATGCGGACCATCACATCTCCAACAAAACATTCAAAACATGGAGTAAAAAAAGTAGACTGAAAATGTCCTCCACCTTACAACTGGACCTTGAGATCAGGAGAAAAATTGGCTAAGAGTGTGAAGCCATTGATGTAGTTAAAGAACCTCTACTTTCCATCCGTCCAAGCAGTTATCAACTTAAATCTCTTATAGCCTTGCACTAAAGAATAATAAACTACACAACTTAAAGAGAAAGGCACCCGCACCATAAATCGGCTTACAAGCTCAGCTCATAACATAGCTGTTGCCTACACAGATGGTTCCTCTGACATCCACCTCAATAAAGGAGACGCTGGCATCTATTTTAAACACACAAAACAGCGAATATGAATACATAGAATTTCTGTTGGAGAAATTGCCTCAAATTATACCTGCGAACTGGTAGCTATCAAGTGTGTTTTGAATATTTTTTACTCCAAAACAATTCAAAATGCCAAAGGTATCATAATTTTCTCTGATTCTAAACTGCTGTCCAGGCGATCCAGAGGGCAAACTCTCAACTTGCCCGGTACATTGTTGTGCTCATAAGCACAATAATAGTTTTCCTAAAAGCCTGTACCCTACAGTGGATTCCAGCGTACGTCGATATTTCTGTCAATGAGCAGGCCGACTAATTGTCAAAGAAGCCCGAAATGGTACTCAACTTTCCAAGAGTTTGATCCGTGCCAATGCAGATGCAATAGCCAGCAGAAGACTCGTTTCCTAACAAGTTAAGAAAACTTCTCTTCCCGAGCTAAACTGCAAAGGAATTATTTCATCTACCATACCCAGACCTTCTACTGCTTAATGGGCCTGATTTAAGCCTTGTTTTAGATCTCAATTTTTCTTTAATTAAATAGCTCCACTAAGCCTTGTTAAGCATCTAATGGCGGTACAGGAAGTTCGACCAGTCATACCCAGACTGAGAGCAAAACTCTTTAAAGGAATGAAAACATCCTCTGATGGTCAGCGAATGTATATTTGCTGCCCTCGCTGACCCTGGTACATAACTTTCTACAGTATACATCTTCTTTGACTGTCCTGCCATACTGGCCAGACTCTTCAGAACTGATTTTGTTCCCGCTCCGGAGTGCCAGCTCCTATATTCTTAGCAGATCGTCGACGTCGTTAGGGCTGTTTTAAATAGTTTTAGCGCTATTTGATCTTTCTGTTCTAACTTTTCGGCAAGACAACAGCAATTAAATTAGAATACTCGCAACTTAACAGCAGGCAAAGACGTGATTTCACCGAAATATACAAAAAAGGGAACTTTTATCGGCTTCTCTCTTTGAATGTAGCATTCTACTCTTAACACAGATAAAATTTAATAGGCTTTAAATAGTACAACAAGAATGCTAGGATATAGCCAAAAGAGTATCCTTTCATTAAGTAATCTTGATTGATTATTTGGGAATAGGGCGAAGCGCAAGGGGGCTATCTGCTTAAGGGGTGCCTTCGTGGTGGACGTTTTAGGAAAAACTGTCTCATATTTCTGTTACACATGGGAAATCCGCGAAACCCTACCATACAACCAAATTACCTAAATTACTTATGACATGACGTATTATAACAGCATTCTGAACAAGTGACTGTTTTCAACAACGCTGTTAACTTATTTACGGCATTCTTATAATAAAATTTCTGAATTTCAGTTACAAATATGTAAAAGATAATATGATGCGTAAAATATTAAATAATATTATAAATCATTAGTGTAACTAATTAGATGCAACAGAAATTCAACATTATCATTCTTAGGTTCTAAACATTTCCGGGAATTTTATTGAATACGTCAGTGAAAATATACATTAACTTACTACTTTCAAAACACCTTTCCCTTAAAAGTATAGGGATGTGCATAATTTAATGCCAATAAAAGTCATGAAAAGTAAGAAGAATGAAAAATACCTGAAGTTAGATCACTGGCGCAATTAGCATATCAAAGGAGATTTAACCAAATTTAAATGCAAAAGCAGTGTAGAAAGAATGGTATGAATAAAACAGGAACTAGTGTTGGTAGACTCTAATCGATCATTCTGCCTTCTTCGAAAGATGCTCAGTGTAACAAGCCAGCAAAATTGCAAAATCAATAAAGGTAAAATAAAGCCAGCTATTTCAACTGCTGAAGAAAGAATGAGATGATTAGCGTAATATTCCTTTCGAATAAGAGCATCAGACAAAAGAAATAATAACTGTGATATATTCTTATTATTCTCAGATTCATTAGGAGGAAAAGAACATACCTTTCTCTCTCTTTTTGACACGCACGGACACTATGCATTTACAAACATGCGTGTCTTCTTCGGAATTCGAACCTGGGCCCTTCGGTACCGCAGTAGGTTCCCCTAACCACTATACCATCTGGGCGGTTCATAATGTTTTAATTGCGTAAACTATAAACTAGATTAGTTTACCAAACATGTTTAAACAGTGTCTCCGTATGATATGTCATATTTAATTTAAAATATGAAAGTCTAAGACTTTTTGCTTATCCTCTGTGAAGTGTTTAATTTAGATGAAAATGCTTTGAAAATTGGCAAAATGTGTGGAAAATATCTGGAGTGAAATTTTTTAATCCAGTCGGTCTTTGTCTTAAAAACTCTAAAAATTTAGAAAAAAGATATTGTTTTTTATGCAGTATAAGTTCATGTTATATGGCAAAGTTTAAACTGTAGTTAATTTATAAAGAACCTGTTAATTAATGGCATGCAGAAAATATGCCGTCTATCAGCATAAATATGATTTTTACAATATGAAAGACACTGGCAAAACAAGCATTGTCCGTGCATTAAGAAATAGCTAAGGTTCAAGAAAAGGCTTAGATTCTAAAACGAGAAAACTCATTTCAATGTGTAATAATATGTTACACATTAATATGATTTTTAGCTCATTTGTATTATTATTTTTGTCCGAACAATTCTTAATAATTTTTCGCATAATAACTATTATTATCCGAACACTAACAAATTCAAGATAAGATGAACTGTTAGGAATGTGAATTATTCAGTTCACACCTAAAGTGATCTTAATCAAGGAAACGTTCTAGAATATAGAATACTAATTGATATACATGGAGTGCAAATTCTATAAAAGATTATCTTTGAAACAAACAGTGGAAAATAATTACTAAATACCGTGTTAAAAATATGCAGCTTCTTATGGTTGCAAAATAATATGGTTAATGAATTTCAGAAGTTTTTGTATGATGTGCTATATAAAATCTCTACGCGTTTCTGCACAAGACCGAAGGTTTGATTTGGTTTATTTAATTATGGCAGAGCACACTAGGGCTATCTGCCTAAGGGGAGGGATGCCTTCGTGGGGGACTTTCTAAGGGAAACTGACTCGTATACACGTTATATATGGGGAAAACCACGAAAACGCCCATGCAGCCAGCCCGTTCGCGGGATTCGAACCTCGT
This sequence comes from Stegodyphus dumicola, assembly GCF_044657685.1. Taxonomy (NCBI): domain Eukaryota; kingdom Metazoa; phylum Arthropoda; class Arachnida; order Araneae; family Eresidae; genus Stegodyphus; species Stegodyphus dumicola. The sequence goes on from NC_140780.1 coordinate 191,773,741, forward strand.
ACCGAACTACCAGTGTTCAGCGTCTTTACCGCTCGGCCGCTAGTGGGCCCACAAGAATGAAGGAGCTTCCTTAATGCGAACTGGGCATATAACGCTGCTATAAATCAATCAAAAATGTGTATATTTTTTTTTTTTCGATTATTCCACTTGGACTTTCGACGGATAATATCATGAACTTTTCATTCACCTTTTTCCCAAAAAAAGATTTCAAAGGATATTTTTCACCTTAAAATTTGTACTACTCCATTTGTTTGAACTGTGCTGACATCGTTTTGATTTGGCTGTTATGCGCACAACGAATTCTATTCTGTCATTCAGGGCGATGCCCATGGTTACAAAATGCTGGAATTTCGATTGGGTGTCAGAAGAAAAACCAAAGACTGCTCTCATTACCAGTTAAATCTTCTTCTCAGAAATAGGTGCTTAAAGCTTAATACTTATTCTTGAAAACAAAATCATACTGTGTTGGATGATAACCAAGAGACGTGATATATGATTATTTACGTATCTGTCTTTATATTATAAAGATATATAGGTATAAGATAAGGAACATGTATGATAAAATTATAACTTTAATTTGCAATAGCCCCTTAAGTCTCCTTTTTAATTTGGTTATTTTCCCTTCCTGAAACTAATATGTGCTTATCATAACTCTTTCTCAAGTACGTCATTTCAAAATTAATTCCTGCCATATGATTCTTATGTAATGCTAATAACTGTTATATTTACATGGCAGCAAAAGTAAAGCTTTAAGTTTTTTATTCAATGGAAATATGAAACATTTGCAACGTTAACTTCTAACCAACGACAGAAACAAAGCAGAACTATAAGTTCGCTATTTCTAATCTAGTACCAAAGTCTTCACATCTTCTTACACGTCTCAATACTAACATGCCTTGCGCAAACTCTTTTTTACTGCCATTTATATTTCTGTGAATATGCGAAAAGTACACTTGTAAAGACATTAGGTATTTTGGAAGCAGAAGTGATGAAAAATGAGCAACGCCTTCGCCGGGAATCGAACCACGGGTCTCTGGAATACGCGCGCAGCATGCAGACCACTACACCACGAAGGCACGCTAAGAAGGCGGGAGAAGTACCTTATACACTATCAGTTATGGAATATGGATTGCACGTTCTTCTGTTGACTGCCGTGTCACTGGGCTTGGGTTCAAACTGCTGAGAAGCCATGGATGTTTGTTAATGTTTTGTTTATGTGCGGCATGAAAGCACTTAAAATACTGAAAAGCCATAGGTACTCTCTGGTGGTCCCATTTTAGAGAAGAAGAGTGGGAGATCCGTCTTCTAATATTCTCTCCATCAAAATGGGAATGGATCTGTACATTTAGTGCAGCGGAACTATAACTGTTCAATGAATGATAAAATTCTGCTGTCTCACCCACTTCTTTCTGTCTTGCCCTTCGTGGAAAGAAAACTAATAAACGCGTCAGCTAAGGTAGAAAAGTAATCTTCTGTATGCCAAGGAAGTATCTGAAACTAAGTATGACGTGTGGTTCACATTGTCAATGCTGGTGGATAGTTCTACGATGCTTTCGAATCTATGGGAAAGCTTAGTAGACCAATTTGTGTAGTCTTTGAATCTGAATTTCAACTTATGTTATTTTAAGTATTTGCAAGGTGCAAAGTTTTGTTTGTAAGCAAAAGTGGTGCCTTCTGTTAAATTAAAGGGCTTAGTAAAAAAAGTTATTCTAACCTTTGTTACATTAATACAGGCTGGAGCAATAACTCGCTGGTTAGTCTAGTAGGGCCTAAAGGACATTGATTTAAACTTCAACACAACTAGAACACTGTGCGTTCAACCTGGCGTTGTTTCACCAATTGCTTTCCGTTGCCTCTCGTCCCATTTTAATAAACTTTTTTGTTCGTGAAGAAGAGGCCCCTCGAAATCGATAGAGTTTTATTCAAATTCTACACCAAACAACGGTACTTACTTTTTTTGCCTAATTTTAAATTTAACATTGGTGTGTTTCTCTTCATTACACATAAGTTTTATATTTATTTGCTTCATTCATGCACATTATTTAAGTAAGTTTTCTAGGCAAAAGTATCAAAAAGAGCTAAAATATTTCTTGGAAAAAGTTATTTGCGCCATCAACAGAGGGAAAATTTCGAAGTTACTTTTACCCCTTTATATTTTTTTCTCTCTGTCGAGGCACGGAGCACATAATACATGTGTTATTGGGTACCCGGGTTCAAGAAGAGCTCAATAAGAACGTTGACACAGCAGGAGGAAACTGAATGCGTGCTGTAGCTAGCACAAATTAAAGCCTGTTTGAATGCAGTACTAAGAGAATTCCCAGTACTGAAAACGATCTTCCTTTGAGAACAACAAAGTGAGGTTTGCTTGAAGTCAGTAGTTACGCGAAGCATGCAATGAAGAGTCACGGACATCTCGAAGGGCCACCTTAGTCGCAATAGTAGGTCACCACAGTTAACAGGGGAGTAAACAAACTTTAACACCCGTGGGCTTTTGGGAGGGAGAGGGGGAGAGATTATGTCAGGAAAACTATCTTCAATGCTAAATTCTAGCTTCCGAAAGCCAGTCAGGCTATTTATCGCCTCGTCCTAAATCTTGAGAGAAAATTTTAAAGAAAACTTTTATTCTATAGTGTAACAAATTTACACAGCTCATATGTTAATGTTGAGATGTTGTAATTTTATTTTCAGTTATACAATTTAGCTTTCAATTTATAGTTAGTTATTTTATGAATGAAACGATAATGTGACGCAAAAGAAAGAAGAAATAATTGGGGGAAAAAAGGATTTTTCACAAAGCATCTTTTTAAAGTCATATGAAGTATCCAACGCACTTAAAAGTAATAGTGACCCACTTTTCATTCCACTCTTACACCCTGACCTTGGGTTGTCACTTTTGGGCGGAAATGTCTATAAGAAAGGGAGATTTCAAAGTGTCTAGCCTTACTGGGTATTACGCTGTAAGAGGCGGGAAAAACAAATACATATATTTTTTCTATCCTTTCGTTTCATGATTTTACTTTCTCTATCTAAAATTACAAATTTAAATACGAAGGAAACAATAAAAATTCAAATAAAGTAACATCCTAGATTTTCAACTGGTAGAAAAGTAGTAATTATTCTTACTAATATAAGAAAGAACGGGGATCTCCTAGAAAATATTTATATGCGGACTATAAGCTCCAAATGTTTTTTAATGCTAAAATGTATCTCAGAAAATGAGAGCACATTCTTAAAGTAAGTTAAATAAAATGCAAATAACAGTCTAAGAACGAGAAAACAAATGGGAGAAAAACACCTAATGTAAAAAATGTGAATTAAGCAAAAAAGCGAACTTAATTTGGCGTAGATTTTAAACAAAACTCTATCAATTACGAGGACGATCAGAAATAGGTCCTCTTCTTCAAGAGAGCCTCCCTTCTGAAGACGAGAGATGTGTGTCTAACCGTGTCTGAAATCGATACAGTTTTGTTTAAAATCTGTCCTAAATTAAGGTTGCTTTTTTTTTTTTTTTTTCTAATTTTAAACCAACGATCAATTTACTGAAGCAAACATAGCCATTATGCATTAACACGATGTATACCTCTGGTGATAACTCAAGAGAATGTTAGGTCTACACTAGACTTATTTGAATGTCTAATACTGCCTTGCAAAATTTTCTGCCAAATACTCTACATGTGCTGAGACGTACATTCATGTTGCAAAAAAGTGCAGGATATGGAACTGTACAAACATTTCCTACAGAAATTCGCCTTTTGCAGGCAGACATTATATTGCTGAAGATGAAACCTGATGGACTCGACAGTATTAATAACACAACAATTCCTAAAATATAGTCGATATATCGACCGGACTTTAAAATACAGCTTTACAGCTGTATATAATTCTATAGACTTTCATAAATTGCGAACACAGTCCTATTAAAGCATATAAAATTATACAAATACCAGTTAAAAGGCTAATAAAGATCTGAAAGGGACCCTTCGCAATACATCAACTGATGTAAAGGGTCACTAAAGGTGATCATTGTCTCAACGATAACTCCAGTTGTGGAAGATGTATGCCGTTTCACAATGGCGTGAAAGGAACAGTTTTGGAAATTTTCCTAAATTAAGGTGTAGGGATCGGGGAATCGTATAAAAGTTAGATTTCACAATTTTCATAACACTGCGATTTTGAAATTTTAAAAATGTCAAAACATGAATATTTACGTCATTTTAAATATTTTGTCTTTATAAGTAAATGTTTACAACCATCTATTGCGGAAATAAGGAATTTTGGAATAAGGAGTTAAGGAATTTTGAGAATGCGGTGTACACAGAAATGTCGTAGATTGGAAGATATAAAAATCTTACTGTGCTCCCCATTTTTAACTAATAATAATGGAGCAATATTCATCAAGGCCACTTCTTCAAATAACATAATATTAAACTTTAGTTGTGCTTTTATCCTAAACTAAATCTTCATTTTGCAATAGTATGTAAAATATAAAATTAGTTACTTAATTAACAGTAACCATAGTAAAAAGCAGGGCAGCTTTTCTCCTTATGCAATCAGCTTTCCGTTAATTTCCTGAATTAATAAAATCTAAAATAATGTTATCATTTCTTCCAAAACTGCTAACGTCCAGTTTCTTAAAGTTAAGCAAATTTAAATCTGAAAAATCCATAATATTTACATGCATGCTTTTAAAAAATGAAATTTTATTTCTGAAATTTCCGCCTAATCACTTTTGGAAGGTATGCTGATTTTTTTTTTCCTTTTCTTCAGAAATAAAGTGAAACTAAACATTTGCGCTCCATACTTCTCGTCGAATACATTCTTAATACCATGCAATTCTTCAAACTGAGCATACTTTGTGACACATAGTTTAGTTTCAAGTAAATTCAAACTCTTTCTCGCAATTATTCCTCAGAATTTCATATCCATGAGAATTCGATGTATCAAATTCATGAAAATTTCATATTCAATTCAATTTAATTCATTTCATTTTGAAAATGAAGAAAAAACCGCAAATCACAACATTTATTACAAAACAAATATAGGTAATTCAGAAATAAATCTTGGAGCTGAGGAAAACCCACACAGCGGTTCAAATAAATATCTTCGACGCAGTGACATGCCCAGTACATATCTTCAAAACGGAAGTAGGGATAAAAAATTATCTCCAGACAAATAAATCACTTGCACCCGATCATCTTAAAATTAAGATAAGTATCCTTGAACATAACACCTGGCCAGTTCTGGAGGACAAGGCAACTTGAAAACATTCATAAGAAACAGTTAGTTGCAAAACTGTGGCAGCGGGGAGTCCTGAAAATTTATTTGGTTTTTATGCGAATGTTACTAATAAGATACTTTTATATCTGTCTAGCCGCTTAGTGGGCGGATTTAGCATTTCTTCTTTAATTAGAAGATATGAAATCGACCACCTGCAGTAAAATTTAAACATCTTTGGTGCATAAAGAAAAACATTATAAATCACTTAAAATAAGTAGCATAATGCTGCGAAACGTCGGAGGTTATGTAAGAAATCGGATCATCCGAGTGGGTAGTTTAAGAGCCAGAAGTTCTCGTTGTTCTAGTTCCCCACTCCTGTCCTTTATAGTTCTATGAATAAAACGCATATTTCTATGAAAACATATACGGCGTATTTGAAGGAGGGTTGGGTGCCCCAGTCCTCCTACTCTCACCCTCGAGATTCTCGTTAAAACGTATTTCATGACTGATGTACCTTTTCTAGGAAAGAAGCATCTCTATCCTATCTACGCAGTCGAAAATAACACTTCGAAATAGCTGCTTTTACACAGAAGAAATGTTTGACGCTATATATTCATGAGAGTAGAATAATGCATATTTCTTTGACTAATAAGTTAATGTGATTATCGATGAATTAATAAAAATTGGTTATCGTAAATGTTAGTAACTTCCATTTAAAATCGGAAAACCCGAGCTTGAATCACGTCTTTTTAAGCTTATAGTTGCATGAGAAGTTATCTTCGAAAACAAACTTGGCAATGATATGATAACTTAGATGATGACTTTTTGCTTCAAACAGTGATGATTTTTCGCTAAAATTCATCACTGTTCGAGAGGTCCAAGTTAGAGTCCCGGCGAAGGCATTACTTATTTTTCATGTCTTTCAGCATCAAAAATCCTAATGACTTCTACACTTTCTGTAATAATATATATTATATATCTATATAAAAATGTACATTATTCTATATAATATGCACATTACATTCTCTAATAAGACCTGAATATTATTTGTTTCGAATCCAAAAGCGAATAATTGAATCTTCCCGACAAATATTAATGAGGAAAAATATTAAAGAGATTAAAATGAGAGCAAAGAGTAAGAAATTTGTAATAACTTACTTAGTACATCAATTAGTAATGTGATGGGAAGCATTAAATATTCACAATGGTTTCATTTTTATTACCCAGTGTTATTACTACTTATACCTCAATTTCATTTTCATTTCTGTATTAATTTAATTTACTACTACTCAAAAATTGGACAACAAATAGAGAACTTATCCCGCACTTCGACTTACCTTCTGCAAGTGTGGAATTACCGCCATGAAACTTGCTCAGCAATTTCACTGAAAGCTTCATGAAACTTCGTTATAAAGCCTGCGTTTCAACTGGTGGCCATATATACGCTTAAAATAAGCATTTCGGCGCCATAATTTTGCTCATCAAAATATGACCGCCATATTTTGAAACTTTTGTAATTACTTCATATTTTGGTGCTAACATGGCCATCTTTTTAAGCATCGGTAATATAGGCAGCAAATTTTGCATGTCAGCAGATAAATAAAAGTATATTCTTTTGATTTGTAAGGGGAGGCAACTGCACTAATAGCGTAGGGGGCCAAAAATGCTGGAGCGGGATGTGGCTGCGTCACATAAAAATTATTCTGTAGATTTCATTCAAATACGTAGAATAGTCTTTTTACCCCTTTCCTCAGCAAAGTTTTTTCTTTCAAGCTTATTTAATTAGTAGTATAGGATTACATAATGCCTTGGAACTGCTGCATTCTCGCTAGCTTTAATGCACTCTTTTCAATCCTTGCTATTAGCAAAATCAGAAATTGATGAACATATGTTTATTGAATGGAATTATTTTGATTTGTACACGAAATTTCCCAAAAGCTTTCAGGACTGAAGTATTCCTTGCGGCTGCTACAAAATTAAATGATCTGTGCAAAGAATACTTCCGCGATCAGTATATGATTCAATCAAAATATGGCAAGTTTTAAAATATTTCAACACAACGAAGGTCTTCTTATGATACATTCAGACTATGACAAAGAAAGAGTCTATAACTTTATAAAAACATAAGAGTATTTTTCAGAAAGTTCTAGTTTAAGAAAATGTGTCTAAAGTCTAGTTCTCAGACTTCTTAATTTTAGGGAAACTAAAAAATAGAACCCGATATTTACTTATATTTCACGTAATGTGATTTCTCTTATTGTAATATGAATGACACATCACATTGATTTCTTTGAATCACCATAAAAAATCCTCATAGTTGTCCTACAAATGAGTCACTACTTGCAGCGCAGATTTGTAATTTAGTACTTATTAAAAATGAAGTGTAGCGTTATTATTGTTATAAATCACAAATGAACTTAGAGATTTATCTATATTAATGCAGTATCATCACAATGAGCAAGTCTCGATAGTTAAAATTTCTCAAATTTATCGCATAGATGAAATTCTGTATATTATTTCGTAGATATCTCTGTTCAGTTGAATCCAAAGGATATGCAGGGAACCATATGCATTCGTTGCTAGAAAGACCCGTCGGCAGCCGAGCAGCTAAACACGTTATTCTGTCCGTTTTTTTTTTTTTTTTTTTCCTCCCGAATCCTGGCGAACGCGCTAGCTGCATGGGCGTGTTCGTGGTTGCATGTAATGTGGATACGAGCCACTTTCCCGTAAAAGTTCTCCACAGTGCATCCCTCCTCTTGGCGGATGCCGTTGTGTGCGAATGCTATTGTGTACGCCGTAATAATAACAATTAAAAAAACTGTTAGAATATGTAAATTGGAATCTTTTCTGTCGCTTTATGATCTAAAGTAGAGGAATTCTATAAATGAAATAGTGGGTAATCATGTATTTTAGTTTTTTTTTCTTTCGTTATAGTTATGCATTGTAAAGCTATTAGTAAAACTGCATATTTGATTCGATTCAAAAGTAATTTTTTTTTCTCTTTTGACTGTCTGTTTTTTTAACTCGATTTTTACATTTTATTTGGCAGAAATTTTGTTTAGGTAGCATTCTTTGTATTAAAACCCACTGCATCGTATAAGGCTTCATTCAAAACGTTATAAACATTCAATAAGTATGAAATTAATGTTTTTAACACTGTCAATAGCACTTTTTCCTTTTGTCTGAGCTCGCATTTTTTTCCCTTTCTCTTCTCTTCTTTTTAAAAAAGCAATTAAATGAAAAAAAGTCAATAACTTCATTTGCAAAAGACTTGGAATTTGCCGCAGTCAACAACTTTTATCAAACCATAACGAAGCATTCTATTTTTTTTAACTTCTTTTCGCAGCCATTTTTCAAGTATGTAAAAAAAAAAAAAAAAAAAAAAAAAAAAGTTAACAGTTTCTTTTTGAACTTAACTGAACTTAAACTGAGAAAGTTTAAGTTAGTTTTTTACGAATGCACTCCTTTTTCTCTGTGCATATATTGGTTCTTTCCCAATGTGCCAGTTTGTTTCACTTCTGCTTCAAAAACACAGTACTATTATAAAACTAATCAAATCGAACTCACTATCACTTTAAGCTAACCAGTATTTCTATTGAAACTTTCAGGAGAACTGGATGTGTTTCCTTAAAAATATGCGATTTGGAAAGTTTAGGGATTCAATAGAGACCTGAGTCTGCGAACTCGTATAGGAATCCGCCAAAAATGTTGCGAATAAAAAAACCATTGAGTACGCCCGTGAACATTGAACATTGGAAAACGTCTTTGTGCAAAACAAAATGGGAGAAAAGAAAGCAGGGAGAAAACATCGCAGTTCTAAAATATCATGGTAGAAAATAAAGCGGTGCAGAAATTTCATCGGATTAAAATTTGATTGTATAAAATATCGTGCTAGAAAATAAAGCACTTACAAATCCTCATATGATAATAACATGGCAAACCTGCGTTCTCTGGCTATCAAATTTTTAGTGCGTTTTCGCGCGATGAAGAAGACGCGAACAAGAAGTAAGTAATATTTTACTCCGATGTTTCATACTTTTATATTACCTAATAACGTTTTAGTGAAAAAGCAAGGATGAAACTTAATCTTCAAAATCTAAACTACGTTAGTAGAGTTTTAAACTTATGCTGTTAATTATTAAAATTTATTATTTAATTAGTCTGTATTATAAAGACGGTCTAACAGATTTTCATGAAAGATATAATATAAAATAGAGTAAAAAAGAACAAAATTTGTAATTGTATGAGGTTACCTATACTAAATTTTTTTAATTAGTTATCAAATTTTATAATTTTTTTCCTTCACTTTTGTTAACTAATATTCATTTAGCAAAGTTGCAAATAACTAATATTCTTTTAGCAAAGTTAGTTTTGCTTCAGTTTATTCGCCTTCGAAATGCTATTAGCATCTTCATATACAAAACTTTTAAATTCTGTAAACACATGCCTGCGATGTTATCATTGTGCGATGATTTGGAGATGCTTTATTTTTTACCATGATGCCGATGTATGTCGATGTTTTAAAACTGCGAAGTTTTTCAACCAGTTTACTTTATGTGGCGAAGCTTTAGATCTGCGATTTTTTCTCATTGCTTTTTTTTCCTTTTAATGTGCCCACCAGCGGCCGAGCGGTAAAGATGCTGACCACTAGTAGTTCGGTCCGAGGTTCGAATTCCGCGAACGGGCATGGCTGCATGGGCGTTTCCGTGGTTTTTCCCATGTGTATACGAGCCAGTTTCCCTTAGAAAGTCCTCCACGAAGGCATCCCTCCCTTTAGGCAGATAGCCCTCGTGTGCTTTGCCGTAATTGAATAATCCAATCCAATGTTTTGTACGACGACTTTTACCCTTGCGTTGATTTTTGCTCCACGATTTCTTCTGCGATTTTTTACTCGAAATTCTCTCATAAAATTGGGAGCTCTTAATATAGGAATGGCACTGAAAAAGCAGAAACATTTCAGAACCAACGGAATATTCGCAAAAAATGAGAATGGACCGTATTTTTGTTTTCTGCTACCATCTTCATGAAATACACATTTGGATCCTTTACGTTATTGTGAAAGTAATCTTTTTTATGTAATTACTAGTGCATATATCTGTTAGATTGCTGTCATGAAAATAACTGTTTTTTCATAATATAGAAGATGCTGAAATAGGTGGCAGAATTTTATATCATAGGAATTTTCATGGGAGAGAATTTTTTATGTAATGTTAATAGATATAGGCTAAGATTGAGTCCCGTGTATCTAAATTTATAGATGTTAATATTAGTGATTAAATTATAAGAATAAAAATCTTATAAACTCTGTGGGCATGAGACTGTTATGCAGAATAGTCCCTATAAAAAGAAGGTTGTAAAGAAGATGGAAAGTTGTGGCTTCTTTTGTATGGTAAAAGCTTTAAGCTAATCCAATAGGAAGTTTGTAAATTTCCTTTTCATCATAGAATGATCACTACGAATTTTTCAAAAAGAAAAACTGATAAGAGATGACATTGTCTGATTTTTTTATAGAATGCAAAAGTACAATATGGACATGTAATGGCAACATATTTAATATTCGGGAACATAAGACTAAGAAAAGAAATATGCTTATTTTATGTCACAAAGATTATGGGCTAAAGGAAAATCGATGAATTTTATATTCATTGTACTGTTTTGGAATTTTGTTCGGCTCACTCAGAAATTTAGCTCTTATGTAAAATTCCCATATGGAAATATTTCATATTATTACATCGCAATTGCTGTTTTACATAGCACTTGATAAATATCTAATTTTGCATTCAAAAATTAAATATTATTTTATTTATCTCATTTCTTCTACAAACATTTAAATAATGCATGATAGTAATTTTTATATTATTATTTTTTTTGCCTACCAAGCAAGCTGTTATCTGACAACGAGTAAAACCAAAGCCTGATAAACCTCTTTGAAAGTCCCTGCAATAAATAAAGGACTCTTTTCTTCAGTGATAATTTTATTTGAATTTCAGGGCTTATCTTTTCCGTTAATATCGGCTGTGAATTTTCATATATAGTGCTATCTTCCGTGCATATATTTCATGTGATTCCTTAGTATGCTGGCTAATTATACTCAGAGATTTTTATCAAACGGTGAAGTTAGGAAATAATAAGCAAATTAATAATAATTTATATGTTTTTATTACATGTACTAAAATGCTTTACTACCTTTCAATTGCTAAATGCACACATTTAGGTAAATGTGTTCTACCATATATAAGAATGTAAATGATAGGTTACAAATGTGTGAAAACGCGATTTCTGAATATTATATTTCTAATTACAGTAATATTCAAATTATATTTAAAATTTTTCTAGCTTGGGGACTGTTACCCACACCAAACAGGTGTAGGAGGTTACTGCGACTTTATTCTTGACCACTGGTCTTACAAGCAAACAATGGCAGAAGAAGACACAGAGAGCCTGGTTTCTTCACGAGATAGCGGGGAAGCCCAGTTCCTCAACTGCGGTATCTGCATGGGAAGATTCGTGAATCCTAAGGTAAAGTATGCATACTGAAAATATGTGTATGTAAATTATCTATTAATATTAGCAATATTTTATCCAAATTATATATCCTATTTTACACTCTGGGAATTTCTACTTCGAAGTCATCAAATACAAGATTACATTTAATTTCATAATTAATTATTAAATGCAGCTGCAACTTCGTTTGCATTTCTGTTTATTAATATGCATTGAAAAACTCAGAAAGAAAGAAAAGCTTATGTAAATAAAATCGTATACGCACGTTTTTTAAAACCATGAAAATAAAAAATACAAGGGGTTGTAGAGACATTAGAATTTTTGAAGACATGAGATGTAAAAAATGAGCAATTCCCTCGCCAGGACTCGAGCCACGGACCTCTCGAATACGAGTCGAGCGTACTGACTACTACATCACGAAGGCATGCTAAGAAAGCGGGAAAAATACCTTACATACTCCCCCTTTTAAAGAGCAACTGGGGATTAAGGGGACCCAATCGCCAAATCCTGGTGGTGAAGAATCATCATTCACCACCTTTTAGTTCCGGCGCCACTCTAGAGACATTAGTATTTTGGAAGAGGAGATATGAAAAATGAGCAATGCCCTCGCCAGGACTCGTACCATGGACCTGTGGAATACACGCCCAGCGTGGTGACCAGTACACCACGAAGGCATGCTAAGATGGCGGGAGAAATACCTTATAGGTTTTCAAAAAGACTGCATGCACTACCAAATATCTTTTGAATGATTGGTCATTGATCCACTCCGTAATGCATTGGGAATAGTATTGGTTATGTAACACTTTTACGCACAATATATATGAAAATTTAAATTTAATACAGCGGCACAGAAAGAATACGTTGACGAGAAAATGCTTTTCAAAGCTTAATTAGTCAAAAGCATCCATCTCCCTTGTCATCAAAATTACCGAAAGTAACCTTGGTAAAATTGTGAAGGGATATGCGAGAATATTATTAATGACAATTACGCGTGCTACGTTTATGGATCTAAATTTCTGAAAAGTACCTTATATGTTAGTGAAACACCAATAGAAAATCACAGGTTTCAAATTCTCGTTGGCAGAAATACTGAAATTTGTAATTTTGATGTTAAAGAAATGAAATAAATTTCTCTGCATGAAATAAATTTTCCGTACTTTTAATAAAAGGAATCATAACCAGAATTATCGTAGCCTAAAAAACTGCATTATTTTATTCATTTTTAAAACTATAACCATGCATCTATGGCCAACCGTTCAAGACATATTTAGTAGTGAAAACGTTTTTAAACATGCTTTCTATTAAAAAGCAATGAGCTGTATGTTTATTTAATTTGTTGCGCGGTTGTTGCATTTTATACCTATTTTTATTCATTTTATTAGTGTTGTTAATTGATTAAATGTAACTTGCTTATACACTCTTAGACAAAAAAAAAAAAAAAAGACGCAGAGAGAAGGATTTATACGAATGGGACGAAAATCGATAGCAGTGATGTGCATGTACAGAAAAACAAATGATTACAGTTTCATAAAAATTGGATGATTTATTGAAGTGATAGAGCTTCACAAAGTGAAAATGTCAGTAATGCGTCTGTCCACCTCTGTCCCTTATGCAAGCAGTTGTTCGGCTTGGCATGGATTGATAGAGGTAAGGTAAAGGTAAAAGTATGGGGGACACCAGCCATGTACCATAGGTCAACTGGTAATGCCTTTGCGGGTGTCCTCCAGAGGGATATCGTGCCAAATTCTGTCCAACTGGCGCGTTAGATCGTCAACATCCCGAACTGGTTCGAGGGCCCTGCCCATAATGCTCGAAACGTGCTCAATAGGAAAGAGATCCGGCGAACTTGCTGACCAAAGTAATTTTCGGCAAGCACTAAGACAAGCAGTAGAAACGTGCAATGTGGGGACGGGCATTTTCTTGCTGAAATGTAAGCCCAGGATGGCGTGACATGAAAGACAACACAGCTGGCCTTAGAACTTCGTCAAAGTACCGCTGTGCTGAAAGGTTGCGACGGATGACAACCAAAGGGGTCCTACTATGAAATGAAATGGCTCCCCAGACCAGCACTCCTGGTTGTCGGCCTGTCTGCCGGAAGACAGTCAGGTTGGTATCACACAGTTGTCCGGGACGTCTTCAGACTCGCCTACGCTGGTCATCTGGGCTCAGTTCAAAGCGGGACTCATCACTGAAGACTATTCTACTCCAGTCAGTGACATTCCAGTGCGAATGAGCCCGATACCACTGCAAACGGCCTTGACGTTATACAGAGGTCAATGGTAGTCGGCGCAAGGGGGGCTATGACCTTAGCCCCTTCCTGTCAGCCGTCTATGAATGGTCCTTGCGGTCACTGAAGCACTAGTTGCACGTACAATCGAATGATAATGATGCATCTGGGGCTGTGAGTGCCGCTCTGACGATTGCTCGGTCATCACGTTCTGTCTTTTCTTTAGGCCTACCGCTTCTTTTTTGACGCTGTGTGCGGCCATGGTTCACCCATTCCTGCCAACATCGTCTAATAGTGGCATCGCTCCAGATCAAATGTCGAGCTATTCGCCAATAAGACCAACCGGCTTCTTTGAACCCACTACACGACCTCTCTCAAATTCTGACATCTGCGCATATCGTTCGCGCACCTGTATGCGAGGCATAGTTACTCTCTACCAGAGTACACGGAATGAAATTCGTGAAGAATTTATGACCTAGAATTCTAATTTCTCCTCTTAAATATCCTGCCAGTTGCGCAGATCAGCTGCTCTGTAGCGAGAACTGTTCATTCATTGGCAGCCAAAATGTAAAATTTTGCCTTTTCCGTCGAAACCTGTATGCATATCAATTTGTGTCCAATTTGCTTTATATCTTCTCGGTGCGTCGTGATGCGTAGTTTTTTTTTTTTTTTTTTTTGTCTAAGAGTGTATTATTAATTTTTATTCGTTTAATTTCAAGAGTCTTCGATTATCTTTTCTTTCTTAAAAGGAGAGCTTTTTATAATTTATTTTGGCATGTTCTTTGAACTTGTATTCAAGCTCAAACACAAAGCATTTGCAGCTTCAGATTTCAAATAAGTTGTTTTAAAAACTATTTGAGGATGAAAATGTTTTTATTCGGTGTAAATCATTTTCTTAATATTTTTTAATTGAAAACAAGCCTCACATTATTTTCTTTCACATTAGAAATTTTCTATTATTCTCTTAATGCTTTACGTGTATCATTATATGTAATAACACATTTTTGAAAAGTATATATATCGTTTAAGAACGCATTCACTTTCGCGTTAATTAAACATGCTACAAATAAATAAATAAATAAAACAGACATTTTTGCCTAATTTATCTTCGTGCTGAATAGATAACTTGAAATTCTCTTAAATTGCGCATTACAGAAGAGAAAAATCCAACTAATTAATGATTTCTAATTAAAAATTGGTTAATGTCATATATTTTTGTAATATTTGATTTTTATTACGTCCAGTGAATTCATAAAAATATAATGCAATTTATATATATGTGTGTGTGTGTGTATGTAATATTTAATCTTTTCAGTAGAATAATTTCTAGGCTATGTGTGTGCAAACTAAAACATTCGGAAGTATGATTTAATTGCTTAAACACCTTTATATATTTACTTTAGTTATTTATTTATGTTAAAAAAGAATTAAATTTACTACATGTTCAAATTTATAGAATGTAACCGTAGTGTGCTTCTTGAAGACAACTTGGGGAATCATCTTTTGAAATATGTTATACCACCTCTTTAATTCTAAAGATTTTATGTAATAAATTATCTGTTAATAATAATTAGTTTTCTCTTCCTCGTGTTGAAGTGCTTTCAAAATATATTAATACATTTATTTCCTTTTCAAAGATGCTTCCATGCCTGCATACATTCTGTGAACGCTGTCTTCTGCAGTATATACCTCCAGAGAGCTTGACATTATCGTGTCCCCTTTGCCGTCAGCAATCAATTTTACCAAAGCAAGGCGTTTCGGGGCTTCAGAATAATTTCCTTATAAGCAATTTGATGGATGTTCTGGAACAGACATCGGTTTGCGGAAACTGCCAATTCAAATCTAGGACCGGCATCTCTAAGTGTTTGGAATGCAATAATTATCTGTGTCAACGCTGTTCATCTAAGCACCAAGAAGATCCCAATTCTACATTGCACACACTTGTACCACTTGGAGATAATTGTTTGTTCAGCGAGGACAATAACGTGATAGGAAATCTTACAGGAAGCCAACAGAAAGGTGAAAAAAAGAAAGACTTATTGACATGTCCGAAGCACGTTAATCAATCGCTTCGCTTTTATTGCAAGGAATGCGAAACAGCCATTTGTGTAACATGCACTGATATTGAACACGCAGGGCATATGACAGCTCGTCTCACCGATGCAGTTAAAGATGAAAAAAGCAACTTGCGGGAGCTTTTAAAAAAAGCATATGATCATGTACCTACATTAAAAGAAGCCATAGAATCGGTAAACAATGTTACTTTTTCTTTAGCCAGCAGGCACGCTAAGAATACTCAGATGATTATTGATTGTTTCGATTCTTTAGAAAAAGCTGTTCAACAAAGAAAAAATGAACTAATTAAAGAACTCGATCAAATTGCATCCAAAAAACGCCATGTGCTCGAAGAACAAAAGAATGTACTAGACATGTGTTTATCAAATATACTCGCCAGTTCAGAATTTACTGAAAATGCTTTAAGTTATGGCAGTGAAACAGAGGTTATATTAGTTACGAAACAAATGGCAGAAAAGCTAGAAGACTTTGCAGATATGCGAATTCAGAAAATGCCAGAAGAAAATGATTTTTTGATCTTTAGATCTGAAGGCTTTGATTCAGCGAAGATAGCTATTTTAAATGTAGGTAATGTTGTAACAACAAATGCTGTGGCGCATCAATGCACAGCTGCCGGTGAAGGACTAAAGCTCTGTGGAGTTAACAAACAAACTTTGGTTGTCATAACAGCTAAAGATCGCAGGAATGACATAGTGCGAGGAGCTGGGGATGTTTTCGAAGCGGAACTAACATCACCAGAGTTATCATTTTCTTGCAAGCCCAAAATAGTGGACCAAAAAAATGGCAGTTATGATATGCATTACACCGTTCCAAAAGAAGGCACATACCAGCTTAGCATCATGTTCCTAGGACAGCACATACATGGAAGTCCCTTTTTAGTAAAATCGTATATAGAAGAAGAATCTTCGTCCAGTGATCGGCCAGTTAGTTCAAAAATTCCACGAACAACTGGAGTCAGGCAGAGAACTAGCAAATCCTCTTCCAGTAACCGCTCCAGTGGCTCAAGGCTTAGAAGTAATGCTATTGAAGATGACTTAATACTGAAAGTAGGAAACAGAGGTAATGTTTTAAAAAATTATAATCTATTTTACAAATACTCTATCTTTCAAAAAATTATTGTGTTATGGAATTTGTCATTTCTAAAATGCAAAATATTTATTACGTATATTTCGATCAGAGATTTGTTCTTATTATGAATTACTCTATGAATGCATGAAATATTTAGCCAGTAAGAATGAAAATGGCGGGAACATTGGAGAATGTTGAAGAATCTGAAATACTGTAAATCATTGTACATACTGTTAACAAATATATTTAACATACAGCTTATCCTTGAATTATGCGTGTCTGAATCGCACGGTTTCGCTTATATACGGATGAGATTTTAATAAATATGTTAGAAAACGTTTTGAAGATTTACATCAATTTGAGAAAACTAGCAGACAAATTATGTAGTCAAAATTAGACGGAAAAAACTTTAAAATTTTAAATAGTTAGAGAATCTCTAATATATATATATCCACGAGTCTACTTTACCATTTATTACCATAAAATAAACTCAGATCTGTTAGAAAAAGTTAAAATTCGCCAAATTGTTAACACACAAATTCTGGCAAAATTCGCATTGCTACAGGGAGTGAAATTTACACCAATGTAAAGGTAAATTAAAACTTAAATGTAGTGGATAGTATTACACTAATATATTTTCGCAGCCCCAATCTGTTCTTATAAGCTCTTACTTTAAAATAAGCGCTAAATTCATACCGCGACCCTTTGTTTACTGTTGTAACTTGTGTTCTCATTACCACATAGAAGTAGTTAGAGGATTCGATCATCTTCCGCATCATCGTTACCATGGTTATAAGGCAAGTCAGAAGGGAAGAAATGACTTCCCTTCTGACTTTGAAATACTTGTTCTAAAGTAAGAGACAAGAGCAGTAAACTGAGTTCAGGTATTGCGAGCATCTGCTTAAAACACTCTGTATGACATTAGTCATATCTGCCTGAGCAATAGTTCAACTCGCAAGGGTGTCCCAACCTTGAATTCTCAACTGAGAAGCTGCATAGTTATTTTTCTCCGTTTCTCCAGTGAAACGGAGATACAGAGCCGGTACCAGAGTCTATGCAATCGCACCAGGGGGGGGGGATTTTATAGAATTTAGAAAGACTCAAGCGGCAAAATTTATAAGCCACAGAGATTGCACCGGCAGGCAAAATGCCTAGCTTCGACCCTGCGTTTGCAATATGGAACACTTTTCCTTAGAAATTCCTCACCTAAGCACACAGTCCACGACGGCATTGCCATAATTAAACAAATAAAAAAAATATATTTTTAACTTATATACGAGCCAATTTCCTTTTAAAAGTCCTGAACGAGGGCATACCTTTTTTAGGCAGATAGCTCTTTTATGCTTTGACTACCAGCAGTCTGTTGCCATCAGCCATCTTAGCATATTACCATTCCGATCATACATTAGTCCGAGTCAGAACACTGCCGATATACAAAGAATAGTTCGGAGATTTTTAAAGCGTATTTCGGCAAGTTTCTTTTACTCTTTAAAATATAAAATACGTATTATTCCAAATTGGTAAAATGGAAGACACGTATCACGGAACAAAACAATTTGATGTGTGCACCACATGACTTCCTTGTACGGAATATTAAATTATACGCATTTTTTCTTGCATTTTATTTAAACTTATTAGATTGAATTAAACCTACTTCGCCGACAGCGCATAAACCACAATAGAATAAACGCATTCTTTAAAATTCACTTTGTTTACCATAGCGACACTGTGGCGCTAGGTTTACTTAACAGTATTATATTTCATTCATATTATAACTCAGAATGCACAAAATGTATATCATTTAAAGAATTATCTAATCGTTGCCACATGTTCTATTCAAATACTATAATAAAGCTAGAACAATGTATAAAAGAAATCAAGCAAACAAAACAAAAAAGAAACAGTTTTTCACAGACGATTGAGTATTTCTCATTTAATTAATTCAGTTCTCACTTCGCGAGAAGGCAAAAATACATAAAAACTCAAAATATCTATATTAAAAATTACGAAGTAAATCTTAAACACTTATTTCCTCGAAAAAATTCCAGAAAGGATTAAGCATGATTTAATTGGCAATAATAAATAAAGGCGATATCTTTGTTGTTGCGAAGCTAAGTTTCTCTAGATTGGCAACAAATCCACTAGTCTGCTGTTTCAAATGTAAACAATCAATGGCCGCCATCAAAAACATTATTAGGCTTAGGCTTAGCGGCACTTAAACAATTTTAAAATTGTGGATAATTCTAAAAATATTGTATACAGATTTACTAAAGGCATAAAAACCTTAACCGGAAGATAAAAACAACATAATTCAATCATTTTTAAAGCAAAAAATGTACAATTTACAAACATATAAGAGTAAAGAAACTGAGATCACTGAGCCGGGTAACAGAGTGGATATATATATAAATATATTTATATACGTTTGGTGCGGCCGATTGCAACCAAATTACGAGGTGCACATCTACATGTTATAGCAGTCCTATATACAAAATTTCAACGTTCTGAGGCTACTCGTTTTTGAGTTATGCGATATACGTACGTACGTACATACGTTCGTACAGACGCCACGAAAAATTCTCTTCAGAATTAATTTTAAAGCAGTTTTATAATTTTTTTGAAGGAAAAGAGTATTTTATTCTGTCCTTACGTACAGATATCACGCAAAAACATCGTTAAATTGCATTCGATAGCAGTCAGAATGGATATTTTCGTTGAAATATGCTGTCTGAAACTTTTCGCGATTACAATACTTCCTTTTTACTTCGTACAAGGAAGTAAAAATATGGCGAAGAATTTTATTTGGATTCCTCGAGATATTCGTTTAATAATAATAACAACATTGCAGTTTATAGTAAGTTACTGTCAGCAAATCTGATTGTGAAATAGTAATCATAAATGAATGTTATGCAATTAGAGTGATTAAGTGACTAATGAAATCGACGTTAATAGTGAAATTTCTGAAAACTCAAGATGAGAGCGTCATGGAAATTTTTCCATTACATTAAAAAATGCCTATACAGATAAGGTATATATTAGGGTAGCGGACACTTTCTATAGTTATTGATAATTTATGTGAAAGCACCTGAAATATTGTTCGTGTGCTGTCTTGGACGATATAGGAGGCTGTCTGCTAGTATGAGCCTTCAGGGTGCGGGTTTTGCTTTCACGTAAGGCTTAGTTATTTGTGGTTATCCTCCTCCCCATTCTCTCAGGGGTAACATGAGTTCATCCTTTATTGTACACAATGGGCAACGCTGACGGTGACGAGAGGACTAGATTGCTGATGGATTGGGCCATTCCTGAGAAATCCTTGAGAAACAAATGTCCGACATTTAAAAAAAAAAAAAAAAAATGTTGTTTCTTGTTTTATTGCAGAGTTTTTTAATCTTATACCAGAATGTATCTAATGCAACGAATAAATACTTATTTATTTAATCGTATAAAATTTGAATCTCCAATACTGACCAGTTTTCAAGTACTTTCAGCATAGAACAAAAATAACAGGATTGCTGTAATGCTTATGTTAATAATTAGATTTTTTCCAATGTACTTAAGTTTTATGATTATCTCTTTGGTTATTATAATATTTTAGTTCTTATGCAGTTTCTTTTTAAATGTAATATCATTTAAATTCGTTTGACAATTTAGTTTCAAGTCAATTAAAAACACATTCATAAACGACCACAAGATTAGATTTCTTGTCAGTCTGCATAAAGATTTTAATTATGTAAATAAACTAAACATTGAAATACGCATATTTCATTTGTTAGATGAGTTTTATTTATTGAGGATCAATAAAAAGTTCATTAAGATTTTCTTCACCGATGGCGTTCTCTTCATATTTTCTCTACATTGAGACAGTGAGGTACGGTGAATTCTAAAAATTAGAGATTCAACATTTCGGCTAATTAGAACAAAAGCTGAAATCTCGAAAATTTCGATTTCGAAGAAATGTCAAAATTTGCTCAAATATGACTATCCCGCACATTTTCATCACCATCCTTCCAAGCATTCTGTTCTTTTCATAGGATGCGATAGTCCACAATCTGCTTCCTATTAAATTTAACGATGGTTTTTTACATCCCTCCTAGCCACTTGGCTATAATCTTAGCCCTTTTTGAATAACTAACAGTTTCTCATAAAAAATAATCTCAGTCATTCATTGTGAAATTTATACATCTAAAACGAAAAATACAAAACTTTAATTTCTGAATCAAAATTAGAAATTACTAAAAAAAACTACGTGACAAAATCTTAGATATAAACAGTAACTGAATATGGAATGAAAAATGTACGCTGTTTGACTAAATGAAAAAAAAAAAAAAAAAAAAAAACTCAGTTTTGAAGTCATAATATAAATTTGATTTTATAAAATGCCCTCGACAGTTCAAAGAGTTTTACCAGTTTTTACTAATCAATTCAGATTAACAATTTCCCGTTATATTTCGAGTTGTAATCGATTTCGAGACCCATACGAGGCATAATTCTTTGCAGGGATTTGGAATTCATATTAATTTTCTAGATTTAACTACTTCTCGTTTGTAAAAAAAAAAAAAAAAAAACTTTGTACATAGGCAAGTAAAACCGAATCAAATTTTAAAAACACTTTTACTCGGGTTCTCAGTTAAGACAAAAGTCAAAAGGAAGTCAACAAATGGAGGTATAACTTCAGCTTTTGTTCTAAAATTGGAAGAAGAGAGAAAGCGTATTTTTTTAGGAAACAGTTAACACTGTATGTCTTAACCCATTAACGGTTTCACCCGGATTTTCTCGTTCTTTTATGCAGGTCTCTTAACGGTTCGTTACGGATTATTGTTAGTTTAAATGTACCCTCGAAAACGGACAGTCCCGTGTTTTTGTATTATCGAAAAAACACGCCAAAAAGGACTAGCCCGTATTTTTGTATGTCTTCCAACCCCCAATGCCTAAGGGGACAAGGGTCCATGCAATCCTGACGACAATGGGTAATGGCTGTCATTAGCGTGGGGAGAAATGTCCTTGATGTTTTGGGATAAAGGCCTTACACTGACTCTAAAGAAACAAATTTATTACCAGTTACAAAGTGGATGCATATATAAAGGGATTTAAGAATTTCCGTTTTAGAGCAGTTATTGAATAAAAAATAGAATTTTTTACAAAATGAACGTTTACCTATAAGAGCATTAATGAATTAAAACGAGAAAAATAAAAGTAATAAATGCAAACATAAAAATCTGAGAATGCAAATCTTTCAGATTTTACATTACGCCCAAAGGGCGTTTTTTAATGGTTTGTGGGTTACCTTTATTTTTAAATATCATGTTCTTCGCACTTAAACCATAAAGCTTTAGAATTTCCAATACACAGTCTCGCCCGTTGAAGATAATTTTTTATATTATTATTTTCATACAGTGTTGCCTTTGCTCGCTTTAAAATCGTTGAGTTTCTTAATAAAAAATTCATTGAAGTTTTACGAAATAGGAAACATATAATAAAACAAATTCCAAATCTCGGCTTCGAGATGCCCATATTCGGGTGGAAATGTACGTTATTCAAAATTGGATGGGTCTAGGTACCGTTGTTTTATCACAATGCGAGAAACATACATATATTTATGCAGATTATTCATTATTTAATTGCCTTGAGGCAGATAGCCCTCGAGTGCTCTGCCGTAATCTAATAAACCAAAACCATTATTTAATTTCTTTAAATATAATACAGGGCTGTAATATGTGGTAGCAACAGTTTGAAAAGTGAACTAACATAGTTTTCAACGGAAAATGAAAAAATGAAGTTAATAGACCTTCTCGGCTAACGCCCTTTGTTTTAAAAATAATGTATCGTGTAATTTAATGGGAATACGAGATTAAATAATTCTCTTTAAAAAATTCTTCTACAAATTTATATCACGAATAATAAAAACGTGAGGCTGCCTTGATAAATTTATAAATATTATACATCTGACAATGCGATTCAATTATTTGATTTCGTAATTTAAGAGCCTATGATTCTTCTTATAAAACTGTACAGGAATTTAGCAAAGAAGCTATTAAGTAATCTCTTATTACCATTAATCTATGCGATAAATTATTATTATTATTATTACTTTTGGTTCAGTCTTTTACTTCCAAGTATCCTTTTACCTCAAATAATCGAAAAAATATATAAATTTAAAACAAAATTCGCCCCCAAATCAGAAATTAGGCTACAAATTTCATGCAAATTTTATTTCAAAAGCTATTTTACGCTCTGTAAAATGATGCAAACTTAAAAATTTAAGATTTTTAGTTTATTCATAAATGGAAATATGCGCAAAAAATTTCTTCGACATTAAATTTTAAAAACTCTAAATCGAATTATTATCATCCGTAAACGTAATTGTACAAAATCTGAATTCAATAGCTTATCGATAAGCAGTTCAAAAATCGACGACGAGCTTTTGATTAAACACCGTGAATGAACTGAATACAATTTTTGGAACAGCTCTATTTTTAAGCACTTTGGAAAGATCGGTAAGTTGTTGATATAGCATAACCGTTATTTTTATAACATTCTTGGCATTATGAAACGTGTAAGTGACATTCATAAGCGATTCCCGACAGTTCTGTTCATTTGTCAAAGTGGCTGCTTTTGAAAATATTGTGAAGCTCACTCGATGTGCTCCACTATCTATGATACTCATTAAAGATATTTAATAATGTTTTATTTCTATACAGAAATACTGGTAAAATTAAGAGGTCAAATATTTAATTATTTGAGTTATATAACTACTTATACTGTCTCAAGAAATTTTGAGTCATTTTGTAAAAATAATCTTTTCTTTAAAATTCCTTTTTCACCCCCTACCCACTATGCTTCATGACTTTATTACTATTCTGATGAATGGAAGGTTTTTAGAGACATTACATTTTTTTTTAACAGCAAGAGACATGAAAAATGAGCAATGCCTTACCCAAGACGCGAACCACGGACTTCTCGAATGCGCGCCGAGCGTACTGAGACCACGAAGACATGCTAAAAGGGCGGGAGAAAATACTGTATATACTCCCCCTTTTAAAGGGCGACTGGGGATTAGGGGACCAAATCGCCAAATCCTTGCGGCGGAGAATCATCATCCACCACCTTTTTTGGTTTGGGTGCCACTATGGAAACATTAGGTTATTTCGAAGCAGGACATGTGAAATAGGAGCAATGCCTTCGACGGCACTCGAACCACCAACCTCTCGAATACACGCCGTGCGTGCTGACCATTACACCACGAAGATATGCTAAGAAGGCGGGAGAAAATACCTTATAGGTTACAAAAGTTGAGTAGGTAGTCACAAATCTAACTAATAAATGCTCTACAAATACAACTTTTAATATTTTAGCAGAATTTTTTGGAAACGTATTTATATAGATTGTTTTAGAAATCGACACAGTTTGATGCCAGTTTAGAGGAGGGGTTGTTTATGAGCGTATTAAAAATGCTTTTCCCACTCAAAATGTTAACTACTTTAAAATAATAATTCATAATCGCACTGAAGCTGATGTTTACAATTATTTCCCCTGAGATTTCTTTAAAAAGAAAGAATTACAATTGTGTTTAATGCAGAAAATTTAATGGAATTGGCATCTGCGCAAGAGGACGGAAACTATCAGGGAGGACTTTCTAAGGAAAACTAGATTTCCTTCACATTGAACGTAGAAAACTTTCAGCGAACAAGCGTGTTCACGAGGATTTGAACTTATGTAGGATTACCAGTACTCAGCGGTTTTAGCGCTTGGCCACCGCAGGCCGATTAAAAATCTTGTTTAGAAACCTTTAATCTTGATTTAGTGTGACAGCTGCCGTAGTTTGAAGGTAAGGATTACTTGAATACAGCAAAACACACGAGGACTATCTGCTTTTAAGGAAAGAGATGCCTTCGTAGAGGACTTTTTAACGAGAAAACTCTCATATTCATGTTATATATAGGGAAAAACATGGAAAAATGCCATTCAGTCATCGTATTCGTTCGTCAGGGTGTAAATCGAACTACCAGTATTTACCGGCCACTAATATGGCCGTAGTTGAATAGGGGAAATAACTGTTGGATTGTAAGGCATCTAAATTAAAAAATTAAAAAAAAAAAATTCACTTCTGAGGTAATCTTAAACCCAAATTAAGTTTTTTATTATAATTATGAAAGAGTTCAACGCATTTGTTAATTTTCAGATCGTTAAAATTAGTGTGGCTTTAATGAATGATTATTTAGACCTGTTACAGGAAACAAATACATCAAAAGTTTCCTTTAAAATATCAGGAATTATTGAAAAATCTTCTGTAATTTATAAACGATAAAACGTATTTATCCAGATTTTACATGTGTGAAAAAATAATGAATTTTAATCTTCCCTAGTAGAGTGTGTGTGTATTTAATTATGGCAAAGCACGCTAGGGCTATCTGCCTGAGGGGAGGGATGCCTTTCGTGGAGGACTTTCTAAGGGAAACTGGCTCGTATATACTTTCCGTAGTAGAGACATTTGTAATTATATTTCTAGTTCCAAATTCAAAGTGAGAAATCTAGGTGCCTGAAGCCAGAAAACACTATCGATTCTTCTTGGCTTCTATTTTCAGCGACGAAATAGATCAACTGCATGGAATTTTTATGATTTTTCTCAACATGTAAACTAAATGCGTGTAAGTGTTTCTTAGAAAGCTCGTCGGAAGTAGAATACCTTTATCTTGGTAGATAGATATCGTGTGCTTTAGTAAATTTAGCAAATCTAAACACAGGGCCGACAGTACAATGTTTGAGGCCTTTCTCTAACATAGTCGAATAGAGTATCGAATAGTCGAACAATCAAATCACCCTACATCGCCCTCTTTTACTTACTTTTATACTTTTATCTCAATATTATATATTGCATCCACAAAAATGTCTCTAAATTAATGTTATTTGGATTCGAAAACCATTTTATGCTTAAATGCATCTTTCCAGATGTTTGTCTTTTACTCACTGAAAGTCAATGCTTCTTGAAGATGTCAATTCATGAATGAAAAATTATTTCTTGCTTTTCCGGTTTCCCCTAACCGTTCCCACAAAGGCCGAACCTTTGGGCAAAAACAGCCCTCCTATGATGTTAATTCCTCAGTAAAAGAGAAAGCACTGAACGGGGTAAAGTAGTAGAAATCTTGACTTTCCTTTTCACTCAAAATTCAAGCATTCCCAAAATCTACTATAAAAGATATACTCCCTAAGGTATAAAATTTTTGTGTAATGAAATTATAAAATGCAATATATATATATATGCATTATAATATAAATATATGCTAAAATATGAATGCATATATATATATCATTGATTATATATATATATATATATATATATATCATTGATTATATATATATATATATATATATATATCATTGATTATATATATATATATATATCATTGATTATATATATATATATATATCATTGATGACATATATATATCAATTAAACCTTTAGACACACTCACACACATACATAATCAGATATATTACATATATAGAATCACATAGTATCAGTAGGTGAAAGAAGAAAATAAATCCTACTGGTGAAAGATTGCTGAAGAAATTCAAAGCATAATGAAAGTTTCTTTTATCTTGGAATCAAAGAACTTTTTTATCGCTTTAGTTTTTGGGAGAGTATTAGATTAAAATGTAATAAATAAATAAGTATGTGGAAGAAAAATAAATCTTTAAAGGAAGAAAAAGGAAAAATAGAACCAAACAATCAAATCATTTTCAGCATTAAAACCAATTTTAAGTGTGACAGTATATTTTCCTGCCGATACGAAAACTTAAGAAAATAGACAGAAATCTGCATTGTTTCACCTATCAATATACGACAAATGGAATAACGATACAAGAAAAAGTAAATTTGAAAAATTTGCGAAAGCGGAATAATTTCGAATGCTGCACAAATAGAAAGATACCATGCAGATACATTGGATTTTTTTCGAAGCAAGAAATGCGAAAATTCAGCAGTGCCCTCTTTGTGCTTCTAATAAGTAGGTCTTCCAAATTCTAGCTGGAAGGACTTCCATTTATAACAAGATAGTGAGAATGGCATAATTCCTTATTATTTGTTTTCATTTAAAGGGCGAGAGAGAAGAAGCACGAGGCACTGTCGGAATAATTCATGTGTTAACGAATTATCGTCTGACATGTTTTCGTTGGGGTGCCATTGAAGAGACATAGCGTTTTTATGAGGGAAAAAAAAAAAAAAAAAAAAAAAAAACATGAAAAATCCGTTATCCTATCAGCGGAATACGAACCACAGGCATTCCGACTGATAGTCCGATCTACTATCACTTACACCCCGAGTTCAAATTCTAGCTGGAAGAAGTTCCATTGAGCAATTTCCAGCTCAAAGAAGAATGAGATAATTTCTCATAATCAATACGGATATATAACTGATGATTCTAAAATTCTATTATCATTAAGACTGGAAAAAATACACGATTTAATTCATTTTCATACATTTTAAAAGAAGTTAAATTTTTCAGAGAGTTACTATAAAATATTTATTAGAATGTCAAATTTAAGCATTTCAATTATTTATATAATAAAGGATAAATTTTATATTTATATAATAAAGAAAAATCGTTAATAATATCACTCTGATTTTAGTGGAGATATTTTAAGAAATAAATAAGTGAAAGCTGGAGGAAGAAAAACTATTTCAAGTTATATGTTTATCTTAAAAGTAACGAGAGAAAAACTATGTTAAAAGAAAAGGCACGCATATCGAAATTGTTTCTTGTACTGCTGACAAATTGTTATATGGCATGCATACTATAATGTTCATGAATAATTGATTGCTACTAGATTAATACAGGCATAGCATATTTCTAGGGACTGATTTGCTGTAATTTCCAATTTGATTTTTGCATACTTTTATATTTAGGACACTAATTACATCACACTGAAGATTACTCAATGCAATAATTCCATTGCAGTTTTATAGAAAATTATAAAATTTTCAGTTTCAATAAACAAATATATAATATTTCGATGACTCAGCAGGTAACATAATTTATTATCTTTCAAGTTTTTTTCGAAAACACCTCGGCAGATATAGAATCAGCCGCAGACTGTACTAACTTTAACAAGCGGCAGTATCTGAGTGTTCGCATTTCTGTTTATAACTGCAATAAGAACAAGTATAAGTTTGAAAAGTTTACCAATGGCTATGTGGATAAAAGAGATGATCATAAGTATTTTGACCTGGTTTTGGTTTCTGGTCAATACGTTGGCTGTAGGGAAGATTTCGTGATTTTTTCCATGGGAACTAGTTTTCTTTATAAATTCCTCTAAGTCTTTCGTTAAGTACATACAAAGTTGCTACATTAAACATTAGTAAGTGTTTACATAGGTAAACATTTTAAAAGCGACTAGCGTAAAGAAAGATTATTTAAATTATGTTTTTTAAAATGCAAATTCAGAACACTGAAAACCAAACAGTAACCATTATAAGACTAATTTAATAATCTTTGGTTTGGTTTACTTGAAAACTTTACTTAAAAAACGTTGAAATTTACAATGTTTACAACAAACTATTATTCTGCCATATTCATCGATTGCGTTAATCAAAATCTAAAATTATTTAACGTAAAATGTAATTATCCGAAAATTATGTAAAATGAGAATTTTTCCCACTATATATGTAGTTTACAATGGCTAGAAAGAAAGATAGCTCTAGATAATGAGTATTTCTAGAATGAAAAAACTCTATTGACTAGAAATAGTCTTTCGAGACCTTAGTGTCAGTTAGCCTGCGGAGGTCAGGTTCCCTTCCAAAAAAAAGTAAAACTGTTTAAAATGCATATAGTTTAACGCTTCCTGTTTTATTTGGAATAACATTTCAAAAATAAAACTCGTGTTGGTTACGAACCAAGGAATTCTTAACGGGATAAAAAGCCGTACTTTGATAATGCTAGGATCATGCATTCAGTTTTCATCGTTTTAATAAAATCCATTATGATACTTATGCTGGTAATTATAAACTGCATTTACGGATACAGAAGTATGATTAATACACTAATATCACAGAATATAAGCTTTTTATGCTCTGACAAGTTTTGTCAAGATACCAAGTTTTAGTTCATATACAAGTCGTAAATTCCCTAGCCAGATTCCTTTTTTATATAAATAGATGCATAGAGGAGAAATGGAACAGTTAATTATATTTTTTATTCTTTTTCAAAATTTAATTCTTTTAGATATAATTTTTAACGATAAACGATATTCTGCTAAGTTATAATACAAAAATTATTACTAATAATAATTTATATCCTAATATTTATATCCTAATTTAATAATATTTATATCACTCAAAACAGAATTGGAAAACTCATTCAAATCATATTTAATCAAAACATTTTACGAAGTTATGGGAAAAAGGAATTTTGGGGTTTGTTTGATTTTTAACGGTGAATTCAATCATTAAAACATTTTTACCGTGTTTCCTCATTCATAAAACATTAGCAAAATAATTTACTAAATAATTCTTAGATGTAATAGTATTCTTGTTTATCTTTTGTTATATGACTAAAAATAAATAAAAAAGCGGCTGGTATTCAATATTATTTTATTTAATTACAAATACTTGGCTATTGGTACTCAAGACATAGTCTTTCCATATTACCACTTTTCTATTAGGCCTTGAAATTATGTTAACGACCTAATACAATTCGGAAAATCCTATGATTGCATAAAACTGCGGGAGGTGCTAATAATGACAAATTTTAAATGAAAATAGAAATTTATTTAAATAAATTTATTTAAATTCTATTTGTGAGTGTCTGCTTTATGCATTTAATGTATCAAATGCAGAAAAGTGAGAAAAATCCATCCAACACAGAGAAATAATTCTTTCTAGTCTGTGGTAAGATTGTATCAAATTCATTTAAACTTCCGTTTAAATTCGAAATGCGATCTCTCAAATCAACGAAGGAATACATTTTTGGCTTTAAATTCTACATTAGTAGCAACTGTATAATAGCTAAACTTACCAAAATATTTGTAGAAAACCGCCAAAATTCTAGAAATTGCTATAAAATCCCGAAAAATATTAGGAAGATTATGCTTGCCAATTCCACGCTGAAAAGACGAAGATGAGCTCGACAGTAAACGAACAACTTGTGGAAAAAATTCAACGCTAAAATATAAATGCATATGCGAAATTTTCCAAAAATTTCTGATAAATATTGTACTCTCATCGTAAATATGTATGGACTTAGAATGTGATGAAAACTGAGTCGGTAAAAGAATGGATTAAAATTTAATTTCCCAAAATAAATTGGTTTACTAAAACTAAATAAAATAGATAAGTAAATAGCAAAAAAATTGTGTAACAAAATAAATAATGATCTTTCTTAAAATACTGCCCAATAAAACATGTCGAATAATTGAATGTTCACAAGCTTGGAAGCTAAAATTCTAAAAAGATTTCGGAAAATTCTGCAGTCACATGTTAAAAGAAACAAGTCTACAGGCTACTAGTACAAAGAAAGAGGAGGGAGACGAAACTAAACGGAACAACTACTTCTTGGCATTCAATAGCGGGGAGGCAATTTTATGGCTTATCCATCACACTAAGGGGAAGCAAACATACTGCCTTAGGCTGGGCCATCTTAGAGAGATTTCAGAAAACGAAAGCAATTTTTTTTGGAGGGGTTTGTTGTCTGACAACGCAACCGTTTTCGAAGCATTTCGTTCCGAGAGGCGGGCCCGTTGATGGGTTAAATCATACGAAATAGACTTAAATTAAATCTATATGTTTACTAATTATTTTTGATTTTAATGAAGTAAAAATAAGAGACATTAAATCGTGTATATATTTATTAACATTATTGAACAATAAACAGCATTTAGACAAGTTAAATATTTCGCTTTTGTGTCATTGTTTCATTGTAAGCAAAAGATCCCAACAAAAGGCCTTCTGAGCATAGATCTGACTTCAAAATTGAGTTATACCATTAAAAACACAAGAAAGACCCTCATGTCAAAGAAATAAGGTGCTGTGACAAATCCACTTGTGCTCTTGCGCTATTAAATCTGACCACAAAATAGAATTCAGCACCGCTAACAATCTAAAAAATTATCCTGAATCACGACTGTGTGTGTATTAGCTTGTAACGTTTCCGTACAACTATTACTAAAATTCGTAAAGATAAAATAGATGATGTCATCACGAAGTAGTAAGTATATTCACTTCCCTTTCAAGATTTTCTTAGTTCATAAATCCAAATTTATAGTCACGCTATTTTAAAAAAGATTAGAATCAAACAGCAATCTTATAATACTCAGTTCTTAGCAAACTTAATACCAGATTCTGAACTTTTCAAACATCTGGGCTTAATTTACTAAATCTTCATGCATTTATTGCTGCAATACTTGTTAAAACGAAGTTAATTAATGAACTTAATTCTTATTAACGTGATAATGAAGTTGAAAGTTATTTGCAATAGAAAAGTGTTTCTTCACATTATCTCTGCTCTTCTCACACGTAAATCAGGAACTTAACACGTAACAGAAATCTGATTCTTTGACAGTAATAGGGCTGCCAGTGAAAATGAGGGTGTAAGAAAATGAATCTTACAATGTACAGATACTTTTAAAAAGAGGAAATACTATATGGGCACCACACATGATTAAAAGAAAACGTGCTAATAATGTATTCCGTTATAGAGCGCCCCTTATATAAATGTACTGATGAATATATTTGCAAATGCAGGCTTAAAAATTCTTTTTGAATTTAAAGA
Source organism: Stegodyphus dumicola (assembly GCF_044657685.1). Lineage (NCBI taxonomy): Eukaryota > Metazoa > Arthropoda > Arachnida > Araneae > Eresidae > Stegodyphus > Stegodyphus dumicola. Next base: position 191,805,595 of record NC_140780.1, read on the forward strand.
ATTTTCAAATCATTTAAAATCAAAAATAAAGCAGCTCGACAGTATGTTTTCGCTGCCTTTCAACTAAATGTTTGTCAATTATTTTCAGGACGTGGCCGAGGAGAATTCACAAATCCACAGGGAGTATGCTGCACAAGAGACGGGAGAATAGTAGTTGCCGATAGTAATAACCAATGTGTACAAGTGTTTAATTCTGGAACTGGAGAATTCCGACTTCGTTTCGGAGCCAGGGGTAGATCTCCAGGCCAAATGCAGCGACCAACGGGTGTAACCGTCCTTCCAAATGGTAATTATGTCGTTGCGGACTACGAGAATAAATGGGTCAGCATTTATGACCCATTCGGAAAATACATCTCCAGAATTGGAATTGGGAAGCTGTTAGGCCCAAAAGGAGTAGCAGTAGATAGAAATGGCCATATTATCGTAGTTGACAATAAAGGTAAGTCTAAATTTGTAAAGTTCTGTTATTTCGAAGAGCATTTACAGAATGCCTTTTCATTCTGCTCAGAATAGATTTAGATTCTAGAATATTCAAAGGTGCTTGCTAAACTCCTAAGTTTTTATTTTAAATTCTCGCTTTTATATTTTGGATAAGAGACGATGCGACTCACGTTTATCCCTAATGGAGGACACGGAATATTATCTCAAAGGTTCTTTCTTTTCTTTTCTTCTTTTTTTTTTTTTTTTTTTTTTTTTTTTTTAGAAGAAGATTATAAAAATTTTGTTTTGCTCGAAGATAGAACCCAAAAGTATGGGTAGACACAGAAAAGTGCCTATGCATACTTTTGGGCTAAGCTATTTAAAACAATACAAGCTATTTAATATCACTAAGCTATATAAAACAATTATTTCTTCTAACTCAAAGGGGCCATTTTTTCCTTTTTTTATATGAGCAAATTTTTCAGCATGCTTAATTCTTTTATTTCATTTCTATAAGAATGGATCGAGCTTCGCGAAGAATGCTAGAGGAATGCTAAATTAATCAGAATTTATTTTTCCTTTATTACTTATTCTATATAATGCTTGGCATTCAGTGTCCTACTTTTACTACAGGGTCATTTTTATATGTATTGATTATTTGTAAATGAAATTATGTTAAGTAATGCCCTGTGCCATCTTTCAAAGATTTATATGCAAACTATTTGTAATAAATTTTCATCACAGGATTTTTATGATAAAGTACAAAACATTGTTAACTGCATATTGATTTTTTATTCTTATTTTCACCTCTGCATCATTTATAACGCCATAATTGGGAATCAACGTTAAAAGCCAACAAATTAATATGGGCAATACTCAAAAATCGACTGTTTGTTATAATCGAATTCTCACATTTGTCCTAGTACTCTGATTAAGAAATGTTTCTGAAATTTGTTTGACAGTTTTACCCACATGTAAATCAGTTATTTATTTCTGTTCTGAAGATGTAAACTAAGAACAGTACCTCTCGCAATATTCATATTCATTGCTGTACACTCTGATTGTCCAGAAGCTGAACAGCAAAGTGAAAGCTGTCGATTTAAAAAAAGAAAAATGTATTTATGCGAATTCATTGAAACTTTCACAGATCATGGGATATAACAAAAACCACTAGCATGGGGGAAATCAAAAGAAAATTATATATAAATAATTAAATAGTAGTGGTAAAATGATAAGATTCTTGATGGCAAAAGATGTCCTTTGTAGTGGCCTATCGATATGTAAAGTGATGACCGTTTGGGGAAACACATGTCCGACAAGATTATCCTATGGCGATATGGGATATTTCTGCCTAATCCATAGACCTGTTATATAGTACTAGACCGAGCATCGCCATTCAGAACCGGATGAAAAAGCGGCACAGGAATGAACTACAGGAGTTTGGGCATGAAATGGAACTGAACCCAGACTTTGGTGTACTATCGCCAAGGCTGGCGATTTTTTTTCCTTCTTTTCTCTCAGTTCGAAATGCGAACTTCGAAAGATATCATTTCGCAGAAGCTGCCGTTGAATTTTCAGAAGTTAAATCGATAAACACCAGCCAAAATTAATAATATTCCTAAAATTGGACACTTTATTTTAAAATTTAACAGGATAATTTTCATGCTATAGAATAACATTTTGTAATATAATGTCCCTCGGCGTCTACAAAATTAAAAATAAAATAAAAAAAAACTGGAGAGAACAAACTAAATTAATAATAATCTGAAATTAAAAATACAAAAATTTCAGTGATAGATTCAAATGCAGAACGATTCTTGACGAATTTAGTATCGTAAAATATAAATTTTATACAAGAGAAACTTTTTATTGTAATTAACTCCAAGTTAACTATAAGTTTAAGGAATTTTATTTCAACCGCAATGCGTATATTATACTGAATATAACTAAAAAAACTTGCACTTTCCAAATAAATAACATCTAATCATAATTACATATAACTTTCTTTATAACACAGTAAATGCATAAAAATAATTTTAAGGTAAGATTTTTAAGGTAATTTTAATAAGAAGGTAAAATTTAAATAATGTTCGTTATTTTTAAAAAGAAACTTAAAACTATTAAAGTTTTGAAATTTAACTGCTATATAATGACTATTTTCTTAATACTTAACAAATTCTTCTTAATATTAAAATAAATGCCAGAAACATGATATAAGGAAAAAAATACGTGATTGAAAGTAAACATATTTGTTATATTTGCATGCAAGAAAAGAGGATAAAAAAAGGTCATTCATGTTAAAAAAAATCATAATATTATGAGGTTCTTACACAGTGTATTATATCGACATTACCAAGTATTAAATACATACATTACTACTTCGTACATGTCCGCATAAGCAAACGCATACAAAGAATATAAACAAACGCATTTAAAACAAAGTCTGTTGGCGTATAAAAAATGTCGTCAAAGCAGAATACTAAACTAATTAAAATTATATGATATTACTAAAATTTTAACATTTTTTTTCAGAACACAGTTATTAAAAACATACATATATATAAAGATACTTTTATTTAAATGTTATTTCAAGTATGCATATATTATATAAAATTAGAAAATTATTTTTATTAGAAAACGGCAAGTAGAGTAGATAAAAAAACCTCTACATTTTATAAAAAATAGGTTTTAAAACATTAGAAACAGCTCCCCTGTGAAATGTTACTCCTCCACCTTTCACGTATTTGGAATTACGTCCATTACATTACAAGTTAAAAATAATTTTAACTTTTCTTTTGCCTTAGTGATTTCTCGGAATCAAATTTAACTTTACCTCGTACTTAACTTCACATTTTTCTAACCTCCCTTTTTAATTATCACCGTTTTTCTTAATTTAAGCTACTTACTGCAGTTATTCAAAATTTATGTTTACTTAAAAATTCTCTCGTACTTTTTTTACGTAATTTTCATTTACACTTCTCCTGCTTGCATGTGATAGCCCTTAGCCAACCAGCCTTAACTCAAATTTCAACAGCCTCCAATTGAATTCTGCCTGCCACCACGTGACGCCTGCTCCACCCATGATTTCTCATCTTGATGCGCATGACTAGAGTTCTTTGCTACAGTGATGACATCAGCTATTTCTCTCATTTTCTGACCGTGTCCCTGAAGTTCATCCACGGCTTGACTTTTTGCCATTATCTTTTCCCGCTTCGACTGCTCCTACGTAACGAACACCTGTTAGAAGACTAACTTTAACGCATCATTCACTCAAGAAATGATAGCTTCAGCATTCTAAAAGTAACTCCGAATTCGGCAGGGATAGACCCACTGGCCCTTTGGTCCGAACTGTTTCGTTCAAGGATGGACTTTTCATGGAGCAACATTCGCTCGAAGAAACTTTCAGCACCACAACTGATTTTTGAGTCATCCTTTGGAAATTTATATACACAGATGTATTCTCTGTTCTAACATAATACACTTTGGTACACAGCAATAAGCAGGCATTGCTGTCTTATACTGACAAAATTAACATGAACAAGAGCGCCTATTCACACCTTGTGGTTAGCTGCAAAACTTGGTCCATGTTCGAAAAACGATGGACAGAAAGATGACTCATCCTTGAGCTGCTTGACGAGTGTCATGGCCTTCTACTTTTACAAAAGTCACGGTGAAGTCCCGATAGGAGAGGGCACTTCCTCATAATCCAGGCCAGTGACTGGAAAAGGAAGTTTTTCTGGGGTGGAAGATTTCGATCGTCTACGTTTTCTTTTAGCACCAGGGTACTATTAATCGCGATTCCGACTTTTGCATCAGTACAACATTTGCGCTCAAATCACTTTTCAAACAGCAGATGTTGCTGCCAGATGTTATCGCCATGCATTAATCTTGCAAATGTAAAAAAATCTATGGTAATAATTAATACTGTAATGCGAATTCTAAAGATATGCTGTTTTTAAAATTTTTGTGAATTTGCTGCTGAATTTTATGTGGATAATGTAGATAATGCTGTTTAATAAATACAGTTAAAAAAGACAAAAAGTTAAAAATGAAAATGCAAAAACGAAAAAGATGTGTAAGTCATCTTACTTTAAGAAAACTGAATATTGATGTGAGGAACTGAGGAAAGAATGAAAAAAAAATGTATTGAACAAAAATATTGTGACAGCAAAGAATGAGTTCAAGAGCACATGATAAACTGCGAGCTCAAAGAGAGCATTAAAACCCTGAAAACAATGCTGCACATTAAAATGCAATGTTAAAATGATGCAAAGCTAAAATCCGAAATCCTTCCAATTTTTTATTTATTAACTTATTTATCATATTTTATTTTTTATATTTTGATTTATTTTATTTGTCCGTTTATTCTTTTTTGAGAGTTTACAAGAAGAGCAGATGAGAATAGAGAAATATTCTTGATCTAATTACGCTGAGACTTCTCTGCACGTATAAGCATCAAAAGGTATTATTTTCCCGAGATGTTTAATTTGCCAGTTAAACTATTAAGTTTGAATTAAAACTTCTGAAAAGACAAACTTGTGCTATCTGCAAGATTACTGGGGACTGAATTACGTTATCAGTGTAGAGAAGTCTGAATTGATCACTCGACTTTACATTGGTACGAACAACGAGATCAGTAACCATAGAGAATCCGGAGACCAAATCAGACTATCCGTAAAGAGCGCAGTACCCCATTGCTGTGAAATACAGTTGAGGTGATCTTGAGCTAGGTTAAGCGGGCGTTTCTGAGGAAAAATACCAGTGGGTCGCAAATCACTAATCTTCCTGCATACAGCTGACGGGTATGTATGCGTCATTAAAGAAAGTTTGCATAGATACTGTTCTCCTTTTCACCGCTAAGGTTGGAAGTGTGTTGATGTGCAATGGTTGGCGTGGGACTGACATCGTACTTCTCAGGCACAGAATAGCGCCATACTGGAAAGATGTGCTCTTTGACATTCCAATTACTGGCCTCTTCGCTACAAAGTTGCTTCAATTTAATACTTATTCTACGTGCGGCAACTGTCGAAATGACAGAAATTTAGAGTTACCTTTGAATGTCACTAGCTCCTTTTGAGGTGACCTGTTATCTTCCATCCCACTTCAAAAACCAGGCTTTGATCGGAGCAGCAGGCATGAAAATATGAGCAATGTAATTGGGATTCGAACTCCAGACTGCTAGCCGGACATGTTTCAAACTGCACCACGAAGGCAGACGGTAAGGAAGAAGAAAACAGTCTTTATAACATGGCGTCACTCAGATTATGTCATCTACTCATTTTTCAAAATATGTCTATTCGATTTCTCTTCTCAATTCCGAAACGTGGGGATGCAGGCTGTGCACGAAATAGGTCGCTTTTTTATATAACACGTTTCCTTTTTAAAATGTTTGTCAGCAAAATTTCTTCTGAGGCCTAGCTTATGTATGTGTACACCTGTTATGTGTGCAAAGTCAAATATTACGTTACCAGCACACAACGCATTCTGTGCGTATCAAAGCATCGTTTCCGACATTTAAGTCACGTGAATGTAAATAACTATATGTTTTATACATGAAAACCGTTTCAATCATGTTTATGTAATCCATTTTATAAGCACATATACCTGTCTAACACCTGCCATTTCTACTGTCAAAAGCTTTATATTTAATACTGAAACATTGTATGTCTATACTGATACTATTCACATTATTGTTTGTATATTGCAGATTCTTCAGTTACTTTTCCACTGTTAACAAATGTGCTACTTTGAATGCTAAGATTATGTGTATGTCAGTCATGCATTTACGCCCCGTCCATGAAACCAGTGATTACTGGTTATGAACGGCATTGATACCTATTTGCAATCACATTTTATGTTATGACTTAGGAAGCTGTTTATAATTGTCTGTCGGAGCTGCCATCCCACCTTTCACCCGAGATTTCGCAGTTTGCTATTTGTAAGATTACAGTTTATTGTGGTAAGACGCTTTTTTTTTTTTTTTTTTTTCCTTCTGCCGTCGACAGAACAGCTGGCTCACTGAGTAATGCGTTTATGAGATTGTTGGGTCCCGTCGAAGCAATAAACAAAGTACAGCTTAGGGCTATGCTCTTTGAGACTTGAAATTGCAAATCAAAGTGAAAAATACTGAAAAAAGTTCCCTGCAAGGTAGCATTGACTGATGAAACAGTCATGCTGCACGCAGTGGCATTGTTTGGTATAGCATGCGCACAGGTGTAATGCAGATTATTACAATTAACTTTTGCTGTTCAAGTAAATTATTAGCTATACTATTAGTTATGCAATTAAATTTTTAAAAGGTGTTGCAGATGCTAAATTACCATAAACTTTGCAAATTTGCAACGTTAAATTATTCTGTTAATGTAATACCTGCTTTATATACTTTTCACTATTACAGTAAATGCTGAGCATGCAAATACAATAAGAGCAAGATGTAGTTGCAGGTATAGATGTAAAGATGAAATTAGTACATATATTTAGGCATTAAAAGTAGTGAAGTAAGAATTATTTACAAAATTAAGCTAATCAAAAGTATATAGGCAGATGTTGGCTGTATGCTTAAACGCTGGTAAGTTGCCATATCAGTGGAATGAAATAAAACATTATATAAGTTTTGCTGCTGTATGTTGTTTATTTATGTTGTGTGCTGGATGTTGTTTGTTTGAGGAATATGCTTTTTCTGTCATTTCTAAACGTAAAAACATAACAGAAGTTTTTATGATTAATGAGTCTGAAAAATAAAACTGAATTACCGAAGCTATATAGCATGGTGATGAAATTACGGACTCAAAATGATAAGTTGTGCGAGCAATTGATTTTGAAAATCATTGTATGCCTCATCACATATTTTTCAAGTTGGGGAAGCAATATTTAGAATTGTGTTATTGTCTTTTAAGTGACTTTCAGTTAGCATAGCAAAACAAATACAATTAAAATCAGCTTTATTTCTTAAAGAAATTTTATATTACATTTGTAACAAAACCTCTCAGTTTTCTGCAATTTATTCTTATAATTGTACTTTAATGTTACTAATATACATTCGTTTATTTTTTCGACAACTTTTTACATAATTTGCATAAAGCTTCCTACGACGTAATGCGTACATGTATCCGACTTATTACAGTATTATTAAGTTGTCACTAGACATGGCATAGAACTATATATGGAAATTAATCACAAGATATTATTTTTTTATAAAACGTAGGATCAACGATGTATTAATTTCTTAAAAAATTCCATGTTTTAAATGTTATAAATAAAACTTTAAATTTCTGTATTTCTACCGTAGGTAACAATGTTCTAGTATTTCAAGAAAATGGAAAGGTTCTGTACAAATTTGGCAGCAGGCCTTCAGAACCAGGCCGATTCACAGGTCCTCATTATGCAGCAGTTAATAGCAGGAATCAAATAGTTGTGTCTGATTTCCACAGTCACTGTGTCAAGGTAATGTATACAGAAATTAAATTATTTGAAACAAATTTAAACTAAATATGAATAAAATAAAATATTTCAATATTTAAACCTCTTGCAATAACTATTAGTAAAGTATATTTATCAAATAAACAAATTCATTTCAAATGATTTAGTAGTTAGAAATAAAACTAAATCTTTGCTTTAACAAGTCTAAATTTCCTTTCCTTTCAGTTTTACTTAATTTCCATATATTATTACAAATATCACAATAATTTATGTGGTTAGTTTAATATTTTAAAAGATTTTGTAGGAAGTATATGATTATAATATATGATGTTAATCTTAAAATGCTGTTGCACATTCGTCTGTTTCGAACGAACTGTTGCTTCAAATAATTCTTTTGCCGGGTTTATCATTGAAAAAAAATATATGAAGATTTTCCTCTCTTCCATAAAAAGTTGTAAGTTTTCACCCAACCAACATCGAACTAAAGAATCTGAGTGAGAGTTCTTTGTTAGTAATTAACGCGTTTGTAATGAAGAATCAGTTTCTACTTTACATGGTAACCATAAAGTGATCTGTGGTGATTTTCTATTTATATCATGTAACAAAGTAAAATTGCATAAACATTTGTTCTTTCGAAATGCTCTGAATGTATGATACAGTCTTCAAACCACCGCTTAACTTCTACGTAAGGTATAGAACACTGCCGGACAACCTTTTCGTTGTCTGACAATTAGAAGAATCACAAGTTAAAATCTAAAAGACATTTTATTAACAAGTTCACTAAATGGTTACACAAACTGAAGTTTTAACAGGAAAAAATTCCGCTAGCCTTCAAGAAGACAAATACCTTTTAACATAAGATAAATCGAATATAGGATACAATATTAACAAAGTTAGACTAAACCTTAGCTTCGCCTAACTAATCGCTCGCGAAGTAACTCGCAGACAAAACCTTTGCAAGTTGATTTGCAACAGCAGAAAATCTGCAGTAGAGTTACGGCCGGCGTACGTTGCTAAACACTCTCTGACAAACTTTAATACTAGAAGCTTTATTTATGCTTTGAAATAATTATTTATATTCTGCTGGAAGTTAACGAAAGTAGAAGTTATAGAAAAGCCAAAATAGTAAGGTGACTTAGTTAATTAAAATTAAATCTTATGACTTAACTTCATACGCGTGTTTAGTTCATTTATCATAATCCTTTTGCTTGTCTTTCACGCATATGTATGCTTTATTATCATCTGTGATTTATTATTACATTTTGCTGGTTTTCTTTTTTTTAAAAAAAAGAATTGAAATTTAAGACGTATTCTTAACAAATTGAAATCCAAAGGTCTATTAAATTGAAATACTATAATAACTAATTAAGTCAAATTCTTAGCTTGAAATACTAAGACCTGTTGTATTTTTAATTTGTAGCTATAGCTAATGTAGAGAATTTACAGGTTTTATGGCGTTGTGGTTTCTGTCTATGTATACATCCTTATAGCCTGTAATTTCTGTCTATACATACACTATTAAACAGAAGAAATCAAAAAATAGTGTTAAATAGTTAAATAATTAACAAGACTGGTCGATGTTAACAGGATACAAGGTGTTCAAAATTAAAACGACTTGAGAAATGGCACTGTGAAACTTAAGTAACTAATTAAAATTTCTATGAAAGTAAAGGTGTATGATGATTTGAAATCACTTACGTTGGAAGCATGTACTTTCGCCTCTGTTTACGCATACAGAATCTGCAAATATAGGAGATTGTGAGCGATGTAATACACTTTTATCTGGAGAGAGAAAACATAAATTTTCAGGTTGAGTGTCCACTAAAGCCAGTTTTCAAGATTGTGGTTTGGGGCGAATCGCGCATATATTCTAGCGGTAAATAATTGTGTGGCACGATAAACATTTAAACATTCATTTTGTTAAATATATATCACAGACATCATGTAGTGCAGACTATTGTCAGCGGTGATGAGTGGCTGGTAGATTGGAGGTTGTGCAGTCGCAATAGGATGCCTCCAAACATTTAACTTTTCCATTAAGCTTCATTTCAAAAATATGGATGTGATTTCTTAACACTCAAATGCCAGCAGATGGAAAGGTTAAAATTTCCCAAGAACACATCCGCATTTAAAGACCCAGATAAGCAATTCTTCGCCACGAAAATCGGGTTTCATGGAGGGCTTCATAAGGCACCTAGCATCTGCGCTTACAGTAGCCACTAGAACACTGTTCCTAATATTAACGAGACAAAGTCATCTCGAAATTATAATAAGGCAGTTCGCATCAACCACTAGAATAAGAATAAATAAAATTATTTCTTGCTGAAGCCTGTAAAAAAATTGTCTGTAAACATGACTATCAATGCGAACACGTTTTTCTAGTTCAAACAAAAAACACATAAAATAGTATCATCTGCATCGCAAGCGGAGTCAAAACTGGGGGAAATTCTCTCCACTGATGATTCATTTTCAATAATAATGCTTAATATATTTTTGCCATTTCGGTATAGTGATCACCAGAATCGAGCTGCATATGCCCTTGTAACTGAGTTTCTATCCCATCCTGTAACTGAAATGTATTTGTAGATTGGGAGAAGCTATAGTCTGAAGAAATTCCTCTTAAGTAGTTGATGATAAGGAAGGAGGGCTACGATATTCTCGAATTCCACCTTTGATGTGCTATAGTCTGAAATGGAACAGAGCTTAGATAATCAAGCCTCGTGTACTTTACCTAAATTAAATAAGTTTAGTCCTAGCATACATTTATTTTTAGAGAATATGAAATTTTCAATGAGCGTCTGTGAATCCCAATTTTCAAAGTTCTAAATTGCTAAGCTGAACGATTAGGCTAAACAAATGGTCGTATCGATCTGCATATTTCCAGTAAACGGTATGTAACCAATTAGAAATATATAGATAAGGTCCTACATATCCAAGTAAAGTTTTTAGAGATTTATGGCTCTAGAATTTCCTTTATGTAGAAATTCCCGAGCTAAATGACTCTTTCAGGGTCGAAGAGTGACTTGAAGTGACATATACGGAGCATACCGAAAAGGCAGTTTCAAAGATAATAAAACATATTCTTTTCAAGTTACGAAGGCGTAAGCTATAACTATTAGCAGTGACAACTGTCTTAATTTTTTATACGCTGATTAGTAACCTTTAATGTGAGCATCCTGGATCACACGACATGAATTCACGTGTTAATCAAATTCATCCCGAACTTCCTGCATCATATCCGCTGTAATGGCTGCAGTGCATGCATTATCTGATCACAAAGTTCCTGGATGGATGGATGTGGGCATCGCATGATGTAAGACGAGGCGAACAGCGCAGGTCAAGAGAGAAGGCCATTTCCTCCATCAGCAGCACGTAAGATCTAGTGTTGTGGAAGAAAATAAATGAGAAATATCTGCCTATTCCTGAGAACGAGGGGAGCTCGATCCATTTATAGAATGCAATTGCCATAATTGGCATTCATTTGGAGCAAAACTGATTTTCGTACATGTCTAGAAATGAATCGCCAGTGAAAATTGTTTCAGAAAAGCAAATCATATTTTCTGATGGAACGCTGCATAAAAAGCATTAGCTTTGGAAAAATCAGGTTACTGCGTCTTTTCTAAAGCGTACTTGAAATTTACGCTGCACTGTAACCCAAAACAGAATACATAGAAAGCCTTCTCCTGCTGTCACCAATCTTAAAAATTGAACTTAAAAATTGAACTTGCAACTTGAAGACTGGACTCCGCGGTCAGCATTTCTTGCTGAGGAGCTGCAAGTTCAGTTTTCAAGACTGGTCGCAGCAGGAGTTACTAGTGCTCTAGTAATGTATGAATAATTTCGACAGCTGATGCTGCTTACGATACGGGGTTTACCCTAGCAATATGAGAAATAACTTTACTATTAACTTTTAAAACTTCACCCGTTTTTGAGTATACCCTATAAATACACATATCTTTACCTCAATAGTCTTTGATTGAACTAGCTGGCATATTCGCAACTCAAACGTATTCAACATGGCTAAGTCTTCGGACTCCGATTTGAAGCCTTCCAGCCCTCTTTTTGAAACTTCAAGGGCTCAGATTAACCTCTCTAAAAGAATGGGAGTGAATGCATAGCCTATTAGGTCGGTTTAGAACACCCTCAGTTGCAGAGGCCCAGATCTTGAGAGGAGCTCCTGCCATGCATATATATTAGTAAAAATATGATGAACATCTCACTAAAACACTTCATTTGTGCTGTAGGGACGTTAGGTTAATTGTAAAAAGCCGAAAAAATGAAAAATTAGCAATCGCCTTCGCCGGGAATCGAACCACGGACCTCTGGAATACCGCCCCAGCGTGCAGAACCACTACACCACGAAGGCACGCTAGGAAGGCGGGAGGAATACCTTATATACTCCCCCTTTTAAAGTGCGACTGGGGTTTTTAGCGGACCCAATCGCCAAATCCTGTGTGAGGAGAGTCATCATCCAACACCCATTTTTAGTTCGGGCGCCACTGTAGAGCCATTAGGATTTTTGAAAGCAGACAAGATGAAAAAATAGCAACCGCCTTCGCCGGGAATCGAACCACGGACCTCTGAAATACCGGCTCAGTGTGCTGACCACTACACCACGAAGACACGCTAGGAAGGCAGGAGAAATACCTTATAGTACTTTAAATTTTTAAATCTTGCAAGTACAAAAATTCCAGTTCAGTAAATAAAAATTTTAAAAAATAAAATAAAAGACACCACAGAATTCCCAGTTGCAATTCTTTTGTCAGAATGTTTAGAGTTTTATCATCGAATTGACACTGCGCCATTTGACCATAGAATTCTAAACTCGCATTCAAATTCCTTTTTTCAGACGCACTGGTCCGTCAGCGGTGTCTTCATAAACGACGTATATTGCAGCTATTGAAGTAAAAGATCCCCAAATTCCGATGGATATTGTTACTTCAGTAACTTCAGTATCAGAATAAATAAGCCGAAACAGAAACTAAATACTACTAATAAGAAGTCAAACATTATCAACAACCAAACAGATTTTAACAACAGATGTTTGAAATAGATTCCAAACAGATTCTATCAACAGAATTTATTTTATAAGTTACTCCACACTTTCATAACGTTATTAAATTATTAAAGTAATTAACAAAAATTACACTTGCATGCAAAATTGGCCCGAAGATTAAGTATTAACTTTTAATTTATAAAAGTTTTGCTTTCAGTAATTCTTTTTTAAAATGGAGAAATATTTATGAATGCATAATTATTTCTGATGTTTTTGATTTCCATTCTAATCAAGTGTGAAATTTTTTCGTATTTTCTTCTTAATTTGTCGTGCTTTATTTATACTTTCTTTTAATTTTATATGAAAATTGTAAATTCTCTCTCTCTCTCTCTCTCTATATATATAGTATATACTATATACACACCAAATGCAACAAAATAATTCAAAACGTTTTAGTAGAGAGGGTGAATTTCAAAATTTATTCAAAATTTTTTGTAATGCAAAATGAACGAAAAAGAGCAAATGATAATAGTTAAAGCATTGAGATCTCGCTCTCTGTATACATGTAGTTTAATAATTTTCTGTATTACTATATTGAACTATATATATATATTGATGAAAAATTTTACAAATTTATATAATTTTAACTCTTTTTTTTTCTAAATGGCATGTATCTCGATAATGCTGTTTTCATGTCCCAGAAAGTCTGAATTTTTTTCTTTATATACTACGTAGTTACGAGTTAGAAACACTTTATTATATATATATATATATATATATATATATATATATATATTAGTATATTAGGCCTTTTTGACGATTATTAGTTTCCAATGTGCAACAAAAGAAACATGAATTTTTACTAGCTTAAACAGTACAAAATGTTTTGTAATGCAAAATGAACGAAAAAGCGCAAATGATAATAATTAATCTTGAAATCTCATAACTGATCTACCTATCTATCTATATATAATGTTTGGAAAATGATCAAAGTCTGGGTTTATCAGTAATAATAATAAACTTTCAATCTGAAAACTTTAGATTACACACTTTAAAAATTATTTCAGCATTTTAAAGCTCTAAAAATATAAAATATCATAAAAATCGTAGATATATTTCTCCACTCGACTGAGCTGATACACTGACTACCAATAAGTATTTGGACACCTATGCAAATGACGATATCTGCGGTCCTAAGGTAGGTCACGGACTCAGCTGGTATATATCGTGTAGGAAACAGCGTCCGCTTTAGTCGCATGCAAGATGCCTCGCAATTCGGAGCTCTCTGATTTCGAGTGAGTGAGTGACGGAGGACGTGGGCACCATCCCTCTACCGTTACGGTTAATTGGTATGTCTCTGATTTCGAGAAAGGTATAATTATCGGGTATAACAAATGTGGCCGAACCTTAAGGGACATATCTAGCTATCTGAAGTACCCAAAATCGACAGTGGCCTATGTGATTAAGAAGTGGAAGGTGAGGGGTGATTGTCGAAATGTGCCCCGAGTTGGCAGACAAACGAAACTGGGAGATAGAGACCGACGAGTGCTGCCCAGAGAAATTCGGAGGAACCGCACCCAACCGATGCCCCTCATCCGCAAGGAGTTTCAACAGGCATCCGGGAGTATTGTTTCAATGAATACCATCCGTAATCCCTTCATTTCATTTGACTGTTTTAGAGCTTTTGGCGGTCCGCGGAGGCGCAGTTGTTGATTTATGTGCTCGCTGTCGCTAGCCTTTTGGTGCTTTAGCAGAGGCAACCTCGTGGCGACATCTATGAGTCGCACCAATAATGCAATACGAAAGTCTCGCGTTGTACTTTTTGAGGACAGAGTCTGGGTCTATGACATTAGATTGGAATACTTTCCGTCGTGACAAAGATCTCTTCGATGGCGAATTCAAGTAATGCAGCTCTTTCAAATTTGAGAGCTTCGGCTCGCTCCGCGGATGCCATGCAGCCTGCTACGATCACATAGGTGCTTCAGCGAGCTAAGGTGACAGTCCGCTTTGATTGCTTATTTTTATGAAACAAATTTCTGGAGAGCTCATCAGCTCATCAGTTTAGATTTCACATTGCGTCTGATTTTCCGCTTTTTTATTGGAGGGGAGGGGGGATGGAGGCAAGGGCACTTTGTTCTCTTGCTGTCAATAAAGGATAGCTGATACATCCGAAAGTTATAAGCTGTAAAACTCATATTCCACAACATGATCCATTTCCTCCATTTTTGATAATTTAGTTTATGAAATATTTAATGAGCTTGTTGTTACAGCACTTACAGTAGCAGAACAATACTCTTAATATTCAGTGTATAATATGATTTATTTATTACTTGTAGTTCTCATAACAGTTGCTTTCTGTTCTCATTTAGATTTTTGACGCGGAAGGAAGTTTCTTGTCATCATTCGGATCGAATGGTGAAGGCAATGGACAATTTAATGCACCCACAGGAGTGGCCATTGACTCCCAAGATAATATTATAGTAGCAGATTGGGGAAACTGCAGAATTCAAGTAAAAGACAATGCCAATATTTTAATTTACTAAAATGATTAAAATTCTGCTATGTTTCTAAATAAAACAATAAAAAAATGCATCCAAACATAATGTTAAATATATTAAAAGTATTGCGAGATTAGAATAGGAAAGAACAAAGGTCAAATTACATTAAAATAAGAATGAAAATGAGAAATAACAATCAGTAAATAATGATAACACGATGACAATAAAAGTCTTCTCATATAATAGATTTTTTTGTCTGAACTCTTTATAAATATTAAAAGATTAGACCTTAAAAATTTGGACTTATTTTTTGAGCAATACTAATATTAAAATTTATAAGCATTTCTGTATTTCGATGTAAGATTGGCCTTCGACTGAGACTAATAATGAGCAATTTTTTCCTTTCCAAGAAAGCAAAGTAAATAAAATTTTGCTTCTAAATATTCATATTTTGATTTATACAACTTTATATATATATATAATTGTTTTCAAGAACTTTCTTTATGTTTGAATCTATTCAAAACATTGTCAGCATTTACAGCGTTATATCGGCATAAACTTTGTGAAAGTAATACTTTGCTTCCAAAAGCTTATTTTTCATTTCAGTTTATATAAAGACATCAAATTATTTTATGGAGGTACTCATTTATTCCTTTGCAATAAAATATTAATTTTTTTTAAATTGCGGAAAAGTAGAATTTCGAAGAACTTATCATTTCATCTGTGAGGCACAGATGAATTATATAGTTTAATACTTATAAATGCGATCTGATTCCAACAGCAACTGACTTACCACAAAAGAGGGTAATTTAGTTATAATTAATAAAAAAAGCAAATGGTAAATAGTCATGATACTTTTCTCCCTCACAGATCAAACAGAAAATAATAAATATGCAAATGAATTAAAAGGTATCAAAACAAAACTGAAAGTGGAAACAATTAAAAGCAGTTGTAAAAATTTTATAAAAGTTAACTGAATTATAATAAGGAGAAGACCAAAACGGTAAAGAAGAAATAAATAAACACGTGGGCCGATATTACTTGAATGAAGCAAGTAACTGAATTATGAAGAGGAGACCAAAATTGTAAAGAAGAAGTAAATAAGCATGTGGGATGGTATTACTTAAATGAAGCAAGTTGATAATCGTTATTTTAATAAGTAATGCTTAAATAAAAGCCGTATTCTAAAGAATGCATCACACGTATCACACTGTGACGAAATAAATTAAATATTTTTAAATTAATTTCATTACAAACAGCATATTGTCTCTTACGCTTTACGTGTGTCTCTACGCAATAGTCTGGCTTCTGAAGATTTACAATGATTTTGAAAAAGCCTTAAGATAATCCTAAAAATTCGCTACAAATTTTATTCCCTCAGGTACTGGTCTCAAGCCATGTATGCCCAATTACAAAGTTTTCTAAAATGAGATGGAGAATTTTGTGAAATAATTTCATCATTGAGACAACTTGGTGCTCATTTGTTTCGTTTTAATCTGACTGCCTCACCTTTATGTGCTTTGTGTGATTCTGGACAAGTCATGGACGCTGCTTATCTGGGCGTGTGTTCTGCACTTAAGAGTTTGGACCGTATTGTATAGGAGTATTGGAGAGTTCGTTGCTTAATGATCTGATGGTCAATGGCCAGGCATTTGATAAATAAATCATTGAGACAAGAGTGTTCTGTAGACACAAATTCTAACTTTTGATATGAATCTCCGCAAAGCAAAAATGCTGGTTAGTATACCATTCATTATGTTTAGCATGCCGTTCAATATGTTTAATACAAGATGTTATGAGAGTTTAGCATACCATTCAGTAAGTTTAATACAAGAAGTTATACATCTCAGAGATATTAGTAATTAATGGATAAATTTTACGAATTGTTACGAATTTTGTATATACATAAATAATTTTAGTAAAATTCAATACGCAAATGTTGTAGTTTTCTGAATAATGCAACACGAAAATCTAAAGAAACGAAGCCTGACCGGAAAAATAAGAATAAAGGGGCAAGTCTATTTAACAATTGAGTAAATGGCTGTCTCGCTAAACTGCCTACTAATTCGGCGAAAAATCGCTAAAAGTCACCAAACTTACCGACCATCTGGCGACAGTTTTGTCCGGTCCCTGTAATACCGCAATGGGTATTGTAACTGAATAGCTGGAACTGATGCCATATGTAGCTGTAAGCGTATCCGGTCCTCATATATCTTCCAGTAATTTCGAGAAGTAGTAGAGATTTCTCGGCAGCCGTAGAAAACTATATAAAACCGAGAAGAGCATCAATTTTTGAGCAGTTTAGCGTTACTTTTCTCCCTCAGTTAGTTTCTGAGCAGTTTAGCGTTAGTTTGAAGTATTGAGGTATCTCCGTGTGAGCTTCTCTTTAGATGGGCTTTGCATTGTGTTTTGTTTAACATTCTTAGTAGTTTGAAATGTAACTACTGATTGTGCTCTCTGATATTGTGAAGAGCTGCACGAGTATTTTTTTTTTTTTTTTTTTTTTTTTTTTTTTTTTTTTGGAAATTTCCAGAATTGTAAAGTGTTTCTTTCGGTAAAATAAATTTTATCAAGCTATCATAGGTTCTGTGTGCATTCAGTCTATTACGAACTGTGAGCATGCAACAGTATGTCTAATACAAGAATTTCCGCATCTCTGCAAAATTCAGAGATATTTGTAATTATCCATGGAGCGACTTAGAAAATTAATAATGACTTGTTTTCCAATACAGAAACACTATATACAAATCGTAAAATAATGTTTCATACTTGCTCTCTAATTATGACTGAATAACGTCGGCTGTCTACTATAACAGGCACTGAGAAATTATCTCAGTGAATCAGTTCGTTCGCTCTCGAATATTCCCAAAGATTCGTAAGGATACGGAAATGTTTTTGTATTTCACTTATAATAATAAAAACGTAGCATAGAATAAACATGTTATATAATGAACTCTTTACTAACTAATGAATATTTTACTAGCTGAGGAACATTTTACTAACTCATGACATAATGAAAAGTTTATTGAACCAACGCCTTATTAGATAGGCACCATATAAAAATTTAGATTTTGTATTTCAAAACACTCCCAACCCCGTTGGTGAAACTGTCTGCATAAAAATTCTCTGTTTTGAGAAATTTCGTCATCAGAAATATATTATTTTGAGAAACTTGGTCATCAGAAATACATGCCAAGTATTAATATTTAAGGAAGAAATTGCCTGTAACGACTTGTTCCAAACGGTCGAATCCTTTGAATTAGATGTTATCAAAGAATCTGAGTTAAACTTGTTCATTTATATTTAAAAGAGAGAGAGCGCTGTAATCATAAAAGTCTTAATAAAAAAGTGAAAATCATTTTGTAGTTTCTCATCCCGAAACATAGATAATTCTAACTATAAAATAATTTAAAAATGAGATACTATATATATATTTTTCTTTTCAAAATTCCATAATACAACATTTCTAGCTATAACTCATGCTTACAATGAGCTATAAATTATTAAATAGACCTAATAATTCAGTTATGAAACTTTAGAGACAGAAACATTTCAACAATAATTTTATTGTAGACATTTAAAAATCAAACGTAGAATGTGAACAATAGTTTCAGTGTTATAAAATAAAAAATGTTTACTTTAGTTTGAACAAAGGCAAAAAATTAAATAAGAATTTTTATTTTCTTATGGATTATTTACTGAAACTACTTAAGGTACCCCTGAAATATTTGTCTCTCTTTTTAGGTCTTTGACATGAATGGTTCATTTTTGTCTTTCATAAATACTTTCGGAGATCCTTTATATGGCCCTCAAGGACTTGCTTTAACAGCAGACGGACATGTGGTTGTCTCAGACTCCGGTAACCACTGTTTCAAAGTGTACAAATACTTACAATAACGTCCAAGGAAATTGATTTGTGTGTAAATCCTTGTTTAATTTCATGCTTGTTTTAAGAAAAGATTTTCTCCCCCGTTTTTGAAAGTCTATATATTGCTTGAATAAATTAAATTAAAAAAAAAATTCTTTATGCAAATTATTTTTCCTAAAATATTCATTCTGTACACCTGAAACTTTCTATTTCAAATAAATTACAATTGTGTTTCAAAATATAAATCTGGTTATTATTCAAATGCAGATATCTCAAATACAATATTTTACGATACTTAGCAATAGTACAGAAATTTGAACGATCATAGCCGGGAGGGAGGAAGAAGTATATTCATTATAAATTGTCTTGCAGCAGAGTATCACCTGAAAATATAAATTACATCTCCCTTTCAAAAGGAAACTCGCTTCATAACTCAACAATTCTATTTTCAAAATCACAAATCAGTAAGTATCACTTGCATAATATACACCGCTAATTCAAAATTACCTTTATGTATGCAAAAGTACTGATTTCTTGAAAACGGTTAAATGAAACTGAAATAATTTATTTGGAGTGACAAATCAGATCATAATAATAAACTTAAAAAATCGAATATAAATATATACGATACAAAATTATATTACCAAATAAATAAAATTCAAATACTGGTATATACCCAAAAGTATTTACTGTTTTAATTATGGTAACGTTTTAAACATTAGAAACTTGATCTTTTCTGGGTTCATTAGGTGGTAACATGACAGTATGAGATTGTCCCGTGTGAAATTTAATAACAGACATTGGTATGGGTGTTGCCCATTAGTTTTAAGTGATAAGCAAGAAAGAAAAAATGAAGGTCCAAGAGGAGCATACTAGACTTTGTCTTTTATATGAAAATACGATTTTGGGTGCAGTGGGAAGAAAAACGTCGATAGATATGCGATAGTATATCTGTATCACAGCGGATCTATCAATACAGGTTTCGCAGCTTACGTAACGATGAGTAGTAGCTTAGAGCAGCTACGATCAGGAAGAACTCGGAATTTGAAACACAAGTACCTGTTGGATGCTACTGAGAACAACAAGATTACGGATGAAGAATTGGATCTAAAAAAGTTTTAAATTCAAAGAACAACAATGCAAGGGCTGATTTACGTCTAAGGATTTGTGGTAAAATTTGATATATGAGTACTACAGGAATTACTACAGGTATCTGCAAATATGATAAACATAAAGTAAATGTATATGTATGTTCATAAAGTAAATAAGTAAAAAATATGGACTTTAAAGGCAGAAATCTAGCGCTATCACTGCTAAGACTATTTATTTAAATTTAATAATTAATTTTTAATTTAGTAATAGCTTAAAGAGCAACTATAATCTAGAAGACCTTAGAATTTGAAACACAAGTACTTGGTGCTACTGAGAACGACAAGATTATAGCGGAATAACTGGTTAATTTTAAAGAAGAATGAATATTTCCAAATCTTGCTAAAAGGAAGATAATAACTCTCATCTGTCCACACTCGCCCGTACCATTTTGAATTTATCGCCATTTCAAATCTACATATAGCGTTAACAGTTAAAAACACTCTCTCCCACTTCTCTTATTGCAACCCTAAGCGTCTTTTGATCGTTGTTTCTAACGAGCCGCCTTTTCCAATTAAGACAATAGAAACTCACACGCGAAGAAAAAGTTCAAACTGTATGTTAAAACTATACATATATATATATATTTAGTCATGCATTACTAATGTGACACACGACATTTTAAATTATATTTTAAATGCTTTTAATTTTTCTGTATTACACACATATTTTTTAATTTTCTTTTTTACGTTTACTAATCATAAGGTTAAAAAATTTTGTAAATATGTGTATAAGATTGCGTCGTGATTGCGTGCGAAATTTATTTCTTAACTTTTCGAATCTGTAAAGAATTTCATTCAAATAGATGAGGGATATGAAATGCCGTCATCCCTAAACCATTGTGGATCTTATGGAACAAGACTAATTCCCCTTAAAAAATCAGTCTTCTTCCAGCAGATCAGCAATAATTAAATTTCTTTTGATATATATTAATTCGTTTTTTAAGTGTTTAAATATGAATTCCATTACAAATTAAAACTTCAACTAAGTACTATTTTCCCATAGCGTTATCTCAATATTCTAAAAAATAAACTTTTAATAAGTTTCAATATACAATATGTTTTGCTATTAATTTCCTATGGGATAATCGTAAATTAAAATTAATAATTAAATTAAATGAAATAATTAAATTTATATATATGGCATAAATGATATAAGGGCAGATAGAAAGGACTGGAACAAGCAGATTTCATTATAGAATATGTTTACGGAAAAGACACGTTGAGGTGGTACAAGAGACTCTTGAGTGGAAGATAAAAGCATTTTGGCGTAAACCATCATTTCCCGTACGAGATTGAGAAATATACATCGCTACACGAAAACGGAACTCGCCGCATTTCGATAAGTAAACTTGACCTTTTTTGTACTGTAGACACACTCATGGTCATTGAAATTAATGCGCAAGGTAAGAAGTATCGGACTGAAGTGAAATTTTATTGGCGTAAATGATAGAGAAATGAATGATACATTTGATCGCAAAACAAAAGCAGCGTGATAATTACGTAAGATTTATTGGTATGCAGTCTTATCATCATTAATGCCCGCTCGGATGGGATAGCAGTTAGTGACACTGAATGCCGTACAGCGTTGCCACATCATGCGATTTTACGCAATTTTTTTAATTTTGAGAAATCTGTGCGACTAAATATATGTTAAAATATTGCATTTACTAAAATTATTTTTTAATAAATAAATAAACAAAGAATACATTTAAGCTTAAATAGAAGTTGGCATCTGAAAGTCCTCAGATCATAGAGTAGCTGCAAACAGTTTTTAGGCCAGTCTCTGGGGGTTTTCCCGTGTTTGACTGATTGCTTTGTTTAATCATTAACGTTTGCCAAAAAGCAATGCAACTGTACAAAAAGTATCTTCAAGAGTCATTTCGATTAAAACCAAACATCGAATTAGAATGTGTTTTGAACTCCTAGATTCGATACTTCGAATGAAGATGTTACTGGAAGAAAGTGAAACAGTATGGTGCGGTACAGTGGCCGCTGGCATTTCAAACAGTCTTAACACGTTCCCTGCCAGACCGTTTTTTGAAGACTTCCCCTTCAGGCCGCCTGGGGCGTATGCGCCCCCCGCTTTACATTTGTATTATTTTGTTTCTGGCGTATGCCTTACAATAATTAAAATAGCGCAAAAATCATAATTATCAAGGAAAGGTTGTATAGTTTAGCATGCATAACACAGAAACCAATAAATTTATTTTCCTAGGAATTAGTTTAACAAATACCTGGCTGAACATTACTATGCCAAGCAAGTTGCATCCTCACATATAATTTTTTTTATCGTACGTATATCAGTTTTAAATGAGGGCATCAGCAGTAGTATTAAGATGCCCATAATTGACTGCATAATGAATTTTTAAAAAATTCTTCATTTTATAATGATAATACCAAATGGCTTGAACGGAAAGATTAGCGTGGGGAGCATACGCCCCACGCGGCAGGGAACGTGTTAAATGTGCTCTATAGGATACATTCCTGGGGAGCGGGAAGGCCAGGAAAGTGTCTGGTAAAGCTTTAACAAAACTCGCGTGTTGAAATGAGTTGGGAAGCATTGCTTAAAAGAACATGCACTAACTGATAGATGCATCACACAAAGTATTAGGTACATTCAATAAGAACGAAGTTAAAAACTTGAACATAAGACCTGAATTAATATTACTTATCGTTAGTATTTATATAGTTTATCTAAATGGAACGCCAAGTACACAACAGTTTTCTCTTAAAAGTGATTAAGTTGGTAGAAATTTTTCAAGCTCTCTGCGTTATCTTATAACTGGAACTGTTGTCGGCGTACAGTTCTTTAGCTCACTATAGTCAGCGAAATTACCCGTGAAAGATCCTCACTTTAGAGAGATGGTTGAGTACTTCTCAAATTTACTGCCCCACGAAATCTTTACATTTCCACTGTCTAGTTTTATCAAGGTGAAGAATGCCGTTAAAACGTTTTCCAGGTCTTTCTGATCGATCTTCGCTGTGAGTTCAGAAATTTTCATAACACTGCGCATTCATCATAGTTCTTCGTTTCATGAATTTGTCAAGGAACAGTCCTTCCCTATTAAAAAAGAACCTCAGCATCCTACTCCTTGCACAAGTCGGATCTGTCTTGCAATTTTAGGAAGGGAAGGAGCCATACCGTTTCCATTTGAGAGATTAGCACTATGATTGCTGCTCAGAATAATAACATCATGTTTTGTAGCCGATGCTTATCAGTGGTGCCTTTCTGGGACATACTGCTGAAAAGACTGCAGAAGCATAGCCAAACGACATGCTTCTTGGTCTTCAGTCAAGATCTCAGGCATCCTCTATGGCAGTTTATAGAACTTCAAGTGGTTCGGAAAAAATGCATAAACAATTGCAATTCTCAACTGGACAACGTCAGTAGTTTTCTGTATTGTTACACGTCGTTCTTACAAAAGAAGCTCATTCAATTTTGAAACTACTATGGCACATCAATTGTTGTTTACCAACCAATGATCGTCTTAGTCTAAGGTGCTCACATCACTCATTTACTTTTGCGATGGGACATGCAGAGTTCTCCATGTACCCTTGCCGTCCGTCGATGAATTTCAGGACTGCGTACTCTCCGGCGTCAAACAAACGCACTAACGCTCATTATTCTTTTATCGATACTTCGAAAAATTACTTCGATGTTTTATCACTGAGCTCGCCTGAAGAGAAATAACTGCGTGGACGATAGGGAGGTCGACTTGTTACCTGCTGGCATCAGGATCCAATTAACTCCATCTAACAGCTTGTGCATGAGTAGGACTTTTCCTTCTGTACCGTAACTACTGCTTTCCGTCAGCACAGTCTGAAATGTAGTTCTATCCTATCAACCTTCCGCTCATTTTGTACTGAATTCCTCTTTAGATGTCATTCGTGAAACTCCAGATGCAGAATAACTCTTTCCAAAAGCATTTACATATACTTTCATTCAAAATGGTAAAGAATCTCTGATTCACGAAAAACTGAAGTAATGTTTCAATGGAAAGAACTTAACGCGGACTGCTTTAATCCTATACCTTCTTCAGTTCACAAAAATTGCTCGTTTCTTTTCTGGAAAATGTTGGTGTCTCAACTAGTTTCCGTAAACAGCACCAGTCAACGATACTTTATTCGCAAAACAAGACCAGAATTTTTTCACGTGTTTAAAGCATGTTGTCTTTTAAGGCTGTGTTCAGACGGAGGCATAAAGAGCATAAATGGTTAAGCAGAGCTGCGTTGCCAAGGCAACCAGTCTGTGCTACGTCACATAATCTGGTTTATGGCTCGTGGCACAAGGTTCCAAGTTTTCAACTTGGAATTTAGTTTGGTTTCCAAGTTTCAACAAGTTTCAACTAATTCCAAGTTTCAACTTGCAATTTTAACTAGGGTTTATATTTATTTTAACTAACATTTATTTTAAGCTTAAACTATCTTTCCTGTCAAGCCTTACTTTCCCCTGGAATTGCCAATGCCAGAGTATGTAAACTTTAGTAGAACGCGCAAGGATTCAAATTGTCAGCGGAAGTAATCTGAGTTAAATAGAAGGGAAACGAGTTCAAAAGTGTGCTTTCTTGCTTCACGAGCGTGGAGGTGGCTAGTTAGAAATTGAAGAACCACGCGTTTCGGCCTGTGTGCTTGCCTCGGCAGATTGTTAATCTCTCAACGTAATATTCAGAAGTTTGCTGAATTATCAGCGGTATTTTAGAACGCGGTGAGGTTAGTTACGTTTAGAGAGCCTCGTAGTTAGTCACTTGTTATTATTATTTTTTGAGTTTCTTATTTTTATTTCACCGCCGGGTCGGCGTAGTTTGTGAGCGTCAAAAGCACGCATTTGTAATCTCTAAAGTTGAATAAAAAGGGATTTAAACTTTTCTCAAGACTTTGTCTACTTTCCAGTTCTTAGCAGTCACCAATATTGTTGCGTGCAGGTTGGAAGCGCGCAACATTACATTGGCGCCCGAACACTTGTCGAACTGAAATGGCCGAAAATTGGATGGAAGTTGCTGGACAACAACAAGAAATGGCAGGCCAATTGGAAGGATTTGGATACCTGGTCCAGACGATGAGAGCGTCAATCAAGCCAAACATCAATTTCGACGGAAAAACTTCGGTGGCGATATTTCTAGAAGGCCTAGAAAATCATTTCCAACTCTACCCTGTGCCTGAAAGACAAAAAGTTGCCATTGCCACATCTGCACTAAGAGGACAGGCCGCGCTATGGTGGAAGAATATAGGCAAATTTTTATTAGGGGAATTCGGAGGCCAGACATATACATTTGAAAATTTCAAAAAATCGTTATTAAAGGCCTTCCCCATAGTGAAAGATCGAGCAAGGCTAGAAGCCGAACTATATAGTTTTTATCAACGGAATATAGAAGAGTTGACGGACTTTATTCTGCGAAAAATTAAGCTGACGGATATGCTGTATGGGAAAAAAACCCGACGCGGAGATTATTGAAATAATCTTACCAAGATTTTTAAGTGCTGTTCAAGACTACTTCGAAATTAGAAACCCAAGCACATTGCAGGAGCTCTTCGAATTGGCGGTCAAGTTTCAAAATCGCAAAATAGCGGAAAAAGCTAGAGGGGCATCGTATTCTCAAAGTATCCGAAGGCAATCTTCAAATGAGCAAACCAGAAATGCAAACCACTCTTATGGGGGAAAGAGCTATCAAGCTAACTCAGCGAAGCTCGAAGGTCAAGGCCCAAAAAGGAAATTTGAAAACAACCTTCCGCGTACCCAGAAGGCAGAAGTTGAAAGGAAAGCTTTAAACGAATAGAGGGGCCTGTGAAAGCGAGGGTCCAGACCCCGGAAGTTTTGAAAAAATCCACAAAAGATACTTAACTCACATCTACCAATTATAAAAGTCCTGGTTGGCGATGTACCAGTAGAAGCCCTCATCGATACAGGAGCAGAAGGTAATTTTATGAGTGATATTTTTTTAAGAAGAACTCTAATAGGTTACGATTATTTAAAAATAAAAACACAGAAATCATAGCAGCGCAAGGACAAACTTGTCAATGTATCGGAAAACTATCTTTAAAGATACAAGTTCAGAACGAAAGCCTTAAAGTATTAATTTTTGTAGTAAAACCTTGCAAAATTCACTTATTTTAGGTATGGAGTTTTTAAGGACCGCGAGGGCCAAACTGAATTTCCAGGAAAGTTCTATCGTGCTGGAGATGGATCGGAGGGTGGTGGAACCAGTGGAACAACCGCAAGTTGACCTTAGCCATTTGAATGACCATGAAAGTCAAGCCATCCAGCAAGTGGTGAGTACTTTTTCAAACTTGTTTTCAGAATGGCCTGGTAGCTGTCAAATAGTTACGCATGAGATACAGTTAACTGCCGACAAACCCTGTAGGACTAAACCTTACCGCTATGATAAACAAAAAGAGCTAATCATAGAAGAACATATTCAGGAAATGTTAAAGAACAAAATAATAACGCCCATAAATAGTGAGTACACGAGTCCAGTCGTACTATGTAGGAAAAAGAACGAGTTTCCTCCTTCGGATAAAAGTGCTTGGAGGTTTGCTATCGATTACAGAAAACTTAATAGTATTACTAAATTCCCAGTTTACCCTTTGCCGTTTATAGAGGAAATTATTAGAAAGATTAAATCTACAAGATACATGACTACTTTGGACTTAACGTCTGGCTACTATCAAATAGCTATGAGACCCGAAGACATACATAAAACCGCGTTTATAACAAAATCTGGCACTTATGCATTTTTACGCATGCCCTTTGGGTTGTGTGGGGTCCCGTCAACATTCCAGAGAGCTATGGACATTGTTCTAAAGCCTGTCCTAGGAAAATCGACTTTAATCTATCTAGATGATATAATTATAACGAGTAGTACGTTGGAACAACATATTATAGATCTAGAGGAAGTTTTTAAATTATTAAAAGAGGCTGGTCTTACAATTAACGCCTCAAAATGGAATTTCGCAACTAAAGAACTTAAATATCTGGGTTAAAAATTTCGCAAAAGGGTATAGAAACTCAAGATTCAAAAATAAAAGCAATCAAGAATTTCCCACCTCCCAACACCGCCAAGAAACTTTCTTCTTTCCTTTGGGTTATGTTCTTATTATCGGTCATTCATAAAAGATTTTGCTAATATTGTTGAACCCTTGTTAGTAATTAAAAGAAAGAAAAGTAAATTCACGTGGACAGCAGAAGCAAATACCGCATTCGAAAGGTTAAAAGAAGCGCTTATCAATGCCCCTGTTTTGAAATTCCCGGAGGGGGACGAAAACCTGGAAATTGCAGCACATACGTCGGACTATGCTGTGGGTGCGGTTTTTATGCAAAATGGCCATCCTTTGGCATTTTTTAGTAAAACGTTGAATCATACACAAAGGAATTATACAGCTACAGAGAGAGAAACATTAGCCGTATTAATGGCTGTACACAAATTTCGAGTTTATTTCGGCAAAGCGCCAGTAACAGTCTTCTCGGATCATGCGGCTGTTGGTAGACTTTACTCGAGGAAAAACCTAACGCCCAGGTTAATAAGATGGGCTTTAAAACTCCAAGAATATAATCTCATAATCAAATATAAACCGGGTAAGGAAAAAAATGTAGCTGATGCACTTTCTCGTATAAAACTGGACGATGAAGGCAATGAACTTAAATGCGCTGTGTTGACTTCAAAAATTTTAGGTTCTAGAGATACAATTATTGCTGAATTGAAAGCTGATCCTGAATTTGGAAGTATCTATGCATATTTGAAAGACCTCGAAAGCTTTGAGCACACAGATATCGATGCGATAAGAAATAGAGCAGAAAACTATGAAATAATAGATAATTTATTAGTTTATACGAAAACAACAAACGAAAATCTCGAGTACAAACCAGTCATCCGATTAAGTCATCCGATTATTTAATCCGTCGCTTCGATTAAGCATTTTGAAGGAAATACACGACGCGAAAACAGCGGGTCATTTAGGGGTCAGAAAGACTTTAAAAAGGGTATGCGAGGCGGTATATTTCCCTCAATTATACAAAATAGTAGCTGCGTATGTCAGGTCCTGCAATCAATGTCAGTTAATAAATGATATTAATTACAGCCCGGCCGGGTACTTAAATAGCATTCGCGCTACATTTATTGTTAATTGAAAGATTGTTAATCTTTCAACGTAATATTCAGAAGTTTGCTGAATTATCAGCGGTATTTTAGAACGCGGTGAGGTTAGTTACGTTTAGAGAGCCTCGTAGTTAGTCACTTGTTATTATTATTTTTTGAGTTTCTTATTTTTATTTCACCGCCGGGTCGGCGTAGTTTATGAGCGTCAAGAGCACGCATTTGTAATTTCTAAAGTTGAATAAAAAGGGATTTAAACTTTTCTCAAGACTTTGTCTACTTTCCAGTTCTTAGCAGTCACCACTATTGTTGCGTGCAGGTTGGAAGCGCGCAACATTACAACATCGAAGGCGACATTTTTTTTAATATGGAGCACACCGTATCCGAACGAAATAATGAGTTGATTTCGCAAGAAATCTACGATGATGACATGCATTTTTTAATGAGCTTTCACAATAAATTGAAAAATATGGATGAAACTCGTAAAGCGAAAGTTAAGCTCAGGATCATGCACGCTGTGTATGATCCTGTAGATCAGGGATCCCCAAACTATTTTGGACAAGTGACCCCTTTTCCAAAATGAACTGTTACCTCAGACCCCCATGGCAAAATTACCTACTTTTAAGATCAACCCCCTTATTCATAATGGTCCGCTAACTTAAAACAGCTGCTACAGAGTGTTATTTTTCATTCTGACTTAGGTCAATAGAAGAAGACAGAGTGAGAATTAGCAATGCTTTAAGTTAGCAGACTATTATGAATAAGGGGACCTATCTTTAGTTTTTCCTATTGATACAAAATACCTAGGTACTAAGGTACCAATTGGAAAACTTTGCGCTTTGTTAAGTGAGTAAAGTTGACTTCATTTTCTCATCAAAATTTAACAAAATAAAAAGACATATAATTCAGTAAATATCAAGTTTAATTTATAATGATTATTACAAATTAAGTACTTAAAGAATCTTAAGTAGGTAGGAAATTATATTTAAAAAAGTATTAATTCGCAAAGAGAAAATAAAACATTCAGTGTGATGGATGAACCTGGTGACTATCTACCAATCTAGCCACATCCGGTTCAATATTGGTGAGTTGCAGCCTTAAATCTCCACTTTGGTTGATTTTCAAACGGTTTCTTTGTTTCGTCAAAATGTTTGTTGCCACACTGAAGCTTTTTTCAACTAGATATGATGATGGAAAAGCGATAAGGTATTTTTCAGCAATGTTCTACAATGTAGGATATTGTGTTTCAATGTTGCGTTGCAACCAGAACTTCTGATAGCCTTGGCTGAACTTCTGCTTAAGCTTTTCGTCTGAGCTGATGGTAATCAACTCTTCTTGCATTGTCACATTGGCTTCTTCTATGGCTGTGGTATTGTACGGATTTATTTTCCATTGAGGAATTTGTAAATTAAAAAGATCCTCAAACCTCTCCGTAAAATCTTTGTGTAATGCGTCCAAGTGAGTGACATATAATAAAATGTCATCATCTTGAAGCATTTCTGGTAATTTTGACAAATGCGGAAACTGCGAACATTCTTTTCTGCCTAAATTTTGTTTATAAAGGATTAGTTTACCCACGAAGGCCGATATTATTGATTTTCTTTTAATCAAGTTAAGATCGTCACCCTGCAGTTACAAATTAACTTTGTTGAACATTCCAAAGATATCAGTCAAGTAATAAATATCTGTTTTACAATTGTTCAGATTTTCTTTCAAATGCGGATATTTTTCTTGTAAAAACTCCAACACAGATTCAAAAAATGGCTGAAAATCTTTCTAAGCAAGAGCCTCTTGATAGCCAGCGAACTTCAGTGTGCAGAAGTAATCGAGTAAAGACTTCGTTTTCCTCACATAGCTGAGCAAATAACCGAGAGTTCAAAGAATTGCTTCGAATCTTGTTGATAGCATTTATTACATATTGTAAAGACTTATGCAATCTAGGTCTCAGCTTTTTTGCTACTAAATGCTGCCTGTGAATCACGCAGTGAATGACCAGTACATCAGGCAGTTGTCGCTTTAAGTGAGCTATAAAACCACGATGACGACCAACCATAGACGGTGCACCATCAGTTGCAACAGAAACAATGTTCTTCCATGGAATAGCTTTGTCAGTAAAAAAATGTTCCACGGACTGAAAAATCGATTCTCTTCTGGTATCAGTCTCTAAATATGTAGCAAAAAGCAGTTTTTGGCACATATTTTCATCTTTGATAAATCGAACATATCCTAACAACAGAGCTTCATTGCCGGGTAATGTAGACTCGTCCAACTGGAGAGAGAATCTGTTGGTCTGTAAGAACTAGCATAAAATGTTTTCCACATCGCGTCCCATCTCGTCTATGCGTCTCTGAACGGTGTTATTGCTCAAAGGTATTCTCTTTAAAATATCATGTGCGGGTTTGTGCAATACATTGTTAAGGACCTCCGCAATGGCTGGTAAAATAAGCTGCTCTCCAATTGTGTGGGGTTTCCCCGACTTCGCTATTAGTAAAGATATATTATAGGACGCTCGTAAATCATCATTGTCTTTAATAGATGATGACGCAAACATCGATCTTATAGATGGCCTTTTGTCTAGTTTTTCTTTAAGTGCTTGAAACAATGACAAGGGCTTACTTTTTTGTCAGCATGTACTCTTAATAAGTGGTCATCCATTTTTGAAGGCTTCATGGCATCGTTACTGAATACTCTTTTACATATGAGATACATCGGTAAGTGTTGATTTGATGGAGATGCAATAAATCCGAACTTCAAGCAGTCCAAACTGTATTGTCTGCATTTTTTTTTTTCGTTTCCGCCATCATAAAACTCTCAGTAATCAGTCACTTTACTTCACTTAATTAGCTATTTAATAACTTTGTAATCTCTTGAAATAAATGAGTACTTACATGAGTTATTATCGTTCAAGCTCCAACGAATTTCAAAACGCACATGAACTTTCAACCTAAGTGCAAGCTCGTTAAATAGTAAAATATCAGGAACATGTTTGGACTTGATCATGAATTCGTTCGTGTTAAATCGCGTAAGCGTCAAATAGAGAGCAAGCCAAAACGCGCCTGAAAGACGTACGCTCGAACTCATTATCTTGCACAAACTTGTCCACACAGACTTGCCGAGTTCTTCAACTTGTACGAACTTGAGACTTTACATTACTACAACAATGCTGTTTCCTACAAAAATATTAATTATTCTTAGTACACGTAACACAACATAAACAATACAGTACCTACCTATCTTGAAAGTTTTAAATAAGAACTTGTGTTAATTTAATAGGGGTCGATATTTAGACCTCGTCGACCCCCAAAATCAGTTTTCGTTTATGTCGACCCCTAGGAAACCGATATCGACTCGACCACTTTTGGGAATCCCGGGTGTAGATGATTGATCCCATCAATTATTTTCATTTTATTATAAAAATTCTTTGAAAAATGTATGCTTTCAATTTTTTTTTTTTTTTTTTTTTTTTTTGTGTGTGTAAATTATTATTACTTTCTTTCTCTTTATTATTTTTGTATAAATTATTACTATCGTTTTCTTCCTGTTTAATTATTTTTGTATTTAAGACTAAATTTATTGAAAAAGCTGGAAATATTGTATTGCTATTTGCTTCAAATGCTGATTTTCTTTCCAAACAAACTTCATGAATTAATTTTACTAAAACATCATATCAATATCAAGAATCTGCTGGTTTTTTTTAACAGTAAAAATATTACTGTAAAAAAAATTATTTAAGAATAGTCACAATAGTCAATTCAATGGTGTAAGCTTTGTATAAGTAATAAAATATTAATTTTTGAGAAAATGCTCTTATGAATTCCAGGAAAAAATGTAGTGACATATCCTTAAAACAACAGTCCACGGTCTAGACATTTTTGTCTAATGTTGATGTTCTGTTCTGTTTTTTAATTACGTTCTCCCTGAAAGGAATTTACTTTTAATGAAACTGAATAGCACACAGTGGTGTAGCTGGGGTGGGGCAAGGAGGGACAGCTGACCCCGGGCATAGCATCCAGGGGGCGGCATGATGTTATGAAATATTAGAATGAAATGTTTTCCACTCTTGGCACACAGAAAGGGGCGCAAAATCTTCAGTTGTCCCCGGGCGCGGAAAACCCTAGCTACGCTCCTGATAGCACACATACACTGGTGTGCAAAAATTAAGGACTAAGTCGAAAAATAAGCGTATCAGCTGAACGAAGAGGCAGAGCGGACAGAAAGACCAATCAGGAGATTAAGTAAGGTGATCAGGAGATTAAGTAAGTATGATGATGTACGGTAGCACATGCGCAGATATGCAGGTAGACATAATAGGGGAGTGTCTGAGTAGTATAAAGCATATTGTCTGTGTAAGATCAGTATTTCTGGCAAAGAGATTGCACGCCGTATAGCAGTTAAAATCACACCGAGTTGCTGCCTCAGCAAAAAATGGCGAATAATCAATCTGTTAGACGACATCTGGATGCTTTTACCCGAGGTCGAATCATTTGGAAGTTGGAGGAAGGCCGCAGTGTGACAAGTGTGGCTGCAGAGTTCGGAATTGCTCACAGCATCGTTTCACGACTTTGGAGACAATTTCAAACTACAGAAACAGCTATCCGGGGGTTTAGTAGTGGTCGTCCACGAGGAACCACACCCGCAGATGACCGGTATATTGCCTTACAGGCCAGAAGTAACAGGCGGCAGACAGCGGGAGAAATCGCTAGACACACGACATAGGCGACTGGACGACCGATATCGCGTTTTACCGTGGCCAGAAGACTGCACGGTGGTGGTCTGTTTGCACGACGCCCTGTACGGTGTGTACCTCTAACGCCTGCCCATCGGACAAGGCGTTCTCTGTGGTGCCGGGAACACCGGAATTAGAGAGACAATGAATGGGGACGAGTACTCTTTACAGATGAAAGCAGATTCAGTCTGAGTAGCGATTCTCATCGCATACTCATCTGGAGAGAGCGGGGAAGCCGCAATCATCCCTCGAACATCATTGAAAGGGACAGGTATGGAGGTGGCGGTGTTCTTGTTTGGGGAGGCATCATGCTTGGTAGTCGTACAGACCTTCACATCTTCGACGCAGGTTCAGTCAACGGGACCCGTTATTGCAACGAGATTCTTCTTCCATATGTGCGTCTTTTTAGAGGCGCTATGGGTCCGCAGTTCCTTTTCATGGACGACAATGCACCATGTCATCGCACAGTAGCTGCCGAACAGCTCTTAGAGAGTGAGGATATTGAACGTATGGATTGGCCGGCACGATCTCCGGATGTCAATCCCATCGAGCATGTATGGGATTTTCTAGGCAGACGCTTGGCAGCTCGTACCTTACCATCAGTAACGATTCCGGAGCTTCGATTGGCGCTGCAAGACGAATGGGCAGCAATGCCTCAACAACTCATTGACACCCTCATTCTCAGCATGGGCAGACGCTGTGAAACCTGCCTAGCAGTCAGGGGAGATCCTATCCCTTATTAAAGACCGGATGTTTCTTGCTAGACACCCATCACAGGGATGTTTCGGCCTTCGGTCGCATTGCGCTCCATGCTACTTTTTCAATAAAGCTTCTTTTTATCCCTCTGATTTCTCTTTTAGTAAGTGTTGCTTACATTACTCATGTCCTTACGTATTGGGGATCTTACGGTATTAAATGTGTTGATTTGGAAAGCTTTTGTACAAAGTTATATTGAAAAAACCGTCTCGTACTTAATTTTTGCACACCAGTGTAGTTCATAACACAGACTATAATTTAATGAATAGTATTTGTTATTATTATCCACTCTTTATTACTATCATTTGAATGTAATTTTGATCATTAAATTCATGCTATTTCTCTGATAGAAATTCCTGGATAAGGTATGAATGTTTATAATTTTGTTGTATTTAAAGACTTAAGTACCTAAAATTTGTCAACGTGAAATTACTTTTGAGATATTGGTCGTAAATAGAAATGACAGCATATGTTGAAATTAAAGTCTTTTTGGTCCTATAATATGCTTGTCTGCCAGTGAGTGATCTGTCAGCAAATGAAAAATCATTAAAAGTAATTACTTCTGACAACAGACGTGGATGAAACTTACATCTATGACATCTCACAACAGAGCAGAGTTTAATTTGAATTACTCATATGATGGTTTGTTTTGGATGTGTTTATTAGATTATGGCAAAGCACTCGAGGGCTATCTGCCTTAAGGAAGGGATGCCTTCGTGGACGGCTTTTTAAGGGAAACTGGCTCATATACATGTTAAAGATTGGGAAAACCACGAAAACACCCATGCAGCCAGCCCGTTTGCGGGATTCGAACCTCAGACCAAACTACCAGTGTTCAGCAACGTTACCGTTCGGCCGCTGGTGGGCCCTCATATGATGTAACCATACCAGTTTGCAGAATTAACCACAAAAATTCCTGAAAGTTAGTGTTTACTATGTAGTCTCTCAAGTGTAACCCCCCCTTTTTTTTTCAGAAAAAGCATATGAAATTCAGGGGTGCGCCTTATACATGCAATTTATTAGAAATAGATGTATACAAACAGCTTGCAACACAGCAAAATGTATCTAATTGAGCAAAAGATACATTGTTGGGTGAACTTTTTATAGTATTATATTAGTTGTAGTTGCTGGTCATGGTGACCAGTTGTGGAATACTAGTGCTAGTGATAATTGATACTGGTAGTGCAGCCAACTACTGTAGTGATCGACAGTGACAGTGAATAAGGAGTACTAAACACAGAAACATGTTCCTTTTGATTGAAAATTTAAGAAAAAATTAATGTATGGTAAGTACTCTTTTCCGCTTAACTTGCTTTCACACCTGAAAAATGGAAAAATATTATATACAGGCTATCTGTCACTTATCCTCTAGATTTATTTTTAATTACGCATATTTAGAATATCGTATTTCTCCTAAGAGAAATTATATATAAAAATTGAAGAAGGTTTTATATATATAAATATGCATGTGCATGTTTATAGTATAGAGAGTACTGCAGTCCAATGCAGAAATATTCCATACTGCAATGCAGAAATATTCCATACTGCAATGCAGAAATATTCCATACACAGAAATATGTGCCAACCACGTATTGGTCTTTCCAAAAAAATATCTCTAGACCATTTCGTTTTTTTTTTCTTTTTTTACCTTCTTCCGTTGCCTCTTGGCTTATAAGAAGGACAGATAAAAGAGCATTTTGTTGAACCAGTAAAACTTTGTGGTGAGCTGAAAAAGACCTGACACAAAATAACGAAAACAAGCAGAGGGACCGCGGGAAATTAATCGAGCTAGAAAACACCGCGCGAAAGTTTTAGACACATTCACGCATGCGCAAATTTAGTTTCTCTTATTGGCCACAGCTTAGACCACCGTCTAGCAGGTGTGAACGGAACTCTCGTATTTTATGCCCTTATGACTATGCCTCTATGCTCTTTATGCCGTCGTCTGACCACAGCTTAATGTGCCTTGATGAACAAGTGAAAGAGCTGTGATTGTCATCCAAGATACTGTATTTAATTTGATTAGCTTTTTTCCCAACAGTTCGAGAACCGCCTTTAAAAGCAAACAATCTTTGCTTGGCAAAACTTTGGGGGAGGGGATCTCTTTCCTCCTTATTAAAATATCTCCCGACAAGCCCGCAGACAACAGAATTTACTACACTTAATCCTTCTTTTTTTCCCTATCTATTAGAAATAAACTGCATACTTCTGCACTTCCTCAGCAGAATCTGCTGAATTTTAACAGGCAGTGTTACAACTTGAATCTTTGCAACCAGCTTCTGATCTCTTCAAATTTTTGAGGCGATAAATCGAATTGTTCCTTCAAGAGGTTCCTGCAGATGAGAATGTTTCGATTCTTATTTTCCGCGGAGCACGTAACTACCGCTTTATCAGCCAGAAAATTTCGCTTCCCACAGATACACTGCTCGACATTGAAAACGCAACACCAAGAAGGAGTAGTCAGAAATTTATGCAAATTTTAGAGTAGACGCACGTCACTGAGTTATGCGAATGATGTGAAATGCGCAGCTCTCCGACGCTCGTGAAGTAAGATATAAGGGAAGGAACGTGCAGAATGGGCAATATTTGTGTCGTTAATTTCTGCCAGACGAATTATCGAAGAAAGCTGGTTTTTGTCCCGGAGGGTACGTGTAATAGGAGA
Organism: Stegodyphus dumicola; assembly: GCF_044657685.1. Lineage (NCBI taxonomy): Eukaryota > Metazoa > Arthropoda > Arachnida > Araneae > Eresidae > Stegodyphus > Stegodyphus dumicola. The sequence goes on from NC_140780.1 coordinate 191,842,178, forward strand.
GAATGCCAGGCCGCTGTCAACGAAGGCACTTCCAGCAGATAGACGATTTTACGAGGGGTATGGTGATCGGACTGAGAAGGGCGGGTTGGTCCTTATGTCAAATCGCAGCTGATACCCGCATGGATGCGAGCACGGTGCATCGGCTATGGCGAACATGGTTGGAACAAGGAAATGTGGGAAGAAGGAGGGGTGCAGGTGCAGTCAGAGTGATGTCAGCACGCGTGGATCGACGCATCCGCCGACAAGCTGTGGCGGTCCCGCAAGTCACTTGTACTGCGATTCTGCAGCATGTGCAAGATACTCTGGATGTTCCCGTGTCGACCAGAACCATTTTCCGTCGATTGGTTGAACGTGGCCTGCACTCACGGCGTCCGTTAAGAAGACTGCCATTGACCCCACACCATAGACGCTAACGTTTAGAATGGTGCCAGACTGGAGTGATGTGGATGACAGAATGGCGAAACGTCGCGTTCTCAGATGAGTCACGTTTCTGTTTATCCAGTGACGGTTGCCGCATACGTGTGTGGCGTCGACGTAGAGACAAATCTAATCCGCCAGTAACAGTGGAACGCCCCATCGCGCGACGACGTGGCATAATGGTTTTGGGCGCTATTGCCTACGATTCCAGGTCACCTCTAGTTCGTATTCAAGGCACTATGACGGCCCAACGATACTTGGATAATGTACTGCGGCCGATGGCAATCCCCTACCTTCAGGGTCGGCCTAATGCAGTCACCAATCGAATATGTGTGGGATGTGATTGGACGCCGTTTGCAGACTCTGCCCCTGCCTCGTTCAGAAGATGAACTGTGGCAAATGATTGAAAGGGAATGGAGAGCCATCCCTCAGGACACCATCCGCACTCTTATTGACTCTATGCCTAGACGAGTTTCTTCGTGCATCGCCGTCCGCGGTGGTCTACATCCTACTGAGCCGACGCCGTTCTCGCTCTGTATTCTGACTATCATTTTGAACTAAAGATCACTTATTGCTGCTTGCTCTGCCTTTTTACCAAATTTCATCACTTTCTTACCACTCCTTCTTGGTGTTGCATTTTCAATGTCGAGCAGTGTATTTTAGGAAAGGTGAAACTCTGCTGTCAGTATTGCCCACACTAATAGACTTTTGTTGAGCTTTGAATAACAGCAGTCCTTGCAAGATTCCTTGGAATTCCTCACTTTCTGATGCTTTCAGCCGCTCATTTCTTTGACAATTTTTATCTTGTCATTCAGACAAACACAAGCTCTTCCTTTTATTCGATATAATTAAGAAATGGAAATTTATTACCACGGGAAGAAGCATACAATACACAAACATCAGAAATTTTTTAGCACAAATAAAATATATCATAATGTTCGTTACTTTACCGCAGAGGGGCCAAAACGTTCTAGACTTATTGGATGATCCCGGATCTGTTTACCCAATCAATGCTTAGGGAAAAGTTCTTTTCTTGCAACTCCCATTTTCATTCGATAGCTACAGATTACAAGGCAGACTTCAATTATGAAGCCAAATTCATGTTCCTTTTTCTTATTAACTTGAAGAAATTTCACCATTCACTCAGTCACAACAAAATGCGACTTTCACCGTTCATACTTCAGGCATCTGATGGGGGAATATTGTAAAGAAAGTGTTGAACTTAAATTCATAAAAAAGTGAGAACGCCTAAATTCAGAGAATATCTCAAAAGAGGAAATAAACATTAGTTCTACGAAGTACATTTCGGAGTCAACAAAAAAGTTAATAAGCGGGAAACCTGAAAAAAAAACGAGTCTACTACATTTTATATTTAGTTATTATTTATTGTTAATTAAGTTTCAAGTGCTTGGAAGTGTCTATAGAAGTAACTCTTGTAGAGCCCTTAAAAACACAAAACTGAACCGCTAAAAAAGAGAAGAATTACATCCTTCCCTGGAATTTAGAGACATCAAATGAGACACATTAGGACCTCAAAAAATATATTGGCCTGAAACTTCGACACAAGGCGAATGCTCTGCCTGCCCGGTTGATTTTGTATCCTCATATGTAACGTAAATGCAAGCCGATTTCTCTTGGAAAGTTTTCCAGGCAGCTCTCTTTTTAGACACGTGGCCTTAGTGTGCTTTGCCCTATTCCAATCACCTAACCCATCATTTACGGATTCAAGGCTCATGTGACATTGTTTTACTCATTTTTTTTTTTCAGTTGGAACAGGAAGAAGTTGAATCACCAAACACATGATCTAAAAAATATTTTATTTTTCTGGGATTAAAATCTTCTTCATTCAAAAAATTTAATTATAGAACGACACACAATTTTAAACATTTCAGAACAAAATAACACATCACTTCATGCAGTTAAACAATTTAAAAAAAGTATATCATTTCTGTAACAAAACTTTCTAAACCCATTTATTTAGTATGCCGTTACAAATCTGTAACACGAGTTTATTGGTAAATATTTTTTTTTTTTAATATCTGAGGCTGAAAATGTTTAGATCTTCTTATGTATATACAACCGTTTCTGAAGGTTAAATTTAGTTTAAAATATAATATGGGTATACTTCCACAAGGTGATAAAAGAAAATTGAGCGTTTACAACTGCTTTCTATAAAGCCACACTTTGGGTTTAATAAATAAACAAAAATAAATAAAGATAAGCTTTCCATAAATAAAGATAAGCTTTTCCATCATTTATACAAAGTTTAAGGGCTATGGGCTATTTATATTTATCTGTGAGGCTATTTGCTTAAGAGGATAAATGCTTTTGCGGATGATTTGCTTTAATAAATTATTTCACATGTTAAAATCATCAACCTATTGAAATAGTTTTAGAAGAGAAAGCGATTATAAAATAAATTTCATTTAGTTCAAAGGGAAGAAGAAACCAATATTTCAGAAGTTTTATTAAAACTGAATAACACAAAATAAAAATTTTCAAATTTTGGCAATTTAGCAGATCAGAAATTGAAAGCTATCCATGCTTTTGCGTTTATAATATTCTGATTAAAACCATTTACAAATTGTTTCAAAAATTTAATTTATAATTAATGATACATCGGGCAATTTTGATCTCATAAGTTTCTTTTCAACCAATCTGACCACAAAAAACATTTTTCTCAGAATTAAATTTTCCTTAGGAAGGCGCATAAAATAATAATTTTCTAAATGGATTAATGGGATTGAAATAAAATTCGTAAAAATTTCACTTCTATATAATAACCCGGTCTATGAAATTAAGTAAAAGTTTAACTCATTTCTAAGCAAAGCCGCTTTGTAGGCTATCTCCAACAATAAAGTTTGCACTTGCGAAAGAATTTATGAACGTAGAAAGATTCTCAACACTCTGGCTGACTCAAATGTCTTGCAGTGGGTTCCTGCTCATTGTGACACCGAGGGAAATGAAAGAGCCGATTTCCTAGCAGAGAAAGGAACGACTATTCTACAAACCACTAAAACCATATGACTTTTAATTCTGGAAAACTCCTAAATAAATTAGAATTTAAGAGGAGGTTTGCCTCTTACCTATCAAATGAAGCTAAGGGAAAAGCCTGGGTATATCTCACTAGTTCAAAGCCAGTTATTCCGGATTTTCCCCGTCCTGTAGCCGTGGCGTTATTTCGTCTTTTGACTGGGCATGATTATTTGAATGTCCATCTTTTCAAATTCTTCAGTCTGTACTCTTTGTAACTCTGGACAGTCCAAGGATAAGGAACATATTGGCGGATGCATTATCTTTTAATTCTATTCTTCTTAAGTACTGGACAGCAAGATCAAGACTAATGGCTTAGTGGCCAAATGACTGGCCTTTGTATTAATAAACAAATTTTCTCTGACCGCAGCTAACAACTTTGTGTAAAGTACGTTGAATATTTCATTTTATTTTCAGTTTTTCAGTGTATTTTAATAATTTTTTTACAAATATTTAACTTCCTTTATTATACACATTCTTTTTGTGTAAAGTTTAAACTTTTGTAGGTACGTCACGTATTTTAGTTGAATTATTATTTTAGTACAGTGCTATTTTTTCAATTTATTAAAATGCTCAAATGCGAAAGAGGCATTACGGAAGATGCATTAAGAAGACATAGGGCTGAAGCAGAAAGGTTTCGGCGAAAATGAGGAAGAAACTGTTGGTATTTTACGTTCTTAGGTTGCGTGTATCTTTCTCACTGTAAAGTCAGCACTCAACTAATCCAGGTTTAATTATTATTTCATTACATGTCTTATTTTGGCAAATACGTGATAAGATAAAACACACCAGCATCAATCCTCAAGTTCCATGTGCTACCATTTCAACAACAAGAACAGGAGGCATTACTTCACACAGCTTGTTCACAGATAAAGTTTATACTGAATACATATAATTAAATATAAAATGTGTTTAAAATTATAAAAATTATGAATTAAATCGTAAAAATTATATACTATTATTTAAATGTTAGTTTTACTCCCGAATCCTTTTTTATACATTATTTACGTCTTATTTTTAAACTTAGCATGTGTTATTGTCAAGCCTAATTTAGAGAATAAAAATGCTGTTGGCTGGTGCCGCCATCTGTTGAGGGATTTTAAACTATTTGTTGTTCCAACAAAAGCATTAGAAGACTCAGCAGGCAAACACAACGACCAAAAAATCTTACGTGCTCAAGGAAATTGAAGGAGAAATGACTAGCAGACTCAGCAAGCAAACACAACGACAAGAAAACTTATGTACTCAAGAAACTGAAGAAGAAACCACTATGAGACTCAGCAGGGAAGCATAACGAGAAGGAAACTTACGTACGCAAAGAAACTGAAGAAGAAATGACTAGGAGACTCAGCAGGCACGCACAACAAGAAAACTTACGTATTCAACAGACTGAAGAAGAAACGACTAGGAGACTCAGCAGGCAAGCACAACGACAGAAAAAGTACGTCCTCAACAATATGAATATGAAACGATTAGGATACTCAGCAGGCAAGCACAACGGCAAGAAAACTTACGTACTCAAGAAACTAAAGAAACGAGGCTCAGCAGACAAGCAGAAAACCAAGAAAATTTGCATGCTCAAGAAACTGAAGCAGAAACGAGTAGGAGGTTCATTAGACAGGTAAACCTTCAACAGAATATGCGTGATGAAGAGACAGAAGAAGCTAGCTGCAAGTAGACGAAGAGCACAAGACTCTCAGCGTCATTGTCAAATTTGATCGGAAGAGTCAGAACAGGATGCTACTTCACGAAGATGGCAAGCCGCTGCTCTTCGCAGACATGTTCGATCTGAAGAAACAATGGCAGTACGAGCAGACAGGCTTTGCATGAATACAGCACGACATTCATATAACATTATTCGCAATGCACGAAGATGTGGACTCGAAGTTTCCGGTGAGAAGCACAGTGTCGGTTGAATGGAAGCTTGCTGCGATCTCTGCAGTGGACTCTTCTTTCCTAGAGAAAGGAACACAAGAGGAAGATATGTGCACTGCCTGGTCATAATGGGAAAATTGTTGAAGCTGAAAGAAGATACCCAGAATAATGGCGTTGTTTAATGAATGGTAACCACCAATTCTCTTAATTTTTTTAAAAATACGTACTTATAATTGTCTTCTTAGTTTTGCTTCCATGGGTGCTAATACAGCAATGCCTACATGTCCGTATTGTTTTAGAATTCATGGTGCCATATATCATCGAGCAAACCACCTTCATCCAACTCATTCTGATCAGGAACAATATATCCAGCTGCATATTTAAGATTTGGATCAAGCCCTCAGGCAGAGAATGAACCTACGAGTATTTGGAAATGTTACTATGAATCCCGAACTGCTGACACAGTTGTATGCAGTTTTAAGGAATGTTAATAACTATGCAGGAGCCTACAAGTAATGAAAGAATTTGAAGAAGAAACTCTACGAAAGCCAGGTGCTGAAACCGCTGCTGATAACCGTATGTACATCAAGGGCGAAAGTGTTGCTACAGATCAGTATAGAAGACGTTACATCGCTCCTAAACAAAATGAAGTTGCTGTTGTTTTCAAGAGTGCAGATGGTGTTCCTCCATCAAACAGAAATAGTGTGGTACATCGAAGAGGTGGTGGTCTCATTAATATCAGTACTTTAAATCCTAACTTGGAACCGATGACGTACGTAATTTTCTTTCTTTATGGTGATCAAGGATTCAGAGTTGGACAGCAGAACACAGACCTACAGTTTTATAGTGACAGAGTGTCTGTACGACAAAATTGTTACAACCCTATTTTATATGGCCGAAAATTGTTTCAGTATCTTGTGGATGAATACGTAAAAGCTGAAGGCAACAGAATTGCATACCTCAGAAGCCAACAAGCAAATCAGAGTGGAAACTTACATGGGTCTTGCCGATCACACAGATTTAGTCAAACAGCAGGTGTCGGCCCTGGAATACAGGTTATACTTCCAGAAACATTTATAGGAAGCCCTCGCTGTATGCAACAAAAATATCAGGACTCTATGGCCATTATATGTGACTCTGATAAAATATATCTGTTTTTGGCTTTCACATGCAACCCTAAATGGACGAAATAACAGAAAACTTATTCTCACTACAGAAGACTCGGGACCGTCCGGACATTGTAAGCAGCTTTGTTGTCCGATTTAACAAAAAATCACACCTTGGGTGCGACAATTACAGATATAAACGTCATCGAATTTCAGAAGAGAGGATTGCTAATTATGCACCTTTTGTTGATTTTATCGAAAGAAGATAAAATAACAGATTCAGGACGCATTGAGTCATTGGTATGTGCTGAACTTCCAGATGCTACTCAACCTCGTACGTTGCACAATATTGTGAAATCATCGGGGATTCATGGACCCTGCGGTGAATTGAATCGAAACTCTTCTTGCATGATTGATGGTGTATGATTAAAAGGATTCCCGAAATCGTTTCAAACTGAAAACTAAAGAAAATGTAGATGGTTATCCACTTTTATAGAAGATGATGGAAGCTTTATAGTTATCAAAGATAATGTCATCGATAACAAGTGGGTCTTCCTTACAATCCGTATTTATCAAAAAATATAATGCCGACATAAATGTTAAAGTATGCAGCTCCATAAAATCAGTCAAGTATTTGTTCAAATACGTTAAGGGCCATGATGCAGTTGAAGTTATTCTGGAAGAATCCGGAGATAGAACTCTAATGTGGGATGAGATCAAGTACTTTTTAAATGCAAGGGATGTGTCTGTCCCTGAAGCAGTGTAGAGGCTGTTTGAAAAGCGAATGCATTCAAAGTCACACTCCATCATACGACTACCAGTTCATTTGGAAAACCTGTCAGAAAAAAGGAACGCTTTGCAGAGGGCTGCTCAGACGAATACTATGCTAACTGGATGAACTCAACAGGACATTTCCCGAAGCAAATCATCATTACCTGTATGTTGAAATTCCTAAACATTTCTCTTGGAGTCTGGCATAGACGAGTTAGACTCGGAGATTACGGGCTTTCTTGCTGTCCCATTGCATGGATATGCATTGCTGCTGTGTTGTTGACTGGTAGAAGTACCGTACACTTTACTTTACCTAAGTTACTTGACCCACTTTTGGAAAATTCCTCGTGGCGTGTTAGACAAGATAGTGCTTAAGGAAGGCATTTGAAAACTGTTTTCATATGTAATGAATGCACCATGACACCTCACTATGCTTTAAAGGCTGTTGACAGATTACTGAGAAACCTGACTAGGCAGGATGTTCCCTTTGGTGGTAAAACTTTAGTTTTAGACGGCGACTGGAGACAAACATTCCCTGCCGTTTCGCGTGGAAACCGAATTTCTGCAATTGACAGCTGCCTCAAAAACTCCTTTTTGTGGCCACATTTCAAGCAGTGCACACTTTCTACAAATATGCAATTGCGTCCAGAAGAACAAGAATTTTCAGAATGGCTTCTACAATTAGGAGATGGTCGTCTTAAAAATGACAGTGGCTTGGATGAAGACATTATTGAAATTCCATCTTTGTTGTGAGGTCAATAGATCGATAGTAGATGAATTATTTGGTTGCAGCAATGATTTACACCTACATGACCTTGGCCAGTAAAGCAATTTTATGTTTAAAGAATGAAGAAGCTTTGAAACTTAATGAAGAAACTGTCTCCAGATTTCCAAGTCAAATTTTTACGTCTACATTGCAGGTGGTGTTTGGTGTATTAAATTATGGCAAAGCACACTAGGGCCATCTGCCTAAGGGGAGGGATGCCTTTGTGGAGGACTTTCTAAGGGAAACTGGCTCGTATACACGTTACACATGGAGAAAACCACGAAAACACCCATGCACCCGTTCGCGGGATTCGAACCTCAGACCGAACTACCAGTGTTCAGCGACTTTACCGCTCGTCCGCTGGTGAGCCTGCCTACATTGCAGACTCAGTTATTTGTGATGATGAGAAGAACAAGACACATCTCAACTGGATTTCATCCACAGCTTGAGGCCTTCTAGAATGCCACCTCATTGCCTGAATTTGAAATTTGGAGTTATAGTTATGCTTCTAGGAAATCTAAATTCATCTGTAGGACTCTGCAAGAGAACATGGAAAGAATTATGCGAAAGAATGAAGAGAATTGTGCGAAACGTTTTAGACTGTGAAGTCATCTCTGGACACAAAGCTGGATCAAGAGTTTTCATTCTGTGTTCAATACGCGGAATGAGATTCCTCGCCTTCAGATTCAAACCTCCCTTTTCAGCTCAAGAAAAGAGAATTTCATATCAGGCTTGCATTCTCTATGATTATTAATAAGTCACAGGGACAGACACTGAAGAATGTTGGAATTTATTTACCACAACCACTTTTCAGTCATGGAATGCTTTATGTAGCTTTTTCAAGATGTTCTTCTATGAAAAATATTCATGTTTTACTAAAAGACACTAAGCAGGAAAGCCATTTGATACCCAGGTGTTCTAAAGCATTCAAACAAAATATTGTTTACAGAGAGGTTCTACAGTAAAGAAATGAGTCAAGACTAAGATAAAGCTGAAGTTAGTCAAGCAAGCATAAACCTGGAACATTTCATATTGAAATGTTTTTATACATTTTCTTTTCAGGCGTACATAGAACTTATAAATTTTGCTTTGTCCACAGCCCGCTCATCTGGCGGACTTGCCTGCTAGTCTATTTTAAAATCTGCTTGCTTTGACAAAGGTTATTCAAAATGCTTTTGGGGGAAAAAATTAATTTATTCAAAACATTCTGAATAAACAGTATCTAATAAAAAAATCAAAATAACAGGAAATTCACTTCGTTGAATATCCTCTAGCTTAGATTACAGTTTTCATACATTTAGCATGAAATAAACTAATGTTTTCATGTAAGAATGTTCCATTCCTACATAAGAATTGCTTTTAGTAGAGCTTTTGAAGAAGTACCATGTGTTGTTCTAGGGGATTTTAAGTCCAAAGAATATGGCGAAGTTTCAACAACTTAAAGACAGTTATACGGGGGGTTGCAAATTAAATAGTGGCAACTTTACCTTGAAACTCGCAGAAGGACGGGCATGTGCAAATAGGATATGGGAGCAGTGAGGTGGCGCTGTTGTCGATGTGTAGAGTGCAAAAGACAGTCGATCTGCTTAGAAGGGTAGTTGTTGTGTGGCTTTAAAGTGAGGAGTTTCGTTTCCATCGCTCTAAAGCATGTTTTCAAAAGGTGATCAGTGGTCGTGGCCTAAAATCGAGGTTGCCGTGGCAAAAATACAGCAGAATGCTATCGAGGATTAGTGGAAGCCTGTGGCACAAATGCTTTACCGTATAGGACAGTAGCACAATGGGTTCAAACATTTCGTTCGGGTCGGAATGAGACTGCGGATTTGCAATGCACAGGTCGGCCCTCCATTCCTCAAGAGCAGATCGACATCCTGAGCGGTCTCCTTACCATAGACCGCACATGGACTGTCCGAGAATTATCCTTAGAGGTTGGTCTGAGTCATCAAACGGTGTGGCGCATAATGAAGAAATCTCTCAACATGAGGAAAATTCCTTCCCGCTGGGTTCCACATCGACTAACCGAAGTAGAAAAATGGCACCGGTATGCACTGGCTGGCACCCAATTGGAGAAATACCGCAATGAAGGAGACACATTTCTGCAGCTTAATGTTGCCGTTGATGAGACATGGGCACGAGCCTATGAGCCTGAATTAAAGCGTCAATCAAATGAATGGCGTCACCAAGGTTCGCCACGTCCACAGAAATTTCGACAGGAACCCAGTCGGGTGAAGATTATGTTGATTATGGCATACGAGTGGGACGGTGTGATTCTTACACATGCTGTACCTGAAGGACAAACTGTCAACGCAGATTACTATTGCCGATTTCTACAGCACCATCTGCATTTGGCTATGCGGCGCAGACGTCCACGTTTATTGCACAACAATCTCCCTATCGCATTGCATGATAACGCTCGTTGCCATGTCGCAACAGTCACTCTCCTTTTGCGACGGTGGCAGTAGGAAATCCTGGAACACCCTCCCTACTCACCCGACATGAGCGCTTGTGACTTCGATCTGTTTCCGAAGTTGAAGGAGCCCCTCCGAGGTCACCGATTTCATGATGTTTCATCTGTACTCCACGCAGTAGGGCGCTTACATCAACAATCAACACCTTACCACTGGTCTACAACAGCTTCCCGACATTTGGCAAAAGGTTATAAGCTTTGCTGGTGATTACATAGAAGGAATGTAATGCAATTATACTTCTAAGTTCATTAAAAATTGATTTATACCTATGTTGCCATTATTTAATTTACAGCGCTCGTATAATAATCATAAGTGAAAATTTAGAGCTGTATATTTAGGATTGTCATTCTGATAGAATTCCAAGTTTTCTTGCAGACACTTTCAGGTTTTCATTGAAAACATTTATATATTTATGCTAATCCATATTACTTTTGATAAACACTAAACTTCTAATTCTAAAAGCAGGTACAGGTAAAAGTATGACGAATACCAGCGATGTACCATGGGACAACTAGTAATGCCTTCCCATAATAACTATAAAAAATTGCAATTCTAAAGGCCGAGGAAACATCTCCAAACCATTATGCCTCTACCTCTGTGCATAACAGGCAATAATTTTCTCGACTTCAGTTAACCTTACAGCACACGCGCTATGCACAAAGTTTACGACAAATTCGGTTTTTAAAGCACACTTCTCGCATATCGCAGCTGAGACGTTTAAATGTCATTTCTATTCCTCCCTTCCCCACATCATGGAATGTGTCAAAGGAAGTTATATAATTTTTTTTTGTTGTTTTTTTACAGGGCTTTTGCGCTATGTGGCAGCTTCTTTGTATAAGTTATGACATGCACGCGGTCATGGGTGAAAATTCGGGAAGTATTTTTTTTCAAATATTTTGTAATTTTGTGTTATTAATTGACGTGCATTATTTTAATTTGTATAAATTCGACTCTATAGTTTTTATATCGGTTTTCATGGTAAAAAAATATCTGCAACCAGCTGATTATGCTCGGATTCTTCAAGAATTATCTGATGAAGAAAAAGAAGACAAGGAAACCTTTGGACGTGAGAATAATAGCGATCTGAGTGAGGAAAATATAGAGATAAATAATGTCAGCAGCAAATCTGAACAATATATTTCAGATGATGATAGTAATAATGATATAGAAAAACATAGGGATGATAATATATTCTACATTAGTAAGGATAAATCTTCTAAGTGGCAAAGTCAGAATTATGCAAACTGCTCAAAGACAAATAAGAATAATATTGTGAGTGTTAACCTGGCCTAAAACACCATGCTAAGGATATAAAGAATAAAGTAGGAACATTTTTTTAAATAGTTGATATAAATATGCTCGATGAAATTTTGGAATGTACAAATAAATATATAAGTTACCTGAGTGGAAATGATGGCCTACTTTGAATTGTTATATATCATAGGAATAAAAAATGGTTACCAGGTAAATGCAAAAGAATTGTGCTCAAGTGATGGCACTGGAATTGAAATAACAAGAGCTATGATGAATTACAAGATATTTTTATTTCTAACAAGTTGCCTTCGATTCAATAATAAATCAACAGGACAAGAATATTAAAAGTTAGCTTGGATTTTAAAATATAGTTATTAAATAATAAATTTTTAAATTTCTATAATAAAACACATCATTGCTTTTCCACCTGACTAATATAAGCGTTTAAAAATAATTTACTATCATTTGAAAGCGACATCATTTGTATTTTGAAATAATAAAGTTAGTATTTTATGCTTTAACAAATTTTGCCACATATTAATTCATCTACAGGACCAACTATATTAAATTTTTACTTTTCTGGAAATATAACATTGTTCCAATATGAAAAAAACTTTGCTTATAGATTTTGAAAAATGTCAGGCATAATTTTCTTATTTTCTTGTTGATGAAGGATTTCCTTTTTGCAGATTACCCATTTTATCCATATACCCTAAATCACTTTTTTAAATGCTTCAATGTTAACTTTTATTGCAAATCAATCTTCAAAATAAATCTGCTGAACATTTTACAGAACTAATTTTTGGATGCTTATTTTTCCTTAGAATAAATATGCAGTTCCTTAGTGTTACCTTGGAATGTAGATCAGACATCAGTGCATTTTCAATAGCTTGGAATGAAGTTCAGACACCAGTACATTTTCAATAGTTTGGAGTGTAGTTGAGACACCACTGTTCCACACAATTTCCATAATTTTATTACATAGAACATAGTCAAACGCTTTACATTAAGGAACTTCTGGATATCTAGAATAACCTTTAAAATGATTAATTATTAAATTTCTCACAAAACTCGTTATTCACTTGTAGTGTCTTGCCATATTCACATCAGATACGGAACTATAATTTATTTTGCAGACAATAATTCTTAAAATAGATTTTTTATTAAAAAAATATATATAAATGAAACACTGCCTATTTCAACAAAAATTTAGTGTTCAAACTGTTGCGTGAATTATTGATTAACATTTTTTGAACAAACTGTTTTATTACAAGGATTTATTTGATTATATTTATTTTAAAACAATCAAGGCTTAAAATAGGGGGAAAATTATTAGAAAAAATATCAAATCTATGTTTCAATATTTAATACAAGATCGATGCAAATACATTTCAAAATAAATGTGTCCAAAAATAAATGTGAGCTACTGTAATTTGATCAGCTTTTCTTGCAAGGCAATGCAACTTGCTTAGTTTTACATGCTATGTAAGAATAAACTTTTACTATATATAACTTTACAAAGAAACCACATAAAAAATTAGATTTCATAATTTTTACAATTTAAAAATGACATAACATGAATATTTGCTTTATTTAAAACATTTTTATACAAGGATGCATATATAGTATGTTTAACCAATGGCTGAACAAAAGGCCACAATGATAATTATGACCTTGCTCTACATATGTATGCAAATACATGCATGTGTGTGTGTGTGTGTGCTTGCATACACACATATATGACTGATTTTTGACATTTATTATTTTAAATTTTCATATAAAAACTATAGTATGAGATATGCAAAATTAAAATATCAGTACAATAAAATTTTTAAAAAATTGTGACACACACACTAGATGGAGGGAACAAAATAATTGCAAACAAACATAAGTGGATAGCATGATTTTAATATATTAATTTAGGCAATACATTGTTTAAAATCCAAAATATTATTTACATGGACAGGAGATTTTAGTGCCATATGAGATTCTCACATATTATGTTAAGAAAAGAAAATTTTAGAGAAAACAGAAATATCACAGTTTTAACATTTCTTGAAGAAATATATGGTTTTATAGTCAGAATAAATACACATTGTTAAAAAGTCTGGAAAATTAGCATTAAAAATAATCTTCAAATGTCTTATACATATAGGACATCTTATTCCAACAAATGTATTATTAACTAAACAAATTTATGAATGGAAAAATATTCATGCAACATCTGTTTCTTCTAAATAATCTTCAAATGTAAACAGCCTTCTAATTTTTGTCTGTTGAAGATTAAAATGTAAATAGCAGTACACACAGACATAGCAATCATACACAATAACATTATTTTATCAAAGTATGAAAATATAGAACAGATAAACACAGAAGTATCAAATCTCCAAGTCAACTGAAAAGTGTGTTTTGCCAAAATCAAGTGTGTTTTGCCAATCTAAATCTACTCAGTAAAATGAAAAAGAAATACCAATATATTGGAACTGCAGAGTAAACACATTAATCCTTTTCACTTTAGAGGCAGTTCTCAGAAGATAAAATAACAACATCAAGTGGCCACTGAAAGTTGTCTTTGCAGTGCAAAGGTTGACTGCTGCTGTTGACCTATATTTTTTTTTAATTTCCCATGCTGCACTTAATTTTGCAGTTACATATAATTACAACCATTCAGTTTCATAAATAGTTAGGCTCAGTATATTATAACTGTCCTTTATATTTGAACTTTATTTTATACATGCTGCTTTGATGGAAAGTATAATGTAGTACATTTTACGAATCTCAGTTACATCAAATGTTGTTAACATTAATGCATGGGTTATATAATAAGAACCTTGTTAAAGTAAATTATAATGAAAAATTTTTTAATACTTTTAAAGTGGAATTTACAGAAAGGAATTTCCACTTCTTGATGCAGTGTAGCTAATCAAGTAAAGTACATAATCAAATATTAGTCCAATATCAAACTTAAAGCAAAATTATGTGATCATTGATGCAATGAAAATTACATAAAATAATCTTTTAATAATCACTAACCCTTTGATCACTATTTCTGTACCTTAGTTACTACTTAAAGGAAATTCATATTAATTTTAACACATAAGATATAACTAGAGTATGTTATAATTAGTAGTATACTCACAGTATTTTATGGGATACATTCACAGACCTATACCATATTATTCATTTCAATGACTAGACTTAGATGAATTAAATTCAAAATTCAACTGAGAGTATCCTGAGAGTAATATTTGCATGCACACAGAAATAACTAACATATAACAAAAAAGGTAAATTTCATTGGCTAAGGAAACATACAATTTTCTTATAAAATATCATAATTTCTTCCACATTTCAAGCTTACTTTAGTTTACAATAGTTTTTTAACATCTTGTTCAGTTTAAATAACAGCTGCTTTTGATATCAGAATTGTTTCACTTTATTTTAGGAATGACTAGAGAACCAGACATCCAGAATTAAAATATCTAGATTAAACCCACTTGCATAAAACTACAATTCATTTAATTGATTTCTAGAGGATTTAGTAAAATTTTTTTTATTCCCACCCCTCAAAAAAATACATATGTTTCTACAGATACTAATCTCTAAAGCAAATTGCCATTGAATAACTAATTATAATTTGTATTAAAAACAGTTACCTATTTGCAAAACGTTTTGATTAATTTCCATTTTTTCTGAAGTTACAGGATGTTAAGCAGTAAATGGAAATTTAACATTTCAAACAAAAAGACCTACCAATTCAGTTAGATAAGGTTATTTGAATATACAAAGCATACGAGAACTATTTTCATACAGAGAGGGTGGCCTTTTGTAGAGGTCTTTCAAAAGAGAACTGGCTTGCATTCCTGTTACACATCAGAAAAACTATGAAAACCAACCATGCAGCAAACCTGTTCACCTTGGATCAAACCCAGGTCGAACTCCAAGCAATCAGCAGTCAAACTTATTTGATTCCACTGCAAATACTCCTTTTCTTTTAAAACTGTATACATATTACACAATTCTTTACTTTTGAGATTATGAATGCAAAAGTGTCACGTCAGTCACCTATCATAGTATGTCATCTGTCATACTATGACTTGTCATTAGCATTTCAAGAAAAACGTCAATTTTGCTTCACACTACTGCTGTGCGAAAATATAGGTACTTTCCTTCTATGTTTCAAACTAAAACTGCCCACTTGTACATGCGATTTATATTTTAATATCCATTAAAATGAGTGATAAACCAAAATTAATTGAAGACTTATCATTATCTTGAAGAATGGGAACTTAATAATTACTTCTTTACAATGATAAATGATATATGCTGTTGTTTTATGCAATGTCTCTCTAGCCATTACTGTCATATCTAAAGGAGAAGTGGTTAAGACTGCACATGGGCTGGCAATTCAGACATAATGGGTGGTTACATGGTTGTTTCTTGCAGTTTTTTCCGTGTGTATTGTGAATATGAGCTAATTTTCCTTAGAAGATCATCCACACAACTCTGCCTGAGAGGAAGAGCCTTGATGTGCTTTAATGTATTCTAATAACCAACCAGTCATAGCTGTTGCTTAAAAAAGGCATTTAAAAAAATTTATATAACAAATATCAAACAAATTATTTATAAACTGTGACCTGAAAAAAAGTTAAACAAAATTAGGGATCTTAAAACTCAACTGAAAGCTCAAAACTACTTCTGAAACTCTATGTTTTAATTATACCCAGTAATTATTGCCTCATTCTAAGTATGCCATATTTTACGGGGGAATAATATAAACCAGGGTTTCTTAAACTGTGGGTCACAACCCCTAGCGAGACCTGCAGCGGGGGGGGGGGGGGGGGAGGTCGCCAACAATTTTAGGAGTTTTGATGTTTCTTTAACTTATAATAATTTTACAATTACCAAATATTTTTACACAATGTATCTGAAAATAGATAAATATAAGACAACACAAAACAAAGGAAAAAATTGAAACGTTTCGACTCATTCTATTTATAATATAAATGTTCATTTTCCTTGCTTTGCACGTGACGCTGTCATTTCGTCTGTTACATATTTAAAATTTTCACATTCTATGTCTTAAAATTAGAAATTAAAGTTAATTACCTAAAACTGCAATAGTATATTACAGTACAAGTGAAAAAATTGACAGTTTCACTCAGGCGTGTGTCGGATTTATTCAATACTTATGAGGTCCAACAAATTTTTAAAAAATATTATGGAATCCTGGGGGTTCGTGAAAAAAATTTCAGTGATAAAAAGGGGTTGCGAATGAAAAAAGTTTAAGAAACCCTGATGTAAACCACATTATTATGGGGAATTTATGAAACTTTTTTGGAATGTCAGATTCATAGTTTAATTATTTTTATAGAACAAGATTATTGTTGCAATTACACAGCTACTACTTTTTTGAAGTACTGTGATGCAGCACACTGAGAAAATTAGAGAAAACATAACAATACAGTCAGGCCCACGCCAAGCCTAACCGGCACCGTCGTGCAAATGTCTAGCGAGCACCTTTATGTAGTGACAATATTAAAGGCACATTGTTTATGGTTAATATTTAAAACAAAACATTATTAACAAAATAATATGAAAAACCAAAAAAATTACATGTATATCTTTTGTCTACATATGCAAACCTTTTGTGCTTTGTTAAAACCCACACTCAAACATATTTATTGAAGAATTATACATATCTTTGTTATAAAAAGCTGCCCAACCGGTATAGCAGTTAGCGTGGGCCGAAGGGCCTGGGTTCGAAGCCAGGAGAAGACATGAATGTTTGTAAGTGTATACTGTCTGTGCTGCATGGGGGCACTCCAAATATGGGAGGCAAAAGTCCTCTCGAAAGGCTGGTGGTAGGGAAAGCGGGGTGGGAGATGCTCGGACCCGTCCTCCCAGGGTGCTCTCCATCAAAATTGGGGGTGAAACACACTGTCAGATGTAAGGTGCTCAAGGTTGTTGCCAACGACAGGCGTATCTTGCGCTCCTTGCCATGAGGAATTTCCTGGGCTTGGGCTGAATATAAGTCAGACAAGTGAGCATTTAAACAACAGCAACATGTTATATAAAAGTAACACTGCAAGCAATGCGAAATAATATACTAAATGCATTGGATACCAAATATATTACTGAACACTACTTATTATCTTAAAATTACATAAAACAAATTACAACAGGGCACAAAAAATGTCTAGAGATGATATCTAGGGATATAGCCAAAATTCTTTTCTGCAAACTGCTATGTTGTTCACAACAATATAGTGTAGAGTTTCAACTGGCGATGCTACAGTTCCTCTAAAAGTTTGTAAAAACTGCAGTCCATGCATGAGATCTATACTATTTATACTGTTTTGATTTTTATGTTAATGCTTTTTGCAGGTTTTGACATAAGTTGAGCTGAACTTGTAATTATAGTATGTGAATGAATATACGTGATGCCAAGGCCTATGTAAGGGTACAGGCGACGCCATAATAGCGTTCGAAAAATTGCTTAGCCCTTATTTTGTGTATACTGTTACAATCGTAGTAATTTGTGCAACATTTATCTTTTTGTCATTTTTTCTTCTGATGATTCTTTATTGTTATTGTTATTCAACATAAAATAAGGTAAGTGCAGTTACATATTATTTTAAACTTAGGTTAGCTTTTTAATTCAGAAAAGCAACGATTTGAGCATTAATTACTCGAATTTCGTTTTTACATGAATGTTTTTACATATCTTTATTAAGCTAAAAATTATGATCCTTCAAGAAGAAAGGATTGATATATTTATGAAGAACCACTGAACTTAAAATATACAAGGTATTTCGAAATCAAAAATTGGCCCTTTTCTGATTTTTAGCTATGTGAAAAACCAAAGGAAAATGTTTCGTTATTTCATTACGTCTTAAATACATACGTACTTTAAATTTTATTTTATTTACTTTAATAAACAAAACAGTACCACCGCTTCCTTGAATTATTTGGTCTTGATTTTTATTAGTTCATATATTTCCCAAGCAATGGTTTAAGATATACTCACTTTTTCAGGAGTAAGGTAAAATATTTTAAACAGTTACTTTCCGAGTGATTTTTAAGAAGATGCGTTTTATGCAATAGTTCTTATAATAGTTATTTTCTACTTTTGTTTTTACTTCCACTTTTTCTATTTTCATTGTCCCCCAGATGTTGAAAGAAAACAGAAACAAACAGTCTAAGTATCAGAATGTTATGAAGAAAAAAAAAGTGAGATGAAGACTTAATAAACCAGAACTTAAAATTACTCAGTTTTCCCCAAACACCAATGAATACCCAAGCTGACTCTACTAACTCTAGTTATCCATCAATGTCTCAACTACCATTGAAATTACCAAAGGATCCTAATAATCACAAAGAGTTAAAAGTAATTTCACCCGGGAATTACCTTTAACTTCATTGCAGCTGGTCAAAAAAAAAAAAAAAAAAAAAAAAAAAAAAAACACAGAAGAAATACTATTGAGATCTACAATTTCTGCAGTAGATACGCATTTATCTGTGCCTCATGATTCCGGATTATGCTTAAGTCCATTTTTGCCATCCCAAGTTCAAGCTTTATTAATAGAAAATTGTCCTCGATAATGCCAAAAACCTGGTTTCGAGTTTCAGTTTCCCAAAAGACAAAAATGTTTTAGATGTACTTTTGTCGAATCTTGCCAAACAATGAAAACGTTAATCCAATTTCTTGGAATATTTACGAAAGAATAACCTGTTTAATTCGGAATTTCAAATTTTATTAAAAAAAAGAGACTAAGCACTGCCGCGATATTATTGAAACAATTATCTACGCCATTCAGTTTTTAGCCAAACAAAACAGCCTTCCGTGGTTCCAGTAACAAATTATTTAAAAGAAATAACAATTTTTTAAAGTGTATAGAAATGATCACAAAATTTGACCCTATTATGTCTGTATAAATTAATAAAATTCAAACTGAAAAAAAAAAAAAAAACATGCTTCATTACCTTGGAGATAAAATTCAAAATAAAACAGTTAAGCTTATTAGGGAATAATATAAAGCAAACTATTTTAAATATGGTCAAACAGGCAAAGTATTTTTTATTTTACTTGATTGTACACCTGATGCCAGCGATCAAGTATCTTAATTTAGAAAATACAGACATGAGTATTCAAGAAATGCTTTTATTATTTTATATTACAACAGATACCAGTGCCGTAGCTAGGATTCCAGCGCCCAGGGACAACTGAAGAATTTGCACCACTTTTTGTGTGCCAAGAATGGAAAACATTTCATTAAAACATTTCGTAGCATGGCATCGCTTGGATGCTGCACCCAAGGACAGATGTCCCCCCTTGTCCCACCCAGATATGCCACTGACAGATACTAGCGGTGGAGGATGAACAACATTCTTATAAAAGACTTTAAATGAAAATGGTTTAGATATTAGTAATTTATGCAACCAAGAATACGGCAATGGATCAAACATGAGAGGTAAACAGCTTTCGAGTAATTATGCTCAAATCGTTGCTTTTCCAGATTAAAAAGTTAACCTAAGCTTAACATAATATGTAACTGCACTTACCTTTTTTCATGTAGAAAAACAATAACAAAAAGCAATCACAAAATAAGTAAATGTTTCTCAAATTACTACGATTGCAGCATTGGACACAAAATAAGAATTAAGTAATTTGTCGAATGCGTCTACCCTTACATATGCTACGGCATCAAGTATTTTCCTGTTCAAATAAGGCAGAAGAGAACATGAGAGTTGAATTCCTGCCCTGGTTATAACTTTCAGTCAAATAAGACAGTGTGCTAAAAGGGAGGGGCACTCAGACCTGGCAAGTTCGAGCTACCTTAACACAGTTATACACCCCAACCCCTATAGGCGATCCAAGAGGCCGCTAACCTATCCGTCAAGCTGACAGGAATACTTTGCAACTCACGTTCCTTTTCTGCAGGGGATGGTAAAAACATCCACCACCAACAGGGGCCCCAATCCCGGACAGCAGAATGAAGTCACTTAAAACTGTCAGACAAACCGGACCACTAATGTGGCCTGCCAACACTAAATCATGGTATACAGATGTTGGGTTTAGGCGACCTCTGGGGAAACCAAGGAAGGATATGAATATGCAGTTTTGTGGCTCCAGGTGCTCACTGGAAACCTCAAGCAGATAAAAGGCTTGCTGAATTCGCCAACTCCATGGACGGGGTTGTTTTGCTCCAGACAACCATGAAGATTTGACTATGTAGCTCCACCACGACTAATGGGACAGACAAGACAGACACACCAGACGATAGATCTCCGACCCAGGTCCATATTCTAGATGACCCACACAGAGTTTAGATATCTACAGTCCATGGGACCTCATCCTTGCAGGCACAACCCCCGCAGTCTCTGCCCAGCCTTTTACAAAGCATTGGGCATAACAAAATGCTAAAACTCTGTCACCTTGCCTCTGGGCACCCCTCCATCAGCAAAAATTACATTGTTGTGGGTGCTCTGTCCACCCTGTCAGTCCCCGCCACGAGAACTGAATAAAAACCCCGGGGATTCGGTCGACGATCTCCGATCTAGCTCCACCCCAGCTGAAGGAACAGACACGACAGTACCAGTACGGTCCCTGCCAAGCCTGAACCAACCTGAGTACAATACTCAGGTTCTAGTCCTGTGAAGCCAAATTATATACCCCCGTGGTTGAGACTGTCTAGGTACAGATCCTAAACAGGAACAAACAAGACAGTACCATACGGTCCCTGTAGAGCCTGAAATAGCCATTGCCAGCGATGACTCCAGTCCTGTGGAAACTGATTTTAAACACCCATGGCCGAGACTGCCTAGGTACAGATCCTAATCAGTAGCTTCTGAGGTTTTATTTGAGTCAACCCCCAGAGGGACATTCAAATAAGAAAAGAATTTTCCTGTTCAGAGAGGCAGCGAAACAAGCTGCTTGTTTTAATGATTGCCCTGTGACTTTTGACTGAGCGCCATTGTGCGCCGCATGACCTTGCACTTATTGTCAGCGCAGGCCTGAATACAGTTATATAATGACATTCACAGATGTTCTTGCTTCCCTCTTTGATAAAACAGTTGATATAAGTGACACAGCACAATTGCTTGTTTTTATTCTTATGGTTTTTTAAAGATTATGCACCTAAAAAAGAATTTGGTGGGTATGATTTCTTTGAAAGAAAGGACTTGAGGTGTAGATATAGTCAATTCTTTAAAAACACAGTTTCAGTAACAACAGCTGCAGGAGGAGCCTATTAGAAGCACAAGATTTATAATTGTACGCAGAAATGATGATGAATTTTTGTTTTTTGGTAACCACTGTGTAATTCACCAACAATTGTTAGCCAGTAAAGGAATAAATACAAAAGAGAGGATAAAAATATCATTCAAAATTGTTAACTCCATTTGAGGAAGTTTACTCAAACAGCATTTCTTTCAACTGCAACTTGGTGAAGGACAGTCAGCATTATTATTACATACCAATGCAGTTAGTAAAATCACTTTTTGATTTAAAGACTTTGATACCTATGTAAGAAGGCTAAGTAGGAATAAATTTCTGCAACAGTTTTATATTTTAAATGGGATAAAAATATTCTTCAAAAGCAGATTAAAAACATGTAAATTAAAGCATTAAAATTTGGCCCAGTTATTTAACATTTAAATCAAAACTATTTGATTTAAATTTCAAACTACAAGCAGAAAAACAAGACAAAACTTAAAATCACCTGTAGCATTAATGCATACCAAAAAAAAAATTAATATGCTAGTAGAAGGTCTTCAACAAAACAATTTGAAACATTTTTCAGACATATATGATCACTTATGAAAATGTCAAAACTGTAATAACATTGAAGAGTACATTGCAGAAATTAAAAAGGTGATTAACCCCTTAACCCCTTAATGATTGCATAATTTTCAAACAAAGCAGTAAAAATTGCCCATTTTTTATTCAAGAAAGTTGTTTAAAAATACATATATGAACATTTGTATTCCTTTTTTATTTTATAATTTTTTATCTTGGGTTGCGTTATTCAATTATGGCAAAGCACACGAGGGCTATCTGCCTAACGGGAGGGATGCCTTTGTGGAGGACTTTCTAAGGGAAACTGGCTCATATACACATTACACATGGAGAAAACCATGAAAACACCCATGCAGCTAGCCCGTTTGCGGGATTTGAAATTCGGACCGAACTACCAGTGTTCAGCGACTTTACCGCTCGGCCGCTGGTGGGCATTTTTTACCTTGAAATTAAGGGTATGCAAAATAATCTTCCATATGGTATGTAAAATAAGAAATAAAAAATTTTCCACGTATAAGAAATGGATTGTTTTTAATCTTTTTGGTGCATTTCTTTTGAACACTTCAGCCCAGAAATAGAGTGAAACCTCTCATGATCTTGATGGGAGCAAGAAGGAAGGGGTTGAAGATACACAGGTGAGATTTCATGATTTTGGAAAAGTTATTGCACAGGATTTGTCTTTCCTTTTAAAAGATATTGAAATGTACATTCTGCCCCAAAAATTTCAGCCACATTTAAATAAGGGGAGAAAAACATATTAGAAATAAAATTATAGTTCTACAAACTGATTTAACTTTACAAGCCTCAAGCTCACTTGCTTTGGATTCTTGCTTGCTTGAAGATTGTCAGAAATACATTAATCAAGAAAGTATCTCAATATCTCCAAAGGTAACAAATATATTCTTGTTTTGGATCTTAACAAATATATCTATTCTTGTTTTGAATCCAAGTACTGATATAAACTGGCTTTTTCATACTTAAAGTTCCACAGAGACTAAACATCATTCCCTACTTAATGGTTTCCCATAGTGAAGATTCATTATCATTATCTTTGCCTGGATATATGTCAAATTATGAACACTTAATTGCAAATATGAAGATGCAAACTTCCCATTAATGATACGATAATAAAATAAAATTTAATCTGTACTTTTCAAAATATTAATAAAATATCATATTGGTTTAACATCAACCCCTCCTCCATTGCCACATACACAAGACACAAATCTGAATGTATTAAATGTCAAGATTTTAATATGCAGATTGCAATACATTTTTAAGGAAAATGTCAATCATATGTACAGGGAAGCTGGCCATCCCTGCTATAAAGGAAAGCAGACAAACCCATAAATTGTACACAAAAGCCCATATTATACCACAGAACATCTACTAAACTCGTATTTTAAACATGATGAAGTGATTAGATGCAGCAAGTGTGAAAATTCCAACCATGAAGTTTTCCCCTTTGTTTGCATGTGTTCTGTTCTACCATATGTCTTTAGGAAATAGAATATGTAGAAGCTATCTTATACAGGCACAAATAAATCACAGACATGTCTGCAGATGCATAGAATTTACGTAACGATGAAGTAGATGCAGCAAGTGTGAAAATTCCAACCATGAAGTTTTTTCTCTGTGTTTGCATGTGTTCTGTTCTACCATATGTCTTTAGGAAATAGAATATATAGAAGCTATCTTATACAGGCACAAATAAATCACAGACATGTCTGCAGACGCATAGAATTTACATAACGATGAAGAGAATAGTGAAACATAATCACATATAATTTTTCAGAAACAGTTCACAACAAATTCCAGTACGTCTCCAGGTGAAATATTGGCATATAATAGTTCAACTGCACACTGAATTTTTAGCACCTAGCAGCACATAAACCATACATTAAATCAACCAACATAAAGTGGCAGTTAAAGTGATGTACATGTGTTCTCAAAACGTTTTCACTAGCGCACTCATTCAGAACCGAACGAATTTCCCTTCATATTTTAAATTTTGTAGTAATCAATGTAGTAATTCTTCCTTCAAATTTACGTTATAACAGAAATAAGCAGTCTGACAACGGAACTAAAAACACTACAATAATATGCTGAACTCAAAGTACATAGTTAAATTCAAAATTTAAAAATTACAATGCTGACCACAAATACATAGGTGAACTTTTAAAAATATATTTTGAATAATAAACTAAATTAAAATTTGGAGCTGTGAATGAATACTATAATTTCCAGAAGAAAGGCCGCATCAGTGTAAACGCCGCACTCGAGAAATATGGCGGGAAAAATGTTAAAATTACACGGAAATGTCGCAACAGATTAAATTGAGCGTGACATCATCGTGGGACGTATAGATGCAAAATCTCAACCTATGTCCTGATATATGACATATCAGTTAAGAAAAATGCACGAAATGAAACCATAACTCAAAAATAAATTAAAGGTTAGAAATGTTGAAAATATATTTACGTTCACGAATATACTTATACTTACCCACTAAAGAAGTCCATATTTGCAATACTCAGACTATATTATAAAAAATGTTGCAACAACGAAATATTAAATTTGGATGACAAAAGGAAATTTTAAATTTTACTTACAAAAGGAATTACAGCAAACTATACATCATATGAAGTCATCAAAATCTGATTCTTCACTGTCTGAATTAAAAAGATATAGTAAATCCTGATCTATGTCCAACTCTTCCAGATCGTCACATTCATCCTCTTGGTTTACAGTCTCTTTATCTAAGGATATAATTTCAGCTTCTTTGAATCCTGCTATTACTGACGATGTTTTTAACGATTTCCACGCACTTCCTCCCCACTTTGCAACTTCTTCACAAGATGCTTTATGCATTTTACCACTTTTGATATACATATGCAATCCTTTACTCATCCAACACTCCCACCGCTTTCAGACTCCAGCTTTGAAGAATTTATTTCCTGACAAATCTAATGGTTGTAACATTTTTGTCAAACCACCAGGAATTACTGCTACAGTGGTAGACAATTTTTGACATCTGGTTTTCACTGACTCAAGTAAATGAGCACGCATGGAATCCATTATCAATAACCCTTTTGGTTGGAAAAAAGATCCCTTACGACAGTGGCAAACTTTTTGTAGCATGATTGTTTGACATCCAGCCGTTCTCGCATGCACAAATAATTACATCATTAGGAAAATCTCCCTTCGGAATAGTTTTACGTTTAAAAATGATCGTCGGCTTTAGCTTGTCATTGTTTGCGGCACAAGCTAACACACATGTAAATGATGTTCTTTCATGCCCCATTGTAAGCACAGATACAGTTTTTGCGCCAGTTTCATCAACAGTTCTATTTGCAGGAGAGTCGAAAGCTAACGGTGTTTCATCCATATTTATTATCTGTGACCGAAGAAGTTTTTTTTTATCAATAATATCTGTCAAATACTTTAGAAAAGATGCCTTTTTATCCTGCCAGTCCATTGGTAATTGTTGCCCGACTGCTGTTCTAGTATGCACAGAAATATTTTTTCTTTTCATAAATCTGCTACACCAGCAAGGCCCTTCTTTGAAATCATTTATGTTCATTTGTTTTGCTATAAATTTTGCTTGTAAGTGAATTTTTACAGTCAAAATTGCCATTCTCTTTCCTCGTTGCTCCTTTATCCAGTTTGCAAGGTCGTCCTTTAGATTTGGCCACCTTACAGTACTTCTTTCGGCTCGTTTCTGTTGTGACATATTTTTAAGTTCCTCTTTTTCAGTTTTCCAATGTTGAATACATCTCTCGTTCACTTCAAACTCTCGAGCTGCTGCTCTATTTCTAATTTGTTCAGTGTGTGAAATTAAATTAAGCTTAAAACCAGCAGTATAGCTTCTGTGCTGTTTAGGTGCCATTTTCAAAAGTTTTCCACTCCCTTCTTACTTAAAAACTATCCAACAAGTACTTGTACCCAAACTGATGGGATCTGTACCTGGCATTCTGCCAAGAAAAATTTATTCAGGCTGAAGGGGAATTACATCAGAGTTTGTTATTGCGAGGCAGGTGGAGTTGTGTCCACCTTTGAAAAAAATTGCAGAAAAGGCAGGGGTGGGGAGAGGATGGGTCCTGGAAGATTCATCGAATGGCAGAGGAGAGAGACTATTCAAAATGATGAGAATGCTGATTTGAAATGGGGAAGAATGTTATCGTTCTGAGATCCTGTTTAGTGTGAATAAGGCATGTAGGTCCGTTCAAGAGAAAGAATGTAAACAAAATAACGTTCACAAAAAGCAACTGAGTGGTCTTTTGTGAGGGAACAGTACCAGTCTGTGTACAATGACAAGGCCATCCAATTTATGTACAATGACCATCATAAGAAATATTTTATTTTTAGTGCATCTAAACCCTACATGGGTAGAAACGGCATACCCGCTGAAAATTTAAGTTTTAAACACGTAAACGTCGCAGCGTTTCTTTCGGAAATTATGGTATATAAAACTTGTTTTGAGATATTTATAAAACACAAATATTTTATACAAAACAACAATTCATTGTGATTTGTTACATACACTGTGATTCTTAAAATATTTTGAGGCATGTAGCTTCTTTAAATCAGCTTCAATTGATACATACTGTAAAACTAAAATTGATTACAGCATTGTGGCTTGCTACAGTATTTACTTTTATGAAAGTAATAAAAAGGCTCTGGCTATTGCATTTGTACGCAGAAAAGTAGCAGAAATTTAAGTGCCTAATTAGATTAGATGTAGAGCTTTTCCCCACTTCACTAAATTTTTTTACTGTATCCTAATGAACCCTGGTTACCTGGCTTTGGAGACACATACTGCAGACTGGAAGTCACTGACGCAGAGATTGATATCAAAGGACCACTTATGAATGGCCAAGCTTATTTGTATATTTTAGGTAAGTATAGCCAACATTTCAGTAACATAGCACGTCCATTCCTGTTTTAATTTTGCCCTGTGTACAAGCTATGATGCACCTCTGGTTCATTAACATGAATACTGAGAGAAATGATTACCGTTCAATCAGTTCAGAAAATAAAAATAGTTCAATCTTGAGAGCTGCTGGATATGCCAAGTTACCCAATTCAACTGAAAGAACTGACCAATGATCCTTTGGAAAAATGGCACATAATGCCAACTGCAACATTTGTTGACTAAACAGTATGGCAGTTATAAGCACAGGAAGAGAAAGACCCACAACATATTCATTTCTTAATTTTTGGACTTCACATTTTTTAATTTATATTACTTAAGAAAAAACTACCTGGATGATCATACGAGTAATCCATTACTTGTCTAAAAAAATGTGGATGACACTGCCACTAGTCAATTATTTGTGTCAAAGATTAAGCCATGCATGTACATTAAGTACATTCTTATTAACTTGAAACAACAAATGGCTCATGAAATTAGTTAGGATTTCTTGGATCATACTATATTTGGATAACTGTGGCAATTCTACAGCAGTTACATGCAGTACACCTCTGACCTACAGAAATGAGTGTTTTTATTAGATCAAAACCAATCAGACCTCATGTCCTTATTATGTGCACAACATATTCATTTCTTAATTTTTGGTTTTACTTTTTGAAATTTTACATTATTTAAATACTATACAATCACTAACTTTAAAAGTATTTCATACAAATTCAGATGTATATGGGATGTAAGCAAACACTGAAAACAAATATAGTATGCATTGGAACAATGTTAGGTGCACAGTGCAATCAGCTTCAGATTAGAAGTGAACAACAGTTTGCACGTAATCATAGATATGCTCATTAACAACC
The DNA here is from genome assembly GCF_044657685.1 of Stegodyphus dumicola. Classification (NCBI taxonomy): domain Eukaryota; kingdom Metazoa; phylum Arthropoda; class Arachnida; order Araneae; family Eresidae; genus Stegodyphus; species Stegodyphus dumicola. The sequence goes on from NC_140780.1 coordinate 191,870,459, forward strand.
ATTTATTATTTGAATATAAAATTTATACAAATAATTCCATCACAGACATCTTATTGTAATTGTGAATCATTCAAATATATTTTTCTGGCCATAAATATAAAATAGACACCCACTATAGTGTGAAAATTACAAAAATTTTATGAGATATTTCCTATGATCACTGAAAAGTCTTCAGAACACAAAACTCATTATATGCTTCAGCATGTTGAGATTAATATTATACATAACTGTCCCTTCTCAAATTTTATACTTGGCACTGACACCTTTCAACTTTCCCAGAGTATTGGATGTCCTACATATACACAAAGATCACAATGGTCTTGAAGATGATTTTTTAATACAAATTTTTACCAAATAAGCTTATAAAAACGATTAATCACAGAAATGATATTCAACCCCAGTATATGTATATACATTTTCAAAGACTCAGAAGTCACAGTTAATTAGGAATCAACTTGTAAAGAAAAAATATTTCAGGTATATTCACAGCAAAATAAATACATAAAGCAAAATGACGAATTCTACTTCAATGAGGCTGAAATAAATGAATGAACATATCAGTACAAGATGAGTGAATGCAGAAAGATTATTAATTTACTGACAAGAATTATTCAAATTTTAATCAGGAGTTTCAATTGAAAGAGCAGGTACAACAACCCTGAGTTCAGATTGAGATGAGGCACTTTTTTTCTTAGAATGAGAATACAGTGGTTTACCACAAGTTATAACTTGAATCGATGGCTCAGTATCTTCAGGTTCATTGCTGTGTAAACTATATGATATGTTTCCATATTCTTGCAGAAGTGGACAAACACTAAGCAAAAACTGGCAAAAGTCTTTTCTTATACCAAACCACCCTGCAAAAAAAAAGTAATAATAATATGTAAATAAATAAATAATTGGAATAATTATTTAAGCAGTTACCAGCAGAACTACTTAGATGGCTAAAATGCACATAATTCCAAAGTAAATAATTAGCTGATTTAACTTTTGTTCGTACTGATTGCAGTTGAAAAAAAGACTTAAACATTTTGAAAAAGTACTCTCAAATATTTCCAACTGAAATTAATGCTAAAAGTTATATTTGCCAGTTATCAAGTCACTGTAAAATAAGAGCATCTGTATTACACTTCTTCTCTCAGTTTTACCATATAAATGCAATTTCAAATGTTTAGTATGTTTCATGTAAGCACCTTAAGTAATTTATTTCCCACTACACATATTCCCTAACAAATTACATTTAAAAATGTAGACTATCATACTTGGATATGATCAACAGAAAACTGCCATATATAATGTTGCACACAATTAAGAAATATGACTTCCAGTTCAGAACAGACAGACATTTAATACAAAACAGAAAATATACATACAGTGGTTTCCAAAACAGAAAATATACATACAGTGGTTTCCACCTTTTGATCCAAATGCTAATAAAATCAGGACTATAAATGTGAAATACAGAGGAATACATGTTGCAACATATGTCAAACTGCTCTCACTGTCCAGCTTGTTGGAAAGTAAAACCTATAATGCATACATACAGGTTAATTTACATTAATAGAAGATCAAATTGCTTCATTGGGAAACTATGCTCACTGAAGTAGATATACTTTAATTAATAATGAATGAAATATAAAAATTTAACACATATAAAACACAGAACAGATTGAAAAATTTTAAATAATAAGAATTTTAAAATATTCCTGAAGACAATTTTTTTTTTTTCAAAATAAATATAACAGAAAATTCTGCATCTTTATGGAGCTGAACTGCCAATAAGAACCAAAAACACTGAGATATAAAGTCTGTAAATGTAAAAAATACTCCAATATTAGTAAAATGTTCTGTTATTTAGCTATTACATACTAATCACCAAGTAACAGAACAATGATTATTAACATAAGATGAAAGAATATAACAAAATTCATCTTTAAACATTACAAAATATTAAGAGTATTAAATGAATTGTTATTATTCCATCTGATTTTCTTTCACAGCAGATCTGTACTACAGTCATTGTAACTACTACATGTCAAAATATGTATGAAAATATTTAATATTGATGACAACACACACACACACACACACACACACAAAAAAAAAAAAAAAAAAAAAAAAAAACACCTTATGTTGGTTCCAAAATAAAAAGTACAACTTGTTTATACTTCTATAAAATCAAAAATGTTACAAACTTTAAACTTTTACATGGCAACAGCCTTTTATGTGTAATTCTTCCACACTAGAAGTAACTCTCACTGAAACATGAAATTTCATAGCATACTCCAGTTTCTGCTTAGGGAATTCTGTTTCAGCTTCTGCTTAGAGAATTTATAGCAGATGGAAAATACTACTCTGCAACAAAGCACAAAGGCTTTCTCCTTAGCATGTATACAGGGTTCGTACACATTTATACACACGGAAATTAAGTAATTTTAAGGACTTTTAAGGACCATTAATGAAAAAGATTAAGGACCTATAAGTAAATGAGAACTGAATAAATTCAATTAAAAATATTATTTATGCCTGAACTTCACTTTTGTAATACCATCCTAAAAATAAAATAGATCGGTAAGTAGGATGCATTATTATTAAACATAATTAATATAATTATAAATAAGTTTGAGAATAAAATAAACTTTATGAAACTTATCAAGTAGCATTAAATATTTTAAACTTGTAATAATTGGACATATTTGAAAGAAGTTAAGTGACATTTTATTTAGGTTTTACTAACAGTTAGCTTTATGTCGATTTTTTTTTTTTTTTTTTTTTTTTTTTTTTTTTTTTTTTTTTTTTTTTTTAAATGTCTCATTTTGTCATGTACTTGCTCAGTCTAGAGGTTTGGTAAAAAGAAAGTAATTTTATGTCAAGTGGCATAGGTTAAAATGAGAAGTAAAATCATAATCAGATTGATTCAAAACAAAAGACTGGCTGTTATCACCACGCCTGCTTGCCTAGAGAGAGACCTGCTGATCAGAACAAACCTGAAAGGCCTGATGTAAGCACAGTTTGCAAGTTTTGAAAGTTAGCTGGGCTCTGTCTGATGCAGTTAGTGCCATAGCTTCGTATAGAATTCCAGGGGTTGTAACTCAGTTAAGGTTCTAATAATCAGCTAAAGCATTAGAGATGATAAGTTGTTTTGCATTAAGTCTCACAAGATGCAAAGAATAGGTTTCACATGAATTTTTACATTCTTGTGTTTTATCTTGTGACCACGATAAGGTTAATGAAAGGCAATAACTCACTTTAATATGCAGAGATAATTTTTAAGGGTAAGCAGTTAGTTATAAGTAATTAAGTTAGGTATTAGATAACCTTAATCATTATGGATTTACACATGATTAAGGGCACTATTAAATTTTATTATTTTTTTTTAATTATTTGTTAAAAAAGCCCTCTTAAAATCACAAACTAATAAAATTTCACAGTTTAACATACATGTAATGTATGACATAGATTCTTAAACGATATTGATAATTACCCATCAAAAGCTACAAAACATTTATGTTTTGTATCAACAAAATGTTTATGTGTTTTTTTAATTTGAAGCTTTCCCAGACATTTTAGCTAATTTATATTGCTGCGTTATTTTTCTCTTTTTCCCATACGTACGGGTTTGTGGATTTGGAGTGAATAATGACAACACAGCACTTGATGAAGAATCGAAAAATAATTTATTGGCCAGTATTATTCAAGACAGTTCCAAAACCACTTTTACATTGTCGAAGAACTACTATAAACAAGATGGAACAATCAGCGACACACCCTTTAGGCTATAACGGTGAAGACAGCTTCACGGCAAAGCACCAGAGTACAGCTCCTGACTCTGCTCGGTTGTTCTCGGAACTTTACGTACTCTCGATACTCTCCACACTACAGCTTGCGACGACACACTAGAGTACAGCTCTGGACTCCACGGTTCAGTCATTCCTGGAGCTCAACATACTCTAGGATCAAACTCAACAATGCACTAACTCGCAATACTCTAAGAGATTCTCTTGATGCACTCGATGACCAACTCGGCACTAGACTAGGCACTCACTCACTGACTCACTATCAACTCGCTAGACGAGACACTAATTGACTCTCTGCATACCAGCAGGGTTTATATAGCTTTTGGCTTGTGTTCGAGAACATTCTGGGCTAAACCAGTAAGAATTCCTTCCAGAAGGTTTTCCATCCATCCATGGCATATCGCTAATTCCGTTGCCAAATTATAGGCATATGGGCGAATTCTCACCAAATGTGGCAACCCTACGCTTCCTTAGTGGTGAAACTATCTTACTGTGGCTGTACAATTCATAAAAGTAATGATTTCCTTCTCTTTAAGCATCTTTTTTAACAGTCAGATATTTGTCTCAATACACAAGACAAGTTCTCGGTAGTTTCTACGTGTTTTATCTCCTAGTACTTAGAACATAAAGGCATGTTCTTATGCTAACAAAATCAATTACAGTTCATGGTGATGTAATTGAACAAGAAGAATCAAATTAAAACTAAAAATATGGACTAGTGATCAAAGACTATACAATTTAATTTCATTTTAAGCTGGCTCAGTAACTCTGTCGTAGCAACAAATTCAAATGTTGGCAGTGGTTATGTAAAGATGAATAATTAAAAATTATCAGAGCTGGCAGGAATTAATGCAGGGAGCAAGTGGAGGTCAGAAACAGACTCTTGCGATACACTCCCAAAACCTCAGTTTAAAAACTGTCTAAGTGATTTGCATTCTGTGAGAAAATAGAAATCAGAAATTATAGTAAAGGCTGAAATTGCATACAACTGAGTAATTTTTCCATAATAATATCCGTACATATCTTTGAAGAATAATTTTCTTTCTCTTTATGTATCCAGTTTCTTTCTTCCATGTTTCCTTTTCATTTTAGAATTTTTGGATTTAATTAAAGATTTCTGTTATTCTAAAAACACTTAATACATTTAGAATGTATAGAGAAAGCTATTAATTTTATTTCGTTAGAAATATGAACATTCAGAAGAAATATGAAATATATATGGTAAGGTCCGGTTACAGAGCTGGTGTGGCAGAATTTTTAGAAATTTAGTGACACATCGAGCCACAAAATCTAGAAATGGCAAAACTTTTAGAATTTAGGACAAGCATTGGAAGCAGAATTTAGGATCTACAGAGATTGCATCAGGTGGAAAAATGCATAGCACCGTCCATTTCTGTGTATGACGCATTACGACATATTAGATGAATCATTTAAATTATCAGTTTTCAATTGCTTTATTAATAAAGAAAAAAACCTTTTCTATGATGCCTGTCCGTATGATAAGATTAGAAGCATATTTTATATTTCCCATGCTTGTGTCAAGTAGGGAGAAGTCAAGTAGAGAAAATAAAGGTAAGACAAAAATGTTAAAAAAAGATTCTAGTATCAGAAGTAAAACATTCAACGATTACGTTTTCATTGTTCTTTTCAGACGTTCTGCAAAATGTAAGAAATTACGTATTAATTCGATAGAGACTTTTTTCATTCTATCACATTTTTCTGAAATCTTCCAGAATCGTGGGTCTATAAACCTTGCCCTCAAATCTTTCTAAACTTTCCAAGCTGCTATGTCCAAAATCCCAAGAGAAAAATTACCCCTACCAATTCGGTAACAGCAAAAAGTTAGAAATTTTGTTTTTTAAAAAAATCGGAGGGGAAAAAGTGTAAATTTTATAGAGAAAACTGACACATATTCTGAGACAATTACATGGAAAAACTCATACCATGAAAAAATTAAAAAGACATTTTTAATTAATTACATAGCTATTTTGCTTTTACTAAGAACTGTTTCGTAAATTGTGCTTTACATCATTATATGTTGCTTATTTTTCAGATTCAAAATAGTGTATAATAAGTGGCCAAAATGGAACTCAGTAATATGACAGCACAAAATAAAAATGCTTTATTTTAATGTTGTTTCTTAAATATCATTACAACATATTACCATTATTTTAATGATATTTATCAGTGTTAAAATGTTCTAAAAAAACTGTCAAAAAATTCCCAGATTTCGGAATCGAAAATTCTCTATTGACACTTATCTTAAAATCGCCAAAATGTTGATAAGTTGCCAAATTAATTCAGTTTATTAAAAGAATTCACATCCCCAAAAGCAAAACGCTGTTTAAGAGCTCTTCATTAGAAAAAATGAAATAATTCCCAACATTTATATTAGAAATAGAAACAAATTATAACCCATGAACACATTCACCCATTCAAAAGATAACGAAATTTGCCAGCGAATCGCCAAAAATATTCCTCCAAAATGTTAATTCACACTCAAAATGCCAGTCGTAAAAACAGACAGAAATTTCAGATGATTAAAATTAAGGACCTTCTGCCGATTTTGGCCGAAATTAAGGACTTTTAAGGACCAAAAAACCATTTGAAAAAACTTAAGAACTTTTAAGGACCATACGAACCCTGTGCATATCTTCTTAAAAAATTTGCTAATAGGAATGGACTAATATTTATATTACATGTAGGAGAACTAAAAAAAACCCTTAGACAACTCTTTTAGTATCTTGAACTACAATCTGGCAGGGATTAGTTTCATTAACATTCTTAGCTATTTAGCCTCCAGTGGGCAAAAGGACTATGTATTCAAATACATAGATTACTTTTGTTTCCAGTTAAAATCTACTTTAAATATTTCTTTCTACAAGTGATAAAAAGAGCTTAACGCTTCCTGGTTTTAAAAATTTAATGTTAAAATAAAAACACCTCTTTCGCAGTTGAACCTGAATGAACTGATCTTATTTCCGAAGAAGACTGGTTAATTCTTATAATTAATTGTCAAGAAGTATTTTTAAAAAGTCATTCACATTTTTTTTTTAAGAGATAAAATATTCTATGTTGACATGCTGGAACCAATTTTTAACTAAATTTTTACATGTGTGCCAGTTAATTTTTAAATATGTCTACAGTATATGCAACTTATTGGTATGGTTTTAATGGATTTCAAAAGTACAAGCATAAAACTGAGATCCTATCTTTCACAAATCAAGTTTCTGTGGACATGCCATTCAGACTCTACAGTTTTCATAATCAACAACCATAATTTTAATGCAAACAAAAATATCCTTACTATGTTAAAAGATACTTCAAGCAAGGTAATGCAACATGCTACTAGAGGTCTGAGATCTGCAGTGGCTAAATTGCAGTTAAAAGCTAGTGCTTTGTAATCACCAAATAAATGCAGGTACTTTACTCCTCATACTCAACAGACTCTTAATTATTGCTAAAACAGTGTAACAAAGAGGGGGACAAGCATTTCAAGAAGAGACGTTTCCTTGTCAAGAAAATGCATAACAGAATGCATTTTCCTAACACAATCCCTAAAAATAACACAACATTCAGTATAACAGAATCCTTAAAAATAAATCTCACAGAGAATACCAAAATACTGTATGTCTTTTTAAGATGGGAATTCCAAAGCATATCAAGAAGATACTTTCTAGACACCAAATATTCATTAACGATAGGAAAATGATGCCAAGCAAACTATGAAAACAGTTATCATGAACATAGTGGACTTTCATGCCCCATTACTAAAAACAAAACTCCTTTTCCAATGTTAAAGAATAACAAAACTACGTCTTCTATGCATAAATTTAACATCCAGAAAAACAAAACAAAACAACAACAACAAAAAAAAAAAAAGAAAGAAAGAAAGAAAGAAAGAAAGAAAGAAACTTAGAATATGCAAATCAGATAAAATGCGTGACTCAGTCGCACTGACAAAGAAAATTTCAACAGAAAAATGCAGGAGTATCTGCACTATACAAAATATACTGTTTGAAAGTGTGCCAACAGCAACAAACTGTGCAGAATAGCCAAGCATCCTGAAAATAAAACTCATAATACTACCTTGGTTCAATAAAATACTACCTTGGTAATATTACGCCTAATACTGATTACAGATCGAAACTCATAAATGACACTATCCAGCCAGATCTTCAGTAAACAGTAGACTTTCACCATTCAGCAAGTACAAACACAAGCTTGGCAAACATTGCTCTACTTTCATTAAGGACAGTATATCAAGTGTACATTCTAAAAGTGAATTTCATGCACAAATTCCTGAAACAGTCAGTCTTGATGTTACCATGTTTACCACTGACATCAAATCTTTGTTTCTATCTTCCACTTTCAATCTCCAATGATTTTTCATAAAAACCTTGATTGAAAACTAAGAAATATATCCAGATTTATTACAAATATTTATGAAGTTTTTCAAGCTATACGTAAGTTCACAACATTTGGAGCCAATGGACAAACCTACAGACAGCAAGGTCTCTTTAAGGGAGCATGAATATTACCTATCTTTGCTGTAATCTACATGCAACATGTGAAAAATTGTTTTCTCCAAGGCTCCCTTCCCCGATTTCTTAGAACAACTATGAGGATGATATTTTCATGCTATGGAAACATTCAGAAAATGAGCTTAAAGCTTTATTACCTCTCATTTCAGAAAATTTCTCCAACCTGTAGTTTACAATGAATATTAAAGTCAGTAATAATGTTCAATTTCCTGATCTTTTAATTTTCAGAAACGGCATTTCACAAGCCAACTAGCAATCCAGCAATAATCCCATTCAACTCTTTTTCTTTTCATCCTGTTAAAACAATCTTCCCTTTTTCCAGGAACAGAATTTTCCTACACAGAATCTTCTATCCACATAAAAGAGAACTGTCTATTTTTACTTAAAATGTGAGAAGTGTTTCTCTTTCTCATCAGAGTTCTATGAAACTGAATGTAATTACATATCACAAAGTACCAAAAATAATAGATACACCCAATCTTGTGTGAAAAGGTTCACGAAGAAAACTAGTACATAAGCTTTTATAGTCATTTCTCAAAAAAGTAAATTTACTATTGATGCAAGCATCAAATATAGTAAATTTATTGGAACTTTCCCTATTACCTGATCATCCCACACATTTAATCCATGTTTAAAAGATTTTATTGTAAAACTGTCACTACTCCAGCCTCATTTATTTGGAAATTATTAATATATCTCAGCCATTGCCACAATAGATGCTTCAGGTGTGTATATAATATCCTGATTCACAATGAAGACACAAGCACAGAAACTCAATATATTGGCTCAACATCTAAACTAGTGATCGCCAAACCGTTGATCAAGAGCTACTAGTAGCTCTCAGGACATTTTCGGTAGATCACATTAATGCTCAAGGTTCCTTGGTTTCTCCACTGAGCTGAGGCTGAAGACAACAACTGCTTGTTTCTCTCGTGCATCTGTTATTGTCAGCCTCATCTCATAGCTGATTATATATGCGTGAGGTTGTACATGCCCAGTTTTTTGTGTATATAGTATGCATTTACTAATTTGGATAGTTTGATTTATGCACTTGGTACTAAGCTAGGCTTGTTCTAATGAGGGCGCTTTCAAGGAAAAAACTTATCACTTTCATTCGGAATGAGAAAACGATTATTTCTTTACCCAGGTAAAGGACAAATGTGTGTGTTTACTGTGATATGCAAGTGAATCAGTTGGGAAGAAAGTAACTTCAAAACCATTATTCATGCAGGATTTCCTACTGAATTCTGCCCTAAGGAAAGAAAAGGTAAAATATACACTAAATGCTCAAAAATCAACTTTTTTAAAACTGTTAAACAGAAATAAAGCAGCAAAAGAGGCCCACTCCAAATTTCAAACATTGTTGCACAGAATACGAAAACATATGGAGAAGGTGAAATAATCAAACCTGCATTTTTAGAAGCTATAAATGTATTATTTGATAATTTCAAAAATAAAGTTGAGATAATGTCTGCTATTAAATCTGTACAGATTTCTTCAAATACAGTAATGAGAAAGGTTAAGGTTGTGAGTTCTCACATTACCTCACAACATAAATTTGACTTTGATTGCTGCAGCTATTTTTCCCTGCAACTTAACAAATCGACTGATATAGTTGATACAGATCAATTGGCCATTTTTGCAAGAATGGTTTTTGATAGTTTCGAAATACGAGAGGAGCTGTTAAAGATTATACTGTTAGCAGAATGCACGATTGGAAATATTTTTACCAGTTAAAGATCATATGAACTCAGAAAATATTCCTATAAATAAGTTGGTGGGCTTAGCAACTTATGCAGCTCCTGCAATAGTAGGCAGAGAATTGGGATTCATAACCTTGTGTCATAAAGACAACAGCTTCCCCAAATTTCTGTCTTACCATTGTGTAATTAATACACAAGGAGTCACTGTGTGGAAAGTTTTTAAATATGAACAATGTAATGAAAAGAAGCCATAAAAATAGCAAACAAAATTAGGGCACATGCAATTAACAGACATTTGTTCAAAGCACTAACTGATGAATTAGATTACCAGTATGATGACCTACTGCTTCAAATGGAAGTTTGTTGGTTGAGTAGAGGCCGAGTTTTACAACGTTTTCAAGAGTTGCATTCTGCCTTAGTAGAATTTTTAAAAGAACCAATCCTTCCGTAAATTAGAAGATAATGTTTGGCAGCAGGATTTTGCTTTTCTTGCAGACATCACCGAAAAGTTAAATATCCTTAACTTGAATCTTCAAGGTAAGGATAAAGATATTGGCGGAACAATTTCAAATGTTTCTTCATTCTAAAAAAAAGCTGGCAATATGGAGAGATAATATCCACAGTGAATACAAACACATTGCCTATTTGAAACAAATCCCTGACAAGCAAGAGTCTTCAATGCCTAATTACAGCAGCATGCAATACATTTAAATTGTTTCAGATTTGAGAAGTGAATTCGACAAATGATTTCAAGATTTCAAAAGGTTTTCAGTTGTTGCACAGTTTACAAAATGGCCTTTAACAGAGATTAATGCTAGTTATGGCGCATTTTGATTTTCAAGAAAACAATGCTGCATTGGAGTTGGAAATGATTGGTTTTCGAAATGATTCATCTGTAAAATCGCTTTCTTCAAGCTCTGAAAATATTTGGCCTTTTGTTCCTAAAGAAGAATACCCAGTTTTGGTCCGGGTTTATCTCAAAATGAAGGCAATATATTGGCTCATATCTGTGCGAGATTTCTTTTTTCAGTATGAAATTCATTAAAAATAAGTACAGAAACAAACACAAACTTACTGATGAACACTAAGGCAACTATATTCAAATGGCAGCTACTACCTGCTTTCCCAGCATTAAAAAAAAAAAAAAAAAAAAAAAAAAAAACTGTTGATGACCCCCCCTCAAAAAAAAAGAGTTAAAGAGTTCCATCCACTCATTAAAGTTAATAAGTCTCATAAAAAATCTGTTATAAAATTTGTTATTTATTACTAACTACATTTCAATTTCAGTTTCTTTTTGTTATATATAGTTTAATTAAAATTAATTTCATATTTACTAGAAATGTAAGTTTATAGGCAATAAACAAATGTAAGTTATTTTTCAAAAGTTGGTAGATTTTTTTGTTGGTAGCTCAGAGTAGGATTTAAAAACGGTATGGTAGCTCAGAAGCTTCGTAAGTTTGGAGAATTATTTTTAAAAAGTTGGTAGATCTTTTGGTTGATAGCTCACAGTAACGATTTAAGAACAGTACGGTAGCTCAGAAGCTTCATAAATTTGGCGACCACTGATCTAAACCAGCAATGAAAACTGTCAAAGAAAAGTCTCGAAACTCTCTGCCAAATAGTTTATCAACAAAAATAAGACACTGTTACAAAATGCCCAGCCGTGGTATGATAGCTTCCCTGCAAGGCATTTTTAGGGTTGCCAGAAAATGGAAAGGGAAGACAAGGTACAGTTGCCGTATTTATCACGAAATCACTCATTTCGCAGCAAAACTGCCAATATGCCATGGATGGAGAGCATTCTGGAACAAATTATTACTGGTTTGGCCCAGAATGTTCTCAAAGGCAGGCCACATAAATCCTGCCTGCATGTGGTGTAGCAGTGTATTGCAAGTTAGTGCCTCAAGAGTGAGCATCGTTGAGGCTATAGAGTGTATCGTCAAGTGCATAGCGAGCTGTAGCATGGAGAATTTGAGAGTACATTGAGTTCCAAGAACGACCGAACCAAGTCGGGAGCTGTACTCTAGTGCTTTGTCATGAAGCTGTCTTCACCGTTATAGCCTGATAGCCGGAAGGCCGTGTTGCTCATTGTTTTAGCGTGTTTGTCATAGTTTTTCGAGGATTGTAAACATGTCTTTGGAACTGTCCTATGAAATACTGGTGAATAAATCGTGTTTCAATTCTTTGTCAAATGTTGTCGTCAATAACTCCAAATCCACAAACAAGTAGAAGGCAACAATATCTTCAGTCAAATACTTTGCAAGGCATATGCACTCAATAATTAAATGGAAAAGGCCAAAATCATCACCAAACCCCAGCATAAATAGTCTCAATATTAAAGAAGCATTTGAAATCCTCATCAAGCTGTGTTGTAATGGAATTGGTAGAAAATGTGGGGAAAACGGTTGCCACGCCATCAATCAGGTTTGTGCAGTGTTCAAACTTTGGTATTTGATTGAAATTATATTTGTCTACAAAACATTTTTATTCTTAATTTATAACTGTATAATTTATTGTTGGATACTAAAATTTTTTAGCAAGATTTTTTAGCTACATTACTATTTTTATTATCATATTATAGTGAAAGAATAATTATAGTGAAAGAATAATTCTGGGTATTTTTTAATCTATTAATATTAAATAAATGTTTATGTGTGAACAAAAGAAAAAAAAAAGAATTAACTATTCATAGTATAATTATCAGTTTTATACAGAAAAGTGATGCTGTTTGTTATTACAGTTTTCTATTACATTGTTAGATGTACACACACATGCACATATTTTGACAATCATATGCATAAATGATATGTGATTTTATAGGTTGATGTCTTTCTTTTCATTTGCATAATCTGAAAACATTTAGTAGAATTTTGCACTTAATTATTGGTCAGCTAATATTTTTGCTTTGGAAATAAAGTGGCTTTTTCCCCTACTGATAATTTCATAGAGTTAATTCAAAACTATAAGTGACCATGTAAATGAATAATTATAAAAATATTATTTTAAGTAAGTCTAGTTATCCAATAATAAATAATTCAAACAGGAAAAAGGAAAATCCAACCATTCCCTTGTGGAGACTCTTAACTACAGATCTTCCAGTTGCCAGTTGAATATGCTAACCATTTACACCCTCAGAGAATGAAGAGGGGAAATTGATAATTCTTTAAAACTGCCTTACTTAAAGGGTGATTGAGGAAAGTCATTAGCTCTATTCAACCAAATCTGACTTACATTTATTTCAGGTGCTAGCATTATTTTGTCATAACCATAATTTAAGAAATCAATAGCTTATGTGAAAATTAAAACCACAGTTCCAGTTGCTGTCTGGATAGAATAATAATTGTGTACGTGACTCTTTGGACTGGACATTTTCAAACAGGTGGACTGGGCATGGTGGTCCTGTCACTTGGCCTCCCAGATCCCCCGATTTATTTATCTACTCCGGATTTTTTTCTTTGGGGTGGCATGAAGAGCCTTGTGTATGACACACCCGTCAATTCTGAAATGGACCTTGGTGGCACGAATATCAATCGTTGCTGCTACGGTCCTTTAAACTCTCGGTGTTTTCGAACATGTCCACCAATCCATGCTGCGTCGTTGTTGTGCGTACATAAATGCCAATGGCCGCAATTTCGAACACTTCCTGTGATGCTTTTATATCATGCTTTCTGTGTATTATTATTATTTGTGAGTGCAATAAAGCATTTTACACTACATTCTGTGTTATGGCCTAACTGTTTTTGCATCTGTTTATCTCATTAGGGTTAAGTTTCCATCCATGCTTTCTGATGTAATTATGGCTCGTTCCATTGTTCTCTATCCCCTCCAAGTTTGTACACAGCATTTGGGGATACCCTGTCATAATTTCAGGTACTTTGTGCCTTACAGTTTTTTGCTTGTGGATCATATCAGTAGTTCACAACAAAATAATTTTGTTTGCTAGTCAGTCAGCAGCTACCTCACTGCTAGCAGAGCAGTTTCTTGTGTTGCGTGGAACACCCGTCCTTTTAAATTTTGGCAGTATATTCTAAAATACAATCTTCAGAATAAAGTTCCAAATACTGTAATACTATTAATCACTGTAAGCACTGTTGAATCTCTCAACTACTGTAGCCATTAAAAATCATCAGAAACGTTTGCTAAATAAAAATCATTTGGAAAGTACTTTAGATCAATAAATGTTTATGCATTTAAGAAATCTTTCTTTATGTCTGTCTACATTACAGAAACTGAAGCAATCATGTACACTTCTATGATGTCATCAAAGGTTTTGAGTGGGGAAACACCAGCAAAATACTACTATAATTTTAAAATGTTGGAAATAAAATTTTTCTTCAAATATAAAATTTATTTCCTAATATCTCATTTAGTTATTTTTTTGCATATCAAGAGCGGCGGTAAATTCAGGGACTGACCCGAGCGGCAAAACCTCTAGCTATGCTGCTGACTTGTCAACAGGAAACAATGGGAGAAAAATAGTGCTAGAATTTCAGCCACTGCGGGAGTTAAAGTACATCACTTGTCTGCACTATGACGGTTCTAAAGCTCCTTCAAGCCTTATCCATTCTCAATACTGTCAAATGAACCAGACCACTTGCAGACTGACAAGCATAAAATAATTTCTTGGCAAAGTTGGATGTAGAAGAAGTTTCCACTTTTTAGTCAATATTTTTCACCCTAAACTAGACGAGACCCAAGTATCTAAAAATAGGCATGCAGCTGAAGCTGATGAAGCAGTCTGCAAAATCTCCAGTACTTTTACTTATGTTTAAATGTTGTTCTAGCATGTCAATCTACAGTATTTTATGTCATTTATAAGCAGAGCATCATGGTCTAAGTTATGGGATCCTGTCATTGAAATAAGCATGTATTAGTGGACACAATATGGTAATTTATTTCAAAACAGATCAAATATGGCAATGCAGCATGAAAAATTATGACAGCAGAATATTCAGTCAAAAATCTACATGGTTCAGGGGCTGTAGAATCATATTTGTAATTGCACTCCAGTTCATTTGCAGCTGTTCAAGAAAATTAACATCTGTTGAACAGGGAAAAGAACAACTGAATACAACTGACAAAGCTAAAAAAATGACACAGGTTGAATACTTCTGCAGCTGTGACTATTTGAGAATTGTACACAGACCAATGTTTTATTGTAAGAGTTGCAGACAACAGTGTGGTTCAGAATTCGGCAGGAATGGTTGGCACCACTTTGGCGGGATCTACACTAACTTTCATGGTTTTATGATAGCCAATTTTCATGGTCGATGGCATAATATGTAAGTACCAAAATTAGCTCAGAAGCTGTAAAAGTGCTACTTAAGCTCATCCTCTGGAATTTAGCTTTCTGCACAAGTCATTTTCAAAGTTCCTAAACCAAAGTAATATTCATGCAGAAAATTGAAAATACATCTTCTAAATTTCTACTACTAAACTGAAAATACATCTGAAAGAAGGGCATCTAAATTATGAGAGAAAAATAATATTAGTTCACAGTTGTATCATATCTTTTAATTGACATACCTGTAAAAATAATGATCCAAATTTCTGAATGCATTTTCTTAAATAATTCATAAATTAAGACTAAAAACACTACATAACATAAAAACTAAATGAATTCATAAAAAAGCAGAATAAATGTACATACCAGATATATTAAAAGAGGTATCACTATTACACTGTAAGATATAGCAGAATGCATACTTGTACGACGCTGCTCAACACTAACTTCGGGTGTGCGTAGTAAAATACTTGCAAATATGATAGCATATAAAACACCTATAACAGCCATACACATCACAATCCAAAGGGGAACAAATACTACCTGTTAAAATATTCAGTAAAAATCAAACATTTGTAACATTTAAAGTTTTACATATCATCTGTGAAATAAATTTATAAATTGACAAAACAGGACAAAATAATGATGGAGGAAAATATACTGTAACCCCCCCCCCCTTTTTTTTCCCATTTACCACAGAAAACAAAAATGTCAAGATATAATTCTAATGTGATGACTTAAGAAATATTTCCACGTAACATATACAACAAACACTGAAATACAGCAAAACACAGCATTATAGAGAGACACATGCAGATTGGTAAAGCTATTCTAAGATTGAAACCGACTACTATATCAGAATAATGGAAAACAGCTCCATAAGAAGTAAATAAAGAGATCTTAAGCTATTAGAGATCATGGATGCATGAAAGATTTCAATGGTTAAAACTTAAGATATGTCATATTAGAGATTATAATGTTGAGCAAACCTCACATATTTTTTATATTACAGGATTACTATTATTTTAGTAAGGCTGCTCATGTCATGCCCTTGGTTGGCAGCACATTAAAATTACCCTAGAAGTTCTTGAATCATTCTAAAGGTAAAATTCTAGAACATATCCATATAAAATTTTCTTAAATACAACTGAGATATTTTGCATGTGTAAGACAACAATGCTAGAAACAGCATGTCTTCTCATATTTGTTAATAAAATGGAGGACAGAAGTTTCTTATAACAATATTCAACCTAAAACTGCTACTAGTTTTACAAATTAAGAATAAAACAACTGTAAGTTTTATGTTATTTTTACTCAAAATACATAGTTTCTCTACAAACCCAAAATCAATATAAAGTTAACTTTTCCCTAACTTTCAACAAAAAATCTTTATGAAACCTATCATGTAGGTTCCATGAAGTTCCATTTCCCTTACCCGTTAAACACAAAAATAATTTACTTCTTCTGTACAACTTGAACAAATATGAAACAAACATAAATATAATATAAAAACATTAAAGATAATGAATTCATGGTTGGGAGTGGAATGGTCTAAAATGGCTAGATAATCTTGAATGTCTTTCAAGGTGATCCCTTCTCTCCAGACCTGAACCTGATAAATGTATTTGAAATGTTTTAGGTCAAAATTATTCAGAAATCTAGACACATAAAGCAATCAAACTTTCCAAAGATAATTGCCACAAAACTTTCAAGAGTGATCAAGAAGTGTAAACAGTTCTAATTTCACATAATTGTTTTTTCCACTTTTGTAACATCACATTCCATGATTGCCTACAATCTGAAGAATATGGCAGGCAAAGTGGCACACTGTTGTGCTTAGCTCAAGTTTTAGTATATGTACTGCTGAAGAAAGCAAGTTGTGCTATAAGATTACAAAGTATGTTGTGTTTGTTTATATGAATGACTGCAATATGAGGGACCTCCCTACAATTTAGTCTTAGTTTTCAGTTTAAATTTGCTTCATTTATATTTAGCCATACATTCTATCAATTGAATAACAAATGGTACAGATTTTGTTTTTCATCTATCTAGTTATTCTTTTAAAGACTGAGAATCAGCCATATGGAGATAGCAATGTAGCATTTTAAAATTCTGTAACCACCCCCCCCCAAAAAAAAACACTCTTCTTTACAACATTTTTAAATGCTCACTTACAGCAATTCAGCAGATAACATTTTATCAGTACGTTTCTAAACGAGAATTTCAGCACAATTGTAAACAGGAATATGCCAAGCTGGAAGACCTTTCTTCTCCATAGAAAATGCAAAACAGCTGCAATTTTCCAATACGTATCTTCAAGATATTTAGGAAGCTCTAAAGAGCTATTTTTCAAAAATACATTACTTTTAGAAAATGCATCATAAAACACAATGCATTTTAGAGACAATACATACACATATTTCTTTAATAATACATAAACATTTCTGCAGTCTTGCTTAACAAGAAACATATTGCTAAACTGCTTAACAAAGAAAATACACCATCATGATAACTGTATCAA
Source organism: Stegodyphus dumicola (assembly GCF_044657685.1). Taxonomy (NCBI): domain Eukaryota; kingdom Metazoa; phylum Arthropoda; class Arachnida; order Araneae; family Eresidae; genus Stegodyphus; species Stegodyphus dumicola. The sequence continues at coordinate 191,888,308 of NC_140780.1, forward strand.
ATGAGACAAAACTATACAAACAGATAGAGAAATGTGTATTCCAAAAATTATTTTAATTTAAAACATGGGCACAGCAACTGAATACATTAGTTACAATTCTAGGTAATACAACTAATATTAACATAGCACTGATTAAACGGATACTGGAATTCTATCCAAGAATAATATAGGCCATGTATTATTGATTAAAACTCCCAGTTCATCTTCATTCTGAACTAAATAAAATAAATGTTCCAGGAATGACCAATCATACCCTAAAAGCTAAAAACTCTTGATTAGTGAGTGATCTGGAAATTGCATGAAGCAAGGTTCCACATGCAGACACTTTGCAAAGGATGCCTGCTAATGTTAAACAGATGTGGATGTGCACTATTTCACTGAAAAATGCCATTTGGTAAACTCAGAAAATACTGCAGTTCAGCTGCTTATAGTACCCCATCAATATAGCATGTTATCAGTATTATCATTATGCATACTAAACATGATCAGCTCAATAGCTGCCAAACCATAATGTTATGCTGATTCTGCATGAAACTCAATGGTGACAGAAAGATCAGCTTGATTGTCACATCGCTTCCCACTCTCATTTAAGAGATCATTATTGAGACAAAACAAAGATGATGAGTGAATATCATACTGTGCCATTCCCTGGATTTTTTTGTGAAGAAGACCAAAACACTCATCAAGCAATTCAGGAATAAGTCGTTCTTTCAATCCACTGCCATTGTTATAGTCATCGTCATTTTTGCAATTAATTACTTGGTATTCACTTGATTCCTGTTAAGTATTAATTTTGTCATTGTTAATTTTTTCACTTTGTTATTAATGTTTGACCATTTTTTCACTCTGTTATTAATGTACACCATTATTATGTGCTGAATTGTAAATCCAATTACTTTGGAACAAAGATGATGCCAGCATTAATTTCCGAAAAATAATACAACAAAGCAAGAGCGGTGTCAAGGAAATTCGTTAAGCAAATTTTATATATAACACTGATTTTTTACGCTAAATTTATTTCAAACAAATGAAGTGTTGGCAAAAAATCCTTTTCGTGAAGATATGATTGAAAGAAAGCTGTTTTAATAAATATAAATGGATATTAAGGGCTAAATTTTTAATAGACTGTTTACACACTTGATTTGCTTTGTATCATCAGATACTGCAATTCGCGTAACTGGAACTGAAATTCCTGTTACTGCACAAGATATTTTAGAGTCAACAAAAGCTTCAAGTGAGAAATGCATTCATAATGCAATCAAACATGTTACAAAAGTGTCACTTAAATGTGTATGATGCTTTAGTATGCATAAAAAATTAGTGAACTGTGATCTGTCTTTATTTGATGATATTCAAAGTGATGTTGATTAAAATGCATTGTTAAATAAAAGCAAATTTCAATATACTCATAGAAGGCTATAGTGGATATTGTTATGATATGTTTTTTAAATTAATATTAATTATGGTGGACTATTTAGAAATGAAATTTGACAATCTTTCAATAGTTTTTTTATTATTATTTTTATTATTACTTTATTTTTAAATACTGCCATGAAAATACTTTTACATTTGCATATATTTGGTTAGAAAGTTATACAAAAGTTTTAATGGATGAAAGATTTTTACCTCAAATTTTACTAAGCTTAAAAAACTCAAAAGCATTACGGAATTTTATCCTAGTAATTAAAAATTACACTTTTACAATTTTCCTTTTGGTATTTAAATTGTATAATTTATGTTTTAAAAAAAGTACTGCCATGTACATTTGTTTAAAAATATGAATGCTTAGAACTTTTTTTGGTCATTACATTTAGCTACGTTTCAACCTAAATTGTTTAACTTTACAAATGTTCATAACAATTAACATAATTCATCGTAGATCAAAAGAGATTTCTATTCTTTTCCAATTTGATTCAAATGATGGTTAAATTACATTTGTTAGCTAATTTAGGTAGTATTTTCATATACTGGTGATATAAAAGATGATATACAGTTTTTTTAATATATATAATTGCAGTGTTTTTCAGACAAAAATAATGTTACTCATATTAACTGTTCAATGTATCAGAAAGGAATATTTTCTGAACAACTTTCTTAGAGCCTGATTTATGATAAATTTAATATTTGAACACAAGTCAAATATTAATTGTAATCCTTGTTAACTTCAGAATCCTTCTCCAATGTACCATTAACAAAGCAATTTTCAATCTATGCTTAGATTAATTTAAATCCTCAATTATTTGCCCATCAGTTCTTTTAGTTACAGTTATTTATAAAGCTAACTAAAAAGTCTTTGGAAAACTTAAAAGATGAAAATAATTATGACGCTTATTATCTGAAAACTCATTTTAATTAAATAGGCAATATTTAAAACATATTTTTCAGATAACATGTTAGAATCCAATAGGTCAATAAATGGAAAGTGCCATCATGTTTTTAGAGTCACCGCCTTCTCTTCATAATGGTCACACCATTCCTCGTCTCAAATACCACTAATGTGACACCACTCCATACCTTCATGACAATGGCTTCCTGTTAGTGGCAGGTTTCACACAAAACTTCTTGACTGCACACCTAGCACAACCAAGCAAATGAACTGCATCTCTGTATCCGAGTTAGAAGTATATCTAAAACATCTTACAGAATGTTGTCATCTGTAGATTATGTGACCACTACTGCATGATGTTTGACACACTGATGTGTATCACTGATATTCCAGTCTCAATTCAATGAACCACAGTACTGTCTCCTACGCAGTCTCCAAATTTAAGCCATGATTGCAATATGATGCAAAGACTAACCACCCCTTTGAAGGCCTATAATTAATCTTCTTGCAATTTCATCAATTTAATCAAATCAGTACAAAATACAACTCTATCCAGATATAAAAAGCAACATAATGTATAAACCAATTTTCATATCCTTTACAAAGTCTTCAATTTAGCATAACAAGTTAACTTTTTCCTTTTATCACAATTTTCAAATATGCCTTTGCTAGAAGCTGCAAACTTTTGCATAATATGTTTCTTTAAACATATCCCAACACCTGGAGACAGCTGCAAGAAAATTTTCATGATGAAGAATTTTTTTCTGTAGAGCAGTTATGTGTAATAGTTTATGTACTTCTTTTTTTCATACTGTATCATAACAGATTTAACATTAGAGTAGTACTATACATTAAAATGTGCACACTTTTTTAAAACTGATATTTTGAAACCTGAAATTAGCAGCTACATGGATAAGAAAACACACACATACAACAGTTACATTATAATTCAGAAAACTTTCAACAGATTCTAAATCGATAGTACTCTGATTAAGATTCTTAGATTAATTACAGGATAGAAATGCAAAATTTAGCAAACATACTACAAACATATTTCAACAAACGATATATTAATACACACGGCTTTAAATATATGTATTTATAAGTGATGAACTTACAACCCAATTCCACATAATAATTTCATCTAATCGGAGAGCGAGAAAAATGAACTGAAGGATATTCACAGAGCAAAAAAGTTCAAGCTGAAAGATAAAATACATAAAACATAATTATTTCATAACAATTTTAGCAGTATTTAATTAATTCCATTTCTTTACACCTTTACATAAATAAAAGAATATGTGGGAATTAACTGCAACATAAAGAATAAACTTTTAATGTGCATTTCATAAATATCAACGGATGGCTTCAAAAATTTAAAAACTGTCCCCTCAGCAATATAATGGTTGACAATTTCATTTCCATTCAAGATACCTCCAATCTCGGCATTGTTTAACTAATGAGTTATTCACAACTTTATAAACTATTCACTACCAACTGCCACCAAGAGACCAATTTATCAGTGTGTGTAGAGTGTTTGCATGTACTTTTTGTGTGTGCATACCAAGGCTCATTTCAAAGTTGTTAGGCTACATTGTGACTGGGAGAATGGCAAGTGACTGGGAGAATAAAAGAAGAGTAGACACTGACAAATGTCTGCAAAGACCTAAACACAGCCAAAAGTGTCAAGTCAAAAATCTAAAAATGGTTTAAAGACACAGAGGATATATGCCGACAACTAGGTCAAGATAAAAAAAAGTGTCACAACACTCTCAGGATCATTATTTGGCAATGATTGTTAAATGAAGGCATCAGTTGTCTTGCCAGCCTGAACTGTAAGGCAATGTGCATCAGCTGCCAAACCTCAACTAGGCAGATACAGTCAACTCCAGATTTAGCTGCATAGGGAAGATATGCATGGTTAACTCAAAATTACGGTCGATCCAAAGCCAAAAAAAAAAAAGAAAAGAAAAGAAAAGGGAAAAAAAAAAGAAAAAAAGAAAAGAAAAAAGGCAAGATAAATAATTATGTTATATGAAAAGAAAAATACTACAAAGCAATTTACCTGTATGGTTTTTTTTTTTTTTTTTTTTTACCCCCAGGAACTCTGGTTTAATAATATTTCAAATCAACTTTATCAACATAAAAAATTACAAAATAGTAAAATATTTAAAAAACTTTATCACTCTGACAGTTCAAATTCATGCAAAGAAAGGTCGGTCAGAGCTTTCTGTTTCTTGGCCGAGTTGACTTTCTCTGGGATCGATGATCTAATCTTGCGTAGTGTCATTTTGTCAGTTGGGAGACTATCTTCTTGTCCTTCCAAAAAGACTGGAAGGCACTCGAAGTGATAAAGTACAGCTCCATGCCAGCAGACCACTGCCACCCTCTACCCTCCTTCCCTTCACTGTCACTTGAAACTACTTTCCCTTGTACGACTAACAATTTGCCAACTTTGCTCAACTGCATGGGTTTCGAATGATGGAAAGTTGCAATCACACTCCAGCCATTCATAAATGTTTTCTTCATCCACATGTTCACCACCAGGCATATGGTTTGCAATCTGAGCAAGATAAGCTGGTGGTGCCTCTGTATCAAAACGCGAACAACTTTCACGTTCTTCCAGGTTCAGAAGAACTTTTCTTCAAGCTTTATTAATCAGCATTGAGGTTTTCACTTTCTGCTATGTGGAAGCACTCTCATAGATAGCATCCAGAACTGAAAAGCTTTTCAAAAAAGATTTCAGATCACAATCTTCTTCGATTAATTTACATAACATGGCAGAATGGCAGTTACATTTGACCGACACAATAACACTTTGGTCCATTGGCTATATTAAGGCTGTCACGTGAAGCAGCATGTACTTTACAAAAATTGGTCATATCTTAATTTTAATGTCAATTCACTTGAGTGGGATGGTGCATTGTCTAAAACTAACACTGCTCTTTTGGGAAGGCCCTCTAATTTGAAAAAGGTCTGTCACCTGAGGTACGAATTTCGTATCAAACCAATGCTGAAATATGATTCTATTCATCCATCCCTTTTTCTGATCAAAATAGGGCACTGGTTAAGTTGGTTGCTTTTGTGCCTTTAAAAAAAGACCTTTGTTCCCCCCCCCAATCTTTCCAATGACAACTAGTTTCAGTTTGTGGTTTCCTGCAGCATTAAAGCATGTCATTATTGTCACGAGATTAACCGATCTTGTGATCAGGAGCATTCCTTTCTTTTCCAGGCACATGAGTTCTTGTTGGCAAGCATTTCCCAAATAACCCTGATTCATCAACATTTTATACTTGCTCTAGAAGCAAATTTTCAGTCTCAAACAAGTTTTTAAAATGACTGCTAAAGTCTTTTGCTGACTCAAAAGTTCACCACGCACTTCGAGCTCTTGAATACTCAGTGTTATTTGAATGCATAAGCCATCTTGTTGATGACCAGAATTTGCATTCAAGTTCTAACTTCTGAAAAAAAAAAAATATTTAGTTTTTTCTGCATTAATTAGTCCATTCATGGGGCTTCCCTGTACTCTTTGCTGACTATACCACTCTAGCATGGCTTTATCTAAGTCCTCGTAAGCCTTTTTCATTGTGTTCCTTTCCTTTATTCCCACAGTAGAATCATATGCACATACAAACTGCATAAGTTGATCCTTTTCTTTAATAAATCACGCACAGTCTGCTCTCCAACTCCATATTGCAGAACACTCATTTTATGCTTGACCCATTCTCTACTTTACTTACTGTTTCAAGCTTTTAATGAATGGACAGAACAAGATGTTTCCTTTTTTTTTTTTTTTTCCCGACATTTTGCAAGCAATAGTAATTACAATAATTCACAACTGCTTGTCAATGAAAAAGTAAAATCTAAGCCTTGCCTTGAAGCATCTGAGTGAGTAATAAAAATAGCAATTTATGTTTCAGAAAAGTACAAAAATTATTCACCAACCAGAACTTTAATTACTGTATCATCAAATTAAAAGCCCATATATCATCAGCTGTAACATGGAGACCTCCATGAGCTGTAAGAAGGAAGGGGATAGGACATAGGAAGAAATTTGTAACTGCAATTTGGTTGTTACAAACATGTTGGAAAAGCGAAAGTCAGAAGGAGGAATAAGCCTGAAAAGTCATCAACTAAAACTTCATATCAACATCTGTTCTCTCTCATACTAATATGTCTGCTGATTATTCTTGTGATAATACTTTTTCTACCAAAGCACTTTTTCTTCAGCAGAATCCCAGTTATGCCACAACTCAGTTAATCCACCCCTGGTACATCAGTAATTGACTGTGTAACATGAGTGACCAACTGCATAAAAAAGGGCTGTATATGTAGAAACCCATGATTTTATCCCATAAACATGAATTGTGAAATGTGCTCAGTTGCAGCAGAACAGATATCACCATGACTGGAGTAAACAGACTGGAACCAAGTTTTCTTCACTGAATGAGTCTTGCTTTTATTTGGAGAGTGATACCAGGCATATTACCCCTCCACTGCTTCCATTTCTAGAGACTCCATGCCAGTCATGTGTGCATTATCATAGTATTTCAACACAGCTGGTAAAATCATGTTTAAGTGTAATATCTTTATTGATATCAGACATGTTACCATGTGCAGGGAACAAAATGCATGCAATAAGCCTAAAAAATCTGTGAAAGGCATCGGTAGAAAGGTGGTGAAATAATGGTATGCGAAAGCATCCTTCTGAATAGCCACACTGACCTACGTGTTTTTACAAGTGCAATTATGAATGTTGAAATACACAGAGATGAGGTTCTTGATCCTCATAGCAAGTTCTTTAGGGATACAACCAGTAAAACTATCTCCTAATAAATAACAAAGTTTGTTCTCATTGTGCTACACTAGTGACATTATTTTGAGGACAATGGTATCCAACAGAATCAAATGGCCCTCATATTCTCCAAATTTTAACTTAGTAGAATATGGTATAGGATGCGCTAGGAAACTGACTTGCATCACTGTAGCCCCACCTAGCACTTCCAGAAGCTTCAAGGCACTATTCAACACAAATCACATTGCTATAACAGGAACTCTTGGACAATCTAACAGGGTTGCCACTCAAACAGAAGAATGCAATTCCCTGACTTTTCCAGGTTTTCCAGGTATGTTTCGAGAAAATTCCAGTCTATCCGCGTAATGTACGTTGGCTGTGCTAAGAGGTAAATTAATTATGGTATTACTTGTACTGTGTAGCAAATTCACTTAATTATTCAATAAATCCCAGAGGACATTTATTCTTAATTATTCTTGGTACACTTTGTTTGATAATTTTGTTTACTTTTCCGCTTAAAAAACTTGATAAAATTTAAGATATATACATTGGATAACAACTGTACGTTTTATTTAATTATTACTCATGATCATCCCCAGTTCAACACGAGGCTAATCCGGTTCTTATAAATCACAACGCAATGCTAAAAGTTAGGTTAGATTTTAGGTAAATTTAATTTGTGTGAGGTGTATTCTTAAAAGGCACCTTAACACTTGAAAACACAAATATAATTATAATAGGAGTTGTTTTCTCCACTGAAGATTGAGATTAGAATCTGCCCAATCTGGAATAAAATAAGGCTTTTTTTGCAGACATTCTGCAGCTAAACGAAAGAAAGAAATCTATTTAATGATATTTTTTTACTAAATTGAGGTATTTTATATTTATTTCGCAGCATACATAAGGAAAAAATATGTGCATTAAATTTCGTGATGTCATCATACTGCCAGAATTAATTTCAGGATTATGCCAGAGAAAATTTCCTGAAATATGGAAATATTATTTACTAATGATAAATAAATTTAGAGGGAAGAAGCAACATTAAATGATATGAATAACATAAAAATAAAGATAATTACTTAAAAATTTAATTAGAATAATCAATGATATTTTAGCGAATATAGTTTTATATTACATGGTTATCCTAGATGATTGATTACTATTTTTTCATTTTACTGCAAAATGACAAGGTATTTATTAAAAAGAAAAAAAAAAAAAAAAAAAAAAAGGTTTTTGCGGTAAAATCCTAGTATACGATACGGCCTTCGCATGATTTTGAAAATTGTCACCAAGAACAAAATGACCCGTTTACTGCTCATCATGTCGCCAAATCCCGCTGTACCACACATGGAGATTATTCTCACCAAAGAATGTCTATGTAAAAAGCGGAGGGAAAATTTGCCAAGGGATTTGACGACGGAACGGCCAGAATTTCCTTCTCCGCGATGTGTACAGGAAATTGAGAAACACGTGTTAAGAAGAAACGTTCTTTGACAAAAAAGAAAACTACGAAAATCCGTTTTTAAATTATTGCGAAAAATCCAAGAAGAAACGTTTTATCAAAGAACGTTTTTTCTTGGATTTTTCGCAATAATTTTAAAAACGGACTTTCATAGATTCCCCCCCCTCAAAATAACTAATCCATGAATTAATTTACTTGTGCCAAAAAATATTTTCTTTTCCTTTAGAGTTTAAAGACATTTTAAACGATATTCATTTTATGAACTCTTGATAATGTGACCTTCAAACTTCGACGACAGATATATCGCGCATGCACAGCTGTTTCCTGCTATGATGGAACCGAGCCACATCTGTTGCAGAGAGGTTTTCCATCTTTATAATACATATTTTTTTAATTCTAACCTTCACGGTACCGTATACTAGGATTAAACCCATTTTGATTTATACGAGAACAGGTACTTTCTTTAGTTCATGCACTGCACATGCAATTCTCGAGGTTACTGGAAACCAAAAGTTGCGGGAAACTTGCTTTGCCTTTCTAAAAAGACAATCAAATTGGAGCTGCGAAAATTGGTTCTATGGCAGCTGCCCGAATGATACTCACGTGATACACAATTCGCCAAAAAAGTGATCTCTTCCGACGTCGGCGCAAAACTCGCCTTAGCAGGATCGTTGTATGAAATTCCCTGACTTTTCCAGATTTTGACTAAAACAATTAAATTCCCTGACTTTCCCCTGAATTTTTTGGTCAATTTCCGAATTCCCTGACTTTTTCCGGTTTTCCAGGAAGCATGGCAACCCTGATCTAAGAAAAATTACTGTGAAGCTTGCATTTCATCAGGGGTGACCATGCAACTTATTAATTTTTTCAATGTATTGATAAAAAGTTGTGACATTAACTTTTCCATACCAACTTTATATCATAATTCATACGTTCTTATTTACATTTCCTTTTTGCAGAAATAGAAAATTCTATGTTTTGAAAATACATTAGGCATTACAAATAATAATAATAATAATAATAATAATAATGCTCAAGTTCAATGTTCTTAACTTCAAAATCATTCAAGATACACGAGTTTCAAAAATTGTTCTTTTAGTTTATGTTACCAGTGTATTAATGTTCTTCACTAGGCTATTCCTCTGTTGTTATCAAATAAGGAATAGTTTACATGGAATTAAAATTTTAGAACTTTTCCTTTAATAATAACTTGGCCTAAAGTTTAAAATAACATCATAATCTACATTCTAGCCTTTTGAAAAAGTCTATAATTTATATATACACTTTTTACAAAATCATTAATTAGAATTATTAATTAGTACAACAAAGAAAATTAACGCAAAATAAATATTTTAAATTAAAAAGAAAAAGAAATGAATTTTTAAAAATACAACATAACAGAAAAAGTCATAAAAAACACAAAATATACATACAGAGCGATTCAAAATGAATATAGCAATTACAGACAGCTATAACTATTTTATTGAAAAGAATATATCAATATGAATTATACAGAATGCAGAAGAAAGTTCAAAACATCGTTAGTTGTGGACAAGCAGAATGAATCATAAGGCTGCGCATGCGCGAGTTTAGACTACAAAATGGTCAGAAATCTGGTTCATTTTAGCCATATCATAAGTGAAAATAGCTCTGTACAGAAGACATTCAGCAAAGTATTACAGCAAACCTTGAGATGCTTGAGCAATGGCTAATGCCACAGCTAGACAGGAATTCTACAGATTACACCTTTCAGCAAGATAGAGCCCATCCACACTAGAGTATAGAGCTCTGCACATTTTTAAACCAAGATCTTCCAATGCATTGGATCAGTCGAACTAGAGATGCCAACAATGTGCTCTGCTCTTGGCCACCTAGATCTGTGGATGCTCGAGTTTCTTTGTATGGGATTAGTGAAAGACCCTGTGTGTGTGCTTCCCTTGCTGAAAACAATTCCAGAAATCAAAATGCTAACTTTTAAAGCCCTCTCATTGCCGACTCTAAATATGCTTCAAAATGAACGACTTGAAATGGACTACCAATTAGATGTTATCCGTGATACCAAAGGGAACCACACAGAACATTTATAAAGTATGTAAATAAAATTTTGAACTTCCTTTTACATTCTGTGTAATTCTTATCAATAAATTATTTTCAATTAAATAGTTAGAGCCATTTATAATCTCTATATTCATATTGAATCATCCTGTACAGCCTTTTTAAAAAGTAACTCTAATTTGGGCATGACTTTTCTCATGCTGAGCTTCACAAATGCATTTAATTGTTGAAATAAACATATTCACAGGATTATTTCAAAAGAAAAACAAAATTATAAAAGATGAGGGGGGAATGTCACTTTTAAAAATGTACATAAAAACATAACTTTTAAAAGACGTGGTAAAACTTTTTCATTGAAAATTATAAATCAGAATAAGACTACAGCATCAAATTTTATCATTGATAACTAAATATGAATGATATTTCAAGAAAAATAAGGAACAAGATTTTGAAAGTTTGAGAATACATTATTATTCATATATATTTCATTTTGCTTTTGGGAAATGTTGTTAAGGAACTAGCCTGTTGGTGATTAACAACAATTTCAAATCTTGTGCTTTGAACGCAACCATGCTACTCCTGAGTACAACATTATTCCCAGAAAAGCATATTCCACACATTTTTCTTTTTTAATTTTCATAAAAGATCTTCATTTTCCATCATATTCAACAAGACACAAAAGCAGTGACATGACTCAGCTGATTGGTTGATTATAGTTAATGCAAAGCTCACAAGGGTTATACACCTAAGAGAGGAAATGCTGTTGTGGATACTCATAGCTCACATTTAATTTACACATAATAGATAAGAATGCAAAAACACAATGAAGCTAGCTAATTGCATCAACTACCTACTGACTGCTTCTTGTTCTTCTTAACAGAAACTAATATTAAATTTACAAAAATTTACTACATTTAGAAGCAAAAAGAAGATAAAGAAGCATAGATTATTAAAAGTACAATTTATTATATAGATCTGAAAGCTTACCTCAAATGAACGATCATGTTTAACTGCCCATATGCATACAACAACCGAAATTATGGATATGAAAATTAAAGGGACAAATACAAGTATCCACCAATGGCGGTTGTTCTCTAATTTATCACAAACAAGAACTTCAAACATCAGTAACAGGACTTGTAACACAACACTTATTAGCATAGCTTTGTAATGTATGTACCCTTCTCCTTCAACTCTATCAAAAAAAAAATGATATGCATATGAAATACTTAAAATATCAGATGGTAAAGAAACACTTATTATATAATTTCTTTGTATGTGAAGAAAAATGTAACATATAAACTTGTCTTAAATGCATATAATCTACAAATCAGGATCTGAAAGTAAAGAGAAAAGTTTGAGATGCATAATAATTTATAATTCATTTAAGCATTTTAGAAGCCAAAAGAAATCAAAATTATTTGCCATATTTGAATTCATTAAATACAGAAATTAAGCAAAATCTGACAAAATAAGAGATAAAACTATAACTAAAAAAATTAATATATATGTAAAAGAAATCGTAGTCTAAAGCAACAATTAGTACTCTTCCGTTATCAAGACCGGATTCAAAAGTCCATGTCTATAAGTGCATATATATGTATGCATGTGCATATATGTGTATGTACACACACAGACACGTATGTCCATGCACATATACATTACATACATGAACACATCCATCCATCCAATCATGCATACATACATTTATTTCTGGACCTGGTCCTGATAACAGAACAAAGAGTACTCAATAATTAAACAAGATTCACTTTTATAAACAAAATATAATCCTATATTAGCCCCAGAATAGAATTTGTTAGGAAGTTAAAACTGTAGTTTAATACAGAAGAAAACCAAAAGAGAAGAAACAAAAGGATACAGATTTAAATAACATATCTCTTATCATTTAAGGTTGCCTGATTCATCCTTTGAAATTTTTACGTTTTTTTTTTTTCAACCTCCGATCGCATAGTATGATGGCTAGGCATGCGGCAGATGGTTGGTGTGCATAGTAGACGACTGCGCATCTACCCTTCCACATGCTCTGTCACTGGCGAGTTCAATATACCATTTCCTGTTGAGTTGCAGTCACATAAACATGGCTGTCATTACTGATTCTCCCACCAAGTGTGAACTGCGAGCTGTTATTCGTTTCTTGTCGGCAGAAGGAAACACTACAGTGGAAATTCATCAAAGAATGAGTCGAGCATATGGAGACAGCTTTGTGAGTGATGGCGTTGTTCGTTTATAGTGTCAAAAGTTTAAAGATGGCCAAACTGATGTGCATGATAAAGGGGGTCAAGGTTGCAAGTCTGTCGCTAGAGAAGCCATTGTTCAACGAGTGGACCAAGCAATTAAGGAAAATCAAAGGTTCACCATAAGTTAACTCTTGATGAAATTTCTGGAAGTTTCAAGATCTTCCCTGTACTCTATCATTACTGAACAGTGGCGCTACAGAAAAGTTTGTGCTTGCTGGGTCCAACAAATGTAAACTGATGACCACAAAACTCAATAATGGTTGAAGCATTAGGGTTTATGTCCGTTACAATACTGATGGAGAAGATTTTTTGAAATCCATTGTGACAGGTGATGAGACACGAGCTCAATATCACACACTTGAAACGAAATGACAATCACAACAATGGATGTACACAAATTCTCCAAAGAGACTCACAAAATTCAAACAAACCTTCAACAATCGTAAGGTTATGGCAACTGTTTTTTGGGACCAAAAAGGTGTGTTGCTTGTGGAGTTTATGCAGCTTGGAACAACAATTAATGCAAATTCATATTGTGAAACTTTGCAATGTTTACAGAGAGCTATTCAAAACAAACGAAGGGACATGCTGACTTCTGGAATAGCTCTGATCCACGGCAATGCCCATCCTCACAGCACTCGTGTAAACCAATGGCTCCTTCAGCAATTTCAATGGGACATTTTTGAACAACCACCTAGTGCCAAGTGACTTTCATCTTTTCCCTGAAGTACAGCAGTGGCTTGGGGGACAGTGCTCCCAAAATGACATGGAGCACAAAGAAACTGTCACAACTCACTTCCAATCATTGTGGGAGCATTTTATGAAATGGGTATTGCAAAACTTGTTCACAGATATAATAAATGCCTCAGTCTTCAAGGTCATTATGTAGAGAAATAACTTGTATTGTACATTACTTTTGGTAATAAAATCTTTTTCGTATATTTACCTGTCTTTTCTTTATAGCCCATCAGAGGTTGGAAAAAAATAGCCTATGTATATTAAAGAGGCATGCTAATTTGTCATATTAACAGCTTTCTTTCTAATTCACATATTCCCCCTTTCATATGTAACAGTAATTTATATTTTAATGTAATTACTTTTACTGACATCGCATTACTTGCAACTACTTTTACTTGACACTGCAAACATTTCTGTTAAATACAATTTTCTACCATTGCAGATTTCCTGTTCAAAATACTTTGAAAATAATGTAATGACCTGCATTAGGATTACGATAATTTTTCACATCATTCTTCTCATTGTCAAAGTTACCTTCATGTAATTCTGAACAATATTACAAATTTCTTTAATGTAAATACCTTTTAGAGTACTGTATAGTTGAACTCAAAAAACAGAGAAAAATACTTTTATTTCACCTATAATTATGTATTTAGCAAACATTTATTTCTTCAATTTTTTGGTTACTGCACATCATTCCTTGACTGCTTCTATTTTCTTTTTAGAATTAAGCTACATTTAATATCCATTATATAAAAATAAAAGCTATCTAAAAAATGTAAAAAAAGAAAGTTATTAAAAGATCTTATCAATAATATCAAAATTTAAACTTTTTAACAATGACTATGAGCAGTATGATGACATATCCTCTTCTAAACAGTATACAAACTTCTCAGTTGTGAACAGTGATTCACAGAAATCTCCCATCTTCTGCTCCTGACCTAGAAGCATATAGTTTTTATATATTCTTAAATTTTAAGCTTGGGGCCTCCTTTTGACATAAATGTTCAAGTTTTTACTATGCTCTCCTGTCAATTACATAGAACAATCATTTAAAAACATAGATGAGGATATTTCATAGGATAACCATTCATACTGCCACGTGTCTAATTTATAATATGAGAAGGGCACTGAAAATTGAATGTGCGCATTTATATTAAAAAACATACGGATATTTCTTTGTTTATTTATATACAAGATCAAAACCTGCGACCAAGTTACATTTTTGCATATTTTTAGAGAACTTCCTAAGTATGATAAAGAAAGGTACTATATAAGATAAATTTTTCACCTCTGTTAGTGGTTTTATACTTTGTGAACTGCACACTAGAAATGCACACTATGATAGCAATTCCTGTTCATTTGCCTTGAAACTTTGATCATTTGCATGTTCGATCAAGATATTTTTGCATACCAAATTTCATCACGACCGCAAAAGTCCTTCTTGGTGCTTCAATTTTTTTGCAAAAGAGTGTATGTGTTGGTAGGATTTGCTTGCAGTATAATGACACTTATAGAAAAAATTAATTACCTATATTGTGGATGCCTCCACCAGACATAGCTACCAATACAAGCACCAGCTATCACCATAAATTTCCATATCCACAGTGGAAGAAATACTGCCCAGTAACTCCAAGTGATGACTCCATCGAGTCTCAAGCAAAACAGAATAGTGAAGAGAAGGAGGCACACATATACTAGAAATTTACTAAAAAATAGAAAAGACAGCACTGTTTATAAAACTTGAAACAAAAATATAATAGGATATATAACAGCATATAAAAAAAAATAATGAACGTTTAAAACATTTAATGTCCATAACTTTCAGATAATTTAACATTCCTTAAGCATAAAAACAAATAGTACTATTCGGTGTCGAGGGCCGTAAAAAATCGCCAAACTATTGTTGATGCCAATGCTGCCAAAAATAATTGCGGCAAGAAAGGAAGTATAATAGTAAATAACTATCTAAGATTGATGTTTTAATTTAGATGAAAGGTTAATTTCATATAACACTTTTTTATTATTATAATTTATATGAAAAAGGCTAAACATGACTGAATGGAAGCACAAGAGTAAATAACTATTTCGGATCATTATTATAATTTATATAAAAATTGCTAAACATAACTGAATGGATGCCTGCATTGCTATTTCGCTACCGACTTATCGCTAAAGCATAATTTCATCTTGTTGGTTGTTCGAACGTAATTTTTTATAATGAACGATGCCCTTTCTTTGAAAATATTCTCGGGAAAGTGCAGAATCGCTCACTTATTTGTTCGCCGCTTTTTACAAAGGTAAAAACAATTGGATTTTTGACAATTTTCTTTTACTTTTTAAGTGAAAATAGGTCAATGTGTACATAGATAATGTCAAGGGTGTGCGCAGTGCCATTTTTGTGCAATTCTGGGATTTTTTTTTTTTTTAAGTGAAAATAGGTCGATGTGTACATAGATACCGAGTATATGCAATTCTTAAAAACGCGTCAAGCAGTGGGTGATTCTGCACTTTACCCAAAATTCTATTGCAGACTTTTCGTCATGGCAATTCCCAAATTGTTAAATCCATAGGATATCAAAAAAGGATTTAAAAATTAAACTAGTATTTCAATGGCATTTTAAGAAATATAGAACTATATAAACTTACGCGATCTGAAATCAGCGCGTACACTAGATTTGGCATGCCGTTAAATGGGCATGTTTGCTAGATTTGGCACTTTTGTGCATACATTTTCGCTGCAATTTTTTTACAGTCCTCAAAACGGAATAATACCAAAAATTCTATGGATATCTTCGATTGAAACTTTTTATTATTTTTCTTATCTTTTCCAGGATTTCTGAAAGTTTTAATAAAAAAATTAAACACTCTTAAAATTATTCACATTTAGGATGTTAAGATCTACATTCCATCAGTAAATGAAAACACCTTTATATTACTTTATTTTTTAATGTTCAAACCCAACTTTTCTCCACGTTCATGAAACTGGATTGGAATAATTAAAAACTTGGGTGGGTTGCAAAAATTCTGCAGTGAGAGGGATAGTCGTTCCGTAAACCATTTTGCAGCAAATTACTGCCATATCTTCTTTATATGTTGCTCAAAGACCTAGGAATACATTTGGAAGGCTCACTATCTACTGAACATTATTATGGCACATTCACATTTGTTTTAGCGAACCATGCAATTTCTCAAGTAATCCATTAGCTGCAGGGTGGTATGGAGAAGTCCAAATTTGGTAAACATCAAGAACTTTATTAAGAGTGAAGAACATGTGTGACTCAAATTGTCAGCCTTGATCAGTACTTATGCTAGTGGGAACTCAAAACCTAGCAATCCAATGGGCAAAAAGGCACTTGAGTGACATTTTCCATCGAAATATCCTTCACTGGTATTGCTTTCGGCTATTGGGAGAATCAGTCGATAAGGGTTAAAAAGTACAAGTATCCTTGCAAAGGTGGCAAGGGCACAACTATATCCAAATGCACATGCTCAAAACGTTGACCGAGTACAGTGAAGGACTGCAATGGAGAGCGAGCATACGATATGACTTTGCAGCCGGCAAGCGTCCAGTTCAGGCAGAAGTGGAGCAACATCACAAGAAGGTAGCTTGGGACAGAGGACTGAAATGCAAACAGCCGGCAATGGGTAGCAATAGGAACGGCCAGCCCAAGCAGAGGATCTGAGTCAGACAGTTGAACTAAGTCCCTTCTTAGGAAGACTTCATAAAGAAAAGGATGATGGAATTTGCCAAGCAAAAGATAAGTCAAAATTATTTTATTTAAAGTTATTTTAAAGCTAGTGCAAAGTTGGTTGAAAACATTTATTTCAGTTTTGCTCAGGAAGTGGACAATGGTTATTTAATTAAGCAAGAAAATTACAATTTTGTATTAAGCCAAGAAGCTTACAATTTTATATTTAGAAAGAAGCTAAAAATTTTTATGTTCTGCAATTTAAAAATTTTTGTATTAAGTAAGTATTTATATGAAGCAAGAAACTTAAGCAAATAATCTCGGCAGATTTAGAACGAAATGTTAACTTTGGTCATAGAGACTGTTTGGGGAAAATGTTTGTATGGTATCAAGAAAACAAACTTCGTTACTCAATTTTTTTTTTTTAGAAATTTGTTGCATGTAATTAATTTGAGGTTAGTTTCAGCTGAGTAAAGTAAAAAATTATTTATGTAAAAATGTTTGAGTTGCTAAATGCTTAAAGTATGTTGCATGCTTGAAACATGTGCCTTGAATTAAAGAGTAGTCTAAGTTACTTGTGAATTGTACTAAAAGAAAGTAAAAATTAATTTAGAATGAATGTAAAGTTACAAGGTATTTCTCCCGCTTCCCTAGCGTGCCTACGTGGGGTAGTGGTCTGCAAGTTGGGCCGGTATTCCATAGGTCCGCGGTTCGATTCCCGGTGAAGGCAGTTGCTAATTTTTCATCTCTCTGACTTTTCCAATTTGCCTGGAAGCTACAGTGGCACCCGAACTAAAAAGGGTCGTGATGATGAATCTCCACACCCAGGATTTGGCGACTAGGTCCCCTAAGACACTAGTCGCCCTTTAAAAAGGGGAGTATATAAGGTATTTCTCCCGCTTCCCTAGCGTGCCTTCGTGATGTACTGGTCAGCACACTGAGCCTGTATTTCAGAGGTCCGTGGCTCGATTCCCAGCGAAGGCATTGCTAATTTTTCATCTTGTCTGCTTCCAAAAATTACCTAATGTCTCTACAAAGTAAAATGTTAGGCTCTCAAGCCAATACTAAGTTAATTTTCACTAGCATTAGAACCTCAATCTGAAATTTGATTGTAGGATGTCTATCTAGGTCTAGTTGATCTAATTCTAACAAGTAGATGTGGGGGCAGTCAGTAAGATGTCGGGCCAGTCATTTTACATAAAGCATGCTCACATTTGCAGTACACAATGCAAGCAAGGGGGAGTCTCAATGTGGGTAGAAAGATTGAAATGAGTAAATGTACACCCATGTAAGAAAGTTTGAACAGTGTAAAAATGTTGAAAGTAGTGGCATTGTAAGTTATGACAAAGCACAGTACAGTCAAAAGTCGTTAATCCGGACTCGTTGGGACTTCGGCGATTCCGGATTATAGATCATCAGTTTAAATCTGGTAAGATGGCATGCAGAAATTATAAAATTAAAAATATGAAACCACAATTTATGAAATAAAGAACAATTATGATCTAAAGGGTATCAAAATTTAGAAAAAAAAAAAAGCTTAATATTTATTTGTTTACTTTATTAAACATTTCTTTCAATGTAAGTTGTTTAAGTTGCTTCGTTGTTTATGTGATAATACATTCTCTTTAATTCTATAAACAGACATAATTTCTTGTTCAGTTACAAAGTTCTGCTGTTCAAGTCCTATAATTGCTGTGTCAAGAATACTGACTAATTTGTCAATCGAAATTTTTTCGTTTTCAATAACCTCTGTCACTTTCTTCGCTATCGGAAGCGAATTATAATGACAAGGAATTTGATTTAAATCATATTAGAGACGGAGTACATCAAGATGAAATACTACATTTAGTAAGGAATTATAAGCCAAATAAAATAAAAACATCTGCTCTGAAGATAAGGATAGTGCTGACAGATGAACTTTCAATTCATTGCGCGGCGCCGCGGCGTTAAAGATAAAGTTTAGATAAACAAAGGATAAGCCTTTATCCATTTTTTGCAGCAATTCCACTTTTTGTTTAATGGACTTCGAAACATACTTTCACTTTGTAGATCCTTTACATATTAGTAAATACATATCAGAAATTCTATTTGACATAATCAAAAGTTCAAGCTTACTTTTATAAAATTGCTCTAACAGTCTGCAAAAAATAATAAGCCGAATCCAATTCGAAGATTAAGGAACAACGCAATCTGCAACATTAACTGAATTAGATAATTTTAGCTTAGCTTATACCGTCTGTTATACATTAAACGCGCATTCGTAAACGTATTTTGTGCACACACACACGCATATTCGCAGCCGTAAAGGTCTTATGTGTATGCGTCAACCCGACGCATGCGCAGAAAGTTTGTAGCTTTGAGGTCCAGATTATAGATCATTCCGGATTATGGGTGTCCGAATTAATGACTTTTGACTGTACTAAACTATTTTCCATCCAGATACATGGAAGGAGAGAAGACAAGAATTTCTAAAGATGATATTGTATTTATGCGCCACATTTAGCGCCTGTAAACCCTACCTTAAATTTAGTCAAGATGTAGATTAAGACTGTAAAGGTTGACTCAGATTTAGACTTTGAATTTAAATATCTTATCCAGGCTTTTAAAGCCTTGCTATGCAATAGTTAAATTTTGGCAAGGAAAGAAGTAGGGTTTCCCTTATTTTGCATAACAAATTTATTTTAAGTTTGATACCTTTCCTGAACTCCTCAACCTACCTCCCCCCCCCACACACAGACATTTTCTCGCCAGGATGTAAATTTAAATTTAAGTGAAGTGAGTTTTAAACGGGTGAATCTCCGAGTTTATTCAGAGCATGTTTTTGATGGCCAGCGCACATTTTCTTGTTATATTGCTGTTATGCTAGTAAGCCTCTTGGCCATTCCAGATTATCGTCACGCCTATTAAGTCATGCTTAACAGGTCAAGTCAACCTGTTAGGCGTAACTTAACATGCTAATCCAGCACTATTTTATTTTAGATTTGACTCAAAAATTATATGTTACGTTTCAGTTTCACTACTGAAACGTACTGACGGTGCCTTTCTGTTAATTATATGACTTGAATAAAGGGTTATTTTCACCCTTCTTCTGTGCTGGTAATTTATTCATGCCTGTATTTAATTTAGTCTATGTGAAATAACAGAGACAGATCTTACAGTTTGACCTGCATTTCTTAAAACCAAACGGCATTTCAAGAAATTAAAATAATCCACATGCAATGGTCATAGCTGTTTTTGGCACGTGCTCTTGATTAGCAAGAATTTGATGATGCGTCCTAGCCAAATAGAGTGTTCAGAAAATATTTTTTCCAGAAAATATCTGTGTACTATCTTCATTATGCATGACAGAATACCTGTCAGGAATAGCCATAGCATTGAGGCAGCGATAATCATGGAAGGGCACCAATCACCATTAGCTTTATGGAGCATGGGAAGAGGGCTAGCCCAAGGGCTGCTGAACAGCCAAGTGACTCTTTCTGTCATAAGGAACCGAAACTCTTGTCTTGCCACTTGGAATAAATCCAACGACAAACAATGAGGTTTAGAGAACACAGGGGGACCTTTAGTCTCAATACAATGAAAATTTGTTAAATACTGAATATTGTCAGTTATATAAGAAGGATTAGTAAGTTCCAGGGCATAATTTATTTTGTTGCACCAAATTTCTTGATAGGAAAAACAACGTTCAAACAAAAATAGCCAAAACCTCATCCAAGCGGCAAAAATGTGAAACTGATTTAAGACTTTTTAAAGTTGTCTTATTCTCATTTTATTTGTTACTGATTTTTTCTTTAAACTTACCATCTGTTTTAGAAAGATATTATCTTCAGATTGAAATTAATGTTGGTTCTTTAAAAGCAATGGACACTGTTTAGAAAGATGTTCGGGATAATCAGCTATAATCTATCGAATTTAGAATCACCAAGAAGTACAGATATGTCTGAATCAAAAGAATTCCCAAACAATTTACAACAAGATGATAAATTAGTTTTAGAATTAATAAGGCAAGTATTAGCCACAGCAGCAAGTAATCCATATTTCTTATGGAAATCTACACATACAATTGGCTGATGTACATCTGCAATGGCAAATAACAAAGTAAAAATATGATGTAAATTTAAATTCAAACTAAGGTGTTTAGTGCCAAATGTGGGAATTTTAGTTACATTAGTGGCAAATAAAACCAAATTCTGGAAAGGCCTAAAAGATAGAGCATACTTTTTTGGCAATACCAACACGTCTCCACCAGTATCAATTATTTTTTTTTTTGGAAGACGGGTCAGCCAAGAGTATATGATTCACCTGGTGGTTCTTATTTTGGCCAGAAGGCAATCGCCCTATTTGTTTCCCTTTTGGCAAAAGGAACACAGCTCACTCTTTATAATGGTTAGTACATTTGCGTGACCTGCTGCAGTGGTAAGAATGCCAAAAATAACACTTAGGACTGTGAGAATTACATTCCAAGATAGAGGTTAACTCACTAACTTGCTTGGTCAGTTGTGCTACCTGGAATTCCAAATGAGTTGTAACAGATTCACTTACCGCAGAGGTCACAATAGCAATATTAACATAAGAATGAGATGTAAGCTCAGTAATCTTATCAGCAACCACAGACAATTTATCCAAATCAGCTTCACCAAGAGCAGCTAAAATAGATTGTGTAGTGTTAGGAAATATTGCAAGCCACAAAGGTCTTAACAAGGTTCACGTACAGTATCACCTGACAAAGCGAGCATATGAGTCAATAACTGAGAAGGGTGTTGATCGCCAAGTTCTAAACTTTGCAAAAGAGTGTGAATTTTTGACACTCTGCTCTCAGAATGCAGTGAAATCAATCTTTGTTTTAGGACATCATATTTTCCAGTGTAGTGCGAGTTTTAAAAAACGACATCACCAACAGAATTAAGTATATCAGACTCTACAGCAGCAACAACAAGGTAAAATTTTGTTAAATCCGATGTTATGTTGGAAAGGGAAAACTGTGATTCGAATCTGGCAAACCATAAAGCAGGGATTGTTCTCCATAAAGGCGGAAACATACGATACATATATAGCCGTTGCACTTTCAGCTGCAAAGTCATCAGCAGAATTTTCATTACGCGACATAACCAACCTCCTTAATACTTAGTTATCTAAGTATTACAAATATTAATACCAAAACATAACATAAAAGGATAGAAAACCTAGAAAAATCAACTTCCATGAACCAGTCCTACCTGAACTCTGAAACACATGATAACCTGGGAAAAAACTATCCAATATCAGTATTTACTTACTAAGCAATAACTACTTTCACTGAAATATTCCTGATTTGCATCTCCATAATAGAGTCGTTTGCACAGATACTGCACTTACAGAATCTCAATATTCAGCTCCTTCAAGCACTTCACTCTGAAAATGCCTAACTGCAGTGTTCTTTGATCACCAACGTGGTGATGGTTTAACACCACAATACTGCAAACTTGCCAGAAGGTTCATTAAAAGGAAGGCCGGAGACTTTAGTAAACTCTAAAATTAACTTTATTTAAAATTAAAAGGTAAAATACAAAATTAAATACATAACGATAAGCCAACATCAAATGTCGAGTTGGGAAATAAAAACTGCTTTCATATCAGCATCTTATTCAGTTATTTTGTAACTACTTTTTGTTATTCACTGAGTTTCCTTCCTATACACAACACTACCAGTATGATAACTGCCTACAATGATAGGGGATGACAGACATCCTTAATACATCTATTAGAGTAGTATTTTTAGTGCCCAGGTACCATTACAGATTTTGTGTCCTCTCCTGTTTCCTACAATGCTCTTCATAACATCTTTTTTTTTTTTTTTTTTTTCCCTGTGGATGCTGTGCCCAAGAATACTCTTCTTTCCTCTCCAGCTATGCAACTGAAATTGAATTGTGCAACTTCTACTACAGTTTTAGCACCATTATGCATATGTTCTACTTTGTGAATATGTATACAAGTATCTTATGTATCTTTATGCTCTTGCCACATAATTTATGTTTGTAACAGGAAAAAATATTTTTTTGTGTGTTTCATGTCTAGAAAGAACTATGAAAGTTACCTACCTCCACATGAATTAGAAAATGAACAAGTGAATTTGATAGAATCCCAGTTAAGTCATGAACTACTCCAAAGTGATGCAAATTATTTTTTTCTTTGTATGTGTATGCAGGTAGTGTTACAATTAGTAATTTTAAGTCTATATGTCAAACAAAATGTAATGATAAAAATAAAAATCACTAAATACAGAATAATAGGTTTAATCCTTGTATTCGGCACACACAGGATTTAACAGCATTATGATGATCAGTAAGGCGACAATTTTCAAAATCGTGCCAAGCCCGCATTGCATACTAGATTTCACAAAATAATCTCATTTTTTATAAGAGTTTTATACATAATCTTTTTCTCCTTTTGGATCTTCTTCAGTGTTTATGACATACTCTAAGATTAGTTCATTTCTACCTCATGGCATTTCATTTCAAAACATTTCACAAGAAATAACAAATCAAAAGATTGTAAAATTTATTTAGTAAATATTTCAGTAAAATGTTTTGCTACAGGTCTTGCAGTTTATTTCATAAATCCATACACAATGCCAGTCTTTTTGGAACACACATAATTTATCATTAGAAAACCTTTTAATACCATCTCCAAGGAAGAGAAATTCGGTTAGAGTAAATTGAAGGGTGACCCTTGTATTATCATGAAGTTGTTGTTTCATTTATCGCCAGGCTATTGTTTCATTTATGGTAACCCAAGCAGTTGAATGTTATGGAAATCCTATTATGACGCAATTGATTGCGCGACTGCCGTAAATTTTAAACGACTGGAAAAAGATTTGTAAGGGCTTGTGGTGTGTGTTGGTTAGGAAGTACATTGCTTGTTTTGTAGTTTAGATGGTAGAATGGCTGAATGTTGCAAGATTAATTTGAATTTCAATACAATTTGGAACAAAAGGGGAAAAGTGCATTAATTGATTGGTGTGTAAATGAAGATTTACTTAGTAGCCATTATAAGTGTCCTGTTTGAAGAAGAAAACACGTATGGTTGAACGTCAGAAAATACCGACACCATGGAGAATATTTTTTTATTTTTGTGACAAGGCCAATATACGGATTCTAGTTCAGATAATTTTAGGAAGTTTTTGGATGCTGTTAAGGAATTTTGTCTGTCACAGACTGAAGGACTCAGAAATTGCTAAATAAGGTAACAGGGTTCGTACACATTTCTGCACACGGAAATTAAGGACTTTTAAGGACCATTAATGAAAAAATTAAGGACCTATGAGCAAATGGGAACTGAATAAATTCAATTAAAAATAATATTCTATGCCTGATTTTCATTCTTGTAATACCATTCTAAAAATAAAGTAGATCTCTGAGTAGTATGCATTATTAATAAATATGAATTAATTAACATAATTATTAATAAGTTTGAGAATAAAATAAACTGTATGAAATTTATCAAGTAGCATTAACTATTTTACACTTATAATAGTTGGACATAT
Organism: Stegodyphus dumicola; assembly: GCF_044657685.1. Lineage (NCBI taxonomy): Eukaryota > Metazoa > Arthropoda > Arachnida > Araneae > Eresidae > Stegodyphus > Stegodyphus dumicola. Next base: position 191,913,156 of record NC_140780.1, read on the forward strand.
TTGAAAGAAGATAATTGACATTTACGTTTTACTAATAGTTAGCTTTATGTCGATTTTTTTTTATGTCTCATTTTGTCACATACTTAGTCAGTCTAGAAGTTTAATAAATAGCAGGTAGATTTTATGTCAAAAGGCATAGGTTAACATGAGAAGCAAGATCATAATCAGCATAACTCGTAACAAAAGACTGAAGGTTGTCACCGCTGTTGCTTGTTTAACGAGAGACATGCTCATTAGAACAAACCTGAAAGGCCTGATGTAGACACAGTTGGGAAGTGTTGAAAGTTAGTCAGGCTGTTTGATGCAGTTAGTGTCATAGCTTTGTGTAGAGTTCCAAGAGGTTGTAACCCAGTTAATATACTTTAATGTTCCAATAAGAGATTAAAGTACCAGAGATGATAGGTTGTTTTGTATTATTTTTAAGCTTCACTAGATGCAAAGAATAAGTTTTACTTTAATTTTTACATTTTTGTGTTTTATCTTGTGACCACAATGAGTGTTAATGAAAGGCAATAACTCGCTCTAATATGTAGACATAATTTTTAAGGGTAAGCAGTTAGTTATAAATAATTAAATTAGGTAATTAGATAACCTTAGTCATAATGGATTTACATGGCCACTATTAAATTTTAGTTTTTAACAATATTTATTAAAAAGCTTATTAAAATCAAAAGCTAATAAATTTTCACAGTTTAAAATATGTATAATTTATGACACTGATTCTTAAACGATATTAGGATACACATTAAAAACTACAAAACATTTATGTTTTGTAACAACAACACTCAACAAGATATTTATCCTTCGTTTTAATTTGAAGCCTTCCCAAACATTTTGGCTAGTTTATATCGGTTTTCTTCTCTTTAAGCATCTTTTCTAACAATTAGAGATTTGTCTCAATATGCAAACCAATGCTCTCACTAGTTTCTGCGTGCTTATCTTCTAAGATGTCAACCTCTCCACAAGGTACCTATGAGGGTTTACTTGATCTGGTAAAAGTTAAATAGCCCCAAACCCTCGACTGAATCATAAACTGAAAGGCTGAAATCATAAACAACAGGTAAGTTACATAATAACAACTGCACATATCTTTGAAGAGTAATTTTCTTTATGTACTCAGTTTGTTTCTTCAACATGTTTCCTTTTCATTTTAGAATTTTTGAATCTAACTAAGGATTTCTGTTAATCTAAGAAACACTAAATGCATTTAGAACATATAGAAAAAGTAGCTAATTTTATTTCTTTAGTAATATGAACATTCAGAAGAAATATGAAGTATATATGGTAAAGCCCAGTTACAAATCTGATGTGGCAGAATTTTAGAACTTAGTGACACACCGAATAATATCTAGAAATAGCAAAACTTTTAGAATTTAGAGCAGGCATTGGAAGCAGAATTTAGAAAGGCACTAGGTAGCAGAATTTAGGATCCACAGAGACTGCATCAGGTGGGAAATGCCTAGTGCCAGCTATGTGTTGATGCATTAAGACATATTATAGATGAATCTTTTAAATTGTAAATTTTCAATTTCTTTATTAATAAAAAAATCCCTTTCTATAATGTGATAAGATTAGAAGCAGTTTTGATATTTTCCATACTTGTGTCTAGTGAGAAGTAAAGAAAATAAAGGGAAGATAAATATGTTAGGAAAAAGATTCTAGTATCAGAAGTAAAACATTCAAATATTATGTTTCCCAGACGTTCTCCAAAAGGTAAGAAATTCATCGCAAACTTTATGTAAAATACATCCATTACATGTTGATACCATGGAGACATTTTTCATTTTGTCGCATATTTCTCAAATCTTCTAGAATCGTGGGTCTATAAATCTTGCCTTCAAATCCTTCTAAACTTTCCAAGCGGCAATGTCTAAAATACTAGAGAAAAATTATCCCTACCAATTCTGTAACAGCAAAAAGGCAGAAATATTTTGGAAGAAAAAAAGGAGGGAAAAAGTGTAAAATTAATTTTATAGAGAAAATTGATGCACATTCTGAGAATTTTGAATATTCTGAGACGGGGAAAACGCTTACTATGAAAAAAATTAAAAAGAAGACATTTTTAATTAATTACATAGCTAATTTTGCTCTTGTTAAAAGCTGTTTCGTAAATTACGCTTTATAGCATTATGTCTTATTTTTCAGATTCATAATATTGTATAATAAGTTGCCAAAATGAAACTTTATAATATGAAGCAAAAAATAGAGATGTTTTATTTTAATGTTATTTTTTAAATATAATTTCAATATATTACCATTATTTTAATGAAATTTATCAAAAATCGTCTAAAAATTCTCAGATCTCGGAATTAAAAATTTTCTATAGAAACTGATCTTAAAATCGCCAAAATATTGACAAGTCGCCAAATTTAGAACCGTTTAATAAAAGAATTCGCATCCCCAAAAGCGAAAAGTTGTTTAAGATTTCTTTATTAGAAAAAATGAATTTCGAAATGCTTATGTTTCACTTCTTGCTTTAGAAACTCGAGTATCTCATCATTTATATTAGAAATAGAAACAAATTATAGCCCATTCAAAAGTGTCAGTGAATCGCCAAAAATATTCCTCCAAAATGCTAATTCACACTCAAAATGGCAGTCATAAAAACAAACAGAAATTTCAGATGATTAAAATTAAGGACCTTCTGCTGATTTTGGCCAAAATTAATGACTTTTAAGGACCAAAAATTGATTCCAAAATTTTAAGGACTTTTAAGGACTCTTTAAGGACCGTACGAACCCTGGGTAAGTGGATATTTGCTTTGGGTAGTGTTTAGACGCATAAGATGGATTTCATTTTTTATATTATTTTATTGTTTGAATTAAAATGAAGTTTATTGAGATTATGTATTTTTTCTTTGGCTCTACTGTAGAATTAGGTGCTCCTTTGACTTTTAAGTGAAAAAAGATCAATCTGTACATGGATAAAGGCAAGGGAGTGCGCAATGCAATTCTCTGATGTTCTTTTAAGTGAAAATTGGTTGATGTGTACATGAATATCAAGTTTGTGCAATTCTTTGACTTGTTATTTTGGTTTTGTGTAATCGCCGTTTCACAAAGCCAAAATAACAAGTCAAAGAATTGCACAAACTTGGTATCCATGTACCGCCAAAAATCGCCAATTTTCAACAAGGGTCACCCGTAAATATATTTTTATCCACAAATTCAATTAAAATTATTATAATAAATAAAGGATTTTTCTTTTTATTTTTTTATGGTTTTTACTACCATAAAAGACTAGAAATACTAATTACAATACTGTACAAAAAATGTATTTATTATAATAATTTATGGATTTAATTGAATTTCTGTTCCTTGGAGATGGTATTAAAAAGTTTACAAATGATAAATTAGGTTTATTACTTTGCAGCTTTAGCACAAGTTATGGGCTTATTAATCTACTCTTAATTACTTTATTTAGAATTTCCATTCTAATTTAGCAGCTTTAAGTGCTATTTTAGTACAGCCTACTATCAATACATTATCTTTAAGAAATATTTTTATGTTTTTCTTGCCAATTTAAGGCTAAAGCGTCTAAAATGATTTCAACATATTTTACGATAACACTTCTTACATTTCATCACATTTCCAAACATTTTATTTTAAAATTTTGGAACTACTCTGATATGCGCCCTCAAGTCGTGAAATTTCTCGCCAAATATTTTTGGCGAGAAACTTTACGCTGCCATATTACTATCTAAATTTTTTGTCTACATTTTGAACTTTTAGCCTAAAATGTTTCCAAAAACGCGGTTTGTTCAAAACGTAGTTTTCGCACATGCAAAAACTACGTTTTGAACACACAATTTAGCTAAAAATCCGAAACAAAAACAAAAAATTTAGATAGCAAAAACGTAAAGTTTCTAACCAAAAATATTTGACAAGAATCCATGTACACAGCGACATGTTTTAACTTAAAAAAAATCTACGAATTGCACAATGTAGGCAACGAACGAATCTACAAACTATGCAGACCTCGCTTTAATAAATTAACATAACAACAATAAATTTCAAAGAATACCACGTACACAGCATCCTGTTTAAACTTTAAAAAAATTCTACGAATTGCACAATTTAGGCAAGGAAGGAATCTACGATCTACGCACTCCTCGCTTTAATAAAATAACATAACAACAATAAATTTCAAATAATACCATGTACACAGCGTTCTGTTTCAACTTTAAAAACCTCTACGAATTGTACAGTCTAGACACTAAACAACAAAATAAACTAAAATAAATTTCAAACAATTTAAAAAAACAACAATAACGACAGAAATTCATACTAAAGAACCAATGAACATAACATTCTACAAAATAAGAACAAGGATAAAATAAAATGCACTTACCATGAATTAATGCGTTTTCGAATAGCAGAAATATAAATTTCATACCGCCACGTAATCACTATCGTATTTACATCACAGCCAGACACACTATCCAGAAAATTTATACTATGGTTCACAAATGAATAAAATCACAAATCCCTACTTCTATCATGCACTGCCCTTAAAAATAATCTCCCAGACCCTCTTTCCACACTTCTAAATACCCACTACCCCTCAAGAGGATAGCCACAATCATATTTCCTTTTGCCAAACTTCAATTCAACGGTTGATCTTTACATTATGGTAACTTGGCGATTTTTTGGCGAAAATTTGGCGACCAACTCTCCAACAGCAACCCTCTATTTTTTTTCCCCGCCACCATTTTGTCTTCACGAAGTAAAGACAATTTTCTTTTCTTTTTATCTCCTGAACACTTCTTCCAACAATCTACTAGCCGAATTACACTTATGCTAGAAATTTTATCAAACAAAACTGCTTAATCATGACAAATATTCACTGCAAAATTCGGAAAAAGTGCACAATACCATACACCTTACGCGTTTTTCAAAATAACACATACACATAAACCATGTACACGCCGACTTATTTTTACTTAAAAAAACATCCCAGAATTGCACAAAAATGGCATAGCGCACACTCTTCACTATATCCATGTACACTGCTTTTTTCTCATAAATTCGAAAAATTTCACGAAAATACATGACAATTTTCTCAATCTTTAAACCCGGTAAAAAGAACATATATGAAATTACCTGATCGCGAAAAAGTATTTACCCTTTACAAATATGAACATTTCCACATATAAAATAAATAAAATATCCAAAAACTTTTACCTCTAAATCATCTATTACATTATACACGTCACCAACGAATTCATACATGAAGCATTACAAATATTTAGTATCAAATATTTAAATTATTTCCATGCACGTTTATTTCAACTTAAACGTAAACCAAATTCCTACAAGCATAAAATTCACAAAATAACTATCATTTCATTAAAATATCACTGAACCATGTACACGTCGACTTATTTTTACTTAAAAAAACATCCCAGAATTGCACAAAAATGGCATTGCGCACACTCTTCACTATATCCATGTACACTGCTTTTTTCTCATAAATTCGAAAAATTTCACGAAAATACATGACAATTTTCTCAATCTTTAAACCCGGTAAAAAGAACATATATGAAATTACCTGATCGCGAAAAAGTATTTACCCTTTACAAATATGAACATTTCCACATATAAAATAAATAAAATATCCAAAAACTTTTACCTCTAAATCATCTATTACATTATACACGTCACCAACGAATTCATACATGAAGCATTACAAATATTTATTATCAAATATTTAAATTATTTCCATGCACATTTATTTCAACTTAAACATACACCAAATTCCTACAAGTATAAAATTCACAAAATAACTATCATTTCATTAAAATATAATTAAATTCAAAAACACCACTTAAAATATACATGAGCACATACATTCAATTAATAAAAATTACCTTACAATCCTAATTACTTTAAACTAAATCATTGCTAATAACAATTTTCCCAATAATACCAAATTCCTTTCCACCTTACATTTCCAACAATGCATAAAAATAATTAAAAATACTAACTTACCTAATCTCCTTCAGAATCTTCATTACGTGGCGGATACACTTTTCTTCATTCTCTTTCAGAATCTTTAAAATCATACTTATCTTTCAAAGCAAGATACCAGGTAAAATAAATATCATAATAAAACATGTTTATTTCTCTCTCACACAACCTTAAAAAACATTTCTTACTATCCTTTTCAATACCACTAAATACCCATTTCGAATTCACGTTACTTACGGCCATGGGATCCAAAAATTCACAAACACTATTTCACACAACACAGAATAAAGCCAAATACAAAATTTCCAGATTTTTTCCCGATTTCCTCCCTTTTCCGATTAAAGAACCGTAATTCGTCCATTAATATCACATGACATATCCCATGATCTCTCATTTCCCCCACACAAAATAATGCGTAATCGGAACTCAGTACTGCTCACATTATTACCAAAGTCTCAGGTAGTCACCTTTATCGCCTCCAAAATGTCGCCAAACTACCAGTTACCGTAATGTAAAGATCAACCCAAATATTCACTGCAAAATTAGGAAAAACTGCACAATACCATTCTCCTTATGCATTTTTCAAAATAACACATACACGTAAACCATGTACACGCCGACTTATTTTTACTTAAAAAAACATCCCAGAATTGCACAAAAATGGCATTGCGCACACTCTTCACTATATCCATGTACACTGCTTTTTTCTCATAAATTAAAAAAATTTCACGAAAATACATGACAATTTTCTCAATCTTTAAACCCGGTAAAAAGAACGGTTGATCTTTACAATATGGTAACTGGTAGTTTGGCGACATTTTGGAGGCGATAAAGGTTACTACCTGGGACTTTGGCAATAATGTGAGCAGTACTCAGTTCCGATTACGCATTATTTTGTGTGAGGGAAATGACAGATCATGGGATATGTCATGTGATATTAATGGACCAATTACGGTTCTTTAATCGGAAAAGGGGGGAAATCGGGAAAAAATCTGGAAATTTTGTATTTGGCTTTATTCTGTGTTGTGTGAAACAGTGTTCGTGAATTTTTGGATCCCATGGCCGTAACTAAAGAAAAGTTTATCGGACACGTAATCAAGATTCTGAAGAAGATAAGGTAAGTTAGTATTTTTAATTATTTGAGGATATTATTTTTATGCATTGTTCTAAATGTAAGGTGGAAGTAAAGGAATTTGGTATTATTGGGAAAATTGATGAATTCGTTGGTGACGTTTATAATATAATCGATGATTTAGAGGTGAAAGTTTTTGGATATTTTATTTATTTTATATGTGGAAATGTTCATATTTGGAAAGGGTAAATACTTTTTCGCGATGAGGTAATTTCATATATGTTCTTTTTACCGGGTTTAAAGATTGAGAAAATTGTCATGTATTTTCGTGAAATTTTTCTAATTTATGAGAAAAAAGCAGTGTACATGGATATAGTGAAGAGTGTGCGCAATGCCATTTTTGTGTAATTCTGGGATGTTTTTTTAAGTAAAAATAAGTCGACGTGTACATGGTTTGGTAATATTTTAATTAAATGATAGTTATTTTGTGAATTATATGTTTGTAGGAATTTGGTGTACGTTTAAGTTGAAGTAAACCTGCATGGAAATAATTTAAATATTTGACACTAAGTATTTGTAATGCTTGCGGTATGAATTCGTTGGTGACGTGTATAATATAATAGATGATTTAGAGGTAAAAGTTTTTGGATATTTGATTTATTTTATATGTGGAAATGTTCATATTTGGAAAGGGTATAAACTTTTTCGCGATCAGGTAATTTCATATATGTTCTTTTTACCGGGTTTAAAGATTCAGAAAATTATCATGTAGTTTCGTGAAATTTTTGCAATTTATGAGAAAAAAGGGTTGATCTTTACATTACGGTAACTTGGCGATTTTTTGGCGAAAATTTGGGGACCAACTCCCCTACAGCAACCCTCTATTTTTTTTTCCCCGCCGCCATTTTGTCTTCACGAAGTAAAGACATGTTTCTTTTCTTCTTATCTCCTGAACACTTCTTCCAACAATCTACTAGCCGAATTACACTTATGCTAGAAATTTTATCAAACAAAACTGCTTAATCATGACAAATATTCACTGCAAAATTCGGAAAAAGTGCACAATACCATACACCTTACGCGTTTTTCAAAATAACACATACACATAAACCATGTACAGGCCGACTTATTTTTACTTAAAAAAACATCCCAGAATTGCACAAAAATGGCATTGCGCACACTCTTCACTATATCCATGTACACTGCTTTTTTCCCATAAATTCGAAAAATTTCACGAAAATACATGACAATTTTCTCAATCTTTAAACCCGGTAAAAAGAACATATATGAAATTACCTGATCGCGAAAAAGTATTTACCCTTTACAAATATGAACATTTCCACATATAAAATAAATAAAATATCCAAAAACTTTTACCTCTAAATCATCTATTTCATTATACATGTCACCAACGAATTCATACATGAAGCATTACAAATATTTAGTATCAAATATTTAAATTATTTCCATGCACGTTTATTTCAACTTAAAAGTATACCAAATTCCTACAAGCATAAAATTCACAAAATAACTATCATTTCATTAAAATATCACTAAACCATGTACACGTCGACTTATTTTTACTTAAAAAAACATCCCAGAATTGCACAAAAATGGCATTGCGCACAGTCTTCACTATATCCATGTACACTGCTTTTTTCTCATAAATTAAAAAAATTTCACGGAAATACATGACAATTTTCTCAATCTTTAAACCCGGTAAAAAGAACATATATGAAATTACATGATCGCGAAAAAGTATTTACCCTTTACAAATATCAACATTTCCACATATAAAATAAATAGAATATCCAAAAACTTTTACCTCTAAATCATCTATTACATTATACACGTCACCAACGAATTCATACCTCAAGCATTACAAATACTTAATATCAAATATTTAAATTATTTCCATGCACGTTTATTTCAACTTAAACGTATACCAAATTCCTACAAACATAAAATTCACAAAATAACTATCATTTCATTCAAATATAATTAAATTCAAAAACACTACTTAAAATATAAATGAGCACATACATTAAATTAATAAAAATTACCTTACAATCCTAATTACTTTAAACTAAATCATTGCTAATAACAATTTTCCCAATAATACCAAATTCCTTTCCACCTTACATTTACAACAATGCATAAAAATAATATCCTAAAATAATTAAAAAAACTAACTTACCTAATCTTCTTCAGAATCTTGATTACGTGGCGGATACACTTTTCTTACTTCTGTTTCAGAATCTTTAAAATCATACTTATATTTCAAAGCAAGATACCAGGTAAAATAAATAACATAATAAAACATCTTTATTTCTCTCTCGCACAAGCTTAAAAAACATTTATTACTATCCTTTTCAATACCACTAAATACCCATTTCGAATTCACTTTAGTTACGGCCATGGGATCCAAAAATTCACAAACACTATTTCACACAACACAGAATAAAGCCAAATACAAAATTGCCAGATTTTTTCCAGATTAAAGAACAGTAATTCGTCCATTAATATCACATAACATATCCCATGATCTCTCATTTCCCTCACACAAAATAATGCGTAATCAGAATTGAATACTACTCACATTCTTAACAAAGTCTAACTAACCTAATCTTCTTTCGAATCTTCCTTACATGGTGGATACACTTTTATTATGGATTCAATAAAATTACTGAACGATTTTTTTTCCGAATTTGATAGAATTTGATAAAAAAAAAAAAAAAATTCTCTTTATCACATCTACAATTCACTTTAGACAGCGCCATACAATCCCAAAATTATTCAACCCTACTTCACACAACACACAATGAAGCTTAATACAAAATAATATACATCCACAGATACTTGTCCAAATTCCCCCCTTTTCTGATTAAAGAACCGTAATTCGTCCATTAATATCACATGACATATCCCATGATCTCTCATTTCCCCCACACAAAATAATGCGTAATCGGAGCTGAGTACTGCTCACATTATTACCAAAGTCCCAGGTAGTAACCTTTATCGCCTCCAAAATGTCGCCAAACTACCAGTTACCATATTGTAAAGATCAACCAATTCAACAACTACCATTTTATCTTTCCCTCCCATCTTCTCAGACACAGAGGCGAACCAACGAGCTCCAGCGAAAGATTTTTCAACGTCAACAGGGTTGCCATAGAACACGCAATCGCGCCAAAAACCAGCGCAGAACACATATCGCCACATTTGGTGAAATTAGGGCGTATATTAGAGTTGTACCAAAATTTTTGCAGACATGGAAGTTGATTTTAATTTTCTTCACGAGTTTGATTTTTAAATGTCTAGGTAACAATTTTTTGTTAAACTTTAATTTAAAAGATTATGTAAATTTTGATCTTCTTTTGATTTTGAATTTAACTTCTTAATATTAAAGAATGTATCACTTTTGTTTTTACTTTTGTGTTTGAAGTTGAGTATCCGGGAATGATTCTTCTAAAGTGAGGATCCCGTTAAGTTGCGTTCTTAATGAACTTAATTTAAAAGATTATCTAACTATATTTTGTTTATGAAAGCTCTTTTGGATAAAATGGACTAATTTCTTTCTATTGATTTAGACTGTACGTGACTTGTGATCTGGCTCCGCAGAATATTCATTGGGTCCTTACTTGGAAGAATAACGAAACGCTCTCGCTTTATTTAGTTGTTGTTAATTGATAGCAGATTGGTTTGTTCCCCTTGACAAGTCAATTAATCTGCAGTCACTGACAATAACTACTTTTTCAGTACTTAAAATGTTTACTTTTGATTTTGGGGTTTAATCCTAGTATCCGGTGCACACGGGATTTGGCTACTTTATGATGAGCAGTAAAAACGGGACATATATGATGAGTAGTTAACTGTTCATTCAAAGAAAATATATAGTTAAACATAGTATATACTATGTATACAGTATATATATGTGTGTGTATACATATACTATGTGTATATATTATATATATAGACGTTCTTTGGATCATTTTTGGTGTTGGCGATAATTTTCAAAGTCGCGCCAAGGCTGCACCGTATACTAGGATTTTACCGATTTTGGTATTTTTGCAATTCAGAATTTTTCTTTTTTATGGTTTTTACTGCAATAGAAATCTAGAAATACTGATTTAAAATACTGTATAAAAAATTTATTTATTATAATAATTTATGGATTTAATTAAATTTCTGGTCCTTGGAGATGGTATGAAAAAGTTCTCTATTGATAAATTATATGTTTATTATTTTGCAGCTTTAGCGCAAGTTATGGGCTTATTCATTTACTTTTAATTACTTTATTTAGAATTTTCATTCTTTTGAAAATTTACCTGCTACTTACTAGAAGCAATTGACACAGTAATGGGTATGAGTTCAGATCTCAGTAAAGGTGGAATTTTCCCGAATATCTTATCTATTAAGTCTTTTTCAGAAAATATACAAGAATTAGACCGTAAAAAGTATGGCAAAAAATGAAACGGACAAAAAGTTAATCATAATTAGCAGAGAGTTTTAAATTTCAATGGTTTGAAATATTATGCATCTTAAGAAAAATTAACGATGATATCACAAGCAGAATATTACCATCCTGGTTTTTATTTTCATAATGCGCACAACAGTAAAAATACCTGGGATTAAAATCTTGAAATAAACTCTGTAAATTCATACTTCAATCAAAGAGTAATAGCTTGCTGGCATTCAAATTACTTTCGCTCATTACAACTGCATCAATATCATTCTCAATTACAGCAGACACTTCGACAACATAAGAGAAACACATTAGAAAAATTTCTAGTTTTGCCTCCACTAAGTCTTTCTGTACGCGCACAAAATAGAAAGGCAGACAAAGTAGTAGTATGTTCGATTTGGGATAGGACGTCAGTCTAGGTACCCAGGTATATCGAGCACCGTTCCACAAGAACTTGGCGATAATCCAAGGGGCACCCTAAAATACAGACTAACCCCTATCACGCCATATTTACTTCCGTTTGCATAAAAAGTGTCACCTACATTTCTAAAGAAGCTAAACTGTAGCCATCAAAGCTGTTCTCCGAACATTACGCAAGCTGTCTTTTTTCCTCTTTCCCAACAGGAAAAAGTCGATTTAATTATCTGGCAACACTAATGTGAAGTTGTAGAGCAGTAGAAGTTTTGCTTTCAAATTTTGGAATGTTCAGAAATTTGGGAATTCTTCAAATGTTGTTGAGGTTTGGTCGGCGATGCAAAGATCATCGCGGTCGCAAAGTATTCAGTATGATTCAAGATAATAAAGAAAAGTTTTATTACATCGGTGCGAGCATTGGCACCGGAATTACACTGATGATTTTCAGTGACAAACTCCAAAAGTTTGGTACGAAACGCGACATTGGCTTGGTCCGAGCGAATCCACACTCAAAACCCGTGAGTTAACAATATATTTATATATATATTTAAAATATTTCATGTTCTCTGATACCATTCAGAAATATTCTGTAGATGCGTCATATATAATCAAAAATACAAAAATTTCTATGTAATTCTTTTTTAAACTATATTTGATTAGTATTAGTGGTTAGTTGTGCATAGGAAGTAATTCGTACTAGTTTGTCATAAAGTATCGTCATTCTTCGACACTTAATAGTCAATTAACCTTTACAAGCAGAGAATTATGAATTGAATAATTGATACAAAAAATGAATAAGTTTCAATGACATGTAATGATACGGAGCTAAAAAAATTAATACATGGAAAAATTATGTTTCCCTCATCGGCAAAGTTTTATTTCATTATATTTTATCTTCAGCTGAAGTCTAGTCCAAGTGACTGCAGAGCTTCTCAATCTCGTAATTTTGTTACGTTAAACATTTCTTAAAATTTATTTCAGTTTTTTGCTAATCTTTGGAATATAGTAACAGGTAGTTTGGCGACATTTTGGTAAGGCAATAAAGGTTACTAGCTAGGACTTTAGTAGTGGAGATGGATAAAGTCAAGAGTGTGCGCAATGCCATTTTTGTGCAATTCTGGGATGTTTTTTTAAGTGAAAATAGGTCGATGTGTACATGGATGATACCGTGTATGTGCAGTTCTTAAAAATGCGGCAAGCGGTGGGCGATTCTGCACTTTCTCCCAATTTCGCACCTAATCTTCGTCATGATTAAGCACCTTTGTTCCATAAAAGTTCTAGCATAAGCGTAATTCGGCTAGCAGATTGTTGGGAAAAAATATTGAGTAAAAAAAAAAAAATGCCTTTACTTCGTGAAAACAAAATGGCGTTCAAACAGAAACTAGCAGGTTGCTGTAGCAGGGTTGGTCGCCAAAAAATCGCCAAGTTACCATAATCCAAAGATCAATCCAGTTTTTTTCTGATTAGTCAGAAAATTAGTTTGGTTTTCTAATACTAGATGGGTGAAACTGTTTAATTGCTGCATTATAAAGTCATCGTTATCAGTCTCATTAACACTGAGTTTCTAGTAATTAATCATTTATTATGTTGATTCTCAGTTGTATGCAGATGGTGAAATTTGTTAATGTATTTATCATTTTCAGCAACAGTTAGCCAGAAGTATTAGTGAAATTATTGTGGGTTAAAATGTACTGTTATGTGATTTCATTATTATCTATGTATTATTATTGTGGCTTAAAATGTATTGTATGCTGTTATGTGAACTGATACAGTACAAAGTCCGTAATCCGGACTCATTGGGATTTCGGCGATTCCGGATGAGGGGTTTTTCCGGATTATAGATCATCAATTTAAATCTGGTAAGATGGCATGCAGAAATTATACAATTAAAAATGTGAAACCGTAATTTATGAAATAAAGAGCAATTATGATCTAAAAGGTATCAAAAAAAGGCTTAATATTTGTTTGTTTACTTTATTAAACATTTCTTTCAATGTAAGTTGTTTAAATTGCTTCGTTTTGTGTGCTAAACTCCCATGTGTAAACATTAAACGCGCATGCGTAAGGCATACAAAAAGAAAAAAGTTTGTGGCTTTGAGGTCCGGATTCTAGATCATTTTGGATAATGGACATCTGGATTACGAACTTTGTACTGTACTAAAGTTTTGAGAATTATTAGGTTATTTATAATTTTTTTTATCTGATTTATAATTATATCTGTTAATATTATCTTGTATTATTCTAAATAAAAGTTTCATGAATTGTGAACATCATCGAAAATGCCTGTTTGAATTGGATTATTCAATTATGGCTAAGCAGATTTGAACTTAGTATCATTCATGTTTTAATCAAGAGTCCTTCAGGAGATGAAATATAGAAATCTCGCATTTGTTTTGATTAAAATGAGTTACTATAGGTTGCAAATTGGCGAATTCTTTTGAAAAGATTGCCAACTATCAATATTTATTGTAAGTCAGCAACATAATCGCCATAAAAAAATGAGCAATTTAAAATGAAAATTTTATTACTTGAATAAAAATTTATCGTGTTCATTATTACACATATTATATGATACATTGCCGTTGCTCTCCATATGTGCACAGCAATCTGTTTTTGCTTAAAAAAAAAAGAGAGAATTGAAGAAATTTGGGTAAAAATATATTTACAGGTACCCTGTGGCATAAATTGTCAGTTTTTGGTAATACATGGATACAGAGTTTGTGCAATTCTTTGACTTGTTATTTTGGCTTAGTGTAGCGGCGATCAAAAATTGCCGTTACACTATGCCAAGATACCATTTACTAAAACCCATTTACTAAATACAAGAATTGCACAGGCTCAGTATCCATGTACACATCGACCTATTTTCACTTAAACTAAAATCGGAAAATTGCACAAACTTTGCATTGCGCACTCCCTGAACTTTGTCCATGTACACATCGATCTATTTTCACTTAAAAAGCCAAAGGAGCAGCCAATAAAAAATATATAATCTCAGTAAACTACATTTTAAATCAAACAGTCAAATAACATAAAAAAGGAAATTCATCTTAGCACTACACAAAGAAAATATCCACTTACTTTGTTTAAAAATTTCCCTGTCTTCAGTCTTAACAGCATCCAAAAACTTCCTAGAATTATCTGAACTAGAATCTGTATAGTGGCATCGCTACATAAATTCACAAAGAGTCAAAAATATCTTTCATACAGCCGGGTATTGGACCATACACATTTCCTTCCAACGAACAGAAACTTATAATGGCTGCTAAGGAAACCTTAATTTATACACCAGTCAATTAATGCTCTTTTCCTCTTTCATTCCAAATTGTACAGAAACTTCAAATTAATCTTTCCACATTCAGCCATTTTACCATCTAAATCAGAAAACAGCAACGTACTTCTTAACCAGCACACACAACAAGCCCTTTCAAATCTTTTCTTATCGTTCAAATTGACTGCAATCACGCAACCAATTATGTCATAATAGGGTTTCCGTAACACTCAACTACTCAGATTACCATAAATGAAATAACAACTTGGCGATAAATGAAACAACAACTTCGTAATAATACAAGGGAAGGGGCACCTAATTTTGGTAATACCTAGTCTAACCTAAATTTGGTATCGTACACAGTCATGGCATGGTGCATATTAAAAGTCATATAGGTACTAACGGAAAATCCCGTTGACCACAAGAGACGGCACCAATTGCACCAAACCAAAAAAACCTATTTACTAAATACAAGAAAAAAAGGTAAAAGTATAGTTTAGGGTACCCCTTGGCGATTTTTGGCGGTACATGGATACCGATTTTGTGCAATTGTTCGTCTTGTTATTTTGGCTTGCGAAGCGGTGATTTTTGCACCAAAAATCGCCGCTCTACTCTAACAGAGAAATATTTTCCTTTTATTGGAAATCATAAAAAGAAAGGAATCAAATCGCAACTTTCTGATATGATGCACACCAATGTCATGGAAGTCATATAGGTTCTATTTTCACCATTTAAGAATATGCAGTTTTAAAATTAACACATCAATTAAATCAATTAAAAAACAGACAACGGTACTTCAATGTTAAAGTGGCCACTGAAGGTATTTCCTTGCTAAAGTCATGTCAATTAAAATTAATTTTGCAAAAACTAGAAAAAACTATGGTAACCTTAAAAAAATAAAAAAAAACATAGTTATGTGATTTATAAAATGTGTGCAATGTGCATAATTTGTGTAGTGACAACACTGTACACTCTGTTAGATTTGTGTAATTCTGTGATTTTTTTTTAAGCCAAATTAGGTTGCTATGTTCATAAGGAGAACCAAGTACCATTTTATCTCATCTTACATATTGCCATCACATCAAAAGAAAACAATTAAAAATGCAGTTTAAAGTACAAATTGGAATCATTAAATAAAGATTATATGATTACATTAAATATTATACTGGCTATATTATATGATGCATTATTGTTGTTTTTTGTACTCAGTTATTTGTTTTCACTTAAACTGGAAATCAGCATAGTTGTGGCATTGTATGCATTGAACATTATATTATATTTTATGATATATTACCTTTTTGTGATACAAGTTTACTGTTATTATTAGTATCGCATGTTTGCCAATGCTAGCAGGTAGTCTTCTGATTTTGGCAACCGATCAAGGTACCCAGACAATGCATAACCTCAAAAAAATATCCACAATCCCATAAACTCCAGTCATCAAAAAAATATGATTGCCTAAAAATTATTACATAGCAGGGAAAAAAGTTAAGATTAAAATCAGTAGCTAACAACAAAATCACCAAATCTGGCATGCACTCCATCTTCTAAAGTGCTGTTTGCGATTGGTACATAAGGACACTTTAGGTCTGAGGATAAATAACATGCAAATTTAGTGCCTTGTTCATTGCCTTCCCTTGTGGGAAGAGGGAACTACAGTTTAGATATACAGTACAAAGTCCATTATCTGGACGCCCATTATCCAAAATGATCTATAATCCGGACCTCAAAGCCACAAACTTATGTATGCACGTAATGCATTTATGTCTGCGCGCTTCCGGTAGTGAAGAAAGTGACAGAGAAGTTATTGAAAATGAAAAAATTTCGATTGACAAGTTAATTGGTATTCTCGACACAGCAATTACAGGACTTGAACAGTAGAACTTTGTAACTGAACAAGAAATTATGTCTGTTTATAGAATTAAAGAGAAAATATTAGCACAAAAAAATGAAGCAACTTAAATGACTTATATTGAAAGAGATGTTTAATAAAGTAAATAAATAAATATTAACCTTTTTTTTTTTTTTTTTTTTTTTTTTTTGTAAATTTTGATACTCTTTAGATCATAATTGCTCTTTATTTCATAAATTACAGTTTCATATTTTTAATTGTATAATTTCTGCATGCCATCGTACCAGATATAAACTGATGATATATTATCCGTAAAAACCCCTGATTCAGAATCGCCAAAGTCCCGACGAGTCCGGATTACAGACTTTGTACTGTAGTAGCCACTCAGCCTTTTGTGTACATTCTCCAGAAAGGACTGAATGGACTGCCTTTGGGCAATATATAATTTCTTTCCCTACTGAAGGTAGTGATTTCATCATGTGTCTTTGAGTTACCTATCTAACAATCATGTCCTTATACAATGAAAGTTAGTTCTGAGATGTGTACAGGATTGCTTATTTTTCCTGCTATTAACTTTTTGAGATGCATTTATTTGAAATAATACAAAACTGTTTTAGTTTTCTGGCAAAATTTAATCTCTAATGTCATTGGATTTGTCTTGGGAAGTACTTTGAAAAAAGGCAATGCCGAATAATCTAATGGGTTATATAAAATTATATAATTGTGATTTTTTGTATATTTATATAGTATTTGTTTTTGTCTTAGTTTATTTTATAGACAGGAGTTATAACAAGCAGCTTTTGTTCTGATCTTTAACATGACTTCTTCTTTCATTTCTTCAAGCTGTGTGATATTTATCAAATACAGCTCGTGACTGTTTATATTTTTCGTGACTGTGTTTTCATTCTTCTGCTTTGCTGTCTTATCTTGTATATTTCATGATATAAACATTCCTTGTTTAATATAATATTTAGTAACTATTAAAATCATAAATGAAAAAGAAACATTTTTAAGCAAAATTTCAACATAAAAATTAATTTAATGTTAATTTAGTTTTAAAAAAGTGTATTTCTCTGGAATTAATGCCAGTTTTGTGTTCAGTAGTAAAATTAATTAATATTTATTATTAAATATTAAATACTTAATGTTAAAAAACATATATTTTAAAAGAAAAATGTTTAGCTAGTTGAAGAATGTGTGCATCTGCAAGTTAGTAACCTTTTAATTCTCACCAGGACCAATATAAAAGGAAGTACCATTTTATTTAATGAAGGATTTTATATTTTAAAATGACTTAAACTGAATTTTGCCTGATTTTTAAATGTGTTACTGCTTTCGTTGTATTCTGTGGGTTGTACACTTTTGCCATTGTTTTTAGTTTAATCCAAAATGTTTAATTTATTACATGCAAAATCATTATGGTTGTCTCTGTTAATACCTTGAACTATTTCACTGTAATTTATTGTCATCTGTTTGTTGAAATAATCATGACATTGATTTTATAATGAAATATTCCTCATTCATTATTAGTTTGCGTTGTTTAAATTATGGTAAAATATCTTAAATTACTTCATTATGTTCTTCCTTTCTTCCTCAGTGGCACGACAGCCCAGGGTGGACCCTGGCTTTCTCACTTCACTATCTACTATGTAAAAAATGAAGTGATGTTACAGCGTGTGTTTGTTTCTATGATTATGATAATATAATCAACATTATGACCAGATGTGATGTGTTAAGAGCTTCATTGAATGCTGTCAGGAACAGTAAACAAAATTAAATCTATAAAGTAATAAGTAACGTAGTAAATGAAAAGTAATTAAAATTAAGTGAATTATAAAAAATTAATGACCAGATGTGATGTGTTAAGAGCTTCATTGAATGCTGTCAGGAACAGTAAACCAAATTAAATCTATAAAGTAATAAGTAATGTAGTAAATGAAGAGTAATTAAAATTAAGTGAATTATAAAAAATTAATGATAAGTAGATAATTAATATAATATTGTACTCTATAAGCAGAACAGCAATCATGTATTTAAATCAATCTTGTGCCGGCAAAGTTAGACATCTAATATCAGGGGCATAGCTAGAGGGGCCAAGGGGGAACATCTGACCCCAGATGCAGCATACAAGGGGGGTGCAGAACTGATGTAATAAGTTTTTAGCAGTGGCGTAGCTAGGGTGGGGCAAGGGAGGACATCTGTCCCCAGGCGCAGCATCTAGGGGCCACCAAATTGATGCTACGAAATTTTTTACTGAAATGCTTTCTATTCTGGGCACACAGAAAGGGGTGCAAATTGTTGTCCCCAGGCACTGGAGTTCCAGCTACGCCACTGGTTTTTGGAATGAAATGTTTCCCATTCTTGGCAAACACGAGGGCCTTTTTTTGTGGGGGAAGGGGGAAGCTGACAAAAAGTTTAACCTGAACAAGAATTTTCCAAAACAATCTATAAAATTTTGTAAATTAGCACCAAGGGTTTTTTACAGAACTCACCAAAGCTTTACTGTATTTCACCCCCACCAGGGAAAGTACAGCATGTATTCAGTATAAAGTGACCACATTTTCATTTAGACAAGGTGGGACAAATGGAATGAAATGAGAATTATAATTTAGTTATGAAAGCAATATTTCAAAAAAATTTTGACCAATAATTCAAAAAAATATATTTTATTATATACATTCATATACTTGTCTATAAATATACAAAAGTATATTTATTATTAACTATTGATAACTATAAAAATATTTGTAAAAAAAACAATAATTTGAATACAGTCAAAAGTCGTTAATCCGGACTCGTCGGGACTTCGGCGATTCCGGATTATCGATTTTTCCGGATTATAGATCATCAGTTAAATCTGGTAAGATGGCATGCAGAAATTACAAAATTAAAAATATGAAACCGTAATTTATGAAATAAAGAAAAATTATGATCTAAAGGGTATCAAAATTTACAAAAAGAAAAAGCTTAATATTTATTTGTTTACTTTATTAAACATTTCTTTCAATGTAAGTTGCTTCGTTTCATGTGATAATACTTTCTCTTTAATTCTATTAAACAGACATAATTTCTTGTTTAGTTACAAAGTTCCGCTGTTCAAGTCCTATAATTGCTGTGTTGAGAATACCGACTAATTTGTCAATCGAAATGTTTTCGTTTTCAATAACCTCTGGGTCACTTTCTTCACTATCGGAAGCGAATTATAATGACGAGGAACTTGATTTAAATCATATCAAAGACGGTGTACATCGAAATGAAATACTACACTTAGTACGGAATTATAAACCAAATAAAATAAAAACATCTGCCCTGAAGATAAGGATAGTGCTGACAGATCAACTTCCAATCCGCGGCGTGAAATTGATAAACAGATTTCGGATTTCAAAACATACTTTCGCTTTGTAGATACAAATTACATATTAGTAAATATATATCGGAAATTCTATTTGACATAATCTTTCTAATCTATCATAATCTAATAATGACGTTTCTGCCCCCCCCCCTCTGCGGCAGAGCAGCGTGAAATTGATTAACAGATTTCGGATTTCAAAACATACTTTCGCTTTGTAGTAAATATATATCGGAAATTCTATTTGGCATAATCGAAAGTTCAAGCTTACTTTTATAAAATTGCTCTAACAGTCTGCAAAAAATAATAAGCCGTATCCATTTCGAAGATTAAGGAACAACGCAATCTGCAACATTAACTGAATTAGATAACTTTAGCTTAGCGTATAACTCCGTTACACATTAAACGCGCATGCGCACAAACATATTCGCAGCCGTAAGGGTCTTACACGCTCTCGTAAACGCCTGTGCGCATGCGTGAACGCGACGCATGCGCAGAAAGTTTGTAGCTTTGAGGTCTGGATTATAGATCATTCCGGATTATGGGTGTCCGAATTAACGACTTTTGACTGTATTATGTTTTTTAATTTATTTAATATTTTATTTTAAAAAATTATGATTTTCTTTCATGGTTATATTTTTTAATCTGAGTGAATACTTTGCAGTAGATTCAGATCATTTATTAAAATGTCGTGAAATTTTTCACATGAATTGGTCAGATTATATTTTAGGCTTAATACAGATTTTAAAGTTTAAACGTTCAACTGCATTTTTTTCAATTGTCCATATTTTATTGATGCTACTCAGCCTGTATTGCTGCATTTGTTCTATTGTTGCATACTCTATTGTTGCATTTGTTCCTGAAGGGAGAGTGCATGTTCTACAATTTTCAAAACATTATCGTAAGGAATATTATTTGGTTTAAAATGAAGGAATAACTTCATCCATTTTTAGTCTGTTTCCATATTTGCAGACAACCAACATTTAATTTTTCCATCAGTAACGTATCATTTTACCAACGACAGCTTATCAAAAAATTATCATTTTTGCAAATATTATTTTTTGGAAAGTGGTTACTAATATATTAAAAAGATTTTTTCCACATATTCTCATAAAATCTCTTTTTTTTTAGTGTCACCCAATGAAAGTTTTTAATATCCTTGAATTCAACTGCCCGTTCTTCAAGATATTCCAAGCAGTTATTGTAAAAATTTATGACTTCTTTCAGAACATTAGGTAGTTTAATATGGCACCTTGTTCTTCCAACCTAGTGATGTCCTTCCGAATAACTAAAAGAACATAATTTTTATCAATTCTTTCTCGCAATTTTGTTTTTAAATTATTGATTTCATTTGACACTTCCGTAATTGAAATTTTGTCCCCTTCAATAATTTTCACAGCATTGTGAAATAATGTAGCATGGTTGTGAATGAACTGAAGACAAATTTGTGATGTGTCATTTTCAAAAAACAGCTGCAATATTCTTGGACATTTATCTTGTGATAAAAAGTATGATTTTAATGGTTGATATATTTTTTAATATTTTCTACAGGTGGTAAAAGAGCTAGCCATCACGTTTTGCTGTAACCAATAATTCTTTTATATTCAATTTCTGCGCTTTCACAAAAATCCTTCAAACTTTCGACATGCACAGTATATATATATATATATATATATATATACTGTCAAAAGTCTTTAATCCGGACTCGTCAAAACTTCGGCGATTCCGGATTATCGATTTTTCCGGATTACAGATCATCAGTTTAGATCTGGTGAGATGGCATGCAGAAATTATAAAATTAAAAATATGAAACTGTAATTTATGAAATAAAGAATTATGATCTAAAGGGTATCAAAATTTACAAAAAAAAGCATAATATTTATTTGTTTACTTTATTAAACATTTCTTTTAACGTAAGTTGTTTAAGTTGCTTCGTTTTATGTGATAATACTTTCTCTTTAATTCTATAAACAGACATAATTTCTTGTTCAGTTACAAAGTTCCGCTGTTCAAGTCCTATAATTGCTGTATCGAGAATACTGACTAATTTGTCAATCGAAAATTTTTGTTTCAATAACCTCTGTGTCACTTTCTTCATTATTGGAAGCGAATTATAATGATGAAGAATTTGATTTAAATCATATCAAAGATGGAGTACATCGAGATGAAATACTACATTTAGTAAGGAATTATAAGCCAAATAAAATAAAAATATCTGCCCTGAAGATAAGGATAGTGCTGACAGATGAACTTCCAGTTCATTGCACGCCGCGACGTCCCCCTCCCCCCGCAGAGCAGTGTGAAATTGATAAACAGATTTCGGAATGGTTAGAGAAACAAAGGATATGCCTTTATCCATTTTTTGCAGCAATTTCACTTTTCGTTTCGAAACATACTTTCGCTTTCTAGATTCTTTGGCAGCTCCAGCATCAGGAATTCTATTTGACATAATCGAAAGTTCAACCTTACTTTTATAAAATTGCTCTAACAGTCTGCAAAAAATAATAAACCGGATCCAATGCGAAGATTAAGGAACAACACAATCTGCAACATTAACTGAAATAGATAATTAGATAATTTTAGCTTAGCTTATACCATCCGTTATACATTAAACACGCTTGCATAAACGTATTATGTGCATGCATGAATGCATTATGCATTGACGCATGTGCAGAAAGTTTGTAGCTTTGAGGTCCGGGTTATGGGTGTCCGGATTAACGACTTTTGACTGTATATATATATATATATATATATATGAATAAATTTTTGCAATAATATTTTCAACATCCACTGGAAGTGTCAGATGCTGTTTGAATAGTATTATGTAGAGTGTGTGCTGCACACCCTACTCGAATAGTTTTTTGGTTCAAACATTCGTTAAGTTTCATAGAAACGTTATTGATGCCTCTTCTAGCTTTTCCACCAAAATTTGCATTAGTGTCAGCAATAAAATTATTATTTTTATTATTTTTATTTTAAAATAGTGCTGATTGAATCAAAAATTATTCGTGAAGTTTCACCCAGCAGCCACCCAGACAGTATAGTGGTTAGGGGAGGCCTGACTGTGGTACCGAAGGGCCTGGGTTCGAATCCCGGAGAAAGTATGGTTGTAACTAACTAGGAAGCAATGGTGGCCCACCTATCAGTTGTCTCCATAATAAAGAGATCACCATATCTGGCTTTAGTATAGATTAATGGACTCTGTTACAAAACTGAACCGTTCACAATCTGAAATTGGATAAAAAAAAAAGTTTCACCCAGCAATGAAACAAAATCTGATATTCTAATTTTAATTCCTGTTTCTGGATCAGAAAGTCTAACAATAGTGGGAAATAATTTTAAATATTTGTGGTTGGAAGCATCATAATATATGGATATAAATGTGCATATATCTAATTCTTTCTGCAATTGTGAAAACGAATATGGTGAAAAACATTACAAATAATTGCTTTGGTTTTTGTCCTTGCACATGCAAATTTTTTGTTGTACAATGTTTTGATCATTTGTGATGTACAATCAATTGATCTGAAAGTTTGATTGTCGTTTATGTGTGGGAAGCAAATAGATTGAATGTCGTTTATGTGAGAAGATGATATCATTTGGTTAAATTATTTATAAAAAAAAAAAAAAAAAAAAAAAAAATGAAGGCTCTGTTATTTAATTGTGTAAAGGACACCCTAAATTTTAACGATGCTTATCCATGCCCTTCAGCCCTTCAGCTAATGCTAGCTGTTCCTCCGTTAACAATACATATTCCTTGACGCGATGTAACGACAATGATCGAACACCACTGAGTAAATTTAACTCGTTACATCGCCTAATTTAGTTTACTCTGCATGCATTTTATGTGTTTTTTATTTCTTTATATTCACTATAATAATTAATAAAAAATAGGTAATATATTTTTACAGTACATTTACAATAAGAAATGCAGATGTTTTCTAAAAAGCGGGACATTGTTAAAAATTGGGACATGTGGTCACTTTAATTCAGTACTAGTATAATATCTAACTTGAACATCAGAAGCTAATAGCCATACTAATAGCTGAAAGAAGTATTTCATAGAAATGGAATTTCTGGTTGATACTGAGCAGTAACATAGCTATGGGGTAGGAGGACATCTGCGTGACCTTCGGGAATTTAGATGGCCTGGTCAGCTTCAAAGTCACGTGATTTGATGCCACGAAAGGCGTCTGAACTTTCACCCTTCACTCTGCACTGCGGACATTGCAAGCTAAGAATTCTACGTTAGTTTGTGTGCTGTACATTAACATTTCACTCTGTTTTTTTATTATTCATGTATTTCTTATTACTAAATTTGAGTTAAATAATTTAAGTAAAGTAGTTATGCTATTTTGGTTAATAGTTAATTACAGATAGTTAAGTTTACTTATTTCTTTAATATTTGTTAATAAATATAGCTATCGACTTCTATATAGAGCTAAAATGAGTTAAGTATCCTTTCATTTCTGCACGATGTTGCGTTCCAAGTTGCAAATCGAATTATTATAAAACCATTGAATATATATGTATATAGGTATTCAAGTTTCCAAAAGATACATTAAAATGAGATTTCTGGATATTAAATACCAAATGAGAGTTGTATATGAGAAATATTTTTGAGAAGATGATATCATTTGGTTAAATTATTTATAAAAAAAAATTGAAGGCTCTGTTATTTAATTGTGTAAAAGACACCCTAAATTTTAACGATGCTTATCCATGCATTTTTTTCTGGTTATCCAAAATACTTAACTGAGAATCCAACTTCTCCAAGGATGAGCGCAGAGGAAAAAAGAGCCAATATGGATAAACATATTTTTAATGAATTTTTGAAAAAGGACAAAATTGCATCTTTTGAGGATTTTTCTTCTTCATTATGGAATAAACTAAACATTTCAGATGATTCAAATATAATTTCACATAAAATTTGCTGATGGAAATTTGTATTTTATTGCTCAGTTTTAATCTACAGCCTAAAATTTGGAAAAGTATCTATGTATCACTTCATATGAATATAGCAGTGTTTCTTGTACAAGAAGCTGTTGAAATGGGAGTACAGTAAAATTCCAGAAATCCGCAAAGCTTGGGACCAGAGGTTGTGTGGATTTTAGGATTTTACAGATTTCATGACAGAAAAGAAAAATCGTAATATTCAGACTAAAAGTGCAAAATAAATAAGGTGTATTAGATACATTTAATTAAGTTATTATATACATTATTGCAATAACTTATTACAGTCATAAGTCGTTAATCCGGACTCGTCGGGACTTCGGCGATTCCGGATTATCGATTTCTCCGGATTATAGATCATCAGTTTAAATCTGGTAAGATGGCATGCAGAAATTACAAAATTAAAAATATGAAACCGTAATTTATGAAATAAAGAAAAATTATGATCTAAAGGGTATCAAAATTTACAAAAAGAAAAAGCTTAATATTTATTTGTTTACTTTATTAAACATTTCTTTCAATGTAAGTTGCTTCGTTTCATGTGATAATACTTTCTCTTTAATTCTATTAAACAGACATAATTTCTTGTTTAGTTACAAAGTCCCGCTGTTCAAGTCCTATAATTGCTGTGTCGAGAATACCGACTAATTTGTCAATCGAAATTTTTTCGTTTTCAATAACCTCTGTCGCTTTCTTCACTATCGGAAGCGAATTATAATGACGAGGAACTTGTTTTAAATCATACCAAAGACGGAGTACATCGAGATGAAATACTACATTTGGTAAGGAATTATAAGCCAAATAAAATAAAAACATCTGCTCTGAAGGCAAGGATAGTACTGACAGATCAACTTCCAATTCATTGCGCGCCGCTGCGTTCCCCCCGCCGAGCAGCGTGATTTCGTATTTCGAAACATACTTTCGGTTTAGATCCTTTACATATTAACAAATATATATAGGAAATTCTATTTGATAGAATCGAAAGTTTAAGCTTACTTTTATAAAATTGCTCTAACTGTCTGCAAAAAATAATAAGCCGGATCCAATTCGAAGATTAAGGAACAACGCAATCTGCAACATTAACTGAATTAGATAATTTTAGCTTAGCTTACACCGTCCGTTATACATTAAACTCGCATGCGTAAACGTTTTATGAGCATGCACACAAGCATATTCGCAGCCGTAAAGGTCGCGCATCTAAACGCCTATGCACATGCGTCAACGCGACGCATGCGCGGAAAGTTTGTAGCTTTGAGGTCCGGATTATAGATCATTCCGGATTATGGGTGTCCTAATGGGACCAGAGGTTGTGTGGATTTTAGGATTTTGCGGATTTCATGACAGAAAAGAAAAATCGTAATATTCAGACTAAAAGTGCAAAATAAATAAGGTGTATTAGATATATTTAATTAAGTTATTATATACATTATTGCAATAACTTATATGCATTAAATTATTATTACATATATAAACTGATTATAATATTCATTTTATTATATATACATAGCATCGAGGTTTGCCGATTTCGCCTCATGCAAAGATTACCGGTTTTGGATTCCAATGTTAGAATCACTGTCGCTGTAAAATTTCAACAGCTTTTCTTTATTTTTCTGTATATCATACACAATTGTATCGCAATTCCATACGATTCTGCTATAAACCGAGGAGTAGTACCTGTCTCCATCTTTTGCAGAATTTGCACTTTTTGCATTACTGTCAATGCAACGTGTTTACGTTTTTCAACGTTGCAAGCAGTAAAATTATGAGTCTGTTTCTTATCTGTAATTGTGTTAAAAAGGGCTGAAATTAAAAATATTCTTAGTTTATCCACAAAATATCCGAATAAAAAAAATGCAGCACTAAATAATCTCGTGAAATAACAAAGCTCAGAAAATACAACAACGTGAATCGTTAACTTAAAAGAAGACTTGAGTGAATTGTCTGCTTTCTTACCTCGATACAGATTAGAGAAGAAAAAACTTTTATCATGATGTCAATCATTTGGTATTTCCGTAATGACTCATTATTATTCGGTAAGTATTTTTTCTTCAATATTTTGTACTCAATGTTGCGTTTCCGGAACCTATAAAATGAATGTTTATGTTTTGAGAGGCAACGCGGATTTCAGAAGTTGGGGGATTTCAGGTCGGCGGATTTTCGGTATGACTGTATTTAAAAATATATTAAATGGAAATACGAAATTTATGGCCTGAATTTGAAAACATTTATAGTTATGTCAAAAGAATAATATTAAAAGCATTAAAATCTAACTATAACTTATTAGTATATAACTGGGAAGCATACGTCGAATAAAAATCACTTGAGGAATAGAACATTTTATTTTGGAACAAATGAAGATGAGTAATAAAAGTAAAATGGCTAGAAGTACTGGTATTTGCTTATTCATTATACATTATCCCACCAGCCACCGAGCGGTAAAATCACTGAACACTGGCATTTCTGACCTGCGTTTGAATCCAGGCAAAGGGGCTGGCTGCAAGGGCATTTTCATGATTTTCCCGTGTATAACGTGTATACGAGCCAGTTTCCCTTAGAAAGTCCTTCGCAAAGGCAGCCCTCAGACAGATAGCCCTAGTTTGCTTTGCTGTAATAAACTAAATCAAGTCAAGTGAAATCATTATATAGTAAGTAAGCTGCTTATTATAGTTTCCTCTATGATAGTCAACTAATTTGCCTTCTATCCATTGACTATCTCTGAAAAATCCTAGGCCTGTTAAACTTGATGTATCAATGAACTTCAAAAATTACTGAAACATGAACAATTCGTGAATTTATTTATTAATGAAGATTGAGTGAAAAAGGTGACATAGATAGGAAAAAAAATCATTGGCTTTCCTAAGAATCTTGAAAGTATTGAAGCAACATCTGTTCAGTCTTTTATATGATTTCTCTATTATCAGATTATAAAGATATCATTACATTAGTAATAATTCATTACATTTCAGACATCAATACATTTGTAAATATTAATTAACGTTGCACAAAATTACGCTTTATTTAATTTACATTGGCAAATGCCAAGAGGATTTCGGGAAATTTTAATTTTTCTGCGACTTTTGATCTTTTGTTCTTTTTGTTAGATAATAACTGAAATGAATAAAAAGTACTTTTGCATACTTTTGAAAGTTTTAAAGCATTGGGTATATTACTAATCATTCATTCAAGTTCTTAAAATCAAAAATGCAATAATGATTAATAAACTATATTGTGATAAAGAAAAATCAGTTCTATATCTTTTAATTGGTTAAATAGTGTTTATAATTTGTCAGTTAATTATTTATACTTTGGGATCTTTCCTTCCCCTTTCCTTCACATCTACGAAATTAAACCTGCAAAATGTAGGATCAATGAAATCAACAGTAAATTTTGTCAATATATTTTTCAGAGTATTTATTAAAGAATTTTATTTTAGTATTTAGTGGAATTAAGAATAATCAAACTATGAAGATTTATTTATGTGAATAAATAGCCACATTTATTTATTTATTTTATAACTTTGTTTTTCAGCAAATTCTAAAAAGTATAAAAATAATTATACAAAATAATGTAAAACATTGGATAGAAAATTTCGTGAATATTTCTTAAAGTAATACCTATGAATCTATGAATCTTAACTATAACTGAATAAATGACCTTTCATATTCTCTGAAAATCTAATTATATACATTATTTAAAACAAATGAATCTAAGCATTTAACGAAACGTGCATATTCAAACTTGAAGCGAAGTCACGAAAGACTCTGACACCTTCCATGACGTCACTCTGTAGCTAACCAGGCCATGTTCTTCTAGTTGGCCATGACATCTGTTCCTGGATGCAGCTTCCAGGGGATGCCAATTAATGTTCCCCTTTATATTTTGGTGTATAGGAGGAGGCACAAAATCTTCAGTTGTCCTGAGTTGCTGATAACCCTATCTGTGCCTCTGCTACTGAAATTAATCATTTGGGATTGAGCTAAATTTGGGTCGGAATTACGATGTTAAAAGCTCAAAAATACCACAGCTAAGCTCAGGATGAATTTAAGCACTTTGCGTAAATTAAATATTTTGTTCAAATTTTTATGTAATTGTTACTATTTAAATATTCAGTTTTCTTTATTGGGGCATTTAGTCAGTATTATGCTTTGGAAATTAAATCAAATGCCAAATTGAAATTAAATCCTTACTGGGAAGCTAGAATTATTTCTAAACATATAACCTAATGAACTTTTGATTTTCTACCTTTTGCATATTAATTTAAATTTATAAATATTATCATATGTGATTATAAAATTCCATAAAAAGTTTAATGTTATTATTTCTTGTAGATCAAGGATGAAGACGTACAGATGTCCCAGTTAACTCAGAGAGAACGGAGGTTTATTAAATTTGCTTCAGTTGAATATGATGGGCAATTATATATGACACCTCAAGATTTTTTAGATTCTGTAACTGATACTGATCCAAGACGTAAGTACGGCTAATTTTCTTTCTTTTCTTTTCCTTTCTTTTTTAAATGTTTCTTCTGTATTTAATTTAAAAGTTTCTTTGAAGCCAAAAGTGATAGGGATCAGCATGGACTTGCTGTCATCTAAGACAGCATGATGTAATGTTTAGAGTTATCAAGTGCTTCTCTATTTTTTTTTTTTTAGCCCAAAGGAGCTGTTTTTCCAGAAGGGTTATTAACTTCATTTTCGCATTTTGCGCTGTTTCGCTATAAATGGTGAATCAGAATCACTTCTTAAATTGTTGCCACCAAATATTAGAGCCCTGTATTGTATTTAACGAAATTAAATAATGAAGAATCTCCATAAATGCATGTATGTTTCTCGTATTGTAATAAGACAATGGTACCTAGAGTAATCAAATTTTGAATAATGTACATCTCATCCCGAATATGGGCATCTGGAGGCCCAAATCTGGAATTTGTTTTATTATGTATTTTATAGTTTGTAAAGCATTTATGAGTTTTTGTTTAAGAAACTCCACAATTTCAAAGCAAGCAATGGCAACACTGTATGGGGGGAAGGGAGAAAATAAATCTTCAGCACACGAGACTGTATATCGGAAATTCTAAAGTATGCTCTTTTAAATATTTTGTGATATTGCTGTTGAATTGAGTTGTATGGTTTAAGTGTGAAGAACAATATAATAAATAAAGGTAACACACAAAGCGCTAAAAAAAAGGCTCTTTAGGCATAAAATAAAATCTAAAAGCCTTCAGGTTTTTTTTTTTTGGGGGGGGGGAGGATAAATACAAAACAAGCTCATAATTTCTCCTGGTATTGTAGTTAAAGTAATGACCTGTCATAAAAATAATGGTAACTTATAATAAATTCTCCATTTTTATCTCTAGCTTATTTCAAAATTTTCATGCATGAATGGGAACATAATGGAAAGACCTAAATTTGCAAATGTGACAAATCGGAAATTTGCAAATTGTTTGAATACATTATACATTACATAACCAAAAATCATTGGATATTCTGTAGTTTCAAATGGATTTATTACTATAACATGGTTACTAATCACCATTTGTTTAAAATTAAAGACTAA
Source organism: Stegodyphus dumicola (assembly GCF_044657685.1). Lineage (NCBI taxonomy): Eukaryota > Metazoa > Arthropoda > Arachnida > Araneae > Eresidae > Stegodyphus > Stegodyphus dumicola. The sequence goes on from NC_140780.1 coordinate 191,944,054, forward strand.
AGATAAGATTGTGGAAAAAAAAAAAGTAAAGACTTAAGATATGATTTAAAAGTAAAGGCTAAAGATAAGATTGGGAGAATTCTTTGCTGCACAGGTGAAAAAAAAAAAAAAAAAAAAAAAAAAAAAAAAAACAGGATTTGATAATCCGAACTTATATATTCAGTTAGAAAGTTTACTGTTCAATTCAATTTACTACTGATGACTATCAACAGTATTATCTCGATGGGAAAATATCAGGAAAGATGTACTCAACCGTACTGATTTAGTCAAGTCCAAGAAACTTAGACATTAGAACCAAGTAATAATTAATATGATTGCTTGCAAAAAAAAAATTTCAAGCAATCATATTAATTATTGCAAATGATTTCCATTTCAACTCTGAAAAAGAGGCTAAAAAAGCTGTAGAAAAATAATTGTATGTGGAAATAACTGCTGGTATCATATGGCAGTCGCTATTTGGAAGGTGATTGTTATGTGCCTTTCACAGTCATGATGCTCCTTAAAAGCTACTAATAACACTTGCTAATGCCCGACATTGTTTGGAATAATGCACAGAACTCCATATTGCGAGAGGATTCTGTGGAGCAATATGTCATAGTGTGTGATTTAGCATGCTGTCAGAGTGTCTAGATTTTGCAAGATACCTAGCAAGTGGCATTTACTGAAGCATATTTAAGGAATGGTGAAATTTAGAATGATTCCTTGTAATATGAGTCTTTGAAATCTCACATTTACCCCAGGCATCCTAAAAAATAATGTGCTTGCAGCACAGTAACAACAGTTTAGAGCAGGCCTTTATTTGTTTTAGCACAATAATTATGCAAATTAATAAAACAAGATCTGAATCATGATAATTTGGATACATGTAAGTGAGGAAGTTTAATTAGCTGCCTTTAGACCATGTTTATTATGCCATTAACAATCATTAGGCTAACCAAAAGCAGTGATCTTTAACTGATGGTGCATGTTCAGCCCCTGAAGCAATTTTATGCAGTATGCAGATACATTTCTTGTAAATTAATTAGCATAATTTTCACAAATCTTTTAAGATTTGAATTGTTTAAAAGTCCAGTTTTATATTATTTTCATTGCCAAAATGAAGCTTGAGTAATGCCGTGGAAAATATAGAGGTAGAGTTAATTATTTATACTGTAAATAGAAATCTTTTTTAAAGATTTGAAGATACAAATTTGATTAACTTTTATTAGTACTTTTCAAAAGATTAATACCATCAATTACAGATTTTTGAAGTAAAAATAATTACTTTGTGTTGAAGTACATTTACATGAGAAGCGATTTTTCCATAATTGAAAATTAATGAGTCTACTAAAAGAATTAAATTGCTGATGAGTATCTGCAGTTTGTGATGATATTTTCTAGTAAGTTTCCTCCAAAGTTATAGACTTTGTGAAAACTGAAATACCATGAGCTGTGGTAGATAAAAATTGTAGTAAGAAACAAAGTGCATAATTATTTACATATAAATATGTATTTTTATATGCATCATAGAAAAATATAATAAATAAAAGAAAAGACCAGTCATTATTTGTCATTTCTTATTCTCAAGTTTTGTCTCTCTAGGGAAGTTTTCATGCATTTCTTTTAATTTAAGAAAGTTATTTAATGGTTATTATGAGGGCAATATGGAAAATAACCTCCATTGTGACATGGTGCTAGTAGTAATGGGTGGAGTGTAGCCATTGTTAGATCAAGCAATCTGTGATTCGGTAAGTGACCTAGTGAGAGTGTCATATTGCCATATGTGTGCTGGTTGTAATATCACAAAATGTGCACTGCTATTGAAATGCCTCATCTAATGGTAACATTTCTGAGATGTTGAAGTTTTTCAAACAGCATCAATGATAAATTAGGTACCTTGTAAAAAAGAGCGTGCTTGCTTAGCTGCATGAGTAATAAATGCTGTGATAGTGCAATAAATCTAGTGCAGCAATTATGTGAGAAATTAAAAGGCTAAGCTATAAACACTTTATTCCCAATGATTTAAGCAGCAAAAAAGAAATATAGCAATAGAAAATTAAAAATGTAAATTTTCTAATAAAATTTGTAGCAATCACGTGGTGCGAGAGACTTTGGTGGCTACAAGTGAGTAGTTGCTTGTTCATGTCGCCATCTGTTAGCACCAGTGAAAAGTGCTACAGTGCACAAGTTTTGCATGCCCTTGAAGATGGTAATGACCTTGGGATTCAATTCTGTGTCTGTTTAACGTGATTTTGAATTTGCTACCTATTAGCACAAAAGAGCTTCTGTACACTAGGTTCAAGAATTCCAACTCTTTCAAATTTGCGAGCTTTGAGTTGCTCTTGAGATTGCTACAAATTAGACAGCATCAAGGAGAAATAAGTAAATAAAGTATTAATATTATTACCTTTTAGAGTAATAGTATTGTAAGCATTTACACTAATAATTAATTTTAAATAAATTAAAATTACCGAGCTAAGAGGATTTATTAATATTTATCTAAAAAGAATGGATAATGTTACGAACTGATATAAGTATTTCCTCTCATATCTAGCAGTTGAAAGGCTAATTATATATATCAGAAGCTAAAAGCTACGATTTGAAAGTAGAAAGATTTTGAATCCTTGGATAGCATTAACAAGATTTTAAGGGTTATAAAAATGCAATATGAGCAATTCATTTTTACTTTAATGCATACCAAATTTTCATTTAATATTCATTTTCAAATATTTCTGTTTTGGGGATCTTTGATGCCTACTAATGGGGGATGAAAAAGTTATGTATTATTTCTTAATATGTAGAGTTAGTTGATTCATAAGACCCTCATTAATTAAAATTTGTGCAGTTGGTATGCACCTGGATTCCCATGTGAAGAGCTGAATTTTGTACTAAATTCAGAAGAAATGCTTTTTGTAATAATAATCTATTGAGTTCATTAAAAAGGGAAAAAACTTTTTTCCTTTAACAAGATTACCTCCAAAAAACTTTTTTCTCTTAATTTTTAAGTTATTTATTACAAAGATTATCTCATTAAGCAGTAAATTTAGCATAGTTTTTTCCCATTTAAAATGTGAATAATAGTGTGGACATTTTTACCAGGCATTCCTTAGTACTTTAACAACAAAGCATGCTAACTGCTGTCTTAAGTAAAATTTATACTCTGTGCAGGGAATGCCAAATGATATTTTATGTAGAATAATGGCATTGTGGTCTGTAGACATTGAAAGTACTTGCAAACACATGCACATTCAGTAGTACTTCATTTAATTTAGTAGTTATGATAATTACAAACAGCAACTGATCTTTTTTTCCCCCATTTTTTAAGAATGCTCCCATTCACACAAAATACGTACCATTTGATGTTCACTGAACTAACTGCCAAAGGTATTTTACCATTATGTACCTGCCATACCTTTTGCTTGTGAAAGAAAAGCCAAACATATTTTGAGACTCAATGACAGTGTCATCTGGGAACTTAATCAATTGTGTGTGGGGGGGGTAGTGTTTAATTTAACACATTTAATTGTGTGTTTACAATTTAAAAACCCACAAAAATGCATGGAAGTTGCATAATGGGAAAAGTACTCAGCCAAACATTAAACTAACTATGCATGATTGTTAAAGTCTAAAGAATGATTACTGAGAACTTACTTGCACTTTTATATACACTTTTTATACAACAAATTAAACATGGTTTTCACTAGTATATTAAATAATCAGATATAGACTGTTTCTGTTTCACTAGAAGAATGTACTAAAAATTAAAAACAAATATATATGATTATGAGTTGGTATTCATTTTAGGTATCTAGTATGAGCAAATGACATCTGTAAAATTTTTTCGGTACTTACGGAAAATCCCATCGACCATTCTTGCCTATTAAAGAAAAGATGCCAAACTGTGATTTATCGCCAAAAATGGGAAAGTCTTCTTCAAACACATTGGGTTTGGTGTAACCTTGATTACACATGTTATTTATTATTCTTAAGTAAAGACTTCTTTTTTTCCCCTGTATCGCGCATTTACGAAAAAAAATTATTAAAATTTGGGACCTGTCTATTACAGAAGAGCATGTTGTTGCTGTTCAATATTTCCGAAGTTATGGAATCTTACTGGTGATTAAATTAAAACCTAGCGAAAATAATTGCTTTTACAGTATATCTCCTTAATAAAATATAATGGAAATTTTAATGAAAAATTAAATATAAATAAATGATTATATAATAAATCTGAAGAAAAATAAGAATAGAACGTTTTTTTCTTGTATTTAGTAATTTTTTTTGGGGGGGGGTTTGGTGCGATTGGCGCCGTCTCTTGTGGTCGACGGGATTTTCCGTAATTACCATTTTTTCCTTATGGAAGTACAGCAGAGTATTTAGTATTGTTAACCATTAATTGATATGTTGAAAAACTTGCCTAGTGGGGATCTTAAAGTCCATAAATAAAGTTATATTTTTTATGTGCTTTAAAATTAATTATTATTTTTCACAGAAATAACAGTAATTTCCATCCATTTTATTTTAAGATAATTTTCAGTAAAATCATTTGGTGATTTTGCTGAAAATCATATTAGCTCCAAGGTGCATGTGATATTCTTCAGGTAAATAAGCAATAACAAACAAGTCTTTGTAAGATACGGTGCATTGTTCCTTGTCAAGGTTAGTACAGAATTTGATGCTTATGTTTTATTGCAACCACTTTAGTAGAAGCCACCAAATTATCACAATGTGCCAAACTCTGGCAACTGCATGCTTAACAATCCTTTAGTCAAGCAGTGTTACTATTTTCATGTTTGTTCTTTTTGTTGTATTTTAACAGTTTTTATAGACAAATTATGATTTCTTTGTCTTAAACTCAGTTCCAAATTATGCACTTGTAGAATTTGTCAGCAGAGGAAGAAATTGCAGGAATACAATATTTTGTCACAAAACCACCAAAAGGAATAATTGTTTTGAATCTGTTATCAAATTATTTTGACTAGCGTGTAAGTATGTTCATGGATTAATTTTTGGGATAAATACCTAATTAAAATGTAAAAATATAAATGCAATAATATTTATGTATGTAATAAGTAAATTTGTGTAATTGAATTTACTTATCATATACATAAATAGGTGCCAACGAAATGATGACTTATGTCATTATTCTTTTTCATGTGGAAAAATTGCTAAATTGTGCCAAGTTGTTTGTGTTAATATGTAAGTACCGAGAATTTTTCATTAAATTAAAATTCTAATCATTCTGCATTTAACCCGTAACTGGGGAGGTGCGGTCTCGGAGGCCACTACAGATGTTGTTCCTATCATCCCTATTCTATATTTAGTCTGATTGAGTGGATTCTCTTGCTAGCTTCTCCTTTTGGGACCTTGATAATTCTCACATATTGGCTAACATTTTTTGCACCTGCTTCATTGTGAAATTCTACTCCATTGTCTGAGAGTGGTATGTCAGACCGCACCTCCCTCTCAGTGTTACAATATCTGTCCCAGGTGGAAACATGGCTCTGAGACTCAGTCCGAGAAATATCATATATCCTTCTAATTTGCGTTATGCAGAAGTGCTGTAAAGAATTCTTGATGACGTGGAAAGTGAATTTAGCGATGAAGATGAATGCCAAGAAGATTTTGCAACTGAAAGTTCGCATTCCACGACATCAGAATTTTCTGAATCTAACAATGAATGCACTGAACCAGAGACTTAATCCATTTCATCTATAAAATATTATTATGGCAGGAACCGCTTCAAGTGGTCATCTATTGAACCTCAATGAAATGTGAAAACTCCTGCGTATAATATAGTTCATCTTCTAGGATTAAGAGCATATGGAAAATTGGGTGAAAATACGGATCCTAAAAGCGTTTGGGAAGTCCTTTTCACAAACGAAATATTAGAAAAAAAGAAAGAACTGAAAACTTTGTATTTATGCGCAAGTTGTAAAATGCCAGTTTGTTTGGTATGTACATAAAAATTATGTCATGAATATGCACAAGAATATGCTGAGTAAGTTGATATCTTTTGTAAGAACACAATGGTATTACTGATAGTAAGGTACTGTCATTTTTATTTTTATGTTTTGTACAATATTTGTATTTTTCATCTGAATGTATCTATCACATGTTAAATTAATGGAAAATAATTATTATTCATAAAAATAATAGTTATTCTGGTTTGTTTTACATAACTCACATTTGCAAGTGGTTTTGCATAGAAAAAGTTCATGTTACAGAAAAGATGTTCCTAGTGTTGATTAATTTCTTTGTAAAATAATTTTTTTTTTCTGTTCGAAGATAAATGCTTATAGAATGTATGGGTAAAATAAAATTTTAATATTTTGATTAGAACATTATATTTAAACCATAACGAGACGCTGCTCTGTGACCGCATGTCCCCGGTTATGTCCCAATATTTGACCTCGCCTGTTATGGGTTAAATGTCCTCTGAAGGATCCCTACCATTAGACAGATAGCCTTAACTGCTTTGTTATAATCTAAATAATCCTATACTGTTTACCAGGATTTGAATCCTTGTTGAATTACTTATGTTCAAAGGAGTTATCAATTGATTGCTGGGGATCCTGCATATCTGAAATCTATAACTAGATTTAGTTCGCTAACTACAACTAGTGTAAAACAGATTACTGCTTTGATAATTTTTTCCCTGTACCTTATATGTACTATACATTCATATTTAGATAGCATATTTATTATCACATAATGTGTATGGTATTTATATTGCGCCAAAATGACTATAGTGTGAGATACATTACTTCTGAAATTTTTTACATTCTTGCATAATTTTTCAAAGATTGATTTTGCAGCAGTTTTCATCACCTTTCATTTTAAGTTATATGTGTATTGACAGCCAAAATAGTATTTTGCTTTATGCCTCTGCATTTATTATTTTATGTGCATGACTCTGTCAAATTTCCATATTTTCAAAATTTCATTTTGAAAATTTTGGGAAGTGGCAAATAATGTTTTATTGTTTAATCTCATTATTTTCCACATTTTTTTAATTCCCTATATATAGAATATTAGAAACTAAAATCTTTTCTTGTATTTCTAGATGAGCAGAAGCATATCTCTATTTTTTTTCTTTTTATGTTTTTATCCAGAAAGGCTGAGAGTTCAGGGTTGGCAACTTTTCTTGTCGGATTTTCCTTAAAATATCTGAAATCATTTACAATTCCCAGTTTAAGATTTAGGAAAACTCACTGCAGAGTTACTTCCAATTTGACAATGAAAACACAAAAACACTGTCATTGAACTTATTGAAGACTGAGTGCATAACTCAGAATTGAACACAAGTCTGTTAGATGATAGACTGGAATGTCACAGAGCAGTTTTTTTTTTTTTTTTTTTTTTTTTTTTTTACAAAAATCCACCTTTACCAAACTATTTCTTGCATGTCTGAAAATGTTGCCAATTTGGTAATGAATTTTGTCACTAAGCTCAGCTGGTTTTAAGTTGTGGTATCTGTAATTCCACTGAATTTATAAATTCACAAAAATTATTTAATTGAACAAATCTAAGGGGGTGATGCTTTCATAGAGTACTTTCTAAAGGGAACTTATATTTATGTGTTGAAAATCCATCAAAAACATCTAAAAACACCTAAACAGCCATCCTTGGAATTAAACCCAAGTTTTTGCAGTTTTCAACCTCTCAGCCATTGGTGAACTTAACTTTACAATGAAACAATATGCAAAACAAATGTTTATGCATTTTTTTTTTAGTTTTTATATAATGTTAAAAAATTAAATTTTAGAAAAAATTGTAGTGAGGTTTATTTATGCATAATTTTATAAAATGAAATAACATTAACTTTTGAGTATGACAGTGATTCATATTATTACCAACGACATATTTTAATTTTTTTATAATAATGAATGCTTTTATAATTTTAGCACGACTCAAGAGAAAGGTGTTAACAAAAAAGGAACTTCACTCTTTGTATGACAGTACACCACCAAGGCGCAAAGGAAGCACAAATTTATTTCGCTCTCTGCATGAAAAAGGTGAGCATCTCTTTGTGTAAACAACCAAAGAAATGTTTTTCTGCAATTTCATTTTTATTTTAATATTAATAAAAATTACGTGTTTGGTAACAAATTTAAGATGTTGGCACTCTCATCATATGTTACACACTTACACACTTCCATGCATCAAAAACATTAAAATTTTATGCATTAATTTTATACATTTAGATACAGAGAGAATTAAAATTTAAACTGAATGAAGAAATTGAAGAATGTACTATAAATATAAGGTTTTAAGTCACGTAAAAGAATGCTAATATTGACTTCCAAACAATAAGAGATTCTTGTGCTGCTGCATACACTTGCTGGAAAGCATGCCAGCTTCTGTATGTATACATATATGTATATATACGTACACGGTAAGTCAAAATGAATATAGCAGTTACAAACAGCTATAACTATTTAATGGAAAAGAATTTATCGAAAAGAGTAACACAGAATGTAGATGGAACTACAAAATTTCTTTATGTAAGGCGCAGGTGCAGGGAAGCAGAAGCCTATGCATGCGAGTTGAAACTTCGCAATGACAAGAAACCTGTTAAATGCGGCTGTCTCATTAGTAAAAATGGCGAGTCCTGTGCAGAAAGCATTCTGCGCGTTAGAATTTGAAAAATGTCATTCTGTTATAACAATGCAGAGAAGATTTTGTCAGCATTATGAACAAGAACCTCTAAATGCGAACAACATATGCAGATGGCTTTGGATCTTTAAAGAAACAGGATCTCTGTGCAAAGGGAAAAGTAGCAGAATGCTACGTGTCTCAGCAGATAATGTAGAAAGACTTTGCCGCACGTATGAACGAAGCCCACGGAAATTGACATACGAAGGCAGTAAGGAGTTACAAATGCCACAAAAAACAGTATGGCATGTTCTCAGAAAGAGGCTGCAAATGAAACTGTACATCATTCAGCTTGTGCAGCAACTGAATCAGGAAGACTACAGCAAATGTATGAATTACTCTACATTTATGCTGGAAAGCATGAAGGATGAAACAATGGGATTATCGTCTCATTTTTAGCGATGAATCAGATTTCCACATAAGTGGGAAGGTTAACCGGTACAACAGTCGAATATGGGGTACGGAGAAACTTTCCACTGTAATTGAACATGAACATAATTCAGCAAATATTAATGTGTTCTGTGCGATTTCATCACGTAAATTATACGGTCCTTTTTTTTTTTTCTGCAGTGAGCGAAGTGTAACATCAAATGTTTACCTAGACATGCTTGAGGTATGGTTAAGGCGACAGCTAGACTCTGATTCCTCGGATTACATCTTTCATCAAGATGGAGCACCCCCACAATGGAGTATGGAGGTTCACACATTTTTAAATCAACATCTTTCAAAGCATTGGATTGGTCGAAGTGGAGCTGCAGACGATGTCTTCTACTCTTGGTCACCGAGATCTCTGGACTTGACACCCTGCAATTGTTTTCTATGGGATTATGTGAAAGACAGGGTGTTTGTGCCTCCCATGCCCAAAACAGTTGAAGAACTCAAAGTATGCATTTATAATGTGCTTGCGTGGGTGACTCAACAAACGCTTCAGAATGTATGGCAGGAAATGGACTATCACCTAGATGTTGTCCGTGTGACCAAGGGAAGTCTATGACGTATGTATACAAAATTTTGAAGTTCCCTTTACATTATGTCTTAAAGATAAATTCGTTTTCAATAATTAGTTATAGCCATTTGTAATCGCTATATTCATTTTGACTTACCCCATATTTCCAGCAACACAAGATTTCTTCAGTTTCAATTTTATTATTAGCATTCTTTTAGTTCATTTACTTGTGTATTCCCTCCCTTTTTTTAACTAATTTTATTTTACGAAAATCAAAAGGGGGAAAATTATGCCAATAATCATACCTGCCAACTTTTACGAATTTTTCGTAATTTTTACGAAAATGCGTTTGTCGTTACGATTTTACAATTGTAATCCACTTTTTACGATTTTTTTCCTTTTTCAAGTGTTTTTAGTGATTTTTGTCGAAATTTTAGAATTTTTCGCCAATTCAGCAATTTTTGCCAATTGCATCGTGTTTTACCACCAACTACCGACTACTTCGAATCCAGTAACCTGCGGTTTCTCCCAACTCGTCGCTTAACCAGCCAATCCAATGCGTGGAACTTGTTTCTCCCCCTCTTTTGATTGTGGGCGCCAGATTATTTTTTTCACGTTCGCTTCAGCAGCAAGGGAATTACTTAGCGAGCGTGGATTGTCGCATTCTGTTTTTTGTGTGTGTGTGTGTGTTTGCACGTGTTACGAATTTTCTTAATACGTCGTTGTTACGAAATGAGTTCAAAAAAACCGTATTCTCAATATTTTCGTCCTGCTTACAAAGCCGAATTTCCAACAATTAAAGAATCCTTCAAAGGAAATAACTATGCATTTTGCAACGTGTGCGTGTGTGACTTCATAATATGTCAGGGTGGAAGAAGCGACATTGTGAAGCATGCTAAGTCAAAAAAGCATGAAGTTAATGCTTCGGCTTCGACAACGTCAAAGAAAGGCTACGAATTCGGATGCCGATGTCATTTTGGCAGCGTGTTTGTTTACTGCATTCCTCATCGAACACTTTGTTAAAGAAGTTGAAGGGAAGAAGAAACAGTCTTCTATTAGCCGGGAGGAAAGGATTTTCTATCTTCGGATTTGAACAAAACATATTGTAGTTTTCTGTTAAGTACCATTAAGATTTTTGAAAGTGTAAATTCGCTTCTACAATCAGCTTTGCCAAAAATCTCCCCTGCTTATCCAAATTCTTAATGATCTTTTGAAAGAACTGTTGATTCGTGTTGCCTATAATAGTTTGGCAAATCAAAAGGATGACAATGATCTTATAATCGGAAATCAAACCAGGGAACTTGTAAATTCTTTGAAAGATCATGAGAAAAAAGAATTTTTTCAATGTGTTAGAAAGTTCTTTTCCTCAGCCTGTGATTACATTGTGAGGAAGTTTCCTTTGCAAAATGAAGTTCTTTTAAATGCTGAAGTGGCAAATTTGAAACAAATTGAAAATTCATCTTTTGAAAAGATTCGCTTTTTTATTGATAAATTTCCATTTTTGTTAACAATTAAAGAAAATGAATGCCATAATGATGCTTTAGATGAACTACAGAACCAATTTTCTGCTGCACAGTTTGAAGACTTTGCCAGTTCTGGAGAAGATAGACTTGATGTCCTCGTTGGTACCTTAAAAAGAATAAAAAGAGCTGATGGAACACCAAAATATGATAGACTAGCAAGAGTTTTATGTGCTATTCTCGTAATTCCACACAGTAATGCTGAGTGCGAGAGAGTCTTCAGTGTTGTGAAGAAAAACAAAACTATGTTTCGTTCTTCAATTTCACCAAAAACTCTAGAAAACATTTTAATTGCTAAATGTTATGAGGAAACTAATTGTTATGACAGGAAATTTTCCAAAGAATTTTTGGCTAAAGCCAAAAAATGCACTCTAAATTCATTGCAATAATTTTTTTGTGTAACATTAAGTTCTTGTTTTATGTTTCCTAATAAATTTTTTAGTTACTACTTAATTGAGATTTACTAATTTAAGTACAATTTTCTTTTTTCTATTTGTATAAATTGGTATTTTTTTAATATCAAAGCATGATATAAATTAAACTAGAAGAGAAACACGCTAATGTGATATAAATTCTTTGTGTTCTTCTGAATTTTGGAGAAATCTTCTGAATTTGGGGGAGAAATCTTCTGAATTTTTATCTTTAGAGGTTGGCAGGTATGCAATAATTCAATTTCCAAAGGACACAGTTATAGTAAGAACATAAAAAAAAAATATTCATGGATGAACTACCAATATTTATCACAATATTGCTTATTTAAAAGAAACATTCCATTAAGAATGCAGTGATATTAACATTACATTATCTAATAAGATATTTTCCCTTCTGTATCTTGAATCTCGTCTACTATTGTTGTTGCTCACAGCTATTCCCTAGGCCTCATATTTAAGAAGTTGCTGACATTATCATTATTGTCATAGTCTCTGTTACTATGCAATTGGTCTTATCTCGCACAGTGATTTTCAGAACCATCAAAAGCATTAGATATCTCTATTTTCTTGAAGTTCTTCATGCTGCATCAGTCAGAATTTGTGCACCCAAAATACACGAGCAGATTAGTTAGTAAGACAAAAACAGCCACTTCTTGGAAGATTCCAGTTTAAAATTTAGTCAAATTCTCTATTTAAATGCCTTGAGGAAGGGAAAATTTACACAAATATTTAAAAAATTTTGAGAACCTTGGGCTGAAAAACAGGAGTAAATACAGTATATATATCACATGGTAGTGTATATACATGCAGTATATATACATATACAGTATATATACATCATGGTAGAATCTGTCATGGCAGATTTAAATTTCTTTTCTATTTTAAATAACATTTGCAGCCTTAAATAGCTTGGCACTCTAATTGTCCCTGTCTCAAAACATATACATTTTTGATAGCTTTGCAGTATGAAGAGAAGCAGCAATCTGGCTTGGCCAAGGAGCAAAAGCAAAGTTCGATGTGCTGGGATACAGAATTGTGGCTCAGGATAAATTAGTTTCGATTTCGTAGCCATTTGATTGACTAATTAATATCTAAACTGCTCTAGCTTGCAAAACCCTTTACGTCACCAACAGTATGTAAGTCTTATGATATGGATTAATCTAGAAATGATACAGTCCAGAAAAATTTATTATAAGCAGCTAGTTTTTATAGAACAGAAAGTTGAAATACCCAAACTAAAATGAATAACTAGGGACTATATTGGTAATATATGTTAGAATAATTGATTTACATGTTTTTCATCTTATATGTATCTTATACAGTCAAACGTCGTTAATCCGGACTCGTCGGGACTTCGGCGATTCCGTATTATAGATCATCAGTTTAAATCTGGTAAGATGGCATGCAGAAATTATAAAATTAAAAATATGAAACCGTAATCTTATAATAATAAAAGCAAGTGTAATGTGTCTGTCTGTCTGTCTGACCGAGCTCTCCAGCCAAATCTATCGCACGCAGGGACCTGGAATTTTTTATACGGAAGCACAAAGGGGCTGGCCACCAGACCTCGAAGCCCGATTTTCGATTTTTGAATTAGAAAAATTTTAAAAAAATTATTTATAATTAATTATCTGTCTGTCTGTCTGTCTGACCGAGCTCTCCAGCCAAATCTATCGCACGCAGGGACCTGGAATTTTTTATACGGAAGCACAAAGGGGCTGGCCACCAGACCTCGAAGCCCGATTTTCGATTTTTGAATTAGAAAAATTTTAAAAAAATTATTTATAATTAATTATCTGTCTGTCTGTCTGTCTGACCGAGCTCTCCAGCCAAATCTATCGCACGCAGGGACCTGGAATTTTTTATACGGAAGCACAAAGGGGCTGGCCACCAGACCTCGAAGCCCGATTTTCGATTTTTGAATTAGAAAAATTTAAAAAAAATTATTTATAATTAATTAATCACGGTTTTTTTGACTCAGTGATATTATTATTTGTTTTCAAATAACGTTCGATTGTAACAATTGATTTCTTTATTCTAGCGTTAGTTTGCTGTTTTGACGATACATTAAATCGATTAATTACAATTAATTTCTTTTTTGTAGCTTGTGGGGGGGGGAAGAGAGAGAGACAGTCTACATGTCCTACACTACTATTCCTGCGCTATTCACTTATCTGCATTTTCTAAATGCACGGGCAACGCCGGGCGGGTACATCTAGTTTATGAAATAAAGAACAACTATGATCTAAAGGGTATCAAAATTTACAAAAAAAAAAAAGCTTAATATTTATTTGTTTACTTTATTAAACATTTCTTTCAATGTAAGTTGTTTAAGTTGCTTCGTTTTTTATGTGATAATACATTCTCTTTAATTCTTTAAACAGACATAATTTCTTGTTCAGTTACAAAGTTCCGCTGTACAAGTCTTATAATTGCTGTGTCGAGAATACTGACTAAATTGTCAATTGAAATTTTTTCGTTTTCAATAACCTCTGTCACTTTCTTCGCTATCAGAATTTATTTATTATTATTATCAGAATTTATTTATTATTTAAGGCTGCAAATGTTATGAATTATAATGACGAGGAATTTGATTTAAATCATATCAAAGATGGATTATATCGAGATGAAATACTACATTCATTGTGCGGCGCCGCGGCGTTAAAGATAAACAAAGTTTAGATAAACAAAGGATATGCCTTTATCCATTTTTTGTAGCAATTCCACTTTTTGTTTAATGAACTTCGAAACATACTTTCGCTTTGTAGATCATTTACATATTAATAAATATATATCAGAAATTCTATTTGACATAATCGAAAGTTCAAGCTTACTTTTATAAAATTGCTCTAACAGTCTGCAAAAAATAATAAGCCGGATCCAATTCGAAAATTAAGGAACAACGCAATCTGCAACATTAACTGAAATAGATAATTAAATAATTTTAGCTTAGCTTATACCGTCCGTTATACATTAAACGCACACTCATAAACGTATTTTGCGCACGCACACAAGCATATTCTCAGCTGTAAAGGCCTTATGCCTTTACGGCTGAGAATAAAGGCCTTATGCTGTCAACGCTACGCATGCGCAGAAAGTTTGAAGCTTTGAGGTCCGAATTATAGATCATTCTGGATTATGGGTATCCGAAGTAACGACTTTTGACTGTATATATCTTATTTATTTACTTATATTTTATTTAGTATATTATCTACCTTTATCAAAGTAGATTGTACTAAATAATATATAATAAATTATTTTTTACTTTGCAGCTTTTGTGCAAGTATTAGGCGATATATTACAATAAATTAAATTGTTTACTGATATTGCTTTGGAGAGGACCAGAATTTTCAGGTGAATTGTTAAGATTAAAAAATATGTAGGAATGGTTCATTAACTAATTCTGGGTACAGATAAGCAAGAATTTTCTTGTGGAAGAGAAATTGTAATTGATTGCATTCCTCTTCTTTCATGTTCTTTATTTGTTTTTAGTTTTTCTTGTGCTTGTTTATTTTAATTTTCTTTTAACATCTACATAATTCTAATTCTACATTTATAGGATATTTTTTTAATTATTTATTTGAATTTCATTTTTTGGTCCTTGTGAAAAACTGGTTATAAATATGTTTCTATATAAAAATTAGTTATTTTTATGTGTTTCAATTTGCTATCTGCTTATGAAAAATAATAAGAATAAAAGTATGCTTTATTAAAAAGTGATTTTTCAAATATCTTCTAAAAATGTCCTGTTTGTACCTTAGATATGTATTGTGCTCAAAGTTATGTGTACTGTTGTGCATAATGCATAACCAAACATAGCCATGTAGACACTGTTTCAGAAGTAAGCTTTATTATGAGTTGTACTCGTCTCAGGAATTTTTACAATAAATTTTGAAATACTGCTGTAAGAACTGCACTTCATTTATTCTTTAAGGATATGTGAGATTATTTTTCACTGATGAAGGTAAGATTTGACCTGGTTTTAATAAGTCCAGTTAATTGCCCTAAACTTGTTGAGATTTGAGATTAAAGGTTGTGTGAAATGAACAGAACTTTTTTGTATGAAGCAGAGATGGACACTGTTGTTTTGTAAATAGGGGCATCACAATGATGAGGGAAAGAACGATTGCTGTTGAATTGGTAACGTATACAACATTGCTTTAGTGAAGGAATCATGTAAGATATTTTTACAGTCTTTAGTATTAAAATGTTGATTTACTGGAATTATGGGTATTTTTTGATTACCTGTACTCGCACCAAAAATTCGTGAACTTGTTGCCAATTTTGGGAAGCATTCATGTACTCATTATTGACTAATTTCTTGCCAAGCTAATACATAAGGGCAACAGCCATTTTCAAAATGGTAGCACTCTAAGAATTTATACAAGAGAAATTGATCAATATAATTGAAAAAACAAGAAATGTGGGCAATAAAGCACTTACCTGTTTTGAGAAATCCATTTTTTTTTGCACTGTTGTTCTCCCCATATATGCAGTCATCTGTTTTCCCTTAAAAAAACATCAGAGATTTGCACAAATTAGGTGTTGTACAACTCTGATATTGTGCACTAGCAAAATGGACACATACCATGTGCATATATTGGTTGCCATGCAATTACTTGTTTGGAACATCGTAAGCTTCCATACAATTATTTTGGTGACATACTGTTTTGTCTCATTATTTTTCATTAAGTTGTGGATAACAAGAAGGTACCAAATTATGCAGTCTGTGCTTTAAAAAACAGCCCTATTTGATGAGAGTTTATATAGTAAACTTCATGATGTAAAATAATGTTGGTATTTTTCAATCTAAACTTGCTGTGTATGGTCGTATTTAGCAAAACATGATTCCTTTCTTCAGAGAGTGAATTTTTTATGTCCACAATTGAATAATGGTTATTTTGAAGTCAGTAAAACCACATTGTATTGGTAGTTTTTCCCCGATTCTTTTCACAGTAGCTAAATGAACTGCTGTATCATTTTTATTCATTTTCTGTATACTGAATATTATTAAAATTCATATGTTTCAGCATTTGATTAGCAGTATTACTATACTTTTGAATGTATAATACCTACCACCACCATATATATGTAATGAACCCTGCACAATTGATTTTTCTGGTATGTTAATTGTGTTTTTGTTTGCATTTAAATTTTTGATTCAATTTTGTCTTATAAATATTAATTGACTTTCTTTTAAATGTTTTCAGAACTGCTAAAACTGTGTGAGCATTTATTTAATCAAAAATGAATCATTAAAGACAGGGAGCCATTATTGCCTAAATTAGAAAGCCATTGTATTCTTTGTGAAAGATATATTTCTTTTAGAAACTAAATTTTGAAGCTTAGAAACTAGGTTTTATTGTTTAAATTTAATTAAAATCATGGATTACTGTAGCATTCTATGTTAAAAGTGTTTACAAAAATTTTTTGCATTATTTTGAAATTATTTACTTTTATTAATTTTTTAATGGTAATATGTAGTTAAAATTTTTAATGGTAATATATGGCATTCAAATTTGTATAGTTGCTATGAAGTAAGTATTCATCATCTAAGCATTTTGATATGTCATTTCATTTTATGAGGACTATGGCATACCTAGAATTTAATTTTGGGGGTATGCGATCACCATTGTAATGTCTAAACTAGTGTTGCACAATTTTTCTTATTTATAATTTTCCATTTAAATACTGAATTTAATCTAAGAATCGTATATCTGCAATTATATCGAGTTATTTGAGTACATTACAGGACATGCATTCAATTACATTTGCATTACAGTGTTATTTATGATGAAAATTTAATAATAAAATATCAACTAGCAATAAAAAATATTTATTTTGCCCTCTTGCATTGTTTTATCAGGTCAAAGATATTCCTAAAAGCAGTTTTTTTAATTTACACTAAATCATATATTTATTTATTTATTGACTTTTAAAGATTATTTAAAATTTATTCTTTTTCATATATATAAACATGTAAATACATTTCACTAATTGAAAATTCATAATTGCAATAGATTTGGGTCTTTAACCAACCAGTGGGACAGTCTTTTTTCGGAGATTCTCTACTTGAAGTTGAGCACAAATTTAATACACTTTCTCCCAAAATATAATTTCTTTTTGGGGTGTTCATAAAAGTAACAATTTTCTATCCCTCCTGTGCAAAACAAATATCTTTAACTTGACATGCAATAGAAATTGCCAAACTGATGGAAGCACAATGCACACAGAGTGCTGAAGAAAATTCTTTACTCACTTTAGCTTGTAAGTTTCTTGAATAGCCCCAGCATGCCTGCTGCACCATCATAGGTTTGACTTCTCATGCATATCAGGTCAAATTATCTATAATGATACTGGCTTAATCTTTTCTGTGCATTGACACTATAGGTACTATTTGTAAAAAAAATTTCTGTTAAAATAGTTTTTATTTCGACTTCTTCCACATATCTCCCACAAATCGACACTTGTTGTTGGGAAGAAATGCCCGTAGCTTCTTCAAGTGTAATTGAAAAGCATTTGCTTTTTCAACAACTTTTCATAAATAATTTTATTGCAAGCATTTATGATATGATTTTTTTAAACTTTTGGTTAAATATGCATTGCATTATTGCTGCAGTGTTCTAAATGATATTTTAGCATGGCCTTTCATGCATTTGATTAAAATTTGTGGATTTTACAGCTTTCTTCGTTTTTATAAGATTCAGAATTATAATTTACATTCATTTGCCCAGAATCATGATGATGTCTTAATGAAAATCCATTTTGATGTGTAAGACTACTATTTATTTTTATTATAGAAATAGGCTTTATACCATTATCTTTAGCTTGATGAGCATTGACGATATCAATTGCATCAACTATGGATTGTTCACAGCCAAGAAACAATATTTTAAAAATTATTAGCAGATAATACTGAATGCTTATGATATTTTTTCTCTTGGTGGTCAGGAATTTTCATGAGATAATTTTCAGTTTCAGAAAAGTTCATTCGCTAATTGTTTTAATGTTACTGAATTTTTCACTAATTCTACAAGTTAGGAATAGTTCGGGTCTGGAGTCTAAGTCTAAAGAAAAGATGAAATGAATGTACTCATTTTATCTAACTACAGCCTAATATTCAGGGATGTTGTAAAACGGATGGTTGGAAAGAACACTAAAGATATAACTAATAGCATGTACCAAAGGAAAAATAGCATATTAACATTTGCTTTTCAGTAGTATGTGGTGCAAACGAAATGAAAGCATTGTTGGAGCAATGGTGGTCTGGAGACCTAAAAGAAACCTAAATGCCTGTTTCTTAACTTTTTTTTTATTTTCAAGGTTATTTTGGTAAAATATGTCTCATGTGGGGCTTGGGGTTTGACTCAGATGTTAACTGCCAGAACCTAACTGGCTCTCCATATCCTTCAATATATTTTAGATTTGAATTAGGATTTAGGTAAAATTGACAGGCTCCATAACTTTCCAAGAATGCAACATTTGTTAACAGAGTAAGTACTCCAAATGTGTTCTGTTAACAAATGTGATTAGTAACTTCCTTACCCACATTCAACCATCTTCTGACATTCACTAGCTTGACCATTACAATACATGTTAATCTACTGTCTAGCAATAATAAGTATTGATAAAATAGGCATATGTGACCTCTTCCAATGCGAGAGAATCTAAAAGTCCAAGAAGGGCTTTTTTTTTTTTTTTTTTTTGGTATAAGTTTTGGTACAAAAAATTTGAGGGCTTTATTTTCAAGTAAATATGGTGTTCCTTCAGCTTTTAAGAAAATTGTGTTTTAGTTCTCGTTTCATCAGTAGATGGCACCAGTAGCTTAACTCCTGTCCAGCCATTCTTATCTGATCTAATCACTATATCTTATCTCGCTCATTTGCGCTTTGGCAGCTGAGGATGATGGTTTGATAAAAACCATCGAAGCTAGTCCTGTGAAAATTTGCAAATATAGCGCTGATTTTTCTTGTTTGACTTCTAAATTAAATGTGGTGTATTTGAATCTGAAAGCAAATATTTATATTACAATGTTGTTTTTACGTGTAATGAAAATGATTGTTATGAAAATAATCTTGTTTCAAAGAAAAAAAAGTATTTAGAAAATTAATTTTCATGAATTTTTTATGAGTCTTTTTATTGACAGGTATCATATCATATACAGAATACCTGTTTTTACTGTCTGTTCTCACAAGTAAGTTCCCTAATTTTTTAATTACGAGATTTATTTTATGTCACTGATTTCTTGATGTATTTTTCAGTTGTTTATAGCCTGGAAATTTTTTTCTTTGTCCTGAGCTATTCATCTACGATATTATGGATATTAAAGAACAAACCATGATTATACATTTGATCTGCATGCGTTTTGGTGTTTGAATAGAGATACTGTTCCTAAAGGTATTGTTGCATGTGTATGGGTTCATAATAGATTGAATGCACACAGGTCCAATGTTAGGTTGATAAAATTCATTTTATCAAAAGAAACACTTCAGAATTCTGGAACTTTCCACAGAAAATAGTCATGTAATTCTTCGCATTATCAAAAGAAACACTTCAGAGTTCTAGAACTTTCCACAGAAAATAGTCATGCAATTCTTCACATTATCACAGAGTTCAATTAGTAGAACGCAATGCAAAGCACATTTAAAGAGTGAAACTGATCTGGAGATATCTTAGTATTTTAAACTCATGCTGAACTGATGACAACTGAGGAACTGATGCTCTCATCAGCCTTACATAGTTTTCTCCCGACTGCCGCGAGATTTTTAGTACTTGTTCTCGAAATTATTGGAAGGCACATGAGGGCCAGATATGGTTACAGTTACACAGAATATCAATTACAGTTATTAAATTACAATATCCACTACAATTAGACGGGGACCGGACCAGAATGTCTCAAAATTTGGAGGCAAAAATTAGTCGTCAAAGCTTTGTAATATCTTGCCAAATTAGCGAGATAGCGATTTACTCAATGTTAAATAGACTTCCCCTGTATTCTTACTTTTTTGGCATAGTATTGTCTCTCAAGATTTTCATGCTATATTATGCAGAAAATTGCAATTTCACATATAATTTCACAAAAGTCATATATCTATGTACAAAATTCGTAAGTTGTTTTTTTTTTCTTCCATACTGATTCCATAACTAAATTGTCCATCAAGTACAGTTTTTGAATTACTTCTTAATGATATTTTAATGCCTTTGTACAAGTTTTTGAAATACATTTTCAAGGAAACAAAGAGTTAGTACCACTATATGTGTAACAGCTAACTGACTTTAGGTAATTTTTGAGCAGCTGTTTTTCTGTCACTTAAGTAAATTGTTCTTATGCAGATGTATTTTCTTTTCATCATAGTTTGGGTTTTGTGAAAAAAAATGTTTTCTTATAAATCTGTAAATATATTGATATATTGTGTTCTATTCTGTACAGTGACAAAATATTTCTGACTTTGTTTAAAATGCATGATTTGCATTTTTATTAAATTGCAGGCCCTTTATAAACCATGATCAGTTCATAAAATAAACCAGACTTTGAGGCTTTGAGTTTAACAAAATATAAAAGTATTTTCAGTCCCTTTTGTTATTTTAGTTGTTTGGATAAATTGCAAAAATAGCAATAAGTATCAAAGTATATTTTCAGCATTAAAACCAACAGCTCACAGTTATAATCATCTTAGTGAACTTATCCTAGAAATTTTACATGCTGAGCAGTAATATATTTTGTCACCCTCTACCAATTTTACTATACGTTAGTTTCTTAGTTTAAGCCAGTTTTTCTGAATGCCCTCTTTTCTGTCTCACCAGTTTGCATGTATTTGGCATTAGTAAGTGTTGCCTCTTATTCTCTACCCACATTATCTAACAGAGGAAGTAAATGGCTGAAAAGGGAACCCAATTAGATGCAGTTGATAAAAAATAAAGATGGCTGTAAAATAAAGCATATTTCATCTACCTCATTTAATCCGGTCATGGACACCTAGCCAACAGAACTTTTAGCAGGCACCTTTATTTATTCAATAGGATATTTAAATGATGGAACATGTAGCTGATAGGATGCTTAGGCAACAGAACATGTAACTGGTACGCTATTTAGCCAACAATATGTTTAACTGACAACACATTTAACCGAAAGCACATTTAGTTGTCCACACATACATTTAGACAAAAACATGCAACAATATTTTAGTAAAATTTGTCCACATTTATCTAACAGAATTCTGTTTTCAGGGTACACAGTGAGATAGTTTACAGATAAGTGCTACATTTTAGTTTTTATTTAATGCTATACAGAGTATAGATTTTTAAATCAGACAGATATACAAATTTTAATTGACAGATATTTTCAAATAACTTTTGAGAGCAATTATCTGTAAGTCCATCTACTTTAAGATGGAGAAAGAAAATTTCAGCAACTGCAGGAGCAAAATGACTTTATATGGAAAGCAATATGTAGAGCAAAGCGAAAATGAATGTAATGTGTTCTGTCAAGGAAAATGGTAATGAAATGGGAAAAAAGTTAAGATATTAGAATTTTGAACATGTTGGGAAATGTTATTGGAAATTTAATGTCAGTAGCTAAAGCAAAATTTTTGTTAATGTGAGAGTGTTAAAAGAGTTCAGTTTACTTGCTGAAGAAGCTGTATGGGCAGTTCTTGCGGATTTACAGTGAAAATTATGATTTTGTGGGAAATTGTGATTAGCTATCAAAAATGTTTTTGTTTATCCTTTCCAAACGTATAATTCTTGTTTTCTGATGAGAAGTTTCAATGTCTTTCAGTCAAGCTGATATATGTCAAACTATGTTGGGGATATGCTAGAATTCCCCCAAAAATTAAAACAGAGATGGAATCTTTAAGAATCTAACAACAAATTTTACTGATTATTGAGAAAATAACTTTAAGCTTGAAATTATGTAGAATTTGAGCAGTTTTGTAATTGATAGAAAGATTAAATAGTTGTTGGGTAAATATAGACAAATTTTACTAAAATATTGTTATATGTATATGTCTAAATATATGTATTGGGAGCTAAACATACTGTTGGCTAAATGTGGTGTCAGTTAAATGTCTTGTCTGCTGAATATCCATGTCAGCTAAATGTCATGTTGAATAAACGTCAGGTCTGTTAAATGTATATGTTGGCTTAATGGACGTGTCAGCTGAATGGAAGTATTGGTTAAAGGTTCTGTAAACTAAATAATTATCAGCTAAGTATTGTGGACACCATTTGACCACTATGGACATTTGAACTTTGCTTTAAAAGAATAAAATAAAAATGTTAAATATCTTAGTTAGTGGCTAAAAAAATTTGTCATCAGTAGGAAAACGATTTTTTCGAGGAGGAGACATTATCAAAAAAAGCTAGATCTGTATTTATTTTTATTTATTTATTTATTTATTTTTTATTTTTTTGCAGAATGGGAACTTTTTTATTGCATTATTCTTAACAAAATAATATTGTTCTTTGGTAATCACCATAATGTTTCAGAATAAAGACTATGTTCAGTTTTATTTTAAATGAGTTTTATTTCATAACAAGAATGAAAATTAATTTATTCTGTAATCATATTCTATTTATTAAATGCATCATATAGTAATAATGCATTTTTGCTGAAAGTGAAGTGGGATAAATATGGTGGCTTTTATGCAATGATTTGTTGTGTTATTAGTAAGCAGCCTGAATACACAAAGTTCCCATTTTTCTTATGTGTATGTAGTAGTTGGATTGAAAAGTGTTTAAAAAAGGAAAAATTTGCCATTATAGAAAAGTTTATCAGCAGCATAAAAATGTTTAAAACAATTCAATAGTTGACCTTGACAAGATTTTACTACTGTCACTTGGCATTAAATTTCAACTAGTGAAGCAATATTTTGAAGCCTTGTGCAAATAAGTTTACTATGCCTAGTTTCCATCTTTGACTGATGCTAAAAAATACTGGAAAGAATTTTCATTGGGCCTCAAATTCGAAGGCTAACCTGGGGTTGCAAGTTTGAGGATGCAGGGAAAAACTACAGAAAGGAAGCATGGGTAAGCGTGGGACAAAAAAATACTTGAAAGTTTATTTGGAAACAAGAAAGATGCAAATAAAGAAACAGTAGTAAAAGATAAGCTTGGAAACATTTAAACAGTATTTAGTTGCACAATAAATATTATGTTGCATTCTTTTGCATTCACATATACAGTGAATTTCATAAAATTAGGGGGATTTCACACACAGTGCATTTCATCTGGAGTTTTTGAAGAATAGGAGTTGAAAGATTTTTTGAGGATTTAGTTTAACTTAATTTGATATGGCAGATCATATGAGAACTATCGTCCTAAGGGATGCTTTTGTGGGGACTTTTTAAGGGAAACAGGCTTGTAGTCACATAACACATAGAATAATACATGAAAACTAACAATGCAGTGTTATACCAAGTTGTAGACACAAGTCAAATTACCAGTATTCTTGGCCACTGCTGAGGATTGAGAATATGGAAGAGGTGAAAAATACTTGGAATGGTAAGTGGAATAAAAACATGGTAACAGAAAATGTTGTAAGTTGAAAAACGACATAAATGGTAAAGGCATTAAACTATGATTCTGAATTTTTCATCTGGATGCTGTACATATGCATTTAAGTTTATTGTATTTTTTGCATATTTAATATTTTTGTAATTAATAATTTATGCATTATAGTAATGCGAACACCCGTGAAAAAGTATGACGTATTTCACACCTGCAGTACAGCCGCGCCACCTCCAACAGAAGTCTGCCACCTAGTGAGCATGAAGAGGAAGGTATCAGTCTCTCAACAGCAGTCACCTGCATTGCATGCTTCGATCAAACCGTCTGTGAGAAGTTGAAATGTCAGACCTGTCAGAGTTCCAAACAGGAATGATAGTTGGAGCACGTTTAATTGGAGCATCGCTTACGGAAACAGCAAACCTTGTGGGTGTGCAAGGAGTATGGTATCAGCCGTTATGACAGTGTACATGAAAGAGGGTAAGACGACATCTTCAAAGCACAACAGTGGCTGAAAGTCAAAGCTAGCTGATAAGGATAGACGGGTCTTGAAGTGCATAGTAGCCTGAAAGCACAAGCATTCGTTATCCAAGATAACATCTGAAATGAGCAGTCATCTCCAGGACCCCATTTGAACAAAAACTGTCAAAAGGGAACTTCATGCTATGAAAATTTATGGCAGAGTTTGAATTCGTAAACCCTTGGTGACAGCAACTAATGCTTTCAAGCGACACCAATGGTGCAGAGATCATAAAGGCTGGCCTCCACAGCAGTGGCAACAGATAATATGGTCAGTTGAATCGCCATTCATCCTATTTCAGATGACCGGATGCGACTGTGAAGCATGGGGGTGGTGCCATTATGTATGGGGTGCGATATCTTGACACGATCTTAGCCCACTTTTTATTCTGCATAGGAGGATGACATCCAATCACTATCTAAGCATTCTAGGGAATTATGTCCATCCTTTTGTCCAGACTGTATTCCCTGGGAAGCGACTGCTTTTTCAAGACGACAGCTGCCCTATCCACACTGCTAGGTGTATTCAAGAATGGTTCGAAGAGCATGATGATGCAATTGAACATCTCGCTTGGCCCCCCCTCAGTCTCTGGACTTGAATATTATTGAACATTTATGGGCATACTTGGAATCCAAACTTCGTTCCCGATTTCCACCTCCATCCGGACTTTCAGAATTAGAGACTGCTCTGTAAAAGGAATGGCTTAATATTCCTTTCAGTATTGTCCATGATCTTTATGCATATATCCCACGTCGCATTCAATGTGTACTTCAGTCAAAGGGTGGTCCAACGCCCTATTAATAAAGATTTTCCATTATTTCACAGGTGTTCATATTATTTTGGCCTCCATCTGTATATGTAATAGGTATGGCACCAGTATAATTTGATTGTATCAAAAGTTTCACAGTTTGAAATGATGTTACATGAAAACTTACAATAAAGTATCTATTAAAAATATCTTTTATTTTTCAAGCATCAGTGAACTGTGTAAAGAATGGATACTACCATAATTCATATGATAGTAGGATTTTGATTTAGATTCTGCCCAATTTACAATTAGAAAATGTATATTCTTTGTGCCTGTTGTGCTTTTCAGAATTCACTAGGAGGAATATACGTATGAGTTTTCGGCTTTCACACAGCTTTGATCACACTGATTTTCAGCTTTGATCACATGACTAGATCTAAAACTATTTCATCCCTTCAGTTTACAACAACCTAATCAAATTCCACTTTAGATGCAAGCATATGTCTTTCCCATTTTCTGTTTTGGGCACATTTTCTGTTCTTTGTGCTGAAGCTTTCAAAACTGTAAATAAGTCTCAAAGATACCTTTTTTTTTTTTTTTTTTTTTTTTTTCCCCAAAAATGCTGGAAGAATTAATTATTACACAAATAACAGAATTTCCTGCTGATGAGATTTTGTCTCATAAAGAAGTGATGAATCTTATCTGATTTATAGCTCTGGTTATGCTGCAGCTGCAATTGTCGTTTCTCACAGAAAGTGAGAAACTGAGTGCTCAAACTGAGCATTGGTGGGTTTTGCTGAATATAAGCTGTCATTTAAATGGATAAGTTGATTTTATTGCATTATAAAAGTTATAACTTGTACTGATATTCTTCCTTAACCTTTTGATGGTCATTAACAAGCTCAGCTTGCATTCCAGTTATGCTCCACAGTTGGTGCAAATGAATACATCTTGTATTACAAAGTTACGACTGACAGATATTGTACATATTTGGGATATATATATATTATATTGTATATTTGGGAAGAAAGAATTGCTCTCACAACCGGTGAAGAATTAATATAGTGTCTTCAGAATTTTTTATAGTTATTCATAGGCAATGGATGACATATTTTTTTAGTTTTGGGGAAACAGTTTATTATTGTTCCTGAAATAAAACAAAGCTTCGCTGTCATGAGATTCTTCCAGATTCGTTTTATACAATCAAGATTTTCTTTAAATTGGTCCCCATCTTAAAGCATAGGAAGGCAATTTTAAAACTACTTAAATATAAAAAATATTTAATAATTATAAAAAACTGGAAAATAAGAGTTAAATGGGAATTTATGCATTTACTTGATATTTTGAAATCTCTAAACATTCTCTTAAATTTTCATAGTAATGAAATTACTGTTCCAGTGGCAATATGAATACTAAATTATAGACCTATTGGTGAAATAAAACATCAGAGCATTAGCTATGAATAAATAATATGTTTCATCTTATTGGTTGTTATTCTAGATGAGGTATCAAATTCTATAATCAAACTTTTGTTGGATGCAAAATGTAAAGGTATTTGTAGCTTGAGGAAATTCCTGTTTAATGAATTAATAATCATGAGATTGAAACTCACAAAATAAGAGAAAAAGGATGGCATTCTTAAGCTTCAGTGTTATGTTTTTGTTTCAGTGATTTTCGGTTTGTTATGAACTAGCATAAATATGCAGTAAGGGTGACTGTTGATAGCCTCTGCCTAATATATTTTGAAGTATCTCAGTTGTAAAAGCTTTAGTTTTAAGACATGTTAGAAAGTAATATTCCTAAATTCTTGGAAAAGGGAGACATGTGAAGCTTTTTACTAAGTACAACATCACCAATCTAAAATTATTTTAGAATATTTCCACGAAGAGATCAAAACGAAACCACAGATCCCATCAAATTTGTCGGCATATAAGATTCTGAAAACCAACTTTGCTTCTAATCAAAATGCTTTAAAAGGGAAAAGCCAACACACAGAATCAAACCCTTTAAAAAGAAAATGCTTAGAAGACTCCTCAAAGGTCAACTTTGCTAAAGAAGTTGAAGGGAAGAAGAAACAGTCGTCTATTAGCCGGGAGGAAAGGATTTTCTATCTTCTTTCTTCGGATTTGAACAAAGCATATTGTAGTTTTGTGTTAAGTACCATTAAGATTTTTGAAAATGCAAATACCCTTCTACAATCAGCTTCGCCAAAAATCTCCCCTGCTGTAAGAAAGTTTCCTTTCCAAAATGAAGTTCTTTTAAATGCTGAAGTGGCAAATTTGAAACAAACTGAAAATTCATCTTTTGAAAAGATTCGTTTCTTTATTGATAATTTTCCATTTTTGTTAACGATTAAAGAAAATGAATGCAATAATGATACTTTAGATGGACTACAGAACCAATTTTCTGCTGCACAGTTTGAAGACTTTGCCAGTTCTGGAGAAGGTAGACTTGATGTCCTTGTTGGTACCTTAAAAAGAATAAAAAGAGCTGATGGAACACCAAAATATGATAGACTAGCAAGAGTTTTATGTGCTATTCTCGTAATTCCACACAGTAATGCTGAGTGCAAGAGAGTCTTCAGTGTTGTGAAGAAAAACAAAACTGTTTCGTTCTTCAATTTCAATAAAAACTCTAGAAAACATTTTAATTGCTAAATGTTATGAGGAAACTAATTGTTATGACAGGAAATTTTCCAAAGAATTTTTGGCTAAAGCCAAAAAATGCACTCTAAATTCATTGCAATAATTTTTTTGTGTAACATCAAGTTCTTGTTTTATGTTTCCTAATAAATTTTTTAGTTACTACTTAATTGAGATTTACTAATGTAAGTACAATTTTCTTTTTTCTATTTGTATAAATTGTTATTTTTTTAATATCAAAGCATGATATTAATTATTCGTGTTCTTCTGAATTTGGGGGAGAAATCTTCTGAATTTTTATCTTTAGAGGTTGGCAGGTATGAAAATATGAAATCATAATATCTAAAATATGAATATACAAATGAAATATGTAGGAATCATACATAATTCATTTGTACCAAACATTGAATTTTTATGTTTTCCCGGAAATTTTAGAGATTCCTTTGTCTTTTTTCTATTCTAAACTGATACCTGTGGATCTTTTACCTGCCTTGTATTTATTTGATTTCACTGAATAAAATTTTCTTCTATTGCTGTATGGGACTGAATCATTCAAAAAAGATGAGAGGAAGAATATACTGCATCCTCAAAATATGTATTCAATTTTAGATTAAATTAAAGACTATATTCAGGTCAGTTATTTCATTTGTGTAGCAAAGTTAATTGTAGACCTTTGTAAACTTGCTGAATTCACTTGGCAGCACTGCTTGATTTCCATCTTGTCCATGGCCTATAAAACATTTGCATGTTATCGATTGTTCCAAACAGCATAGGTCATTTATTAGCAATAAATTATTTATAATATACTAAATAACGTTGTTAGATACATAATATATGTAAATAAATGTGTTGCATCATAAAATTCATGATTGTTTAGTAATAATGTAACTTTTTCCAACCTTTAGTATTTGAGTTTCAGATATTAAAGAAATAAGTTCATCTGCATTTTTAAAATGGAATTTTGGTGTACAAATTTGAATATTTAAAGCATCTTTAAAACCTCTTTAAAATTGAAGCCTGTGTCAAATTAATAGACTGTGTGACTGTTAGTATTATTCACCAGAGTGTTACTTAAGAAAACACCTAATGTCAAGCTAAAACCAGAAATTGTTTTAAGCATTGCAAATTAATAGCCATGATTTAATTTTTCATTCATTGATTGAAATGAAGCAAATTAAAATTTCTTAATTAGTTTATGCACAAAATGATACACTGAGTTGATAGGTTATTTTACAATGATAGAAAATGGATTAACAAAAATTTTAGTTGCTTTTTTTATTATAATTGCCAAAAATGGTTTTAAATATTTACATTAAAATTTAATGAAAATAACTTGACATGTGATTTGTAAATAACTTTCTTTTGAGTTATTTCTGTTGTAGAAAGAATTTATGCATTGTATTTAAGTATTAAGTTAAAATAATTGAAAATAGAACTATGCAAAATGCAAGTACTCCTATTTTTTTTTCCATTTGCTGTCATTTGCCAATATAAGAATGATATACGTAAAACAATTTTCATTAAGAAAGGAAAATAAAATTTTGCTTGAAACAGTATTAAAACATAGGTGATTTTATGTTTATAAATAAAGAAAGAAAGCAAAATTTCAGTTGTAGAAAATTCTAAATTTTTACATTAAACTATAATTACATGTATTCCTTAGATACATTTCATGTCCTGATAAATTTCTAAATGGCCTATTTAAAAATGATTGATGAATAAATATATGAGTCTGCATAAAAGTGGCAAATGAACTGTCTTTTTCCTCCAGTTGTGAAAATTCTAAAGAAAGAGTGTCATCGCTTCCTATTTTACCTGTAAAAAATAGTGTTTCCAATATTCACCTTTCGATGATCAAACAATAAAACTGCTACAAATCCCCCATGGAGGTTAATATGATTTCAAATATGCATGTTACTCGTATTTTAAATCCTTCAAAAGTTGACTTTTAGATTTCTTTCAATGTTCCATTTTTTTACCCTATTTAAGCTTCCACTTAGGGCAAAAACTACATGGCAAGGTTTTATAAGCAGTATTGATAGTAAAGGGTGCTCTGCCCCTTGAACAAAAAAGTAAAGCTAATCAAAGCTATTAATAACAGTTCTTCTCTACAGCTCATTGAGCAGAATATGAAGAACGTTTTATGCATTTTTAGCCAAATATGTTCACAAGAACCACATTTGAATTGCTGTTCATCAATTTTGTATTGAGAGCTGGCAATACAAGTTTGATTATTTTGGAATTAGTGAGTTGTTTTTCAATCAGTCTTATGTAGAGGTATATGTGGAAAAGGTTTTCATCATATATAATTGGAAGTGTTCCTTTTTAATTTTTATTTCATCGCTTGATACATTTGCATACAGTACAAAAGATAATTTATTATTTTTATTAGTCGTCTGATAGCTGCAACATTTTTTTAGCTCTATGTTTTCTAGCATTATAATTGTGATATAGAACCATAACTACAAAGACATGAAAGAAATTAAATTTTAAATCAGTAAAATCCTTAAATCTTTGGATGAATTATTATAATTAAATAATTTAAAATGGTTTATTAGATAATTTTGGATGAACTACACGGTGGTTTTCTTAGAAAGAGGGATTCAGTTGAATCTGATCTACCTCCTCTTGATAACGTTGAATCAGATTTTAATTGTATTCCTTTTCTTTTTATTTGTATATTGATGTAGTGCTACTGTTTTAGGCAATTCTTCTGGTTTAAAAACACTGATTTGATAGGTTATTTTGCATTTTTTATTGGGAGAGTTAGTTTACTGATCTTAAATTTCATTTCTTTCAGTCTTTGTGGTTATGGTTCTAAATTTCTTACTATTTTATGCATAATTGATTCATTTTTCAGTAGCATATTGAGCAAAAATAATATTAGGATATTTTTGTTTAAAAAAATTGTAATACTATATTTATGTCTGGTTTGTTTCAATTTCAGAACCACAGTCGGGTTTTCGAATTGCATTTAATATGTTTGATACTGATGGCAACCAAAGGGTGGATAAAAAGGAATTTCTCGTGGTAAATTATTCTACAGTTGCTATATTTACATGAATTTAATGTCATTTTCTTTTTAATATCAGATTTTTGCCTATTTATAAAATTAAGCTATGTTTATTAGTATAAAACTGTAAGTATTATAAGTAGGATAAGGTTAATTTTTTTGCAAGATTAAAATTGTTTTAATAAGTTAATGTAGTTCTTAGCATCTGAGAACTATTAATTTTGAAATTAATCTGTTAAGTTAATAACACAAATGGTGCAGAGCAAAGTATAATTTATTTCAGGCTATTATAATGCTTAGTTCAATTAATAGTTCTAATTATTAACTGAAAGAGTTTTGTGGTAATGAACTTATTCATTGAGTAAACTTTTCTAGTCAAGGAACTTCTTTCAAATACTTATTGTTAAGTTCAAAAACTTTCAATGAATATTTATAAATTTATTTTGTGTAGAGTAATTTGTTCGGCATAAACTGTTAGTCTATGCCTTTTTAGGTCTTTTTCTTTTCCTCTCATTTTCTGCTTCACCGAGAATCTTCGGTATCTAATACTTATGTGCATTTGAACTGACTTGTGACTATTTTTAAAGAAAAGGACAATTATACTTCTTTTATATTAGCTGACAGATCAGCCAAATTTAATTTGCATTTTCTTGCCTCAGAGGCATAGTTTAGGACATATGATGTACTAATATTTTTCTGTAGTTAGATTATATGCCACAGATAAGGTTAAAATACCAACTTTTATCAAATTTTCATGAGCATCTTTTAAGTAGCACTCAAGAACGAGTTATGAATCAATTGAATTTGGTTTATATTTGATAAAGTAGACTTCTTAATTACATTTTCTTGCTTTTCTTTTGTATAATTTGTAGCTAAGATTTAATCCAAAAAAAGTTCAGATTTTTTCCTCCTAATTTAATTTTTAAAAAATAAATTAAAGTTTTGTTTATATTTTTAACAGTTTTTTAGAATTATTACCTATAACAACTTACATGATAACTTATATGGTCATACTATTATTTTAAGGCTACTTATATGTATACATTGATCTAAATTAATTAAAAAACTTAACAGTCATCTTGTTATCTCTGTATTATACTGCACTAAAAAGGTCTAGAGTAAGTTAATAGCGATTTAGTGATTGTGATGATTTTTTGAAGATTTTCATGAGTGTGATACAAATTATGTTTATCGGCAGCTATTATAGAAAGTAATCCAAAAGTGTATTTTTTTTTGCAAAGCAGCTGATGTAATCGATAAAAGCATGCAAAAAGCTAAGCAATGATTATGTGTCTAACTTTATAATATATATGCAGTGACACAAGATCAGATGCTTAGTGTTTCAGAAGAATAAAATGCAGTTAATGAATTGTCATTGCATAGGAAAATGTAACACATTATATATGCACTAGAAAGATTGCAGAATAAAAAAATGTTTCTTTATACACTGTCAAAAGACTATCCATTTGCAATTGACAAAACCAATGTGCAGTAAGTGTTCTGACAAACACTGAAGTTTGACTCCTTCCAGACTATCTGCCTTTTTATTAGTCTTTTAAATTTTTTTAAAGTATTTTTAGTGATTTTTACACAAAATAACATCGAAATACATCACATGTTTGTTTTTCTGATTTAAGTTTTAGTTTATAAACTTGAAAAAAAAAAATGATATTCTCATTTGTATGGTTATATTTTTCTTTTATTTTTTTAAGACTTTTAATCAGACTAGTAGCGAGAAAATTTTATTTTGATCCCTTCAGAAAATGTCTCCCAAATGGTATATTTCTGGTTTAATAACTAAAAATGTTTGTTCCTGGTGAAGGTAGTCCCAAAAATATTTTAGACAATATATCATTTATTATTATTGCCATTGATTTTTTAACATTTTACAACAAATAAATGAGAAGACATGAACTATTTATTATCTTGCTTTATGAATTCTGAGAGTTCAAACAAAATTTGAAACATTCGTGTATTTTAATTATATTTAACTTTTTAATGTTTTAATTCAAGCATTTTGTTATTGCACATATGCTTTTAGTTATAATTTCTGTATATGCATCTTTATATTGCTTCCCCATAGCCTCTTATGTTGCTGTTATATTTTTCGTTGTTTTATTTTTGAGCGCATTATTTCCATAGGTCCTACACCTTTTAGTAAAGTCTTTTTTTAAAAGAACATCTGAAAATATAGGACTTTATTCTGGTGTTCCACCTAAAGTTGTAAGTAGTTTACATGTCGTTTTTTTATGTTAGCTTTTTATTTTTGGTACTGTTTTAATTGTATATCTTTTCATTTGCATATTTGTTTATTGCACAAAGCACAGCAGTTAACCTGTAAATGTGAAAAAGAATTTTATGATTCTCATTATTTTATTAAACAGATTCTTATAATTTTTAATTTATGTCATTTAAAGTCTACATTATAAGTAACAGGTAATTATTAAAATACTTTAAAATAGTACTATAAGAATAATTGAAAACTGTTATGTGTAAAATTAAAATTTTTAATTAATTTTTAATTTTAATATACAGCTTGGAAAATCATAAAAAAATTAGGATTATATGAAATGTCCTATCTGAAGTCTAGTAAAAAGTTATAAATAAAATTTGCTAGATGAAAGTATATTTTTAAATTTTAGTATTTGATAACATTAGATTTATTTCTGGACATACAGTGTATTCATGTGTTAATTAAGTCTAGTGCCTCTGCATTAAATGAACTACGTTGAAATGAGAATTAAGTTGACCTAGATAAGTGAGTTTTTTTAATTAAAAAAAAAAGGCTTCTAAATTCACCATAAAATGCTGTATCGCATTTTAATCTTTAAAGTCAGAAGTAAGTCAAATATATAGGAATAAAATAAATATACATTACTTTAATGAAGAGTAGGTTCATTATGTTATTTCTTTTTTGTAGAGGCTATTAAAAAATCTTACAGTGAGTTCCACAGAAGAATTATAGTCTGTCATTCATAATATGGAAACATTCTTACAGGGAAGGCAACATCGCTGTTGCATCTACACTGGGCAGCACCAGTACTGTTGAATTTAGCAGAGGCTTTTTTTCTTTCATTATTATTTAGGGTGGTACTGGGTTGTATAAGAACAACCTAATTCTGTAACCAGAGAGGTTACAGAATGGTATTCTGTAACCAGAAAGACTGCACTGGAGTGCCAGCCCTGTAAGCAGGCTAGTGCAGAAAGCCAAGTGCCGGCCCTGTAGTCTTATTGCTCTAGCTTTTAATTCTACTAACATTTTTGATAACAAACCTCAAGGATTTTTATCATGGTAGAAATTATTTTTTATCTGATATTCTACTTAAGTTTTATAAAAATTCTTTTGGGAACATGGGTTCAAATCCAACCAGTGTGATGGCCATGACAGCTAATAAACTGTCAGTCGTAAAAATTTATCTCCAGTATATGAAGCAGCCATGTTTTGCATGTAAGTAGTTTAATTGAGGTACTGACATTACTAAAAGATGTGGATAAAAGAAAAGTGTATCACTGATTATTCATAGATCTCAGCTGGACCTCTGAGGTGCTACTCTACAAAATAGAGAGGTGTAGTTAAAAGCAAAATTTTAAAGCCTCACTTATATCATAATGTTTTTAGTATTGCAGATTCTCTTCTATCTGATACAGATTTTTCTCTGTCTGTATTCTGAAGTTTATGAAGATTTATAGCGCCTTGTAGAGGTGGTCGTTTCATGTCTCATATTATGAACACTCAGCATGAAACTCATTGGAAATTTTTACCGATGATAATTTCCTAAAAATAATATTAACTTTGAGTATGTGCTTAAAATGCAAATGTGTAAGAGTAATGCTGTATATACTGATGAAAATTTCCATTTCTGAAAGGTTTGTATTAATTTCATGGGCTGTGTTGTAACAGCTAGGACGTAGAAGTACAGAATAGGCAAAACTATGCAAAATTTTCCATGTTCATTGAAGATTGGAACTGTCAGTCTGGCACCTAATAAGGAATCTTTAGGCTATATAAATATGTTATTTTTATAAACTTCTTTTCCATGATCGACCTATTGCATATATGGAACATCAACTCGACCTGATAAATGTTTTTGCAGAGATGAGATAAGCAAGCATTAGTTATGAAACACGTTGGGTGTATACTGTATACACAAATAAGCTGTAGTAGTAATCATAAATCCATATGGAACTTATTATGCAATATGTATTTCAACTGTATTTTTTGTTCCTGTGTTTTGACACTTATTATTTTTCTGTTATGATTTGTTTAGTGTTTAACATTTGTTGTGGTATCGTATAAAGTCTGATACGTAACATACCTCTGTAGATCAGAAATATTGTGTTCGAAAACAATTACTACCTTTTAATTTTTGGGAGAGAGAGAATATTTTTGTATAATGTATTTAATCAGCCAGTTGGATTTGATGCACAGTATGACTACGCACTATGTTACGTAACTGTAATGGGAGTGATGAGACAGTATATCCTTTGCTTCAGAAGTGTACCTTATTTCCATGTTATTTACTAATGTAGATTTCTTGCTTATATTGTACTTTTTTCCTTATGTATAATATTTAACTATTGAGATTAGGTTCTGTATTTTGTGAAAATTATTTTCTAAATTCTAAGATTGAAACCAATTGTAAGT
Source organism: Stegodyphus dumicola (assembly GCF_044657685.1). NCBI lineage: Eukaryota > Metazoa > Arthropoda > Arachnida > Araneae > Eresidae > Stegodyphus > Stegodyphus dumicola. Next base: position 191,979,660 of record NC_140780.1, read on the forward strand.
AGAATTCCAAAATTTTTTAATCTTTTACTTTTTACCTAAATATATTTTCTTATTATTTTAACATTTAAGAATGTTTTCATAAAAATTATATCTAAATTCAAGGAAAGCAGTTCTGATAATTTGGGTTTCTGTGACTTATTTCTCTCAATATCATATTCATGGTGTTATTTTTGTTATTTCAAACGATCATGCTTTTACAATAAATCAAACTTCCCTTGTAAATATAATGTAATATGCATATTAGATTCTTGAAATGTAAACAAATAAATTTTTGTAGAAAAAATACACTTTATTTTTAAGACTTTTTTCTATAACAATTCGACTATGTATGGCTAGAGGCAAAATTAAATAAAATTTTGGTCTGTTTGGCATATTTTTTGCCTTCCCATACAATTTCAGGGTATTCACCATTAAGCAGAACTGTAAATCATATAGCATATGTGCAACAGAAAATTTCTTTCAATACAATGCAGCAAAAAATGTGCTTTTTCTAGAACTAGGCAATCAATATAATAACATTTTATGGATCAGAAAATAATGAAGAATAGTGTTAAAAGACTACTAAGAGCCTGATGAACAAGGTATGTCCATAAATTATTGTAAAAGTATACTAAAGATTTGTTTTTCAGTCATTAATAAGTTTGAAAAAGTTTCTTCCGAACATGAAAATGCACTGTTACTAAAAATAGCATTATAAAACTGAGTAAATAATTTATTATAATGGCTGAATATAAATAGATTGAAAATACTAACGTTCTTAGCAGTTATATGTGTGAAATAACATTATAATTTCATTTTTAAAGCATGAATGTATTAGCTAGTTTTAAAGTGTTCTGCCGTCGTATCACAATAATAAGTTATGTATTTATTATTTTGAAATAAAGTTTTTATTCTTTTTTTTCTTCTTCAAATCTCAGTTTTTTTCTTCAGTGTTTTTAATTTCCCATACTTCTAGCTGGAGAAAATCTTTAGCACTGTTGCAAGGAAAGGAAATATGTTGCGAAGGAAAGATAGATCTAATGGTGATGTAAGATATGTTGCTTTATACTGGTTTTAGGCATCAGCTGGCTGAAATACTAACTGCTTTGCAATTACAGAACTTATTGCTTATAAATTCATGCACATTATGCACTTTTATTTTGATTCACAATATGTTGTGTTAGTTGTATGTAATTGCTTGATTACTTAAGTTTTACATTAAAAATATTTTTTTTTACTAAGGTATTTCAAGGTTATTAGCAAATTTTTTGTTATTTATTAATTATTATGTTAAATTTTCTTTATAGTTTTATAATAAATGTTTCATAGCTTCTCATGTTTGTAGTATATGTTTGTCTTATATATTTTGCACCATTTTGTTTGGTTTGTTTAACTTTTAACATAATGCATTAAAGATATTAATTAGAATGTACTTTGCATGTTTGCAATATTAAAAATAAAAAAATCTTTGTATCATATATGTGTGATTTAAGAACCAAAACATTAACCCACTTTTTTAATAATTTTCATGTGTTCATTATTTAATATGTAGTATCAAGAAATTACTGTATTCATATAATTTGTTAAAACTAGTAGGATTCATTGCTTGTATGACTGTTTCCTCAAAACAAAATTAAATGTAAAAAAAACTAATTTAAAAAGATCTGTCTAACTTTATAGCTCGCATTTATTTGCTATATTTTCTTAAACAGTAAAAATGTCAACGAGTGGCTAAGGCTGTAATATTGAAAAATGCTGGTAGTTTGCTTCAGGTTGTACTCCTGGCAGTTAAATGGGCTGGGATCTGCATAGGGGCCCCTTGAGAGTTTTGTTATCATCAAATTGTTCTTAGATCCACTTAGCATGAAAATGTAAGAATAATCTTATTGCACAGTGGAAGTAAGAATAATCTTATTATGCGATGGAATGGTGCAACCGTACTATAGCAGACAGTTTATGCTGTAAACATTTATGGTCTACTGAAGAACAATATATATATATTTGACAAAGCATATTGAAATCAGCCTTTCAATTCTGTGAATCAGAATATTTATTTTTTAGAATTTCATATAAGCTTTAAACACTATTATTCTGTGCAGATTTTTGTTAAAAAAAACAACAATAGCTGTGTGTTAAATTTTTAGGACAGTGGATGTTGACTTAATGTGGAAAAACAAGTGGTTTGTCTGCCATTAACTTCCTCTTTCAAAAGAAGTTCATTTAAAGTGGCATCGATGACGTTTTCAGTGGAGCCTAGACAAAGCCTAGGAGATCCTAGGACCTGTGCTGTTTATTGACTAGTTGAGATATAGCCTAAATTGTGCTTCTGGACATGGTTTGTTCTGAATGGATCAAGGATCATGCGACTTGCCTTCCACTGTTGTGAAGGATCCCTTTTCCACAGAAGCAGTTTTCTGGTTTGGGGTGGAATCATCAAAAATGGCTGCCACAACCTGCACATCTTTGATGGAGATTCTGTAAGTGATCATGGATATGTGGGCCAGGTCTTCGAACTTTTTAAGGCTGTTTATGAGTATTGGCCTAAATTTTATGCTAAAGGATGACAATATTCATCTGCAGTGCACATGTCTGGTGTTCTAATACAGCAGAACTCCAATTATCCAAATCAATTGTGACTGGACACCATTTGAATAATCAAAAATTCAGGTAATTGGATTTTCTCTGAAGAAAAGGTGTACATTAATTAATTACTGTATATACCATATGTTGAAAATGGGAGAAAAAACTATTTTTAACGAAAGCGTGGTTTTAATTAATTAAAATGAAAAGGCAACACTTTTACATACATGTTATATAGCATACTCTACAGTACTTGCATGTGCTGTAAGTCATTGCTTGCTGAACATCTCCGTCAAAGTAAGCTGTTTGACTGTTCTCATCTGTTTTCAGCCAGCCAAGTTGCGCATCCACTTGACAGTGAGAAGTTGCATGTGGTCACAATTGGGCTGATGCTGCATCGACTTTAGCACAGTTTCAAGACCAGCAAATGCTGCACTACCTGATGGTCCCATGTCTGCTTCAGTTTTGACATTAAGGTCATCTTCTCTCACACTTTCAATAAATTCATCATCATTTAGAACTTGAAACCCAAGCAGTGCTTTAAATTGCGCCGGAGCCCACCAGAGCTCGGCTCCAGTGCTTCTTAATTTTTAAGATAAATTACAATTTTAGCCGGAGCGCACAAGAGCCCTAAATAAGATGGAATCCAGTATTTCTTTTTATAAAACTGAACTACAATTTAAAGGGGAAAAAATTTAGAATTCGTAAAGTTTTAGTTTAACAATAAGCAGACCTTGCAATACTCTATTTCCGTAGAAATACGAACTCATGAGAACATGAGACGTTAAAGTAAAGTCCCCCAACTAACATGGGAAAACCTTTCCCTTTAAGAAAAGCAATAAATTTGAGGGAGTTTGTTTAGGAGCGCCTAAATTTCTCGCCATGCCATTGTATCTAGTGTATTGTTACCGATGCTTACAGTTAGTTATCCTCGCAGGAAGAAAAATTTGTGTTCTTAAGTGTGCATTAAGTGACAGCGAGTACAATAAGAGTGAAATACTGAGATAAACTGCTCAAGCACGTCCTATACATCGTCTTCCCACTGTATCCACTAATGGGGGGAAGCGTAACCAGCAACTTTACATTCATCTTTAGGAGTCAAATTCAGGATCATTTTATCCCTGACATACATCTGCTTGATGGCTATAATTATATCAGCAGAGAGCCGCGGTCAAAGAGAACGTTCTCTATCATCAAGATTCCACTCATTTTTTGTTTCCACCCACTCATACCCTTATTCTGTTTCGCCCTGGAATTTTCATCAGCTATACTTTATATTTAATTTTTGTGATAATAAAAGAACTCTCCTTCCCTATGATCAGAACTTAAATTGGGCCAAAACCCACCGGATCTCGGCTCCGGTGCTTCTTAGTTTTTGTAATAAATCATAATCGCGGAACGCACCGGAGCCCTGAATAAGAAGGCTGTAGCACTTCTTTTATGTAATTGAATAACAATTTCAAAAGAAGTTTTATCTCAAAAATTTTATTTTAACAATAAAATTATATTAAAAATCGCATATTAAATTTCAATTTATCTCTTTACATTTTATTTAATTTTAATTAGTTAATTACTTCAGTCTTTAATTATTTCAATAAATAATAATTAATTGTCTAATAATTATCAATTAAATTATAATTAATTATATAATAATTATTGATTAAATAACAATTCATAAACCTTGATTAAATATCTATTAATTAATATTTATTACTATTTAATTTTAAAATTATTAATGAGTTTAATAGTCATTTTATTTATTTATTTACTCTTGTTCCTCTCTGCTGATGGTCTTCCATAGGGCTCCGGCACTTCTAATCTTAGAAATTAAGCCCTGAACCCAAGGTCTGATGAATCGCACACTATCCATTCATCTATATCTTCAGTACTAATTGCTGAACATCCAAGAATTTTCAAAAGAATGTTTCTTATTTTCTCAAGTGACACATCATCCTTATCTTCTCCTGTCTCTTCTCTTTCCTTTTCTCGAGCTTCTTTTTCCTTTTTCTCCCTTTACTTCTCTTCTTCAGTTCATTCTGAAAATTCTGAAAACTATTCAGATAATCAATGATTAGGTTAGTCAAAGTTCGGATAATTGGAGTTGTACTGTACTTGGAAGCAGAAGACATCACTCGAATGAATTGGCCAGCTTATTATTATGTGTGGGATGGCTTAGGCTGCCAAACTGCTACATGCTAAATGCTTCTCTGCACCCTCCAGGATCTGAAAAGTGCAGTGGCTTGCAGTGAAAACCTTGACCAGCAAACAGCTTAGTAAATTTCATGAAATCCGAATATGAGATTTGCATTTCTGTTGGAGGTGATCATGTACCATATTAAAGAAAGATTTATTGAAAAACAGGGAAGACCATTTTTAATTCATCTCATCATTTTTAATTTTCCATAGTATTTTGAGAGTAGTTAAATGGCAAACATGGTAGTTTATATTAAATAATCTTTTTATACAAAATGTTTTTAATGACTTTCAGTAAGTATCAGTTAAATTTTATTTCTTTCAATTTCCATTAATTCTGATGGGCAGTATACCTATAATATGTAGACTGCTGGCAAAAACTTAGATTTTTAAGTCGTTGCTTATACATGGGTCTCATCCAGCCCCTGAAGCAATTTTACACTGTCCATAAATACATTTCCCATAAATTAATTAGCATTATTGTTACCTTAATTATTATGAAAAATATTTGAAGATTTTAATTATTTGGAGTACAGTTTTACGTACATTATTTTCCTAACCATTAAAAAACGAAAATGAGTAACATCCTAGAAAATTTGCAAATGGAGCTAATTTACAATAATATGTAGACTGCTGGCAAAAACTTAGATTTTTAAGTCGTTGCTTATACATGGGTCTCATCCAGCCCCTGAAGCAATTTTACACTGTCCATAAATACATTTCCCATAAATTAATTACCATTATTGTTACCTTAATTATTATGAAAAATATTTGAAGATTTTAATTATTTGGAGTACAGTTTTACGTACATTATTTTCCTAACCATTAAAAAACGAAAATGAGTAACATCCTAGAAAATTTGCAAATGGAGCTAATTTACACTGAGGTGTAAATCTCAATCAAAGATGATCGATCGAGGGGAGCTACATTGACAAATGACCATCTTTAATTCATGATGAAGATAATTTCTAGTAATTTTTGTTTGAGGTTGCAAACTTTATCAAAATCAAAATACTATCAAATTATGTAGTTGAATGCTATAGGAAGTTTTAAAGAAGTTTATAATTTAGTTTAAATATCATGCTGAATAACAATTAAAAAAGGTCCAACATTAAGAATTAGTGTAAATTTTAAAAATTTTTTGGCAGTACACTAGTTTTGATGCTGCTAAGTGCAAATGAAATAAATAAGGGGGAAGAAAGAAAAGAAAGGTTGGACAGAAGTTAAGCTACTGGCGCCATCTATTGATGAAACAAGAAAAACTAAAACAAAATTTCTTTAAAGGCTGAAGGTAAAGGTGGATTGCAATTGGGGTCATTAACTAGAACAAAAATGTTTTTTTGGATTTGAAACACTTCTAAAAAATCTAATTCACCAATGGAAGATGTTTTCTGAATAATTTTGGCTGCAGAAAAATGGAAAGTGTGATTTTCATTCAAACAATGCTGAGCAACAGCGGATTTCTGTGTTTCTTTTTCTTAACATATGCCTTATGTTCTTTAACACAAAATTTTAAGGCTCTTTTTCTTTGACCAATGTAAATTAAACTACATTGGCAAGGAATTCTGTGTTACATCAGGAATTCATATTCAGAATGGAGTCTTTAAGCATAGAACTAGGAATTTTATTGATAGGAGAGAAAACAACCCGAAAGTTAAATTTCTGCAAAATATGTGCAATTTTATAGCTAATTGATGGAAAGAAAGGAATGACAACAGAATTCTTATAATCACCTAAAACAGGATTGTACATTTTGATGTGTTCCAATGAGAATTTTTTAACTGCACAATTAATAATGTTGGGTGAAAAGTCCCTGTTAATAGCAACTGCTTTTAAATAATTTAGTTCTTGATCAAGAGTTAATTTGGAGGACAAACTTGAAGTGCATGGAAAACAACGAAATAAAATGAAGCTAACTTCTGTTTTGTTGGATGATGTGATTTGAAGTGTGGTGGAAGGCAAACCGATGAAGGTTTATAATAAACAGTGGTACTGAAGTCAGATATGTTACGTGTGACCAAAATGTCGAGGAATGGAAGAGAATTGGATGTCTCAAGTTCAAAAGTGAACTGAATAGCAGGATCAATGGAATTAATTATTGAAAGAACATTATGTAAATAATTTTCATTGCCATCAGACAGGGTAAATTTATCATCTACTTAGCAGAACCAAACTGGGAAGTTTAAAGTTTCAAATAATTTTGATTCAAAATAATGCATGTAGATATCAGCAAGGATTGAACAAAGAGGGCTTCCCATGGCTAAACTTTCAGTTTGCTTATAATACTTTTTTTTTGGAAAATAAAATGTGTTTGCTTCAAACAGAGGTGAGTAAGTGGAATTAGTTCATCAATTTCGATGCAGGAGAGATGAAATTCACAGAGAAGCCATGAGGAAATCTTTTGATGTTAAATCATTATTTACTAATGTTGCAGTAGAAGGTGCATTAAGATGTCTAAAAACTAGACTTCGGGAATTTCATTTCTCCTTCATCGAAATTGATGAACTAATTTCACTTACTCACCTCTGTTTGAAACAAACACATAATGAAAACAAACAAAAATAAAATAAACACATTAATAAATACATCTCATCTGCTGCTTTCAACTGACATGCAATTTAAGTGTGGGACCAGTAGCTTTGTAGAGACATTAGGTTATTTCGAAGCAAGAGACATGAAATATGTACAATGCCCCCACCGGGTCTCGAACCTGGACCTCTTGAATACGTGCCGAGTGTGCTGACCATTACTCCACAAAGGCATGCTATGAAGGCAGGAAAAATACCTTATATACTATAATAAAAAAAGAAGGACCCCCCTTTTAAAGAAGGACTGGGGATTAGGGGATCCAATCGCCAATTCGTGAAAACATCATCTACCACCTTTTTTAGTTTGGGTGCCACTGTAGAGTCATTAGGTTATTTTACTAGCAGGAGACATGAGAAATGAGCAATGGCCTCGTTGGAACTCGAACCACGGACCTCTCGAACACGCAATGAGTGTGCTGACCACTACACCGTGAAAGCATGCTAAGAAGGCAAATTAAAATTAGGTATGAGATATAAATCTGAAAATGAGATTTAGCATAGAAATTATAACTGAGAACTACTTCTGAAGTTGAAATCTGTGTTTTTATTTTTTAATTAAATGAGGAAAATAAAAGTATCAATTAAGTGATGGTTAGAAATTTATTATGTAAGGTTTTTGACTCTTCAGGTAATATTTATTCATAGTGTATATTTTTTGCATTATGTGTTTTAATAATCCAAACAAAAATTATATCTTTAGTTGGCCTCATCAGTGGCTGAGTGACCACTGAATATTGGGAGTTAAATTCCTGGCAAACGGGTTGGCTACGTGGTTATTTTTTGTGATTTGGTTCATTTTGTATAAGCCAGTTTCCCATAGAAAGTTCTTCTTTCCCCAAAGCAGTTATCCCTCAAGTGCTTTCCCATATCCAAATAATCTCAATCTTTCATAGCGTTTAAGTTCTTAAATTTCTTTAGATAATACTATAGTGTATCATTCTATAAGATATTTAATAAAAAGGGCTTTTTTCCTCCTTTATCTAAAAGTTTTTTTATTTTGTTGGGAAATTTTTTGCATTGATATAGCATACACTTAATCTAAACATAAATTAATATATGATAAAACTTCTTTGTTAATAATAGGATTGTCTAGTGTTTATGTTTCAAGGTGACTATATTAGCAGCTTGCAGAAGTTTTTTTCTTTGAAAAGAGTAGTCATCGCCTTGAGAAGGTGCTCAATGAAACATGAAACACAGTGTAGACAGATAATTTTTAAGTCTTTTATTCTTTGTTTTTGACACCTTGTTTAGTTATAACTTCTTTTTGGCTCGTCATAAACTTTATTTATTTATTTATTTATTTTTTGTATTGTGCTTTGTCTCTAATATTAACAAATGCTTGCTACATCAGGTTGGTTGGTGCAAAATTGGCTTTTTTCCCCTTTTTTATGTTCTCATCAAAGCTTTATACTTACGCTGCAGTTTTTTATAAGTGTGAAGTTTAGGCTTCATTTTAATGTTTAAAACAACTAAATTTAATGGTAGATTCAAAAGAAAATTTAATTTGTTTAGTTCCTAACATTGTAGACCCGCTTCTTTTAATTGTTTGTGATGGTATTAGACTAGAGTGCAGGTATGGCTAAAAGGGATTAGAAGAAACCACCCAAGGACACAAAATTTCAGCAATCAAATTGTTGGATGAAATAATTTACAGAATGGAGGTATGCACTGTTAGATCAAAGGATTTTTCAGATCATAATTCATCACAGGAATGAAGGGAAGGAGTTTAGAGTTGCAGTGGATGAATCATGATATTAAAGTCAAACGTCTCTTTCTCAGCATTTGGATATTCTAAAATCAGCCACTTAGTACATTTTAGCAAATGAAGTTAAAGTGGAGAAAGTTCTTAACAAGAGATTAACCTCATTATTTGGCACCAGGTCAGTTGCAAAATATTATGAACGCATGTAAAACCAATTTATTTGAATATTCTAAACATTTGCATTTGTTTAGAAGGATATTTACTGTAGATTAAGCTTGGTTTACTTGCACAGTAGTGCAGCCACTATAGTCTATTATTTTAAAATGAAAACTTCAAAATTATTTTCCATTGCCCGACTTGTAATCATAGGAATAACAGCTGCAAGAAATAATTTGAGTCGCTTACTTTTTCCCTCCACATCATTTCTGTTTAGCATGTTTTGCTTCAATGAAAAAGTGCTGAATGAAGACTAACTCGAACTACAGCCTCAAACGAGGTAACAAAAATAAGTAATATGCGATGTTGACAACACGTGTGACGATCGCAGTTGGATTGGATTGGCAACGACCTTGAAGTGCCTATTTTAGGATCTGAAGATACTTATTTAATTAAATTTTATTCCTACTTGTCTTCAGAGTATAAATAGTTTAAAGTATTCATGCAGCTAATAAAATGCTCATTATGTTGAATTGTGTTCTTTAGGTTATTAGCTCTGCGAATCTGCTCATTGTACCACTATTTTCTAGAAAGTGATTTTCAAAATAATGGTGTGTTAAACATTTAAAACTCTCATATAATAATGCAAAATTTCTATATTCATTAAAGTTAGATTACTTGACTAAGCAAAAAGATTTTATTGTGATCCTAATGCATTTACAGTTGAGATGTTTCAGTTGAAGAAAAATATCAAATTTGTTAATGTTAGTCATTGATTTGGATTTCAAAATTACTGTGCCAAGCTTTAAACCAGGGATTCCTAACCCTTTTCTTGTATCAACCCCTTTTAAAAGAATAGTTTTCTTCATTGACCCTCCTTACATTTTTCTCTATAATATATACCAAACAACATACTAATAATACAAATAATCACACATAAATAACTTAGAGATAACTATTAGACTTAGAAAATGAACAAAAGTTCTGAAAACAACAGTTTATTAGGCATACATTTTATTTAATTTTTTTTTTTTTTTTTTTTTTGTATTTTTATTATTTTAAAATTTACAGATATAAAGTTTTCAGATACAAAATCACTGATTCCATCGAAAATTGCCCAAAATTTCAATTTTAATTAATGTGATGGCAGCACTTGATGTGCGCATGCTATGTTTTTAATAGTTGGAATAAAATTGCCTAACATGTAGAGTCATTAGGTTATTTTGAAGGAGGAGATGTGAAAAACGACAAATGACCTCGCCTGGACTCGAACCACGGACCTCTCAAATACGTGCCTAGCGTGCTGACCATAACACCACAAAGGCATGCCAAGAAAGCGGGAGAAAAACTTTATATACCCTCTTTTAAAAGGCAACTGGGGATCAAGGGGCCAAATCCTGGTTTTGGAGAATCGTCATCTACCACCTTTTTTTAGGTTGATAGCCACTGTAGAGACATTAGGTTATTTCGAAGCGGAGGAAATGAAAAATGAGCAATGCCCTCGCCGGGACTAGAATCACGGACCTCTCGAATATGCGCCGAGTGTGCTGACCATTACACCATGAAGGCAGAAGAAGTACCTTGTATACTCCTCCTTTTGAAATCTGACTGGGGATTAGGGCACCTGTTTGCCAAATCCTGGTGATGGAGAATCGTCATCCACCACCTTTTTAGTTCATGTGCCACTGTAGAGACGTTAGAATTTTTTTTAGAAGCAGAAGATATGAAAAATGAGCAATGCCCTCACCAGGACTTGAACCTCTGACCTCTCGAATACACGCTGAGTGTGCTGACCATTACACCATGAAGGTATGCTAAGGAGGCGGGAGAAATGCCTTATAAACTTAATTTTAAATTACTTCATTCAGAAATATTCAACCTGTTTTTCTTTTCAGTACTAAGTTTTTGATTTGACTAAGGCCTGCTTTCACTTAGCAGGAAGAGGCGAAAGTCAATAATGTTGATTTGGTAAGAACTTTAATTTTGGAATCTTTCTCTTGGATGACCTTCTAAATTCCAAAACTGAGCATACCCATGTGTTTTCAGTAAGACTTGCCTTTTTTGTATGGCAAAGCTTTGTATTAATAAACAATTAATTATCAATTATACTGATAATTTTTTTTAAGCAGTTGGATCTTGATCCAGTCATTTTCCGGTGCATGTCTGGTTGTCAAAACTCAGTTGATCTTTTGATAATTGTAGACCTCCTTTTAAAATATCAATGCCAATGGGAACCTCTGCTGTAAACAAATTGAATAAAGTAAAACCAGTTTTGTCTCTTTTAATTTTAATAAAAATCAATTTTTAAAATAGTCACATTTGCACTGGCCATCCATTATCAGCATAGTATGTTGCATATTGCTGTATGCATTTTAACTTAAGTTTGATTAATTTTGTGTATATTTGCTTGGAAATACTTGTAATTAAACCAAATATTAATGATGTCAATCTTTCAGGAAGATGATGATTTTGATACAGTTGATACTACATTACTTATTCATTTATTTGGTAAAAAAGGAAATGAAGATCTTAGCTATGATGATTTTTACAGGTACAGAATGTTACATTTTCAGCATCTTATAATATTAATGTATATCTGTGTTAAAAAGTTGTAAACACTTTTCTGTCCAGGTTTATGGATAATTTACAAACAGAAGTTTTGGAGTTGGAATTTACAGAGTTTTCTAGAGGAATGCCCACAATATCTGAAGTTGATTTTGCTCGTATCTTATTAAGGTATACTCTTGTGCACAGTAGTGATTATGAAGCATACATAGAAAGAGTGCATGAGCGTATTCCAGATGAAAAGGTAAGTTATGTAATTTGTGTCTCTTCTGCTAACATGAATAAGTTTTCTCAAATTTGGATGGAAGGGATTTGCTGGTGCAATTAATTATATATTTTTGATATCTGTAAAAGTTGTTTTCAGGGCTAGTTCTGATAAATGTGCACCCAGTGTTACAAATTTTTTTATTTTTACTTTTAACCGGTGTTGAGGGTGAAGCTTTTTCAATGCTACATAAATTTAGATTTGCCATTCTTTGAAATAGAGATGAGCCTTGCCCATTGTAGCACATTTTAGTCAACTGATTAAAGGTTCTTATCTTCCTTTGAACATTCCCATATCTTTATTTTTCTATACTTTAAATAAGTTTCCTTGGGGAAGAAAACAATCCCATTATACAGGTTGCCTTTTTTTTTTTTTTTTTTTTTGATTGGCCCTTTGCTTGCAAATTGAAACTGCAGCTCTTTTTTTTCACAAATGGATAAATAGTAAAATACAAATATGGGTAATATACTTAAATCTGTGTCATTTTGTTTTATCTGACCTCACAAAGTGCTGCTCTGATTCTCACAAATACTCTTTATGAACTAAAAGAGATATATTTTGCAGTTAGTTAAAAAATATCCTCAAATTATTACTTTTGGTTATAAAATGTAAGCCTTTTTTTTTTTTTTTTTTTTTTTTTTTTTTTTTTTTTTTCATATTGTACTTGCAGAGAAAAATGGCAGGTTATCATTTGAGCACAAAACTGATTTTCTATTGGGCTTATTTAAAGAGAGTTATAAAAATTCAATGAAAATTGGAAATAAATGCAAAAAAATGTGCTTTCTGAATGAGTAACAGTACCATTTCTTGAGCTCTATTATGCAAGATGTTCGAAAAATGTGGTACTTTATTTCCTAAAGTGTTTATCATAGCTATGTATTTCTGATTTCAAAGTTTTTCGGTATACGGTAGATAATTTTATGAAACCAGTTTCAACACTACAGGCGAGAGAATTCACAAATATAAAGTGTAGAATTAGCATTTTATATGATCCTTGTACAGCAAAAAAACATAAAAAAAGAACAAAGAAAGAAACTACTCTTACTTAGAACAATAATTCATATACAAAAATTCGAGGACTTTTACAAGAAAAATTGATAATGATATTCAAGTACAAAATTTCTGACATAAAGAGGGGAGTGCATAATTTTGGATACAGCTGACATCTAATGTCGGTTATGCTTGGACTTGCCATTGTCAGTCAGTCCTGAGTATAAAGAAATCTTTTTTTAAAATGAAAAGAAATCTGATTTTCTTTATTTAATTTACAAGCAGTAAATTTATTTTTTATGTACATTTTTAACTTTAATTTACAGACAGAAGTTTTGAAGTTGGAATTTTTTTATTTAAATCATTTTTTCCTGCATTAATTTATTAAATGGTTATCATGCATTAAAGGTTTTTGAAATAATTAAATCTTTAATAAAATTTTATTAAAGAATGTGATGCATATTGTTTCTTAACAAGTAAATCATAGTTTCAAAAATCTGAGCTGACAATTTTTAAAAACACCAACATTTATTTTTCACGCCATTTCTTATTCTACAAAATCTTTAATGCAACTAACTATCAAACAGAAAAGCAGACGTAGACGTAATGATGCATCTGGGCACGTGATCCTTGTGACAGACGAATTCTTTAGGGTTGCCACAGAAAGGCAGTGTGTCGCCACAATTCTCCCACCTTTAGAGTGGATGGCTACACACTCAAAACATAAAACGTACATCAATATAAATGAGGTTTATATAACAAAGAAAATTACTTAATACTTAAATCATATTACTTGAAAACAAAATTAATACTGAGGAATAATACAACAATAATAGTACAACAAAATAAATCATAATAACTCAAAGACATGAATTACATTATTCGTGATTTTACAACTCTACCACTACTGGTGGTGAAAGGAACTTGCTTGAGTATTATCTATTATATTATCCAATTCCAATCTAAACAATCTCTGTATTGGTCTCAAGAACTCTGAATTATTACTTTTTACAAGAGCAACTCTTATGTTGCCATCTCGACCAGGGATCACCCGAATAACACGTGCTAAATTCCAATATGCACGGTTTTTATTTTGATCCTCCAGCAAGACAATTTCTCCTACAGAGAGAGGTTTATTTTTGTAATATCTGGTAGACTGCTGTCTTAACTGCCCTAGATACTCAGAGCAAAATCTCACTCTTAACAATTCTCTCATTCTCTGGAGATACTTCGCTCTTCTACTCAATTTTTCTTTGTCCACATTGTCAATATCAGGTACACCTGACTGTGGAGTTTCATGCAGAAATTTTTCTAGAGTTAAAGGCAAGAGACCTTCAATATTGTCAGACACGTACATAAGTGGTCTTGAGTTGACAATTCTTTCACAATCACACAAGACGGTGAGTAACTCTTCATAACCAAGAGAAGCACAACCTAAAATTTTTCTTAATATTTGTTTTACAATTTGTATTAAACGCTCCTATCATCCACCCCACCAAACGGCGGATGGAGGATTAAATTTCCATTGTATTCTCTTTTCAGCAGCCTTAGAGCAGAGGCAGTCCCAGTCAATCGTTTGCAGAACTCTCTCTGCACCCACAAAATTTGTTTCATTATCGGAATACATGGTGGTAGGGTGTCCACGACGTGCAATAAAACGCCTTAAAGCTTGAAAAAATGATTCAGTTGTTAATGAGGTAACCAGTTCCATATGGATAGCACGATAAACTGCACACGTGAAGAGCACAATACATAATTTTCGTCCATTCTTTAAATGCAAGGGTCCTGCAAGATCACATTCTACGATTTCAAAAATGGCTGAATCACGAACTCTATCATTTGGTAAAACGCCTGGGACTGTCTCACCTCTTTTAGCCTTAAATCTCTGACATGTTACGCATTTTCTTATACAGTTCCTTATACTTTTACGTGATTTTAAGATCCAGTATCTTTCTCTGAAATGCGACATCAATAATGTAGTACCTGCATGGAACAAATCTTTGTGTGCACTTAATATCAATAATTTGACTACTGGATGTTCAGAAGATAATATGATGCGAAACTTAAAGCTGCTAGAGTCGTCACGATAAGCAACATTAGACTTAGCTCTTATTAGACCCTGACTATCGACAAATGGTCTGAGTCGTCTTAGCTTATCATCTGTTTCACCATTAAACAACTCTTTTTGTATTAATAACATTAAAGCTATTTCTCCCCTTTCTATTTCAGATACAGTTAAATCCTTAGAATGGTTGTTATTATTATTCTTGCGTACATTATTATAAAATCTGAATATCCATGATAACATTCTTACAATTTTCTTAAATGATGAGAAATACTTATAGTACCATCTAATACAATTATCATTATTTACTAACGTAACAATAACTGTCAAACGTATTTCTGAATTAACTGAATCCTCATCTGGTTCCTCGTTAGATTTAGGCCAATTTGCCTCATTTTTCCGTAACCAATCAGGTCCCTCGCACCATTTCCGTTCTATTAATTGTTCTGCATGACAACCTCTAGAAAGTAGGTCAGCAGGATTGAAACTACCAGGGACATGTTGCCATACAGTGGGGGAGGTCAAAGACCTGATTTCCTGTACACGATTAAAAAGGAATGCTTCCCAACGTTGATTTCGCCGTATCCAACTTAAAGCCGTCGAGGAGTCAGTCCAACAATGAATACGAACTTCATGTAGGCCAATATCATTAACTGAAGACAATAACCTAGAACCAATATTACAAGCAAGAAGTTCTAATCGAGGAATCATAATAGGTTTTAAAGGCGCTACTCTCGATCTTGCGTGTACCAAACTAACCTTCACCTTTTTGCCACTCTGTACTCTTAAAAAGACGCATGCACCATACGCACTTTTACTACTGTCACAAAAGAGATGTATACTCACAGCTTCAGTAATAGATCTGAGACCTATCCATCTAGGTATTTGGATACTGGATAGCAAGTACAACTTTTTACGCCAAAACCTAAACTTTTTGGTTAATTCATCGGGAAGAACATCGTCCCATTTAAGCCTTAAATTCCAAGTTTCCTGTAAAATTAGTTTTGGAATCAACATTACAGGAGCCATATGCCCTATAATGTCAAACACCTGATGAGCTACTGCTAAAACTAGTCTTTTAGTAACTGGGTCATCCAATTTTATATCTTGATTTATTTTGCAAGATAAGGTATCTGTAACTGTGTGCCATACAAGGCCCAAAACAGACACATCTTCTTCCGTGGAGGAATCTTCCTCTGGCACAACACTTCTTATATTGGATTTCTAGAATCTTAAATTAAAATGACCCGAAGCCATAATTATTTGTGATTCATTTACAAACTTTCTCATTTCTATTTCTGAATTCATACTAGCCACACAGTTATCTACATAAAAGGATGTTTTCAAAATCTCCGCTGTATGACTTAAGCTTTCGGGAACTACACTCAAATGATATTGTATTGTAGCGGCCAACAAATACGGACTACACGTAATACCAAAAACTACCCTTCTATGCCGATACAGGTCAACTTGTTCTTGATTATCCCTACTGAACCACATAAATCTCAAAAAGTCTCAATCTGTTTCCCTTATAGATATTTGCAAGAACGCTTTTTCTATATCTGAAGTGACGCCAACGTAATTCTTGCGAAACCGATTAAGAATCAAAGGTATAATTTCAATTTAATTTGGTAAAGTAGATAAACAATCATTTAATGATGGGTAACCAAGTGAATGAGAACTTGCGTTAAACACTGGTCTTATACTCGTGCTACTATTTTCTTTAACAACCACTCTAGAGGTTAATAATGTACACCCTTATATTTATTCTTATCCAGTACTTTTTCAATTATCCCGAGTGCTAACCAGTTCTGGAAAACGTCTCCGTAAGCGTCAAAATTTCCCGTAGTCAATAATTTTCTTTTAGTACTTACAGGACATTTTTTTGCCATCACTTTGTTTTCGGGTAAAAGCGAGCTATCCGACACCCAAGGTAATGCTACTTCGTACCTTCCCTCTGAATTTACCGTAAGAGTCTCTTCAAAATATTTTTGCGTATCCTCCTGTAACTGAGTTTTGGTTTTACTTATGGAAGGTTCACTAATACCCAAAACATCTAACTTCCAGAGATCATTTATACATTGAACCTTCACTAACAGAGAAGAAATTAGGAGGGATGCAGTATTTATCGTAGTTGGCTCAGTGCCAGTAAATTTACCCATAACAGTCCAGCCTAACTGTGTATGCACTGCACTGTAAGGGGAACAATTTTTCCAGTTAGCAACTTACCAGCAAAATCTGCACCAATTAGTAATTTTATCTCTTTATCTACCTTATATGTACCATTTTCTAAATCACTTAATTTGATACCATGTGACTTAAGTTCGCATAACCACGAACCAGATGGGAGTTGTTTAATTTCAGAACAAATTTTGTTTTGACCAAGTACCTCTAAATTACACTTATATTTACTATATATATTGCTTACTTCAATAACATAGTTTTTATATACATTTTCTGAAGTCTCAACTCCACCAAAAAGAAATTGCTTAATTTTTGATTCACCACACTTACAATTTAACCTTTGAGCAACATCATAACATAAATATGATTTCATAGAACCACTATCATAAATTGCTCGTACAAACATTTCTTTAGAACCATTCTGAATTTTTACAATTAACGTTTGAAGATATACATCTGATACCTTAACATAGTTATTAAAAATGCCTGTTTTGTTTTCGTCATTCCCTAACTTTGTGACACTTTTTGTTTTGTTAGAAGGCAAATCAGGGCACATAATCACAAAATGTCGATTTTTACATAAGGTACACCTATGTTTAGCTGTACACTGATTTGCTCTATGGTTTTTCTTAAGACACACAAAACAAACATTCTTTTTCTTAATAATATCTTTCTTACACTCTAAACTCATTAAAGATGCATCCTTACAACTTTCAGACAAATGGGATGTTTCACAAAAAATACAAGTATCAGACTTTTTATACTTTTGAAAATTTTCATTACACTTACTACTATTACTACTATTTGCATTAATTAGTTCACATGCAGTTGGAACAACAGGTTTTTCTGTCAAAAAAACATATTTTTCTTATTACTTACTTTATCAGAACCCAAAAGATCACGGGTAAGTTTAACTCTAAATTCAGTTTCTACTTCCCTTTTTAGAAAATCAATTAATGACTCCATATCACTCTTACCTGTTGTTTCAGGAGACATACCTTGTTGTCTTTCCCAAATTTGTATTAAATCAGCAGGAAGTGCTCATTCCACTAAAGGAAATAAAACAACTGCAAATTTATCTTTAGTTAAACCGAGTGATTCCAATGCACGTAGTTGAGTTTGCAACTTGGCATAGTTAATAAGTCAGAGTTAATAAGTCTATCTTTTGTTTGTCATTGATTACCAGTTTTAATAGCTCTCTAACATAAATTTGAATTAAAACATTTTCATTTCCAAATCATTCTTTGAGATACTCCACGTCTTTTTCGTAATTTTCTTCCGTAGCAGGAAAACTTTCCACTATTGCTCTTGGCACAGTCTCAGGTTTCGTAGATTGCAGTAAATAATGAAACTTGTCTCTCTTGTCGATGCGAGTATCGTCATGTATTTTACTAAATCTCGTCTAAAATGTCAACCACTTTCTTGAGTCTCCATTGAACTTCACCAGTTCGATCTCCGGCAGTTTCTGTTTTGCAGCCGTAACTATTCTTGATGAAGAACCACTATTCGTTGAACCAGTAGAAGGCTGTGAACACTTATCCTTTTTCTTGTTGGCTTTTACTTTCAACGTAGATAATTTATTGTAATATTCTTGAGCTGCACTAAATTCTCTTTCGTATTCTTCTTGAGTATACAGCTTTTTTCTTCAGGGCAGATGTTTTTATTTTATTTGGCTTATAACTCCTTACTAAATGTAGTATTTCATCTCGATGTACTCCATCTTTGATATGATTTAAATCAAATTCCTCGTCATTATAATTCGCTTCCGATAGCGAAATAAGTAACAGAGGTTATTGAAAACGAAAAAGTTTCGATTGACAAATGAGTCGGTATTCTCGACACAGCAATTATAGGACTTGAACAGCGGAACTTTGTAACTGAACAAGAAAGTATGTCTGTTTATAGAATTAAAGAGAAAGTATTATCACATAAAAAACGAAGCAACTTAAACAACTTACGTTGAAAGAAATGTTTAATTAAGTAAACAAATAAATATTAAGCTTTTTTTTTTTTTTTTTTTTTTGTAAATTTTGATACCCTTTAGATCATAATTGTTCTTTATTTCATAAATTACGGTTTCATAATTTTTATTTTATAATTTCTGCATGTCATCTTACCAGATTTAAACTGATGATCTATAATCCGGAAAAATCGATAATCCGGAATTGTCGAAGTCCCGACGAGTCCGGATTAACGACTTTTGACTGTAGTTGTAAAAATGGCAGGAAATATTTTTCTGTCTGGCCTAAGCAATAAGTACCAAGACTAATTCTTTTGGATTAGGGTGTTGCTCATTCAGGTTTTTTTTCCTCACCTTGTTGCCATAGTGGGGGGGGGGGAAAAGAAAAATAATTAGATTCCTAAGAAACTAATTCAGTGAATATTGTAAATAGTAATGTTCGCCTCCTTGTTGCCATAGTGGGGGGGGGGGAAGAAAAATAATTAGATTCCTAAGAAGCTAATTCAGTGAGTATTGTAAATAGTAATGTTCCTTAACTTTCTAATTTGACCCAGCTTATTATTTTTTGCAGGCTATTATTATAATAGCTACCTTATCAAAATTAAAGTTTGAATTTTCATTTATATCAAAAAGAGTTCCAAATTCTGGAGCTCTAGCAGGTTACGCTAAGCAAAAGCTCATTTGGTACTTGCCTTCTAAAGCAGCCTTGACACAATTCAGGCTTAAGAAAGTGAGATTTCAAAATTAGACAAAAAATAACTTTATTTTAATGCAGATTTTGTACACTATAGAAGGTGAAATTTTTCGGTTAGTGGAATTTGTAAATAAATGTGGAGATAAATATGAAAGATGTTAGAACATGGAGATAATACATGAATTTGATATAACAGAAGTTTTCCTTTGCAATGACAGTGCGTAATCAGTAATCAGCTAACGGACAGCAAAATCTATCATATAGTTTTAAATTCCGAAAATATCGCTATCAGTAGTGAAAAAGTGACAAAGAGGTTTTTGAGGATGAAAAGATATCAGTTGGCAGTTTAGTGGAAATTCTTGACACGGCAATTACAGGACTTGAAAAGTGGAACTTTCTAACTGCAGAAGAAATTATATGTGCCTATAAAATTTAAGAAAATGTATCAACACAATGAATGAAGCGACTTAAATAACTTCATTGGAAAAAAGGTTTAATAAAACAAACAAGCTTTTTTTGGTAAATTTCGATTCCCTTCAAATCATAAATGCTTTATTATTTCATAAACAGCTATTTCATATTTTCAATTTTATAATTTATGTTATTGTACTAGATTTAAACTAATGGTCTAAAATATGGAAATTTTTGAAATCCGAAATCCCTGAAGTCCTGACGATTGTGGGTCTCTGAATTTGTATTGTAGAATTATTGCAAGTAGATTTTTTTCTCCTTTTTCCAGAAATGCTCTCCCATTTTTTTGAAAGAGTTCTCCATTTAAAAATGTATGCCCCTCCCATTTTGTTGAAAGAGTTCTCCATTTAAAAATGTAACCCTGTACTCAGAGCAGTGGAGCAGGCAATATATGCATGATGACAATAGGCATCATGTATTAATAACAGATTATTCACTGTGCCCATAACACCTATATTAATGTATATATTTAGAGGTAAAAACCTGGTGTACATTCAGAATATACAACCGTTCAAACATACAACTTTTTATACAGAGGCTGTTCGCACACTTTTTAGATGATTTTCATTGTATTTACAGAAATATTTTACCTGAAATTTGATTACACTTTTTCTTTATTATCTTTCTACACCATAATTTCCTAGACAGTAATAATTTTTTAGAACATTTTACCCCAATCTTCATGAACAGTTTCCAAAGTCCAAGGAGAATTGTAGATCAACTGTACAGTATGCTTTTTAAAAGTCCGAAAGCGCAAAAATCTGTGGATGATACATCAGGAGATTTCGTAGAGATATGAGTGAAGGCTATGACCTTGATACAAGTTTCTTATTCCATATTTTCCATGGATTTTGACGTGTGGCAGCTTGCTTTATCTTGATGCCTCTGTTGATGTCTACCTTGATGTAGTCTACTGATTGATGGCACTGTGGGTAAAGAGAAGATATTTCATGTTTGAAAATTGGGTATAAAATATGTTCCTATTAATATGTGGGGTTGACTTTCTTAAATTTATTAATATTTTCTGCACTCTCTTTAATTTTTATTTTTCAATATATCAAAACCAAAAACAATTACAAACCCCTTTGAAAAACTTTCTTTAGATTCTTTGAACCATGTTCTAAGATTTTTTTCTTCTCTTTCCTGTTAATAAATGACCATGTTTTTATTGCCATCATTTAAATATACCCAAGATTCATCTATTGTGAAAACATTTACCCTTGTTTACCCAAATTATTGTTTCTCAAAGAGGATTCTGCAGCGGGATCTGTTTTCAGCGATATGTCGTGCAAAAAGACGATACACGTTACGTTTTTTCGCCTTCTTAAGATTTAAATATGCATCAACCACTTTTTTTACAGACGACACTGAGCATTTTAATGATTATGCTACTCTCCTTTGACTTGAAGGCTTTTCTTGTAACGTTAAAGTTCGTACCTTTGCAACATTGGAAAAATTCCGTTTTTTCCTTGGATATGTATTTTGAACAATTTTTCTCCTTGAAGCCAAACATTGATGTTTTTTCCCCTATACAATTGTCTATTGTTGCTTTAGATACTGAAAAATCCTGGTTTTCACAGCATTTTAATAATTAAATATGAATAATTTTCTTCTGAAAGAGCACAAACATAGCCTTTTCTTCGTTGCTTCTTTAAAAGCACCATTTTGCATAAAAACAAAATTGTCAAACAGGAGAAGACACTGTAATTTACACTTTCAAAAATATGGTTGTAGTTAAAAAAAATTTAAGCAGGCAGTTATTTTTATAGCAAAGCAAGGTCATCTAAAAATGTCCGAATAGCTTTAGTTATTGGTTATTGGAAAATTGGCAAATGTTTTTACAAATATTTTTTAAAATATGTTGAATAAGAATTAATGATCAGTATTGTGTTTGTAAAAGAATACAAGGTATCTGTTATTTTTGATAGAAACTATTTTTCAAATTTATCATTCATGAAATGTTTTTTATAATAAAGATATTTTTCCCTTCTAGGGTATATCATTTGCACAGTTTAAAGCATTTTGCCAGTTCCTTAATAATTTGGATGATTTTTCCATTGCAATGAGGATGTTTACATTTGCAAATAGGCCTATTTCACAAGGTACTAGTTTGTGTTTTTATTTATTAAGATTTTCTTGAAACCAGAAAAGAACATTCAAGAGTAACTTCAAACCATAGTGATAACAAA
Source organism: Stegodyphus dumicola (assembly GCF_044657685.1). NCBI lineage: Eukaryota > Metazoa > Arthropoda > Arachnida > Araneae > Eresidae > Stegodyphus > Stegodyphus dumicola. The sequence continues at coordinate 192,002,241 of NC_140780.1, forward strand.
CCTTTCTATAAAATTACAGTTTTATCTGCTTTTTGAAAACTCTTAATACTATAGTATTCATACTTATCAGAGTTGAAACCAGGCATTGTATTTCAGTCACAGTTTTGAGCAAAATGTTCACTTTGGATTAATAAATTTTTATATAAATCATACAGATTTCATATTTTAGCATTAAATTTTGTATGTTATGTTTGTGTATTTTAAGACAAGGATCAGAGCCACATCATCAGAATGTATATCTGAAACAAAGATTTTTGTTACAGATTAGGAGCACCAACTTCTTTAATTATAGAATTTAAAATATATTTCATAATTTTTAAAGCATTAATTTATTTTTCTAATAGAATAAATATGAGAAGAAAAGTGATAAAAAATTCCAGTGGCAGAGCACTTGTTCTGCAAGCATTCGTTGAGCCCATTTAGCAGTTTCTTTACCAGAATGTTGCCCGGGATGCACTGCAGGGGTGTGATCGATGCACATTACAAAATGGAGAGATGGCTACAAACATCCATAGCTTCTCTGAGATTCAAACCTGAGGCCAAGGTAATAGGCTTTCTAATCACTGTGACAACTGGGTGGCAAGTTACTTAAAATGAACTGTTATTTGTTTTAGTTAATCAGTTGCAAATGAAATGTTTTAGATAATGGAAGCAGTGGCGTAACTAGAACTCTTGGACCCCTATGCAAAAATTTTCCTGGGACTCTCCCTCAATAAATTTAATGTGCTTAAAAATTAAAATTAAAATTTTTAAAAAGTTTTAAAAAATGAAGGATTTCACGAGCCAGTGTTTATTACATGTGGATTATTTGTTAAAAAATAAAAGCACATCCTTAGGGAACCAGTTGAAATGTAAGGAACATGAAGAAAGAATAAAAAGGAAAATATTTTCCCTTGATCAACTGTGAAATTTGCTTTAGTCTGGGTATTTGACATCAGATGATTTTAATCAGTTATTTAAGACTTTTTGTGTGCGTGCGAAAGACGGATTTTTCTCTCCTTTCACTGAGATACATATTCATAATAAATGAATAAGTCTGTATAAAAAAGGAATATGTCACGTAAAGTATAGCATTAAGAAAAGTAAGAAAGCTTAGATTTGCGGAGATTTTTATATAAAATCCAAGAGGTTTCAAGTTTGTAATATATATATGTTTTGAATTTTTATATAAATCAAATAAATTTTGAAATATGTTTGAATTTTTCTATAAAATCTGCACCAATTTAAGTTTTTTTTTTCACTTAATTTAGCAAACTTAAATAACTGGTTATATTATAAACTGACAGACAAGATAATAGACAAACGTACAGAAAAAATATACACTAATATATAGTATTTTGTGCGATTTACTCAGCTTATCAACATGACTTATGCAATAATAAAGTAATAAGTAAGAACTTTTATAATGTAAATGATACATTTGTTAAATATAAAACATATTTACCATAGACTTCATAAAAAACTATTTGAACATACAATTTTTGGAGAAAATATGTATGGTAAAGTTTTTTCCCCTGTCTTTTTAAAAAAACTTTTTGGTATACTAGATTACTTGAATACATGATTTTTATAAAAATATGAATGCTAAAGTTTTTTTCTGTTTCCTTTTAATTTTCCTCAGTTCTTCTCTAATGTTTTTCCCATCAATAATTGTAATTATAACACTGGTGGCCAAAATTCATCATGAAAAAAAATCTTTCTTAATTAAAACTTGCACCTCCTAACCTTCATTTCCACAAAATTATTTACCAATACCTGGACGTCCATTTTCTCAGCCATCTCAGCTTCAACGCTCAACAGTGATAGGTTTGATAACCGATCTTGTGTCATAGTGTTTCTCAAGTATGTTTTTATTAGTTCCAATTTTGAAAATGACCTCTCACTCGTGGCTGTGGTTACAGGTAATGATAAATACAATATAAGTAAATTGCACACTTCCGAATAACTGCTTGCCATGTCATAATATTTTACCATTGCTAATTTAGCTAAATCCTTAACGAATTTCAAATTTTGGATTTCTGTTCTGAAAGTATTTATAAATAATAACAGTTGTACTTATAAATAATAACAGTGCATTAGTAAAGTCTTCTTTATATATTTTCTGTATTTTTGACACATTATTAATAATTTCATTGCTTGTTAAGGATGACAGAGTTTTAGGTTTCAAAAATGAAAACATCATTGCAATTTTTGTCATTCCAGTCATTCTGTACTTTAGCTGAGTATTTAAAATGTCAAGAGCAGCATAAAAAACTGATACTTTAAAAGATATTTTGAAATTTTCAAACCTGTTATCCTTACACAACTCGTCAACAATTTTTTTTTTGTCTTTTATTTTCAAATATAGTTTCTATGCCCCATTTATTTGCAATAAACTCAGCTTCTTTCATAATGTCTTCAAACTTGTTTCTCATATCCTGAATATTAATAAAAATGTTCTTTAGATTTTTATGAGCTCCATTCAAGTCGATTGATTTTCTTTGTAATAATTGAGATGCTGCATTAGTAAAAGATAAAACCTTTTCCATAAAAATTAAGAATAAAAATTCAAAAGATTCCATTTTTCTTTTTAACCCATTTGCAATGTCTTTTTCTTGAGCTTTTTTTGACATTAATATAATTTCATTTAATGTTTTCAAGATGTCAAAGTACCGTAATTCCCGGAAGAAAGGCCGCATCAGCGTAAACGCCGCACTCGAGAAAAATGGCTAGAAAAAAATTTAAATTACACAGAAAGGCAGCATCAGCGTAAACACCGCAATAAATTAAATTGCGCATGACATCGTCGTGGGCCGTATAGATGCAAAAACTCAACCTAAGTCCTGATATATGACATACCAGTTAAGAAAAATGCATGAAATGAAACCATAACTCAAAAATAAATTAAAGGTAAGAAATGTACAGCTTCTGTGCCGTTTAGAGACATTTTCAAAAATTTTCCTCTCCCTTCTTACTTAAAAACTATCCAACAAGTACTTGTACTCAAACTGATGGGATCTGTATTTGGCAGAATGCCAAGAAAAATCCATTCATGCTGAAGGGGAAATATGTCAGAGTTCGTTATTGCGAGGCAGGTGGAGTCGTGTCCGCCTTTGAAAAAAATTGCAGAAAAGGCAGGGGTGGGGAGAGGATGGGTCCTGGAAGATTCATCGAATGGCAGAGGAGAGAGACTATTCAAACTGATGAGAATGTTGATTTGAAAGGGGGAAGAATGTTATTGTTCTGAGATCTCGTTTAGGGTGAATAAGGCATGTAGGTCCGTTCAAGAGAAAGAATGTAAACAAAATAACGTTCGCAAAAAGCAACTGAGTGGTCTTTTGTGTGGGAACAGCACCAGTCTATTCACAATGACAAGGCCATCCAAACTATGTACAATGACCATCATAGGAAATATTTTATTTTTAGTGCACCTAAACGCCACATGGGTAGAAACGCCACATCCGCTGAAAATTTAAGTTTTAAACACGTAAACGCCGCGGCGTTTCTTCCGGAAATTACGGTATCTTATTTTAATTGCTATCAAAGATGATAATTGTCCAGCCCACCTTGTAGGATTTAAATTTTTGATAGTAATTTCAGAGTCTCCTGAAGAGAGTAAACCCCATCTTTTTAAGCTGTCACCGAAATACACATAAATATTCTGAAGAATTTCGAAATATTTGCGTAGTTCTCTTACACCTTGCACTGCATCACTGAGAACCAAGTTAAGATTATGGGCGGCGCAATGTATGTAGAGAGCATTTGGTTGTATTATTTGAATGGGCTTTTGCACTCCATTATATATTCCGCTCATGTTACTTACTCCATCATACCCTTGTCCTCGACATTTTGAAAAATCAGTTTCATTTGCTTCCAAAATATTACATAGGTATGAAGAAATACCTTTAGCTGATTGATCTGTTATGGGACAAAAGCCGAGGAAAGATTCTTCAATACTGAGATCAGTCTGTATATTTGTCTCATCATCTTTGATTACTTTTACATATCTGTAAATAACACTTAGTTGGTCATGCTTTGAAATGTCCTGCGTAGTATCGGCTATGATAGAAAAAAAAAAGGGAACTTTTAATTTCTTCCACCAGCTTCCTTTTCAAACAACTACTTAAACAATGAATTAATTTATTTTGAATTGCAGGACTCAAATACTTAGTAATGCCTGAAGGCATTTTTACAACCTCATTCATCATAGTGTCGTATTCTGCCAATAATTTAACATCAGATAAAAAATTACCTATATATGTATCTGAGGTATTTTATTTGTGTCCACGAAAACTATTATTATTTTTTGCTAATTTTAAAGTTGTTTTGATTAGTCTCTCTAAAACTAATCGCCAAAAATTGATTTCATCTTTTATAGACTTTTCCAGCATTTGATATATACAATTATTTGCTTCCCAATTTTTCTTTACAATACAGCTTGCAATATGATGAGAACTTCCCTCGTGCTTTTTTATTCGTACAGACAATGTTTGCAGGTGCTGTAGTCCTGTTGTCCACATCGTGTCCTTGTTTGAAAATAACCAGCATGGTTTGCAATAGAATTTATTAAGTTTAGGTGAATAACAAAGCCAAAACCTGTCTATTTTTAAACCCGATTTATTAATCTTGGTGTAGTAAAGAGAAGAAAATGATCTGCCATCTTGATTTTTGGGGAAGCTGATATCTTTTGGTCTACAAGCGCCACAACTGAAAATAAATCTCTTCATATCCTTCGTAAGATTTTGTGGATAGTGACCAAAATTGGATGGATACCTTTCGTTTTTTGCATCTGGAAAGGTCATCGGGACCTTTTTCTGGACTTTCATTGTCATTTGTGACTGTATTTGAAATATTTTTGGATAGTTTAGTCAAAATATTTTTTGTACATTTTTAATTCTTAAAACTATTTCTGAACTATCTGATGCTTCTTTTAAATGTTCATCAGTTGCTGATGGCTGTTCCTGTGAGTTTAAAGTTGATGTCTGGTATTCTTCTCGATTAGAATTTTTAATTTGGAAATACTGATGAACAGTTTTAATATTCTTTATTTCTCGTTCAAAAGCATATCTAATTCTTTTTTTTCTTCCTTTTCTGAGCCCCACTTAAAGCTTAAGGTTTTCCATATAAGTAGAATAAATAATTTAATTCATCATTTAATGAATCAAGAAAATTTTTTTAATAATATCGTTCAGTAATTTATGCCCATTGAAAACAATATATTCTGTGAAAATATAAGAGAAACATGCCGAGTGAAACAAAATTAGTAACACAATAACCTTAAGTTTGGTGTAGATTTATGTTAAGATCTCAAACAATTTCTAGGGCAAGCAGGTTTAGGTCCCTCTTCATCAGAAGTAAAGAAATCTACAAGACTGAAGAATAGTCATATATTTTCAAAGAAAGTCATATATTTTATATTATAAGTCATATATTTTATATTATAAGAAAGTCATATATTTTATATAGTCATATATTTTATATTTTGCGCCAAAATATGTGTAAATATTTATTTTTAAATGATTTTTTTTTTACCTGGGTAACAACTTTTATTTTATAATATTAGCTATAATTTTATAAAAGCTTCTTGACTTCATTTCCGAAAACTCTCGAACATAGTCAAGAAGATCAATTTCTTTAGGTGTATCTTTCTCTATAGAAATTGGAGCAAGATTTGTCAGCCTAGTCTCCGTCATAGAAGATCTTAAACAAGTTTGTATGTATTTCAATTTTGAAAAAGATCTCTCTGCACTTGCAACTGTTATAGGAAAGGACAGCAAAATTCGGAGTTCCACTCCAGTATATTTGAAAAACATTCAAGATTTTATACATATTCTAAATGACAAGGCGCTCTGCTCCAGGAACGATTTATTTTGACAGATCTTCCAGTTCATCACAAAGTTCCGAAGCGTTCAGATTACTCGAATGTTTATTTGCGAGTTTCAATTTCTAGTCTTTGCGTCTATTCAAAAATTCTCTGTTTGAAAGATGTTTGAGGCTCCTATGTCGTACAGAAAACTGTACTGTAGTATGCTCCATATTCCCGAGTAAGTTCAAATCTTTCTTCTACAGAACGAATAGCAATGTCTAACGTGCAGAAATACAGTTCTACTTTAAATTCTTGTTCCAACACTTTGCATGTTTTCATATGAAGCTTCATACCCAAACAATCTATGTCGCCTTAGGGTATGATGGACTGACTAAAGGAAGGGTAGATTTCTAACGTTTCTGCCAATTAGTTTACTTCTGAAATGAAATATATTAAATTATTATTATCACTTCTACAACTTTCAATATGTTTTCTAATTGTGCAGAGCTCCGACAGCTGAATACAGATTCGTCTTTATACTTTGCAGAATTTACCCGCGTGGTTTACATGAATGAGTATATCATGCCAAATAGCAACTGAGATGAGAAATTTTAAATTCTGTCTGCCAAGGATGACGCTGAATGCCATAAGAAACTAGAATAAATAATTTTAGCAAGCTATAATAGTACAGAATAACGTTCCTCCACTAAAAGAAATTATGAAATATGACATCGATAATAAAACAAATTCCAAATTCGGGCTTCCAGATGCCCATATTTGTTTGAAGATTACATATTCAAAATTGTATGGCTCCAGGTACCATTGTTTTATCCCAATGCGAGAAATATAGATACGTTTATGCAGATTTTTCATTATTTAATTTCTTTAAATATAACACAGGGCTGTAATATTTGGTGGCAACAATTTGAAAAGTGAAATGATATTTATAGTGAACCAACGCAAAATGCCAAAGCGAAATTAATAGCCTTTTTGGGCTAAAAATTTATAACTTTTAGTGTGAAAAATCTAGCGTAAATGCAGTTAAGATTGATCAAATTAAAATTTTTTAAATTTATTGATTATGCTATCAGGAGAGAGTAATATGCTTGTGAAAAAGATTATTGCAACCAGTATAAATATTTAACGAATAAAAATTAAGCAAAATAAATTAATTTTTTAGGCCAAAAAAGGTGCAATTTGCTCCGTCGGACTATTATTTTCGTTTTGGCATTTTGCGTTGGTTCACTATAAATGTTCGATTCATATTTCAAATTGTTGCCACCAAATATTATCGCCCTATGTTATATTTAAAGGAATTAAATAAGGAAGAATCTGCATAAATGTATCTATATTTCTTGCATCAGGATAAAACAATTGTACCTAGAGCCATCCAATTTTGAATAACGTACTTTTCCACCCAAATATGGGCATCCGGAAGCCCAAATTTTGAATTTGTTTTATCAATCATATTGTGTAAAACTTTAACGAATTTTTGATTAACAAACTCACCGATTTAAAAGTGAGCGGTGACAACGCTCTACGAGGAAAAAAAATCGCGCGGAACTGTGTATCGGAAATTCTAAAGATATGCTGATTTTAAAATTATTTTGCGACATTGCTGTTGAACTGAATTTTACGGTTTAAGTGTAAAAAATATATTTAATAAATAAAGGTAATGCACAAAACGTTAAAAAAACGCCCCTTTAAACATAATTTAAAATCTGAAATCTTGCAGATTTTTTCTTGAATTAATGCTATATTAATTTTTTAACTCATTTTATTTTTTAAATGTTTTTATTATATTAATTTCCTGAACTAAAATCTGGAAGAATTAATGTAAAAATTCATTACAATAAGTTTCTATTAACTAGCATCTGTAATGTATGTAGTTTCCGTGTGATTAATCTTTGCCAGGATAATCCGAAAAAGCATACAAGTCTTTAGAGGTTAAAATTATGCACATTGATATTTATTAAACCTGGGCTTAATTTAGGAACTAAAGGTGTCAGAGTCCTACTGTAAGCCATCAAGAGCAGTGAATGAAATATTATTATAATTTAAACAAATAAAACAACGAATAATTAAAATCAAATAAAATGTAAAATTAAAAGTTATGTTTTAATTTTAAAACTAATTATATATAAAGAAATAATAAGCAAATCATAAAACTTATATGAATGTTGAAACAAATGAAAAGTAAGAAAATTAGTAAGATAGGATACAAAAGACAAAAGAAAGGAAGATATTGAATACACACATATATATGCAAATACACACATTTACATAATATACACACATATACAAGCAAAAACACATCTCCAATTTGGACTTTGTATTTTGTTGACTTTTACGCCTGTTATCGAATTTAATATTGATTAATATTTAGAGTTTAGTTTTCGCATCATTTTAAAAATCAAGGATAATGCAAATTTAGAGTATACAGAAATTAAAACTTTAATTTAATGATAAAAGAATGAAAGGACATAAGAAAAATTTGGTATTTTAGGCAGAATTATAGCTATAAAAACCGAAGATAATGGAAGTACAGGTATTTAAACTTACGTTAGCACAAAAGTTGACAATTAAAACTTTTATATAATAATCTTAATATTAATGTATTGCATTACTTTCCTGTCAATTACAATTTAAGCTGCAGTATAGTTTTCATTGTCTTTAAGCCGTATAATTAAATTCTCAAATAAGAATGTTTCACAAATATTTTAAATGTATGCAATAAAACACGAAAAGCATTAATATAAATAAAGTTTTCAATAATTTTAGACACTCCTATTTCGTTTGTTAAACAAATTGTTTATGTTTTGAATTATTGGAGTTCAGATTTGCCAATGAATTTGCAGTTCAAAGACATTAGACATTAGAAATACATATCAAGAACTTTAAAAAAAAACATTCATGTTTGCATCACCTCTTAGACAATATACACATAATATGTGAACTATTTCATCGGTTACAGCCAAAAACATCGCGGACGAAAACGTCGCTGAGAAAACAACGCAAGGCGAAAACGTTGTGCTACAAAACATCGCAAAGAGAAAACATCATGGTACAAAACATCGTCGTCGAAAATATCGTGGTAAAATATAAAGTAGCCTACAAATCATCGCATAACGATAACATTGCAGACATGCTTTTTAATAACTGTAAATGGATATACACATAATGATTTGTGAGCGCATGATGGAAGGAAGGATAATTTTTGCTTTCATATTTTTTATTAACTAATAAATTTTTGCTGAGAAAATAAAAAGGAAACTTAAGCATAGAAAATTAATGCAACTTATAGCACTGAATAGAATTTTAAACCGACATAGTTAACTAATAAAGGCCATTAATAAATCATTTTTTATAAAGTTTTTACTGGTAATTTTTCATCAAAAGTATAATCTATAAGTTGCGTTTAATTTTCTATGCTTAAGTTTCCTTCTTACTTTTCCAGCAAAAATTTATTAGTCAATAAAAAAATGTGAAAGTAAAAATTATCCTTCTTTACATCTTGTACTCACAAATCCTTATGGGAATATCCATTTACAATTATTAAAACCTGAAAAAAGCATGTCTGCGATGTTATCGTCATGCGATGATTTGTAGATACTTTATTTTTTACCACGATATTTTCGACGACGACGTTTTTAAACTGCGAAGTTTTTGAACCGCTTTATTTTCGATGACGGTGTTTTGTACCAAAGATTATGTATTTTAGACTTTCTTTGTTTGTACCACGATGTTTTAGGACTGCGATGTTTTCTCCAACGATGTTTTGTAGCATGACGTTTTCGCCTTGCGTTGTTTTCTCCGCGACGTTTTCGTCCGAGATGTTTTTGCCGCGATATTATCGGCAGACACCATTTCATCTGCTATCTTTTGTCCTGAAAAATAACTTCTATTTCGAATTCATAGATATCCTTATCAGAATACCTTTATTCAAGCAAAGAGTAATTTGTTTAACAGATGTTTTCTAAAACTAAGCCACAGGACAATAAATGATATTAATGCATATCAATGGACATAATGGACCTACTTTAACACTATTTAGCAGGGTCGTAGCTAGAGGGGGGCAAGGGGGCATCTGTCCCCGGGCGCAGAATCCAAGGGGCGCCAAACTGATGTTACGACATTTTAGAATTAAATGTTTTCCATCATTGGCAAGCAGTAGGGGGCACGAAATCTTCAGTTGTCCCTGGGCGCTGAAAACCCTAGCTACGACTCTGCTATTTAGTTTCTATGAATTATCATTAATGACCTCAGATTTCCTGTTTTTACATTGATTATAAATTAAGCCCTATTAATTTTCTTTTTATCTTCATAATTAATTTATTAATGACAAAAATGTGAAAAATAAAATAGAAATCTCTATGAAAAGTTTTTCGTTTTCTTGGTATTAGAAGTTTAGTTTAGCATAATCGAGGACACCCAATTTTTGAGTGTTGTTTAAATAACAATTTGGTTTAAAGTACATTTGCTTTGCTCTTTATTTGTAATTGCTTTTGTATTTCGGATTTGCATATAATGGCTTTAAACCAATTTGTTTTTCTTTGAAAGGTCAATTTGGCACAATGTTATGTTTTATTCTTTTTTCCAAGTGCTTCGAAAGCGTGTAGAGAAAATTCTCGCACATTTCAGATTCGATTTTTCGGTTTTATATGAATTTTAATGTCTTAAATGAAAATGTAATTGATTCTTTTTACGGTTTTATATCTCAAATGAACCAGGACAACGAAGTGTGCTTTTGAAACGCATTAATCTACTATTATGAAGCTTTAATTCATTTTCTCCTGATGAGTTCTGAATTAGAGTTTCAATAAAAGGAGAATAATTTTTATAATTTTGTATGTTTTCCCTTTTGCATTTTTTATTTTTCGAGTTTGTGCTACTATGAATTCTTATTTTAAATTTGTTTAGATATTGTGTTAAACCTCTTATACATGGTTGCAGTTATTTATAGCGTCAAGGAACTGCCTTCCTTTGATTCCAATTTAATTTTAACTTTAGATGCTTTAAGATTATTTTACTTCAATCCTGCAGCACAGGACAAGTTAAAAAAAAAATTGTTTTTTATTTTTGGCCTGTAATTATGTTTCTTAATGTATGGAAACATATATTTATATTTCATTTGTTAATGGTGATAAGTTTGGATTTTGAATTATATTTGAGACTTTGAAATTTAATCCTAAAGAAAAACTTCTTTATGCTCTCGATGTAATGATGTAAACTAGAGAAATGCCATTAGACTAAGAACAAGTTCAGTTTACTGTTCTGAGTCATCAGCCAATTAAAAGTATACTGAAGATAGCATTTCACACTTCAACGCAGCTGTTTAGCAAAGAAAGAGACCCCGCCTCCACCATAAATTTCCAGTGTCTTTCCAAGTTGAGTCACAGTGAAACTTTCATCTAAGATTTTACTGTAAAGATGTCCACTTTCCTTTCTAAAAAGCTGAAACATCTGTTTTTTTTTTTTTTTTTTTTTTTTTTTTTTTTTTTTTTTTTTTTCTTCTCCCCAGTCAAATTCTACTATTATTATTGTCATATTCCAATGACACATAATACATGACCTGCAATATCTTTTAGCATTGGCTCTGTACTATATATGTATTTCAGTTAATGTATAATTATTAAATATTTAACAATAAAAATTATGGATATTCGAATAATTTTAAGAAATTCTTCCACAAGTTTAGGGTGAAATAATAAACAAATTTTATTGACCTGTATCCAAAGAGCCTTGAAGATGACTGTGTAATATGTGAAATGGAAATTTTAAAATTAAACACAAAATACTTATGGTATGAGGATTTATATAAATTTAAATACCCACTATAGCAAAATATGACAACTCCCCAGAAATGTTTAATAATTTGTAATTAAGCTTATTGACACTAACATATATTTGAAGATGAGTACTCTGTCGCAGAGATTCTAAAATTAACATAAATAAATACTTGTTTAGGAAACAAGTTTTGTGCATTTCTTAGAGAAATGTGCAAAACATCATTTAATGAAAATAGGTTTTTTTTTTTACCCCAGGTGGATCAAAAAGCAAAAATCAGTTAGGAAAGCAAAAATCACGATATATTTTAGGAGCATTAATATTTTTTATTATTGTTATCTTTTTTATTTACGTCTTAAAACAACTATTTCTGTCTCAGAAATTAATTACCTCAGATTTCCAGTTTTTACATTGCTTATAAATTAAGCCGTATCATTTTTTATCTTAAACATTAATTTATTAAAGACAAAAATATGAAAAATACATATAATATATTAATGGTGCCAAAATGAAAGAGAATAATGCTAAATGGGATTTTATGAGTGAAAATCACATCATTTATTACTAAAACATTTTAACTAAATTTTTTTAATTGCAAAAATTATTGAAATATTGCAATAAAGGGGGGAGAATTCTTTTCCCTTCGTCTATGTAGTGAAAATTGCATTGTAATTTGTGTTCTTTCAGATGCTGAAATGCAACTTCAAACTATTAGGTCAACGCTGCCATTGATATGCTTAATATTTTCAGTAATTAATTTATCGAAATTTACGAAGTAGTATATACTTTTAGTTGTATGATGTCATTTTTATTATCATTATTATATTATTATTGATGATTTCACGTACTGAATGCTGTGGAAAGTAAAAGTAGAATAAAAATTAAAATAAATTAAAAGCAAAAGTGTAAATTTTAAAGTTTCATTTCAAATAACGGCCTACCAGCGGCCGAGCGGTAAAGTCGCTGAACACTGGTAGTTTGGTCCAAGGTTCGAATCCCGCGAACGGGCTGGCTGCATGGGCGTTTTTGTGGTTTTTCCCATGTGTAACGCGTATACGAGCCAATTTCCCTTAGAAAGTCCTCCACGAAGGCATTTCTGTCCTTAGGCAGATAGCCCTCGAGGCTTTGCCACAATCAGACACACACACTTTTTCATTTCAAATAACGATTAGAAAGTACTACATGAAGGCGTTCTTCGCCTTGGGCAAATATTCCTCAAGTGCTTTATTATTGTATAATAATTCAATTCAGTTCTGTTTAAATAACATACAAATTATTGCACATTACTGAATTCTAGGCTTAAATGTTTCACGTTGTTAAAATGAATTGTAATTTGTTATATTTTTTCAAACGAAGGGAAATTAAAATATTTCTTTCAAAAAAAATTTAATATCTTCAGAATTATCTTTTGCAGATTAGTGTGAATGTTTGGCAGATGAGTAATTTACAGGCTAAGAAACACTACAGCTATTCTCTTTCCTAAAGCAAATCAATTTACAAGTTCCATGCCTTCAGATATAATTCTCGTTTAGGAATTTTAAAGAATTCTTGACCTGCACTTTATCTGCAATGTGAGAATATTTTGTAAATTTTGATATGAAAAATTAGATAAATATTGATTTACTCATTATTTCGAGTAAAAATATTCATCCATTCCATTTCCTCTTCCCATGAGTGAAGAAGAAGTCATGAATTTCAATAAATTTAAGGAAAAAAACTTTACTGGAATATTTGCCGCTTAATGTTTAAGCAACCAGAATGAAACTTCTTTCATTGTTTCATTGTTTTCATTGTGTTCTTTGTGTTAGCCATGGCATAAAACATGCCCCTTCTTTCTTTGACCTTGAATTCATTCAAAGATCCCTAAGAAACGGGAAATCTCTCTTTTCTAAATGTGGTGTCATAAATTCGTTGCATTTCCTGGACGAGGACACCATTTCAAAATGCATTCAAACATTCTAGATAACGTTTTTTCATCACAGTGCGAAAAGCATGCATACATTTATGCAGATTCTTCCTTATTTAATTTTTTCAAAAATAGTACAAGGTGAAATTATTTGGTGGCAAAAATTTGAAAAGTGATATGCCGTTTATAGTGAACCAACACAATACATGTTATATTAAATTGTAAAAATCATTCACATTAATAAATTCAATTTCAAGCTTAATATTAGTCCTGATTTTTGGACTTGGGTTTAATGTAGGTGCTAGTAACAGATTCAATATATGAACAAAATTAAACGCTTCAGAATGACATATTATGAAAATGTCGAACTGCAAATAATATAGTACCATGTTTCCTCTTAACTTGCAAAGGTCATTCGAAATTAAGTACCAGAATCCTGCCTAGTTACTTCTTTATTTATACTTAGAAAATGTGTCTATTAATTATTTGATCATAATAACAAAGTATATAGAAATAAATTAATATACAAAGTAATTACATTATAATAAATAGTTACAATTAATTTCCACTTCCACCCCCTGTTGAATTGGGATTGCAAAGGGAGAAACCTTTCCTTCAGGGGGTCACCTTTAAAAATTTTCAGGTAAGAAACTAAGAAATACAAAGGAACTTTTCTTATTTTCTGCTGACTCCTATGCCTGAACTGGGGTAGGTCACGAAGTTATTATTTCATAGTCAAATGATGTAATATTAACTTTTGCAAACACTGAATTTAACTGTTTGATGTGCTTCCAAGGGCCCGTTTTCTGCGTCATATACGGAACTGCATTACTGCACCATATAGGAAGAGGGCCCTTAAAAAAATTTTTAACAATTTACATACAAGTTACTTTAAAACAATTTTCGAAATTAAACTTCCTACTTGTGGGTTCACTCTTTTTAGATACTTCTACTAAAATTAATATTAGGAGATAACAGTATCAATATTTCTTTAGTAAATATATACTATATGTACTTAAAGGTTATAAAGTTAAAAAGTAAATTGGCATCAAAGCAAGGTTATTCCTCAGCTATATTAATATTAGTAATTGTGTAAAAGAGGTTTAACACAAAATCCAAACATATAAAAATTAAAATAAGAATTCATAGTAGTACAAACTCTAAAAATAAAAATGAAAAGGGAAAGGGAAAGAAATAAAATAAAAAAAAAACTTTTAAGTTTAAACATGTAAATGTAGTTCAGCAGGACATTTAAGGGCCCCCTAAACCTTCGGGCCCCTATGTGATGGCATTTCTTGCGTACCTTTAATTACGCCACTGAATGGAAGCAGCAATGTGGTACAATCCTTGCTCAGCACATTATTTCTTGTGACTAATTTGCTTGTATCTGATAAACCACAAGCTCTAAATATATGTTTCATCTAATCTGTGTCATCTGTAATAGTTTTTTTAGGGCTATTCTTTTGACCCGATTCTTAATACATATGACTGTTGTGTTTAAAATGAAATTTAGAAAATTGGTGATATACTCCGACATCCTAACTTATAAATCTGCACTTTTGAAATGTTTCTTATTACTATGGTAGTTAATTTTAATAACATAGCATCTTATTACTATGGTGGTTAATTGTAATGACAGCTAAAGGACTATTGCTTGTAGTTATATGAAATTTTAGCATTTGAAATTACCAAGGAACAGAAAGACAAAGTTTATATAATATTCATAGTAGGTTTATTCCTTGAGCTGTTGTAAGATTAAGCAATTCTTTTTTTCCAAATATTTCTCATATCTGTAAGTTGTAAATTTGTATTGTGAGCTGTGTTTATTTGTACCATCTGTGATGCAATAACTGGAAAGGGAGCTGAACACATTGATGTTTATTAAAAGGTTAATAAAGCAGGAAATAGTATTAATTTTAGTTTATTTCCTTTATTAGGAATTATATTTCTATATTTTTAAAATTAATTTATAGACATGCTTTATGGAAGCTTAAATATTGCTTTGAAAGAAAGCTCAGTAACTTATTTTGTTAGTTTACTGCTACTCTTATAAGCTTATCCTTCATATTGTAATAACATATTGTGGTAACCCTGTTTTGCTTTTCAAGTTTATTTTTCACTTATGCTTACCTTATGTCACTGTGGAAATATGACGTAAGAAAATAAATTATTTTGTTTTCTTAAATGAGGTGAATCACTTACTATTATGCTATGGTTGTGCTTTCGAGCAACGGACTTTGTTACAAGAAGGTAAATGTTTCTCAGTAGATTGATTCATTTGACATGGAAAGCTGTAAGCATGGATAAGCTATTCCAAGCCTACCTCTCTTCTTCCAGCCAAGCACAAAAGTATTTTTACTGCATTCACCACAGTAACAACACCTTGATAAAGTTGCACTGAGTTACAAAAACGGCAGGCAGCAATGGATTTTTGCTTTATTGTTGCTAATTACTATATTGAACTTCCTCATTTCCCTGCAATATAGAATTTGTTAAAATAAGACCGTAAATTAATTTAAGATATTAAAAAAAATAATCTCATATACATGATAATTTGTTTTTAAGTTCTATTAGCAAGTCTCTTTTCGAATCTGACAATAGCCTTTATAAGCATTTAATTGAATTTCATGAAAGTGAAATCTTGGATAATGAAAGTGAAGTCTTGGATAATGAAAGCCTTGAACAAATTATCTGAACAAAAATGGCTTAGTGATGAATAGTGCCTCTAGTTTCGGCAGTGTATGATTTTCAAAGGTATTTTGGAGTAACTTGGGCCACATAATTAACACTCTAAAGCAAGAAACTTACAGGATAATAATTTTGCCTGGAGGAAATTACGGACAGATTGGGTTGCAAGCAGAGACTTTGAGCATTCTGACAGTTTAAAGGCATTTTCTGATATCTGTGGTATTGTGTCTATATGAAGAACGATGAGCTAGGAAGTTAAGAATGAAGATATGAAGAAGTTAGAGGATTGTCAGACTGAGTTCAATGTTAAAGGACTATACAACTTTAGAAGAAGTAACATAAGGCAATTTTTGAAGAAGCACCTTTAGAAAAAAAGGGAAAAAAGGAAAAGTGATCCTAGTTCTTTGATCAGCAAAATTTGTGAAAAATATAGGATAAGATGCGAGGTTTTTCATGTAAAGATTTCACCCTCGTGAAGCAATAAAGCTGCAAAGCAAAAGCATTTTGAGTTCCAATGCCATGTCTTACTTTAGGAACATTTTAAAATATAGGCAACAACAAATCACGTTGAGCAGATTTTGAGTGAGTCCAGTGAGTCACAAGCAGAGTTGAGTAGCACATAGAAACAAAGAAAAGAGAGAAAAAAGAAGAAAAATTAAACATATTAAAAAAAATCTGAAACCTGTATTCCAGTCAAAAGGGCGTCTTTGTAATGCTTTGTGTATTACCATTCTTGATTAAATATCACGTTCTTCGCACTTAAAAATTCAATTCAACAGCAATATCACAAAATAT
This sequence comes from Stegodyphus dumicola, assembly GCF_044657685.1. Taxonomy (NCBI): domain Eukaryota; kingdom Metazoa; phylum Arthropoda; class Arachnida; order Araneae; family Eresidae; genus Stegodyphus; species Stegodyphus dumicola. The sequence continues at coordinate 192,019,202 of NC_140780.1, forward strand.
TTAAAAACAGCAAAACATCCTATAATTAAGACACAATAACACACCGAATAAATACTAATTCAGAAGACAAACAATAAAAATCAGCGTTATATTTACAAAATTTCCACAGGACTAGTTTCAATGGTTTTACCGAACCACCATCCTCAGCTGCAAAACCGCAAATGAACAAGATAGGAAAAAATGATAAGATAAGAAAGCCTGGACAAGAATAAGCAAGTGGCGCCATCTGTTGGTGAAACCAGAACTAAAACATAATTTCTTTAAAGGTCAAAGGCAAATTTGGATTGGAATTAGGATCGTTAACTAGAACAGAAAGATTTTTATGAATGTAAAATGCCTCTAGAAAATCCAGTTTTCCAATGGAAGATGTTTTTTGAATAATTTTGACAGCAGAAAAATTGAAAGTGTGATTTTCGGACCAACAATGTTGCGCAACAGAAGACTTCTGTGTTTCCTTTTTTCTAACATATGCCTCATGTTCCTTGATGCGAAATTTTAAGGCTCTCTTAGTTTGGCCAATGTAAATTAAACCACACTGGCAAGGAATCCTATAAATACCCCAGGAATTCATATCCGGAATGGGGTCCTTAAGTATGGAACTCGGAATTTTATTGATGGGAGAATAAACAACCCGAAAGTTAAATTTCTGCAAAATATGTGCAACTTTATAGCTAATTGATGGAAAGAAGGGAATGACAACAGAATTTTTATAATCTCCTAAAACAAGAGTGTGCCTTTTAGTGTGTTGTGATGAGAATTTTTTAACTGCTTGATTAATAATGTTGGGTGAAAAGCCCCTGTCAATAGCTATTGCTTTTAAATAATTTAGTTCTTCATCAAGGGCTAGTTTGGAGGAGCAAACTTGAAGAGCACGGAAAAAATAGGAATAAAATGAAGCTAACTTTTGTTTAGTCGGATGACATGATTTAAAGTGTGTTGGAAGGCAAACCGATGAAGGTTTACGGTAAACTGTAGTACTGAAGTTGGATGTGTTACATGTGACCAGAATGTCGAGAAACGGAAGAGAATTGCAAGTCTCAAGTTCAAAAGTGAACTGAATAGCAGGATCAATAGAATTCATTGTTGAAAGAACTTTATTTAAATCATCTTTATTACCTTCAAACAGGGTAAAAGTATCGTCTACGTAGCGGAACCATGTCGGGAAGTTTAAAGTTTCAAACAATTTTGATTCATAATAATGCATGTAGATATCAGCCAGGATGGGACTGAGGGGGCTTCCCATGGCTAATCCCTCAGTTTGCTTGTAATATTTATTTTGGAAAACAAAATGTGTTTGTTTCAAACAGAGTTGAGTGAGAGAAATTAGCTCATCAATTTCGATGCAAGAGAAATGAAATTCGCGAAGTCTGGTTTCTAGACATCTTAATGCACCCTCCACCAGGACATTGGTGAATAATGATTTTACATCAAAAGAAACCATGAGTAAATTACTAGGAGAAATGTTTTTAACCTTTTTTACAAACTCTATTGAATTTTTTATGGTGTAAATGTTATTGTCTAAGAGAGTGGAAAATCTAGAAACCAAATATTTAGCTAATGGATACGAAGCAGTACCTAATTTTGATACAATAGGACGGAAAGGAATACCACTTTTATGAATTTTGGGAAGAGCATATAATCTGGCACAATTCGCAACAGATGGGATAAGCGAATGTTTTAAGTTGCTTGAAATGATTTGCGAAGATTTGATCGCAGTTTTTATTTTTGACAAGTCGGAAGGTGATGGATCTTTAGGGATCGTATTATATGGTCCTTCGTTTAAGAGTTTAGTGTCCTTCCCAAAATTCCTAGGTACTGTTGTTTCTTCACAATGCAAGAAAAGTTAATGCATTCATGCAGATTCTTCATTATTTAGTTTCTTTAAATATAATATATGGCGATAATATTTGGTGGCAACAGTTTGAAAAGTGAATCAACGCAAAATGCCGTTTAGAAATTAATAGCCCTCCTGGGCTAACAATGCCTCCTAAAGAGGGTAATTGAATGTTATGAAAGGGAATTTTTCAATCAACCTACTATATCTTTCTCATTATTTTCCTCTAATGCTGTCTCTCTTCATTGTACAATGAAATGAAATCAAATAAAATGTGAGTCTATTTTATATGTGCAATGTTGTGTTTTATCTCTTTCACTTTATATGTTGTAATCGTTTATGTTGGTTTTTGAGTTGTAAGCAAAGTACTGTTGTAAAGTTTGAATTAGCAATCATCTGTGGCTCAGGAATAAATTAATTCAGTTTACTTTAATTCCTGTGAAGAATATTGTTTCAATTCACAAACAGTTTAGTTGATGAACGTCCTTCAGGAATGAATTAAATTCATGAACTGAGGCTTCACTGTATTCCTAATGTCATTTTTCCCACACAAATTACTATTTTAAAGAGAAACAGTATTTAAAAATACTTGGTGAAAACTGGTTAACCAAAATTGTAAATATCATTACTTTATCAGTAGTTTTTACAAGAAAGAGAAGTCACTACCATCACATACATTAGGTTGATTTGTAATAGCAGTATCGCTATTATGTATATTTACAGGAAATTGTGAAAGTGTTTCACTTTAATCCGAGTGCTGTCAAACATTACAATACATTGCATTCATACTTACAGTCTAATAACATTATTGGCTTCCTACAAATTCCTGTATAAATTTATCTTTCAGCTGGACTCAAGCACTCAAATAAAGAGAATGTAAACCTTTTTTTAACTTTCATATGTACACAGGGTATGCATTCCCTGTTCAAGCTTGGATTGCCATTTATATCCAAAGAAATTGAACATAAGTAAGTTTACCGAGAATAAAAAATTACACGAAAATGCAGCAATTATGACATTTTACCTTAAGCTTTAATAACTTGCAGTTTAGAATATGATTTTTGTATAATTATGCATGTGGCAAAGGTACAGTTTTCAATTTATTAGCTAAAATGACTCTCAAATATTTAACTGTAGGAAGAATTTCTGTCTTCCTCAAGAACTGTTTGCAGTAGCTCTTAAGCATATTTTGATTTCATTAAGTGATACTCCATTTTTGCATTCTTCCTGCAGACAATATTTGTTAAGCAGCGATTTCATATTTCTTTTGCAACTATCTATAATGATTTTTTTAAACTTATGAATAATTAGCTGTTTAATCACTCTGTATGTATGTCTCTGATATGCTAGTGAGTTTATGCTCTGCTAAAATGCATGTCCCTACACAGGCTTTTGTGGAAAATGCTGTGTATTAATGTTCTATGCTATAAAATTCTTACAATATGTATACCTTATGAACTTTTTAGAGGAATTTCATCGTGCTGTTGCAATCTGTACTGGCCATAGCTTAGATAGCAACTTAGTGAATGCTGTATTTCAAATCTTTGACGAAGATGGAGATGGACAGTTATCATACAAAGAATTTATTGCTATAATGAGGGACAGGCTGCACAGAGGTTTCAAAGTAAATTTCTCTTCTTGTTTTAGTAAAATAATCATAAAATTATTAACCTGCTATATAACTTTATTTGATGAGATAAATGGTTTTATTCTGTAATTCATAATTACCAAAAGTAAACAGAAACAAAATCTTTAAATGAAAAGTGCAGAATATGCTTTATATAATGTCATTATTTTAAGCATGGATGATAGGTGTAGATTTCCCATAGTACATTTTAATATGTTTTGAAGTCATTTTCGATCTCTAATGGCATCATGTTAAGATGTCTTGTGTGAATAGCCAACTAGATATTTAATTGTCAAAGTTCATATTCCTTAAGAAATAAGAATGCATTGCTAATAATGGCTGAGATCATATATTACTGTAGTTGAATCAGCCCTAATGATGTAGTTTTATTATAACCATCGAAATATATTGAAAAAAGTACCTTTCATTTAGCAGTTAAATTTCATGCAAATATACTGCATACATTTTATGTAAACATACTGCGAACTTTATAAATTTCATGTAAGCATACTGCGTATTGTATAAATGGAAGGTAGTAATATGTGGTATTTTCATTAGGAATTTCGAGACAGTTATTAATATGACCTATTTGTTAATATTTTTGTCTTTTAACATTTTTGTTTGAAACTCACAAATGGTTTAGTTCATGTATTTAGTTGCAGTATAATATATATATTTGATATAAAATCCATTATTGTAGAGTAGAGTAATACTTAAAATTGAAAGAAGTACTTTTTCTAGAAATCAACTTAATCTGCTTCAAGAATGGATGTAAATCAGGTAGAAATAGCAGGTAAAAAGCTATTGTAAGATATTCTTGTAAAAAAAAAAAGGATAGCAAAATATGAGATTTCTTCTTTTGGTATAGCAAATGAAATTAGAATACTTGGTCTTGGAGTATATATATGTCAAATACCAAGTTAAGTGTATAATAGGTACCTGATAGCAGTTTCTTTCATTATTAATTTCAAGAAAAAGCTGATAAAAATGCAGTTTAGTTAAATTTAAATCTCTGAGGATAATAAATACAAGAATTGTGTAAATTAAGCAACAACGTTTTCCTCTGAAATCTAATAGATGATAAAAATATTTAATACCATGAAATGAAACTGTGTTCTGGTGTAACAGTGATGATTTACAAAAGTGAATATAGATACATAACTCGCACTATTGGTCACCTGAAAATCCATTATTGTAATAAAAGGTTCATCATCAGGTATAGTGGTCCTCAATGTCTGGTGTGAGATTTGGAAGATTAGCCTCTTAGGCTTTATTCAGACGATGGTTTTATCAATGTCAGGGCAGGGAGAGTTGTGTATGCTGAAATGTGCAGTTGACTTGGTGGAACCATCAACTAGTGTTTTCTTCATTGTGATTGGTCAGCTGTTATACTAAGTTGGCATAAAGTTGAACAGTTAAAAATTGTATGCAAAATCTGTAAACCAATTTTACTAACCATAGCAGTCTGGTTATGTAGCAATGAAGCTCAGCTTAGACCCCTTGTGATTTTAAAACCATGGTGTGAACAAATTTTTAGAGCGTGTATTCTGTGGTGGAACCTTGATTGGACAAAGATACTTAGAACTAATGCAAACCACAATACCTTATTTCTTAGATGACTTGTTAATTCATCTATATTCTGTGTGGTTTCAGCATGATGCTGTTAAACCACATTATCTGGCCTAAGTGCAGAGCTTGATGTTGGGCAATTTCAAGGATAAGATCATCAGGTATAGAGATAATATGGAGTGGCTACTGAGTGTACCTAATGTAAGCCCACTGGATTTCTTATGGGATTTTTATTATAGCTGTAACTGTGGAAAGACCATGGGTACAGCTGGTCATCTAGTGACATTAACAACTTAGAAACATGCATTATCCATACATACAGTAAAATAACACAAACATTCAGCCTGAATTCATATGTGCATTGCTGTCAGTGGTGGAGATAAAAGGGGCATGCTTAATTACTAATGCTGGCTTTTTTGTAATTCTAAAATGTTTCTACTTTCTTTCTTCATAATCTGAATGTTTATATCATATTTTGTATGTTTTTATTCTCACTGTAATATATTGTACTCTGCAAACACATGTATGTTTGTTAGTAAATTTGTACCTGCCTTGTAATCTCACACAGGCAATTAGTGACATATTTATGCAGGTGATTGGCTACGAAGTGATCTGCATTTCAGGAATTTTATTCAAACTATTGCAGTGAACATCATTTCATACTCAACTTGCTATTCTACTAGCTTTTCATACTCAACTAGCTTTACTAACTTGCTATTCACTTTTTATGCTGTCATAGTTTTTGTTGTAAGACCACTGACATCATCAGTTTCACATTATGCAGCATAGTAATTTCACTGTAGGTAACAACTTCCATAACTTTAGCTGTCTGCATTCAAGTTATTTCACTGTAAACCCTGTCTATACCAGATCAGAATATGGCAACTAAAAATATGCAATTGTAGGGTAAAACTTACTATCTTCAAAAGCTTACTTACACTCTTAGACAACAACAACAAAAAAAAAAGATGCACCATAATGCAACGAAAAGATATAAAGTAAATTGGACACAGAATGATATGCATAAAGGTTTCGACGGAAAATGCAAAATTTTACATTTTGCCTGCCAATGAATGAACGGTTGTCGCTACAGCGCATCTGATTTGTGCAGCAGGATATTTAAGAGGAGAAATTATGATTCCAGGTCATAAATTCTTCGTGAATTTCATTCTGTGTACTCTGGTAGACAGTAACTATGCTTGGCATACAGGTGCACGAACGATATGAACAGATGTCAGAATTTGAGAGAGGTCGTGTAGTTGGGCTAAAGAAGCTGGTTGATCTTATCGGCAAATAGCTTGACATTTGAGCAGGATCGATGCCACTATTAGACAATGTTGGCAGGAATGAGTGAACCATGACCGCACATAGCGTCAGGAAGGAAGCGGTAAGCCTAGAGAAAAGACAGAACGTGAATACCGAGCAATCGTCAGAGCAGCACTCGCAGCCCCAGATGCATCATCGAATGTACGTGCAACTAGTGCTTCAGTGACCACAAGGACCATTTATAGACGGCTCACAGAAAGGGGGCTGAGGTCAAGGCACCTCTTGCACCGACTACCATTGACCTCTGTACAACATCAAGCCCGTTTGCAGTGGTATCGAGCCCATTCGCACTGGAATGTCACTGGCTGGAGTAGAATAGTCTTTAGTGATGAGTCCCGCTTTGAACTGAGCCCCAATGACCAGCAAAGACGAGTCTGGAGATGCCCAGAACAGCAGTGTGATGCCAACCTGACTGTCTTCCAGCAGACAGACCGACAGCCAGGAGTGATGGTCTGGGGTGCCATTTCATTCCGTAGTTGGTTCCACTTTGGTTGTCGTCCATTGCAACCTTACAGGACAGCTGTACGTCAACGAAGTTCTAAGGCCTGTTGTGTTGCCCTTCATGTCATGCCACCTTGCGCTTACATTTCAGCAAGATAATGCCCGACCCCACACTGCACACGTTTCTACTGCTTGCCTTAGTGCTTGCTGAACATTACCTTGGCCAGAAATGTCACTGGATCTCTCTCCTATTGAGCATGTTTGGAGCATTATGGGCACGGCCCTCCAACCAGCTCGGGATGTTGACGATCTAAAGCGCCAGTTGGACAGAATTTGGCATGATATCCCTCAGGAGGACATCCACAACCTCTATCAATCAATGCCAAGCCGAATAACTACTTGCATAAGGGCCAGAGGTGGACAAACGCATTACTGACTTTTTCACTTTGTGAAGCTCTATCACTTCAATAAATCATCCATTTTTTTCTCAAACTGTAATCATTTGTTTTTCTGTACATGTACATCATTTCTACCAATTTTCGTCCCATTCGGATAACTCCTTCTTGGTGCGTTGTTTTTTTTTTTTTTTTTTTTTTTTGTCTAAGAGTGTATTAATAACAAATTTAACCAAAATAAATCCTAAGTGCCAAGTGTAACGATTGAATTTGAACTCAGAATGAAAGGAAATGTGACTTGAAAGATCAGACTGCTGCTGTAGATTGATAAAATATAATACATGCTTACTTATTTTAAAACCTGTTTTCACTCTGGAGATGGGATTTCAACAGCACCTATTTGAAGCCTCTAAATAAATGCAATTTTTTCCAGAAATAATATTCTAAAATTGAAATCTGGGTTTAAGCATAGTCATTTCACATCCGTGAAAGTGCTGTTGACTACACATATTTATCATCTTGCTTATTGAATGCCCTTTTTAGCAATTTTTCAAACATTATCATGGGACAGTTTTCTGTGTTAATGTGTCATAACCAAAGATTAGAGAGAGATACAATAACACATTTGAAAAATTCAGAAATTATCAGGTTTGCTATAATTTCTTCACTTTATGTTTCATCTTTACCCCTACTAAATAATGTTCCTGTTAGATTTTTGGAGTATAAAATTCCTAGCATGTTGCTTAAATAAAACAGGCATCTGGTATTTGCCATTGCAGAAGTTCTCTTCTCTGATAGAATATGTAATACCTGTTAAGAGAAGAGAAGTAATTTGTTGATTCATTTGTAAATTTCATTTTTCCAGAATAAATTGTATGTGTTAAATATTCTTTATTTGATTATGGTTCAACTTTATTATTTCCAGTCTCATCTCGTCAAAACAGAAGGATGGGACGCTTTCAAGTCTTGCATCAAAACAGAAATGAGAAACTAAGTGAAAGATTTGGATTACACTTAGTACAAAATAATTTTCTACTAATTTAAGGTTCATTGTACAAGTAAGCTTCCAAGTGCAAGCACACTTTACATATACGTATTGAAAGATTAAAATGTAAAAAATATGTTATACATTGAGTATTTCTATGTATGTAGTTACTGTGATAAGAATGCATTTTGCTGCTTTAGAAGAGTAATTTGAGTTTTATAATGTATACTCATGTATTCATTACACATACCCTAGAAGATACAGTGATCAGTCAAATGTGAACAATCTGTACAACCAAATCAGTTTGGCAACCATTTAATTCATATCATTTTAACTAACTTTCGGGCAATGCTAGCTGCTTTCTACATTAATTAATGAAGAAAATCTCATCCCTTTGTTATATTTTGAAGTATATGCATGTTATTAGTTACTTTTATAAGTGAACAGAAAAATCTAAGTTAGACCTGTTGCATTTCTTAAATTCTCATGGTGTATGATAGCAGTGACTCATTACATAATTACAGGAAAACTGCATCTGAGATAGTAAAACGATTACTCTTTCTTGAGAAAAAATATAAATTTATTAATAAATATGCTTTAACATTTTTAACAAGAAAAGTTTTTTATATGCTTTTTGGTTCCAACTGTGAGAGGAAAATTTACTTTCCTCATTACTGTTAACTCTTTTTAAAATTCAGTTACTGGAAAATAGTCCTTATAAAGTACGTCATTGTTCATTTTGAGAACATGAAGCTACACTGATGTAGTGAATGCTGGAAAGTATTATTGTAGACTTTGGAAGTAAGTTCCAAATTTTATTTATAATTCTCCTAATAATTATTGTTTAATTTTACTTTTAAGAAAGCTCAAATATCTGAATAGAAAAGCTCTACAATTTTTACTTTATAATTAAAATATCAAAGCTAATCGTTATCACTGGTAGGTGTCACTGTACATAATAAATGTATTTAAATAGTTTTCTTTTCATAACTTTCTGGGAGCGGGAGCAGACAGTTGTTATTGCAAGTAGTAATTTTTTTCTAATAATTTTTGGAGCAATAAATATTTTACTATGCCATTTCTTATTTTATATGTATATATTTTTTGGATGATGTTGATGGTGACTCCCGGTGCTCTTAATATACAACCGAATACCTGAAAACATGTGAATGGAATGTAATATTTTGATTGTTACACATGCAGCAAAGATATATTCCAATATACTCCATTATTTGTAATTGGAGGTTTTTAAATTATGAGTAATATATTGTTTTGCTATATTTTAGAAGTGTGAAATACTCTGCCAAAGAAACTGAGTCTAAAAATTATATTTTAATTTGTTGATTGTATGTACTGTTGCTGTTTATTTTATATGCATCATAACAAACCTGAAGTGCCCGTATTTTTGTGCCTTTAGAATGTAGTGCGAAAAGCGCTTGTTTCAAAGTTAATATAATGGAACTGAATAAAAAATAATATTCAAAGGCGTGCCTTTATCAAGTGTTAAGTCACCTACATTTTCAGTGGTAGCAGAGAATAGAAGATCAAAGTAAAAATATGTAAAGGATGATAGCAGCAATGAAAGATAATTCGTATTATTGTGGTATAAAGCAGCTTGGTTTTGTAAGAAATTTGTTAATCTTCTGAGTGCTAATTATGACCGAGTACTTGCATGAAATAAAAAGAACTTAACTATGCAGCTTTTTTTAAAAACATCTTTTCAGTCATATGAAAATGTTTCAAGAAAATAGGCAGCATTAACAAAAAAATTTCATAAATTATTTTAAAATTAATGTATTACTATTTTTTCTATTTTACTTTCAATGATGCGTGTTTTTTGCACGCAGTAATTAAAATTAATTCATTTATACATCTTATAACTTTAGATAATTCTAATTGTTTTAATTTAGGTTCAAATAATTCTGCTTTTCAAACAGTTTAAAATTTATGTGAATGGTATCTAACACAGTAAAATGGAAAACTGCATGTTAGGCATATACTTGAAAACTGCGTGACTTATGATTTAACTTTTTTCACTGTATGTAAGAATAAGTAAAAAATACACTGAGTTTGGTCAAACAACAGACAAATGTGTAAGTACACTGCGCACAAAAAAAAAAGGGGGGGACAGTTTTATATCTGCCATTCTACTGGGCCGATTGACGAAATTCAACTTTCATTTTTCCTGTCTCAAAAGCGCGACTTATTATATGTATTACATTTATGTATAGCATCGTTCTAATATAGGCATTTTGACATAAAATCATACTTTTTCTGAAATAACATACCTTTTTTTTTTTTTTTTTTTTTTCCCATATTTCAATTCTATGGCTCAAATTACGCAAAACTACCAAGTTTTGTAAAAATTGCACGAGTAGTTTTTAAAAGATTAGCTCTCAAACTTTTAGCTCCTCAATGTTAATTTAGTATATATTTATTAATCTCTCTTTTTATTAAACTTATTTAATTTTTCCTTTCACATTTTGAAATACAGGTTCATCCAAATAAAATTCACCCATTTTTTATGATTTATTTTTAAAACATGTATTTTTAAATAATTTTTATAAATTTTTGAAAAAAAAATTGGATTATAATCTATAAAATTTTTACCATCATCTTAAAGTAGACATATTTCTAAGCATACCTGCAAAAAATTAGTTTTTATTCAAAATTTTCAAAGATATATGTGAATTTATAAATTGGTGCATTTTAAAATTTGGTATATTTGTTGAAAGTGATAAAACATCAAATGCGGTTTAGACACTTCGTTAAAATTATTTGAAAGTAGGAACGATGTTTCCGCTCATGCAAAATGTAAAAAGGTAGGAACAAGGTGACTTTTTTCTGCTCCGGCATAATGGAAGGGAAAGGAAAATTGGTTGCAATATGTTAAGAAGTTCGCCAAGTGAATTATTCTTGGTGCAAATGAAAAAATTGCGCCAAGATAAATTTTTGAATTTCTCCGTAAATTTCGCACCAAATTTTAGAAATTTAATATTAAGGCATAATTTGAATCATAGAATAGAAATATGTAAAAGAGATGGTATGTTATATCAGAAAAATGTCGAATTTTCATTTGGTCATCCCAATGCCTCTGCCATTTATTAAAAATTTTATGTTTGATCATCGTACTGATATCTCTGAGTGGAATCTGGCAATTATATATTGTAGTAGCAATTTTAGCTGTAATGTCCGCTAGTTCATTCCCTTTTATGCCAACGTGGCCAAGGATCCAGGAATAAAAAGAATCTGATATCCCCGATATTTTAGAGTCTGATTAAGCTTAAGAATTCTGGTAATACTGGGATGTGAATTATACTTAGGCTCTTTGTGTGATGTTAGGACACTCAAGGAATTTGTATAGATAACGAAATTCATGTAATGTTGTTTTTGCAGAAACGTTAGAGAAATGTTATAAACTGCTGTAAGTTCAGAGGTAAAAACAGAGCAAGCCAGGTATAATCGAAACCTCAGAATAGTTTTTTCTACTACAAAGGTTGCACCAACAGGATCTCTGCATTTTCATCCATCTGTATAGAGAGGAATATAATTTCTGTATTTATGTATATGTTTCACAAAGATCTGCCTGCAAATGACATCACTTGTGCTAGATTTATCCCAGTGCTGTATATCTAGACACTGAAATTTCCAATTCTCCCATAGTGGCATCTCAAAAGGATTCTCCAGCTGTGTATTAGTCATATTATACTGTTCTAGTAAAGTTCTAACTCTTAAACCAAACGATGGGATACATGATGGGTCTGCCTGATATAAACGAGAGCATGAATTATTGAGTGAATGTAAGCGAATGGGATTCTGTATCTGTGACATGAGTTTAAAATAGTGCTTAAAACGAAGAAGCTCGCATCTTATACTCAGAGAAGTCTCGTTGCTTTCCACATACAGATTTTCCACTGGAGAAGTTCTAAAGGCACCATTGCAGATTCAAATTGCTTGGTGGTGTACCGGATCAAGTTTAGCAAGCACAGAAGGCCTTTCTGGCCTGTAAATGACTCATTCATAGTCAAGTTTTAAACGGATGGGGGATTTATAGATAAGCAGCATTGACCTTCTATCGGCTCCCCTTGAGGTATTTGACAAGACTTTCAAAATATTCATAGTTTTAAAGTATTTCCTTCTCAGGGAGGTGATATGGGAAAGGAAAGTTTCCTTGGAATTTTGTCTTCTTTTGTACCGGAATCAGTACATCTTGTAAATAAAGTTTGGGATCAGGATGAGGAATCTTTCTACAACAAAAAATGCACACACATAGTTTTCCAAGAAGAAAATCTAAAACCATTTGTCTTGTAACCATTTAACTATTCTGTTCAGAGAAGTTTGTAATTCTCTTTTGACATATTTCATATCTGCCCCCTGACTTGCAGGTCATCAATGTAAATCGTACCATGAACTACAGGAGGGAGCTGTTTTAAGATCGAGTTGATTTTTATGCTAAATAGAGTTTCACTTAGTACACTGCCTTGCGGAACTCCCTCTGGACGAAATTCCTCAGAAAGTGTAGAGCCAGTCTTCACATGAAACTTTCGATCCTGTAAGAAACGTTTAATTAAAATAGGCAGGTTTCCTGGTAAGCCATTATTGTACAAGTCACGAAGGATGCCGTACCTCCATGTGGTGTCATGAGTTTTTCCATGTAAAAAAATATAGACACGAAGTGATTCCTTTTAACGAACGCTTTACGGATACCGGTTTCTAAAAGTAGAATATTATCAATGGTTGCCCGTCCTTTTTCTAAATCCACTTTGAAAAGGGAATATACAGTTATTTGTCTCTAAGTAGTGGACCAGATGAGTGTTGATATTCTTTTCAAGCAATTTGCCAAGGCAGCTAGTTAAAGCAATGGGGCGGTAACTTGATGGATTCCTAGGATCTTTTCCTGGTTTGACGATTGGGATAATAAAGGCTGTCCTCCATGCATTGCTGAATACTTGCTATTTCCACATTCTGTTGAAAAGGAAGAGGATGAACCAACGACTTACATGGGAGCTGTTTTAACATTGTATCGGTGATGCCATCTGGACCAGGGCATGGTCTTCTTGTCTTCGCCAGAGCTCTTTTCATCTCTAGCGTAGTTACATCTTGATTATAAGTTTCAGAAGTAGGAGAATTAAAATCAATTGAATGTTATTCAATAAGCATCTTTGCAGAAAAGAAGGAAGGATAATAGCTACTACTATTTGAAACAGCTGAAAACGCCTGTCCGATAGTGTTGCCGATTTTTTCCTTACTGGTAATTGTGGCACCATTTAACTTTAAGACAGAACTCTTTAAGAACTCTTTCTCACACCTTCGTACTTGAAGTAGAGGAGTTTATCAAAGACACATACAAGACCCACAAATTCCTCTGACTATTCCTACGTACTTGACGTGCTTTTGCTTTAGCTCTTTTGAAATATTATAAGGTTTGATTCAGTAGGATACCGCCGAAAAATGCTCCAGGCTTTCCTTTGTTTTCTAATAGCGTCCTTGCACTCAGAATTACATCAAAGCTTTGGATATTTAGGGAAATTTACAGAGGTTTTGGGATAGAGATATCAGCTGCTTGTATGATTTTTTCTGTAAGTCTTCACAAAGTGATCAATATCCACATCTTTCACCATTTCTTTAGTGAAACAGGCATGATGTGAAAAAGAGAGCTTTATCTAACACAAACAGCGGTGTTCGAGAGTTAGAAAGATTTTTATATCCTATGCAGTTTATGATAACAGGGAAATGATCGCTGTTGAATGGATAATTTCCAATATTAAAGGAGAAGAATGGTAGGAGTTGCGAGGAAACAATAGCAAGGTCAAGTGGAAGGTCCTTGTTGGTTGATGAAAGTAAGTACTTTCTGTACTGTTGAAACAGGAAACAGAGACAGTGGCCATTGGAGTAGCTGTTCAGTTTGATTTCCTTGTGCATTTGTGTCCATTGAAATCACCGACCAAAACAAACGGTTTTAGCAGCTGGGCAATTAAGTCCTCTAAATTTCCCTGATCAATGCTCTCATTTGGAGGAAGATAGATACTACAAATGGTAATCAATGTCGGTATGCTCACTTGTAAAGCAACTGCTTTGAGAAATGTATCTAAGGGGAGAGCATTTGATGGACAGTTAATTGAGGTAAGCAGACCGACATTACCACTTTCGCGTTCATAGACGTATTATCTTTTCTTATCATTGAGTACTTTCGAAGGGTTGTCAAGGTTGAGAAAAGTTTCTTGTAACTCTAGACAAACAGGTTGATGTGTATTAATGAGCTGTTTAATATAGTCAAGGCCCTGGTGGAAGTCACGACAGTTCCACGATATGAGAGTAGCCATTAGGAATATTTGTTACTTCGATGGTGTTTGTTTTATGAGGCAGCACATGTTTTGGAAGATATGTGCCTCCCTCTATTTCCATTTCGGATTCTATGAAGTCAGAAAAAATTCCTTCCACAGAGCTTCAGCTTCGGCTTCTATTTTTATTTTTTGAGCTGTCCGTTTTTTTTGCGTTTTTATCTCCGAACTTTCTGTTTCGGAGAAAGAGGATTTAAAAATTTTTCTTTGTCATTTGTTTTTGATTTAGGGATTTTCTTCTGTAAACCATGCTAAGTTTGGGTGCTTATTAAATGATAAGATTTGGTGGCTTCAGCATAAGAGACATTTGATCTTGGTTGACCTGTGCTATACAGCTTCCTAGCCTCGGGATTGAAGGTTTTTTTTATTAATCTTAATATGCTGTATTTCTTTCTCGTCTTTTCATTTAGAGCAGTTTCGTGAGTATGACAGGTGGTCGGCATGACAGTTTACGCATTTTGGATCGACTATATAGTCCTGACTTTCATGACCGGTCACGGAATAGCGAGTGCACGCCAGGTTTCCACAGCATGCGGTCTTTGCATGACCAAACCGTTGGCATTTGAAGCAGCGCAGTGGGTTTGGAACGTAAGATCTGATGGCACAATTCAAGTATCCTGCTTTAATGGCCTTCGGTAGCTCTGGAGATGAGAATGTGAGGATAACATGTTTTGTGTTAACAAGTTGTTGATACCTATGGATTTTAATTCGACAAACTTCACATATGTTTTGTTCTGCTAGTTCTTCTAACAGTTCTTATTCAGGGACTGATATCAGGTCTATTTCTGAAACACCTCCGGACGTGTTCAAAGACTTATGTGGGGACGCATTAATAGAATGCTCATCCATGTTTGTCATTTTTAGGAGAGGAGGACTGCGCATCAGATATCGTCTCAATAAGCAAAGATCCTGATGTTATGTATGTTGACTCATCAAACATAGATAAATTACTGTTTATTTATAAGATTAAACTAGATTACTTACACATAAGAGAGATATTGATGCTACATAGTCGGCGGCAAGTGACGCAGCATAAATACTGTGCACTTGACTAGCTAGTAAGGTTAGAAGCTCTACCATCTATCAGCAAGCACAGTAATTAATATCCAACACCTAAATGGAGCTTTTTTATGTATTTTGGCTCTGCAGTTGCGGCCATAGTGTGCTTGTGGGCAAGGAATGGTGATAGATTTTCGATTTGACTAGTAATGACTTAGAACTTTGGACTTTTATTTATGCTAACAATGGTAGAAGTGTATATTCACTTAGCGGCACCACAATTTTTCGTTTTCATGTGATTGGGGGAAGAATTTAAAGTTTCCATATTGTAAATAGAAAGAATTCGAGTTTGACCGCCCCACCCACCATGGAGCCCAACGAGGGAACACAGAATCCTGTGTTAGGGCTAGCCAGACCTATACACAGACTGAAGTCCCACAGTCAGCTTTCCCGAAAACAGGAATTTCTGAACGCTTGAAATGATTTGAGAGTATTCATTTCTCTTTCATTAGCAATGGTATTCAGTTTCTAAAATAAAATCATGCAAAGAAATAAAACAGATCTTTTTTTTTTTTTTTCCCCACAACTAAAATAACACACAGAAAGCTTGAAGCTTGTTGTTTAGAGTTAATTCTACGGATTTAGAAAAATATTAGAGATCTGGGAAAGAAATATAAGTCAACAGCATAACACTTAATAAGCACATATAGTCACACCTGCAGTGCAACTACTACATACAATATAGTAAGTCAAGGTGGTTTAGTGGCACCTACAGTTATCATGCATGAGCTGTTCATCAATGCTTCCCTCTAAAAGAGATATAGTAGGACCATATGCTTTTCTGCTAGCAAGCTTCATAAATCAGCTACATTCCTCCCACATTTTGAGTGGAGCAACAATACACTCCAAACAATCACAATTATTATAGCAATACACAAATTATAAAAAAATATGAAATACAAAACCACTTAAAACTGATGAAGACAAACACCCAATAATATGAAATTCCAAACACAAATTTCACTAAACATTGTGTACAGAATTCAAAGACACAGTACAAGTTTCATTAGTCTATCACTGCTTGTATTCATAGGAATTAAATCATCCAGTTCTAACCTAAATAACTTTTGTACTCGTCTCAGCTCAGTTTTCTATGAGCAAGACTAATTTGACCTTCTGAACAAGGTTATAACGTGCTAGGTATACACAGTATATACATTTTCTACTCCAGTACACATACATACATATTATATACTCCAGTATATACATTTATTATCTTCTACTAAGACAATATTTTTTGTGAGAGATTTGTTTGTGTAATTTCTAACAATGTCTTAATTGTCCCAAATAATTGGATCTAAACCGTGCTCTTAACTGATCTCTATCTCTTTGCAAATATTTTCCGGTTCTACTTAATTTTGTTTTGTCTATATTGTCAATATCTGATACACTCAACTGTAAGAACGTTTGGGGGTTTAAAGATGATACATATTTAATATCATCTGACATGTATGCAAGAGGTCTGGAGTTAATGGCTCTCTCACAGTCATGTAGAACTGTTAATAACTTTCCATAATCAAGACATACATGAGCTAAAATTTTCATTAAAATTTATTTTACTATTTGGATTTGCTCTCCCACCAGGCTGCAGATGGAAGGTTAAACTTCCGTGGGTTTTCTCGTTGGCATACTTGAAATATAGGCAGTCCCAATGCAATCCGGTCGATGTGCGGTGACGGATGAAATTCAACAATGTTCAACTTCTACCCATATGTCTGCGGAAGCATTGGGGTCACGTGATAAAAAAGGAGCAATCAGGTGTTGTCACCAAAAACTAATGGCGGCAGAAGTAGCGATGAACTCTGGATCAGGGAAAGAATGTTTTGCTAAAAAATACATATTTCTGAATTTAAATTTCAGTGAGAAGTCTGCATATGAAAAAGACAGCAATCAACTGAATTTAGTTTAAAAAAAAAAGAAACGAAAAATAAGACAACTGCAACTACAGCTATAGTTCACAGAGAGCAGTGATTACATTCAAGAAAATCAGGTGCAAACAGGATAATCTAAGTCCACGAAACAGCAAAATTTGTCCTGACAATTATTTTCTAGCTCTGCGTACACATTTACTTTTAAGGAAAATAAACGTCTGACTGTATCAAACTGCTATAGCAAATCAGATAAGGCATTGAATGATTTTTTTTTCCTTTTGAAACAGGTAAAAACTAATAACGTTATTTATAAATTAAATTTGATAGCCTTTTAAATATTCTACTGCATTAAAAAGTATGTTAAAATTGTATTTCTCTATTTATACCTTTTTCGCTAACATATATTTGTAAGCACATCTTTCACTCGGAATATATTTTTAGCAGTAGGTCTGACTTCAGTCGAAATGCCACTTTAAAATTATAATTTTGTAAGAAATGACCTAGAAGCTGAAGAACAAACTCTGGTAAATTTGTTAGACGACAGCACACTGAACTAAGACCAAAAAATTTAGTTTTGATAAAGTATATAAGCCAAAATAGCTAATCATGTCTGTGTGATGGTAGCTTAGTGGTAAAACCGACAGCAGTTGAGTTTGTCCTTTTGGGGTCGTGAGTTCGAATCCCATACATTTTTACCACCCTGTTTGCAACTTCCTTAGGTCTGTGTTCCAATTTAATCTATATTTGTGTTTTATAATTATTATTGTGTGCATTATATATGTTTTATTTATGCTCTTATTTATTTAAATTTTCCCCACAAGAATTTGTTTTAAAAGTTATTATATAATACGAATTTAAAGCATTATATATATATTTATTATATACTGTATATATATATATATTTTCGTTTCACTTTTATGTGAATGTACATACATGTGCTGAGACTTTGCTTCCAGCTCTAAACTTTCACTACCAATTAAGATGAGACAATATTAATGCCCTAAACATTTTTAAAAATTATTATAATAATTGCTTTAAAATTCAGTTATATCCAGCTGAAGTGCAGGAATTAAGTAATTAAATATTTCCATTTTCTTTACGTTATGTGTATATATATAAGCTTTTCTTTATAACTAACTTCTATAAAAAGAGATATGAATTTAAAATTTATCAAATAAAAATAATATTTTATGGATTATGAGTAAAATATAACTGCGCATAGTGCATTTTTAAAAAAAAACAAGATTTCTAATAAATTAGCCAGCTATGACACTGAAGAAACTGACGCTAAAATTTTATACATTACCTGTTTTCTCTCCAAATGTGGGTATATTTTAAAAATATACAATCTCGTATGGCAGTCAGCAATATACAAGCATAGCAAATTTTGTGAACCTTTCTTTACAGTTTTTGTATATTTTAAAAATACCAACTATTTTTAAATGCATTTAACTTTTTTGTTTTGCAGTAACAGTACATTTTACTTTCAATTACATATTATTTCATAAATATTTAAGGTTTCTAGAAACGTAAAGAAATTTTTTAAAATTACTTCAGCTTCTGTGCAATTCTGTGTTCATAATATGCATCATAACTGTACTTATCTAAAAATTACCAGCATACTTTACTTTCACAGTTCATAAGCAGAAATAAAAAATTTCAAATAACATGGAATTTGAGTATCTTAAGAGTCTGAATCTTGTGAGTTCAATACAGAGACATCTGGTGGCAATAAATGCAATCGACCACCGAACTTTCTTAGGCGTAAATCCAACGCAATAGTGTAAACGGTCTTCCGTCTGGGTATGCGTTTCTTCCAATGACGCTATGCGTTCGCAGTGCACTAATGAAAATGGGGCTTAATGGTTTGCAAAACTCTTCTGCATCTGCAAGATTCATGCAATTATTAGAATATATTGTTGAAGGTTGGTTCTGTATGTATGATAAAGTACTTTGAAAAAACTTTGAAAAAAGTCTTGGCTCTTAAGCTGGTTACTACCTTCATGTAATGGTTATTACCTTGGTAAATTGCACATGTAAAATGTACAATATAAGACTTTTGACCATCCATTAGGCATAAAAAATCCTGCAAAATCGCATCCCACATTTCAAAAATTGGTGCATTACAGACTCTGTCATTTGGCAAAAATCCTGGAATTGCATCACATCTCAAACTTTAAACTGCTGACATGTCACACATTTCCTTGTACAATTTCATATTGTCTTACATGATTTTAAAATCCAGTGCTCTGTCTTAAATGCAACATTATTACTGATGTGCTGGCATGTAATTAAACTGATACAAATACTTATTATTAACAACTAAATTATCCAAAGGTAATATGTTAGGAAATTTGAAATTATTTATATCAACATGATAAATATTATATTGAGTACTTATTAGACCATAACAATCAAGAATTGGTCTTATTTTTATCACCTTTTTCACTATGGAAATATTCCTTTTGAAGCAAAAACATTAAAGCTATCTCTCTCCCTTCAGTTTCAGAAATTTACAAGTTTGTAGAATAAACACTGTTAACTTAGAATTTGTAGAATAAACATTGTCTCACATTATTATAAAAACTGAAAAATCCAAGTTATCAAAATATTTTCTTGAATGACAAAAATATGTGTAATATTAAACATTTTCATCACTTTTTGTTAATGAAACTTTAATGCATTTCTGAATTAACCACATCTTGTTCTGGCTTCCTTTCAGCCAATTCTGCCCCCCCTTTTTTTTTAAGGAACTAATCAGGTCCCTCCCACCATTACCATTCTAGTAATTGCTCAACAGAGAATCCCCTAGATGCTAGAAAGGCAGGGTTAAATGTTTGTGAGACATGAAGCCATGCTACAGGGAAGGTCAACAAACAAATTTCTCATACACGATTACAAAAAAAAGTTGCCCAGTTCTGATCGCTCCAGATCCAACACAAAACTGTCAAGTAGTCTGTCCAAGAATAAATATTAATCTCAGAATAAGACCCTTGACTATAGAAGAGATCAAAACAGACCCCCATAGTATAAGTGAGAAGAGAGGGATTGAGATGGGTTTTATGGTGCCACTCTAGATCGAGCATGAACTAAACTGACTTTTATCGTATTGTCATTCTCAGTTTTTAACTAAACACTCATGAAGCTTTCTTACTGCCATCACAAAAAAAAAAAAAAAAAAAAAAAAAATGTAAATATATTACTTCTTTACTTGATGAAAGGCTAAACCATCTTGGTACTTGAAGACTAGAATGCAAATGCAGTTCTTTAAACCAAATTTTAAAATTTCCAGATTCCAAGCTTCCTGCAAAATGAATTTTTTAATTTTTTTAGAACTGTTATTGACATTATTAGTATTCTTATCACCATTAGCGTTAGCAATTCATATGACAACAGCTTTTGATTCAGTGCACTTATTTTTCTTATTACTTAATTTCTCAGGACTTGAACAGTCACAAGCAATTTTGATTTGGAAATCGGTTTCTACTTCATTTTTTACAAAATTAATTAAAAGACTTGCATCATGGTTATATCCTTCAATAGAATAACTTCTCTGCATCTTTCAAATACATAT
This sequence comes from Stegodyphus dumicola, assembly GCF_044657685.1. NCBI lineage: Eukaryota > Metazoa > Arthropoda > Arachnida > Araneae > Eresidae > Stegodyphus > Stegodyphus dumicola. The sequence continues at coordinate 192,040,224 of NC_140780.1, forward strand.
TAAATCAGCTGAAAAGGCAGGTTTAGTGAGAGGAAATAAAAATTAGCCAGACTTTTGTTAGTTCTAAGGATTCCAGTGTTTGTTCCGGTTTGCAATTTATCATATAAAGTTGGTATAAAAATGTTTAGCAATATTTTCATATATGATAGACTTTCTAGAGAATATTTAATTTTCTTTGCATTTTTAATATATTAATTGCAGACATTTTTATGTTACTTAGTAGTTCTATATACTTCTTTATTTTAAATTTATATTTTGAATACAATTGCAAATATTGCTAAAAATTGTCAGCAAATTTTTTAGAACTCCTTCCATCCATTTTTCCATCTTTGTAGAAGACATTTTAATTTCTTTATAAATTAATTTTACTGCATTTCATTCCTTGAATATATATATTCAGTTTATATATAACACTATTGTTCAGATTTCTGATTCTTTCTTATTTTTCCATACAGTTCTCTAGCAACATTATACATTAGGGTTGCTTTCATCTTTTTTGAATTTTAATTTAGACTGTAAAATCTAAAAAAACATACTTATTAAACAGTCTTCGTATACATACACTGTATTTTCTACTACCAGGGAATTCTAAAAAATAAATATATTAGTTAAATTAATCGATTGAGGAAAAGCTACTCTAGGGTTATCTGCCAATGGGGAGCGATGCCTTAATGAAAAACTTTTTAAGGGAAAAGCCTAAAGTTCAACCTTGGTAGAACTACCAGTATTTAGTGATTTTTAGTGCTCGGCTGCTAGTGAGTCTATAAGTATGTTGGAAATGCTATGATAAATATAAAAGCAGTGCTACTAAGTTAGCATAGACCAATTAATAATGATCATAAATGAAATTCAATGTTGGGGGGGGGTAATCCAAGGCTATGCGGCATATTAAATTTGCAGGAATTTTGAAGATGACTGGAAACAAAAGGTATAAAAATTTCGCTGTCTCAGACTTTTCACAATTAAAACTGCCTTCAATAGAAACTGGAATTCATTTTAAACTTGCATATATGCATTAAGAGTTTATTAATATTTTTTTAATGTAACTGTTGGTTAATTTATAGTCAGTGAAATGCTAAGCATTTAATGAAAATCAGTGCTACAATTTAACTTTTATTTTGAGAAAATAATTTAAAGACACATACAATAAAGCTGATATAATAAAATGAATAAGAAAGTTTGTTCCAGGAAGAATTTCTACTTGAACACTCACGTGCTTACTACTCCAAAAAAAGTGCTCCCACGGTTTCTGTAGGATATATCTGTATATTTCTTGCAGATACAACTTCAAAATTTTTATTATTTTCATTACAAAAATAAAACTATGCTTGAATACTTTTCACAAAACATTTCAAAATTTACCAAAAATCGAGAAGTAAAGAATCAGTCATGCAATCTCATATCTATAAAGGGCAAACGACAATATTTATAAATGAGAAACTTACTTTTTTTCCTTTCAGCTTAACACACTGTAAACTGGAATTATGGTTGAGTGTAGGCCAACCAGTACACAGTTTCTTTTTCTGCATGCTTGAGATATGCATGCTGATTGTATATATGATGTGTTTAGTCACCAGAATCATAGCTAGGGTTTTCAGTGCCAGGGGGCAGCTGAAGCTTTTGTGCCCCCTTTTATGTGCCAAGAATGGGAAATATTTCATTCTAAAATGTCATAACATCAAACTGGCACTCCCTGGATACTGCGCCCGGGAACAGATGCCATCCTTGCCACACCCTAGCTACACCCCTGTCGGTCACCTATCTTGAAAATGTTTTTATCATAAATCTTCATAATTTAACCTAGTTAAAACTGATTATTTTCTCACAGAATACTTTTTGCTGTTAATACTTCTGCCAAAAGTACTAAAGTAACTCATCAGTAAATAAATAATGTAACTATGAATAATAATATTTATCATATTTATTTGAATCTTAAAGTTAAGAGAATATCCTTACTGAGAGCCTGAGAATACCCTTTTCAAAAGGCACAAAAATTACACACACAGACAAAAAAAAAAAAAAAAAAAGGATGTATCCTTCTTTTGTGTTTAGGAAGAAAGTGATTCTAAGGCATGCATACATACATACATAAAATGCACCAAACAAGGTACACTAAAAATTAAATTAATGTAACAGTGCAAACTAGAATAGTTGTCATATTAAATCTCTCTCCTTTATTATATATCATCTAATTAGCAAATTTCATTAAAAAGATATAGTGACTAATACATAATAATATATAAATGAGACTCACTGCACTCACAGCTATGCAAATAGTACAGAAATGTTTTTAAAACAAATGAGTAAAACATCCATTATTATGAATGCACCAGAAGGGGAGAGGACTGTTCAGCACAAAATTCATATGCTCAAATGAGACTGATTTTTAAAATAAAACCCATAAACAGGAAAAAAAAAAAGCTTCAACAATCATACTCTTTTAATACATTAAAATTCTTACATGCTTTGTCTCAGTAAACATGAAAAATTATCTGTACAAAATATGTCTGTGTAATTTACTTACTTTTAAACTATTTACCAAACCAGCTAAATATAGATGATGGAGATGACATGAAGATTGTAAATGCCTTCCTGTTTGCACTGCAAATACATTGCACCATTTAAAATAAAAATGCAATGCAATTACAATGCACCACGAAGACTTATTCTGGTCTCTTCATTTTCTTATAAGATCACTAAATATGTTCCTACAAAAAGAGATTTACTAAAAATTCATGTTTAACTAATACTTATTAATTTTTATTTCAATGCCAATATAACTGGGAAAATACACTATTAAAAACTACCATCATTTGCTGACTTAATTCAAAAACCTAATGAAAAATGAAATTTGTCACCAGTTAGTTCATGAAGAATTAATCACATAACTTGAATTAAAAGTTATCCATTTCACCACTAGGGAAGTGAGCAGCAATATTATTACACTGCATTATGAATACTCATTCTAGCTTCTCTAGAAATATAGTATAAATTTAAGTTTATCAAATAATTATTAATTTCTATCTTTTTTTGTGTGTGTGTGGGGGGGGGGAAGGATAAACTGCTAAAATCATTAATTACCTTCTTTTGATGATTTAATTAAATGATTGCCATAACTAAAAACGAAATGTGTCGCAAATCAGTTTTAAAGATTGATCATAACTAAGTCGAATTAAAACTTACTTAATTGCAAGTACCAAATATTTACTTACAACACGTGGACATTCCTAAATGTATTAAACAAGCCATAACTGTCAAAAATATATTGACTGCTGACAGACTGCACCGCGTATTCTTCACCCTACAGTGTATCTAAGTAAGTGCGGAAGATAAGACCACGAGATTCCGGCCAATCAAAAAAGAGCGCGCAATCGTATGATTTTGCGTCAAGCACTGACATTAATGACGTTGTCTTACCTACCCCTTTTATGACCAATCACTGTTGATGTTGAAGGAAAGTCCGGAATTTTTTTTTTTTTCATTTCCAAAAGCAGTTTTTGTATCAGATTCCGGAGATTTTCGAATATGTACTTCAAAGAGAAGAAAAAGTAGACAAAAGTATTGATTTCTTTACGTTAAAATTTGGTTTTACCTCGATATAGAACGAGAGATGGCGCCACGACTATGTTTATCCAGTTTCCTACCTAAATAAAGAATAACATATTAATATGATGGAAAGAATGAAATAAATAAGTCTACGTACAGAAAGTAGATAAACGTTTTGAGTTCAGAGATAGATAAACTTATTTATTTCATTCCTCTAACATGAGTCATTAACAAGAAACTGAATTCGTCTTACAGAATGAGAGATTTTCTAAAAAAATCCTCAGTTCACTCTAGGGAAGGGGGATTGGAGAGTTCAGGGGGAGCAGAGATAGTTTAACCATAAGCTAAATAAGCCCGCGCATCAAGAATAAGGGTCACCACAAAAAGATCCTTACGAACCCAGGAAAGGGGACTCCACAAAATTTCCCATTGCCGATTTTACCGAGAACATAATTGGTGCGGAAAAACCAAGAGCGAGAGAGAAGAAATGGGAAGAAAAAAAACAGACGTACATGCAGAGTCGTAGCTAGGGTTTTCAGCGCCCAGGGACAAATGAAGATTTCGCGCCCCCTTCTGCTTGCCAAGGATGGAAAACACTTAATTCTAAAATGTCGTAACATCAGTTTGGCGCCCCTTGGATTCTGCGCCCGGGGACAGATGCCCCCTCTTGCCCCCCTCTAGCTACGCCCCTGCGTACATGTGTGTGTGGGGAGCACTAAATTCTGTCGACTTCTTAGGTCTCTAAAATGTCTTAATTCAGCCCTGAGGGGGCAAATGCGGTCAGCGGTTTATTTACCTGTTAAGGACTTAATTGATGAATATAAAAAACTACTTTTATTCACGTTTTGATGGTTATCGAAATGTATTATACTTTTTCTTTTTTTAATCTATAAAACACATTAAAAAGTAACCTAAACTTAAATAAATGTTATAAGGTATTTCTCCCACTCCCACTTCCCTAGCGTGCCTTCGTGGTGTAACGGTAGCACGCTAGGCCAGTATTCCAGAGGTCCGTGGTTCGATTCCAGGCGAAGGCGGTTGCATATTTTTCATCTTTTCTGCTTCCAATTAACCTAATGGCTCTACAAGTGGTGCCCGAACTAAAAGGGTTGTGGATGATGATTCTCCGCACCCAGGATTTGGCGACTAGGTCCCCTAAAACCCTAGTCGCCCTTTAAAAAAGGGGAGTATATAAGGTATTTCTCCCACTTCCCTAGCGTGCCTTTGTGGTGTAACGGTAGCACACTGGGCCGGTATTCCAGAGGTCCGTGGTTCGATTCCCAGCGAAGGCGGTTGCATATTTTTCATCGTTCCTGCTCCAAAAATACCTAATGACTCTACAATGTATATGTATTTTCGAATTTTTAAAAAGAGAGGGAAAGGGAAAATGATCGTCTATAAATGGTGAAAGTGATGTTTGGAAGCAAAAAAGGTTGGAGAGCCACTGTTTTAGATTTTCTCCTAAAATGCTTTTTATTTTACCTTCATAAATCGACTAATATGTTCCAAATAAAAAAGAGGAAAAAAATCTACAATAATTTTCATTTCCACTTTTAAACTCATATCTCACAATGAATTAACATTATTTATTTCAACTAAATTCAGTAAAAATGTATTTAAATTCAAAGCTGCGAGATAAATGTTAAATTTTAATGAAATTTCATATATGACATTCCCTGCATAGTTAATCACAATTCCGCGTACAGAAGGTGATTAAAAAATATTGCAGGGAAGATACTTTAAATTTGCTTTGATGAAAACACGCATATGGAGCAAATAACATACAGGTCGTAAATATTGTTGATTTTAGTGTATAAAGCTAAAAATTTACACTTCAGCTGAGTCATGTAGGCATATCAATTTTTAAACAATTTTGGTGAACAATATTAGACTTATGTTCACAATTTAGACAAAGATCATCATTGAAGTATGTCTCCTTAATTGTCAATATTGTAACTAGAATGCAAATGTCATTGGGGTCAGCGCCAGAACCGGTGCTGCTGCACCGGGACGGAAAATTTTTTAGAAATTTGGGAAGCACTGAGCAGCAAAAATTTAGGGATGTCAAAATTTTTAAAATTTACAGGCAGCAAAATTTTTAGAATTTAAAGAGGAACTGGACAGCAGAATTAAGATTGGCTTAGCGTCGGCCTTGAGTGTCATTCTGTTTTGAAAGGTGACAGCTATTTTGTATGAAAGACTAATTAATCGTCTTCATAAGTAATTGCTGTCTTGCTGCTGTGAGTGCTTAAAAGTGAACTTAAAACAAGATTTTATATATGTGTATATCATATAGGGTTTTAATTTAGCTGAAGGCTACTGAAGCCTAGCTCCAGTATTTGTCAGTTTTCGAGTGAAATCATAATGCAAGCCAGAGCCCTAGATAAGATGAGCTCTTGTATTTCCATTTTTATTTCACTATTTGGCATTAATTTAATTTAACTTGCTAATTTTAATCTTTTTATATTGTTATCCAAAATGGGCGTTAGCCCAGAAGCGGTATTAGTCTCGAAACGGCATTTTGAGTCGAATCACTATAAACAACTTATCAGTTTTCAAATTGTTGCCACCAAATATTATCGCCTTGCATTATATTTAAAGAAATTAAATAATAAAGAATATGCATAAATGTATTTATGTTTCTCGCATTGTGGAGAAACAACGATGCCTAGGGGCATCAAATTTTGAATAACGTAGTCCTCCATCCGAATATGGCACCTGAAAGCCCGAATCTTGATTTTTGAATTGGTTTTATTATCCATTTCATATTTTAAAACTTTAACGAAGTTTATATTAAGAAATTCAACAGTTTCATAACGAGCAGTGGCAACACACTGTACGGAATAAAATATCTTTATCTCTAGCGCGTGAGACTGTCTATCGGAAATTCTAAAGATATGTTATTTTTAAATATTTTATTCCAAAGGAGAGTTAGTCCAAATGCTGTCGAAACGTGTATGTGTCTGCAAATGAAAAAAAGGCCCCTTTGGGCGTAATATAAAATCTAAAAGCTTTCCGATTTTTTTTATTTAATTTTAATTATTTACTACGGTATTTATTTATTTTTATTCACCTTCCCTGACAACCTTATATAGGGTTCCGGCACGTCTAATTTTAGAACTTAAGACCTGTGTATAGAAGGCCATGACGTATCAGAAATTCCTGAAGGTCGCTGATAAAGGCTCGGTTAACAGATGTTCTACTCTATTCAAAGTGTCTCGAGTCGTTAAATTGCACTAATAAGTTGGCATAATTATATCATGTTAATAATAGTTTTAAAACGTTTAATTTTTTTATATTTCTACACCACCAGTGGCCGAGTGGTTACAAACGCTAAGTATTGGGATTTCTATTTAAGCGAATACCCGGCTCTGTCCCAACCGAATGGGCTAGCTCATTGTATTGTTGGTTTCCATATGCAACATAAATACCAGCCATCTTCTCTAAGAAAGCAACCGTACCCTTAAGCAGATAGCCCTTGGAATATTTTGAATAATCCAAGAACCTCTTTGTACTCTACTTTATTCGTTGATTGATCCTTCAACTGTTTGATTGACTGAATCTGTTACCTTCATTCTGTAGATAAGAGTAAATACTAATATGTTTCAACATTTGCCAATATATTTTCGGTGCAATTTACTGGTTATTATTTGAAATTACTTTTAACTTTATGGAATATGCGAATAGCGCGTTTTTCAATTAGCAGTACTTAGTATTACTGAGTTGTTTGTCTGAGCATTAATTTAAGCGGTTCCCTGACAAAGCGTACTAGACGAAATCGCACGAGGCAAAAACCCGGGGGGGGGAATTAAAAAATCTTAAAGGTTTCAGATTTTAAATTACGTCCAAAGTGGCGTTTTTGTAACGCTTTGTGTGTTACCTTTATTTATTAAATATCATCTCATTTTTAAACAATAAAATTCAGTTCAACAGCAATATCGCAAAATAATTTTAAAATGAGCATATATTTAGAATTTCCGATACACAGTTCGCCCACCAGCGGCCGAGCGGTAACGTCGCTGAACACTGCTAGTTCGGTCCGAGGTTCGAATCCCGCGAACGGGCTGGCTGCATGGGTGTTTTCGTGGTTTTCCCCATGTGTAACGTGTATACGAGCCAGTTTCCCTTAAAAAGTCCTCCACGAAGGCATTCCTTCCTTAAGGCAGATAGCCCTCGAATGCTTTGCCGTAATCTAAAAAACCAAACCAAACCGATACGCATTTCCTCGCGCTGGAGATAAAAAGTCTCCCCCCCCCAGTAGAGTGTTGCCATTGTTCGTTTTTAAATCGTTGAGTTTGGTAATAAAAAATTTGTTAAAGTTTTACAAAATATGAAATCGATAATAAAACAAATTTCAGTTTGGGGCTTTCAGAAGCCCATATTCGCAGTAGGATTACGTCATTCAAAACTGGATGTCTCTAGGTACCGTTGTTTTATCACAATGCGAGGAACATACATACCTTTATGCAAATTCTTCATTATTTAATTTCTTTAAATATAATGCAGCGCGATAATATTTGGCAACTATTTGAAAAGTGAATGGGACATTTATAGCGAAGCAAAGCAAAATGCCAAAACGAAAATAATAGTCCTTCAGGACAAATTTTTCCACACGACAAATACCCATACCGATGAAAGCACATATTGATAAAAGTTCACATAATCAAAAGGACACGTGGTTTTTGTCAGTGAAAAATGTATTCTTAATTGTAATTAGTATTCAGGTCTGAATTTTATTGACTCAAAAATATGCCTGTTTGTATATTTTATCACTGTTCTCATTGTTTATTTTATCAGGCGGCAAACACACTTTCTTCTTTCTGATTAAGTGATTAGCTGTAATGTTTCCATGATAAATCTGAAAATGCATTTTATTATTTATTTATTTAATTTTGGTATGTGTATGAGAAAATGAAAAATATCATTGTGAAGTTCCACACATGCTGTTTTTAACGTTATATGGCTGAAATTAAGTATAATGTTTCATTATTAAAAAAATGGGAAAAATTATATTTAATCAAAGAACAGGAAAAAAAATATGTTAGAACTATGCCAAGATATTTTAAGCCTCTCTTAGTTCTTGAACTAAAATGTTAAATAGTAACTCCTTGGACTTATGTGTGCTGACTAAAAGTAGGATTCCCTTTATTTAATTGTTTTTATTTGAAATCAGATTAGACGCCTTTGTCAAGAAATGCATGAAAGATATCATTAATCTCCACTGTCAAAAATTTATTTCGTTTTAAAGAGAAATTTTATTCTTATTTTTATTTCATTTCTTAGTGCATGGGCGTAGCCAGCTTAAATTACAGGAGGGCTGCCCGTTACGACTCCTATGGCTATACTATTCTACCTATTACAGCATCTTCAAATATATAGGTGATTATTACGTGGCAAATATATTCTGTTCATGGCAGTTATCTTAATATAAATAATAATTATATTATGAATTTTATTAATAATAAAATGATGTAACATAATTATGGATATATTGCATTTAATTATCGTATTTATAATTATTACCTTGCAAACATACTAAATGCGTAATTCAATATTTTTGTTTTTAAATTAATTAAAAATGATTATTAAAATATTAACAGAACTTTGAAATTCATCTTTCTTTGGTTTCATTATACAACTATAAAGATAAATATATAAAATCCATATTTCTGTTGTATATAATTATATAATAAAGGTATTGAATTACATACATAAAAGTTGTAAACACATAATTTATTTTGGACATGAAATTAAACTGCAAATAAGTTTTATTTATTTATTTTTTTTTTCCAAACATGTTTTTGGCCTTTCATTTTGGTTCGGCAATCAAAATATTCCCGAATTCCATTTTCCGTGTCTGTAAACTGGCAAATATATCAATAATTTTGTCAATTGCTATTTCTTTGGTATAATGAATGTGCATTAATGCCAAAGAATTTCTGTGCTCTTTCTTTATAGTAGCTCTATTGTAATTCTGTAACCTTTTCAAAGCACTTGCGGAACGTTCACATTCGTAAGATGTTATCGGCAGTGTAGGTACTATGTGCAACAGCACATCAATATTTGGTAAAAAGATCTTATTTGAAGCTTTTAAAGCCAAAACTGGTGTGTCTGGGAGCTAGTCACAATGAGCATTATTTCAATAGACTTGCTTTCGAATGATGTGTAGCAGTTTAAACTCTACATCTAATTTTTTACACATTTACCCATCATGATCACATATACTGTCAAAACTCCAGGTTGTCTTTGAAATTTAACTGTAATTCTTTCGAAATGAGATAGATAATGATATGCTGTTATGAATGTTACAATGAAAGTAAATGAAATGATTAAACTCAGCAGAACCATAGCGTCTGGCTTACACTGCACACTCCATTGATTATGCACATAAGCATCTAGTTTGGTTGAGGCACACAATGTGCTCTAGGGCTTCAATTTTCTCGAAAAAGCTTTAATAAAAATGCTGTTACGCGTTATACTGCCTGGTCCATCTTGTCCGGCAAAGGTCTAATATTATTTTGGTCGACCTAAATCATATGAGGAGACTCGATCACATGGGTTTAATGTTAACCCAAAATGCAAATTTATTAGCCACCAAAATGTAAGACAATATAAAGTACAAATAGACTTATGTGTAAACTTAGCCCATTTAATAATATTACACAGAAGAACAAATATATTCATAACAGAATAAGAATAATACTAAAAACACTGTTTAAAACTTATCGTATGATAGATTCATTTCACAGATTTTATCTCTATATAAAAATATAAGTAATAATATTTTTAATTTAAAACAATATTTTGAATTTAAATAAAGATGGATTTCAGGCAGTGCTTTATCTGCGAGATAAGAGCTAACGACTGCTAAGCTACAGAAAGCGATTTTGCGCCTTTTATGTTAAACTTTTATGTTAAAGTCAATATCTTTAAGGATTTACAAGTTTTCTATTAGCATTCTTCATTTAAACGGTTTATCGGAATTTATTATTTGAATACAAAATTTAACTTTATCTGTATTATTGAACTATTGTATCTGTGTGAAATTTGAATGCGTTTAAATACTGCGAGTTTTTTTTTTTTTTTTTTTTTTTTTTTTTTTTTTTAACGAAAGTCCTTTATTGCAGACAATTTTGATCTGCTAAGTAAATAGTCGCCGTTTTCAGAAATACCGATCACTTTTACAGATTACCTTCTAAGGAAAATGGTCACCATAAGAGGATTCCTTGTATTTAATTTGTTTCTAAAACAGAAAAAGGAACATATATTTCCCCCTTGATAAATACTATTCGAATATGTGGATATATAGCTGGAAATAATAATGATATCTCACAAAAAATTATTGCCTTTTGTTACTTTTTATTAAATCACTTTTATATCATTGGAATTATCATTTAAGTATAAAATTATTTTTTAACTTTTATTTTAATTCTGAGTTTATGGATTAGAATTTTATGAAAGCTTCACTAGCACTTTTGATAATACTTTAGATATAATCGATCACATTTAAACTTTTTTAAAATTTCATAAGCAATAAGTCAAATTACATATCGATTCAGTGTTTTTAATCATCAGAAGCAGCACAGATTAAGTTATTTACAGTTGATTCTTAATTGTAAAAGAGGCTTTGTACTTTTTCTCCCGCCACTAATTCAATGATTCCCACATTTCTTAGAATTTTTAATAGAACATAAGAGATTAAACAATTCAATTCTTGGATATAGGAGCAAGGAATATGTTATAGCATACGGATAAGTATAAGACATTTTCCTTTTACAGCTCTATAAAATCGGTGAAGTTGAGACATTATTAGCAAATTTTAATCTAGTCATTCCCTTGTGATTAGTGTTACTCTTGGGAGAAAAACTTCAAATAAGAATTAAAATAACTGTCCCCTCATTAATATCATACATTAAAGAGATAATTTTGTTATGATAATTATTTCTTCTAACTGCGCAGCATTGAAACATTAACTATATGTATGATATCTATGAACAGTATAGTTAAATAAAATTAAGATTATTCCAAATGAAACTAATGTTTCGGGTACAATTCATAAACGCAGGTAATTAAAAATTGAAAAATTTTACTACTTACCAAAATTTTCAGTTTAGATAAATACATTTAAATACACAATAGCACATACCGCATGAATTTTGAATGCATTGAAAAATTATTTTATTTACTATAATTATATAATAGTCCGAATTTTCAAATAAGGAAGAAAGACTGGTTGCCTTTTTTCATAACAGAAATGCTTCCGATAGAGTTCACTTCGTTAGAAAATGTACATGTTTTTGGAGAAAAGAACCTCAATTTTTTTACATTTTTTTCTAATTTATGCTTTCTTTTTTCAGGGCGTCCCATATTAAGTGATTTATATTAACCCAATACAAGTTAAATGATTTTTTCTAGTAACACAACACACAGCAAAATTTGTAGGAAAAACAAACAGTAACTTTCGAAGACTTTAGATCGGATCCGTTACTTTTCACTTTCTCATGATCAAATTGGCCGGATCCCCCATAGTTTATCCCTTATGGGTTAATTAGACCTTCTATAGTGATTCCTGCAATTAAGTAAAATCCCTCGGTTCTATTCGTAGATACGCCTTTGTTATTAAACAGAGGAAGAGAGCAAAGAGTACGTGCCTACATTTTGTGCTATTTTTAGATGTTTATTTTTTTCCTTAAAAAGGAACAGAAGCTTTAAAACTGGAAAAAAAAAAAAAAAAAAAAAAAAGCAGCTTTAAGAATTTTGCAAAAATCGATGTTCTACACTATAGAATTAAAAAATGAATAAATATTTTAAAATTTTAAGGCATGAATCTAACCTGTTATAATAAACAAGGTAAAAATTAACAATATTTTCGCATTCCTCTAGCGAGGACAACGGTAATGGTCTTTAATATTAATACTGAATTTTTTAATATTATTTTTCTGTTTTGTATTATGATCAAAAAGAAAAATGCATTTGTTTTTGATAAACATGTTAAAACTATAGTGTAGAACATCGATTTTTGCAAAACAAAGGCCATGCCAATAAAGTTATTTCCTTCGGAAAAGGATGTTGTTGATTCATGGTTTCGGCATGATGTCGACGATGTATATGATCTTACAATTACATCAAATTTTTATCATTATAATTAGTATTTCATATATGCTTGCTACTGCTTGTTTAAATCGGTACGGAAAAGCAAACAAAGGTTATCTGTCTATGGGAAGGGATGCCATCCCATTCGTGGACAAAGGGAAACTTGTCTGTTTACCTTATACGCAATGAAAACCATAAACGCTCGTTCAGCTCGTTCCCGGATATTCTAACCTATGTGGAACTAGCACCATTCATCAATCTTCTGCCCACTAATACTAGGTTATGTGCTTTCTTCATTCTATTTAAAATCTTTTAACTTATACTTCTTTTAATTGGTATTTATCTGATTATTTATTCCCAAATACAAACACACACAAAATAAATAAATCTGAATGCTTTCAGATTTTTTATTACGCTCAAAGGGACATGTTTTAACGTTTTGAGTGTTACCTTTATTTATTAAATATCATATTCTCCGCATTTAAACCACAAAATTCAATTCAACAGCAATACCACAAAATAAACTAAAAAGAGCATATCTGTATCTGTAGAATTTCCGATACAGTCTCACGCACTGGAGATAATTTTTTTTCCCCCGTACAGTGTTGCCATTGCTCGTTTTGAAATCGATAAACTCCAAATTTGGGCTTCCAGATGCCTATATTGAGTGAAGGACTATGTTATTCAAAGTTTGTTGAATGTCTCTGGTTGCCGTTGTTTTATCACACTGCAAGAAACATATATATATTCATATAGATTTTTCATTTTTTAATTTCTTTAAATATAATGCAGGACTCTAATATTTGGTGGCAACAATTCGAAAAGTGAAACGCCGCAAAATTCTAAAACGAAATTAATAGCTCTTATTAATTTCGAAAATTGACCAGCTATTAAACGAAATTAATAGCTGGTCAATTTTCCCCTTTAGGCTAATAATAAAATAAAATAAATTACTTGGCAGTGAATGAATTTTTTTATCTGCGTAGTTAACAAATACCCTATTAGATCATTTTAAATGACAATAATTTAAATTGCTAGATGACTAAGAAAATGAAATTCATTGCATTGAAAGCATCGAAGTTGGCATGCTCTCTACATTACTCAAAAAAAAAAAAAAAAAAAAAAAAATTATTTTTTTGTTATATTTATTGACTTAACAGAAATTCGAAATTAATGTAAAAAACAATCACTCAAAATTATTTTACTGTGTTTCCTTCCCTCTTTTGTGCGATATTTAGATAATAAGTAGCAAATCTCAAAATTAAATACCCCAACTTATTTTTTTAATACTTATTTTCTTTTAAATATTATCCTTTTAGATGCTTGGTCCGAAACAAAAGAGCTTTTTCTTATTTAGTGACATTAAGCTTGATAGCTAAAGGGAAAGTGGGGCCGGATACGGAGAGCTTTTCAAAGCTGTAATAGTACAAAAGCTTTACGACTTGAAAGTGTCCGCTAACCTTCGAAGTATTTTTCCGCCACTTGTTGGCTGAGGAAGGATGATTTTTTTCTGATTCTACTTCTAAATGGAAAATCGTAGACTTTCCGTTCATTTTTTGTTAATCACATGAATATTTTGGGAAGCTGGAAAGCAATATTTTAAAAACTTAAGTCTTATCTATTGAAAATTAATTAGCGCTTTTTTTAAGTATAGGTAATGGTGAAGTGGGAGGGTGCCCGGGCGCCCAGGGCACCCCCCCCCTGGCCACGCGCCTGTAGTGTGACATTGCAGAGAGAGGCTGTAAGCTTGTCTGAAAGTGCACATTTGCCTGCGAACCCCCAGCATGCGGCGCTTGGACTTTTATCTTCGAATTACTATGCTACAAAAAATAGTTTCCCAGGAAATGAGTTCGCACAACGATTTTTCTCAGCTTCCTGTAGCGATAATTCCATGTTGATCTGACTCCAAATACGACAGTTCGGTTAGCAATTAAATTCTTTTATTTAGGATGAGCAGCACTCTTTGTACAGATGCATCGCCCACTTGGCGATGGAAATAAAGGCAATAGGATGAAACAGCATTTACAGTCACTTGAGCACAAGCATCATGAGAGTTCCTTTAGCAGAAGCTACCGATACAATCGTTGAACAATGAATCCTTGGTGGGTGCTTAGGCTTGCAACTACTAGTCTGTTTTTGAGTTTTAACCTATCGATGGTAGAGCTGAAAGGCCGATGGCGTTAATTAAGAAATAAACGCATATGCGAAGCACAAAAAACAATATTTTCTATATGCTAAAACAGTCTGTGTTCTGTAAACACGAAGTGAAAAAATAGCGAGAGTACAGCCGTCGAACTGGTGATGTGAATCCGTTCTAATAAGAAGGCGGGATACTTGATACGCTTAAGATGAAATGGAGTTTTATACAGCGTAAGGTCGAGTAGAATATCGAAAAAAATCCTGTATTTAATAGAACGTTCAAAATAAAATGAGAATTTGCGAATACACATAACTTTACACAAGAAAGTATGGTATGGTGGTACAAAAATTGGGGAATGAATCATAACTTAGGTAAAAATTATAACTTGAAAGGAGTACGATGCATAAGATGAAATTTAAATTATAAAATGCGATTTGTGAAGAGTCTTTGACCTTTACAAATTTTGCAGTATTAAAGTTCTAAATCTACAAAATTTGTGAACATACAAAAACTACAAAAGAATTTATCCGTAGTTCTACTTCGGAAGGGTGTACTTTCACTGCAATTCGAATTCGCAGATTGCGGTAGAGCTTTGCGTTTTACCTCTCGGCTATTATATTTCAATTCAGTTTGAACAAGGTGTTGGTGTATTTAATTATGGCAAAGCACACTAGGGCTATCTGCCTAAGGGGAGGGATGCCTTCGTGGAGGTCTTTCTAAGGGAAACTGGCTCGTATACACGTTACACATGGGGAAAACCACGAAAACACCCATGCAGCCAGCCCGTTCGCGGGATTCGAACCTCGGACCGAACTACCAGCGTTCAGCGACTTTACCGCTCGGCCGCTGGTGGGCCTCAGTTTGAACCAGAAAGTTGGATTTTCGTTACATAGAATGCATTATAAACTTAAAAGTACATGTAATTTAGTAAGCTGCATTATGATGAATAGTTATAGGTCCTTTATATGATTGTAAAACCGTAAGATCATAGTTTGAAATATTAACAGTATGTGGAAAACTTGAGCATAGAACAGAATGAGCAAACTCATTAAAATATATTCTTATGCATTAGGAATTTGTAAGTCTTTGTGAAGCTGCAAATTTTGGATGAACCAGGGAGCATTTGTGAAAGCTTCGCAGGATTCTATTTTGAAATACAATGAGTTTTCTTCTGTAGCTTTTAGGGGCAGTAGCCTAGATAGGAATTGCATAAAACTGTAAGGATTATGTTAATTTACCTAACAGTTAAATTTTGAGTTAAAGTTACTTTCCTATCCTTTCTTAATTTCAAGCTTACAACTTCCGGCCAGAACGTATTTTTAGAATCGCTGTTGAATGCAAATGAGGAGACGTATTTAACTGTGAAGTTCTACTGACTTTGTTAGATTCCTCATCAGGCAGATATCCTCGACCTGCTACTTACTAACACCTCAATTCCGATGTTCAATGAAGTTGTACATGAGCTGACTTCTGATCATATGCCGGTCCTCGTTACCTCGTTTTGGTCCTCGTACGGCCAAAGAAAGAAGCTGCGAGAAAATTAATCTTACTAACTGCAACCTTTTCAAAGACATCTTGCAGGTGAACCCCCCCCCCCGAATATTGGAAGTCTAAGGACCAGAAATGATATAGATTCAGCCATTGATATTTTGACAGACAGCATAAACACTGCAGTTAATAACGCCTCTCGTCAGGTTAATAAAGAGCAATTTGCCGGTAGGCTGCCGAAGAGCATTAGGGACTTAATTAAAGATAGAAACCGGCTGAGGAAAAAATGGAATTTGACTTGAAGTCCTCTGGTTAAGAGAGAGTTAAATCAATTAAACAGGCTCATTAAAAAGAAAATTACTGGGCATAGAAATGAGTTTTGAGAAAAAAGGATCTTGAATTTAAACCCAGAGGACGATTCGCTATGGAAGTTTATTAAGATATGTGCCTACATACGAAGCACTTTTTTTTAAATACATAAAATTTTAATTAAACACGCATGTTTTTGAGTAAGATGGGATATAAAACTATGAATTTAAATGAGATTTTATAGAATGTTTCATTAATTTTTTAAATATAGGCAATATTTAGTAAAATTTTAGTGAACATTTTCATTTACGCCAGATCTCCTATAACAGATTCTAATGAATATACTTCAATAATCTTTACACAGTATTTAATTATTATTAGTAGTATTAAATAACATACTTATCTGTGTTCTGTAGAAAAAGATTTGCTGTACTTATAAAAATTTTTGAAATATTCAAAACTTGGTACAAAAACTCAAAATTAAAACAAAAAAAAAAAAAAAAAAAATCCTCTTTTCTTCAAAATACTGTCAATAAAATCAATAAATAAATACAAAGAGATCCGATTTTGCTACAGAACACAGATAATGATGAATAAAACATTTTGGCAAAATTTCATTTCAATATTCTAAATACATTTTGAGAAATTAACGTAATTGCAATCAAAAGTAACGGAAAACACAATTTCTCAGAAAATGCATTTAAAGATTTTAATGCAGCACAAAAAATTTTGTAACCACTTTAGACCTTTAAAATTTATATGTTAGGCCTTTAAAATTTATATGTATGGCCATATTTGTATGTTAGACCCTCTTTTACTTTATTCTTAACTAATTTTGATTTTCTTTTAGCATTTTTCTGGATAACTTTGTTGCTTGTAGAGATTGGTGTTTCGATTTCTGAATTCGCTGTTTGTCTATTCCCATGTAGCTTTCAAGCATAATGGGATTAATTTCTATTTCTATATACCTGAAAATAGGTAAATGTCCTAAATATCTTGAATTAAATAATAATACAGTAATATGTGCACCTAAAAACAATGTTTTCAGTTGGACAACAGTTTCTTTAGGTAAAATAGTCCTCAAAAGGTTATTAAAGCACTCATTATTGTTTTGAGTCTTCCCATGTAAGCATTTTATCAGCAAAGTGTCACACAGTGAAAGATTTGTTGCTTCTACAGCTTTTATACTGTTTAATAATTAGAAAATAGTTGTTTAAACTTATTGTTTACATTTAGACGACCATTTAAATGCCAACTTCTGGCATCCAAAAACTCACTTCCGGTTTATTTTTTATACTCTAACTTTGCTTCTAGTTATCGTAAAAACAAAAATAAAGCATTTTTGGAAACCTAAATGTATGGCCTATAAAATGAATAAATAAAAAAAATTTTCGAAAATTTTCACCAAAACGACGAATTTAGGGTAGGCACATACCTTAAAAACTTTAAAAGTACTGCTACTTGCAACAGGCCCATTTATACTGACAACAACATTGCCACTACTAACAACGCAAAAGCACATGTAGTAGCGGAGCACCCCTAGAACAGCAGTTTATGCCAAACCTCATCCCACGTAATATTGATTTCACCTGCGAAGTTTGCTATTATCTACGCGTCTGGCTAAACTCGCCGACAGTCAGAAATCTCCCAAAATTTGCATCGCCCTCTCAGGTCCAGGATATTATTAACAAATTAAAGGGACGAAAGGCACCTGGCTATGACACGATTAGTAAACGACTTTTAGAAATCTGTCTGTCAATTGCATCACGATATATACTAGCATCATAAATGCAAGTTTAAATTTAAGTTACTTTTCCGTCAAATGGAAGCATGCGAAGGTCATACTTCTTCCAAAGCCCGGCAAAGATAAAACAAAACCTGATGGATACAGGCCTATCAGTTTGCTGTCAGGCTTCGGTTAGATTTACGAGAGTTATACTTAACAGATTAAAGCCTTATTTGAACGTCCTCCCCCCCCCGGAGCAGTTCGGGTTTCGAAGCAAGTTATCCACCACCAAACAGTTAGTAAGGCTTACAGAGTTTTGCGGAGACGCACTTCATAAGAAACAGAATGTGGCAGTCCTCATGCTAGACGTGGCGAAAGCTTTCGACCGCGTCTGGCATGAGGGACTTATCTACAAATTAATCCATTATAATATTTAGAGAAAGCTAATTCAGCTCGTCGCGTCCTTCATCCAAGATAGAACTTTTACGGTGGCTATTGGAAAAGATCACTCCAGCGTCAGACCAATAAATGCAGGAGTCCCTCAGGGATCCATTTTAGATCCAATTTTGTATCTATTGTATGTAGCAGATTTTCCTAGGTCGTAGCTAGATAATAATTTCTTTCTGGGATGTTACGCGGACGACACGGCCTTGGCCGGTAAGTCCGCAAATGCAAGTTTTGCTATTCGTAAGCTGCAGAACATCACGCCTAGCATTGAGAACTGATGCACAAATTGGAGAATATCCATAAACACCCAAAAATCTAACTTGCTCATAGTGCCTGTGCAGGAGAATGTTGTATTATTTAATGAAGTAAGTCCAAAAGTTCGAAAAGCCACCTATCTTGGTATAGTCATTAATGAACAACTTAACTGGAAAGACCACATCACACATGTTCGCAAAAAGGCGTTCCATGTTATTAACAGCTTAAAGCCCCTTCTAGGGAAATTTTCAAGTCTTGACCTAAGAAGAAAGCGTTTAATTTACCTCACTACTATTAGGCCAGTCATCACATATGCATCGCCTGCTTGGTCGACGATACGTAAAAATGATATTAAAAGGCTGCAAGTAATACAGAATAGAGTGCTTCGTACTATTACTAACGTGCATATGTATGTTAGTAACTTAACTCTTCACCATGACTTGCGGCTGGATACACTTGAGGAGCGCATACGCAAACTTAATAGGCACTTAAGTGTGATCACATGAATATTTTCCAGACTTTCAACTACGTCATATTAATGGAGGATAAAGAGCTGCGTCCATTCGCCGCCCACCGAACTCAAACTTCCCCACTTGATAATTTTGTATATATTTGTAGATAGTTTGTATTGCATTGTATGACAACATCTCCACCTCTGTCCTTAATCCTTGGTTCTCCTAACCGAATGATGCTGGTTCCCTCTTTTTGCCACCTCCTGTTTACTGTATTTACGTGACGATTGACTTACCGTGAGGTCGCCATTGTGGCTAGTTTGATAGAGGCGGATGCGCAGTTCACAGGACTGCATTGCCGTCAAAAACTTGCCAGTCAGTCAGTCAGACTTTGTTAGAGAGAACCAGTGATTCTGACTAGCGCGCTTCCGCCTTTTTAGGCTACTCTCTCTCTCTTAAGCTATTATTACGCTCGGCCGCACTTTAGGCCCTTGATAGCTTCGCCGTTATTTAGCGTTAAGGGGCAAACTCTGTGAGAATCTTGATAGCTTCGGCTATATCTTTTTAGTTAAGATTGGTTAAGTTTAATTTCTTAGTTCCTGAGTTCAAGCCGGAGTAGAGGCTTTATTGTAAAACTCCAAGAAGGAGTTCTGTGAATTTAATTTGGAATAATAAAGGGTATTTGCTTCATTTGTCTCACGAATTCAAGCGATATTTCGCTTACCAGTTCTTAAGATTCTTCAACTTCAACTGTAACTTAAAAGTACACAGGTTAGAATCTTACAAAACAAAACTGGATGAATTAGAGAAATATACAGAGTTCGTTTCAGGCGAAGATGAAGTTTTGGTCTCCTTCCAATGAGATTATAAATTGACATATAAGCAGCGTTTACTAAAGCGTAGATAACTTTTTCTTTGAATAAAAGTTGACTGCCTAACAAAATAATAAAAATATTTCCAGATCAAGACCAAAGAGAAACACGCTTCAAATAAATCATAAAAGTGAAGCAAAAACCTGTGTTAGGCGCAGATTTTTATCATAGAAACTCTATCGATACCGAGGGCGAATAAAGTCTCTCTTCATCAGGAGCAAAGAAATTTGTTGCAGATTCTTTTGCTCCTCATGAAGAGGGATTTTTTTTTCCGCCCTCGAAATCGTTAGAGTTTCTACGCTGAAACTCTACGCCTAACACAAGTTGTTGTTTCACTTTTATTCTCGGATATTTAACTGAATTTAGAATTGGAAGAGGCTCATTTGTAAAACAAAAATTGATATCAATAGGTGAATTTTTCCTATAACATCGGAAGAGAACAACACTGCATTTACTAATATTTAATTTTAGCTTCCAAATATTGAACCAGTAGGAGAAAATATTAAGTCCGAATTGTAAATTATCAGCCGATAGAATAATCGTGTCATCCGCATATTTGGCAATTTTACATAAAAGTGGTTATGGTATATCATTCAAATAAATGTTTAAAAGTGCATGAAAAAGAACCGATCCTAGAGGGACGCCACTGTAGATACGTTTTTAGAGGAAAGCATCTTGCCTATTTTAATTTGAAAGGTACGATGCTGTAAGTAAGATTTTAAGAGGTAAATAAGGTAATTTTGAAGTTTGAATTGGATGATTTTGTAAACCAAGCCAGTGTGCCAAATTCTATCAAATGTTTTTTCCACATCAAGAAAACATGCGACAACGCAGGTTTTATGGTTGAAAACTTCAGTGATATGTTCAACAATATTTAAAATTTGTATTGTGGTAGAATATCTCGGGCGGAATCCAAACTGATTATTTTTAATATAAGAATGGGTGTGAAGATGATCGGTAAGGCGGCGTTTGATGACACGTTCAAAAACTTTTCCGAGACAAGGTAGAAGACTAATAGGAGGTCTGTAGCTTGACGTCAACTTGGATTTTTGCTAAGTTTTAGAATAGCACTAATAATGACGTGTTTCCATTGCTGTGGGAAGTAAGTTTGATGAATACAGGCATTTATGATATTTATAAGAATGATGTAGCGACGTGGAGCTTCTTTAAGTGCTTTATTTTATATATCATCATATCCTGTTGCTTTGCGAGAATTTAATTTCTTAATCATTCCTTGAATTTCTGATGGAGATGAATATTGACAATGATGACAATAAAACTATTATTATTGTTTTTAATATAATTTTTAACTTCGTTTTGTATGAATTCTTCATGCAGTAGAGCATAAACAAAATTATGTATGAAATTATTTTCGAAATAATTGGCGAAAACGTTAGCTATGTCTTGTTCAATGTAAGCAGTGGATTTGTTGAAATGCAGAGGAATGGGGTGGAGAGGTCCATTGGATCGTAATGAGGGAACTATATTCCAAACAGTTCCTTTTTCTATTTCCATTTTATTAAGAAGGTTTTCTCAACGTTCAGTTCCCTGTACAAAATCATTACCCGCTTTTAAATTCTATATGATGCCTGCTGCACCTGCTCGCGCTGTGCCAAAACGGCAGTGATATAGCATAATTTCTGCGACAAGGGATAGGTTTGTTTACAACTAATTTTTTCCTGCTTACAACTTCAGTGATAATGACCATTCTGGTTTCGTTGGCAACTCACAACCAATAATATTTGCTCATTTATTCCCACGTATCAAGAGTGACTGGCGTTCGGATATTAGTTGAGAATTTTAGCTTTTGTAGCCTGCGCTACAAAAGCTAAAAAGCTACAAAAACTAAAAGGAGGAAGTGACGTCACAGAAGAGGCCTCCGCCATCTTTGATCTCGTGACAACCGGATGTGACGTAGACGGGTTGGATGACGTTAGTTGTCTATTACATATGTTTTTCCTTGTATTAATTTTAGTCTGATTGACTCTCTTTTTTATATACATATAGAAAAGAGATCGATATTCTAATTCAGCCGGAGTGCAAAATAAAATATGTCCCGATATTTCAATTTATTGTTCATCTGGACGAATAAAATGGAAGTAATTATGATAGTGAGTATTCGATTCGCGAAATCGCATTCTGCAGATGCACGCTTGGAAAAGGTTTACTGATTTTAAGGTAAAGTTAGCTTATAAGACTACTGCAAAGCACTCGTCTGTTGTTTGCTTAAGTTAAGGATTGCCTTCGTGGAAGGCATTTAAAGGAAAGTGGGATAGTATTCAAACAACAAATGAGGAGAACCAAGAAAACAGAACATGCAGCCACCCCGTTATCGAACTCAGGCCCCATTTCTAGTAGTCAACGATCTGCTCAATCAGTGGCTGGATGGCTTTTCTATGCATCCCGTAATTTTTTCACAAGCACACATTTTTGCTATTTTCTTAATGTATTTGCAATATGAAGAGTATTTATTTATGCTAGCTAATGCTAGCATGAGGGGTGTATGGTGTTTATTTTACTATTTATTTATTTAAAATTTTTTTTAATCTTTTTTCATCATGTATTTTGTATAACTGAAAACAGAATTGTGAAAAAAATGTTAATTTCAACGTAGTATATATACATCGGAGTGGGATTTTTGTCAGTGTGGCTTTTATCAGTGTGGGCTTTTATCTGCGTGGGGTTTAATCGCCTTCATCGATGTGGGTAATTTCTCGTGTGGGCAATTATCGCAGTTTTTTTTTTTTTTTTTTTTTTTTTTTTTTTTTTTTTTAAGTCCAAAGGGGCAATTTGCCCTGAAGGACTATTATTTTTGTTTTGGCATTTCGCTTTGGTTTTTGTGTTTTTAAAGTTTTTACTTTTTGTGGCAACGAGAATATGTTTTCAAAGTTTTATTTGTAGCGACGAATACATTTTCCTTGGTTTGTGGCAACGAGCTCATGAACCACGTGTTTGGAATAACATCAATTTTAATGTATAATTTTTTAAATACCTGATTAATATTAATTGCTTTTAATTATTTACTCTTTTTAATTATTTTATACGTGATTAACTTTGCTTATTTAGTACGTTATTATTTTGAATTATAATTCATAATTAAGTGGTCAAACAACAAAATCGGCGTTATATTTGCAATTTTTCACAGAACTAATTTCGATGGTTTTACCGAGCCAACAGCCTCAGCTGCCAAAGAGCAAATGAACGAGAAAAGATATAGTGATAAGGAAAGAACTAAAAGGACTCCATTCCACTTAAAGATCCCATTCCGGATATGAATTTCTGGGGTATTTACAGGTTTCCTTGTCAGTGTGGTTTAATTTACACTTGTCAAACTAAAAGAGCCTTAAAATTTCGCGTTAAAGTACATGAGGTATATGTTAGGAAAAAGGAAACACAGAAATCCTCTGAGTTCGTTCATAGTCGTTTACCCTCATACTATCCGAGGTGGAAGTGCACATTCTATCTAAAAAATCTAACATATAAATCAAAACTGCACATTTGAAATTCAGGATAAGTTATTGATACTCGACGCAAAATAATCAAGTTTCGAAAAGAACTAAATAATCTGTATATACTAATAATAATCAAATAATATATGGACGAGAGGCTATATGTATTTTCTACTATTACAATTATCAAATATATTTTAGGAAATCTTCAACATTCTCATATAATAAGTGACAACTGTCTATTTTCTCTTTTATTTTTCATTTCTTTTCTTTTTTTTTCCTTTCCTCATGAGCTTTAAGACTATACTCTTAAAAAAATCCTTCCAATTTCTGAATAAATAAGTAAATTAAAAAAAATAATAATAATCAATTAGCACATAACATAAAAAGTACTAAACACGCTCTTTCGCATAAAACTAAAATTTTATTTTTCATCCGTCCAAATGCGTCCACATATATCCTATCTAATAATTTTGTGCATCTCCAAATCAGATGATGGTGGTTCAGTGGGTTTACTAATTTTAACACTTTTACATTTTAAACAATATTTTAATTACTATATACAGAGCGTATTCTTAGGCCGCCGCCTTCAACATGAACAAACTTTATTCTCTTACAACTAAGCGAGCAACAGCGCCCTCTAGCCTTTTTCTTCAAATTACACAACACTCCCCACCTGAACTCGGTGGAGAGTTCATCTTTCAATAATATATTCTAGAATATTCAATTAATATTTCGACAATAAATCCTGGAGAAATGGTTAAATATAACAAACATGCATACATAATTATAAGCACATAAAATTTTACAAAACATTAAATGATACCTATCGGCAAGGTCAGGAGAATCAAACCTAAAATACAAAATACAAACATTAGTTAAGTTCCATATTATATAACAATTGTATAGGCCTTTTTAAGGTACCAGTAGGTGTTTTAATTATGCAAGATCTTATTTTACCATCTCTGCCTGACATTAATTCCAAAATTTTACCTATTGTCCAAAGATTTCTGGGATGTTTGTCGTCATGAATCAAGACAATATCGTTGATTTTAAACTGAGATGCGTTAGAGTGTGGAGGACAAATATTGGCAGATCTCAGATTAAAAAGATACTCTGATCTCCAACGTTTCCAAAAATGATTTAAAATATCTTGATGCTATTTATATCGTTTAATAATTGAATTTCTTGACCCAGTCAAATTATTTGATGTTATTTTATTAGCAGGCAGAGATAGCAATCGTCTACCAACCAGAAAATGAGAGGGTGTTAGTGGAGAAGGTTCATTGGGATCGGTAAACACGTAGGTAATTGGTCTACAATTAATCATTGCCTCGATTTCAATGAGCACTGTTTCAAGCTCTTTCACAGTAAGGGATGATCGACCAATAATTTTTCGCAAGCTGGATTTTATGGTTCGTTCCATACGCTCCCAAAACCTCCCCACCATGGACCCCTCTCAATAATAAATTTCCAATTTATGCCTCTAGCAGAAAATAATTCTTTCACAGATGAATCACTCAAAGTTTTAAAAATATGTTTTAGTTCTTTATCAGCTCTTTTAAAAGTCTTGGCATTATCGGAATACACGGTGGTACACAGTCCTCGGCGAGCTAAAAATCTTCGGAAAGCTAGCAAAAAACTTTCAGTGCTGAGATCAGTTACTATCTCTATATGTAAGGCACGAGTGACCGCACACGTTAACAACAGCATGTAAACTTTACCTTGCCTGTCTTTCGTAAAAAATGGACCGGCGAAGTCCAACCCGGTCACAGCAAATGGAGGCGCCTCTTGGATTCTGTCTGGAGGAAGTGGAGCGATATCCTGTACCCCAGGACGAGCACTATATCGTTTGCATATCACACATTTGCTGATGATAGTCTTAACACGCTGTCTTCCCTTAATGATCCAATATTTGTCTCTGATCTGAGTTAGTGTCGAATTAACTCCAGCATGGAATACCCTTTCATGCGAGTCCATGATGATCAACTCGGTAAACTTGCATTTTGAGGGTAATAGAATAGGATGTTTCAAATTCTCGTGACAGTCTGCAAATTGAATGCGACCTTTCAACCGAAGAATTCCCTCCTCATCAAGCCTTGGATTAAGGGAGTAGATGGAAGAATCGAGAATTGATTTTTTTATTTGATAACTTAATTATTTCCGTTTGATACGATTCTCGTTGCGTAATTTTTACCCAATAATGTTCAGCTGCTTTAATCTCAAAAGCACTTAAAGGTCCATTCCCTGTAGACCTTTTCCGAAGCCTCCCAATAAATCTAAATACATAGGCAGTAATTCGAAGTAATTTTCCTAAAGAACTGAATTTTTCTATATGCAAAATTGGGGATTCATTGTTAATTACAGGTGCAGTCAAAATAATACTTTTTCTTAACTCCAACGATTCTGAATTTGGTTTTAATTTCTTTTGTTTTGGAAAGTTTTCAATAGGAAAACGTAACCAGTGTGGCCCATGCCACCACAAATCATTCTTAATTAGTGACTGAGCACTAATTCCTCGAGTTAGTAAATCGGAAGGATTTTGTTTCCCTTCGCAATGGTTCCACAATTTTTTGTTGCATATACTCTGTATTTCTGTAACACGATTGGCGATAAATGGTTTCCAATTATTTGGCGAATCTTTAATCCAAGTAATGGCGATTTCGGAATCACTCCAAAAATAAACATCCTCAATTAAATCACCAAACAATTTTTTCAAATATTTATACATTCGAGCAGCCATGAGTGCTCCCATTAACTCTAAACGAGGAAGCGTGATTGCTCTTAAAGGTGCAACTCTGCATTTCGACATGATAAAGGAAGTTTTAATTTTAGAATCACTCGTACAATATCTGAAATATGAGATGGCCCCATATGCTTTAGGACTAGCGTCCGAAAATAGGTGAAGGCTTATATTCATTGGATCGTCATCAAAGAAATTTCTCTGTATCGATATTTCAGTTAAATCATTAAGTTCCTCCCGCCAAATGTTGAATTTGTCCTTAATCTCTGCAGGAAGGACCTCATCCCAGTCAGAACCGGAACACCAGATTTCTTGCATAATAATTTTTGCCCGAATAACAAAGGGTGCAATAAATCCAAATGGATCGTATATTTGGGCGATGCTTTGCAAAAGTTTCCTTTTTGTAGCAAAATCGTTTCCAGTAGAAAAGTCAATTAAATTTTTAAAATTTAACTTTATATCGTCTTCAATGGAATTCCAAATCATGCCTAAGAAATTCGATTCACTAGTTAATTTGTTGTCTGATTCCTTAATCCCATCTGAGACCCATAAATCGTTTAATGCTTTAGAATTAGTTCTTAATTTTCTGAAATTCATCCCAGCATCCTTAAATATATTAACCGCATCTACAGATAACCGATATGCATCTTCAACCGTTCCTGCTCCAAAATATAGGTCATCGACATAGACAGAAGAATTTAACATTTGGAAACTGTCCGGCATTTTATCTTTATATTTTCGAATGTGATATTTTATAGTGGCGGCCAAAATGAAAGGAGATATAGTCAAACCGAAAGCTACGCGACACATTTGCATAATCTTAAAGGAGTCATTATTTTCATTAAACCAAAGAAATTTTAGAAATTTTCTATCACCTTCAGCAATTCCTATCATCAAAAAGGCTTTTTCAACGTCTCCACAAAACGCTATCTTAAACTTACGAAAATTTAACATAATGTCTAGTATATTTGGATTTAGATTAGGTCCCGATTCAAGGCAGTTATTTAACGAATTCGTGTCCTCTGTCCTTGAGCTAGCATCGTACACAATTCTTACCTTAGTAGTTTCACTAGGTCGTATCACTGCTCGGTGAGGCATAAAATATCCCAAATTTGTATCATTATTTGGACATTCCTCCACAATTCCTTCTAATATCTGGTTCTCAATTATATTTTTATATTCCCGAAAAATCTCCGGAGTTTTACTTAGTTTATTGTGAAGGTTTGCGAATCGTTTCTTAGCTACCTCAAAATTATTTCCTAAATTATTCGGACTGTATTTCCAGATTAAATTTGCTTCATATCTTCCGTTTTTAAACTGCAAATTTCTTTCAAACTGGTCTACTATTTCGCAGTCAATATCGGAATAATCATCAGAATGATTAATTCCCATATGTTCTAATTCCCACTAGAACTGGAACTTACATGCAAAATTCCATTACCACTAGACTGGTTTAAATCAGAACTTTGGGGATTCCTCGCTGGCGGTACTGCGGTAACCGCACCTAGAAACTGCTTAATTTGACTACAAGCAATTATACATTTGTCATTGTATTCTTCGCTTATACTACAATCTTCTTCAATTAAGTTAACATCAATTAACTCTTGTATTTCATCATCAAGCGTTCTTAAATTATTTTTCTTTTCGGTTAATAATTCAAACAATTCTCGTAATTCTTTAATCAAATTTTCCTCCCCTTCAATTTTTAATTTATCTTCAATCACTTTAATTAACCTAGTAACAGACGATCTCAATGTGGAACGTTTACGTTTCAATCTAACTTCTCTTCCATTTTATTTAATTTAAATACATTGTGTTAATTCCGAAACTTCAACTTTATCTTTCGATCGTCTTTGCCGATTAAATTCCAAAACTAAATCGTCCGGAATTAATTAATTTTAATAATATTGGAATTAATAAATGTCCATATGAGCCAGAAGTTACTTCTAAAGTTTCCAAATTACGAATCGAAACTTCTAATTCGTCATATAATTTACGTAAAGCCTTTACGTTAGCAGAATTTTTAACAGCTTCTAAATTGAGAATTTTATTCATGAATGAATTAATGATCAGGTCTTTTCGACCATATCTGTCCTTTAGTAATGCTACACATCTATCATAATTACTTTCTGTTAACTCAAAGCCTGACACAACATTCGAAGCTTGTCCCGTTAAGTATACAAATTTTTGTATTTTTGAAAATGTTTTTAAGTATACAAATTTTTGTATTTTTGAAAGCGTTTCGTTTTTATGTATGGAATTTTCGAAACTATTCCAAAATTCATTCCATTGTTTGGGGTCTCCCCAAAATTTATCAACCATTAATTTTGGTAATTTCAGCGTACTACTCCCACTAAATAATTAATTTAAGATTTCCCTACCTTTATTTGGAATTCCATTGTCACTTGAATATGAAATATCCATTGAAATCGAAACACTTGGATCGAACACCTAAAATCTTCACAAAGCCTTAATTCCTTACGCCGATGCACCATCTAATAATTTTGTGCATCTCCAAATCAGATGATGGTGGTTCAGTGGGTTTACTAATTTTAACACTTTTACATTTTAAACAATATTTTAATTACTATATACAGAGCGTATTCTTAGGCCGCCGCCTTCAACATGAACAAACTTTATTCTCTTACAACTAAGCGAGCAACAGCGCCCTCTAGCCTTTTTCTTCAAATTACACAACATCCTATGCGTCCACTTTCATTTCTATTTTTAACTGAAATAAAATATTGAAATTAAAATTCTAACCGCATGAATAAATTAACGACGAGCTTATAATTTCATTTGATCCAAAGCAAACAATTTATTAGGAGCACAACAGGAGTTTCAGGCAACTGGAGTTATCAGTCCGGATAACTGGAGTTCCATTGTTTTGTACTAATAAACAATAGGAATTTAGAGAGAGATTGTCAAGAGATATGCGTAATTGTCGCAGTTGCAAAAGTTGATTTATTGTAAACAGTAAAGGCGCTTCTTCTTCTAGACTTAACTCTTAAATCATTTTGAGTGTCTTAAAATTTTGTTGCTACTTTTTTAACACTTATAAGTTTATGACAGGAGTAAAAAGAGTTTATTTTCTATTACTTTTTTCATAAAAATTAAGCACCCCTTGGTCACCTTGTAGAGACATTAAGTTAATTGGAAGCAGGAGAGATGAAAAATGAGCAACGCCCTCGCCGGGAATCGAACCACGGAATACGCGCCCAACGTGCTGACCATTACACTACGAAGGCATGCTAAGAAGGCGGGATAAATAACTTATATACTGGAACCGATGATGATTTTTTGTCATCATGCTGAAACCTTATATACTCGCCCTTTTAAAAGGCGACTGGGGTTTAGGGGACCCAATCGCCAAATCCTGGGTGTAGAGAATCATCATCTACCACCCTTTTAGTTCGGGCGCCACTGTAGAGACATTAGGTTAATTGGAAGCAAGAGAGATGAAAAATGAGCACAGCCCTCGCCGGGAATCGAACTACGACCTCTGGAATACGCGCCCAGCGGGCTGACCACTATACTACGAAGGCATGCTAAGAAGGCGGGAGAAATACCTTTAGCATAATCTAGTAGATTCTTTCTTTTCCCTTTCGAGTGTTCTATTTTCTCACACTTTCCATTGTTGTAATGGTTTACTGCTCCAAAATCACTTTAAATACTCAATGAAAGCACTCATATCCTATTCCCGGTGAAAATCAATAATTATCGCTGAATACGAAAGGAAAAGTTTGCTTTGCAGAAATTGAATTTTTTTTTTATACTGTTGTTTTGTTTCAAGCGTATATTTAGCTTTCAATAAAAGATAAATCTTCTGAAGCTCAAACCATGTATAGAAAAAGTCTTGCAGTATGAAGATGGATATTCCGAAATTAACGTGTTAGGCAAATTAGGTGGAATGCACAAAATAGTACCCATATAAAGTCGATAAACAAATAAAGGCTTTGGAGAAACCTAAACTTTGGACAAATTGCGATGGGGTATCTATCATACAATGAGTTGATTTTTATACTTTTTATTTTATTATTAAAGGTATATACAAAAAGATACGTTAAGGTAAAGGTAAGGTACCAGCAAGGATAAAGGTGTGCTGAAATATAAATTTATATGCTTGGTAAATGAGTCAAATTTATCCTAATACCATTACGAAATATTATGATTATAGATAAAAATATGATTGAAAAGGAAATGTAATTTAAATAACTGGGTAATCTCTCTTTATATAAATATAGCAATTGGAGCATCTGATGTTAATTCCAATACTGCTGAAAATTTTTATAAAAACTTTAAATGAGATTTACTATAAATCTAGTTGAATTATCGGCGTGTAGCAGAGAGGGTGCTCTAGACGCCCGGGCAGTCTCCCTACGTTTCCGAATTAGGTAAAAAATATAGGTATTTAAAAAATTTTTGCTGCATGAAAGTTATAAAATTTCTTCTTATTAGAAGCAGTTTTTGTATTTTGACACATCTGTTTCAGTTTTGACGTAAATTCGACTGACTAGTAAAGATTTGATGTAAAACCAACTGATTTGTTCACAGTGATAAAATCTGAAATGAAAACTAAGAGCAAACAATCCATAAATCTTCCAGGACCAGAAAATATGATCTTAAGATAAAAGAGAAGAACATCCTTTTTAGTCTACGGCGCTTAGGGTCATAAAAAGATATAGTCACCTTCATAATTTTAAAGGGTTCCAAGTTCTTTTCCCTTTACTGGATTTTAAAACAAATCAAAAATATAAACTTCAATTTGATTAGTCATCAGTTTGATTTGATTACTCATCATAAAAAAATTATAGAAATGAGGGAGGAATCATATTTTGTACAAGTACCAGTTATTTATTATTATTATTATTATTGTATTATATTATACTTCAATTTGCACAATAAAAATAACAAAAGTGTAAAAAAAATACTTTTCGATTATGTAAACAATGCTGAGATTTAGTTATCCTAGAACGCTGAATTTTATTTTATATTTATAATTTTAAAATATTTGTTTTTCTCTTCTGTATATTCTTCTGATTAAATCTTTTAGGCAAGTATAATATCCTAAAATTAAAAAAAGCAATTAAGTTTCTCATAGAATTTTTTAAAATACCCTCTACCTTATCCTTTCACATTGGTTAACAGATCCCACTGCAAAGGATTACAAAGTTAAAACTTCACTTAGTTTCACGTGTGTTTGTTTTTATTTTGGAGAGTTAGAGTCTACGATAAAGGCGTTTCTTAGGCAAATAGCCCTCGCGTGCTTTGTCTAATAATCACACTGTAATGTTGCGCGCTTCCAACCTGCACGCAACAATAGTGTTGACTGCTATGAACTGGAAAGTATACAAAGTCTTGAGAAGGGTTTAAATCCCTTTTTATTCAACTTTAGAAATTACAAATGCGTGCTCTTGACGCTCACAAACTACGCCGACCCGGCGGTGAAATAAAAATAAGAAACTCAAAAAATAATAATAACAAGTGACTAACTACGAGGCTCTCTAAACGTAACTAACCTCACCGCGTTCTAAAATACCGCTGATAATTCAGCAAACTTCTGAATATTACGTTGAAAGATTAACAATCTGCCGAGGCAATCACACAGGCCGAAACGCGTGGTTCTTCAATTTCTAACTAGCCACCTCCACGCTCGTGAAGCAAGAAAGCACACTTTCGAACTCGTTTCCCTTCTATTTAACTCAGATTACTTCCGCTGACAATTTTGAATACTTTGCGCGTTCTACTAAAATTTACATACTCTGGCATTGGCAATTCCAGGGGAAAGTAAGGCTTGACAGGAAAGATAGTTTAAACTTAAAATAAATGTTAGTTAAAATAAATATAAACCCTACAACACAAACAAAACCTTTTCTTTTTAGAATTTTATACTGAACATAAACTTGAAGTAAAGGCAGATTTCTGTAATTCGAAAATCTATATGGAATATTTTGTAATCGAAGGAAACAAATTTTATCTAGCAATAAATGAGTATTTTAAAATATTATAATTGTGTTCTTACTTTAGAAAGTCAAGTAAACAATTTCAGAAAAGATTTTCGTGAGAAAAATTGAATTATTTAAAATTTAATCTGTATTAACCGTGTTTTCGATTATCCAAAGTGATTACGGCTCCAGTAACATTGGATAATCGAAATTCTACAGTAATATGTAATTAATAATGTAATTTTTATTTACCGTTATCTTTTTTTTAAAAAAATTAAAATTAAGCTTTATGGTCCTCGATAACAATTTCGTAGCATGTTTTTAAAGAGAAAACATTAGGTTCTATATACGCTGAAATGTCAGAAATGAATAATATGCTGTCAGTTAAAATAATACCGTCTTATTCGCATGGTGGTAGGGCACTGGCTGACATTGCCTTAAGCTCGGATTCGAATCCCAGAGAAGGCATTAATAATCTTTATGTTATGGATGCACCTCAAATACCATCACACTGGTAGTTTTCTCGAGAAGCCGATTGAAAAGGAAGACATCTTCGGATCTGTCTTTCCGGAGAATTCTCAGTCAAAATTTAGATGGAACTAAGCAATATAATGTCACTTAATAAAATTGTCCAAAGATACCACAGATGGAACGCTTGCCTTTGGCCAAGTTAAAATTTGCTAGCCTGATCTAGTTTTAGGTTCAGACCAGACAGCTCAGTAACAGCAACAAGCTAAAATAATTAGTCTAAATTACTTGGGAATGCAAGTTTGAAATATTTGGATTTTTCAAGTTTACATCATATTTTTCAGTATTTTTAATGACAGTTTTAAATAATCTTAAAAATATTGAGTGCAAATAAAAATTTCATGGTACTTGAACTAATTAAATCATTAAAGGTGTTTATATATGCAATGTATTCAGAGTATTTTACACTGGG
Organism: Stegodyphus dumicola; assembly: GCF_044657685.1. NCBI lineage: Eukaryota > Metazoa > Arthropoda > Arachnida > Araneae > Eresidae > Stegodyphus > Stegodyphus dumicola. The sequence goes on from NC_140780.1 coordinate 192,073,629, forward strand.
AGCGTTGATTCGAAAGATATAACATATTTGACGCAAATATTCATGATTAAATGTGTATTACAATACATTAGAAGCTTCAAATGAAAAAAAATAATTAATTTAAATACATTACTTTAGCTTAGAACTTACAGAGAAGTTTTGATTTTTTTGTAAAGGTTTGCAAACGACACTGGCATTTTATTACATAAATAATGAGTTTTGTTTGGAGAAATTCCATTTCAAATTAATGAGCACCCTCTCAGGGCTGCGCTCATTATGCAACTTTTCTCGTCCGTGTTTTAGATAGACTCTTTATAATAATAATAATTAAAAAAACTGCTACTTCTCTTTCACTTTCGATTGAAAATTAACATGGGATAGAATAAAGACACAAAGAGGAAAAATCAGATTTCTTTTGGTAAATAAGTCAAATGAAATTCTGATGGGGTCAGAAACCCCCCTCCGACTCTTGCGTATTGTCTGTCCGCCGCACTTGTCTTTGGAATTTCGTAAATTAATTAATTCATTTTAAGCAAAGCAATTTTTAATGCTCAGTCACTAGATGGCTCCACGAATGCAATGTTAGAGATAACGAAGAGCTGGGAAGCTGTTTATGGAGTTAAAATTGCAACACATCTCCATTGTAACACCAACTGTATATAACAAAACACGGACGATATAAGATTATTATGATATAAGATTATCTATATCTCTACTATATAAGACGACTATGTAGTCGTGGAGCAGATTTCCACTGGCCTTTTAAGAGATTTATAATGGAGCTGTTTTCCTCCATTTAGCTAGGGCGTCTAAGCGTGCTTGGCTAGAAGGACTAATTCACAAGCTAATCACCATGGGAGTACTACAGTACATCATTTCGCTCTTATAGTCTTGTCTTATTAGCAACGATAATCTAGTACGAAAGTCAAGTTTCATAACTTCAATTATAAAACAAAATTTTAAGATTTCAATGGGCTTCGAACGCTGATCGAATTTCTTTCCTTTTCTTTTCTTTTCCTTTTTTTGTAAATTATATTAGCTTTTTTAAAGAAGACACTTTCTACGTTATTACTTTCATTTGCGTAAGATCTAACCAAAATATATCCAACTTATAGATGAAATTGTTATCACTGTTATTATAATATAATAGAGGAAAAGCTATCAAATGCTCCGTTGCAAAAAAGACGCATTTGGGAAATATTTTGTATCGTTCGTTGGCATATTTTGGAGTCATTGGGTTATATCGATGTTGGAACGTAAAAAATGTGCAATGGCTTAAATCTTAACCCTCAAATATGCTTGATTATAACTCCTGACCACCAAATACGCGTCGAGCTGGCTTCCAGTTAGACCACGAAGGCATGCGGAAAGGACGGGGAAAGTACCTTCCCTTTCTAAAGGGCGACGAATTATCGTCCACCACCTTTTTAATTCGGGAGCTACTTGTACAGTCACTTCGAATTTTTCGATGTCAGAGAACTGAAGAAATCCGCAGTGCCCTCTCAGGGATTCGAGCTCCGGACCTCCCGAATACACATCGAGCGTGCATCCAGTTACACCACGAAGGCATGCGGAATTTCTTAACTGAAAATCTTAATTGATTAAATGCACTCCCTAAAAGAGTGTTTAGCCGCAGTAAAACAATAAAATTAGAAATCTGGTTCCACTTCTGATATGAATAAAAAAAAATGTATCGGCCAGTAATACATTATGCAGACTTTTTTACACTGATAAGCTGATTTCTGCACTGGTGCTTATATCTACTTTCGTTCGTATGTACTTCTGCAAACATTAATCAAATCAATCTTCTGATCCTTAAACATATCAGGATAGTTGCTGTCGTTTTTTATTACAATATGGGAAGACTTTATAGTATTTACCTTAAAATATTGTTTGCGATTCTTAATTCTTAGATTCATTTACAAGGTGATTCAAATATGAGCGGGACTGAATTCTTTTTTAACTAAAACTTTATTGCGAATGAAAAACTGAACATGTCATTCTTCAACATACTCCCCTACGGACTAGATACATTTTTGGAAACGTTTTGAAAATATTTTTATGCCCTTTTCATGGAAATTTTCAAGTTGGCTGTATACCTACTGCTGAACACTGACGATGATGGTGTCGTTATCTATGAACTGCATGCCTTCCAAGTGGGATTTCAGCCTGGGACTCGGTATTGAAGTAGGTACCCAAGCTTCATTGCGGTCGCTATGAGCTTCTAAAATGCATCGCCTTAATTAATCTTCAGACCGTCGTAGCAGAGAACTGGCAGTTTCCATGCGTATCACTTTGCTCTCCGCTATCAACGTGCGTGGAATCCACCCGACATATAGCTTGCCCAGTGCAAATGTTTTTCATAATAGTTTCTACACTACCAACAATGACTGAAAGCATTCACTTAAGTTCTTTGTTAGTGGTGTGCCTATTCTAACGAATTATGGCATTTCAAATTCAGTGTTTTTCGGGGTGATGGATGCTCTCCTCGCGGTCTTGTTCTCACATACACCACTCAAACGCATAAGCCCTAGACAGACACTTTCCCATACTGTGCTTGAAGTCTCTGCCAAATTTCAGATGTCTGGACGTTTTCTCAGACTAGAAATTTGGTTACGTTGTATTGTTCTACGTTGCGTTCAGAGGCAGTTGATTACGTTGCGTTCAGAGGCAGCTGTTCACTCATTACTTTCGCGACTGTCAGACATGACTGAGACAGACTTGTAGAGACTATTAGGGTATTTCGATGCTGAAGACTAAAAATGAGCAATGCCTTCGCCGGGACTCGAACCACGGACCTATCGAATACGCGCCAAGTGTGCTGACTACTACTCCACGAAGGCATGTTAAGAAAGCGGAAAAAATACCTTATAGACTAATCTCCACGAAATGCAAGTTAGGGACAGTGGGAGACGCACAGCTATCGAAGACAGGAGTTGACATCTCCCTGGCTCCCACCCTTACTGAAATGATCGCCATTCAAAATGTCAACACAAATATATAATTAATATTTATTTAATTAAAATTTAATATTTTAAATAATTTGGAAATAAAAAATCTTAAGGCTAACGGGAAAACAACTTACATCTTGCAGACGAACATGTATATTTATAAAAGCTTATCTGCCATGTTTAATGATATAAAATATTTTAAACTTTTCTTTTAACAACGAAAAAAGCTGAAATTGAATTTTGAGCCTTGATTTCTGAAATTTTTCAATAGCGTCTTAAAAATTAATGTTTATAGCTACTGCATTTTCAATGGGAAGGATTGCCAAACCTTTCCATTGAAAATCCGTTCAAACATACTTGGCTGATTGTCGATCACGTAATCACTTTCAACTCTGAAAGCTTCTCTCGCAAGAAGCAACTGAAACACACACTGTCAGAAGTCTTTAATTCCAAATATAAGTTAAAAATGGATTCTTGGAAGTTCATTTCCACAATAATTAAGAATTTAATTCTTGGAGGTCCATTTCCAGGATAAATTTTAACATTTTCAATGCAGACCACTTTTTAGCTTCGTCCTTTTTTATATTCTTTCAAATATGTACATGTACTTGAAACATAAGATTCTTCGGAGGCCCTTCCCTCTCAGAGGTCGCTCGTCCTTCAGTATGCCCCATGGAGGTAGGAAATAGAGGATTGGTCCGAACTAACTTTTTTCCATACACTGTCTTGAAGCAATGACGACGCACTCCTTATTGGTGATAAAACATTCAGTGGCTTGCCATTAAGATTAATAGGTTTTGACATGATCGGAGGTAAACTTTTTGTAATTAAATCGTAAATATAAGTATAAATGTATATATTTTCTTTTTTTACAATATATCATATTCCTAAGTATGTGAAAGAATACGTTTTTAAACATTTCATTCTGAACGGAATAAAATGCTATACGTTTCACAGAACAGTTTTAATTTGAATGAAATGTTTTCACAAGTTTTCATTAATTACATTAGAAAGAAATTTTAAGGTAATTCGGTTAACGATTACAAAAATTAAAATCAAAGCTTACTGTATTATAATATTAAAATTACGCATTATTTATTTTCTATTTACAGAGCTTCTTTCTGATGTACTTTCTTAAATACGAGATGATTTTCGGCTTCTAAGGCATCTTTTAAATCAGAAACCATAGTCACTCTATAATCAATGCTTTCTCTGTTCATTTCAAATTAGAGTACATTTTGTTTTAATAATGAAATACGTTAAATATTGCTGCTAATTTCTGATTTCCATGTACTTAATTTTCTATGAATATTTTTGAAAGGAATAAAAAGGGGGATTGTTCTGTCAAAGTCCACAGTTTTGAAAAATTTCGTCGATAATGCATTCGTGGCACTGACGGCACTTTGAATAGCGTCCCACTTCCCATTATTTTTAATTTGGTGAGCAAAGAGGTTAAATCACAATCGAATTCCAAGGAACACTTCTTCAGCTTTAATCTAGTGACTCCAGACTTCCACAACAGAACATTATGTTGCTCAAAAAGGCCGCATCCTCTGAGTGAATATCCGGTATGAAAGCCTTTAGATAATCCCCGAAGACAGTAAAGTAATTTCCACTAGGCAAACAGGTCTAGAAATGAACGAGGGTTTCCTAATACATGCATTGACGTCAGATAACAGCCACCTTCTGAAGTATCGTTGCCGATATTCGAGATCCATAGCTTGCACTTTAAAATCGTCTCTCACCAACAATTTAAAGTCAGGTGGTCAAACCACAGTTGACTATCGGACTTTGTACTGTAATTCTTCGATTCATCGGATGTTGACAGTCATTTTGCACCAAATGGTGATAAATTCAAGCCCAAGCAAGGCCTAGAATTATGTATTATGGGCATCCGAATGGGCCGTGTTTTTTAAATCTCGCAGAACACAGCGAATGTTTCGTTGACCACAACATTTTAATGTCTTTGCTATTTGCTCAAATCTCAGTGCCAGCTGGATGCTATGATGGAGCCAGCCAGCTTAGATTTGTTCAGGACCTTTCTACTAATACACTGCTGTTGTGCGTTGTATAACCTTGCTGATTTTGTGTATTTCAGGCTGACGCTTAAAAGTGGTGAAATTTGAGACTATGAATTTCTTTCATATTTTCAAAATGAAACGATTCATCTCATAAGCACTACACCTGTCGTTATAACAGTCAAAATCGCTCATAATCTGACATGCTGTCGTTTCCACCACACTACTGATTGAGATTGCGGAGATAGCATCTCTATTATATCTATATGATGACTGAATAGGCAGCATTTACTAAGAGATGTGGGACACGTGAAAGAATGAAAGTGCTTAGTGAGCTTTAAAGCTCTATAAATCTATAAGAATAAAATGCATTGTTGTTTTACATTGGCAGGAACTTTTAGTGATATACATATTTATGAATATTTGGATATTTTACATCACTTTTAAAAATGTATGCACTCGTAGTAGAATACATTTTAGTTCTTTAAGCACTCGAATATTAAGAAACTGTTATTAATATCTTGAACAAAGTTCTTAAATATATTAGAATTACTAATATCACTTCCCTTATAGAGTAAGTATTATTTATATCTGATCTCTTCCATGTTTTATAGAGAACGGCAACATAATAAATAAGTGTAAAAAATTTAAAATAGAAGAACGGGTTTATGGATAATCTATTTAGTATTCTGGATACTTAATATCTGTCAAAGGATGAAAAAATCAAACATTGCTAAAAATTACTTATTTGCTATTTGCAATGTGTTTCACAAGCTTGTGCAGTAGTAAGTTCAAAATATAATTTATCAAAAAATAACTGTTCATTAAATTTTATTTCAAGGTTTCACGGTTTATATGGTGGTGGTAGATCAGGAAACCTGCCATAGGAAGAACTAGGTTCAGATGCTTCAGGTTCTTGAATGTTACCTCTTGCAGTGCCAGAACCATAATCTGAAGTAGGCTCTATAAGTACAGGTTCTCGTTCAGTGGTCTGGGATTTGCTGCATCGTGAACATCTACAGCAGGCCAGAGAAACACAGACAAGTACAAGGAAGCCAATCACAGACCCAGCTACGATTCCTGCTATTGTTCCAGGGTTAAGAGATCCTATTCAAAGACAGTTTTAATAAAACATCATGCATTTAGTTATTATCAATTCTTATAATCTAATTAAATTAGTTTCACTTAACAATGTCGTCGCAATTTAAAATGATCACATTACTGAATTACAGGAGATTAAGTATGTAAAGTTTTACATTAATTAACTCAGTTATCTTATTATTTTGGATTAAATATGTAAAGTTTTATATTAATTAACTCAGTTATCTTATTATTTTGGATGACTTTTGTGAACTCCAACTGGAATGCGAATTAGTTAAAGCGTAAATAAAAGCAGAATTCTTGAGTTTAGAGCATGGGTAGGCAACCTTTTTGTACTTACCGCCCACTTTGTAGGGAGTAAAATTTTTGTACTGCCCACCGTTCAAAGTAACTTAATATAACGCAGCTGCAAAGAAGTTTTTAAGTGGTGGTTTAGAAAAAAATATATATTAAATTTATGCATTTATTCATACTGTAATTTACAATAATAAAATTTTAATATACAGAAAATTCATCAACAAACAACAAAACCGTATAAATATATGGAAACAGGAGAGGGGGGAATGGTCAAGTAGAGAACTAAATTTTAAGGGGTATGTTAAGTACCTATACAACATCCATGCATGTTTCGATCTTCCTTGATCATTATCGGATACAAACCTCCACTGCCCCAGGACCCAGGATCTATTTATCCCTGCACCGCCCACCGTGAAAGTTTAAATCGCGCACTAGTGGGCGTTATTAGGGACTAGGTTGACTACTCCCAAGGTTAGTAAAATCACTTTACGGACCTTGGACTGTTCCTGGTTTAGAGTGCGAGATCTTTCCGCAGCATAGGCTGACCGTTAGTTCTGCTTAAAGAATTTGTAGGGAATTATAAACAAACTCCCTAACAAATTCTTTGGTTCTGCTTAGCTTCCTTGCTGGTTGAACTTAAATAACAGGCTAAGATTTGGGCAATCGCTTCCTTTTTGAAATCTTAGGACTAAGTTTAATACGGCGTGTTGAATTTGCATTTCTAATTATATTTGAATTTAAACACATGACCTGAAATGACCTCAAGCAGCGAGTTTTATTTCTGTTTACTTTTCAGTTTGCTTAACCTTCGAGTTGACATGTTAATAAATAACTTCTATTTTAAAACCTTCAATTTGAGTTATGATCCTTTTAGTTAGAAGTTAGACAGAACAATTAATCATCTGACAGTCTTATGGTTGTTTTGAGGTTATTAGACGCTTTAAACTATTGAAGAAACTCATAAATACACTGAAATGTACTGAAACGGTAAGTGAAGTAAAAACATTAAATATTCACTAATATTCATTCGCTGATTATGAATATGCCAGTTAAACTTGCTCATTAGGTAGAATTTTGCAGGCTTATTAAAGCAGACATCAAGTATACAGGATGTCGCTATACTATGTCCACCAGTCGTGTAAGTTACATTACGTTGTGTATTTAATGTTGTAAATATGTTATGTCGCTATGCAATGACTATATTCTCTACTATGTCACGTCGAAATGCTATGCCATGTCATGTCTATGCTGAGCTATGTTATGTTGCCATGCAATGCCCTCTTGTCGTGTAGGTAATGCAACGCTAGGTATTTATGTCGTAAACATGTTATGCTCTAGATGGAGCGGGTCCCGGACTATACCCGATTAGTCTTTGCAAGCCGTTCGGATGTCCGGCCCTGCTGTCACCTGCCACCTGTCTGTTGGCTTCTGTAAGAACGAGTTGATGCCGTCTGTTAACCTTTATTTGAGTTAATAAAAGGGTTCTTAACACACTTTCCCTGTCTTTGTGGTACTTCAAGACATAGCGATAATTCGCCACCAGCCTTTACAAGAGTTAGTCCAGTTTGCGCTACCTGAGAAAACCAAAATCTATATTCTTTAAGCACAAATTCAAATCTTAATCTTTGGAATCTTTCTAGTGATCCTTTCTATTATTAACAGTCTTTTTTTTTTTTTTTTTTTTTTGTTTGTTTTGTTTTTAATCCTTTCGGAACTGAAACAAAACAGCGGCAATTTTTACTAGTAATCTTACACTCTCAGCGACTGGCAGTTTGAAAGAGGCATGAAAATTAAATAGATTACTTACCGCAATTAGCCATGCCATGTGGAAATTCATCGCTCTGGTCACCGCAATTGTTATGACCATCGCATGTGAGTCCCTTCCATATACAACGAGAATTTTCGCACTGGAACATTTTTATTTCGCACATGTAGTGAACTAGAAAAAAGAAGGATTTTGTTTTGTTACATGAATATGTAGTGAGTTATATTATTAAGTATGCATAGAATTTACACTTGATGATCATAAAAATTTCTCATCGCAAAAACTGAATGGTAATAAATATTATTTGTTTAAAATTACATAATCTTGCTCTTTAATTGATTCAAAAGGAGGATCGAATACCAAGGAATACAACACGCACATCAAGTTCATTTCTAGATTGCCTGAAATAGATCTGAATAATGCACCATTTACAGTTATTTTTTAAAAATCACATTTCGTAGTGTATATGTTACCGTGAAAGACCGAAATTGGAGAATGTCGACTTTCACCGGAGAATATCAACATTCACCAAATACGTCGGTGAAAGACCGAATATTTCACTACATTCTTATATTTTCGGACCCTCATCGGTGTATGTCTACAATCACAGATATGCTCTGGTGAAAGTCGAAAAGAGAGAGGTCATAAAGTGCCATAATAGTTTAAGTTGTTGCAATAAATAAGATTTGAATCACATAATTTAGTAAGTTTTTTATTACTGTTATTTTATTTTCTCATTTAGAACGTACTGTATAATTAAGTAAGTTTTTAACTTCTATTATTTTCCTTTCTCATTTTGAATGTACTGTGTGTTTTAGGTTATCATGTTCTTAAGTTCTTATTTTAAGTCTCAAATGCGTTTATTCGCGACTGAATTACGGAAAAGAAAATATAATATTGTTATATGTTCAACATTCACCATTAGTACATGGTGAATGTCGACATTGACCGGTGTAAGTCAGAAATAAGAGTATTTGGAAAATATTTCGGACATACACCAAGAGACTATGTGAATGTTGACATTCACCGGGGAAAGTCGACATTCTCCAGATTTCGGTGTTTCACCGTAACATATACATACATAACTAAAGGCGGCGCACCAGAGACCGAGCTGTAAAATCACTGAACACTGGTAGTTCTGACCTGGATTCGAATTCAGGTGAACGGGCTGGCTGCATAGACGTTTTCGTGATTTTCCCCAATTCTAACTTGTGTACGAGCTATTTTCCCTTAGAGAGTCCTCCACGAAGGCATCCCTTCCCTTAAATAGATAGCTGTAGTGTGCTTTGTCATAATACACTAAACCAAACGAAAACATAACTGAAGCCGACATTTTAATTATCTAAACAAAAATTTACATTCTGCCTAAAAGCAAAAGTATTAAGGCATATAAAATCCAGTTAATGTTCAATTTTTAAAAGATGCTCAGATGAAGCATACAGTGAAATAAATAACGTAATACATGATGTCATTATACCATAAGAGGATTACAATATATTCACAGCATAAGTTATTGTATTTGTTTAAGCGATTATTATTGGTGCTCAGCCAGTTCTCAAAGTCCGGTGTTTAAGAACGTGTCAGAGCTTGTAAAGTCTCAGGTTCAAGCGCGCCATCCACGCAAAATGTGAAAGTTTCCTCGAAGAAACACTCTTTTATATTTGTTTTGACATTATTATCTAACCACAATCTCTAAGAAACATTCACGCGTCCGAAAGTATGGAATCCTTTATTTTTTATTCGCATGACTGGTTCTATAATTTTTCAGAATTTAACCGGCCAAAGTTCTGGCAGTAGTTCTTTACTTAACTAGTGACGTGTGACTGGTGAGTTACCTTGTAACATCAGGAAGACGCCGCAATCTTTTGTTAGTAGACAAGTAGAACTTTGATTGCATTTATGATGTGAACAATTAAAAATCTTTTATTCATATGCTTAATGGTGTAGTGGTTCGATAATCTGAAGCTCCAGAGTCAATTCTCGACGAGGGTACTCTGAGTGCTTCAAAAAATCTTACTGTAGGACTTCGAATGTGTCAACCATATTTGATGAATAATTATTTCTATAGATCAAGAGAGGGGGAAAAAAAAAGCACTTCTCAGTAAAATATACAATTAAGCAAAACAACAATCTTGTCTTTCGCGTGGATTTTTGTCAAGTCTCCATCAATTTCGACGACAAACAGGTTGGTGTTTTGCCTAATTTTATGTTCCTATAGATACCGCAGATTCATCTACTTAAAGTGCAGGGAGTCATGGTAGTACTGGAGGCTAAACTTAACCCCACTTTGCCGTATCTTCTAAAATTATACGAACACTTTACTGATTATTCTTTTTTATTTTAAATATTAATGAAGTTAATAGATTTTACATCTATCTCAAAAGTTATGACAAATAATTTAATTTACATTCAAAGCATAAAGTATTGAAATATTCCTTTTTTTAGATGTAAAAAAGGTTTAGGAAAAATATAGGTGTAACGCTGATTTATAAATAATTTACGCCTCCATGATCCTTCTTATTACAAAAGCAGTCACTGTTAAAAGTCTTATCAGTCCTTCTCTTTCGATTTGCCTTTTGTTTAGAAGAAAAAGATATTCTATTTTTCAATGATTTTTAATCAATAGATTCATTAAATAATTTATTTTATCTATTTCCTTTCAAGATTCAGTTTCAAAGAAATGTTTTGCTTTAAGTTCTCCTTTTTCAAATCTTTATGAATTTTCAACATTCAAGGAATTTTAAAAAAAATCGCACCAGAATTCGAAGGAATTCAATACTAGCATTAACTAATCACAAAACGTTTTATATATCGCGTGAAGTATTATTATCGCTCGAGTATTATTAATTAAATTTCAGGTACCTTATAGAAGCGAATTCTGCGAGCATGAATTCTTCTGTGTACAGAAGGATTCACATTTATTTATTCATTTTTACTCTACCTAGGGTTTTGAGTTAAACTAAATTCTTCACTGGAATTTTACATGTTACATCTTAATTACTGACTAACAATTATTTAAAAAAAATCTTTTCCTAGTCTTGCAGGCTTTAATTATTGTTTTAAGTTTTTTTTTTTCCTCCTGAGTCTTCAGTTTCAGATCACCTATCCCCCAACTAAGGTATTTTCTCGCGTTTTCTGGAAATCCTTACGTCTTTTAGACTTCTTCGTTTACTTTCTTCTTATATTGTTATCTATATGGCGTTCACTATGTTATTTTACACTGCAGTTTTCTTGCAGTCCCCTTTGCATTTGTATTTCTTTACTTATATGTAGATACATAATTCTTTTTTAAGTCATTATACCGCGGTTTATGACTTTCAGAGTACCGGTCAGTCTGTTATTAAATAACTAAAATCTATTTATATTCATGACTTGCTAGCTAAGTTATACTGAATCAAAAGAGAAAATACTTCCAATTATTACCGTACGTGTATTAGAAAAAGGATGCATGCATGAAGATCCGAACTTGGAAGAAATAGATAAAGTTGAATATACTGTACATCCTTCGCTTATTTTTCTCCCTAGCTTTTTAGCGCTAGATTCTGAAATTTTTTTAAATATTCGCATAATTTTTCCCTTTCTCTATTGTACATAGATTTTTTCTGTAAGTGCTAGTTTATTGGTAAATTGTATTCCATTGAATGTTTTTATTTTTATTCAGCGTATTCAATTTGTATTTGCTTTTTTATATTAGCATTTCATCCATTTTATTTTCCCTTAAATTTACTATTTGAAACGTATTTTATACAGATTCTTTGTATGTTAGCTGTAACCGCATTTCCATTCTCTTTCCAGTAATTCTTTCCAGTAATGTCCAGAAACAGAAAATATGAGAAATACTTCGCGACGGGTTGACATCTATAAAAAGCCAGACAAAGAGCATCTCAGTTAGCTGCTTTGTTGTTGCGAGTTGTAGTTCCACGTGACTTGGAGATAAATCGGATTAGCTTACTTTTTAAATGCGCTGTGCATTGCGTTCTATTTAAAACTTTTTTAGTAGTTGAAGTGTAACTACTGATTATTACTGCGTGATATTGTGAACACTTGCACGAATATTTTTCCAGAGTCCAAATTCCAGAGTCCTGTTATATTTCTTTTGATAAGAATAAATTTTATTAACTTATTATTGGACTCGTGCATTAAATCTATTATGAAGCCGTACGCACGCAACAATATTACAATGCGTTCTTATTGGAATGCAAGTTTCTATTAAAAATAATTTTGATCGTTACCAATAGTTTTCTATAACTACTTTTCATTTTTTACGTTCTTACTGTAGCCGTTTTCTTCAGAAATTAAATTGCTCGCATAATTTCAATTTTCGGACGATAAAATTAGTTAAAAAAGAAGGGGGGATTCGAGAACATATGGTACATAGATTTCTAATATAGTGCCTAAAGACTTTATCAAAATAAAAAATTTGGCATAGTGGAGTATGAATTGAAGGAAATAATTTTCAAGCAAGAAGCCATTTTGGGGAAAGAGGAGATAATTACCTAGTTAACTTTTTAGCGACAGGGCGCTGCGCAGCATGCATAAAAATAATTATACTGAAAAATATTGAAAATATTTTATAAAGATGCAAATACAATGAAAGAAGTCCCCTCTATACAGTATAAAAACGATTGCTGAAGGTATTCGAAAACGGAGGATGCTATTTAGTGTAATTTGAAAGGCTGTTTTGGTTGTGAGCTTTACTGTTATTATATGAAGCCCTGAAATTTTGAATTAAATATACAACTTTTCTCCGCCCCTCCCCCCAAATTCCTGTTGCTTATGATTCATAACTGATAACGATCGAAACAGTTTTGATGTAATTTTTATATATAGGTAAAAAAATGCCGCAGATTTTTTATGAATTTGAGTTTCGATTTTTTTTTTCCCATCAATGAAGTGTGTACTGGTTTCTTAGGGATCTCAGTCCAGATTTGAATTCCCGTGTAATTCATAGTACTCTTTTGTGTATTACTTCAGCACTGGTGACACTAAGACGTCATTCTTAAATTCGTATCAAAGAAAATTAAACTTATAATTCGAACAGGGAAAAAAATTATACACTGCTCGACATTGAAAATGCAACACCAAGAAGGAGTGGTCAGAAAGTGACGAAATTTGGAAAAAGACAGAGACAGCAAGCAGCAATAAGTGATCTTTATTTCAAAATGATAGTCAGAATACAGGGCGTGAACGGCGTCGGCTCAGTAGGATGTAGTACTACCGCGGACAGCGATGCACGAAGAAACACGTCTAGGCATACAGTCAATAAGAGTGCGGATGGTGTCCTGAGGGATGGCACTCCATTCCCTTTCAGGCATTTGCCACAGTTCGTCTTCTGAACGAGGCAGGGGCAAAGTCTGCAAACGGTGTCCAATCACGTCCCACACATGTTCGATTGGTGACAGGTCAGGAGAGTACGGTGACCAGAGAAGCATCTGTTGCAGAGCATCTTGCAGAGCATGTTGGCAGATGCGAGCACTGTGTGGTCGGGCGTTATCCTGCTGAAAAATTGCATTAAACACCCCCTGAAGGCATTAAACACCCCCTGATTTCCACCGGCCGCAGTACATTATCCAAGTACCGTTGGGCCGTCATAGTGCCCTGAATACTGAATACGAACTAGAGGTGACCTGGAATCGTAGGCTATAGCGCCCCAAACCAGTATGCCACGTTGTCGCGCGGTGGGGCGTTCCACAGTTACTGCTGGATTAGGTCTGTCTCCACGTCGATGCCACACACGTATGCAGCGACTGTCACTGGATAAACAGAAGCGTGAATCATCTGAGAACACGACGTTTCGCCATTCTGTCATCCACATCACTCCAGTCCGGCACCATTCTAAACGTTAGCGTCTATGATGTGGGGTCAATGGCAGTCTTCTTAACGGACGCCGTGAGTCCAGGTCACGTTCAACCAATCGACGGGAAATGGTTCTGGTCGACGCGGGAATATCCAGGGTATCTTGCACATGCTGCAGAATCGCGGTACTAGTGACTTGCGGAACTGCCACAGCTTGTCGGTGGATGCGTTGATCCACGCGTGCTGACGTCACTCTGGCTGCACCTGCACCCTTCCTTCTTCCACACATTTTTTGTTCCAACCATGATCGCCTTAGCCGATGCACCTTGCTCGCATCCATGTGAGTATCAGCTGCGATTTGACGTAAGGACCAACCCGCCCTTCTCAGTCCGATCACCATACCCTTCGTAAAATCGTCTATCTGCTGGAAGTGCCTTCGTTGACGGCGGTCTGGCATTCTCTCCTATTACACGTATCCTCCGGGACAAAAACCAAGTTTCTTGGATAATTCGTCTGGCAGAAATAACGACACGAATATTGCCCATTCTGCACGTTCCTTCCCTTATATTTTACTTCACGTGCGTCGGAGAGTTGCGCATTTCACATCATTCGCATAACTCAGTGACGTGCGTCTACTCTAAAATTTGCATAAATTTCTGACCACTCGTTCTTGGTGTTGCATTTTCAATGTCGAGCAGTGTATTTATTATGCTTGCTTTCTTGGCAATGTGTTTAGTTAATTTTGAGAAAAGTATTAAAAGAATTTTGGTTGGAAATTTTATAGTGCTGTGCATTAAGGAAACTCTTCCCCCTCTAATAAATGATTAAATTCCTATCTGTATTAATTATCTCTTTCCAGATATTTAATTCACTACTGACTTCTTTTCACCAGGCAACTTTTTATTGTGCTTTTCAAGTGTGAAATTTTAATTTTCTGCCCTTCTTGATTATTACTAAAAGAGCGATATCATTATTCATCAATATTAAAACATTTTAGCTTGTTTCTAGCTAATATTTGCATTAATTACGAAGCACTTTTAGATATTTCTTAGCTATGGCAGAAGAATTACAAATCTATTAAAAAGTTAATAAGCCTATGTTAATGAAGAATACATAAATTTTCAATATTTATAATATTCAAATTTCTAGATAATATATCCTTTTAG
Organism: Stegodyphus dumicola; assembly: GCF_044657685.1. Classification (NCBI taxonomy): domain Eukaryota; kingdom Metazoa; phylum Arthropoda; class Arachnida; order Araneae; family Eresidae; genus Stegodyphus; species Stegodyphus dumicola. The sequence continues at coordinate 192,088,702 of NC_140780.1, forward strand.
ACTTACGTTTTACATAGGATGTTACCACAAATATAAAACCAGAATGATATCGAGTTTCAGTTTTGTTTACGGTAACGAAGTTCAGCTGCAGAGCCTTGCCATCAGTGTGATATGATTGATATTCAGTTGCATCATCGCTGTAACCGCAGAGAAAAACTTCATCAATTTCATGAAGGCCAGAAATCTGGAATTAAGAAAATCGTAGTAATCGAGAGCCCTATTTCTATCAAATTAGCTTATTATAATTAATCTATGCTTGAATGATTAATATTTGCAATTTAAAATTCCAGTTTTTAATAATATTAAGTCTAGGTGTTTGAATTCGAATAGCTTCTAATGAAATGTCTTTGAAAGGAGATGAATTTTAAAAGGAAAGCATTCACAATTTACTGGTAGTTTTACAAGAAAATTTCGGAATCAAATAAGTTCGTTCAGCAAGTCTGACACAGTCACGATTATTCACTTCTTTTGTATGCATCTGGCATTTTATCTGAGGAGAGCACGAAGAAAATGTTTGTCTGAGGCCTAAAATACGAGTATTAATAATAAACAATTTACTATAATACGTTTCTCATACCAATATTATCAGTATAGACTGTTTCATAAACTAATGTATCATGGGCAATGAAGCGAAGATAAGAACTAGGAATGCATTGGATGGCAAACTAAAACAAACTTAAAAAGTTGTTCAAAGCATTCTACTGTAAAATTGTAAATTCACTTAAGTTAGTTCTGTTTTGCAATTTAAATTATTTTCTGCCCCACAATCTATCAAATACCTGGTTTGAATTACTCCTGGCGCAGATTAAAATGCAGTATCCTTAAAAAAATCTTGCGAATTCCCGTATATTATTTACATTACATAAATTGATTCTGTATGTTACCACTATTTAAAAATGGAAATGTAGTATTTAATAATTAATAAGTTAATCAAATTATAAGGTATTTCTCCCGCTTTCTTAGCATGCCTTCAGGGTGTAGTGGTTAGCACGTTCGACGCGTATTCGAGAGGTCCGTGGTTCGAGTCCCGGCGAGGGCATTGCTCATTTTTCACTTTTCCTGCTTTCAAAAAATACCTAATGTCTCTACAAAGTGACCAAAAATTAGTTACAGCATTAAATTAAGGGCTACATTTAAAAAAAATCTAATTCATTATTTTAGGAGAATATTTTGCATAATTTCAAATTTTAAATTCTCTGTGCCCCTGTATTCAACAATTTTGAAATCTGCAGGTAGGTGCATTGACTTTGAGGAGAAGACTGTACAACTGCAAATGGATGGTATGAAGGAAAAAAGAATCAAAACCACCAGCCGGGTATACCAGCAAAACCTGCCTCCGGAGGAAAAAGAAAGGACTCTGAAATTGGGAAGACCGTTTTTGGCGTTATTTGACGAGAACACAGGATTAATGCATGTAGTTACTCATAACGAAGATAATGTGGTTAGATCGATGTTGAGCAAACCCTATCAGTATAATATGAAACTAAACCCTATCTGTACGATGCGGTGAACGAAGGAGTAATAGAAAAGCATATTCTTAAGAATAAAGTAATAATATCCACAGGTAGACTCTACGATAGAATCTACAGGTAGATTCTAGGTAGACTCCCTGTAGTTTTACGTCACAAAAAGAAAAATCTACTTCCCATAAATCGTAAACCGTGGCATTTCGCTATTAATTATAGAAAATTAAAAAGTGTAACAAACCCTACCAATAATTAAGGAAATTATCATAAAATCACAGCAACTAGATACTGGCATGAGAATCAATGCGCACTGTTACTGCTTTCAGGGGGAGAAAAAATATCCTTTTGCCTGCAAAATCCTGACTACGTAAAACAAAACGCAATGTCTTTCGTTCTTAACGACATTTGTACCTACAACTTCAAACAACCTGTACGTCTTAAAGCATCTGTTAAAAATTCTCTGTGCCCCTGTATTCAACAATGCATTTCATTCAACATAACCTGCATGTAAATAATTTCGACATTCTTCAACTACATCGTATGCTAATGAAATTGGAGAGGCCTTTTTTTTTTGTCTTGGGGTGACTCAGGACTTAGAAGAGACTTAGAAGGACTATTTATCCCTGGGGATGACTGCCCGTTTTTCCTTCCTCTCAAACACCCAGTTTTCCTTCCCCTCAAAACCCTTTTTCATCCCACCGCAGTGATCGCCACCTTGTCTACTCTACTAGCTACTGTGCTAAGATTAAGATACAATAACATGCCAAACAAGTATTAATTTAGAAGTCTAACAACAAAAATCAGCGTTATAGTTTCAAATCACATTAAAAAAATGGCATTTCACATTAAAAAAATCTTTCTGTTATAGTTAATGACACTAATTCCAATCCATCTTTGTCTTCAGCCTTTAAGGAAAATATGTTTTAGTTCTCGTTTCATCTACAGATGGCGCCAGTAGCTTAACTTCTGTCCAGTCTTTTTTATGTAATCACTATATCTTATCTCGTTCATTTGCGCTTTCGCAGCTGAGGATGATGGCTCGGTAAAACCATCGAAACTAGTCCTGTGAAAATTTGAAAATATAACGCTGATTTTTGTTGTTTGACTTCTAAATTAACATTGCAAGATATTGTAGCCGTTGATGGCTCAGGACATAATTATTACATTATTACACATCCTTCGTTTCCCCCGCCGAATTTATTATTATCTGTTGTGCCGAATTACTTTCCATAGCTACCTTGTAAAGTCTATGTCTCTTTGGGAACATAAACTTTTAAAAGGCCTCTTGAAATGCATTGTTGAATACAGGCCATCTTCTAGCCACGTGAAACTAAACAGATATCAGAAGAAGGGTGTATAGACCTTTTTATTCAGGCATAAAATTAACAAATGACCTAATTTACGTTACAGGCAGCCAAAACTTCTGTTTTAACGTGTGGTAGATTAGCCTAACGGCTCGCAGAATGCTTTAACGCGCAGGAAGACCTCTGGTTTGTAGTAAACGGGAGAGGCAGGCCTAATGGCGAGAACGTATCAATGCCGCTAACGCAAGTCGCTAATAATCACAGCACAACGTGGCCCGGACACGCTGTAAAAATAACTTCCGAAACTTTTTCTTAAACAGCACTTCGTTCTACCTCAATGAGAATAAACTCTCGCTATCTCATTTATATTCTGGCATGAAAAGCGTGTGTGAAAAGAGAATAGTAAAGTCAAACTTAAAATGAACTATTAGTTAAAAATAAATAGATAAACCTCACAACCTATTATCTTATTTCCGCATACGACTACTTTCAGCCACTATACTGCTCTCACATTTTTCAGCCATCTCAAATAATTCTTCCAATTTACTGGACTTCCTCAAATCAACAAAATCCTACAAGTGAAGTTAGCAATCTTGGCCACGTGCAGTAGTAACCTTGGCAATGATTTCAACATTCTCTTTCCTGCCGTACAACAGTTTAACAATTTCTATCTTTCCTCAGCACAAACGGCGTCAGTCCTTCGCCTAGCACTCTGTGCTTCACGAACAGCACCAACACCAACCGAGCCATGCCCCTTACTGCCAAAAATGCTTTCAATACGGCAGCTTTAAAGACGACAATTTTTTTCTGTCTCACTGCCAGGTTAATCTAACGAACGTCTCCCGACGCATTTGAATCAATTCAAAACCTGGCCCTTTAAAACGGATGTTGCTATGGTAAATTTTTGTTGCTCATTAATTGGATACGATGGTTTTCCAGCAATTCCACAAAAGTTAATAGAGACCTCCTACCATTAAAATTGACAGTGGCTTCATCGAAGCTCGCATGGCATTTACTCAAATACCCGAAAACTTCCATCGGGCTTGTCGGCATTTCTCCAGCTTGTAATCTTGCTGTGGGCTAAACTAAAATTTGCTCAGTTTCCAGGCATTATTCAAGTTGAGTGCCTGGCTCCGTGTAGACACTCAGGCGATTTATTACCTCAACCAGATAAATAACTACGAACTGACAAAAAAGGTTTAGAAATATGAACTTTTTATTAGACGTTAACTTACACAACTCGTGTAATTAGCAGAATAAAATCGTTTCTTTTGGGATTTAAACATGAAAATCAAAGTAAAACTCAATTAAAGTATACATTTCAGGAGGCAAAGTGTAAGCTTTGGCTCAGACTTTCTAATCACACGAGCAAAACACGGATATCAAAGACTAAAGCCGTTTTAGGTAAAGTTTAGTAGGTGGGCGAAATTGGTTTGAGGAGTTAGCGGTCGCTGCCAAAAAATCTTTATCAACTTCAAGAACTCTGTTCTTATATACTTTATCTAATTTGCATACTAGTGGAAAGAGCGAAAGTAGAAATGACAGGTGACAGTTGACGGGAGGCACCATCATCCTATCAAGACGTTTGGTACTGCATCGCGTCCTCGCACATCTAGCATTAGAAGATAGTATATCAGATAACATTGTAAGATTAAGATACAATAACATGCCAAACAAGTATTAATTTAGAAGTCTACAACAAAAATCAGCGTTATAGTTTCAAATCACATTAAAAAAATGGCATTTCACATTTAAAAAATCTTTCTGTTATAGTTAATGACACTAATTCCAATCCATCTTTGTCTTCAGCCTTTAAGGAAAATATGTTTTAGTTCTCGTTTCATCTACAGATGGCGCCAGTAGCTTAACTTCTGTCCAGTCTTTTTTATGTAATCACTATATCTTATCTCGTTCATTTGCGCTTTCGCAGCTGAGGATGATGGCTCGGTAAAACCATCGAAACTAGTCCTGTGAAAATTTGAAAATATAACGCTGATTTTTGTTGTTTGACTTCTAAATTAACATTGCAAGATATTGTAGCCGTTGATGGCTCAGGACATAATTATTACATTATTTGAGATACTTAAATTATTTTAAAGCAGAACATACTCTTACACATTACAAATACACTTTACAAAAACAAGACTTTACAGGAGTTTACAAATGTATACTGCGCGACATACAAATACAGCAGTAGTACATGGAGTTAAACTTCTAGAAACAATCTGAGTGAATATTAAATTCTTATTCCAGGCACTATTCGTATTTACCTCCAAAAAAAGGGCTAGATAAAATTAAAAAAAAAATTATACAACAAGGCATAAGTCAGCTCCAAGTTTTGGAAGCTTAGCGATAATCTGGGTGATCCTGGTTTCTAGATGACGTTGTTTTACAATAAACTTGCGGCATGCTTGTATATTGTTACTGGGGAGTTTAAGGTGGTTTTCTCTGGTTAAGTGGCCAAATGGTAAGATAATGGTCCGGGATACTAATTTCTCCATAGGCACAGATACAGGTGTTGCTGACGCCTTGTCTACTAAAACATGCGGGAAAGAGACCATGTCCTATAATGAATCTTGTTAATTGCTGGAATGTGATGTTGCGTTTGTCGTCTACTTGGTGTGCTGTAGTACTGGGGCGCCCTTGGGGCTTTGCGCTTCAGTTGCTTCTTCAAGTATGAGCTTGGCCAAAGTGCTAGATGGGGATAATGAATACTTTATGATGTTGTTTCCTTGGCTAATCTATCAGTAATTTAGTTTCCACTCATCCTAGCATGAGTTTTCTCCCAGGAGAGCGTTTTGATGCCTACCGTAAGTCTTTTTTTTTAGCGTAACTATACGAGTAGTGTGGTCATGGTTGAGTACTAACAGAAATCTGTGTAGATGGTGATGTTCTGAAGGCTTCGTTGAGTCATGGAATGGAGAGGTCTGGCAACAGCACCTGCTTTTGCCTGAAACACAGTGTTATTATCGCTTAGTCGCTCTGCTTCCATAGATGTAAGATTTCTTCTCCCTAGTGATAAACTAGTGCGATCTCAACTTTGTCTTCAATACGTCATCTGTTCGTATATACATATATATGACCTGATAGTTATTGCTTGGGATGTTATGACGGTGCAAATGTATGATTCACCTTACGCTGTGCGAAGATGAAATATTTATTGAATTACTATTTCTTGCTCAGCACGAATATGGAGTGGTGTTAGACCCGCCAGGACATTAACCGATACAGTTTGTTATGCAAAATGCTCTTGTGATGTTTAACGCAAATGGGTGCTGGTCGCTGCGAAGATATTTTACTATCCTCCCTTGGCATCGGCTGAGCTCAGACTGGAGCAGCGTATGTAACCATTCTTTTCTATGGCAGTTGAATAGAGAATGCGAATTTAGTCCGAAATTGTTCCTATGGAATTGTCAGAGTCTCAGGGTAATGCGGCTAATAAGTTCCTTGAATTCTTTTAATGTAGGGAATCCAAGTCAATCTTCGATCCCATGTAAGGTATTTTAATTATTTCATCCAAGGTATTTTAATTATTTCACGGTTTTAATGCTGCTATTGCTGATTGTGATTCTGAAATAATGTACTTCTTGACTCCCTTTTTCGGAATTATAAAGGTCTTGTTTTTGTCTTCCGAGGTGGTCAATTTCAAGGCACTGCAGAGATTACAAAACTTCTGAGAGGTCTGAGTTTCATACATCTTCAGCTCGGTTCTGGATTTCTCCCGGACTATGAAGGCGACATTATTTGCTTAAGCTTGTAAGATTCTCACTAGTGTATTTCTCAGTTACTGTAGAAAGTGACGAATCTTGAGAACTAGTTTGCGAATATTCGCTTAAGTTCGTGTAACAAGAAACAAGATGGAAGGGTAACTAACCCTTTATTATTTCAATAAGATCTACAAAACTCCGTCTTGGAGTGTACAATCAAAGCTGACACTTGGGCTTGAACTTAAGAGACTAAAAATTAAACTAAAACTAAGGTTAACTAAAGAAATATAGCCGAAGCTATCAAGATTCTGATCGAGTTGGCCCCTTAACTCTATTTGACTACGAAGCTTATCAAGGGCCTGAATACGGCCGAGCGTAATAACAGCTTTGAGAGAGAGAGAGAGAGAGAGAGTAGCCCAAAAGGCAGACGCGCGTAAATCAAAAACTCTGATTCTCTCTGTCTCTGCAAGTAACTTCGCGGTTTAAATACCGCTTCTCCTCCTTAAGTATTCAAAATGATTCCAAAACTACGTTCTGGCCCGAAGTAGTTAGTTGAAGTTAAGAATTTGACAGGAAAGGAACTTTAACTTAAAATTTAACTGTTAATAAAATTAACATAATCCTTACAAGCTATTACTTGTGTGTGTTTAGGCCAGGTAGTAGTTAATATGCTATTGAAGCAGAAATGGCAGTAGGTTAGTTTAATAAAATAGAGCAAAGCTCGCAGAGGGCATTTGCCTGAAGGAAGGATTGCCTTCGTGGAGGACATTATGAGGGATCTGGTTCGTATTCACTTTACACGTGCGGAGAACTACGAAAAGCAATCAAGCAGCCAACCCATTTGCTTGAGATGGAACCCAGGTCGAACTCCTAGGATTCAACACTTAGAAACGATAGCAACCATGAAAATGATAAAATAATAGGTCAATAAGCATAAAACCCTACAAGCATTCATTTAATCCGAACTCTTATAAATCAACAGCTTTTGCTCAATAAAAAAGAGTTTTTTTTTTTTTTTTTAAATATAAGGATTTTTTCGTTTGCTGCATATATTTAAAACAAAAATAAAAGAAAATAATTCTTCAGAGTCATGACTGAACAATACAAGTGGAATAAAATGTAAATCTACGTTCCGTTAACCAAAATGATATCGAATTTTTTTTTTTTTTTTTTTTTTTTTTTCCTGCTCAAGCTGAATAACTCCAATTTAATTTTCGTCATCTTAAGAATGATAAAGATCTATGAATTTATGATTTACCTGAAAATTCTGAGAAAACTCGTATTATTTTTCAGTACCACTTTTTAGTGAATTATTTGTAATTTAAAGTAGGATCTTTGGAAGAATGTTGCGTAAACGTTTTACTTAAAATTAAAATTTTCAGCTTACATATTTATGATAAACCTTAGTTCTAGAATATAACCATTTTGCATGTAATAAATTTTAGCAAGAGTTATCTCTTTAAAAGGATTGTTAGTGAGATATTTACACACAGATTTAAATGCGAAATCTATTAGCATTTCGGTGTAATTTATAAATCAAACTGCAGGTTGTGTCATACTTAGAACCAGTTGAAGCTGGAGTTTCGCTACGTTATCTTAAAATACCTGACAACATATTGCAAAACAATCGGTGAATTAGTGCAGTCTGAACGCAAAGAACCCTTTTCAAGAAATTTTTAAGAAATTTTTTTGAATGAAAAAAATTCAAGATTAAGGAATAATATAAACCTTTCATCGTAGTAATTTCTAGGTAAATGTTAAATAATATAAGTATTTATAAATATTATTGCAATATGGGATATTCATCATTGTTTAATTAAATTAAGATACATCTTCTAGAAATTTCGTATTTACAGTGCACGTGCAGATGAAATAATTTGAGCAAAATAAATGACCTTGCTGATCAGAGGCGAGGTAAATAATGATGAACCTGGCCAAACTTGAGAAGGGGGGGAGTGGTTAACTTGTTCGGAGTTCTGGAATCACCGAGAACTTCAAGTTGTTCTCTGATTAAAGTAAGGTTATAAATCCAAATGCAACGCCGAGTCAATATTGCTATCCTTCAATCTATTGCTTAGAAGTAACAAACAAAATTTATTGGAATATTAAATATTTTTACCCACATTAAAAGAAAATAATAAAACTTGATCCCTGTCGTTTTACTTTTTTCTGTTCATTGAATTTGATGTGTTTGATTAATATTACGATTAGATTTTTCTAGTACTAATATTTCCAGTTCAGGGCAACATGTAACTTTCCGTGTATTTGTAGGGTATCTTATGCTAAATCACCGGTTATTATAATTTCAGTCTTTACTATAATTTGTCCTCTCTGTATTCCCCACTAAAATGTAAATCAGTTATATGTATTTTAGTTGAGGTTTTTGGTTTTGAGATAAAAAGAGTATTTCTGGCATTTGCGCGCTACGCAGCTAGTTTCTGTCAGCTCTAGCAATTATAATTTTTCGGTTCTTCGGTCCTCTCGCCGTGGATACTTTAATACTGACGCGCCGGTAAAAGTATAGAGACAGCTTCTAGTTTAGTATTTAATTGTAAGCTTCTAGTTTAGTCTTTGTGACTACTGTCCAACTTTTAATTTAAATCAGACTGTTCTACTTATTTGAATCACCTCGAGTTGTGATTATTTTAGCATAAGAGCTTGGCTTTATGTTCCAAGTTTGTTTAAATAGAAAGGTTGTTATAACCTTCTTAAGGCTTTGTCGTTTATCTCAAACATAGCGATAACCGGTTTCACGTCTATTAGGGTTATAGGTCTAAAATAGCTTTACTAGATCAAGTGTAACCTTGTGTCTTAAAAGAGAGTAAAAAAAGTACCTGAGGTACAAGGTGTCAGAAGAAAAACTGATGAATGGAGTATATCTAGGGAAAAAAAATACTAAAAATCATTGGTAACTCGAAAACATTTGAGAAATCTGCTAGACAAAACTGACGAAAAGAATGTTTTAGGTTTTTACTCCAGTTACAAATTTCCTTCTTGCTTTCTTCAGATGTTTCAATATTTTTTGTTGTAATCTTTTTTTAATTATTATTATAAAATGGTTTACGCCTGAAGTTATTAGTATGTAAGTTTTATAACTTTATTTTAAAGTAATTGATTGGATTATTTAATTATGGCAAAACATACGAGGGCTATCTGCCTAAAGGGAGGGATCCTTCGTGGAGGACTTTCTAAGAGAAACTGGCTCGTATACACGTTACGCGCGGGGAAAACCACGAAAACGCCCATGCAGCCAGCCCGTTCGCGGGATTCGAACTTTGTACCGAACTACCAGTGTTCAGCGTCTTTTACCGCTCGGCCGCTGGTGGGCTTATTTTAAAGTAAAAATTGCATATCATGTTTATTCATGCCTATGAAATGAGGTTGGTAAATGTGCTAAATTTTATGTGGTTAACTTTTTTTTTTTCCAAGTCCTAATTTTTTTTTTTTTTTTTTTTTTCATACAAAGAGCTTTCAGTCAGTTCTAAACTTAAGTGACGCCTTACGCGTCACTTGGCAAACTGAGAAGGAGTCAAAGTTCCATATCCAATACTTGTAGAATAATGAACGTGGTGAACTGATTTCATTATTCTATGAAAGTATAAAAAGGAAAGCACACATCAGGTGTTGCTATTTAATTTACAGAAGTTGTAAGTTGAAGAGATTGAATTTTTGATAACAGAAACGAATATCCAACTATGTATGGTTGCAGTGTATCATGATACATGAATATCATGTAACACCATCAAATATTGGGCTGCCATGTTTAAAAACACTAAAGAGCCTCATTTGAATATGATCTCAGGCTTAGTCGCAGCATGAACGCGACCACTAAAAAACTGTGTACTTTAATTCTCAATTACAGAAAATAAAACAGTAACCGTTTTTTAGATTGCTAGGGCAAGGTCATCAGTGTTGGATGAGTGAGAAAAAAGCCCTGCTTGAAAAGTTAGGGATATCGAAAGGCGTCTCTTGATGCGTATCGAAAGCGTTGACCTTAGAAATTAAGCTACATCGCCTGAAATGTTCTCGATAATTCTCTCTGTGATAATCGCCGTAAAAGTTTTTGTTCATAACTGTTTTTGTTCATAACCACTTATTATTCATATAATAAGTGGAGAAAGACAAAATGCGGCTTCATCAGTGTGACCTAGAAACGAAACAAAACTACATATATTATGGGCACATAGTGGATTTTCCTGACCCTATGGCTAAAGGTTTTTGGAACTATTTTTGGGATGAGTAAGGAACCTTTATAAAGCTATTAGGTATCCCCCCTCCAAAGCTAAATTGGAGCATAGCCCTCGCTCTCATTCGAACTACAGATCTTCCGACTGCTAGTTGGAGATGCTATCAGTGTTGTTGTTACTAATCTCACTTGTCTAATTCAGAACAACTCCACGAATTATTATCGTGGCTAGGAGTACTAGATTGCTTCTGTTCTTGGTCTTGAGCACCATGCGGTGACAGTCGGTCTTCCTCAGTTCTGTCCCAGTTTTGAAGGAGACCACCCCAGGGCAGGTCCGAGGGTTCCCCATCCCACTTCCCCAACCACCAACTTCTCGAGAGGGCTATCGGCTGGCTGCATATTTACAGTACCCCCATGACGCACAGACACGATACATTTACATACATTCGTGCCTTCTCCGGGATTCGAACCCGGGTCCTTCGGTACAGCAGTCAACTTCGCTAACCACTTTCCTTCTGGGCGGCAGCGCTACCACTTATGGGGTTATCACATCTAACGACGCGTAAGGCTTGAAGAAACTTTTTCGAGAAATGAGCTTGACCGTTGCCTACAATCGGAGGGTTCTTAGCCGAAACATATTTCTTTTAAAACTGTATCCAGTCTAGCTACACCCGACTTTTTTTAACTAAACTGAAAATGTTCCGTTTAAAGATGTATCCCTCTTACCATTTCTCCGGAGAACTGATTTTCGTATACGTCAACCACTCAGATATCCCTAAATTAAAAATTCTGAGAAATATTCTTTTGACGGGTTGTTGACGGTAGCTTGTAGACGTAGTAGCGGTTTTATACGACAAGAGCATGTGATGAAGACAAGGAAATTTCCTTATATTCCTCCCCATTTAAAGGGCGAGTGGGGAAGCAAGAAACCAAATGCGGTGACCAATTATAGTCCACCATAATTTTTAGTTGGGTGTCACTCTACACATATCAAAAATTTTTGCCGCGAGAAATAAGACGCGCTATGCTGTAGACAGGATTCCAGTTTCTAATCTTCTGCTTGCAGCCAGACGTGCTGCACTTATATCACGAGAGCATGGAGGGAAGAAATGAAATTTCCTTAAACACTGATTATTAAATAAATGCGAAAACATTCCACTATAACAATGTTTTCATACTAACATTTTAACTCATATCTAACCCTAAATGTAAAATTTCGTAGCAAACTGAGCAGGAGTCAAAGTTCAGAATACAAGGTTTTAAATCCACAGACCACAGACTGGTGTTTAGCAAACAGCTTCCTCTGTCACAATATTCATCAGGACGTTTTCTAAATGTCTTCTTTTTGTTTCAAAAGCTGAAGCAATATTTGTGTGGTTTCAGCGACGACATTTATTTGAAGAATGCCGTTTAGGAATGAATGAAGGCTGAGAAAAAAGCATTATTTTTGCTATGAACCGAAGCTTAATAGATGGCTGTGCGTAGTGCGTCGAAGTCAGGAACTAAATAGAAAACTCAGAAAGGAATTTTCAACATTTACTTTAAAGTGCGTTAAGAGTAAATATTATTGAACATAATCCATCTGTATATCAGGTTTCGATAAGTTTCATAGCTAGGGAATCTCCAGCCAGCTCCATTTATCTCTGCTTTTTACTTAACAAATCTTTGTTTTCAAGTAATCTTCGCGGTTTAAACACAGAATAAATCATGTGTGCGACACATAAGTTTTCAGAGATAAAATATAAATTCCAGATATAAAAAAAAATATAAAGGCCAGAGATAAAATATAAATTCATTACAAGATTTAAATTGCTTTTGAAATAATATAATAATATATACTCCTGATGTCATATACGTCAATGTAATATTGGTTAAGGAATGCAATGTAAGACTACAAAATTCTGTTATGCTTTTCGTACAAAGCTCATCCGTTTTTCTTATGCACCCTTCTCTAGGCCAATAACTTACTACCATTACTATCAGCCAACATTTTACAAATTTTAAAATACAGTGCAGAAAAACACTGCACATTGCGATTTTATAAGTTCTATGCAGAAAGTCAAAATATCGATGAATCATTAAGCAGGGAAAGTGCCGACTTGGATATGTGGTTGCTTGAATGGGTGCCAAACAGAACGCAAACTGACCTTGCAGTTTTAAAATAAAACTTTTTTCTCTCTCTCTGTATGTATATATATTTACTCACAACAAAAATTTCAATTCAAAACGCGTTCAATTTGAAATAAAGAGTAGATAGAAATTAAAAAATTATTTTTAAAAAGTAATAAATCATTGTGAAGAAAAAGGAAACGAGTCCAGATTCAAAATCCAATGAACAACAAGTGCAAAAATCAAAAATTAAATGCAAAAAAGAAGAATTTATATCACTTGGTACATCTTCTTCAGGGAGTCTATGTATCGACAGAAGTAAATGAATCAGCCTGTTTCTGAATTGATAAAGACACAAATTTACAAAATTAAACACAAAGCAATTTGTGTTCTGAACAGTCTCCAACCCCTGCAGGCTGGAATGTAAAAGCCATCTTGGGTAAAATTGTAAAATAAGTACCATTAGTCTGATACACATACACACACGCACACATGTATATATACAACTTAAATAAAGTAAATTCAAATCTTGTTCACATAACTAGTAAAGGCAAATGGATTTTACATCTTTTGTTACATCTTCATCAGGAGGGCTGGAATAGTGGGAGAAGTAAAAGCTTGCTTCTGGAAATGACTACTGCAAAAATATATACGAAATTAATCTTAATTTAGGAAAATTTAAATTAGATTTTTTCCCATTTATTTCTCTCTCTACATCAACTTAATTTGAATTAATTTATATTTTACTAATTAACGATTAATTTTGTATATATTTGTGCATGTCAGTTCAGAAATAGGCTTTTACTTCTCTCATTATACCAATCCGCTGATGAAGATGTATCGGGGGGGGGGGGTTAAAATTTATATGTGTTCATTATTTTAGGAAATTTTCTGTTGTGATAATTTTTGATCAAAATTTTATTTTTAAACTCATTGGTTTGTCTGGGGATTTTGAAACAGGTCTTGTTTACTAGCTATTTTAACAAAAGTATTTTGCATTTGCAAGTTTTTTCCTATTTCATTATTCCAGTATGAATATGATTATGATTTACTTTGCATTATGTATTTAATAAATATTGCCACTGAATTATTGAAGCTTGTAGTGCATAACTGGGTTTTTCGCTTTTAAATATTATACGTATATAAAGGGGTGGCTCACAAGTGATGCGAAGTTTAGGGAGAAAATTGAGCCGCGTGTGCGTGACGTCATGTCATGTGGATTCCATTCGTTAGAGCTGAGCTTTTGCTTACATTTGTTGCCCCATAATTTGAACTGATTTGTGCGAACAAGTTCAGTTTCTTATTATACCGTGCTCGAAATGGCAAAGTGTGCTGTAACGTTCTACCAGTGTTACATAAAGAAGACTAAAATTCAGGGAGTTACATATCATCATGTTCCAAGTATGTTCACTGCAAAAGAGCAGATAAATTCAATATAAAAAATTTAAGAAAATGTCCTCTATATTTTGCATTGCATACAAGAATTAAAAGCAGAATTACTTTGCTTAACTTTAAAAGGGCACTGAAAGCTAACTCTGTCCCAACTTTACATCTTCCATCATCATCATGTAAAAGTAATTTCCAAAAAAGGAGTAAGTTATATTTGTTGTACTCCAAACAACTGAAGGCAATCCAGATAGAAGTATTTACCGAATTTACTGGTATTTATCAAAACAAGCTTTGCAAAATTTGGCTTCGTTTTCTCCCCCCCCCCGGAAAAAAGTGCTACAGGATAAGATAGACTTTGCAGATCAGTATACGTCCAATGAGAGATATGAATTAGCTCAGCATGTGAAGATTTTTGAAAAAGAAAATAAGAGGTTCAGTATGTTGTATTGTAAACTAAATGAAGGGAAAATATTATACTGAACTTGCTGCTTCTTGTAAAATATTAAGTAACTTTCAGAAAAATAACAAACAAACAAGTGCAGAATGAGGATAAAAATTTTTAGGATAATTTTCACAGGTAATCAGATACGCTTACTGCTGCCAAATAAAAAAGTTTTTAAGAAGAATGTAGATGACATTTGTAAATCTGCAATAGTGAGATACTACAATTACCTTAGACAAAAATTATAAGAAAACAAGTATTTAAACACTGAGCATTATTTCGAAGTACAGCAAAAATACTTTTAAGAAGCAGTCTGACTGTAGTTATTAAAAATATTTAATATGTATGCGAGCTGAAACGGAATTAAAAAAGAGCAAACACTTTCAGTCTTTTTAGTTTTTAATTTGCTCATTTATTTACAAATCTATTGTGAGAGTTCATTTTTTCGTATAGAGAAGAAAGAAATGAGTGTAAACATCGAAGACTATATGCTGTAATAAATAGTCATGTGGGATAAACGTCAATATACACATACTAGCTGTGTAAGGAGTACTTTCAAATAATAATGAAAACATGCATTTTTCCTAAATTCTAAAAATAATAATTATACAAAAAAAACCACCTTCATAAATAAATTTATGAATAGAAAACTAATGTGTAAAAAATTTTATTTAAACGTATAGTGACTTTACTATAAAACATACCATTCAGAAATTATGAAGAATTTCGTATTTATTAAACATGAGCTTGATGATTCAAAAACATTATATATATATATATATTCCTTGAGCTGTGTAATTTAAAATGAAAGTTATTATCATGTATTTTTCTTGAAATGTCAAAATTTGCTTATGTAAAACAATGCATGTGCAATAAAAAAATGGGAAAACACTTTTTAATTATGTTATTACCATGGTTTTCGCAGTTCTGTTTTCAGGCGTTCTATTTAATAAGATTTATTTTCATTAAGTGCTTACGATACGATGTAAAAATTGTAGAGTTCCTCACTTATTCTGCTAAAGTAAATGTCGAGGAACCTAGGGAACTGTTAAGTGACTTATCGCTGAGTTCAAATAACAAAAGTCGCAGACTCAAAAAGGGTTAACTGCTCTTTATTTCACTTAAAATAGAAAATAGGAGGAACAGTTGACCCCTTTCTTGGGCTTACAACAAAGCTTTCCTGGGCGCTATACTCGGGCTTGAACTCAAAGTAAGAAACAAGAACTAAATTAGAGCTAACTAAAAGAGACTTAGCCGAAGCTAACACAAATCTAACGTAGTTGGCCCTTAATATAAACTAGCCCGCGAATATCAAAAGGCACGTAATAAACGGCCGAGCGTAACAGCTTCAAGAGAGATTTAGCCCAAAGGCAAACACGCGCTACTCAGTATTACTAGTTCTCTGTCTCGCGAAGTAAATTGAACCTTCCTTAAATACTGCTTCTTGCTCATTTCTATTCGACGCGATTCTAAAAATTCATTCTTGTAGAAAGTTGTAAGAGGTAATAAGAATCGATGGGAAAGGACATTGAAATTAAAATAACTGTTATAAAGTTAAAATATACCTTACAAAATAATGAAAGACGCTGCGCTTTTTATTATGTTTAGTTTTTTTTTAATGAACTAAAATATCTTTTTCGCACTCTAATGCTTTTCTTTAGGAAATGGAGGTAAAGTTTACGATTATTCGGTATTTCTACGAATTCTGAACTTAAAATAAACATCTGTTTTAAAAAATACTTAGTTGGAAAGTATGCGCCCAGTATTTCCGATTTGTTACTACATTTACTATTTAGAACTCACATAGCAAATTCACGATGTGCCGTGTCACATGAGTGACGTCACTCGCAGCAACCTATGGCAGTGTTTTTTTTTTCTTTCCTCGCCTAACCTCTGATGCATTGAAGAACCTTGATATATATATATATTAGAAAATCATAAGGGAAATTAGAAAAAAAAAATTCCATTACTTATGCTCCAAATAGTTCTGCAAATTACAGGAAAGGTAACTAAAATGAAAGAATAATTGTTTATTCTTCAATAAAAATAAAAATAAAAAAAGAGATTGTAATTAAGGCAAAAAAAAAAAAAAAAAAAAAAAAAAAGCAGAACTTGGCAAAATTGTAGCTCCTCGTCAAGAAGCAGATAGGGATTTCGCACAATCAAAAGTTTTTCTGAATTTATTTTCTGAAGAAATTAAAAGTTTTAAATAATATTTTAGAACATTTTAAGAACAGTAGTTAAAAATGAAAATAAAAGTGATTCCAGAAATAAATCTATTCCAGAACGCTTAGAACAAACAATATCAACGTGTGATTGCAAGGTCAAGAATGAATAAATAGGACCATCTAAAAAAGGACAGATATTGGCAAAAAATATCGAAAACCAGAACATTGTTTTAATTCCAACAAAGTGTAATTATTTAAAGCTTATTTGAAATCCTCAAAAAATTTTAATAAAAATTATTAAAATTTCAAAAATAAAATAATGTTAGCATGACTGCAGTTTACAGAGCAATGGCGTTATACTAGCCATAATAATTTTTAGGAAACGGTGAGAAACAATATTAATGATGAAAATTAAAATAATGTGTGCAAAAGCTTAATTTAGACTAAGCTGGTAATTTAGAAAGTAATATATTGTTATATATCATAGCTAGCAGCTATTGTTATATATACTAGCATGTATTCAAAAAGAATACATGCTAGTATTTTAATCTTGCGCAAAATTTACAAAATTATTTAACAGCGGTAATTCGAGCACACAAGACAATTATATAAGGAATAATAAATGTATAAAAATTAGAATTTGAAAAAAGAGGAAACATACAACTAAGAAATAATAAGGCATACGAAGAAATTAATTTTGCTTATAAAACGAATGGAGAATTTATAAATAGAGGAAGCAGATGGTTACCAAACCACAAAACAGTTATGTTTAGTAAAGTTGAGTTGTATGCTGAAGTAAAATGATACAGGAGATGTAGATTAGAAAAATATTGATACTTATACATAAACGTTGAACTGTAAGTGATTTAAATAAGAATTTCGGAAACATATAAAGAACAGGAACAGAAACAGATATCATAATTGATTGATTGTCAAAAACAAATATCTGTTTTTGACAATGTAAATTACTTAAAAATAGAATAAATAATTAAAATTTAAATATCATTCATAAAATTCAATTAAATATAAATATCATATTTTAAATTAGGCTTTTACAAGTATTATATATGAATTACCGATGTAGTTTTTCATTATATTATAAAAATTCTTTTCTCTAAGAAAAACGCCAGTCTGAACCATGTTGACATTGTTTGGGTTTGGGTAGTTTTTGACCTGTTTCAAATAAGGTTCAAGTAACTGCATACAATTTTGGTCGCAAATAATAATTAAAAAAATTTAGTTTCTCATATATTTTGCCAACTGGTTTTTTTAGATCATTCTGTTTATTAGTTCTTGATTTTGTAATTGCATACTGATATTATTTGTTAAGCGGACATCAGATTTTTTTATGAAATGAAATTTTTTTTTGATTCTGACTTAAAAAATGTTCTAAAATATTTCTCAAAATTTTTGAATTGTTTCAAGAATAAATTTAAAACAGAGGGTATTCATGTCAAGTTTCGGTCTGCTTCCTAATGAAGAGCTATCATTTTACATAATTTTTCCATTTTTTGCATTAACTGGCAATCTCCATTTTTATTCATTTTGTCTTTTGTCTTCTTGTTCAAAATCAAACTGGGAACAATATCAAGGTTTTAATATCTGACTTAAAATAGGTCATTAAAGTTGCATTTAACAAGCTAATATCTTAGAGTTTGTTACACGTTCTGAAATGATCTCATATTTGATATAGTTTAGTATGAGCAGAACTGATTGATTTGTGATCCTTCTACACAAAATACAAAATTTAGCACTCAGCTGAAAACGGTGCAACATGAAACTACATTAAAGAGTAAAATCATATGCTTGCGCTTAAAAGCTATTAAATGAGACTCACTTTTCAAAAGTTAAACAAAAATATATTTTAAGAGAACAGGCAATGTTCAGTCTTAGTTTGCCAAGATTTCAAACTGGCCCACTCTGAGTTTCAAGAGGCAATTTCGTCCTGGTCTTCCTCTATAAAGAGCAAATTTTCTGCACTAATCCTTTTTATTTGGAACCAAAGCAAACTAAAGGCTAAATTTTTCCTATAAATACTCATTGGGAATACTCATACATAATACTCATTGGGAACACTGATAGAGAGCCTTTAACATTGATACTCATTAACATTGAGAATTGTTCTCATTCTTTGTCACTAAAAAAGATGATTTGGAAATAATAGAAGAAGCGATGCGGAAGAATAGAAAATTAGAGGATTTAACAGAGACAAAAACACTAATTAATCCAAAAATAATTGTGTACAGTGTTAATAGCGAATTAGGGAAAGAAGGTTTTCAGAAACATCTCATTACACAAAACACAGAACTTGAAGGTTCAAGCAGAGAAGTCCTGTTCCTTATGAGGGCCAGGTACGAAAGACATTGGGTTATCTCAACCGATCCCGCAGCATTCAAAAAGATTCTAAACACGAAGAGAATTAACGTTCAATGCACTCGAGACAATGTAAGAGAATTCTTAACCGTTTCACTGAGTTGCAAATATCTGGGCTTTAACCATTCGGGAAAAACTTGTAAAAAAAATCACAAAATGTGCAGGACGCGAATCAAAGGACCACCAAAAAGCGGACTGTTCAGAGAAAATAATAAAATGTATAGCAACATTTGGTGTAAAATTACCACAAAATCAACGAGCAGTTTAATGCAAGACTAGACACAAAACATGCTGCTAGAGACAGAAATTGTGCTTGCTATGTTAGGAAACTCCAAAGACTAAAAAGACGAATAAATTATGAAAACAAAGTCAGTAATACAAAATAATTTACAGCACTTAAGGGGTGCTACTACATCTTTAAGACAATACCTAAAAAGCACCGATAATATTAAATTAGCAAGCATCTAGGAGTCTCACTTTAAGAACGGGAAACTTTACGTTCTTTCTTTTAGCTACAGAAAATTTTGCAACAGAGTAAACACAAAAACGGCAATACATATTATAGACGGAACCATATCAGTATTAGGCATCCTATGCTACACAGACGTTACAGCAGTTAGGATAGGTGGAGCTTAACCTTTCATCCTAGTTTTGGAGAGTCATTAGGTTATTTTGAAGCAGAAATCATGAAAAATGTGCAATGCTCTCGCCGGGTTTCGAACCTGGGCCTCTCGAATACGTGCCGAGTGTGCTATCGTTACACCACGAAGGCATGCAGGAAGGAGAAAGAAAATACCTTACATACCCCATTTTTAAAGGGTGACTGGGGATTAGGAAACCCAATCGCCAAATTCTGGTGTTGAAGAATCATCATCCACCACCTTTCACTTCAGGCGCCACTGTAGAGTCATTAAGTTATTTTGAAGCAGGAACCAGTAAAAATGGGCAGTGCCCTCGCCGGATCTCAGACCTCTCGATAGGTGCCGAGTGTGCTACCGTTTCACCACGAAGGCAAGCAGGAAAAAGGGAGGAAATACGTTATAGTTTTAGTTTACTGTCTCCTCTTCTCAAAACATGAGTCCAAGCCTCGCTAAAATAGAAGATCTCGTGAAGAGAAATGAAGATAGCCCAATCATAATTAATGGAGATTTCAGCGTGAAACATCCGTTGTGGGGACCCAGCCAACTTGACCCAAGAGAACAACAAGTTTGAAACTTTTTCGCATCTTCCAACGTAACAATTATTAATAATCTTCAAAGCATTTCTACATTTTGAGAATCATGCGGAAATTCATAGATAGATTTGACATTACTAAGGAGAATAGATCCCATCAATATAGAGAACTGGGAAGTCACAGATGAAGATAATCTGAACGATCACAACTTGATCAAATTTCATATTCATAACTTATAAAAAACTCTACAATATATACGACTCCTCCCACGACTATCAGAATAAAGAGGATCTTGATAAACGTATAGAAGATAAGAACTCGTGACAGATCTATACGAAATCACAAAAATGACTCAAAATGACAACACTGCCAAGCACAAATCAAACCCTTGGTGGGCACATGAGTTAGCCTTCTTGCACAAAAAAGTATATGCGTACAGAAGGACGCTACCAACGCACAAACGCGGAAGACAGGAAGGAAAACAGTGAAAGATACAAAAGAGTTCAAGCAAACTACAAGAAGAAAATATTTACCGCAAAAAGGACCTCTTGGAACAAATTTTGGGATAGTTTTACGGTCTCATTTCCCTTCGGCTCATATTACGATCTGACCAAAGGCAAAAGCTTAGGCCCACTATAGCTGAGCACGGTAAGAAAAACAGATGGCACCGAAACGCAAATGGCGGAAGACACATTGAAAGATATTCTCAACTTTTTCTACTTTCCTGAAGATGAGGCTCTGTAATGAAGTTTTAAAGAACTCTCGCCATTTTTGAACTAACAACCAATTTTATTAGTCAAAACTTACAGAATAACAAAAAAAATTTTATAAGCGCGCGCATCGTCTGCGGATATTTAGACAAATAAGGTTTCAGCATATTAATGTAGTACACCTGAGTTTTATTTTTCTCGGGAACCTCGACTACATAATTTGTCTCTGATAATTATTGAACTATTTTCCAGGACCTACCTATTTAATAGTTTGTTTGGCTTCGATGGAGCTGCAATTAGAACTAAGTCTCCTTCTTGAAATTTACGTTCTATGGCTTTGCGATCAGAGTTTTTGCCTTTCTTTGTCTTCTTCCATATGCTGGACAGCGAGTTCTTGAGATTTCCTCATTCGATTCATTAGTTCAAAAATATATTCCACTACTGTATTTTCTTCCTCTTCTTTACCAGATAATTTTTCGTACAATAGCATAATTGGAGTTCTTAAGTTTATGCCACGAACTAATTCTGCGGGGGAGAAACCACTGTCGTGAATAGTCGTTCGAAGAGCAAATAAAACCTGAGGTAAGATTTTATCCCAGTCCGGACCAGATTTTAGACATAGGACTCGAAGAATTCTTTTTAAAGTTCTATGCATCCTCTCTACAGGATTGCTTTGTGTGTGGTAAACAGAACTTCGTACAACTTTAATTCCAAATTTTTCTAGGAAATTCGATGTCAGCACACTCGTAAAAGATGTAGCTTGTTCTGTTTGGACCTCCCTTCTAAATACCATTCGACTAAAAATTTGAAGGACAACATCAACAATCGTGGTTGAACAAAGCTTTGCGACAGGAACTGCATCCGGATATTTAAGACATGCAGATTGCAGTTATAAGATACTTATTTCCTGAAGGTGTCACAGGCAGAGTCCTACAAGCGTCAACATTTATTTTTGAAAATATTTCTGGGATAACAGGGACAATTTTCAAAGGTGCTTTCTTTTTTTCTTGCGGCTTTCCAATTCTTTGACATTTGTCACAAGTTTTAACAAAATTCTCGACATCTTTGTAACAATTTGGCCAATAAAATGTTTTGAATAATGCATCTTTGGTCTTTGTTGCACCAAGATGAGCGGCAGTTTCTTCATGACAAATAGTCATCAACTGCTTCCGATATTTGTCGTTTTTGAAAACGAGCATTTGGCCTTTCAACAGATACCTCATACTTTTAGAAGATTTTATTTTAGCTTCTTCATAAGTCGGCTTCAATTCGACGCTCTCCTTCTGTTCTTGTATAAATATTTCTGGAGAGGCCTTTATCAGGTCTAGTTCTGAACGTTCATATTTCATAGGAGGCAAACTTTCATTTTCAGTCAGTGTGTCTTTGTCGTTAAGTTCAATTTCAGAATTAAACCAAATTTTCCGTTTCTTTTAGTCGTCACTGTTGAGAACGAGTTTGTACGGCGTTTAGCATATGAATTTGAACTTCTTCATCTAGTTTTGCTTCTTCAAATAATGCAGCGGTTTTTGTTACCTTCCTTGATCTAATGAATCACTTAAGACTTCAGCCTTTGTTATTATATGACCAAAATCACATTCAAACTCTACCTCAGCCAACGGTAAGCACACTGAATGTTCTTCCAGAGGTGTGATCCTTTACTTCCATGGAAACCCTATATTTAACTTACTCGGTCACTATTAAATCTTTCAGATTCTTAAATGTCTTAATTTCTAAATCCGCAATCCATTCCAAAAAATAACTATAAAGTTCATGAGCATAATTTCTCCAAGATTTTTCAGGAGTTTTTGATGTCGATAAAAGCACTGTTTCAGCTTTTCACTGTTTATTCTTCTTAAGATTAGATTTTTCACACATTCGTACTTAGTCGCATCTTCAGATGGTTCTCTAGCTAACATACTAGTGATTTCGGTGGGTAAAACATCCAAAAGATAAGCCACCCAATCTTTCTTAGGAACCTGAGCCATTTCAGCTTTTCTCTCAAAATTTATCAAATACAGTCCCATTTCATCCCTTTTTTCGTCAAACTTTGGAGTAATTTGTGACAAACTGAATTTTGTTGCTCGATTTTACTATATTCGCTGTTGGTTCTCTAGCTCGTATTACTTGCTT
Organism: Stegodyphus dumicola; assembly: GCF_044657685.1. NCBI lineage: Eukaryota > Metazoa > Arthropoda > Arachnida > Araneae > Eresidae > Stegodyphus > Stegodyphus dumicola. Next base: position 192,111,860 of record NC_140780.1, read on the forward strand.
TTCAATTTCAAGCCGCTTTATTTCCAATTCATAAGCCCTTGCTTCTTGAGCCAGACGTTCTTCTCTCGCTTCCTGAGCCAAGCGTTCTGCAATTATTCGGTCTAGAATTAATTTAACTTCTTCCTCATCGTAAAACTGACTTTCAGTGATTACTTTTTAATTTCTGGTAACTTACTATTTAGCCGCACTTCCCCACCTAATTCTTCGGCTACTTCTACTAAATCTTATTTTCTACCCTTTGCAAGAAATGACATGTTTAGAAATAGAATAACTCTTCGACAGCGTTTTCAAAATTAATTTTAAAAGGCGTTTAGTCAATACTCAAAAGTTCAAATCAACGTGCTCAATCTAGCCTTTTTTTATTAGAAATTCAAGTATGACACAACGTATTTTTTTTTCTAAAACACTTAATGCAATAAAACTTATGTGCTTTCCGATAAACAAAAATCTGCGAAGCTTGCTCTTAATAAATTATACTAAAGTAAATAAAAAAGAATTCAAGCCTCTAATTTGATTCAAACATCAAAATTCTTGATTTGCGACTCTAATACAAGAGCTCAGATTTCATAATAGAAATATTCTAATATTAACGTAGTAAATTTTCCACTTTAATACAAAAGCTCAAATTTTATAATAGCAATATTCTAATATCAACGTAATAAATTTGCCACTATAATACAAGAGGTCAAATTTTATAATATAAATATTCTAATATTAATGCAATAAATTTGCCTCTCTAATACGAGAGCTCAAGTTTTAAAAGAACATTAAATATTTTGACACTTTACTCCAAAAGCTTAAACTTAGAATATCGTTCTATTAGTTGAATTCAATAATAAGATGCAACATTTTCTTACAAAATGGAACAGTATTTATTAAAACTTATGCTCACAAGTACTGTATTTTCTTTTGTTTCTAAATAAACACTGGTTTCACCTTTCAATCCCAACGACTACCACCAGATATTTATTCTTCTGTACGTCTGTAATGAAGTTTTAAAGAACTCTCGCCATTTTTGAACGAACAACCAATAAAGTATTCTGTAAGTCGAAACTTACAGAATAACTGAAAAAAAAATTTTAAGTGCGCGCATCGTCTGCCGATATTCTTTGCGGATAATCGTCTGCGGTAACTTACATTTCTTAGTGGAATTATGTTGGTAGCGTAGCAAAGCAAATACGTTACACTACCAATGAAACAATACATCACCACCTCACGAGAATGAGTTCCAATTTTACCCCGGATACTTCGTATGACTCACCTTTCTCAAAAACGGAGATAAGGAAAGTTATAGAGTTCACAAAAAAGTAAAAGCCCCAGGGCTCGATCAACTTCATATTGACTTCATAGAGGAACTATGAACTTCATAGGAAAACACCTTACACGAGTTATTCAATGCGCGCCTAAAGAAAGGGTACTTTCCGGGCACGTGAAAAGAGGCGGAATTCGTCCTCTTCCACAAGGAAGGAAATGATAGCGAGAAGCCAAGCATACCGTCCGCTGTACCTACTTTCGGTCTGAGGCAAAGTATTAGACAAATTACTAGCACAATGGACTCACCTATGACTGGTATAGGAACAACCTACTAAACAAAGAGCAGTAGAGATTCTCAAAAAGGGAATGCGCAACAGACATGTTTGACCACCCGCAGAAAATCATTAGAATAAGAAGGACAACAGACAATACACATGTGTGATCTCCCTTAATGTCTCATCGAGATTTTACCACCTCAGGTGCCCGGCCTTACTCAAACGCTCGATTCTTCTAAAACGTCCAAAAATATTTTCAGCGTTATCAAAAATTATTTCACTAATAGGAAAGTAATTTATAGAAGAGATGGAGTGAATATTACGCAGAACTACAACAAAGAAGAACCACAGGGCTCAAGAATAGGTCCTAATCTATGGAATCAACGCTGCTTTAAACATAAATTGTGAGGCTACGTCCAGATTCAAGATTTCTACGGGGAGGATTTTATCCGAATCATAAGTGGAGGCAAGAGGACGGCCACACAGTGGAAAGAACACACAACCTGCAGCGTAAAACGTAAACTACATTTTAATTAATTTAGAAGTTTGAGGCATTTGAGCTTTGGCAGCTCTGAGGATGATGGTTCGGTAAAACAATCGAAGCTAGTTCTGTGAAAATTTCCCAATATAACGCTGATTTTTGTTGTTTGACTTCTAAATTAATATTTGTTCGGCGTGTTATTTTATCTTACGTGGACTACAATTTATCATAGAGAAGACCGAAACGAAAGTCTACCCAAGAGGCAACAAATTGATAAACAACCGGTCAAGAATTAAAAGGCAAATAGTTATTCCTCCTATACCAGGGCGCATTTAAATATCTCGACTTCCTGCTGGGCAAAAAACTCACATGGGTGTCGCATGAAATTTGGATCAAAACTATATTATAAGACACTTAAGAAGGATCGTGGAATAGGACTGGAATCTAAAAGGACACCTACTGAAAGAGCTTTACCTTCGAGAGGTAGAACGTATAATTTTATACAATTATTAAATTTGAATGAAGAATACAGTTGAAAATTCATCAAAAACTTCTACAGATCCAGAGAATCGCCCTCTTGAAAATAACGAAACCACCACATCCACAGCAGCCCTACAGACGCTTGCAGAAGAACTCCCACTTGACTTTAAGTCTCTAGCGGAAAAGAACATGTTCAGGCTCATTCATTATCAAGAATAAGTCAAAGTAAATGTTCACCTCATAATTCCAAAGAATTGCATAGAACCACGGCGCATAACATACTTACAACGTGCAGCCGCAGCTCAGGATTTTCCTTGGCATATAGATGCCTACCCAGAGAGCAAGGTCTAGAACGCTTCAGAAATTATTCCAAAATCAGCAAGAAGGTACTAACAGCCTTTGTCATCTTATATAACAATACAGAGATTCACTCAGTCCTTTCGGCTGAGTGACACAACTTCTGTATTTCAAGCAGAATCTTAGACGGGCGGTCTTTGGACTGGGTAGTCGAACTTATCCAATATCTCGATTTTCTCGGATAGCATGAGTGTTCTGCAAAGTCTTAACAAGAAAGGCAACATCCCGTTGCACATTTTGTTTTCAAGACCATCCTCTTTACATCGAATTCGGGGACCACACTCTCCCTCAATTGGGTAAGAGCGCAGCAAACGCCAATTCGGCGGAAGTATCATGTACGGTCAAGATGATGTGATCATGTGAACGTGCCACATGATCATAACAGCTTACTAAGAATTTGAAAATAGTTTGCTGCACGGAGGTGAAAACCTTTGTTTATTCCGTCCTATCACGAATGGACTTCTTATTGATTCCAGATTGTTAGAAGTTTCGCATGCAAGTCTTTTTTTTTCCGGGAATTCGAGGTTCATGCTTTTCTTCCCGGAAATTCGAGATTCATGCAATACACTGACTACCAATAAGTATTTGGACACCTGTGATAGAAAAGAAAAACTAACTTTATTCAAAATCAATAGTTGGTAGAGAGGTAATTACAGCGTGGACCCTCCGGGGCATACTTTCCACAAATCTTTGTATGACAGCTAGTGGTATTTTCTTTCACTCGGCTTGGAGAAGACATAGAAGTTCCTTCATCGATTTTGCACGGGTAGTGCACCCCTGAATTCGGCGATGCAACTCGTCGCAGAGGTTCTCGATATGGTTCAGGTCTGGACTTTGGGCAGGCCAGTCCATTCGATGAACTCCATTGGCACCATACCAAGCCTTGGTTAACGTCGAAACATGACAACTGGCATTGTCGTCCTGAAAGTAACAGGGGTCCAACCCGTAAAACTGTCACAACGTAGGAAGCACATTGTCATCCAAAATAGTGCAGTAGACATCAGAGTTGAGCTTACCATGAATGGGGACCAAGGGTCTCAGCCCATACCAAGAGAAACACCCCCAGACCGTAATTCCACCTCCGCCGAACTTGACTGTTGGCACAATGCATTCCGGCAGGAGACGTTCTCCAGTTAGACGCCAAACCCAGACCCTGCCATCCGAACGGTAAAGGTTGAACCTTGATTCGTCACTCCAAAGAACCCGTTTCCACTGATCTATGGTTCAATTTCGATGTGCTTTGCACCACATTAACCGAGCAGCGCGGTTGGACTTTGTGATCAAAGGCTTATGGGCAGCAGCACGACCATGAAAACCAAGCAGATGTGCTTCCTTACGGATGGTATTCATTGAAACAATACTCCCGGATGCCTGTTGAAACTCCTCGCGGATGAGGGCCATCGGTTTGGTGCGGTTCTTCCGAATTTCTCTGGACAGCACTCGTCGGTCTCTATCTCCCAGTTTCGTTGGTCTGCCGATTTGGGGCACATTCCACTTCTTAATCACATAGGCCACTGTCGATTTTGGGTAGTTCAGATCGCTAGATATGTCCCTTAAGGATCGGCCACATTTGTGATACCCGATAATTATAACTTTCTCGAAATCAGAGAGCTCCGAACTGCGAGGCATCTTGCATGCGACTAAAGCCGATGCTGTTTTCTACACGATATATACCGGCGGAGTCCGTGATGCACCTTAGAACCACAGATATCGTCATTTGCATAGGTGTCTAAATACTTATTGGTAGTCAGTGTATTTGTCCATAAGATACACTTATTTTTGCAAAAATATTATAAATAATTCAGTATCTATGCGTCAATTGTATGCTAAACCTTTTTTATTTCATGGTAGTAATTAACAGAGTTGTAAGAAAAAAATATCAGACTAAAAATCTCTTTCTCTCTCTCTTTTTTTAAAATTTTATCTAACAACATATTTAATTGATTACTAAATGAAATACAAAGTTATGAATGAAAAGTCTTTGTTATTCAATACATATACTGTTCAATGAAATGAATAACAAAGACTTTTCATTCATAATTTTGAGTAGTAATGTATATGTAATGTAATGTTAATATGTAAATTTAAGGTATTTGTGAATGTAGATCAATTATTTGTTTTAACTGTTTCAAAAAATGAAGCCATGTTGGTATGCAGAGTAAGGCAATTAATATTGCGATCTCATGACAATGAGGGTAATGTTTAAATGTGAAATGGGTATTTGTTATTTATTTTATTATCTGAGAACTATTAAACTGGGTAAAACTGCTAAGAGTGGTATTAAATAACAGAGGCCAAAATATATTTACCGAAAATTAAAATTTCATAATGAATGTATCTAAAAACGTGTTTTAAGTGAAACGTTTAAAACTTGATGTCTAAAAGTAAATATAAAAATTATGTATGTAAAAATATATGTAATTAGGTACATAAATCAAGGTTAAGTTTCTTAAATAGGGTGAAGCATGCAAGAGCTATCTGTCTAAGAGGAGAGACTTTCAAACGAAAGCTGACTTTATGAGTGCATATTAAAAATAATGCATGTAATTTTCATTTAGATTATATTTATACCTATTTCTTACGCAAAATTTCTGATATATGCTAAATTATTATAAGTTATTTACTCGAAGAATATAGTGAATGCATAGAAAATAAAAGTTTTGCACATTTCCGAAAATGGAAAACGTTAAATATATATGAGTATTTATGCATGTCCTTGTAAAACGGACATTTGCATTTAATTAAATACATAAGTATTTATTAAATTAATTATAAATGTGTTTGGAAACGAAGGATTTATTATTCATAAACTACTGTGAATGTTACTGTTAATCTTGTTATTAAGTATAACTAAATTTATAATAGTTATAAATATTGACCTTAACATTTAATTGTAAACGTGAACTGAAATTCTGTTGACAAAAATAATGCCAATGTAATATCACAGTTAGTGCCAATGATTTTCCCCTGTAATATCACACCTGTAGTGTCAGTGGCGGAGCAGGTTATGGATAATTGTTATGTAATGACATCGAGGATAATAAAATGTTTCGTTCTTTTCAATGTTTGTAAAGCTGAAAATATTTTGCAGAAATCTTTTTCACATTATCTACTTAAATTTAGAACGCGACATAAACGCAATGGGAGGATAAGTTGATAGCGCAAAAGGATAATTCTCAGCTATTGCTAATAATTTGCTCGAAAATGTTTTAGTAATTTCATTAAAAGTGTCTTGAAACTTCATCAGAAATTGCAAATGATTTCTACTTTAGCTTGGTGAAATTCAAATATTGCTGATATTTCGTATTGGAGAAAAAAGAGTCACTTACCTTGACAAAATTCAAGCATCTTGGTGAATAAAAGGGTCTGAAATCGAGATGTCTCACGCTTAAAATAACGCCAAATCCTAAAGGTGGTTGAATTAATACTGTACAGTTTTGTCCTTCTAAAAACGTTCTGTTTCTCGAGGCAGCTATTATACCTGAGGAATTGGCATTACCTGATCCTAAATTTAGGACAGATACTTCTTCTTGATTGCAAAAATCTTCTAAAAACACTAAAAAAAAGTAATAATTAAAATAATTTTGTGTACTTAATTATTTAATTTGTTTTAAAAAAGAAGTAGTTCAGAAGAAAGCATTTTTAATTGAAAGCTTTTAAATTGCATCTTAAATGTTAGGTGACTATATCATCTAAGGCAGATAATAATGACGCAAAATTAAAAAAGAAGTGCTTTTCATTATCAGACTTTCAGTTTTATTAAACTTCAGATATCAAAGCACTTTTATTACAAATCAAAAATTGTTTTCACTGCATAAATCAGTACCTAATTGGAAAAAAGTTTGTTGCGTATTATTTTATATTAAATTAAGAATTATAATTACATAGATTTGTTTCATTATGAAGTATATTTAATTTTACGCCTAAAATATACTATATTGTCTTACCGCTATTTTGATGTATAGATATGCATATTATATATTAAGAAACTTCGCCTTCATTGGTTTATATAAACATGAAAAGCATAGCATAAATGAAAAGAACAGCACAACATATGTAATGAAAAACTAAGTATATATCTATGCTGGAAGCTACATAAACCTATATAACTTAACATCTGCGCAAAGGCTTAATATTGTTTAAAACTAAAACAATAATAACGCTACTTAAATGTAGGTTAAATGTAAATTTTGTGGAGCAGGCGGTCATCGAAAACGAAAGCGATTAAGCTGTACCTACGACGTTTCTCTCCCCTCTCTCGGTAATCGGAATTGGATTCAATCCAAAAAAAGGGAAACTTCTGTTTTTGTATGACTCATTCCTACGCTACGCGTTCTACAATGGAGAGCAGATAACATTTGTACCATCCGAAAAAGAAAAGCTGTGCCTGTCTTCAAAAAGCGAAACAAAACTAACATAACTGTATTCTGCGCATTCGAAAAACAGAAGCAGAAATGACTACTAGCTGCGAAAATAAATATTCGATTATGAAACTAAACAATAACAACTATCAATATGGAAATACAAATTTGAAATGATTCTGAAAGAAAGAAAATTTATGAGATTTAATCGCAAAAGATACACGAGAATAAATAACTCTGAGTGGATAAAATGAGGTGGACAAGCACAAGCTACCATATGTTTACTCGTAGAAGACAACCAAATCCTACACATAAGAAATAAAACAACAGTTAAAGACGTATGGAATGTTAAAGGAATTCATGAAAGAAAAAAAAAATTTTCAGTAAACTTTACCTTCTCAGAAAGCTATATATAGTAAAAGCAGAAAACGAATACAAGCTCGAAGAGCATATCAATAAAACGCTCGAAATCGTAGACGAATTGTGAAGAATAGGTGAAGAAATAAAAGACAGTCACATTGCAGCACTGCTATTATGCGGCTTACCAAAAAACTACGAAAATCTTATCACAGCTTTAGAAGCATGCCCAGAAGAACTAATGTTGAAAAACGTAAAAATGAAACTCATCGACAAATGCCTAAGAAGAAAAAAGGCACGCGAACAGAAGAAACAACTGCTTTGAAAACGAATTTTAATACAAAATTCAGGCGTTTCAATCAATGAAGATACAATTATTGCAAAACATTAAGTCATACTAATTCAGAAGTCAAACAACAAAAATCAGCGTTATACCTACAAAATTTTCACAGGACTAGTTTCGATGGTTTTACCGAACCATCATCTTCAGCTGCAAAACCGCAAATGAACAAGATAGGAAATAATGATTAGATAAGATAAGAAAGCCTGGACAAGAATAAGCAAGTGGCGCCATCTGTTGGCGAAACCAGAACTAAAACATAATTTCTCTAAAAGCCGAAGGCAAATTTGGATTGGAATTAGGATCGTTAACTAGAACAGAAAGATTTTTATGAATGTGAAATGCCTCTAGAAAATCCAATTCTTCAATGGAAGATGTTTTTTGAATAATTTTGGCAGCAGAAAAATTGAAAGTGTGATTTTCGGACCAACAATGTTGAGCAACAGAAGACTTCTGTGTTTCCTTTCTTCTAACATGTGCCTCATGTTCTTTGACGCGAAATTTTAAGGCTCTCCTAGTTTGGCCAATGTAAATTAAACCACACTGGCAAGGAATCCTATAAATACCCCAGGAATTCATATCCGGAATGGGGTCCTTGAGTATAGAAGTTGGAATTTTATTGATGGGAGAATAAACAACCCGAAAGTTAAACTTCTGCAAAATATGTGCAACTTTATAGCTAATTGATGGAAAGAAGGGAATGACAACAGAATTTTTATAATCTCCTAAAATAAGAGTGTGCTTTTAGTGTGTTGAGATGAGAATTTTTTAACTGCTTGATTAATAATGTTGGGTGAAAAGCCCCTGTCAATAGCTATTGCTTTTAAATAATTTAGTTCTTCATCAAGGGCTAGTTTGGAGGAGCAAACTTGAAGAGCACGGAAAACATAGGAATAAAATGAAGCTAACTTTTGTTTAGTCGGATGACATGATTTAAAGTGTGTTGGAAGGCAAACCGATGAAGGTTTACGGTAAACTGTAGTACTGAAGTTGGATGTGTTACGTGTGACCAGAATGTCGAGAAACGGAAGAGAATTGCAAGTCTCAAGTTCAAAAGTGAACTGAATAGCAGGATCAATAGAATTCATTGTTGAAAGAACTTTATTTAAATCATCTTTATTACCTTCAAACAGGGTAAAAGTATCCTCTACGTAGCGGAAACCATGCCGGGAAGTTTAAAGTTTCAAACAATTTTGATTCATAATAATGCATGTAGATATCAGCCAGGATGGGACTGAGGGGGCTTTCCATGGCTAATCCCTCAGTTTGCTTGTAATATTTATTTTGGAAAACAAAATGTGTTTGTTTCAAACAGAGTTGAGTGAGAGAAATTAGCTCATGAATTTCGATGCAAGAGAAATGAAATTCGCGAAGTCTGGTTTCTAGACATCTTAATGCACCCTCCACTGGGACATTGGTGAATAATGATTTTACATCAAAAGAAACCATGAGTAAATTACTAGGAGAAATGTTTTTAACCTTTTTTACAAACTCTATTGAATTTTTTATGGTGTAAATGTTATTGTCTAAGAGAGTGGAAAATCTAAAAACTAAATATTTAGCTAAAGGATACGAGGCAGTACCTAAATTTGATACAATAGGGCGGAAAGGAATACCACTTTTATGAATTTTGGGAAGAGCATATAATCTGGCACAATTCGCAACAGATGGGATAAGCGAATGTTTTAAGTTGCTTGAAATGATTTGCGAAGATTTGATCGCAGTTTTTATTTTGGATAAGTCGGAAGGTGAAGGATCTTTAGGGATCGGATTATATGGTCCTTCGTTTAAGAGTTTAGTGACACCATCGATGTAAGTGTTCTTATCCATGACGACTATCTGGCCACCTTTGTCAGCCTTTGAAATGATAATATCCGGGTTAGAATGAATTTCGCGCATTGCAGCTCTTTCTTTCGCAGTTAGATTTGGTTTCAAAGGTTTATTATTGAATTTCACATTATGAGCGATAAGATGCCTAATAATTTCTTTCTGTGAATCTGAAACTTTACTGAACTTAAAAGCTTTTTCGATAGGAGCCAAAATCTTTGGAATCGAGGGTTTACAGGTTTGTGAGAAGTTAAAATTATATTTTAGAATTCTCTCTTGTTCTTCTGAAAGACTAACATTAGAAATATTAACTATTGGCTTGATGTTTACAATGGGAAGATTTTTTGAACTACTTGAACTGGAAGACCGTAAAAGAAGTTTTTCGAATTTAACTGCAAGGGTGTTTTTATGAAGGTTAATTGCATTCTCCGTTCTAGACCAAGACTTTTGTTCAAGGGCAGTGAATTTTGGATATGATTTAGCGAGTTCCAGATGAAGCTTATAGAGTTCATGTTCAATTTTGGACAATTGTTGACGTGTATCCCTTATCACGGACCGAAGTAAGGCAAGCTTGCAATTTAACAGAATTCTTGAAACGCGACTCGAAGGTTTTTGATTAGATTTGATTTGAATAAAATTAGGGATCAATTTTTTACATTTACATTTAAGTAAAAAGTCAAGATGGTTCAGGAATTTTTGCCGTTTCAGGCGTAATTTAGTGAAACGATTAACTGAAGAAGGCATGATAAACAATGCACAAAATCAAACCAAATTAACTGAGCAATAATAAAGTACACACAAAACAGCAGAAAAATCCCTCACTGAAATGAATAGAAAACAAAACGTTTGTAAGCAAAATGCATGAAATCAGACAATCAAAGCACAATATCCAAATGTACAAAACATAAACACTTGAAAATTGCAAAAATGTACTCACCGAAATGTTGATTAATAATGTTGGGGGTTTTCACCCAACATTATTAAACAAGCAGTTAAAAAATTCTCATCTCAACACACTAAAAGCCACACTCTTATTTTAGGAGATTATAAAAATTCTGTTGTCATTCCCTTCTTTCCATCAATTAGCTATAAAGTTGCACATATTTTGCAGAAGTTTAACTTTCGGGTTGTTTATTCTCCCATCAATAAAATTCCAACTTCTATACTCAAGGACCCCATTCCGGATATGAATTCCTGGGGTATTTATAGGATTCCTTGCCAGTGTGGTTTAATTTACATTGGCCAAACTAGGAGAGCCTTAAAATTTCGCGTCAAAGAACATGAGGCATATGTTAGAAGAAAGGAAACACAGAAGTCTTCTGTTGCTCAACATTGTTGGTCCGAAAATCACACTTTCAATTTTTCTGCTGCCAAAATTATTCAAAAAACATCTTCCATTGGAGAATTGGATTTTCTAGAGGCATTTCACATTCATAAAAATCTTTCTGTTCTAGTTAACGATCCTAATTCCAATCCAAATTTGCCTTCGGCTTTTAGAGAAATTATGTTTTAGTTCTGGTTTCGCCAACAGATGGCGCCACTTGCTTATTCTTGTCCAGGCTTTCTTATCTTATCTAATCATTATTTCCTATCTTGTTCATTTGCGGTTTTGCAGCTGAAGATGATGGTTCGGTAAAACCATCGAAACTAGTCCTGTGAAAATTTTGTAGGTATAACGCTGATTTTTGTTGTTTGACTTCTGAATTAGTATTTATTCGGCGTGTTATTGTGTCTTAACATTAAGTCACTTAATAAAAAATGCAGATTCTTAAATAACCACAAAGAAAAGGACAAAAAAGAAAAGCAAGCGAATAAAGGAAATTATGAAGATAAACAAAAAACGAAAGTTGCTGTAAACGGGGATACACACAAAGATGAAAACAAAAATAAGAACCTTGAGAAGGCTGAGAATTAATTATACGCTTAAAATCACCAGAGAAAGAAAATTCCCAAACTCAAACTGGTCAGTTGATTTAGGAGCCACTTGTCATGTGACCGATAACACTAACCTTTTTTTTTCTCGAAATTAGAAGCAAAACTGAGAAAATAAGAATTGCTTACGGTACTCAAATGAAGTCCAAAGGCATCGGAGAAGGATAATTATACTGTACAAGACGACGAAGATAACGAAATAGAAGTATGACTCATAAGACGTTTTATACGTTCCTGACCTAAAAGAAGGATTAATATCCATATGAAAAATTACAAACAAAGGATTTACAGTTGAATTTGAAGAAGATACTTTGCAGAATAAAGGAAAAAAATAAAACCATAGGAATTGCTAAAGCAGAAGGAAATTTATACACCATAATTGAATCGTAAAGAAAAAAAGACCAAAACTGCAGCTGCAGAAGGATGTGAAAATGACATAGATCTTTGGCAAAAAAGGCGAGGGCACAGAAATTACGAAACAATCAAGAGGCTAAAGAATAATGACTTGGCAACCGGGTAAGGATCGACCAAGAAACTTTAAAAAAATGCGAATGCTCTATCAAGCAAAATATCTGAATTGCCGTATCCCAAGCTAAACAACTCTAGAGAAAAATAGGTTCCAGACTTAATAAATTCGGACATTTGGGGGTAGACCGATTGATACACCATCATTAGGAGGAAAGAAATACTTCATAACATTTATCGACGTTCATTCGAAATACACAACGGACTATTTTCTAGCTACAAAAGATGAAGCTATCTCCAAGTTAAAGCAATTTGTAACCATGACAAAAAACAAACTTGGAAAGAAGCCCAAAGTCTCAAGAACAAACGATGGAGAAGAATATATAAACAAAGAAATTGAAGAATTCTAAAGGAAGAGGGAATCGAACATCAAACCTCCGTAGCATATTCACCGCAACAGAACGTTAGAGCAGAAAGAAAAAAATCGATACTTAATAGAAATGACAAGATGCCTATTACTCAGATGAGGACTCAAAAGAGAATTTTAGGGTGAAGCCGTAATGATAGCCACCTATCTACGAAAAGGCTACCATCAAGGTCAGTCGAAAAAACACCGTACGAGCTCTGGCATAATAAAAAACCTAACTTAAACCATATCAGAATTTTCGGCAGCACAGCTTATTGCCTATTTCCAAAGCAGAGAAGAAGTAAACTAGATGAAAGAGCAGAAAAAGTCAATTAAATGATCAGAACGAGGAAACAGAATGGCCTCCTAAAGAAAAATAAATCGAGAGAATCATGTCAAGATGTTGCAACAGAGGAAGGAATTGAATCAGAACAAACTCCTCTATAACCGTGAAGATCTCATAGAAAGACTAAGGGGATCCCACCAAATAGATTTTCATGCATGGGTAAGAACGAAGAAATCAGAGTTCTTAAAGAATGGCAAGAACTGCAAACTTTTCCAACCAAAGAAAAGGAACTGTGGTTAAAATCCACGAAAGAAGAAATGGAATGACTAAAGAGAAATGGAAACTAATCGATCTCCCAAAAGGAAAGAAGGGAACTGGAAATAAATGGGCATTCAAAACAAAATCCGACGTTTCAGGAAATGTTATCAGATATAAAGCTGATAGCTAAAGGATATTACGAAAAATTAGAGCATGACTAGGATGAAACATTTACACCAGTCTTAAAATAAACCACAATAAGCACTGTCTTGGCAACAGCAGCTTAAAAGAACATGCACGAAAACCACTTCGTAAAAACAGCTTTTCTGTATGTCTATATTCTTTCTACCTGAAAGAAGAATTGTATATGAAGCAACCAGAAGGTTACCTCTCTGCTTCAGAAGCAAAGTCTGTAAATTAAACAAAAGTATTTACGGACTAAAACAGGTAGCTAGAAACTGGAATCACAAAATAGCTGAAATACTGTGCAAACAAGGATATGTTCAAAGAAAGGCTGTTTCATGCTCCTCTACATTAAACAAGAAAAAAATTCAAGAACTTATATAATCATATATGTTGATGACATATTACTCGTGAGCGACAAGCGTGAATCAATTCAAGAAGTTGAACGAATTCTCAAAGAATATTTCGACATTCGAAATCTTGGAGAATTATATACATCTCTAGGAATCGGAACTGGAGGGGAAAATGGAAGCTTTAAATTTTATCAAGTTAGCAAGATTAGGAGTATAATCGAAAAATTCGGCGAGTCTGCAAGGAAACTAAGTTATACACCCATGGACTCAACCAAAACAAACAAGATGACTGTTTTCCCCAATAATCAAAAATACAGGGAAGAGGTGGGCTCGAATAGCACCTAGACAGGACTACAATATATGGCACAACATAGGGATACAATATAGGGCCGCAAGGCAGGGACACAGTTTAAGGCATTTCGCTGCCCCAATTGTGGCTCGAACAGCAACTAGGTTTTCAAGGATAACGAGTAGGCTGTCATAGGCATTCAAACTTATTCACTTAGGTTTAATCAACCATTTATGATGTTTTACGAATTTTAAGAACATTTTAACATTCGGGATGTAATCGATGCCAGTTCAACATTATTTTTAATCAGTTCAATAATCAATAATTTTTCATGTCAATAACTTCATTCAATTCAAATTCATCATAATTTTTATGTTCTCACTCTTTTTATTATAATTTTTCTTTATTCACAAATTTTCAGAAAATAATTCAGCATATAATATTTTACAACTAGCATAATCGTTTAAATACCCTAGAATCGCAAACTATAATCTGATTTCTGAATCTTAGTCTTTTATGTTCAGAATTAGAAGAAAATGAACAAAATTAACATTTACATACTAGAGCCCCTCAAATCCAACTTTCGGTGACTCGATATTCCGCATAACTCATGATTTTTTTTTCATTGCTAAAATTTGTTGGTTGAGTAGAGCATTGTCTTTGAAATAATGTAGTGGTTTAGTAATGGTTAGACTGTAATAATTTCTCACATTGCCTACACAGTGCCAGTACATTTATAAGGCATTTTCTCCCTCCTCCATGCATGCCTTCGTGGCGCAGTGATATCACACTCGACGCGTATTCCAGAGGTTCGAGTCCCGGCGAGGGCATTGCTTATTTTTCGTGTTCCCTTCTTCAAAATATCCTAATCACTCTGCAGTGGCACCCGAGCTAAAAGTTGGTGGATGATGATTCTTCACCTCCAGGATTTGGCGACTGGGTCCCGTTATCCCCAGTAGCCATTTAAAAAGGGGAATATATAAGGTATTTTCTCCCTCCTTTCGGCATGTCTTTGTGATGTAGCGGTAGCACACTCGCCGACCGTATTCGAGAGGTCCAGGTTTAAGTCCCGGCGAGGGCATTGCTCATTTTTCACATTTCCTTCTTCAAACAATCCTAATGACTCTACACATGTTAATTACAATATTATTGTAATTACAGTACATATTTATGCGTATGAACATCTGTGTGTTTTCCTATTCTCTTCAAACATTTGTTATGCTATTCTAATTCTGCAGTTTTTGTCTATTCATTTTGTGACAATATCTCTTGGATATGTATAATGAATTTGGCGACAGATTTTTGTTCTTTCCGCGTAAATTCCAATTTACCCCATTCCTCTTCTCAGAAAAAAGTGGCTGAAGAAAGTCAGGTAACCGCTCTCGATTACCATTCACATTTCTACTTTTCATTGCTAAGTATAACAGCTCATATTTCAGAGAACTTTACATATTTTCCCTAACTCTTTAATTACTTCTGTGTAAATCAGCTTCGGATCATAACTTTCAATGATAAATGATTTATTTCAATTTGGATTTCTTATATTTCTTTTACAAAACCGTTCTCTCGATTTTCTAGAGCTTTCGAATTGTAAAATGACCAACAGTTAAAGTCTTTTACACTTTTGCTCAAACTGAGTGCTCTATTTCAAAGATTTGTAACGTCAGCGAAAATTCGAAAAATGTATCATGTACGTTAGTCAAATATAAATGTCAAATGACAATTACATCATTTAACTGTAATCACGGGTTAATATTTGTCTGATTATCAAATAATGATCAGATAAAGGAGCCTTGTGATTACGGATTTCAAAATGCTGTTTGCAACCGAATTCAGTTAGGTGTTTTGAATCACTGAAATATGGGTTAGGCCCTTTAGAATTTATTCTCAAGACTTTAATAACATACGCTGTGTAACTTCATTTCACTTAACTGCAGCGAGACTTTTCTTCTCGCATTTAAATTCCTTGTGTTTCAATCAAAAATTAGTTTAGAAGAACAGAATGACATAACTGTTTTATGTTAGGAAAAACTGACCCATGGAAGGTAGGAGGAGAACAATGAGAAAATCGAGCAGGTGCGCAAGGTCTTTATTAGATGATTAACTTTACATTCACATATTTCAAATCTGAACGTTAAGAAATAAATATTTTCTTTTTTACACTACTGGCCATTAAAATGCCTACGCCATAAAATCCGTATGCAACAAACGTCAGATTTGCATGAAAGGTACTACATGCTGGGATATACAAACGGTTAATATCCCAAAGCATGCGATAAAAGTTGCAGCGCATGCGCCCTTTCTTTTAAACTACTTTAAAATCTTTCCTTTACTCGGGTGCTTTATATAAGTAAGTTTTAAAACCTCTAAACGCGGCAAAAATTTCCTTTGAATCTCATAAAATTTTATTGTCATGTATTACAGAAAAATCAAAGCCAGTTGACTATTTTCTACTATTTTTAATTATTCAACAAAGCAGTTTTTTACTATACATTGCCGGCCATTAAATGTTTTACTCCATAAAGGCTGCATGCAAAAAACGTCAAATTTGCGGGAAAGATACTACATACTATCATATTCAAATGATTAACATCCAACCGAATACTCACAAAGCAGGTATGAAATATACAATAATGCATTGAGCATCAACTGGAAGATTGCATAGTACGTTTCTCATTTGGAAATCAAATTTCGTTGTTTATTTCTGTAAACGTTATGTTATGCCTTGTGCAAGAATGAACATTTCGAACCACCACGTGTCAGAATTCTACCGCAGCAGACCTATTGGGACTGCGGCTTATCATTTCTGCGACATTACTGCTTTTTGCTTGTTGAGAGCAGATGACTGTTAGTCGAATGGGGAATCAATAGGTCCAGGGGTGGCATGCTGAATGCCATACAGGATCTCAGCGGCCCTAAACCACTAACGCCAGAAAGGGCAGGAATGTTGTATTTGAGGAAATCGCATAGCTACGTTGCGTATCCTAAGTCAGGACTTGGCACGTATGCAGGACAACAAGTGTTCGCATGTAAAGTGAAACGACGTCTGCAGCTCCATGGGCTGTCAGCACAGCGAAATTGTTGCATCTTTCCTTGAGGAGAGACAAGGCGTTCCTAGAAGTGCACCAAAGGACGGTACTGGACACTTGACCGACACCACGTCATCTTTTCACAAACTGCGTTTCTGCATACAGCTTGTGTGGATGGATCGAGAAGAACGAACGTTGCCATCTTGCATTCTTCATTGTCATACGGACCCAAATCCTGTGGTGCCACTGGGTCCACATCCAGCTCACTTCTTGCCCGCATACCTGCTAACGTGGACAGCCGCAATTACATTTCTAATCATAAAAGATTTGTGGCTTTGTTCTGAAATCACTGAATAAAATAAAGCGCAACCGCATGTTGTCCGTGCTATCCTGACCTTTCTAGACACAGAGGGTGTTCGACTGTTGCTCTGTCCCCTTGAACTGTAGCTTTACTTTCACCTCACAAGATATACTAATGCCTTAAAAAATGTACATAATAGTAAATCATCTCATATCATTTGTTCTTAACAATATGGACCACACACTGTTATTCAAAATAATAAAATCACTTTCTTTGTATATACCTGGACTACATCATCCATGTATCCATGTCCTAAATAATGTAACTTTGTATAAAATATTAATTTGCATAAATATGTATGGTATGCTGGATTACAGCCATTGTTGCTACCAAAGGTGGCAGTTGTGTGCAATGAATTCTACACGCTGTGTAGCCCAAATCACCTTCTAAATGAAATCATGCCTTCCTCCCTTTAATATTGTATATGTTTAATAAATATTCTATTGCTATTTGCTTTCCTCACTAGTGCAGCTATTTTAAAGGCCAGCAGTGTAGGATTGAAGCATGGAAATCTTTTATTAGTTTTTTTAATGAATTTTATTTGAAATGCATGGTATATTGAGAGACATAACGACTGTCTGTGCTGAAAATATAACGAGGAAAGTTTCGATTTTACACGAAGGCAACATTTTAATTCTCATTTCAATAAAGGCATTTTCTGAAAGATTAATCAGAAGCCATAGCTATTGGTAGCTTGAAAACAGTAATATCTTTCAGGAGTGAAATAAAAATAATAATATTTTAACGGAAATTTAAGTGACAGGGGAATATGCCTAGTTCTAAGAATCAACCACTTGTTTTTTTTAATAATTTCGTGTAAAGTATATGCTCAATCTGTATGTATTTTATATGATTAGACAGTCTTCATTTTAAGTCACAGAAACTAAAGCACCCCAACTGGAATTGCAGATGCAGCAGACATTATGCATAAATATTGAAATTTATTCGTCTAAATGCGATGCAATTAATTTTACATTTTCAGCTGTGTGCTGGTATTGGTCTTGAATAACTCATTTTATTTCCTTTCACGAATTTGCAAATGTTTAGAAATTTTAAGTTTATAATGTAATGTTTACAAAAAAGAAATATTTCAACGAAATCTTAAATATCTATCTTATTCTAAATTTTAATATTACAAAGAACATCAATTACTTACTCTCTTCATAGGAGGCTTCGGAGCCCAGTATTCCTAGTACAAGCCCGAGCAAAGTATATTTGAAAACAAGCATTTTCACTTTGCGATTAAGAAAAGTGTATAAAGTTTCTGTGGCGCTTTCTAATAATACATGAATTCAGACAACTTATCTTCTGTTATCGAATTTATCAAGAACAAATGAAATAGAAATAGAGATAAATCTGTTTGTTTCATCATGTTGAATACTTCGAATAATATCTGAGTTTGATGAAAATATTTAAAAAAAAGAGTGTAAAGTAATTTTAAAGCTATGAAACTGTCTATATTCATTAAAGTTTGATAAGAAACGAGCATTATGTAATCAGTTTGGGAAATGAGTTCTGAAGTGTGCTTTATATTATCAAGATTTTCTTAGACACCAATCATGCTTAATGTTGTTGTTGTCTTGTCCATATTACATTGAACACTGAGGCTGGACTTCTGTTTTCCACACCAAATTTGAGGGAGAGCCCCTAGGGGGATCTGGGGGTCTCCCACTCCTCTCATCTTCCACCAATCCACACGAGAAGACTTTCGGCTTGCCACATATTTAGAGTGGACACGGCCACATATACTTGGAAAACATCCATGTCTTCTCCGGGATTCGAACCCTTCGGAAACGTAGTAGGCTCCCCTAACAACTATACCGCCTGGTCGACACCAAGCTTAATATCTCAAGCATGACTTAAGCAAGTCTTTTCTAACAGCATAATCAGCCCTTCATACTCTTAACATGATAAAAAAAGGGTACACAGTATACAGACAATGTTTAACTGAGTGCACATGAGAGACAATTACTTTGGAATGATCTCTTAGGCAAATTTATTCATATATATATATATATATATATATATATATATATAAGTAGAAAGTAGTACACGAACAAGAGAGACCTATGTGGTAAAAATTTTGCGCATTGAGCTGCAAAATTTTAAAACATTTGCAAAGAAGAGGAAAGTTCTAAAAAGCTATTGCTTAAAAGTACATTTGATACTGTAGTTCCAGAGTAAAAAAGTTACACCATGTATAAACTATAATACAATACTAAAGAAGTAAAAGTTATTGCGTAAAAACTTAATGTAAAAATTGCGAAACGAGATAAACTTCAAAAACCAAAAATGAATTAGAAAAAACTAACAAATTTTAAATGCTGCGCACAAATAATCAAAAATATTTTAAAGGCAAAGAAAATAAATACAAAGAATTGCAATAAATGCTAAATTAGCTCAACTCGAGGTTTAAGACGGATTTATCAAGGGAAAAGCGTGACAAAACTCGAATCCAGCTAATACCATTAGTGCGTTTCGTCAAACGAAAACAATTGATACTGAAAGCGGAATTTCATTAATAGAATTATCAAACTAAATTATCTTAGTAAGTCTCAATGGTTTCGCTTCTTTTCCCGACGCGCCTGCAATTTAAAATTGTACAAGTAAAACTTAGTATTTTTGCAAGAAAAAAAAAACTTTACAAGGAAGCCTAGTTAGGCGACTGTACAAATTGAAATAAATAGCTTAAAAGCTATTACTCAAAAAATTACACAATTTTAAGGGAAAACCCAATGAGTTCGAAGAATAAAAGCTTTGTTAAAGAGAAGAATAAAATAAACATAAAAATAACGTCTCAAAATGGGTCTTACTAAGACCAAAGGCAAAGAAAAATAGAAGAATAAGACAAAAATACCTGCGTCCATAGCATTGGCCTGATCAAAGTAAAGTGAGCAAAAAGCAAATATTGATTAATTGCAAAGAAATAAAAATAAAAATAATTATTATTGCTGCGAACTAATTTACAATATCATTTAAATTCTAAGAGTATATTAAATTAATTGCATATATCTAAAACCATGAAAAAATGTATTATTTCAAAAAATTAAATTTATTATTCCTAAAAATTGCATAAGTGAATAATTGTTGAGCGGGCAGGAGACAGACTTATCAAGGGGAAATTGCCCCCATAGCTAACTCTTCAATTACTGGATTCGTGTTTTGTCATCCATATTGGCAAGGGTAAAAGTAAAAGTAAAATTCAAAACCAAAAGTAAAATCAAATGTTGTGAATTACAAAAAAGGAAATTTAAACAGTGGAATTTTGAAAAAATAGCAAGTAAAATTACTAGAGTTAAAATGAATTAAATAAATTAAAAGTCAATTAAGAGTAGAAAAACCAAATTTTTTAGAAAACCAAAGTAGATTAGAAACTCTTGCCTACAGGAAACTTCCCAAACACGAATTATGTATGTAAACCTAAAATAAACTATATACAACAATTAAAATATAAAAATAAAAATAATAATAATAAAAAGGCAAGTAAATAGCAAGTTTTAATTTAACTTACCTAGTTACTTATTTGAATTTCTGAGCTGTACCAGAATTTGCTAAACAAGTTACACACACACACACATATATATATAATTTAAAGTAAAGTAAAAAGAGAAAACGATAAAAGACCTATGTGGTCAAAAAATTTACGCATTGTGCTGCAAAATTTAGAAAAAAGTTAAAAGAAAAATCCTAGTTCGTACCCTAAAACGCTGCTGAAATACTGTGGTTCCGTGAAAACATTATCATAAGGAAAATTAGTTGCAATTAAATGTGCTACAAGAGGGAAAAAAAATACAACATTTGAATATTTACAAGTAAAAATCAATACTAACAGTAAGTAATATGCTAAACTAATTAAGGTAAACTTAAAACATTAGTAAAAGTACTAACAAATTATTTGAGCAAAAATATAAAAAAAATATAAAAATTAAGAAGTGGTAAATGGCAGATTAGCCCAATTCGAATCTCATTATGGCACATCAGGGGACATTATTTTTTAATGAATTTCGAATCGAGCTAACTCCATATCGCGTTTCGCCGAAACAGACAATTGAAACTGTACGTGAAACATTTTTTAATGAATTAAAAGAACTTTGTCAATATCTTTAATCGCAATTCTCTGTTTCAATTTCTCGACGCGTCCGTTTGAAGAAACACATTAAGGTGTAATAAAGACAATAGACAATGGAATGGTAATGCCGATGTACAAAATAAAATAAATAGTGATTTGCTATTAGTCAAAATATACAAGATTTTATGGGAGGACCTACTAGCTTAAAGAGTTAATACTTTGTAAAAGTACCAAAACTTAAATTTAAAATTTAAATAATAATAAAACAGAGGAATTGAAGCAAGGGTTTTGCTAAGACCAAAAATTTTTTCAAGAGGAAAAATATTGTTTAAAACCAGACCTGGAGAGGCGCCGTCTTCATCGTAGTAAGTACAAACTCCAAAAGGGGGGTGTCAGCCCCGAGCAACCACACTGCTAACCAACAAGGCAGGATGATGTAAAAAGGGGAAAAAACGTCACTAGGAAAGAACCAATATATATATGAATACTCATGAACTTAATCTGTTCTTTCGGGAATGGTACCCGAAATAAAATTTCCGGTAAGCGATAGTAGCTTCAAACAGAAAGTCTCTAGCTGTCTGAAAGTATCCCGGGTTTCCTTGCTTTGGTAATTTACATCCCTACTGCCAAGAGAACTGGCTTTTCTTAGAACTAAAATGCATCACTTCGGTTTGTTCAAAACAGTATCCTTTAAAATATCAGGTTCGAAATTAACTGAAGAGAAATTCATTCTTAATTGTAGGTCAATAAAAGGGAAAAGAGGGTTATCTTTCAACTGAGAATAATGATAATTCGAATATGAAAAACTGATATAGTCAATCCTTATAGTAAGAAAATCAGTAGAAATTTTAACATAATTTCATTATCAAATACCAAATGAAGGTAGAACATTAATTTATTGCGTGAAATGCAAATACGAATTTTACAATTCAGGTAATTTTAATCTTTTCATACAGCTGTTTTCAAGTGATACACTTTTATGAAAAGCTGAAAGTCATCTGAATACAGCAGTTTTAAGCAAGAAATTTCGTACCATTTAATTATGATTTAAATTATAGAAATTCGAAGCAGTTAAATAAAGAGTACCTCGTTACCATCATAGCATATCTTAAGATTGCAAAGGTATTACATATTAATTAAAAGTAGATTTAAAGAAAAGCTTCTTCCCTTATTCCTTCGTACACTCGTACTGGTATTTGATTTCAACCTGATACCATTTTCTCAGTGCCTCTATTTAATGTTTCACAACTCTTTTGCGTTAATTATCAGAATATTTAAAGTAAATGCACTAAGTTTCATACACTAAAAATACATGAAACCAAAATATCTTATATCTTCCAAGAAAAGTTATGTATATCTGAAAGGAAGAAATATTTTTTATTATAAAATCCATCAAATAAATAACAGATCTATTTCTTTTTCCATTTCCGATTATAAATTTCTATTCTTTACCTTTGAGTTAAATGGGCACATAAACAGAATACTCACGTGAAGAATAATGATAAAAGTAACTAGTTAGATTAATGAACTTAGAAGCATTCATTACGGTAAATCTGAAAATGTTCATGCTTGCTATATTTAATGTTACAGCAGAAGAGAGAAAAAAATAAGATAAAACAAAATGATTAAATGAATATCTATGCAAATTAGGAAATTAATACACAGCTATAGATTTATTCTGCAAATTGAAAAAAAAATGAAAAAGTTTATATTTTGATAATTAAGATAAATTAACAACAGTTTAACCAATTTAAAAATTCCCTGTTTAATTGATATATGATTTTTAACAAAATATTAATTATATAAATTTTAACACAAATAAGAAGTCGTAACGACTGAATATAAGATGATAAATTTGTTTAACTGGGTTAACGAAAGGTGATTAGGTAAAGTGAGGAAACATGGGGATAAATGTAAACTTAAAGCTGACAAAATTTGCAAAGTGACTAATAAAAGTATTTTATTAAGAAAAAGCTTTTATTAGTGTGGTGTATAAGAAGTATTTTGTAGCGTTTCGAATTCCTTTATTTCAAGTATTACCAATATGCAAAGTTCAGCAAAATTATCTATGACGTAGGATGGTATTTTCCGCATTGAAATTTTACTTGTTGCATGACTAGAATAGTTTTGGACCATCACACGTTGATTGTAATATTAGTATTAATTATTGGCGTCAGTATTAATTACTAAGGCACTGTAGTATACAGAAAAAAGGTTTTGTTCGTATGAGAAAATATATAAAATTTCTTCTTTCGAATAATTATTTCGCACTCTGATTCGAAATCGAATGTTTTTACTGCTACTTGGTCTCATTAAAGTATTAGAACCTTATGAAATCAAATAATAACTTTCAATAGTCACTAAATCAGTACCTCGACATTGAACAAGAGATTAATCCCTAAATCAAGTAGCGTATATGATAATATTGTATAATTTTCTGACGCGGAAGTGAAAATGAAATTAGCATATGCAACTAGACTGGTGTTACAGGAGTTATTAATATCTTATGGTTGTTAAGTTCTTTGATTTGAATTTCGAAGATAAATATAAAACTAAATCAAAACTATGAAAGAAATGTAAGGAAGATTAAGGAAAAGTACAACTACATTCATAAGAAGTAATGAAGAGTGAGATGCCTTGTAAAGTAAATGAAGTACTACGTCTAGTTCAAATGTGGGGTGCCTTTGTGGACAGAAGAATTAGGTAGATAAGAATTACTTCTCTATTCGAATTAATATCTAGATATTATTTTAATTTAAAAATGGAGACCAGCAGGATCTTGAATAAATATTTTTTAAATTTAATATTATACAAAATTCTCTGAATTAAATAACTTCTATTTAGTTTTAGAAAACGAAATATCGCATGTTGTTTTTTAATGTATGCTTAATATTTTATTCTGCAGCTGAATAGAAAGTTTTGAATTTGAACCGACTATGTAAACAAGAAATGAAACTATGTGTATCCAATGGCACCCCCTACCAGCATGTCAGGTGCTGAGCCCGTATGACGGTGATGAGTGCATACTGGCAAAGTTCGTTCTTCTCAGTGCCTCAACACATGGATACGTCAATTATGATGTGCGCAGAATCGGTAGTCGTTTGAAAATACGATGTGGTGCTACTCCTGTGTCCAGTGTCGTCGTTCATCATCCCGCTGTAAGCGCCCCTGTCTTTGCTGCAGTGTCAGGCGAAGCCTCATCAAAGGCCGCCGTGCTGACAGTCCGTGGTGCTGCAGACGTCGTCACAATATCAGTGCGGACACTTGTCATCCTGCATCCAAGTTCCTGACTAAGGTTATTTTGAAATTCTGTACAGCCCTCCTGAAGCCATCGATTACATTCTTGCCTGATCCATATCAACACGAGCAGCAAAGTCATGGAACTATAAAACGGCACTTCAGACAAGCAAGATTATGACGCGGTTGAATTACGACACGTACTGGCATGAGGTGTTGCTTCTTATACGAGGTACAAAACGAACTTTACACACAAAAATAACGTACAAACGTGATTTCCGAATGAGAAACCTGCTGTACAATCTTCCCATTAATATACTGTAGAGTCTGGTTCTTTTCGGAGCCATCAAAATGTAGACCCTACAGAAGACGAGAGAGCAAGTTCTCTTTATGTCTTGAAAAAACAGATAACCGCCAACGAAGGTTATAACAACCTTTTTATTTTAACTAAATTGAACAGAACATGCACACACTTACAAACTAACCGCTACTTATGGCGAAGTAACTTAAACACAAAATAGTATGTACAATAAAACTGAATCAAATTTTAACTAGACGGCTGGTTCCTATTTCAATCTAAATCAGATTTATCGACGGCACGCAGCAAAGACGAGTCTGAAATATTAAATAAGTTAAAAGTAAGTGGCTAGCACAAATATACAACTACAGAGCTACTTACAATCACGCAGCATAAACTTGTTCTCAGCATAAATCGCTCTACTCGTAATTAAATCTTCCATATCCAACTCTTCAACTCTACTACTTAAATACTATTTCCGAACTCGTTGATAGTTTGCATATGTGTCATTTAAATTTGCATTCTGGCAGGAAATTGAAATCGGAAGGGAAAGGAAAGATTCTTAAAATAAAAATAATTGATTAGTACAAAATAAGGTCTTTACAATACAATGTAGACTGTGTTACTCATGCCCCGTTTCTGCACATGCGGTGGTGTGCTAATCATTTGTATTTCCCAGCATGTATGGTACATTTCATGCATATTTGAAGTTTATGCATGTAGTCTTCATTATGTAGCAATTTTGATGGCCAGCAGTGTACTGTAAAAATCTGAAGTTATATCGATAATGAGAATAAACACCACAATAGCAGTCAAAATTGAATAGGTGAATTTATAGACTACGTTATGTTAATTAACCAGTTATTATTATTTCGGTCTTTATTATAACTTCTCCTTTCCATACTCCTCACCATATTGCAAATTAGTTCTGTGTATATAAGTAAGTTGAGGTTTTTGGACATTGAGAAAGAGAGATCGTTTCTGGCGTTTGCGCACTACGTGTTCGGTTTCTGCCAGCTCTAGCAGTTATAATTATTCGGCATTGCGTTTCTCTCGCCGCCGATTAATCTGATGCGCTCGGTAAATTTATTAAGGCAGCTTATAACTTAGCACTTGATTGTGTACTCTTAGATTACTGTTCAACGTTTAGATTTATTGAGTGTTTTTATTTTAATTTGCATTTCCACAAGCTGTGGTTATTGTAGCACAAAGTCGTGCTTTTATGTTCAGTGTTCTGTTTAAACAAAAAGACTGTTTTGATAAGCTTCCTAAGACTTTGTCGTTCTGTCTCAGACATAGCGATAACTCGCCTCACTCTATTAGGATTATAGGACTAAGCAGTACTGCCATGTCAAGTATAACCCTACAAATCCTATCATCATCGTAAATTCTAAGACTGCTATGAAAACATCATAATGAGGAATCATAGATGGAAGTGACTGCATATTATTGAATTATTTGATTAACACAAAGTATACAAATCCCACCTATCTAAGCTCATTCGAAGATTGATAGGAGTGCTCCAGGGAGCACGAAGAATCCACCGGTGACATACTTAAACTTTCAAGAATAGCTTTTAAATATTTCGAGAAAAGTATTGATCAGTTATGAATATATTAATAAAAATCTTAAAATCAAAAATCTATAAATGGGATGGATTAACAATAAAAAAGAATGTAATTGGCACTCACTTTTAAGCTGTATGGGGAAACGTGTATGAAAAGGCTAGAAGAGAATTGTTATCTGCATAGAAAAATGAAGCAGTTCGGATAGCCATTGTGCGGATTTCGTAAAAGTAGATCTTGGAATGATCTCTGTGAGTTTTTCTTCTCTTAAGATTGTTTTATTGCTTCAAGTTCAACGCTTAATTTTTAATTTCCTCATCAGATAGTTGTCCAGTGCGTATCTAAACGTTCTTATCTATATTCAGAGTGTTTTGAAAAATGTAGGTCTTCAGAAATTGGGGTGTTTCTGAGAAGAAATTCTTGCATAAAGATTTCTTCTGCATAGGGATCAAAGTCACTTTGGCATACTTTCTGTACTGCATGATTTTTATCTTTAACGAGCTATGTGTGTTAAAATGAGTTGGCAATCTTTGCGTAGGAGGCTTTGTTTCATGCAGTAGCTAATAGCAGTATAATTATCCAAAGGTTGGAGATTATTTCGTTTGTTTTTCCTTGAAAACTGATGGCTCAACTCTCTCAATCACTTTCTATAAATCTCACTGGTCATCCAAGTTTTGATTTCAGTAAAATACACCAAATATGATAACTTCACATGATTAAAATTTACAGACTCTTAGGCTTATGGGAGCGAGAAGTGTCAAAAATACTCAAAATAATCTAAGCTCTATCAAATTCGAAACACGAATTTTCCAATATTAGCTGAACGTGCTAACCACTCACACCATTGAAATACGAATGGTAGAATGCGGTAATTTAAAATCATCTTGATATTTTGTTTTTACCTATTAATAAAAAAGAGAATTTCTATTACGTTGGCTTCAAATAAAATTGTAATTCTTTGCTTAGTTGTTTTTTCACAGTTGCATATATCATCTTTAAAAGGCCCACCAGCGGCCGAACGGTAAAGTCGCTGAACACTGATAGTTCGGTCCGAGGTTCGAATCTCGCGAACGGGCTGGTTGCAAGGGCGTTTTCGTAGTTTTCCCCATGTGTAACGTGTACACGAGCCAGTTTCCGTTAGAAAGTCCTCCACGAAGGCATCCTTCCCCTTAGACAGATAGCCCTCGAGGCTTTGCCAAGAAACGTTATGGCTAGAGTAATTTCGCCATACCCACCCATTTTAGCTAGCGAAAAGCAAACTTTTCTCTTCTGCATTAAAAATATGTCC
The DNA here is from genome assembly GCF_044657685.1 of Stegodyphus dumicola. Classification (NCBI taxonomy): domain Eukaryota; kingdom Metazoa; phylum Arthropoda; class Arachnida; order Araneae; family Eresidae; genus Stegodyphus; species Stegodyphus dumicola. Next base: position 192,139,611 of record NC_140780.1, read on the forward strand.
ATTGAATGCTCCGTCGCAATTTTAGCCTTTCTTTTAACTGTATTATGACGGCATATATTTTGTACTTCTGCACTTTCCTCGCAATCTTTTCGGTAATTCAGACCCTACTTCAACCTAATTTTTTTTTTCAGTTAGCCATTTTCTATCTTGAAATCTCTCAAGTCCATCTTTGATGCAAAATTCGACTTGGGTGTGGGGGTGTTTTTCTTTTAATATTTTGTAGTCAAGTATCTAACGTTTCCTCCAACTCTGAAATTTTCGTTTATCAGTGCTGATAATCTTTACTCGGCGAACTTTTTGGAATCTTGCATTCTTTTACTAAATATTTCATTCATATTTGAGACATGAGCATCCACTTCCTTTAAAATATTTTCCTTAACATCCGATAGCAAACACATTTTTTATAGTTCCTAGTAGGCATAGTTAGGATATCGAAATTAACCAAGCGAAAAAACGAATAACTCACACACAGAAAACCTTCGGTACTAATGGGAAATATTGAAGCTTGAATTATTTATTCCATTACATAGTTATCAATAAATTCTACGCCTATAGGGTGAACTGTTGATGTAGTCTTCCTTGAAGAAAAGACATGTTTTTATTTACAGGGCTTCTCTCGTACTCCTTTCCTGTTCTACAATTCACTTGATACAAATAAAATGTGTTGTAAGCTTCGATTACGGAAGCAAATTTCTGCCCTCTTTATTTACCGGTTTAAGGGATACGAAGGTTGAGAAATTTAATTATTTAATCCATTCAGCAAAATTTATTTTTCTGTGTTCGAATTGTTGGAGTCCAAACAGAGAGAGTAAAACTAAACGAAGATTTGAGTCATAAAAAGAAATAAAATGTGCAAATTTAGATCACAAATCTAATTAATTCTATCTAAAACCAACACGGCAATTCATAAACTGGAGGCTTCTTGAAACGCGATTCTGCTGTATATAACAAATAAAAGTAAATGAGCGTGTAACCGACAAGGTTTATGTTTGGTTTATGTGAGTACGACAAAGCCTCGAAGGCTATCTGCCTAAGGAGAGGCATGCTTTCGGGGAGGACTTTCTAAGGGAAAGGGCTCGTATACACTTTACACATGGGGAAAAACACGGAAACGCCCTTGCAGCCAGCCCCACTCGCGGGATTCGAACCTCGGACCGAACTAAAAGCGTTCAGCGACTTTACCGCTCGGCAGCTGGTGGGCCGTAACCTAGAAGAGGACAATGGACGTTAGGAGAGAAAAGCCTTCTGACTGATGGTGAATCATTATGTGGTTGACAACGTTATATATAGAACGAATTCCAAAATAAATCACTAAGTTTCTAAATAATAATGACACCTTCCGTGGATTAATTCTTCTTCTTTGTGTTTTAAATAATTTCGAAAAAATATCATTATGGTGAAGTGATCATAAAAAATAAAAAATAAATAACAAAAATTGTTTTACGTATATTGATTAATCCATAGCTTTTTTTTGTTCTAAGTAAACGTGTGTTACTGTATCTCTATTAATCAAAATTAGCATAAAAAATTAAGAAAATGCCTGCTTTTATATATTTTAAAATTGCATCGTTCTTGATTATCTATTAAATATAAACAACATTTTAAATCACATTTATAGAAACAAAATGCATTATGCTTTGTGCTACGAAATTTACGAAGTAAAAGCTATGTCATTTAGTTATTTTGGTATACGAGTAGTTATTGTTGGTACAGTAATTAAAAGATTTCATGGTTTATCTATTAAATTGAATCCAGACAAGAAGCAATTTTATTTTATATACGTCTTTAGTTTATTGACCTGCCACTAAGAAAGAGAACCACTATCGATTACTTTAAAGCAATCAGTTCAATAATTCATAAAATTTTAGAAATTAGAGAGCAGAACTAAATTAGAGAGAGAATTAATTTTAAAATTATTAAATTAGAGAGAAGATTAGGTTATTCGAATAAAGAAAAGCAATTAAGGGATATTTGCCTAAGAGGAGAGATGCTTTCATGGAGGATTTCTACAGAAAAAGTGGCTTGCGTTCACGTTACACATGAGAAAAGCTGACCATGCCGCCAGCTCGTTGGCTCGGAAGGGAGCCCAGGTCGAATTTCCAATATTCAGGGATCTTAACCACTCAATCTCTAGCAGGACTAAATTAGGCATAAAAAAGTAGTTTTACTTACAGCTTAAGTGATTTGCCACTGGGAAAGAAAATTTGCATCTATTTGCTTTGAAAAGAATATCAGTTTAAATATTTCTTTCCCATTTCTATTGAATAAAAGGAAGAAAGTTAACTGAGTTGCTACGATTCATTTTTTTAATTACTATTCATTTGTTCGAAAATAAAAAATTTCAGATGATGACATCGTGTATAAATTTATATATATATAATTATATACAAAGTGTCCTACTCGAAAGGGGCTCTAGAAGCTATAACTTTACTGTGTAAATATTTCTCCAAATAGAATCAAATTTGGACAGAAGGCATTTGTTACATGAGAAATTGATGTGGCAACACTGTAATTCGTAAAAGGCCTAGGAAATGCATCAATAGGCAAGTCTGTGAGGTGGTTTCTTTCTTTTTTTTTTTTTTAAATCATGTGCTAATAAAGCAGAAGCTGTCACTGTTTCGTCGCCCCTGACATTTTCCTCTTGAATAATCATTAAAGAAAGGTTTACAGGAACAAACCACACATCCTCGATGAGTTACAACAGAATTTCCGCCGTAAAATCCGTGCACTCCAACAACCAAACTTACAATCTAAGGTTCTGGCAGCCACGTGTGCAAACTTACAACTTCTGTTGAACATCTTGTTAAACTGTGTTTAGAAATTGAGGAAGATCATTTCCAGCTCCCTTTGTAATTTACTTTCATTTCTCATGCATACAGGTCATGTTCAGATTTCGTTTTATTTCGTATTATTCCTATTTTCCATATCAGATTTTGGGTCCGCTTGCCAACGGGACACTCTGTATATATATATGTGTGTGTTGTGTGTGTATTTATTTTACATATATATATATATATATATATACATGTAATATATGTAATATTTATATGTATAAAAGAACTTTAGTTGCGAATGGAAGACCAAGAAATTAGAAATTAAACAATTGGTTTTTCTTAAGAGGAATAAAACCGGTAATAAGCGAATATAGCCAGATAGGTTATCAGCTCTTAATAAAAGGGAAGCAGACCGACTTTTGCACCAGGTTACTTACTAAAGGTAGAAAGAACAATCATGGTAGATTACACATAACCATCCTTCAATTGCTTATCGCAGTAAATGGATTGTTATCATATTCATCACATGCCAGTTTAGAGAAAGAAACCTCATCATACTTTTTGGCACTTCAGTGTTTGTTTAGATTTTCTGAAGCCTGGAAAATGCATACCCAGTTACAGTTTATTGTCATATTTATGTATTCAGTAAATATTCAACTGACTGCAACATATCGAACATGTAAGTAATGTAATGTAGTAAATTTTAAGCTTACTTTAAGTAAATTTATTCAATTTATTGTTATATGCCCTTTCGCATTTACTAGTTTTTGCAGTTATGAAGAAAATGTCACAGTTCTCTACAGATTTTATCCAATGGCAATTTTTGTTGCAATTTTGTCACAACATTGAGTAGTGAATATGAAAAATTCTTAAAAATCTGTATTTTTACAGCACTGTGTTCTATAGCAGTCCACGACTGCAATTTGACCGATGTTACGATGCATGTTAAGCCAGATGCATACTCTCGTTAACAAATATTAATAGCTTACGCAAAAGTTCCTTTGTACTTACAGCTAATCACACAATTTTTCAAAATTGCTGGAATGAACCGCAATCTCTTTAATAATTATTTAGATATTAACTTTAGAATGAAGAGTAGGTTTGTATCTGACGAGTAGCTTATAGCTCACATGAAAATGTATTTCATCACCATTCAAATTAGTATTAGTTTTTAAACATTAAATGCATCTGATTTTTAGTTTACATAAATTATTTCTTTTTTACTTGATGTTTAAATAAGAAAGTTTGTCTAGTTATTGATTAATGTACTGTAGATGTCATCATGTTTACGTCGTTGCAAATTCAGGAAAAATGTGTAATGCCCTGGCCGGGATTCGAACTCAGGACCTCCCGAATACGCGACGATCGTGCTTCCAATTACACCACGAAAACCGGCGGGAAGAAGGGAGAAAATACCTCATAGTACCAGGGATTCTCAACCGGTGGTACGCAAAGAAGCAAAGTATTTTTAATTATTAAATTAAAAAATTAAAACCCCAACATCCTGATTGAGTTTCTTCCTCTAACACTCGTAAATTATGCGATCTGAGCTTTGTTCAAGAGTGGTGGTGGTGGTAGTAGTACTTTGTAATGGTGGTGCTAAAGGTTTTCAATTTTTGTTTAGGTGGTACGCGTTAGTGAAAAGGTTGAGAACCGCTGGCTTTAACTATACTGAGAGTTTGGCACTTTCGTTTCCTTTATGTTCTGAAACCAACATCAGATGTAATTGAATTTTACGTATAAAATGTATAAGCAAACTACACAGCTATAGATATTATGAGTAGTTTAAAAACATTTCTTTGTAAAATAGTAGAAATCTTTTATATTAATTAAAAGGAAAATTATTTAATATACACTGCACGCAAACATTTACAGGGTATTATGATTTGTATATAAACTGCTAATGATGAAAAGTTTTAATAGCTGATATATAATACATAAGTATTGTAAGACATGAGAAAAGGAAATTACGCATGGGGCAAGGAATATTTAAATTTTCTCTTGTTTTTTGTCAGAAAACAAAAAATGCATGTTTTGTACAGGGCGTAAAAAAATAAAAATAATTGCGATTTCTCACTTAATAAATGATATAATTTTCCTTAGCCGATAACAATGTTGCATATCCGTGAATCTTTGGGTCAATGAGGTTATCAAGAAGGAACTGGGGTATTCTCTCCCATTCCTGTAGAAAAACGGTTTTCCTTTGCTGGACTGCATTGGAGAGTGGTGAGCGACAAGCAACCCTTCTCTTTAGAGTGGCTCAAACATGTTTGATTGGGTTCATATTTGGAGAAAGTACTGATAAATCTATTGGAAGAATTCCTTCGACTGAAAGGAAATTGTCCACTAGCCAAGCAAAATGTGATTTGTTTTATCATCTATGAGAATGAATTCATCCCTATTGCTGCAACATAACAAACCACAAATGGTCTGAACTCCTAAGTTTGTTAAGTCCTCAGTAATCCATTTCTAATAATGTGCAACTCGGTAAGCGCATTAAGACGTCCCAGACCATCAGTCCGCCTCCACCAAATCGGACATTTTTTAACACAAATGCAGGATTGTTCCGAGTGCTACATTTTCTTCCAATGATAAGTCTCCTATTGTCAATTTTTAAATTAAAGCGAGTCCTCCTGAGAAGAGAAACACTCCTCCATTCGTACAGAACCTATCCACATTAGTGACCCTTTTATTAAAACGTCAACTTAACAAATTACGCTATTCGTGAAATTAGCGGAACAAGTCATCGTTTCTTTCGAGATTCAATAGAACATCAAAGTGAAGGTAAAAATCAAGCAATTAATTAATAAATCCACAAAGCAAATTCCTCCTATAAGCTTTGGCTCGGGTATTCTAATTATGCGATCAAAACACGGCTAGCAAAAGTTAAATCCAATTGAGGTAAAGCTAAGAGCTGAACGAAAACAGTTTGTAGAAAGTCAACGGTAGCTACCCAAAGCTCTCTGTTAAATTCAAGAATTCTGTTTTTATGTACATGAATCAATTACATCTATGTGGGAGTTGATGAAAGTAGAACAGGCAAAAAATATAAAAATAATAAGAAAATATAAAACTAATATAAGGGGTTAATGAACGAAAACCCCTATATTTTTATTTCATATCCATTTGAGATGATCGTACCTTCTGCGAACAGCTCGTTGGTCCACAGTTAAAGAAATGCAGACTATTGGTCTGCAAGCACATAAACCAACAGTATGAAATTAGTTTCAAATAGTTTAAGTTGAAATACGGATGTCAGTAACCTTCAAAAGGTGCCATTTCGAAAGAGTTGCATTCATACTGGGGTGTCTTCTGGCCATTAGTGTTAAATACATATCCTCTTCTTGTGTTGCTGAACGTCAACAACTTCTCTTAATCTTTTTCTGACCTTTCCGCTTTCCTGAAACTGATTCTATAGTCTCTAAATGATATTTGGCACATTTCAAAGGCTTCCACTAAAATAAATTGGCTTTGACCAGCTTCGAAACGATGACAGTCGCACAGAGTTTTCCATTCCGACTAATTCATGCTGTCAAAACATCTTATTCACTGCTAGGAAGTACTCAGCGTATATCAATTGCTTCTAATCGCCTCTTACGTAAAGAATACTGCAGGTTGATTTTCACTTCTTATCAAAAACGCATAATTTGCGATGTCACAGAAAAAATGTACATACTTTGAAGTTTATAGGCGTGATAATTTTAATTTTTCATCCTTTTCCTTCACTTTTGTCAAAAAACTAGTCAGTTACATAGTTGTTTCATATGAATCCTCATATGAATGGAACGCATCGGCTTCCTCCTAGATGCTATGCGAGCTTCGATGGAATGAAACCAGCCGTGATATTCGATAGCAGAAGTAAGTTCTTCACAGTCGTTCAGAAAATATCAAATGTTACGATACTGCTAAGAATCTAGTACATTTTACTTAAGTGAAATGCGAATTTCTAGTTGCTTGATGACAGAAAAATATCAGATGCTACATATTAAATATGTAATCATTCATATAATGCGAGGCAATGTTACAAAAAGAATGTTCTCGTAACTAACGCGTAACTTATAAGAGAAAAGAATATATTTATTATTTTATAAATTATAAGTATCGCTGTAGTTAAATATTATTATTATCTATAATTAAAAAAAATGTGTCAAGAAATTTCCTTTCTTTTTTATAGTACTCCAGCAATTAATAGGATGATGCAATAAAATGCTATCATTACAAGCTGCACTTTAACTGCTCTCTCGACTTAGTTGGTATTTAGACTAATAATAAACTAATCTTATACCAAAGGAAGGAGGGAATTTTTAAGTATGAATTTGTAATGGTTTAGCTTAATTTGTTCACGCAAAGCATGTGAGGGCTCATTGCCGGCTCAACGTATGGACAGTATGAGTACTGTTCGGAGGTCTCCGAGACTATAGAGATATATTTTACGAAACTGATTGTTGTTCTTAAGAGTATGTATCTGTGGGTGTCTAATATACTGAAAGAATAAGTCTCGGATACTAAAAAAGCTGGGGCCTCCAGAATTCTGTTAAGATGTTTTCTGTAAGTTTCTCTTTGCGAAGTCTATCTATCGAGAGGAACAGCTTCATGAGAAAAAATAATTTGTTTTGTTTAAAACAAATATCGAAAACTTTCTCAACAAATTTCGCCCAAGAATCGAACCGAGGCCGAAAATACCGATATTAAGCAACTTTAAAACTGATAAACTAGGGTAATTATATAAATGTATCTGGCCTCGTCAGAATTAACCCAAAGCATAATAATGTATTTTCCCTTGGGATAAATATAGTTTAATTGTGTACATATAAATACTGTTATTAAAATAATAAAATAAATTTGCATTTAACTTCTAACTACTTTAAAGACTTCATATTGATATTTTGAACAATTAGCTATTATGTTTCAGCATTGTTTTTCCAAAACTGTATTTAAAAAATAAATTTAACAATTATTAATAGCTAAATTCAGCAGTACTTCATAACATATGACAACCAGAAATCATATTCATTTATGAAGATATAAATTATGAATGTTCTCATCATATGTGGAGAATTTAAGGATATCTTATCGAAAATCTTTCAAAATCTTTTAGAGTATATGAAGGGAAATAAAATATCATGTGACGGAAAGTTGCAATTGTAAAAGAATCTTAGCACAGTTAGTAGGAAAATGAAGCATAAAAATACTTTAGACAACATGTGTTCTGGCGTAATTGGCATTATGTACATATTTGTCATAAAATAATTATCCATTTCCACTAATGCACTCTAGAAGAGTAAAATTCACAGTTCTATTACAGGATTAACGTCATTAGAATCCGTTATACATAGTACCATTTTAAGTTTCATAGTTCGTAGGTGTTTTTCAGCTGTACCACTGATTCATACTGATTCATATTATTACTACTATTATAAAATGTGAGAGTACTATCAAATGCATTACAGTTATTCTCAGTCGTCTAACGCTTTAATAAAAGAAATTAACGTCACAGAAACAGGGAAATTTTGTTTCCAGTCGCAGATACAGAAAAAATAAAATTAATATAATAATATATTTATATATATTTATACATCGTACATCATTTTTCATCTTATTAGATTTTTGTTTCTTTTATGTTCTCATTGCAGTTTCAATGCTAGATTTAGGAAGTTGTTCTCGTAATTCTGTCTCAATAACTATGGAATCTATGACTCAGAATTCATCGGGAATCTTAGTGTCATCTTTAAACAATACATATAAACCTGGACTGCATTGCATTATATCCTTACGACCACCTATGTCCTATGGCATTGTTATCAGCATCAAGAAAATTGATTTGGGTCGACCTTCTAGAAACTATGAGAACTGCCAAACATACTTAGAGGTAAAAATATTGTTGCTCATTTTGCAATTTTCTGCGTTATTAATTTTAACATTTGATAAAATATAATAAAATAAAAAAAATAATGTACATCTGAGCTTAGCTTCTTACTGCAATTTAAAGCTTTACATTTAACGACGAATTTTGTCACTTGTTCAATCCTTTTAAGGTTTTTGTATGTGTATTTATGCTTTTAAAAATGTTTTTGTTAAAAGAAAAAAGTGGATTAAACAATTTTCGACATGCTATATGTTCTGTCGATGCAAGTTTAATAACTTAAAATATAAAGGAAGAAAAATTAGGAAATTAAAAACGTTTTAAATTTTGAATCATCTGATATAGTGATAGTGCTATATATTTGTATCTGCCCACCTGTTGCTTGAGCTGGTATAAGGAATTTCTATTAGTAATATTAAAATTAATGGCCTAAAATGGCAATATTAAACAGTTTTATGTTTTATATTAACAGCTCATTTAAGTATAAACTGCAGTTAATTCAATGCTGACGGGCAAACGACGTTAATACAACTTTGTTTCCCTTCCTTCAGCAAAAGTACAGTTTTTGCACTCACATTTATGCTTTACATCCTCATGAGTTATAATGACTCAGTGCTTTACATAAAGATGCCCGCATGATATAACAATTTTTTTTAACTTTTATACAAATTATTACGCTCCATCTATTTGTCATGTATTTCATCTCTGATCTAAATAGCATTTCAGTATAAAAAACACAGTTTTAAATTTGTTTATAACGTTCCTAAGTGCTCTCAGGTTCTTATCCTTCAAGGTCAAGTGTTTTTGTGCTTCATTTTTCTGATAGCTTGTACTTCAGTGGATTTGTTTTCGGCCATATCAATGCGAGTGATGCAATTCCCTCTCCCATTCATAATTAGTTCTATCAATTATTCAGATAATGACTTGCAGTGAAATGTAAACAAACTATTCTTACTTCTTAAAAGGCTAGTTAAATGATTCCAAGATGATTAAGTTTTCCTTTTAGAGACAGAGCGATACTTCACATTTAGACCAATGTTAACTAAAATAACGCGTCGAAGAACAGATGTGAAAGGTACTTTACTAACAAAAACTGGCGTAAGTTGCGTAAATTTGCAGGACTTATTTCGAAGGTTAAACAAAATACTCTTCAGTTGCAGGAGGGAAATTTTTAACTTTTTACTCAGTTTACGGTAATTATTGTTGCTACAATATCTTTAATACATTCAGACCATTTTTAATGTGTCATGTAGAAGTTATAAGTTTACGACGATTATTTGTCAAAACTTTTAATGCTATTGTATGCAAGAGCTGATTTTAAATGCATAAAGTAATAAAATATTCATAAAACATTCTCTAAGAAACACGATCCTTTGAAATTCTGTAGCTAATACTTGTAATGAGGACTTGTACGGTTAAGAATTCCTTCAATACTATGTAATTCTTTTTTGTACTGAAAAACCGTTTTTTATGTTATATCCCTTCTTGCATGTTTTACAAAGAAAGATGTGTCCCAAACATCTTTTTGAGAGATGATGATGAGAAATATGATGTATGTGAATTTTCTAGAAATCCATTCAGAACTTAATTTCTAAAATTAGAAGTGCTGGAGCTCTATAGAACGCGGTAGGAAAAAGTTAACAAAAAATAAATTAAGAAAACATTAAATAATTTATAATGAATAAATCAATAAAATAATAAATAATTTATAATGAATAAATCAATAAAATAATAAATAATTATAATGAATAAATTAATAAAATAATAAATAATTATAATGAATAAATTAATAAAATAATAAATAATTCATAATTTTAATTACGAATAGCAATTAATAATTACAATTGTGATTATATTAATAACTAAAATGAGACAAATAAAAACTTATAAATTTAGCTTAATTAAAGACAAATATTTAAATAATAGATTATAACATCAAAACTCACTTTATTGGAACATCAACCTGAATTACAAATTCACTCAAAAGCTCAGAAATACCAGAACTGAATTTAAGCTGAATGGAAGCGTCTGAATGGACGAATGTATTTTGACGTATACAGAAAATCGTTCTTTAGGATTTGATCCCAGGTCGAACTACCGGTATTCAGCCATCTTACCCACTCAGTAACTGGTGAGATGAAGAATCACGAGATGTTGGAATTTCATGGGGAATATTTTTTGCGCTAAACAAAAGAATTTTCTTCAATAGCTTCATCGTCTTGCTTTGATTTCCTTACTCCATGGAAAGTATTGAAACATAACAATATCAATTAAATTATGATCACAGTAACATAAAAAAGAAAGAATTCTTCATTGAGAAAGAAATACTACATTTTTCTATTTCTGTTACTGCTTGGGAAGATGAAACGGAGATGTGGAAAGACTGTCGCTTTGAAATTTTGCAATTTGTTCTAAAGTACAGTCTCCAGAAAGCGACTCTTAGTAGTAAGGATAAGGATAAGGAACGGGGGACGTGGTCACTATGCCTCTACCATACGGTTAATTAGTATAGCACCACGTCCACCATGATCTAGAGAACCCTTAAGACAACACTAATTCAAATACGTGAGTGCATTATTGAAAATGAGGGATTGATTACAAACAATTGTGGTATACCTTGGCAGTAAAATTGTTGCATTTGTGTAAATAACAAGTTGCATTTGTGTAAATAACAAGTTACGATAAAGACAAAGATGTAGTGATAATCTGTAAAGTGCTAACGATTAGTATTCCGGTTGTTGCCATTAAAAGAGGATACTTCCTGCTGTAATGGTCACTCCAGGGTCATTTATTCTGCTGCGCAGAGGTCCATGCCGAGACTGGCTAGCTTCTCCATAATTTTGATGAGCTGCCGGCAGAGGTGCTTCTGTTTGACCATGAGCTTACAGAATGCCTGTGTGTTTGTAGTAGGAATACGTATGTGCATCCCGTTGGTCAGAGAGCAGGTAGTGACGTAATGCTCCGGAGTACCCAGGTGACCGCAGCTGCACTGGTCTGTGTCAGTCGTGCCGTGCCTGGCAAAGTACTACGGACTCTTAGTAGTAGTAGAATTTTCTCAGAATTTCTATACGTTTTACTTGTCGTTAAACGAATTCTTCTAAATACAGATTTGTATGGAAGTATCCAGGGCCTAAAAATGTGTGCCTTACATTTAAGAAATCTTATTCCACTGTTTACAGAATAGCAACAGGAGTAATGAAATAAACTTCTAGAAAGTCGCCGGCAATTTTGCTATCAGACAACAAGCAAAAGAGCGCTTTAGGTTGCTGAAATTAACGTTTTATTTCGGAAATAAACACAGAGATTTTATTTGGTTTCCTGTAGGTAATTTTGAAATTTTATACAGTTTTTACTGTGCATTGAGACGGGTGACAAATGCATAGCTCCGAGCTGCAAACGGAGCTCTGGCTACGCCCTTTAGACAAGAATTTTCTCATTCTGAAACAAAGATCAATCGCCGAGGAAGCATCACATGTAGGTGTATTTGTCAGTTCAACTCTAAAAGTCAATTTACATCAAAGAGGATGTATTTGATTTAACAAAACAAGTGATTTTTTTCTTTACTGCTTTAAGGCATGTTCATCTTAGAATAGCATCATCTGCATATTCTCTTTTTCAATAGAGAATTTTTTTCAAAGGAATAATATCCTTTCTCATATTCATGTCAGTAATATATATGCTGTTAAAACAATCGAAGAGTTCTTTTTGGCTAATGATCTTGCAACTATTTAGAGCAACCCATTTAGTAGTTTGCATACATACAGATCAGGTGATAACTCACACTGAAGACGAAAAGGTTAGGCCAATTTCAATCTACTTGCTACTCAATTTTCAGTTCATTTCAAACATACCTGAGGATTTCCAAATGGAATATATAAAACTGCGATCGGGTACATACATGAAATTTATTTATCTGGATTTTTGTAAGCTCTTCTTGCCTAAAAAATATTCCAGCACTTATCACACATTCTTTTTTTATGAGATCTCTTTTTACAATAAACATGCCCTACAAAGAAGAAACACTAAAAAAGAAAAACAAAAGCATAAATTTCTGACGACCATCATAAATATGCACTGGTTTTCACAAATTAAGGAAAATCACAGAAATAGTGATAACTCATTCAAAAATATGCCAATCCTTATAAAATTTGAATATGTTGTCAAATAAAAGTTGCTGCGTAAAACTGCAGTATGCAAATTAGGGGCGCTGTAATCGGAATACGTTACGTGTGAGGTGCATAAAATTGCATATTTGAAAGCAAGCCTGCAAATTTCGCTTTGATATCTAGATAAGAAATCTGAGAAAGCTAATTCGTAACAATGATCTCCTGGTATCATTTTTCCGAAGAATTGAGATAGAGAGCTATTGGGAGATCAGAGGTAGGACAAAGTCAGGTAGATGTGAACAGATGGTTAAATGTGAGTATTGCTGTGATCCATAAACTTCAGCAACAATTTCTAACCACAGAATTGGCATCCAGGAAGTTCAGCCAAAGACGGGCAACTGCTATGACGAGCGTCAATGACCGATATTTGTTGTTATGCGCACGAAGGTATAGAACCACATCTCCGACTCAACACATATCCTCTCTTGCTGCAGCCAACGGAAAATTGGTGTCAACATCAACTGCCTTCACGAAAAAGGTCTGTAAGCGAGGTGACCAGGTATTTGTGTGCTTCTCACGTTACATCATGCAAGGGAACGTTTGAGTTGGGCACGTCAACATGCTCACTGGGCGGCTGGTCAATGGAGGGCTGTTTCTCTTTAGGGATGAGTCCAGGTTTAGCCATTAAAGCTATAGTAGGCGTTATTTGATTTAGAGAGAACCTGGAACCCGTTATCCTCCGTCTTACATCCGTGAAAGAGATTCCATACGGAGAAAGCAGTGTCTGTGTTTGGGGTGGTTTCTCTTTAGATGGACGCACAAACCTCCATGACTTTCCACGTGGAACCGTGAATGCTCAACTGTGCGCTCTTATGCCGGGGTAATAAGTGATAATTTCCTGCTGCAGGACGATAACGCCAGATTGCGGAAGGATCGCATTGTCGATAATTATCTTCAGCAGCAAATAATTCAGGAAATGGTGTGGGCAGCTAGATCACCGGACCTGAATCCTATCCAGCAAGTTTGGGATGCTTTAAGAATATAGCTGCTCTCGATCCTCCTTTACACACCTTGCCACGCTTGCAATGGCTTTGCAAGAGTAATGGATCTCATTTCCTACGGGAACTGATAGACAGCATAATTGAGAGCATCACACATCGCTGTATATTTTGTATTGCTTCTAAGGGAGATCATACTCCGTATTGAAGATAACTTTCCTATACCAAACTGACTTATCCGATTTTTTCACTTTATACATACGCTAATGCTATAATACCGTAAATTCCTGGTAATTTCTTTTTATGTTATTTTATACCTTACTATGTGTTGCATACTGTGGGTCAGTTTCATTAAATTCTAAACGTAACTTTTTGCGTAATAGTCATTTTTTTGATTGTTTGATAACCAGTGTACCTATCGCATCTGTTACCCAGTTTATAAGACTAGCAAAAAACACAAGCCGGACAGTCTCATTAAAGGTGTAATATTTATACTTATTATGTTGCTACATTCATACTAAGCTAAATTCATCAAGATGTTATACTAATAAATAATCATGGATTAAAAATTAAAGGCAACTTTACCTAACGCAATGACAATCTAATTTGCATCGTCCTTTAAAAAGTGATTAAATCCTTTAAAAAAAGATTATTCGATTCTTTAAAAGTGATTATTCATCCTTCAGAAAATGATTATTCGATTCTTCTTTAGTGTATTTATGAAACTCTAGAAAGGAAGAAAGGAAAATAATATAAGAAGAAGGGCATTGGCTGGTGCCCATCATTCACATAGCCCAGAATAATGCTTGATATATTGCAAAGGCATTGTAAAAATAATTGTAAAAATTCTCACAATCATTGCAAAACTTCATAAACACTAAACCTGCTACTTTGAAATAGTAAAATCAGAACTTGCAGCACAATGACTTCAGAGTACTTCTTTTCACACTACCACATCACGTAGGAATAGTATGGAGGCGGAGTGACTCAAAGGAATGTACTAGCTCTTCTCATTTTTATATATCCTACAGAATCTTAGTAACAGATGTGGGTATTAATAATACTTCGTATTTCGAATTTCCAAAAATCTTAGTTGAAACACATTTAAAATTATTCGAAGGTGAGATTGTTTATTTTCTAAAAAACAAAGTTTGTCTATATTTTAAATCGATTATGGAAAAGCACTTAATCAGGGTTATCTCGCCTAAAGGAAGAAATATTTTCGGAAAGGATTTTCTAAAGCAAACTGTTTCGTGTTTACGGAATACTTCAGAAAACAATGATAATAACCATCGACGCAGCCAAGACATCGAACCGGCGTCGACATATTAGGATTCGTTGGTTTAACCCACTCAATCACTGCACAGCTCTGGGGAAAAAAATCGAAAGAAAATATTTTAACTCCCGGTTAATCTAGATTTTTTTAGTACAGCGTTAGATACATGATTTTAGTTTAATGCATGCAAACTTCTTTATTGTTAAGATATTTGCATACGAAGAAGAAGTGTATAAATCATAGTTAAGAGCGTTTGATAAAAACAAATATAAAATTCACAAAGAGTGACAGAAATAACAAGTTTCTTTTACTACTATATATAATTTTGAATTTTTTAAAATGCTTTCACAACTTTAATATTCTGTTTAGTTATATTTATTCTAAAAGGTTTGAATATATTGTAAGACATTAATATTATATAACAGGCACAGCTAAACCACAGTCCCTTTAATGCGACTTGCACTGTAATCAATTTTATTTTTTAAATATAATTTGAAGCAGAAATCGTTCTTTCAAACAGTCAATACTTTCATTTTTAAAGTACATTAAGAGCATAATAATTGTAAAAAATTTCAAATCAAGCCTCATGTGTTAATCGAAAAAAATAAAGGCAAATAATTTCGTTCCTTTGATTTTCTGACGTTGTAATGCTATTTTAAAAACAGAATGGCTGTCTTGAGAGTAGAAAATATGCTATAGAAACTGTAGAAAAAACACATATGTAAGAAGTACGCTCCACTGATGATATACCACATGTCTTAACGGAAGGCAGGACGAATGTATATATTTTTAACTTCATAAGAGGAAAACAAAACATAACTGAAGAGCCACTCTTATCAAAAGAATTACATAACTGAATGATTTAAGTCTGATACCCGTACATCTTCGTATGTGTTGCGAAACAAATTCGAATTATTATACTTAACGTAAAATTCTGACAAGCTGACAGTTTGTTTTAAAATGATATTAAATTGTAACTTGAACTTCGATTTCTTTGCAACTCTCTTCATTACGCCTTCTGTTATTCTACCCAAAGAAAGGTCGCAAGTACTTTTGTTTTCAAATTATTACGTTATTCTTCATTTGAATGAAAGGCTTTTCAGATTAATTTGAAAAACTTTGTGTTTTCTTACGGTTTTAATTTATTTGTATAAAAATACTTTGACAGTTATAATCCGGGAAGGATTTTCAAACCAGGAGAAAATACTTAGTTTTCTATCTGAGGGGAAGGAACGGCAGAAAGAATGCTAATTGCACCACACACACACACAAAAAAAAAAAGCTTTCTTTTTTGAAAAATTAAATTGAATTTAAAAAATTAAGCATAAAAATACACTTTCTTGAATGGAAAGAAAGATTCTAATTAAATCATACAAAATTATTGTTAATTTACTTCAGATGGTTTCTGTTGTTCAAAAGCTACACTCAATAACATAAAAAGCGACGCATAAAGAAGTTATTTAAATGGGACGAAATTGTGTATGCCCATATCTTATGATAGAATATGCAAAGGATTAACTTGACTAGCTGGAGCTCCAGCGTATTATAGTAGAGCATCCGGATATTGTATTAAACAGAGGACATTCCGGTGTTAAGGCATAACTTTCATGCAAATCAGTCCATCTCAGTCCTGCTTCGAATTGAGACCTGATGACCAGCGAAGACGTGTCTAGAGATTCAGGCGAGCGAAGGGGTACACAACTAATTGTCGTCCGCCACGCACTCCGACGGCCAATAGTCATGGTATGGAGTGCCACAGGGATAAATCTTTTAAGTCCTGGGAGTGCCATTTTATTTCATAGCAAATTCCTTTGTTTGTCATTCATGAACACTTTACAGCGGGTGGTACGTCGACAAGATTTTACGCCCTGTAGTGTTTCCCTTCCTTTCACGGATCCCTAAATTTACATTTCGATAGGATAAAGGCCGGCTGCTCACAACACGCCTTTCTAGTGTTTCCGTACTTCTCCAACGCTTTCCTGTCCGGCGGGATTACCAGATATCTCCTCAACAGAGCACGTTTAGGCTCTGATGAGAAGCCGTCTCCGACCGCCCCTGGATCGCGCTGATCTACCTCCCCAGTAGGAACGTGTATGGCAAGCAATCTTGCAGCAGGAAATCTACTATATGCTACCTGCATGAGTCCATATCCAGTCGGATAACAGCTTGCATCAAGCCCAAAAGTGAGCAGACGCATTATAGATATTGTTTATTCTTGTACTTCGTTTTCAATGCATTTACATCACATCTAGCGACTTTTGTCCCTTTCGGCTAATCTCTTCTTAGTACGTAGCTTTTTATATTATATAGTTTATTTTGTTCCTTTTAAAAAGATATGAAAGTATAGTTATGGCTTCTAAAAAATCTAGTTGCAGCTCTTGATTATCCTTATCCCTAAATTTTATCTTGCGGCTGCAGCTGGTTTACAGTTTGGTCACCCTTGCTATATAATTTTGTAAGAGGCATATACCCCGCATGTTGGAATTTTTTATGTAAAAATTTTTCCAAGTCAGAAAAATATAAGTTAATACCTATGGTTCTGTACAGATGTAAATTAAAAATTATTTCCAAATAATTCTATAGGACTGCTATTTATTTAACGTTACCTACGAATAAATAACTTCCGGGAAAAGAAGTTTTACAAAGCTAGAATTAATAAAACATAATTTGAAATAAACAGTGTCAGAAGAATATTTTACTGATATGTCTATGATATAAATACAAAATAATATTACGGATACTTCATATATATATATATATAACAGATCCTATCAAAAATTTTGCACTAACGAAAACTAGAAGAATAAAAGTGTAGTGAAAGGTATATCATATATACTAGTTCAAAATGTTTTATTAAGTTTTTTGAAATAGTTGAGAATAACCAGTTATTTTATAAATAAATTTATGACAGACATTTCATAAATTTATAAAGTCTACAATAAACAATTTAATGGGTTTATGTAGTTTATAAAATGTTATTAATGCAAGGCCCAATAAAAACGTGTGTTTTACTAATAGGATTTTCAACATGGCACTCGACAAACATTATTTCTAAACGAATTAACATTATCTGTAATGAACACCATTTCTAAGAAGAGAATTATCTCTAAGACAAATACACTTTTTGTTGAACCACTGTGTATTACGTGAATATTTTTTAAATCTCTAACTGGTACCTCAACTCTGAGCTGTAACAAGCAATCGGAGTAATTACTCTATATCAGGCACTTCTAGTTTCGACGCTGACCTGAAATCGAAATATTAGCTGTTGTATGCGGCCGTTTCTTGCTCCCAGTTGAAAAAAAAAATCTTTCCTAGGTTATTTTTATTATGAGAGCTAAACATACGGCGTCATCACTTTCTCTGTCAACTTCATTCACTGAATACGGACTGTAAGCCTCTCAGATGTTTCAGAATGAGATTTATCTGAGATTAATTTCACCCTAAATTCCACATGTTTGGGAAAAATAAACATTCTTTAAGGTTTGTTAATGTTTTGAATTTTCACGCATTCTTCGTAATTATTTTTTTTTTCTAAGAACACAGCTCATTAAAACGCAGTTTGCAGATCTTCTGTACAACTTTGCTTTTCAAAACATAGTCTTCCAAACAAAATATGTAAATAGGCTCGTAATATTTTGAAAATTTACTGGTAGTGGAAAGGAAGTGTATTTTTCTTTGAAGTTCTGAGAATTCAGATCTTTAATCAGAATCATCCTGCATATAGCAAGCTAACAAGTCGAATGAATCACATCGGGTATTTTGCAATTTAACGGGTATAGGTCATTGTTCTATGAAACTACTAATTAAAGCTTAGAATTATGATTTATTACGCACTTTAACTGTCTGAAGCAGTTATTTTATGAAATAACTAAGTATTCTACGAAAAAACGGACTTCATACTTTAACGTTACGTATACATAGGAATAACTTGCAGATAATATGCTAAACAAATATAAATTTCTTGAAATTATTTAATTTAATCTGAAAATTATAATATTTTATGGGGCGTTGAAAAACAACTTTACACAAAGAAGCCTCGTACCCACGGGGCTTCCCTGAATACATAAACACTGCTTTGAGTTTTTGTAATAATTTTTCTATAAATTTCTCTTAAATTCTTTTTTTAATAGCTTACTTCAGTAGCTCGCAGTAAAACCAAAAGACTTTGTGGATACAGCGATGATAAATATGAATTCAAAGCCTTCAATTACGGAGGAGAATTAGATGTAGTTTTCCATACATCTAACTCAACGTGGTATAAAAACGCTTTTTTCCAGCTGACGTTTACTGCTGTCAGGAAAGGTGAGATAAATATTTCAATTGTTAAAAAAATTATTTTATTATATTTACGATAATGTGGACGTTTGATATTCCTTCTCAAGACATAGTTTTATATGGTTATACACTACAGTCGATGAACTAATTTGTAAAATTTTTTTTTATTATCGTATGATATTTTTCTTCTTAAAATTAATCCCCTTTTAATGCTAAATATAATTCTACATAGTTCTTGTCTGCATGATGTCTAGCGGGTATCTGAGATATAATTTCTGGATGTAATAAATGCCCAGCCCTGATCGAGATAAAAATTAATCTTCCGACTGCAGATTAGGAGTGGTTACTAGGTAATTAGAATAAAAGATGTACAGTAATCTGAAATTTGATAATTAGTTAAAATTTTACCATTAGCATTGATTTCTAAAGCAAAAGGGGTAATGCATTTCTGAGACAAATAGTGTGTTCTCGGTTCTTCCGGAACGTGTTTTGTATTCTTATCTCTATGCAAAAATTGTTTTTCTTCTTTACTTTTGAATATTGTGTATAAATCATTACAGCAGATAAGTGTTCCGCTATAATTTACTCCAGTGTTGTCGCATAATAACATATAATTAATACAGTTAAATATTAGAGTGCTACATATACGCAAATATGAGAAATTAAACGCACGACAGAATTAATGTACATATCTAGCAAACAATACATAAATTGCATACACAGAAGAATGCACACATATGATCAATAATTAAAGATAACACCAATAATATAAAATTTAAAATACAGTGGTACCTCGTGTAAGAAAATCTTTATTGGCCGCAAAAATTTCTCTGATTGCGAAATTTACACGTGCAAAACTGTATCTCTGTCAAGCTTAAAGTGATTTACGGACTGTAAGCCTCACAGATGCTTCAGAATGAGATTTATCTGAGATTAATTTCACCCTTACTAATTTCAAGCTTAAAGTGGCTGACGTATGTAATGACTGTTCAATTATTTGCTTCAAGAACAACCTTGGAAAATTTGCAGTTACGGGCCACTTCAAAGAGGATACACGGAAAAGTTAGCTATGAGCTCGCCGGGATTCGAACGCCGGATTTTCCAACCACCAGTCGGGTGTTGTACCACTTACATTACGAAGACACGCAATGAGAAAAGCAAAAAATTCCTCGATAAATGAAATAAACACATCACTTTAAAGAACTTATTGAAGCCCTGATTTTTTAAAAAGCCAGATACAGATTTGCAAGAAGGTCAGGAACACCTGAGTCTTTCACATCTATTGCTAAATTATATACACTAATAATATATAGTTATATACAGCGTAATTACTTGTGAAATTGTATGCATACACAGTGTACTTAAATATTTCACAACTAATAAGTTAATAAATTCTTAGCATTTCCAATATCGTTGATGTTTTAAATATTCTGAGAACTTTTTATGACGTTTCGCGAGTTTGGACTGCGCTTAGGAACGGATTACTTTTATATTATCCTGTGGAAAACAGCGACCCGCATGACGAATGCCGTCTTGGAAGGATTGCATACGCCGTGTGAGGCACCGCTTTGCATTAAATGCGAGAAATACAGGTCTTGTTTAAGGTAATTAAATAACAATCTTTACTTTTAACAGTTTCATCAGCACGTTAATTAGTAAAAATGTATAAAATCCTTCTTTTTTCTTCTGATGTAGTACAGGGTGGCGCAAACGGGAAATTTTGAACGTTACAGTTGGCAGCACTGTAGAGCCGGCAGTTGTTTGAAACTTTGCACAATTGTTGTGAGCGCATTGCCATTTAGTAATCATGGATCATTGGAATGGTGCGGAACGTGCAGTAGCGAAAGATCCCCTGATCTTAGTGTGTGCGACTTCTTCCTGTGGGGATATCTTAAAGGCAAGGTGTACCGTACACATCCTGCAATAATCCATGAACTGAAGGAGAACATTGAAAAAGAAATCACTGTCATTCCCCAATATTTGCTACACCGCGCATTCCAGAGTTTTCATAACAGGCTGTTAGAGTGTGAACACCGAACGGGAGCACATCTTTCCGATGTCATCTTTAAAAAGTAAAGAGACACGTTTGGACATTTTTATTGTAAAAACATAAATGACATGCTGAATACATGCACTTTCATTAATAAATTACTAGTTTTATGAATTTATTCGAGAAAATGACGTTATTTCGAAATTTCCTGTTTCCCTACGCCACCCTGTATGTTACTACGTGAGGTTTTTATTATTAAAAAACATAAAATATCCTTATCAATATTACAGTGTTTGGCTGAATAACATTTCATCAAAATATTGTAATTCAAACTTTAAACAGTAATAATATAACAGTAGTAATATAATATTACTAATATTATAATGCAGTACCTTACAATAAAGTTGATTATATAGATGAAAATAGAATATATTCGTTCTTGGCATACGTTTTTATTTTCATATTAATTTGAAAGTTATGATTTCTGTTCGTAAGCAAGTTTTCGGATCACATTACCTTAAGTATTACGCTTTAGTGATAGTATACATTTGGATGTATCCGTCGTAAGAAAATCTTTCGCTTTTGTGAGTCGATATATTGCAAGATTAGTAAATGAACTATTAACTCGAAATTGTTAAAGTAATTTTTTCTCAAATACTGTTTTTTTTTCAACAGGTTTCCTGCGCACTCATATTCATACCTAATTAAGTACTTCAATACAACAAAATTTCAAATGGTATACACGGTGCTCATACTATATTTTTTTAAGTAGCTTAAAAGCCACGTTGAACTCCGTACATATGGCTTTCTTTATTTGAAATATGGATGTTGTATTTACAGCTTACGAGCTATTCATAATATACAGGTTCTGTCCAGAAAGTAATGAGATTGATTCCATAAAATTCGTTTATTTCAAGATAATTTTGCAGACTCTTAATATTCTACAAAATAGCCTCCTCCTGCATTAATACACCGTTGGCAATGACTTTGCCACCCTCTGATACCCCCCAGAACTGAATAATTCCCCAAGCATTCAAGCTTGTCCCATACTAAACGCGCGCTACGTTTTTCTGCATGTTCTGCAGATTGTCAAAGCGAGACCTTTTAAGCTGGATTTTAAACGAGGAAATAGAAGAGGTCCGCTGGTGACTAATTGGGGCTGTATGATGGTTGGAACAACGTTGTGTTTCGCCAAGAATTGAGTCACTTTGAAGAGTGTGTGGCCCGGTGCGTTACAGTGGTGCAGAATCCAATCGCTTGCGAGCTCCGGGCGGACGCGCGTGATTGGATTCCTCGACTTTTCAAGATTTTCTTTGTGCACTATTCCTTTGATGTCAAAGAAGATAATGAGTATAGGCTTCAGTTTTGATTTGTTCATTCGAGCCTTCTTTTTACAAAGAGATCGGGACGTGTGCCACCTTGCACGCTGTCTCTTTTTCTTTTTTTCAGGATCATACTGAAAAACCCATATTTCGTCACCTGTAATAACTCGCTTCAAAAAATTAAGGTTACTTATTACACACTTCAACAATTCACGCGGAATCGAGTCACGGCTTTCTTTCTATCCGTCGGTCAAAACCTTGGAACCAGCTTGGCACAAATTTTCTGTATTGAAATTCTTCCCTGACGATTTGACGCACAATCGATTTCGAAAGTTCCCAACACCTCACAATCAATCGGACACACATCCCATGATCGGAGTCCAAAAGCACTTTAATTTTAGCCATTTGTCTGAAGTTTGAGAACTTAATGAACGCCCAGCGCGTTGTTCGTCATCGATGTCCTCTTTTCGGTCACTAAAGGCTTTGTGCCACCTAAACACCTCGGACAAAGAATTCTTCCCGTTGACTTGCTAGCCTTCTTTTTGGCCAGAATCTCCGTTGACAGTGCATGGCCTTGGAGCATTTTGTGATCGGAGAATTCGTATTTTGCCCTAGGAGAAGTATTTAATACCCAGAATGGTCGCATATATAGGTACTGCAAGTCTTGAACTGTTTCTGCATCCTGATTGTATTATGGTATTGTGTGGTTTTACTGTGGATATCATTCTTGACCCCTTTTTATTTGAGAAGAAACACTCCTTAACGCCCTCAGAGCTGTTCCGTAGGGAATGCCGGCTATTGCGAACTTCTTCAGATGCAAATCACTCCTGCTTTACAGCAACGAGAAAGCGACCTCACATTGGCGGACCAGTGCCCACGTTAGAGATGATCGGATAATTTTGAGAAGTTTTTTGACTGTCTATCTCCTCGTTCTTCGAACTACCAGTTACTTCTGGTTGCGGGGATCTTTGAAAGTTCGAGTCTGTGGAGAAAGCATACGGACTATGCCTGTATTGAAACGAGAATAAAGCAACATTTTATGTTGCTGTAATTTATCAACACACCCTTTGCGCTACTGTTGAACACGCTATAGTTCGCTTTGAACGTTTAATTGACGCAAATAGAGTGCACATTAAAAAATACTGTGATTAAATTAAAGTTTTCTGTTTTCAATTTGTGCTTTTGCTCTTCATGTGCCCCTTTCTCACCTAGTGGTCGAAATTTGAGCTATTACTTTTTATTTCAGTTTTCTTTACCCTCATGTCCGTATAACGTTTATATAGCAAAAGAGGTGTAGCAAAACGGGCTCTACGTAGATCTAAATAGGGTTACTTTAATTATAACTACCCTGTGTATCCATTAGGTGCTCGCTCGGGATAGGGCAGTTAGTGAAGAATGGCCTAATCCTTCAAACATTTAACCATCTTTTTACCAAAAGCGTTGCTCAGAGTGCAGCACAGAGGGTAGGTCGATATTGGTGTCTCGAGAAAAATGAAAGAATACACTCAAACAACAACATCTAACGTGGGAGTAGAAATAATTGCATGCTGGAGTTTGGATTAGCAAGTCAGCCTCCTCTAACCAACCAGAGCGAAAACCCATTAGATATATAATTTAGGATGAGAATGTATTATCGCGATTTAAAAGAGAAATATAGTTGTCTGGGTACATAAATCGGCGTCTAGGTTTACTCACCTCTATTTGGGATCACATGAAATGTTAATTTTTAGTACACTGTAAAAAAAAATCTGTAAGGTTACTAAGAAAACTCATGGAAACTGGGATGCCATGGGTTATTTGAGTAACAGAAACAGGTGTTTTCTTTGTAACGTTACAAGAGTTTTGCCTGTAATGGTTACACATCTTTTTCTTGTAATATCACAGCATATAGTTATGTAAGTAGAACATATTTTTCTCATGTAAATTCCCAAATGATATATCTGTAATGGTTACAGACTGTTTGCGTGTAATATTACAGCAAATAATTATGTAAAAAGAACATGTTTTTCTCATGTAAAATCCCAAACGATATATCTGTAATGGTTACAGATTATTTGCGTGTAATATTACAGCAAATAATTATGTAAAAAGGACATGTTTTTCTCATGTAAAATCTCAACAGATATATCTGTAACCGTTACAGGTTATTTTCTTGTATTATTATAGCAAGTTATTATGTGAGTAGAAGATACTTTTCTTACGTAAAATTCCAATGGATGTATCTGTAAAGGTTTCAGATTATTTCCTTCTAATATCCCATTAAGTAATTATGTGTGTAGAATATATTTTTCATAGATAATACTAAAGGATATGTCTATAAAAGTAATAGATTTTTTTGTCTAAAATGATGCTTATTATAATAAAATATATTGAAATCAAGATGTTTTGAGTAAAACAATATCTGCATGTGTATATCATTATACAGATATATGCAAGTGAAGCATAATAGTTTGGCTTTTTAAATTAGTCAATTTGACCTCAGAATAGCATTAATTTAAAAGATGTGCTTTAAACAGCAATGTTCTTTTTCAAAAAGTAACATTAGTCTGTTGCAGAGTATTTTTGTTTTATGAAGAAAAACTTATGTCTGATATTATTGAAAGGCCTTTCATATTATCATTTTGATTGATTTAAAAGTTCAAATTGATATGCTACTCCTTATATTTGCCTTGTAAAATAGCTGAAAAAAATAGTATGTTTTATTTGCATGTTTTAGTGTCAGTTAATAAGATATGTTCTAGAACTTTCTTTTTAGTAATTTTAGCTAAAATAGACACATGTTGCTTTAGATTTAACTTATATGAGTAAACGTGTTGCATGTTGATATGATCATATTATTACAGTAAAAGACATTTTGTGAAATATTTCTATGAAGAACTCAGAACAGCTGTTCTTCATATTTCAGAAATATGTTCTCTCCTTCTAAAAAATGACATTTTCAGTAAATTAAAGAATTCAACATAGCAATGAACTTCATTTTGTTACTACAAGGAATTCAAAATTTTGTTCATACGCTTGAATTACAACGTCTAACTAATCTTTTTATTCTTATCTGCACTCAGTGTTTGTCAACAGTCTGCTATTGTTTGAAATAATGCATAACTTTTTTACTTACCTTCAAATAGTTTCCTTTGAATTAACAGATAGAAGTCTTTCATTAAAAACCTAAGTCATGCTTTTTGAATAAGCATAAAACTTTGCCAACTGACGTTAATTTTTAAAGCCTTGTTTCCCTTAAAATTCTTAAAACAATTATGCCTTTAAGAAATTTATTTCTAAAATTAATACTTCAGTTTAGCTTAAAATTTAATGCATTTTAATTTTACCTATAACTTTTTACAAACATAATATGTAATAAATCTAAGCTTAATATTTACCATTCCCAAAGTGATACTAAAAAAATATTCCTAGTTATTATAAATTTCGAGATTCGCATACAAAATTGTGAAATAAACATGTGACAACAGAAAACAAACTTTATGCTCTCTCTATATTACAGCATGTTAATTAAGAAGTTTATTGAATTTATAATTTTATTGTGAAATACTATGAAGCACATAATATGCTAATTAAAATACAGAAGTAAAAATAATTTATTACTTAATTCATAAACTTTACATAAAACCTGAAGAAAAGAATTAATTAAAAAATAACATAATATAATTTAATAAACATTTCATAAAAATTCGTTTTGACTGCTTGGAAAAAATGAATGGTTTTTTTTCCCTCTTTGTAAACCATGTCTCCTAAATAAAGAAAAAAACATTTCTTTTAAAATCATAATCATGCTCTTAAAAAGCTTATAAAAATTATTTTAATAGATGTTTTAAACATGTGCTTATATAACACTTTTAATCATATTTCTTTATAATATCTTAATTAATTAAGAACAGCTTAAATTCTTTAAAAAATTGGATTACAGTGAACCGTCTCATTACGACAAGCTACCTCAGTCAACCACTTTTTAAATTTAACCAGCATTCCTCATAAAATAACTAATTAGTAAACATAACTTCTCTAGGATGCCCATTATTATTTAAAGATCAAAATTTTCAGGAATCACGTATAGCTAGCTTAGAGAAGGTTCATTGTACAAAAACAGAATTCAAATATTTTCATAAATGAAGCCACCATAGTTATTAAATATAATATACAGTTTACTTATATTCAGAATTCAGAACTTGAATAAATTTCTCGAACTGTTTTAGCATTCGGAAAATATTATATTTATTACCTTAAATTTCTAAAACAATATTACATATTCGTCCGAAAAATAACTGGGACTCGGACAACATTTTCTCCCTAGCTTTCTTTTAGCATAGGATTCTGAATATGTTTTAATGATTTAGGTAATGTTTGTCTTCCTTAAGGCGCTCACAAAACAAGTTACCCTAAATGTTTTGTCCGCATAGTGGTCATTTTCATCTTACTAACTGATTTGCTAGTGGATTTTGGGTGCATGGTCTATCATTGATGAAACAATAATAGTGAACAGCTTCAAGAAAATGGGGATATCTAATGCTCTTGATGCCATATTCCCACTTATTTTTACTAATTTTATCTTCCGAAAATTAAGAGGGAAAAATTAAACGAATAATTTAATTTCCAAAGGACACAGTCACAGTAGGAATATAACAAATGAAAAGTAATCATGGATAAACTACCACTATCACAATATTATTTATTTAATAGAAACCTCTATTTCAATAAGAATACACATAATTGCAACATCTAATAAGTTATCTCATTTCTTCTTTATAATTTGAACTTCTGTCATTCTCATTGTTGTTCTTGCAAATCCTTAGGCCTCAGATCATACATAAATAATTAGAGAAGGTTGTGGTCCGATGCTTGCTAGGGTGAACATTCAGCTGATATGGCAAAATTGCACAGTGAATGGCAGTTGGTATTTGCTTTCACTATCATAGATCATTTTTTGTATTAGGCTGACATAATATTCAACAGTTAGAAGAGAAAGATTCAACGGGGCAAGTGTGCAAAAGTTTGCCTTTGTTAGTATGACGAAAACAATCATTATGTTGATAACTCCATTTTAAAATCTTGGGATATTCATTTTCTGAATGCATTAAAAGGGGGAAAATTATGTAAATATTTTAATTTTCAGAATCTGTTTCTAAAGCTGGGTGGGGTGGAATATGCAACGCAATACAGTAATTCTGAAGATCATTGCTCGTGGCAGTACAAACTAAACGGTGATAACTTGCATGCTGTAGAAGACACAAATTGCAGTTCCAGATGCATTAAATGCTTTGAGGTCTAGGCAGCAGCAGTGGACAATACTAAGAGTGAAATTCAAGGTATAGGGAAGTAGGAATGAAAATTACTTTTATCAGATAACTTAAATGGTTATGTTACTAAGCGTTCTTATTGGAATGTAGTTTCTTTTAAATAATAATACGTTGATAGTTACCAGTAGTTCATTCATGAATATTTTTGATTGGTTATGATCTTATTGTAATCACATCGTTCAAAATTAAATTGATTGCTTAATTTCCCCCTTGATTTTCATACTATAATATAAAAGGAGGAAAAAAGTCTGCAAGTAAACATAACTCCTCTTTCTCTCTATATATATAGACATGTATCTTCGTGTGCAACTAAGCAAAACAAATGTGACTTTTTCTTCTTTAAAAAAATTGTGTAAATAAATAGGATGAGAATTAAGTTCATTTCAAAGACTTATGACACATGAAATATACATGATCAAAATAAATTAAAAAATTTAGTTCAAATAAATTTTAAGCTAAATTACGTGTTGCAATGTAAGTTGCAATAATTCAGTTGTAATAATTAATAATAACAAAACATCATATTCCCATTCTGCAAAGTATAAAAATTCTTCTGCAAAACTGAAAAATGACCAACACTTTGGCTTATTTGATAACTTTCAAATTCACTCCTTCGTTTGCATTTAGAATTTATAACTTTAATTTTCCACAGAAATTTGTTTTTGATTTTAAAAAATTTCACTGGCATAATTTCATTCTCTTCAGCATATATTAATAGATGCAGAAGGTTTTTGTACCGTACATAATTTTAAATCTTATGTAAACTAACGTAATTAATAACAAAATCAAAACATAGATCAGAAACTGCATAAAATTTAATTAATAATTACTACTAGTGTCACACGAAATGCTATGAAATTAATTAATAAAATAAGAATGAGATAAAATATATAGAATTAATATTCCACATGTGTGAAGTTTGGAAGTTTTACGTTAAATATTTTTTTTTAATTAAGTATTTTTAAAAATGACCCCTTAAAGCATGGGACCTTTCGTAATTAGAACTTGCAAATCCACTTCGCTAGTCTTTCCTAACATTGCTTTTCTTTTATTAACAAGAAATATTGCATTCAGTTATTTAATTTAAGATATAAAAAATAATGCTACTGAAAGGCATGAATACTTACTTAAATTTGAAATTAATTTGGTTGACTTAAAATAATATTTAAAAAAATAAATCTTCATATATACGTCTAAAAATCAGAGCTTATTAATTTTCTTTTATTTGAACGATATCTGAATTCTGCCTTAGTTTGGACTAGTAAATCATTGGGCAATTAAATGCCAAGCTATAAGAGAACTAATGTAGTTTACAAATGCACTGAATTTTATTTCCGGTATTAACTTTCAAAGAAAGTAAAATTTTCTGCATATTTGCATCATTTGGATTGATAGAATATGGCAAAGGCTATCAGCCTAAAGGGAAGTATATATTCATGGGCGGTTTTGTAAGGAAAAGTAGCTTGCATTTCCATTTATTCATGTGTTTATATATATATATATATATATATATATATATATATTTACATTGTTAATGCTAAAATCAATGCTTCATTAAAAATTCATTATTATTTTATTTTTAATACAACATACAGATACAGAATTGTTTTAAATTCCAATAAACAATAATAATTTATTTTTAAGGAAACTTATTTTATGATTTATATATTATATTACATGAATAAGAGAAACATTTGTCAAGAAATGTATTAAACTTGTATTAGCAGATTCATGCTATCCTAGTAACAAGACTATCATACTTCAAAACTGTATTAAAACTGGGCAAAATAAAATCAACATAAATTCTACATTAAATGTTTAAAAACTTATAAGTATGCAATGGTAGTTATATATACAATATAATATATGTTGTCATTTATAAAATATTAATGAAATGGTATTTTTGGAAATAATGCACAAAGTTTTAGTTTTGTTTTATAATTAGTTTAACGAATTGTTAGAAAAATATTTTAGGTCATTTCCATTTTTCCCCTGTTGATATTGGTATATTAAAATATATGGAATAATTAAGTTGAATCTAGTTAGTAAAACAAAACATTACGAAAAGTATGATACGGCATATTTTTAATCAATATAATTACTTTATTTTGAAATTATAATATTTTCGTAAATTAATACCACTGAAAAAAATATTATTACACTAAAGGAATAAACGAGATTCTCGACCGCGTTGTTCAAGTTTTTGTAATTTTACTTCATAACACACTCGTACATAAACATATTAGACTGAATTATAAACTAGGTATAACTAATTAGGTAATCCTAGAAAAAGAATAAACTAAACCTAGTAAGCAAAAAATATATACATTACATTCAGAATTCTAAATGTTTATATAAACGTTTCTCGCAAGGCCTGCCGGGAAAAAGATGTCAAACGTTCTTTGGTCAGACGATTGGAAAAGAACGCTAACATGATTAGTTTTGTTTTCAACAACCACATTACCATTTCAATTAAATACCACAAACAGTGATTAAATTTTGGAATAATTAGTTTTAAATAATAATACGGGCAATTTAAGGCGTAATTTATCGGATGCACAATGACAAAATACTACTATTAGATCTGCATTTGGAATAAATATTTTGCACTCTTTCAACTCATTAGACATTACGAACACTGATATTAATTAATCGCAAAGCTTAAACGTTTAAATGCTTACTCACTACATATAACAGTGCAAAGTGCATGAGAATAATCTGCATAAAATAAACAAAAAATATTTCAAGTAGTAATTGTAAACATTTTCTTACTTACCTGCGCTATACAACCAATATGCATTCAGCCATGTTTTTTTCTGCAACTAGCTTTCAAACACTTTTCTCCTGATTGGCTAATTTCCAGTCAGTCACGTGATTCTTCCGCGCGGCTACTGAAACATTATCTGTAATGCTACAAGCAAATCAGCTGTTACCGCTACAGTTTGCTTTCAACCTGTTACCATTACAGGAAATTCTTGTGTAACTTTTTGATTTCTGTAACTTTACAAAACTTTTGCCTGTAAAGAGCGAACTTTTTTTTTACCGTGTAATCTCTTAAAGCCATAAGCCAGTTTTCAGCACAGATATGTTTTAGGAATTTCAAAGAATCTAGCGTAGAAAAAGAATTAAAAAAAAAAAAAGAAACTAACAAATCTATAGGGAAAGAAAATTAGACAGCGTATTATGAACTCAATATTTTCTCTTAAACTAGTCTATAAATTAACTGGCAGAAATGCACTAAATGCTAATGAAAAGCATGTGCAGAATGAAGTTTTCGAGTGAGAGACATGATATTTTGAAATCTGGACTGATATTTCTAAGGGCACAAAAGTGGAACATATCAATTTAAAATATAATGTGTAGCAGGCGGTGTCTACAATGATAACTTAACTTTTTTGAATTATTATTAATTTTTTTACAATAAGATCCGAAAAATATAAGATTGTCCGTATGTATGGAATTCAGAGTTTATGTACTTCGCATGTATTAATTTTTCTGGAAAACTGTTTAGTTGGGTACTGCAGGTTGTGGATTTTAAGGACTTGCATGGCAAACTCTGGAATAACATATGAACTTTACTGAATATGGAGCAAGTTCTGGGAATATTTATTAATAACTAAATAGACAAAGCTTTTATTATACTCTTTTAATGCTGTTACTGTTATATGATAATAATTTTATTACAATCTTTTTTTAGGGAACGGTTGGTGTTTTAAAGAAGAAGCTCGTTGTTTAAATAAATATTGTATTTGGAAAGGACTACTTTGTGATGGACACAACAACTGCGGTGATCTAAGTGATGAAGTTGATAAAAAAACTTCTCATTGCGGTAAGTTTTCCTTTGTAATAATCTCAGGAACTCGATAATTTAACGAATTATTCATTAATTTATATTGAATAATTTAATGAATAATAATGAAGTTTAGAATATATTCAAAGTAAGATAGTTTATGCTTCTAATGATGTTTCTAATCATGAATAGGTACTCATGCTGTGCATTTTAAGGGCAAGTGATGTTGCAAGTCTAGCATTAAATGATATAAACTAACATTCTATTTTTCTAACAATTTTTAAAAGGTTCTAGCTAAGTTATTGTGTAAAGAAATAAATAATAAACAAATCTTGCAGTTTTCACGATTTTTGCTAAAGAGACTGAATCGTAATCGAGTTAATGCATTTATAAAACAGTATGACTGCTCTGATAGCTTTACAGTTCTGTCAACATTCTCTTAAATCTTGCTATAATAATATTACTTCAAAACACAATGTTGTGACAAATCTGATGGATCTGTGGATCCCATAAATGGTCTTTGTCCAGATCTTTCAGGCTTCAGTTGCTATAAACTCGGAAAAAAGGATGATGGTTACAGATACCGTTTTCCTTATAATCTTCCTAAACTATTTCCATATTAAAAATCTTTTCTGCAATAGGAAACTTAAAAGACTTTTGCTGTAGAAATAAATAATAATCAGCAGAAAGCATTCACCATTCGCTTTGGGTTCGTTTCTTGGTAAAGTAATTCTCATTGTTTTCTCTTTTGTAACTAAAGCCAATGTCTTTAATTAGAAACTCCATTGGGAAAAGCATATCCTTTCTAAAGAATATAACAATTTGCGAACTTAATTAATTTATCTTGTCTTTTAAGATATAGAGCTTTCTTGTCTAGAAACCCTACTGGCAATTCTAATATAAAAGAAAATCATTGATTAAAGGTCTGTGAAACGGTAATTATTCCGATTTAACATCAATTGGGAGGGACAATGATATTCTCTCGAAATAATGATTATTAGAATTATAAGATATTTTCTCCTTCTTTTCCGCTTGCCTTTGTGGTGTAACTGGAAGCACACTCGACGCTTAATCGAGAGGTCCAGGGTTCGATTCCCAGCGATTCCCACTTTTCACTTATCGAGCATAGAAGTAACTCATGTTCCTGCAGTGGCGCCCGAACTAAAAGGTGGTGGACGATTATTGTCACCACCAGGGATTGTCGATTGGGTTTCCTAATCTCCAGTCGCCCTTTAAAAGGGGGAGAATATTAGGCATTTTCTCCCTCCTTTCCCCACGCCTTCGTGGTATAATTGGAAGTATACTCGACTCGTATTCGAGAGGTTAAGGTTTCGAGTCTCGGTGGCCTAATTCGCTAGTGCACATCAGCGTAGCCACTAAGGGAGGTGTTTCGAAAATGGACCAATGAGCTTCTATTGCTCTTGTGACAGTGATTCTTTAATACTGGGCTTATGAGTGTGTGTTGTTTACGTTTTAATTTGCATTTGTTTCAGAGTTATAAATGCTTGGCGTAATAGTAGAAATTCTCGCAGTGCTTTCGCTTTATGAGTTTATTTAATTACTGGCATTTCACTTTCGCAATTTTTATCACGTACTGATATTCGGACTGATGTCTGCGGCGTATTATCGCTCTCGCTAGAGAAAATGACTCAAGATACAATTAGCTTCGAATATTATGCATTTACTAGCATCTATGGATTAAGAGAGTTCAAGTCTATATTTTTTTATTTATTAAGCTGAGAAGGACTGGAAGTGTTACAATGAATCAAGTATACTTGCATTCTTTTGATTTTGAAAGTAAATAACACGCAACACACACACATTTTTATACACACTATATATTTTGAAAGTCTAAATATATATTGTGTATCATCTGATTATATCTGTTGTAACATTAAAAGTTATATATAAATAAATTAAATATATTCTTTGTGAATAAGATAAATTCATTCTGTTTAAAAAGTATTTCTTGTGCAGACAATACATTTAAAACTTAACAGTTATTAAATGTGAAATTTAACACACTAAATGTATAGATATCCAAATAAATATTCATGGCAAATTTAATATGACAGTAGTATCGCAATGTTTTACCTTAGTAATCTGAAAGTCAGTTAGACTGTACTTTTCAGTCTAGCATAATTTTTAAGACGCTTACACACACATATATATAGAGAGATATATAATGTGTAGTGTTTTAAAAGGTAGTTTAATATTGAATTAAAATAATTTAATAGAAATTAATACAGAAGAAATTTACTTATGGAAATAAAGTTTTAAATAGCAGTAAGCAACTGCAGCAGCACGAATGAAATTCCTAAAAGAAACTGAGAAACCATATTTTGATCTGTGGATATGTATTTCAAGTTCTTTTCAACTTGACATAGTATTCACAACATCAAACTAATTCTGATGAACTATGAGTAATTCTAATTAAAATAAAATTCTATTTTTACACATTGTTCGTACCTTTTGGTACAGCTATAATTCTGCTTAAATAGTAGTAATATTTTTAATTTCTAAAAATAAAATTTTTCTTCTTTTTGTTGCATAGTTTTTCTCTCTGCAAAACAACAGCATTCATAATATTTTAAGCAGTATATTTATGTCTGAATAATTAAATGAATCTGGATTAAATGCTATTTCTTCATGCAGATGTATAATAATAATAATATGCAATTTCATAATTTTAATGAAAGTTTTTAAATTACTCTCAATAAATTTCTGCAATTGGATTTAAAAACTGTAAGACGCTTTTTATTCCAAATATATAGAAATATATGTTTTTTCATCTGAAGTAAATGCAGTAACTGAAAGAAATTTTTACAATCACCATTTCGCAATTCATTACCCTTAAATACGAAATGTTACATAAGTGTTATAGAACTTGTAAATTTATGCACATACCTTTACATTACGATATGAAGAATACTCACAAATGTAGTTCTTTGAAAACAGAAACCGAGTTTGATCAGTCTAAGTTTTGCGGGATATCCGAAATGAGCTTGTATTTCTTTCAAATTTTTTCAGCCAGGTAGTGTGAAATCTTAGCAATTGCTTATATTTGATCTAACTTCGCAATGAAATTTTTCTGAAGAAATTGCTTTAATTTTTTTGTATAGGAAATTGCGTGGCAAAATGTTTTCAACCATCTTGCTTAAAGCTCGCCAATGGTCATTTGACATGATAGAAATATTATTGGAAACCCATTGAGCCATCCTAGAAGCCAATCCCTCAGTGGCTATACATATGTGCATTTGTGAAATATGCGTCCTGGCGAGGGCAGTGCACATTTTTCACATCTCCTGCTTCAAAATAAATTAATGACTCCTGAATAAGATTATGATATGACCTCTGTGACACTAATGGGTCAAAATCGAGTTCTGAGATATTTGAAGCAAAAGTGTATGCTTCCTTTTACCACAGTTCTACAGAGCTAATAAGAAATTTTATCTTTCCTTACTGCTTGCCTTAATTGGAATAATTGTATATTATATTATTAAATATTGTATTGTGGTATAATTGGAAGCATATCCCGCTGACAGAGTTCGAATTCCGAAGAAGGCATCGGCGATTATTCCTGTTTCCTGCTCCGAAATAAAATTAAAGACTTTATAAGCTCATTGTTTAGGCCAGACGGAAACATTCAAACTTAGTTTTCAAAACGATCTTCATTTAATTAGAAGAGTAGTTCATCCTTTCTAGGATTTAAAGAAAATCTGAATTCTGTCTGAAGTCATGCATTAAACAGCCAAGAAATACTGACCTTCAATGTTTATGCAATTTAAATTAGGTATAAATAAACGATGATGATGAGTATTTAATAAAACCTGCTGAATTCTGTTAATTATATTTAAACTAGCTAAATTTCTATTATTTATATTCTTGCACCTCGGATGAGTAATCGTATTTAAGCGAGTAAGACAAAGGCCAGACTGCGCTAGATGGATTTTTAGTTTGAGCATTTCAAAACGGCAAATCTTACAAGATATTTATTATTAGATAAAGTTAAAATCTTTAAAAACGTGGTTCAAGATTCTACAAATATCGATAAAGATGGATTGACCATGCCTCGTCAGTACTAGATATTATCAGCAAAGGCGCATTTGAAAAACACAAGCCTGATTACAACGGCCTTTTAATTTGCTTACCTGAAAAAGAATCGGCTCTTTTTTTATTAATGCTTGTTCCCTTCCAGAAATGCAAAGTGGGATCAAAAGTTCAAGAAATGAATCTATAAATCTTGTGCTAAAGCAAAATCATTTCAGAGTAAAAACCTCTTCGCAAAAACATTTCTCCCAGCATTTGGTGATCCTTACAAAGCTCTTTTAGAACCCATTCTTTGAAATCCCTTCATCCCAGGGTTTGCTTTTCAGCTCGTTTAAACAGAAAAACTGACGACCCTTATGTAGACTTCCAAAATTTGAGAACAAATAAAAGTTTGATGGTGGGAACTGAAATGAATATGTTGAATGGGGAAGGACAATAGTTTCAATTTCAGCTGGGAATTAGGCAGTCAAAAGCAGTAGCAGTTTTGAATAACTGCACTTACTGATCCAACTCTTAAATTCAAGAATAAAAATGCTCTTGATGTAAAAAAACATCTCGTCTGCAACCTTGTCTTTATTGTTATCTTTGCAGAATTTCTTGACTTGGATGTTGCTGCAGTAGTTTCTTTCGTCGCAGTTTGTAGACTTACTTTAAATATTTGACCGTATCCTAAAACCCCTTGCCGATTTGCCAAATAACCTTTTTCACATTTTGCCTACCATAAAATATTTGGCTGCGAATAGCCAGATGCATTGGGCAGATCAGGTGATAATTTTGAAGAAATGCTTTCAGCATCTGAAGACGAATTACCTGAAAGCTTACTGGGCTATGGGAGTAACTTCTTAAATGGATTAATGATTTTCAAATTATAGTTTATCAATAAAAGAAAAAAAAATTGCGTCTTTTGTATTTATACTGGATTTTAATAATTTCTGTTTCAGAATGAATGTAAGAAACTCTAAGCGATTCCTTCTCCCCATTTCTCAGTTTTTTATATGGGTTGACATCATTATTTACATTGATAAAATGGGCGAACATAGAAAAGCTCATAGCACATATGTTTGGCTAAAAGAAAATGCTTTTCTAATGCAACAACAAAAAACTTCAATCGAAATTATCCATCTGCTAATATGTATGGACAAATAAAAATTCCAAATGCATTATTGCTTTTTATTGAATTAAAATATACAAACTTGGATCAAAGGTTAATAACAGTATCTCAAGCCAATTCTAGCAGGATATATGATGATATCATTCCATATTATTATTTAGATTACCCTTATTATGTTGAAAGTATTCCAAAGTATAGTAGCAGTAAATGTGCAATATTTTCAGGTATAAAAAAAAGTTAAGTAATGTAAATGAAATTTTTATTCGCTATTTAAATTAGTAATTTTGTTAGCATAAATTTAGGTATTTTGCATAATGAAACTCGAAAGGCTTACGAAACGAACGTGCGCCAAGGTATATATTGGCGAGAGAAAGTAAAGCTCGTGTGCAATGCAGTATATTTAATTTTCACCCTAGCTACTTGTACCTGGCCAAAGGTCTAATCCAATAGTAATTTCTTCTCGTTCAGGTACTATGGCAAAGTATATTCCTGTTTATTTTTCTTATTGCCTCGTATAGGTAAGCCTGGTGATTTAGGACTGATGATGATACTATGTAAGTTATTCTTTTGAATACTTCAATTTTAATGTCTGTGAAGATTATTACTTTATTGTTATGCTTAAGTTAAGCAGAATTATCCTATTTTATTAAAATAAAGATTTCTTAGTTAATCTTTTGACTTATGATTCTTTAATTCTGTGCTTGAGGAAACGTACTCATTACGCCTTCAGTGCTAATGCACAACCAACAAATTTAAACATATCTGCTGTACGAAACCATATGTTTTAATAGTTAAAATATAGTATATTATGTTTCTACGTGTAAGTTTCTAATGCCTCTTCCTATAAATCGTAATTTAGTCATAAAAAATTTTAGTACTGAAATTTTAAAACATAATTACAGCAATTATAATTTTATAAAATTGAATTAATACAACATTTTTATTTTGAGAATTTTTAATTGGAATATTCTAATACAAAATTCAAGGTCCAGTTTTTTTAAATGCTTATAGATATTTTATTAAATCCATTTCAGAAGTGAATTCACCTTGATTTTGTAAATTATTCTAGTGATTTGATCATAAACGTTCTTTCATGATAGTTATTGTACCTGTTAGTATCCTGGCTAATTATTAATAGTAAAGGTTATAGGACATTGTAATTACATGTAATTTGCTAATTTTGCTAAATGTATTAGTAGACTTGTTGTCTGATATTGTGAAATATATATATGACATAAAAGGTTTAAAACACACTTGGCATACACTGTAAAATGATATTTGCTGCCTTTTCTTTGTGAAGAGAGGGGAAAAAATAAATCCCGAAATTAGGTGTTTTTATTTTAATTACTCCAATTTCGTGTCCTGGCAAAGCAATAATATTTGCCACTTGCTTGCTGGTACTATATGTTGCAAGCCTCATGTAAAAGTTATTCAGTGGAAAAAGTGAACAACTGTATCTTAAATAATTAAGCATATTTTTTCTTATCCTCAAAATGACAACCTCAAAGTGACATTAATTCAAACTGGGCAATATCACAGAAGATTTTCCCTATTGTTTAATGTTTCAGTTTCTTGGAAGCACTGCATTGCACCTTGAATACAAAGTTCAAATTGTAACTTTTCTTACGAAAGTTATAAATAACATTAATTTATTAGATAAATTCATAAAAGTGTGCTTTGGCTCTTTCGATGATTTCAGAAACTGTTCCTTATTATTCTGCTATTTTAAGAAGCCGTATACTTCTAAATTACACATTTTTAAAGATAAAAATAATAAATCTGCTAAGTAAAAATAATACTTTAAAACTATCAGAATTGTGGGAAAGTGATTAGTTACGATTTCATAAACGCTTCATTATTAGTATGATACTATAACTTCAGTGCAGACTTAATCACGGAGCACATAGAAAAACCTCCAAATCATTTTGCAGCCATTCCGTTCGAAAAATCCAAATCTGAAAAATGTCATCGTTCAGCACTCGTATCCACTCGGGAGCTAATTGAATCTTCTAGACCATTTTAGTAATCTAATTGAATGCATCGAAACCAGTCTATACATTACAGACAAAATTATCTAATAAGAGCAATGTTTACTCACAGAATAATGAAGTGTTATATTATTTAATAAACTTCTAAATTATGTTTGTTGCAGTGTTAAAATTTCTCGATTCTGATTAATATTTTTTTTACATTTTAGAATCAACGTCAGTTGCAGAATCCCTTGCAGTTATAGTTGTCACTATCATATGTTCTCTTGTTCTACTTTTTACTTCTGCTTACCTCAGAGGATCTAAAATTACAACGCATATGCGGAGAATGTCTCGTTGCAGGCGCTCCGGTTGCGAAGCAAGGAATGGATCAGTTCTAGAAAATGAGGCTTCAAATGGAAATGCCAACACTCCACAAGATTCTCCAACTGGAATTAGAGATTGTTTCGGATCAACTAGAAGATTATTAGACAATTTGGAGAGCAATAGCTATCCATATCCATCCTATGATGATCCACCTCCTCCTTATGAAGCAGTTCGGACGCTAGAGATTGTTCCTACGTCTTGCTCTGTTATCATAGCACGTACTCCAGACGCTGATACCAGTGTTTCTTGATAATTATTTAAAAATAATTCTTAAGTTATATTTACATATTTTAAAAGGTGAGCTTTCGTATTATGTTGCAAAATAGGTATCTTGTTGCTATCATCTATCATGACACTCAACAAGCAGCATCTGAAAACACCATTTCTGTGGCTGTTAATAGCGATATTTCACATTTTCCTCCATCATTTGTTCAATTTCACCGTTGATGTCTTCATTAAGAGCCACGTATTTGCAATGTTTAAACTTT
Source organism: Stegodyphus dumicola (assembly GCF_044657685.1). Classification (NCBI taxonomy): domain Eukaryota; kingdom Metazoa; phylum Arthropoda; class Arachnida; order Araneae; family Eresidae; genus Stegodyphus; species Stegodyphus dumicola. The sequence continues at coordinate 192,179,320 of NC_140780.1, forward strand.
GTGTTGCTATTCAAAGAAATATTAACCTTTATAATCGACTCTTTTCTCTATATAATTCTAAAATTGTTTTGAATATGTAATTATCTCTTATAAATACCTTAGAATTATGAATGATAAATGATTGTTTATTCAGCTGTAAATTGGTATCTCCAGTCCATTTCCATTTTAAGTATTTATACTAAAAGAATGGAAACTCATCTTAAAATACATATTCATTCAAGTGCAATTCTATATACTCTTGAGTTTAATCAGGAAGTTTCATAAACGCGTGGACTTGTTTACAGAAAAGTAATATTTCTCGGGAACACGAAACAGACAAATCTTCTCCGAAAAATAAAAGTAATGACTAATGCTTCTAATAAAGGCGTTTAGAAAGAGACCAGGAGGAAGATATACAAGCAAATGTTTTAGAAATTTAGGGTAAGGTATCTTTATGCATCGAGAGATACTCTAGTGTTTCAAATTTTGTTTGCATTTTCTTTTATATTTGTTAACATATTGTTTCTTCCTATAAATATTGCGGCATATTTTCCCTTACCCAGCAACAGGCAATACTGGGTGGACCTTTTTTTTCCTTCACTTTCTTTTCTAGTTTATATATGGCTGAGAATGACAATATAACTAGAAATTCTGCTTTTGCAGTCAAAAACCTTTCTTCTCAAAACATGGAAACCCAGAGGAAATCAATCGAAGAAGCTGAAATGAATCCATCATCGAGTGAGTTAGAAATGACCTTTACTCTAGTTCAGTGATGGCGAACCTATGGCACTCGTGCCACAGTCGGCACGCAGAGCCTCATCAGCCGGCACGCAGCTAAAATATTACTTCTTTAATCAATAATCACAATAAAATGATACTATGTAATTTAAATAAGTGTTTTGGTTTGTTCTTGAACGTTCACCCCTACATTTCTATGTAACATAAGGTCACATTACCTGATAAGTGAACACATGTAATAAATAACCAGCATTCAGTTGCTAAAGTATCAACAATGTAATATATCATAGTATTGTTGCGTGCGTACGGGTTCGTTATGAAATGAATGCACAAATCCGATGAAAAATGAACAAAAATTTATTATCACAACAGAAATGCTTACATTTTCTCAAATTATCATGCAGTATCACAATATCTCACAGTAGTTATCTTTTAACTACTTAAATGTACAATAGAACGTAATTCAAAACAGCTAAAGAACGCTAATCCGCGAATTCGCTATAATCAACAACGGCAGTTTTCTAAACAACAACAAACTAAGCAACTACTACAACTACTACAAACTGAGATGTTTTCCTCCTTTTATAAGATTTTAAAATCACGCGCTAGAATTTTCCAGTACTTTCTCGAAATCAAAAAGAGATATTTATTTATTTAATGCACGCGCTCTTGTATTTTCAATTTTCCGGCTTAGCTTTCTTTTAATATTCGTCACGCGCTGCACTGCGCGAGAAATAAAACCATTTAATTTATAATTGAACTAACATTTAGCTTTTTAAATACCAAATTCGTAACAGTATGTAATTCATGTAAACTAATTATTGTGAAAACACACGTAATTGCATACAATGAACTGACAAAAATAAGTTGGTAATGTATCAGCAAATGTATGCAGATATAATCTAAAAGTACATAGTACGCATAAGTATGGGGATGAAGCTATTTTTTTTCTTTTGTTTTCAGACTTATTTATTTATGTCTTTTTTATTATTTTATATTCTTTTCTATTTTTGACTGCTGTTTGTAAAAAAAAAAAAAATTATGTAAACAAGTCATGATTGTAGGCATGATCTATATACTAGAAATAAGTTGCTTCTAGCCACCTCAATTTATAGTGTCATGATCTATTTTTACATGCAAATAACAATGTACTGCTAGACAATAATGTAATTTCTGAAAATCAATTAACACAAAAACACACATTACAGCACATAATGAATCGTCAAAATTGAGCTGTTAAAGTTTCAGCACAACTTTACAACAGTACTTAAATGTAAGCTTTGTAAACAATTTTATAGTTCTTAATTAATTCTGATAGTAAACAGATCATGTTTACAAAAATGATTTGTAACGTGGGAACATCCCGCCTGTTTTTAATGCAATATATAATGTCTTGAAACATGTTGCTTGTACCCACTACAATAGATAACATCTTCAAAAGATGCACCTGCACAACTATGTATATCATGTAATTTAATCCCTTTTAATTGAGCTAATTTAACGCTGAAAGGTAGGAGTACCGTTGATGCCGCCGCCGGTGGCAGTACTTATAGTGCTCACTGGAGTCACAATTTCCATCACGACTCGAGGAATGATGCCAGAAAGTTGTTAGTTTTCTAGTCAGTGTTTGGGGCTAATACCTGCTTACTTAGGGTAAATATTACGTGACACCCTCACTTCTACATAACATAACGTTTCACTTACTTACTTATCGCATAATGCCACTGGCATAGGGCCTAAGCCTAGATATAAGATTTTCATATATCGCCATGGAAATGATATACATATTTATTGACCCAATTTATAATGTTTCAATTGTTTGACCCAATCATATTACTTGTTACATGGCAAAGAATATGCCAAAGTTGAAACAGCTAATGTTGCTAAAGGAATTCAAATTTATTGCAAACTGCCGCTGAGTTTAATACTTTCATTTGTTAAATAGATTTTCTATACTCCAGGTCTTGAACCCTCACAAATGACTCCAGCAAAAAAGACAAAATTAAAAATTGATAATGGATGATCATTTCGAGAGACTTCGACAGTATCATTTGGAGTTATTGAGCACAATAGGAAAGCATTATGCATTCTGTGCGGGAAAGGTTTGTGTGTCGTACATCTAATGTCAAACGACACTTTAACACCAACCACAAGATTGTTGCCGAATTTGATGAAGCTGAGCGGAAGGTGTTTATTGAAGGAAAATTGGGGAATTATAATTACCAGAAAGGTGGTCTTTGCAATTATCTTTCTAAAATAAACCATCTAACAACGGACAGATTTTAAATTTCTCTGTGCCTGGCAAAGCAGGGTAAACCGCTCTCCGATGGGGATTTTATCAAAGAGGTTTGCGGCACACGGAGCCTCAAAAAAAAAAAAAAAAAAAAAAAAAAGGTTAGGGGCACGCGGAGCGGCCAAAAAAAAAATGGTTTGGAGAGCGCGGCTCCAAAAAAGGTTCGCCACCACTGCTCTAGTTACTCAAGGAACATCTAGAGAAGGACAGAAAGCTATTAAAAGCATAACTGCCTCTCTAGACAAAATCAAAATTATAAAGAGAGAACATGGAAACAGCCCCCCATATTATATATGAGTGTGATGTCCTTGCCCTCTCTTGTTTGGCTATTTTAGGTATTCTTAACACTAAAGAGTTACTTCTTTTGACACAAAATGCTGTTTAGCAGGGGTGCCTGATACCTGACAAACTCAGTCTGAAGAAAAAGAAACAAAATGAATATTTTTTGGATTAGAGGAGTTTTTAAAATCTTGATAGCATTTATAAGTTATTTGCTTCATTAAAATTACGTCAAACTAATTCGGTCTTGATATATTTCTGTTGCAGTAAAATGTTTTTGTATGCTAGCAATTTCCCTCTAAAAAAATTATCAAGCACATTAAATTATTGAAGAAATGACTTGTGTTTCCTTAACATGAATTTTTGAATAATAACGATTTGTTGAATAGTGTTGTCACGTATCTCACTCGAACAATCGGTTCTCCAAAATTTCGCATTATTCTTCTAAATCATGTGTATGAAAGACTCATATAAAATTGTTCATGAGCTTTCCTATAAGCCACTTCCAACCTCTTCTATACTTTAAATAATGGCTAAATTATTGTACCTACACAATAACTAATAAGAAGTATATTCCATGAAAAATTTCAGAATTTGTTAAAACATACTATTTAGAGAGAAATTACAAAACAAATTATATAGCATGTACCCATTTATGACAAAAACAGCTCTTAGTGAGTCTTATAAAACGTCTTGCTGTGCACTGAATATCAGCAATTCTTTTGCTTCGTTCAACTACTGTATGATTTCGCAGTTATGTGATAGACAATGAGCAAAAAATTTGTAAGGGCTCCAACTAGACAACTTACAAATTCTTTGCAATGAGGCTCCAACTATAAATGTCAAACATGCAATGAAGAAATGTGCTAAACCTCTACCACAGGGACCGGTAATCTTCGATTGCGGGTGTCAAACATGATACCTGGAACGATTTTTAAAGGCACGTTAAGTAAATTGAAATACAATTAGGAAGATCTTAGAAATTTTTTTTTAATTTTTCATTAAATGTAAGCATTTTTTAAAGCATCCCTATTTTCCCATCTCTTCAAAACGAAAGATATTAAGTACTGGAGTGATATGTTATGAAGCCCAGAGTTAGTAAACATCGTAGATTTATAAAAAATGAAGATTTCTTCCCATCTTAACAAGCAGTAACAATTTGCTGTCTGAAGAAAGCTGCATTTTCTGCGCTTTCGACTTTAGGATAAACTTATACATGAAAACAAATTTTCTCAGATATAAAAGCTGAAATTCCGTTAAGAAGTTGTGTAATTCTGTGCAAAAACCTTGTGAATCCGAAAGTGATTACTAGTTGATACTGAAACGTTAAGATAAGGTCCTCATTAATTTATAAAAGGCTCAGATCGATAAGGGCCCACCAGCGGCCGAGCGGTAAAGTCGCTGAACACTGGTAGTTCGGTCCGAGGTTCGAATCCCGTGAACGGGCTGGCTGATTGGGCGTTTTCGTGGTTTTCTCCATGTGTAATGTGTATACGAGCCAGTTTCCCTTAGAAAGTCCTCCACGAAGGCATCCTTTCCCTTAGGCAGATAGCCCTCCAGGCTTTGCCCTAATCACACACATGCGCACACACAGATCGATAAAGATATATGATTAGTTGCATTAAAATTTTAATAACGTGTTTTAAGTTTTACTTATTTAATTATTTTGTTCTTCATGCTGTTGGACTTTTAATAGCATTGGACTTCATATACAAAATTTCATAATAAAAGCACTGAATTCACACTTTTCAAAATACAATTTCTGTATCCATTACTATATATTTTGAATATTTGATAAACAAATAACAGAATAAATATTTAAGTTATTGGAAGCATATTATTACTAGATCAAATAAATGTCTTTTAGCTGTTGTATTAAAAATATATTGGGTTCAAGCTGGCATGCTGCGTGACTTTAAAATATTACTTCGGCAAAATGCTACCCTAAACTCGCCGACCCATGGCTTATTGGATGTTTCTAAATTTTCGTTTTAGTTTATTGATAATGTAACATTTTAAGCGTCACATTTCTATACTATATATATGGAATATAAACTATTCAGAGTAGTAATGGCAACTCAGGGAACATCTGGCTTTATGAATCTAAAACAAAATATGCTTATTTGGCTTAACCCTTAAATGCATGCAGTTGCCATTTGGCAACATACTCATATTTAGTCTCGTAAATCAAATAAAAACACAGATTTTAGCTTACTTCATAGTGTAACCAATTGGATACATACTATTTACGTATATAGTTTTAAAAGTTTCAGTGTGGTTGTAACTATCATTATTGTGAGTTGATGTGTAGAGTGTGGACAATATTTGTGTTTGCGAAATTTTGATTTTGTATTTGTTGCTATTATTTTGAGGTATTCAAAGTTTTAAAATCGTTTGAACAAATTTATAAGGTATGTATTATTACATAAAATTGCTATTACACATTTGCCTATAATATTTTTGCATAATGTAACCCTTTGGCAACAATAATATTTTTTTCAAAAATTGGAATAAAAACTTAGTTTAGATTTTTTTAGTATTTTCCTATTTTATGCGATATCAATTCTAATGTATTTTTCACTTTAAAAGTAAAAATAAAAATTCATGCATTTAAGGGTTAATTGATTTCAAACCGTATTTTCTGGTTTCATAAACCACAAACGTTACTTATTTGAATTCATAATCTCAAACCAAATATATTTTTGGATGTATGCCAAGCACATGATTTTTTTAAAATAAGCAGTAGGATATATCAGTAATAAGCAATAATATAACCAACAGTATATAATAAACAATTGCAAACAGTGTTTAATTTCAAGTAAGCAATAGGGTATATAGTTTGAATTATCTTTTTAAAAAGCTTAGCAACAAAGTAAAAGCAATGTTTTACAAAGACATTGGTTTCCATTAGTTCAAAACCAGCTAGAGAATTCGCCATAGCTCACTTAAAATAAGCGTGATATAGAAGAAATTACAACTTCTAGCCACTAAAGGAAAGTCATCTAAATATCGTATGAAAATTAGTCTAAATTGCGTTAATTTTTATATTCGACGGCATAAAATTCGATGTCTTACAATGGGTCATTATTTCAGATTCGAAATATAAATTGAAAAATACAGAAACTGAATTAGCCATTTAGTAGGAAATATCCTAATACAATTGCAAAGATTTATATTATGTAATTAACAAATTAATGATCTGATCCTGAATGCAGATTAGTTGTTTGTGCATTGAAGTCGAGGTTTTTCAAGGTTTAGACTGATACCTTGCAAATAATTTGTTAGCATATTTAATCCCAGAGTTTGAATGTTTAAAATGAGAACTTCAGGCAGCTTCATTTTGCTGTTACGTACCACTAACTGTACTTAAGTTTATTTTTTACTTTAGCATGTTCGTAACTGACGTTTATATTACGCGCCTTGATTATATTGAGCCAGCTAAGTAGTCTATTTTGGGTTATAGTCTTAGAACTACGTTACCTACACTGAAATTTAAATTATCCTGTGTTAATTTAATTACCCGCATGTAGTGTAGGTTCACCTGTCACACCAGCAGTGACTTTCTGTTCATTAAAGAGTTAAACAGGAAAAGTTCTTTTAACCTTCTTGAGACTTTTGGGGATTTATTTATTCCAGACGAAAGCGAAACCTCTTCCACTCTAGTAGGGTTTGCAGGACTTTGACACAAGCTTCTAGATACAGTAGAACGCTACACGTTACCAAAAAACTGAAAACTACGATGGGTGTCATGGGCAGGCCGAAGGCACACTAAAACTATTCATATTGGGCATAGTTAATTAACGTGAGTTTTTGTGCTATCCATAAACCGTTGAATGAGATACTAAGCATCGATTTCTCATCTAGAAATTTCTGTCAAGCACGACCTAGAAGTGAGACTACTTCATTCGAGAATTCTACAAAAGGACATGCGATTAATAGAATCGGAGGTCTACTGAAATTGATTGCGATTCTCTCTCTTAAAGGTTACTGTGCATGGTGTGCGAACTTTTACTGAGTGTGGCATCAAAATGATGATCTCTACCCTAAATGGCCAGTTATTTATTTATCACTGAACTCGCGCTAGGAGCGGGGGTAGCTGTTTCAGAAGCATAATCGTTTAAAATAGGCTGAGGATCAATGAGTCCTTTAATTCTTAGCGATTAAAATCTAGATATTGACAACATAATTAGATATTATTCTATCTGTAAAGAATCCGGAAAATATCAGACGCACTCTGCCATCAGAATAACGTACCTCAAGCAGACATTTACAGTAATTATATTAGGTTACATGTTTATTTGAGGTGGCTATTTATCTTTAGCATGAAACTCCTTTAGATTGACACATATGTCTTTGAACGCTGACAAATTAAAACTCAGTGTTCAGAAGTACAGAAACGATATCCAGGATCTTTGTAAACGTCTTTATGTCTGTTCAACAGGAGAAAAATTCATATTACAAGAAGTTTTTTTTTTTTTTTTTTTTTTTTTTTTTGTGCGCTCGGCTATAAAAAGTATATTTAACAGTCACTGTGTTCATGGACTGATAATCTCAGTTCTTAAAATTTAATAACGTTAATCACGGGCTATACGTTGGAAGAGAGCTACGATATCAGGAGAAAGCTTTGACACTATTTAAGAGAATAACAATCGTAATTTTAACTATGACGATTGATATCGTGATAAACAATATAAACCATCGATAAGGTTTTTGCATTTGCTGAATGCGATGACCACATTCCTTATTTTACTACTTTACCTATTTCAGAGTAAACTACAATTTTTGAGTGGTATCTTCTGTGAACTAAATACTTGCTAAAAATATTTCGGTTGATCTTTACAATATGGTAACTGGTAGTTTGGCGACATTTTGGAGGCGATAAAGGTTACTACCTGGGACTTTGGTAATAATGTGAGCAGTACTCATTTCCGATTACGCATTATTTTGTGTGAGGGAAATGAGAGATCATGGGATATGTCATGTGATATTAATGGACGAATTACGGTTCTTTAATCGGAAAAGGGGGGAAATCGAGAAAAAATCTGGAAATTTTGTATTTGGCTTTATTCTGTGTTGTGTGAAACAGTGTTCGTGAATTTTTGGATCCCATGGCCGTAACTAAAGTGAATTCGAAATGGGTATTTATGTATGTATTAATTTAATGTATGTGCTCATTTATATTTTAAGTAGTGTTTTTGAGTTTAATTATATTTTAATTAAATGATAGTTATTTTGTGAATTTTATGTTTGTAGGAATTTGGTATACGTTTTAGTTAAAGTAAACGTGCATGGAAATAATTTAAATATCTGACACTAAGTATTTGTAATGGTTGCGGTATGAATTCGTTGGTGATGTGTATAATGTAATAGATGATTTAGAGGTAAAAGTTTTTGGATATTTTATTTATTTTATATGTGGAAATGTTCATATTTGGAAAGGGTAAATACTTTTTCGCGATCAGGTAATTTCATATATGTTCTTTTTACCGGGTTTAAAGATTGAGAAAATTGTCATGTATTTTCGTGAAATTTTTCTAATTTATGAGAAAAAAGCAGTGTACATGGATATAGTGAAGAGTGTGCGCAATGCCATTTTTTGTGCAATTCTGGGATGTTTTTTTAAGTAAAAATAAGTCGGCGTGTACATGGTTTAGTGATATTTTAATTAAATGATAATTATTTTGTGAATTTTATGTTTGTAGGAATTTGGTATACGTTTAAGTTGAAGTAAACGTGCATAGAAATAATTTAAATATTTGATACTAAGTATTTGTAATGCTTGCGGTATGAATTCGTTGGTGACGTGTATAATGTAATAGATGATTTAGAGGTAAAAGTTTTTGGATATTTTATTTATTTTATATGTGGAAATGTTCGTATTTGGAAAGGGTAAATACTTTTTCGCGATCAGGTAATTTCATATATGTTCTTTTTACCGGGTTTAAAGATTGAGAAAATTGTCATGTATTTTCGTGAAATTTTTCTAATTTATGAGAAAAAAGCAGTGTACATGGATATAGTGAAGAGTGTGAGCAATGCCATTTTTGTGCAATTCTGGGATGTTTTTTTAAGTAAAAATAAGTCGGCGTGTACATGGTTTATGTGTATGTGTTATTTTGAAAAACGCGTAAGGAGTATGGTATTGTGCACTTTTTCCCAATTTTGCAGTGAATATTTGTCATGAGTAAGCAGTTTTGTTAGGTAAAATTTCTAGCATAAGTATAATTCGGCTAGTAGATTGTTGGAAGAAGTGTTCAGTAGATAAAAAGAAAAGAAACATGTCTTTACTTCGTGAAGACAAAATGGCGGCGGGAAAAAAAAATAGAGGGTTTCTGTAGGAGAGTTGGTCGCCAACTTTTCGCCAAAAAAACGCCAAGTTACCATAATGTAAAGATCAACCAATATTTCTTTTATAAAAAGTTTTAATGTCATTCAAAACTCATGATGTAACCCATATATTACTTTTCGGATTTCAACATACCCCTTCATGTAGTTGTTTACAATGGTTTTGTGATTATTCCTTAATTTATGGAAACTAACCGCTAAGGTGTTGGATGTCCGAGTATGAGAAATAAATTAGAAATTGTCATGTTGTTCATACATATTCTCACTCAAATATCTATATAATGTCTATATTATTATTTTAAAAAATTAATTTTATTGATCTGTATAAATTGTAAGCCTTTTTTTGTGCAAAAATTTAAATCAAGATCCTTCAGACTGGCAAGCGAATTGTAGCTCCGTCTGAATTCATATGGGAAAGTACAGAGAAGTGGAAAATAGCATTTTATTAAATTTTTAAATTAAAAAGAAGACACCACTTGTGCGTAAAAATAACCTCCGCCCAAAAATAATATATGTTCAAATTTAAATTCGAGGTTACTTAGTCCGAAACTACACAAAAATGTCTACTTACGCTAGCTCAAATATTTTTATCGGCGCGTTTTAACGTCAGCGAGCGAAATGGCTACACATACGGCTTTTCACTATAACATCTTGGGAAATCTTCCGGAGTTTTCAAGTCAGGTTAAACTGGATTATTTGGTTAAGACAATGCGTGCGAGGACTATTTGTCTAAAAGAAGCTATGCTTTTCTAGAGGACATTTTAAAGAAAACTGACTAGTTTTCAAGTTACACACGTGGAAAACCTTTCCCATGCAGCCAGCCCGTTTTCGGGATATTAACTTAAGTCGAAATACCAGTGCTCAGCGATTTTATCTCTCGGCCACGAATGGGCTGGAATTTTCAAATAACTGGAATTCTACGCTTTTTCGGAAATTCTTGAAACTAGTCTTTGAAGCGACAGTTCTGGACATGCATTATTATAGCGTTTAATGATTAGACATCATCAAAGGGAAGTTAGAATCATCTCTACATCATTAACACATGTTGTAAGCCTATGCGAAGACCCAAAGTGCTCGATAGAAATCTATACTAACTGCAACTGTCAAAATAAATGTACCACAAAAGCCGTTACGCAAGTACTTTGAGCGGGGTTAAAAAGGGTACGATTACCAGAGTCCACAGAGATTCCAACCATGAGATTTCTGGCAAGCTTCAGATACCAAAAATAAGAATGAGCTATGCAGTGGACAAATAGAAATATGAGAGAGTTGCAAAATACCAGTCCTGAACTATTAAAGCTAAAACTGTAGAAAAAATAGGACCAACGATGCCTCCGAATGTACCACAGTAAAATAGGCAAGCTTAATTGGAAATCATGCATATAGACTTTTATTTGGTATCCGAAAATATTGCCAGTGCTTGTATTATTTATCTAGATGTGTTTGCATTTGTATTCGAGTGCGAATTGCAGCACGTTTTCCGGTTCTCACTAAACTCCTGCTTTCCTCCGATCACAGTGGTGGAAAATACGTCTATTATGGATTCTAGAATAACAGAAGAATATCACGTGGAGCGGTAAATCATTTTATGTGTTGAGGAATTGTAATATGTGTCAGGTTTCCTTTATTTGGTCTTGGTGTATCAGTTTTTACACTTCAGACCCTTGAATGTCCAAGTAGATTATCCTGTAATAATAATTTGGAGCTGATCCTTTACCATTTACCTAACAAAAGCCATAACCAAGTGGCTGGAGGAAATAAATGTGATTTCAAGCTCAGTCGAATATTTTCTAGATCTCTGGCTAGCAACCAGACCAAACCAACTCAAAGCTATCACAGAAATGCTCGTGAAGCTTCAGGAGAAGTGGATGAAAATATTTGCATATAATTTACGGAAAATTGGCGGAATATCTTTCTCGAAGAGTAGAGGCTGTGCTAGCGGCAACTAATGGAGCCTACATCAAAGTGACACTTCCAGTGAAACGGGTCTGCGCTTTTGTCCGGTCATTAATAATAGTTTAATGTAGATAATTTACTATTAATAGATCTTGGACATTTTTAAGTAATTCATGCGGGGATTTAAGAATTCTGTAGCCCACATGACGTCAATTGCGTACCAATTGAACTACTCAAGCGCGATTGTTGAAATCTTAGTCAAGTATTTTTATGGAATTATACTAAGGAAATTAATTTCAAGATTCAAAAGATTTAGAGGCCCACCAGCGGCCGAGCGGTAAAGTCGCTGAACACTGGTAGTTCGGTCCGAGGTTCGAATCCCACGAACGGGCTGGCTGCAAGGGTGTTTTCTTGGTTTTCCCCATGTGTAACGTGCATACAAGCCAGTTTCCCTTAGAAAGTCCTCCACGAAGGCATCCTTCCCCTTAGGCAGATAGCCCTCATGGCTTTTCCGTAATTAAATAACCTAACCTAACCTCAAAAGATTTAGTTGCATACATTATTTACAAAATCTCACTTGTGTGTTCTTAATAAGCGTATTGTTAAAAACTGTATTTTAAAATTTATTTTTCACTAAAAGTAGATTTCAAACTTTGTTTTAATTATGAATATTAGATGAAACTTTTTTCTTTCCTTCTTTTTATTATTCTTATTTAAACAATCCTACAGTTTCACAATTCGAAAGTTTCAAGAACCTTTTAAGATTCAGATTCGGAAAAAAAAAAAAAAAAAAAATAGGATTCGTTCCATTTTTAACGAAAACGCAGAAATGCATATTTAAGTGACTTTTTGATTGCATCATTGTGAATTATTTTTCATTATTTATGGAACATATCTTCTTGGCACAACAGGCTCATCTTTTCTGTATTTTTCCTCTCTGATCTGGATTTCCCTTGTGATTATTTATTATATCAAGTAAACATTCCCTCATTTTCCTTCGAAAATTACTTTAATGCCCTTTTTCTGACCGTTTTAAGCCATTTAATTAACTCATGAAAACTACCATAGCTTTTCGACGTCTTGCAACTCAAACTAATAATGCAACGCAGCTAATAATTTTCCTAATGGTGCTTCAATAAGGTTTTCATAAACTACCCGCTTGTGTTCAATTTATCAATATTCTGGTTATTTCTTTCAATCAGTTACTTAGGTTTAGTTAATTAGGACACAATAAGGACGAGGTATTTTCGTTAAAGGAAGATATATTTTCGTGAGAAGCTTCTTTCTAAGCGATGAAGTTAACCTTACGAAATTCAACGCGTAGTCCAACCAGTCGCCGAAAGCCGAACTTAGGATGAAACAGCTCCTAGTACTACCCACTGGCTATTGGTGCGCTACTTACCAAGGGAAACATTTCTAATTAGTTAGCATTCTTTTAATTAACTCTTAATTGATAATTTGACGCAACTCCATTTTTCCAGTTTCAGATTTTTCGATTAGGCTGCATTTATCTCAAGGAAATAAGTATAATTTCAGCCTTGGCTTTTAATTTTAAAGTCTAAACTCATATTTGTTTTTTATGTATTGGTAGCTTTAAAAAATAAAATTCAAAATTGCACGCAAGCATACAAATATATTTAGAGCTAACATATATATCGCGTATGCTCTTATCTGCTTTTGTTGCAAATTTGACAAGTAACATTTATTATCAAACAGAAAGTTTCAAATTTTGCTTAACTTTGATTTCGAGGTTAAATGCATCAGGAAACAACCAAACAGTCGTTTTTCTTTAAAAGCAAATATTTCCGTCTTTTAATGCATAATGAGCTTCAATTCCATTATCATATATCAATATCCATATCACTATCTTCCTTTCGACATTTTTATCTAACGCTTTATTTAGGCCCAAAAATGCGTAAACGTTTTTCCAGTTATTATCGGAAGTCACTTACAGGACATCGTTCAAAAGTTACCTAAATAAGTGGAAGCGAATCACTGAAAATTAACAGTGATTCTAGATGAAAATTTGAGCAATTAATATTAGCCAAATTCGTTTAGGAAATGCAAAATATAATAAAAGTTGTATAATTATTTTCATCGTCAAACAATAACTAATTCAAAGTTATCTTTAGAGAGAAATTACACGATTAAAAATATCAGCAATACACTTTAATCCAACCATGACCTTGTATCTTCTAGCCGATAAAACTCGCATTTAAGAACTACAACAGGAAAGTTATCCAACCTTTCTCTTATAGCCAGGATAAGATAACAATTCAACCAATCACAACTGGTTTGGCCTTTTCGCTAAAATTCGTAAGATATAAAGAGTTTCAAAAATTCTTTGTAACTCTAAAATAATCTAAGGCAATTTTGAATTATAATTAGCAAAACCTCTTTTATTTGCTTAATTAAGTACATATTAAGATTAAGGCTATCTATAACTTTCATTAAATGAGTGTAAAAGTGTAGAATGGAAATTTCCATAAAATGGTTTATTATAGGTATTATGATTTTCAAGATATCGCTGGCTTCATGTTATTATCATGAATGTAAGTCGCATTTTCATTGTTATATTTACATATGTTAAGGCTTATTTATTGATATTTTCTCCTTGTGAACGTTTTCTTACCACAAAATAGAAAGCTGAAAAACTTATTTCTTAAATTTTTAAGTGATTTACTATATAAATATATTTTAGAAGTTTATATGAAATTAATACTTCGTAATACGGTATATTTATGTCTTGACCTGATTTTTCGTTAGATTTCATTTTGGTTTTTCCCAGAATGATATATTTTTTTTTTAAATTACCATGCACTTTTATATTATTAAAGAATTTATTATATTTAATCTGAGACAGTAAGGGAAAGTACTGCATTTTTATTGAGCTATCTAAATTTTTAAATTTATTTTTCATGAATGATTATAGACATAAACCTGCAGTGAAATAATTTGTATATATATATAATGTGAAACTACAATATAAAAGTATAGCTAAAGCAAATTAAAATTATAATTATTAGTTTTATTTTTTTCCTGTATATATGCATGCAATACCAATCACATCCTATATCAGTGAATATGTAAAGAAGCTTTTCGTGTTCATGTGGATTAGATGAGGTTACTTTCTACGAAGTGCAGTATAATTGAAAGTAATATGAATAAAACCATGATTATTATTATTCATTAGATTTACCAACATCTATGATTTTTAAACAATTGTAAGCTCATAATCGACAAATGTATTCTATGATATTTAGTATCGTTAAATGTATAAACTTCAGCTAAAAAGCAACAGGTATATGTACAGGTAAGAAACAACAGATAAATTATTACCTTGATATAAATTTATGAAACATAGCAGGTATGTGCCACAATAATATGCCTCATACCTAAGGAAAGGCCCACCAGCGGCCGAGCGGTAAAGTCGCTGAACACTGGTAGTTCGGTCCGAGGTTCGAATCCCGCGAACGGGCTGGCTGCTTGGGCGTTTTCGTGGTTTTCCCCATGTGTAACGTGTATACGAGCCATTTTCCCTTAGAAAGTCCTCCACGAAGGCATCCTTCCTCTTAGGCAGATAGCCCTCGAGGCTTTGCTATAATCACACACACACCCTTAGAAAGTCCTCCACGAAGGCATCCCTCCCCTTAGGCAGATAGCCCACGTGTGCTTTGCCATAATTAAATACACACATACCTAAGGAAAAGAGTATAGGAGATTAAACTGAGGACTGGAAATTATTAAAGCTATTAATGTCGACCTTTAAACTCGGAATGATGTACACATGCAGGTATAAACATATGTATATATATATATATATATATATATATATATTGGACAGACAATAATCTCGTGTACTTATGCAATAATTGGGGGTCAAATTTCGTAAGATAATACGTCTTTCTAATTTGCAGATGCACGTATATAATATTGAATATAATGAAAACGTTCTCTCAACCGCACTGCACTATCAGTTTGTCATTTATTAAATCAATTTATATTATATTTTGGTTTTACACAGAATAGAAATATAAGAAAGGAAATATAATAGGTGAAATTGAATGCGATGAATAGTTCAACAGGAGTCCTAATGCATTTTGGAAGTGCGCTATGGAACGCTATGAAACGGAAAGTGCTTCATGTGTTTTGCTTTAAATTTACTTTTATAATCGTGTTATATTGGCACTTCTAATACATCTTTTTTGGTACTATTCGTTTCAGAATATATTGGGTGTATACGGTAGACTGCATATCTTATAAAGATGCAAATCAGGAAGAACAACAGAGTGTTTATTATCTTAAAATAAAATCTGCTTAAACCTTCAACAGTGGACGAAGCTGAAATCGTGTTATAATTATTAATTTCAGCAGGCTAAGTAATTATCGCATCGTAATGAATTTTTTAATATTTGAAAAGCGGGAAACTTATTTTCCTGTCAGAATAATTTTATGATGTATAGATGAATAGAGAAAGGTTTTATTCAACCGATTAAGCTCCAGGAAACGTGTATCTTCTAAAAAAAGAGATAGAGTTCCTAATAAATAGGCATCGATCTAAATAACACCGCTTGAAATGTTAAGAAAATGAGTCAAGTAAATAAATCTAATTATACAAAAGGATCTGAGCAATGCAATTGCATATTTCGTGTGAAAACGCCCAAACATGCTGCTACTTCGAATAGAGAGAATGAAAAATAAATTTAAATTAGTTCTGAAACAAATGATAAAAGTGTAATTTAAATACCAGCCTGTCAGTCTATACTCAAAAACGCTTTCGATTAGACTTGTTTTCGACAACTCTGTTAAATTTGACATTCGCATTTACCACAAGTTGCAGGCCCACCAGCGGCCGAGCGGTAAAGTCGCTGAACACTGGTACTTCGGTCCGAGGTTTGAATCCCGCGAACAGGCTGGATACATGGAGTTTTCGTGGTTTTTGCCATGTGTAACGTATATACGAGCCAGTTTCCCTTAGAAAATCCTCCAGGAATGCATCCCTCCCCTTAGGCAGATAGCCCTCGAGGCTTTGCCATAATCACACACACATTACCACAAGTTGCAAATTACGAGTTAAATACTTTTCCCTTTTATCCGTATATTTTAAATTTTTTATTGCCTTAAAAGTCTGCGTGTGTTCAATTTATAGAAAATATAAATTACGGTCATATACTTCCGATACTGCATTTTCTAAAGACAGAAAATAATATGTGAGATAAATTTATTTGTAAATTAAGATATAAATGATAAACGAAACAAGCATTATAAACAGTAAAATACACTATTGTATACTATTGGTTTTATTACTAAAAGCATGTGTATCTAAGTAATTTGTAAGCCATTTCAACGCCCTTTAATATGCAGCACTTAAACCCTCTTCTCGAAAAACTAGATTTTTTTCAAGGGAGAAAACAAAACAAAAACAAAAAACGATGCATTTGACAGGATTCGAACTACTGACCTTTAAGCTCTCACTTGCGTGTGACACTCTTACATTACGAAAGCATACAGAGCAGAAAACACGAAAAATTTACTCTGTCTTCGCTATACGAAAAGTCAGCTATGGGATTCGAAAACGGATTTTGCAATTGCCAACTGGACGTGCTTACCACCTATACCATGAAAAAATGCACAATGAAATGCGATGATTCGTTATACCCCAATAAAAACCAGTGGCTATTTTTTGGATCGAATTTCGAATTACGCGATTTTTGATTAGCAATATTTAGCTATAATTTAAAAGATATAGAAGAATCTGTCATTTTGAATAGAAAAAGCAGCAGAAAACTTTTGTTAAATATACTCTATGCCATTGTGGCCAAGCTCCTTGATAGTCCGAGCCATTTTTCAAAATTTAAAATTTTTCGCGAGCCGCAATTAAATTCGTATTTAAAAGGTATGCAAAAAAAGGTATTAAAAATTTTTTATAGAAATTATAATTATTGAAAGCATATAAATAAAAGTACAAAATATGTTTATTGAATTTAAATATTAAAAATTAAAGACATTTATTTTACTTCACTTTATAATTCTTTAAAATTTGGTGAATAATTGGTGACAGCACTTCTCAGTAATTCTTTGAGATGCTGGTTAGTTAATACTGGTCGTTGTTTGGATTTCACGAATTTTAAAGTGGAATAAAATGATTCACATAAGTACGTTGTTCCGAATATTCAAATAATTCGACAAGCAGCCTTTTTTAATTCAGGATACTTCGATTCTAGTACAAATTTCCAAAATTCGGTAATCGGCGTCGACTTACAGTGGGTAAAAAAAGTATTTGCACACCTACATTTTTGTTTGCAATTCATAAAAAGAAGCATTAAGAAATAAAAAAATTGGTATTGCCAAATCAGAATAAGTTTAATCATCCAAAACAAACAGATAAATTACAATAATATAAATAAAAATGCTTTTTTGTAACAAAATTAAAATATCTCGTATCAAAAAAGTATTTGCACACCTGCATGAATACAAAAGAAATAAAATATATAAGCAAATTTCAAATAACTAATACTTAGTATGCATGCCTTTAGCATCTATTACTGCTTCTAATCTTGCTGGCATTGATTTAATTAAATTTTCTGTAACAGTAGGCTCAGTATTCGGTCACCCTTTAATAAGGGCTAGTTTAAGGGCAGATTTGCTTGAAATCTTCCTTTTTCTTATTTTTAAATCCAAAGAATTCCACAGATTTTCCAAAGGATTTAAGTCTGGTGATTGTGGTGGAGAGGCAAGTTTTCTGGGTACATTATAAAGCAACCACATACGAGTTGTACCTGCAGTGTGCTTGGGATCATTGTCTTGCTGAAAATAGTACGAATTACTGATACCCAATTTTATTGCACTTTGTGGCAAGTTATCTCGCAACACATCAATATAGGTTCGAGCTGTCATATTCCCATCAATGAAACACAAATTACCAATTCCTTTGCTAGCCATGCACCCCCAAATCATAACAGAACCTCCTCCATGTTTAACTGTAGGTAACACATTTTTGGTATTTTTCATACCAAAAATGGTATGCAGGTCATGGTCATGGACCAAATATGGTCTCCAAACTAATACCAAAAATGGTATTAGTTTGGAGAAAACCAGCACAAGGTTTTCTCCAAACTAATTTTCTGCCATCTGATTTAAAGATATTGAACTCACTCTCGTCGGAGAATATGACATTTTTCCAGAAATCGATTGGCTTATTGATATATTCCTTAGCGAATTCAAGTCTCTTCAGTCTGTTTCGTTCAGTTAGGAGAGGTTTTTTTCCTTGGTGATCTCCCATAAATGTGTGCATCGTGCAGGACATTTCGAACACTTTGGGCACAGATTTGAATTCCAGATGTTGAAGCGACATCATTGGCTAAAGTAATTGCACTAACAAATGGATTTTTTGATGCTTCTCTTATGATTTTTCGCTTCATTCGCAGTGAAAGTTTCTTTGCGCGTCCAGAGCGCAAGTTATTTGATGTAGATCCTCTTTCTTTATAACATACCAAATAGTAGAGAAGCAAACATTTACTTTTTTTACCTATTTCTTGATAACTTAGGCCATTTTCACATAGAGAAAAAAAATTTTCTCGCAATGAAATCGACAATTTAGATTTCTTAGGTGCCATTACAATTTGAATCGGCAATCAACTGATAACGTTTCGACAACACCTCCTTTTATAGTCGTCTTACATATATTATTTACTGCGGGATGACTGTCAAATAATAGCATAAAATGCAAATTTGCTAGAGTTGAGTTGAGTGTGCAAATACTTTTTTTTGACATAAGCTATTTTAATATTGTTGCAAAAAATGTTTTTTATTAATATTATTGTATTTTTTGTAATTAATTTAAATGAATAGGCTTATTATATTTTAAATGCCAATTTTTGTATTTATTAATGCATTTTCTTATAAACTGTGAACAAAAATGTATGTGTGCAAATACTTTTTGTACCCACTGTACATTTTAATTGTAGAGCTTGATCTTCTTGCATCTCTATTAATTCTAATTCTCCAGAGGCTTTTTGGGTCATAATTATATTGGAAATGGAAAACTCACCTTGAATTATGTTAATTTCAAATGGATTCAGAAAAAAAATCAAGAGACGATTTAAAATATTTCAAGGCTTGAAATCTATTTTGGAATTCCGTCAATATTCCTTCTAGCTTCTTTGTATACTCGTTGAGTTTTTCTTGTTTAATATTGGAACAAATTTTTTCTTAATTCGAGGAAAATGACAAAATGTTTTAATTTAATGTCCTTTTGAAAAAGTTGTAATTTAGTTTGAAAACTAAATATATACTGTGAGATGTCAGATATTATTTTATTTTTCTCCTGCAATTGTAAATTCAGTGTTTGCAAATGTTCCATGACATCAGTCAAAAATATTAAGTCTTGTAACCACTCGTCATCCTTTAATTCTGAATAGGTTATTTCCTTTTCTTTTAGAAATGCAATTATCGGATCAAACAAATCTACAAATCGATTTAATTCGTTGTAGCTAGATAACCATCTAACTATGGAAAAGAAATTAATGTCATTTGAAAGTTCTTCGTCCTTTAATTCTTCAAGGAAATTTTTTAATTGTCGATGACATTTTTGCATTGGTGCGAATGTAATTTACAATGTGTAACATTGTTTTCATAACATCAGGATATTTTAAATATTTTGTAACGAGATGTTCTCGGTGAATTATGCAGTGAATCGGTATAAATTGTGGAATTTGAGAATCATCTCTTAAAAGCCCAATAAGACCGATCTTTTTACCCAGCATTGCCGGAGCTCCTTCAGTTGCAATGCTTACAAGTTTATTAAGAGGCACATCAAAAGTTTTCATTATGGAATCTAATGCATTTTTAATATCGACACCGAGGGTTGACTCTTGTAGTTCTACTAAATCTAATAATTCTTTTTTAACAACGAAGTAGGTGAAACAAAACGTATGAAAACTGCCAATTGCGGAAGATCTGTGATATCTGTCGATTCGCCAAGGGCTAAGCTGAATGCAATACGGTTCTTCAAATCGTTTTTTAAATTATACTCAAGAGATGTATAAATTGCAGTTATGCGTCGTTCGGTTGTGTGTCTCGAGATGGGAATTTGCGGAACAACTTTGTGAAATGCTGCATTATCTGGATCTAAAACTTTAAGTACATTTTCCAAGTTTTTTTTTTTTTTTTAATAAACTCTCCCTCTCCATACGGGCGTTTTGCACGAGCAATAACAAAACTAGCAATAACCAGGCAATAGCAAAACTTCCAAGCAATATCAAAACTATCTTCAGCCACATACGTGGCTATTAGCTTGATTGCTAAAGGTCATCAAAATTGACTGTTGTGTATTTAAATTTGACTTTAAAGAAGAAAGTTTATCTGATCTTAATTTTGAATTTGGTGGATACTGATTAGAAAACTGAGGATCAGTGGTTTCATAATGTCAACGTAAATTGCTAGCTTTATAATGTTTGACCGTAGAATTATAAATAACACATAATGCTTTTCCGTTATTGTTAATAAAAAAAATTCTTCTTCCACTCATTATTAAAACTTCTATTTTCTTGCTCGTATTTTCTTTTTTTATTTTCGTTCTCTGTCCTCATATTTTTAAAAAAACTGGAAATAAATAAAGAAATTTAGAAAATACAAGTTTTGTGTTTTTGAAACAATAGCAGCACGTGTTACATACTACGAAACAAATTATAGTTAACTTACTAAAAATTTCAGATTACAAATTATATCCGTAGCAAGAGTGATACAAATTGTTTGCTCCAGAGCACAATGTCAACTGTCCTTTGCAATGAAAGTTTACAAATTCAAAATCGGTCTGGAGTCTGTCGATTAAGTAGATCGTCGTTCGTCGAGAAGCAATCGACCAGACAAGTCCTTGACTCCCATATGTGTCTCATAATTAACGTGACCATTTATTTTTTGACTCAAAACGGGACATTGGTTTATTTAGGTCAAATCATAGGTAGTCAATGAAAAGAAACAACACTTTTTTAAAGCTATTTATTCAGAAAAAGTTAGTTGGCTTAAAAGTTACGAATCACAATATAGGTACCCAAAATGTTTAGTTATATTTATATTTATCAGAAGAACAAATTTGTTTTAATATAGCTGGTGACGATTTCAAGTAAGAATGAAACTCTTCGCACGTTTTTTTATATTCACCTTAATTATCAACATCGCCTTTAGAACTGAAATTTGTAACTGGGTTTTCTCAGATGTCCACAATTTGTTCAACATAGAAAATACTCTTTCTACTGAAGCATTTGTAGCAGGCAAACATAAAATACATTCAATTGCAATAAAAAAGTTTTTATGCTGAAGATTGTTGGCGCGAAAGTGTTTGAATACTTCCACCCAACGGGTTTCCGTGGAAACATTTAAATTATTCCATTCCGTTATTTTTTGCGATGGTAATGTAATTAGAAATTAATGAAAATTCGTCAAAAACTTCAGTATCTTTATTACGGTCAATATATTGCTTTTCAATTTATACATCAAGAGATTTTTTAATGTCTTCCCATGTGGGGACTTTTTTTTAATCTGCCCAATAAAATATCTCCATTTCTTTGATAAGAAAGCAAATCCACTGCTCCAGATATTCACGGCTTGTTTTATAAAATTCTGTAGCCGTCCTTTTCACAAATTCTTCATCGATATCAGTACCACTATCTTTCCATTTTAACATTAATTGACGGACCATAAATGGAAGAAACTGATTGGTCTGTTTCTGAGTTAAATTGTCTTTTAATTTATTGATTTCTTTTGCAGCTTCAATTGCCGATACAGTCTGACCTTCAAGTTTTAAAACAGATTGATAAAAACTTGCTGACTGAGCGTGTAAAAAATAAAACCACAATTCGGATGTGGGATCTTCAAAAAAGTTTTTTAATAGCAAGGGGCATTTTTCAATACTCAAAAAGTAGCTTTTTAACAGCTGATACATTTTAAAACCCTCTGCAAAGCAGGCATAAGAGCAAGCCATCTGGTTTTGCTATAGCCGAGCATTTGTTGATATTCTGTTTCAGTTTCGGCACAAAACTCCTTCAGAGCTTCAACTCGAATCGTATAAATAAAAATAAATGAATATATCTTCACAATAACGCTTTCGTAACCTACGGGTAGCCCATCTGCAGCAGATTTTATTGCATTGTGAATTACATGGGCTCCATATCCAATACCTATTAATTCTTTTTTCAGAGATGATTGTAATTTCGTTAATGGATTGTTAGTTCCTCCCCTAACTGCACCTCTGAAATTGACGTTGACATTGTCCCCACAAAATGCTACGACTTTTGCTGTCAAATTATTATCTGTCAACACTTGGTTTAAATAATTGACAATGATGTCAGAAGTTTCACCACGTTGGTCTTGGAAATCTAAAATTTTTACTTTTACACCTACAGTTAGTCAATAAAGTCTGCGTACATCAAGAAAAGTAATATCAAATCCAAATTTTAAGGTGCGAAAAGGGTAGTTTCTTAAAGTTTTATTATTTAAATATTTAGTTTCAATAAGGGACTTTGAAATTATTTAACTGTAATATTTTCATATCTAATAATTTATGCAC
Organism: Stegodyphus dumicola; assembly: GCF_044657685.1. Taxonomy (NCBI): domain Eukaryota; kingdom Metazoa; phylum Arthropoda; class Arachnida; order Araneae; family Eresidae; genus Stegodyphus; species Stegodyphus dumicola. The sequence continues at coordinate 192,202,416 of NC_140780.1, forward strand.
GCTAATTTTTAAAAGATAAGTGGCCAGAAATCAAAGCCAATAAAGTTTGCGTACAACGCGAAGGAGGCGGGGGATTTCTTATCTAACTTTTTAACTTTAAATTTGAGAATGCAAAGAAGGTTGCACTTTCAAGGTCATTGACTTCTGAAGCAAATTTCACGTTGATTGGAAGTTGCTATTTCTATTTTCTTTGACGAAAATGACAACCTAAAAAGAAATTCCTTTAGTTACGAAATAACTAATTATCAAATTGAGAGATGAAGGTAAAACTCTTCGTTATATTGGTAAAACCATTGGAAAACCATTTTCTAGTGTGCAAAGAGTTATTCAAAACTATCTTGACACTGGTAGTCTTGCTGTAAAACCAAGATGTGGGAGACCGAAGAAGCTAATGCAGAGAGAAGAAAGAAAAATTCTTTTACGAATTAAACAAAATCCTAAACTTTCTGCTGCAAGCATTGCAAAAGACATTTTTTTTAACTAGCAACAAGGAAATTTCTCCTGAAACTGTACGAAAAGGGCTGCGAAAGTCCGATTATCATGGACGCAAACCTAGGTCTAAGCCATACATTTCCGAGACAAATAGAAAGAAAAGAATTGCTTTTGCCAAAACATATTTAAACACTTCGCAGGACTTCTGGAACAATGTAATTTGGTCAGATGAAAGTAAATTTACAATATTTAAAGTTAATGGCCACCCTATTGTATGGAGAAAATCAAGCACAGAACTGAATTGAGAAATTTAAATCCAACTGTCAAACATGGAGTTGGCGGTGTGATGGTATGGGGGTGTATGTCGTCGAAAGGAGTTGGAAATTTTCACATTATTGATAAAGTCATGGATAAGTATGTTTATCTGGATATTCTGAAGAAAAATCTACGAGACAGTGCCCGAAATTTAAACCTTTCTAATACCTTTATTTTCCAACAAGACAACGACCCGAAACATACAGCTAAAATTGTGAAGGAATATCTCCTCTATCACACTCCAAGACAGTTGCGTACTCCTCCACAGTCACCAGACCTTAATCCAATCGAACATTTGTGGGCAAAATTGGAGAAACGAATTCGAAAACACAATATTAGGTCGCGAAATAAGCTAATTAGTAAATTGCAGGAAGAATGGTCGAAATTTACGTCGGATGAAAATGAAAAACTAGTTCATTCAATGCCCAGACGTCTGCAAGCTGTTTTGAAGAATAAAGGATATCTTACAAAGTATTGAAGTAATGTAAAAAACTTGTATTTTTTTTTTTTTTTTTTTTTTTTTTTTTGAAAGCGTACGCAGACTTATTGGAGGGAATTTCGGAGTTTTTTTGACAAAATATATTTTTGAAAAATGTAAAAAGTATTACACTGATATTATTTACTTTTTATTTAAGCTTACAATTTTTAGCTAATAGAAGAAAAAAAATGCAATGATTAAAATACATTTTTCGGTACTTTTCCGTTTTGCCGGCGCAGGCGATAAAGTCGCCAATAATGGTACAACTGATGCCAAACGGAATATCCTCGCTGGTAACATTTTACACTTCATTTTCAAAACAAGTCGCAGCCATTTCTTATCAGATTGATTGTTTCTTTCAATACTGGCATAGAATTACATAGAATTTTATGCCCTAAGGCCACTCGCGGTAATTAAGTCAATTACGATGTTCTCACACCGCTCACCCGAAAGGCGAAAATATAGATAAGGCAAAGTCAAGGGTTAAATTCATCCATTCTAATGCGAATGCACCAGCGAAATAAAACACTGCGGTTTTACATAAGCTATTTGTACGAATTTAAGTAATTCTTGCATTTAAACTTGTATTCCAAATTAAGATTTAACTTGAAATGAATGCAGATAATTACTGAGAAAATTAGATTTTTGTAGCGTAGTTTACGTGAGATGAGATCACTCGGGGTCACGTGATACGAACCGGCTAATCAAGAAGTTGAACTATGAAAGCATAGTAAATTCTTAACTAATGTTATTTTACAAATTTATTATCTTTATTTATTGGCTTTTTACAAAATTTTAAACGATATTAAATTGTTTATGCCTTCAAAATTAAAAATTCTCAGAACTAACATTTGTTAACATTTTTTATGTGTATACTGTATGTTGTCGCAATAAAGTCTGCTTGGCGAGATTTGCGCCGGCGAAACGGAAAAGTACCCATTTTTCTATGCTTTAAGTGTTTTTTTAATTTAAAATTTAGTCTGTACGCAGACTTTTATGACTAACTGTACGTAAGGTTGAAAAAAGCGCACTACAATGGGGTATATTTTCTTGTTACCGTGGTTTGAGGCGTCGTTTAGTATTGTAATACAATTGCACTTATCAAGATCATCTTTTAATTCTTTCATTGCTGTAGGCGCCAAAACATTTACTACAATAGCTTCTGATTTCGTACGCGCGCATGTAAATTTGGGATCAAAACATGATTGAATCAATTTCGACGCACAATCATTAGAACGAAAACTGTGGTTTTCTTGTATCGTGTGATAAGCCCAGACGCCTTCTGCCGCGGCGATATCCAAGTCCTTCAAAGTTGGCGCGTCCGATTTCTTGAAAAAGTATAACAATGAAGAACTCGAAGCGGCGGAACGATCGACATTTTTATGTTTGTCAGACTTTAAATGCTATTCAATATCACCGCCACCACTGTGGGAAACACTAAATTCTGTACGACACTTTTCACATCTGACATCTGATGGAGTATTTATTTGCTTAATAAACGGATATTTTTCTTGTAAGCTAACATTGAACGAACACTTGCGCTTCGGCATTTTAACTTGGGATTCCGAAGCAAAAGAAATTTAAATTATTTACTACACGAACATCAAACAAAAACAAAACAAATAGCGAGAAGTGGGCAAATGAAAAGTTTGTCAAACAATAGTCAATAAGTCAACAAAACACGAGCGATATGACGTCTTGGCCACTCTCGGCTACCGTTGCGTTGACGACGACGCGGTCTCGCTCTCACACACCGCTAGATCGCGTCCGGTTGGTGCGGGCGTCACATTGCGACGACGTGCAGGGAGGTGGCCGGCCGTCTGCTACTCAAATTTTCGTGCGGTTTTTGAAAACGGGACAATTTTGCATCCCACAGTCCATTTCGGGGACACCGGGACTCGTAACTGTAAAAAGGAACAGTCCCATTCAAAACGGGACGTCTGGTCACGTTACTCATAATTCACGAGGCAGGAGTCGAAGGAGAAGAAAATCCGACGAAAAGAACTGTTACGCAACTGTTTATGTTCGTTCGCGATGTTTTCGATGAGTCATATCATTCTTAACTTGGACGGAAATGAAATTTGTTACAACGTTGCACTTAGTCTTTCATATTTCTTGTCAGTAATTTAAAAGACATTTTGAAACACATACGGAACGATAATAATTTTTTAAAATGTAAAAACACAAAAATGAAAAGGGAACTCGGGTACATTTATTGAGAGCCACAAATAATCCTTCAAAAAGCCGCAAGTTGGCCACCCCTGGTCTATGCTAAAGGAATATATATTTTTTCCTTAACACTGTGACTATCGGTGATCAATTTGCACATATTTCGGTCAAATAGAAACCAATATTTTTGATTTAATTGTAGGGTCTGCTTTAATTGCAGCGGATTTAATTTTAGGTGCGACAATTCATTATTAATTTTAGCATATACTCCGGCTTTCCCTTTCTATAAGTTTGTTAATTATGGATCGGATTTCCCTGGTTGAATTTGAGGAGATAATGTTTGAGCAGCTCCTTTGAGTAAGGCTTATAGCTGAATAGATAATATTAACACCTTGTTCTGTGTTATCTTCTGAGTGGTGTCCGAAAAATTTTCTGAATTCTTCAGCCATTACATTAGCGATATCCGTTTCTGAATGGTATATTCTGCTCATATGATTAATGGAATGAAACTGTCTGGTCTTAGGAGTTCTTATGGATTTAGCAATTTTCCAAACTGTGTTTCGCTTGTATTTCTACATTTACAAGAAGTATATCCAGCAATTTGATCTATAAGAAGATCTAGTGGCTTACTGCAGCAGTAGTACATCGAAGCGCGGCAACAAAAGAACTTTCCCAGTTGCTATTTCACCATTTGGGGAGGAATGACTATTACAGCAATCCCGTATACAGGTCTGCGAGACCGACTTCAGCATTCTCCCGTCTTACAGATATTTACTCTGTCTTTTGGGAAATGACTGTAATGTGTTACCACGCTGTTTCATTTAGCTTAATAGGCAAACAACGGCCGATTATTAAAGTCGCTATGTTTAGTCTGAGGTTCGTATTCTGGCGAAAGACAGGCTGCATGGACGTTTTCGTGGCTTTCGTCATCCATTTCCACGTAACTTTCCTCCATGTGTATGCGAGCCAGTTTTCCTTAGAAAGTCCTCCATGAAGGCATTCCTTCCCTTGCGCAGACAACCCTCGAGTGCTCTGCCATAATCAAATAAATAAACCGAACCTTCACCTTAATATTGTGTTCTTTTATGAAAACTTATCAATATTTTTTTAAAAAATTTTCTTGTTATTAAATTGGGAAGTTTTAATAGTTAACTTTACGGCTGGCATTAGTTAATGGATTTGACTAATTTATTTTATTATTTAATCTTAACTTTTAAACATTTGTGCACATTCTAAATTAGCCTGCCAAACTGATGACCCGCAATATATGTCTTAATCCTCTCGGATACGCAAAGTGCAGCTTTAATTCATTGAAAAATCATCCTTTTTACGGAAAATATATTCGTACTTTAAACTTCGATTATTTAACTAATAATAATAATAACAATAATGCAAATAGAAATGTCTGAACACCTTATAAGGTATTTTCCCTCCTCTGCAGCATGGTGTAACGGTTAGCACACTCGGCTTGTAATCGAGAGGTCAAGGGTTCGGGTTCGGTGAAGACAGCGCTCATTTCTTCAGTTTCCTGACTTCAAAATAAACTAATGACTCTACAGTGCCTCCCGAACTAAAAGGTGGAGAATGATGATTCTTCACCACCAGGATTTGGTGGTCCCTTAATCCCCAGTCGCCATTTAAAAGGGGAAGTATATAAGGTACTTTCTCCCTCCTTTCTGTATGCCTTCCTGGTGCAACGGTTAGTATACTCGAGTTCGTGTATTCGAGAGTTCCAAGCTCGAGTCCCTTAGAGGGCATTGTATATTTTTCACTTCTTCAGCATAAAAAAAAACCCTAATGACTCTATATCTGGTCACGATATTCTGGATTATCCATTGAAGGACCCTCATCGGCAAGGGGATATGATCGATCTCTATTTGCTTTTTCTTTCTGTAATTGGACATAAATTGGTAAAATATTAATATATCCTTTTAATGAGCGTATCTGTATATCAACATATATTTATATTCGTAATTATTTAGTGTCTGGTATTCTCTCACTATTTATTTCTCAATACTGTATATTTAATGCATTTGTTTCTTCTACCTATTGGAATTATTACAATTTTTTATCATAGCTGAATCGGATAGCTAAACTAGGGATGCTAATTCTTCCTGAATCACGATGTGACACTCTTCGCAGTGAAATTTTCGCCTCTCTGAAAAGATTAAATGAATCTCTTGTTTATATAAGTGGAAGTTGATTTTGCTCTCTGTAAAATTACTTCTTGATGATGCTAAGCATCTTATTCCTTTCCTGAAACCTTATTCACGGTATCTGATATTTTATTCCCCCCGCCCGGTAACGATAAAACGAACAAATCCGCCACTTTATTACAGTGTTACACTTAGGTGACGAAAAACCGTCGCATTTATTGCGAAAAATGAGAAAACTGGGAAGAAAGTGCATTACCGACGATTTCCTCGAAACGTTGGGGCTTCAAAGACTCCAGTGAGAAATACAAACTATTTTGTCTATGAACTCGAGATCGCTAGCTTACATAGCTAAAACGGCCGACAAGATTTCCGAGGTCCGTACAGCTAAGGTACACGTAGAAGCTAGGCCAGCACCTCTGCAGTACCACAGGAGATTGAGGTATTACTGAACCAAGCTAACTGTTAAGCTTTCTCTCTAACTTGGAGAACGAATGCCCCGGGCGTGATTCGAGAATTTCCCACCCCTCTATACCTATCACCAACCTCTCGACAGAACTTTCTGCCTGTTCTGTATTTTGACTGCCCCCTTGCCGCACAAACATCATACGCTTACGAACATCTGTATCTGCACCTAATTCGAACCCAGGCCCATCGGTATGGCAGTTAGTACCACTAACCACTTCGGTGATCTTACGAGAATCCGTACTTTCAGCATGGTACGGCAGTTAACAGCGAAGCGGAGTGTTAAAGCACAGCTTATCAACAGCCCCAGTCCCAAGAAATTAGGGACCAACGTTGTTCAGGTTCAACCTACCAGTTCGAAAGAACTGCTTGTCAGCTGAATCTGATTTGAACCAACTTAAAAACTCTACTGAAGTCATATCAGAATTAGAACAGTCGTTTGAAATATGAGAACCCGAGCCAGTTAAGAGAACATTTACCATTTTTGAGGCATCATCAGAACTCACAGTAGGAGAGATCTTAGCCGCTTTCACCATTCTCATTCCAAATAATCCACAGGAGGCAGTATACCGTAGAAAACCGCTTCCACGAAAGGAAAACACTTGTAACTGGATCGTAGAGGCCGCCACAAACCATATTCTGAGCAAAGAATTTCCTCGGGTCTTAGCTCATGCAATTTCGAACAGCATTTCCAAATGCGCAAGTGCTACAACTGTCAAAAGTTTGGCCACTTCGCCAAATATTGTAAGATTCAACAGCTTGTACAAGGTGCGATGAAGGACGTACTATAAAAGACTGCAGCTCCGAGAGCAAGAGGTGCAAAAACTGCACCCTATCAAACAAAGGCAGAGGTACTAGCTACAAGACTAGTCATTCCGCAAGTTCCACAGCATGTCCTACGTACAAAACGTAACTGGAAAACATCACCAAAGCTAAACATTTGCAGATCCCATATCATACAGCAGATATGGATAGAAACATTCTGTTGCAATGTAATTTACAAAGAGTTAAAGCAGCTACCTTAAATATTGTTCAACTAATCCTACTCAAAACGTTTTCTTTGGCATTACTCCAGGAGTCCTACATAATCCATGGTACTATTGTAGAGATATCAGGTATTTTTTGAAAGCAGGAGAGATGAAAAAATGCAACGCCTTCGCCGGTAATCGAAATGCGGACCTCTGGAATACGCGCCCAGTGTGCAGACCACCACACCATGAAGGCATGCTAAGAAGGCGGGAGAAATATACTTCCCCTTTCAGAAGGTGACTGAGGTTTTTAGGGGACTCAATCGCCAAATCCTGGGTGTGAAGAATCATCATCCAACAACCTTTTAGTCCGGCCTCCACTGTAGGGACATTAGGTATTTTTTGAAAGCAGGAGAGACGAAAAAATGCAACGCCTTCGCGGAGAATCGAACCGCGGACATCTGTAAAACGCTCCCAGCGTGCAGAGCACCACACCACGAAGCGATGCTAGGAAGGCGGGATAAATACCTTATACTATAACAGGAGTTCCCCTTACTTGCAAGGTATTTATATCCAAAACCAAGCTGCCAGCTATCATTTACAATTGGCCCTCTGAATCCAATGCTCAAAGCTCAAGCAGACCATACAGTTCCTATCCTTTTTGATACAGTTTATAATATTTGGATGTTAACCAATATTTAGTTTCCACGGAGTAAGGAAATTGATCATAGTGGCAGATGACTTTAATTCTACAAGCCCTTAATGAGGTGAAGATTCGGAAGACGTTCGAGCTCGATCAGTCATTGAATTTTGAGTGCCGAACAGGCTTATACAGTCCTCATTAGTGAGGAGTCTGTCCAGCATTCAACACTAGCAGGGCAAATGAATGGCCAGATTTAACCATGGATTCGTCACTGGCCCATATACGTAACTGGAAGGCTACAGACATTCCAACTCTAAATGATCCCAATCTAATTCAGTTCGAACTAGACTGCCCCATGTAATTTGTCATCAAACAAAGGTTCAAAACTTGCTATGGGGGACAAAAGAAATTTATATGCTTGTTAAGATCTGCAGCCGTCCGAATTCTAAGCGACTTACGTAACTGTAAAAATCCGAAAACGTTGGGCAACTCCTAAGCTGATTTAATCAATACAATATTGGACGCAGCAAAAAACACCTATAAGACAAAAGTGCTTAAAGCTAAAACCTTAAGGTGCTTAAGGGAACACAGAATTAACAGCGCTTAGGAGCAAAGTACAATCTCTACGTAGAAAAACTCAGGCAGAGACAGAGAGAAGAATCTCAGAATGATAATGTATAAAAAGGAGACAGCAATACGCAAGAAAAACATCCAGAAACCAGGAGTCAGGAAAGGTAGAAGCAAATAAACTATCAAAATCGACAGTTAACAATTCCAGTCTTTTAGTACATTCGGAAAAGACACCAGTTTCCTGCTTGAAAGAAATAACAATGGAGAAGCTCATGGAACAATAACAAGGTCGCTCTGACAACTCATCAACAGGAAAAAGAACTCGCAAGTTCTTTCTGAAAGCTAGCCATGAGCTGAAAGTGCCCGAGAGTTTTGCATGCCGTATTTTTCAGGCCACGGCCCTTTTCCTAAATATCTGAAGCGTTTTGAGCTGGGCACTTCGGAACTATGACAGTGGGGAGAGGTAGGTCATAAGGTATTTTCTCCCTCCTTTCTGCATGCCTTCGTGGTGCAACGCCAGAACGCACTCGGCGCATATTCGAGAGGTCCGGGTTCGAGTCCCGGCGAGGACATTGCTCACTTTTCACGTCTCCAGCATCAAAATAACCTAACGACTCTACAAGATAACCCTAATCAATCACTACCTTTTCGACTGTAATAGCACAGCCGACTGTCACCTACAGCCTCATGTTTTCAATATTGGCCGCAGTGGGCAGATAAATTTCTGAAAGCTAACTCTGTGGAAAGGAAATTAGAAAGTGTAATTGGCTATTGTGCTTCTCACTATGGCCCTACTCCAGCCATAGTAAATAATTATTGGCTTCCTTTCAGCAATGGAACAATGAATAATATAACGTGTACTTAATCAAGCACTTTTATAATATTTTGTTTGCATAGACAGTTCAGTTTATATGGCAGCCAACACATTTAGTATTGTGGCAACATGGATAAATTGTACTTGTATGTAATTGAGGTTGTTGATTTTTTATTGTTTATACATATGATTCAGTTTTATTTGCAATCAGCGCATTATTTTTTATTGCAGTTTTGAAAAGAGTATGTTTCTACGACTATGCTTTCATTATTTGACATATAAGTAACATAAACACATACGTGCAGCTTGAAATATACCTAAAGCTGCCTAACATTATCTACACTGGCAACATAAAATCAATAATTATATGTCTATATGCAATTATGATAATAAAATGGCAATGTAACTCAACTTCCGATGTAGCTTAACTGTATATACAACAATGTATTTTAAATGGGCCTTGTTTGCTAATGTATCTTTTTTACATTGAATTTCAATAAATGTCGTCTGGACCGCTGGCCCAGCCCGAGGCAGGGCTCGGCTGTAATGAAGGATAGTATCTGACAGGATGACATTTACACTGTTAGACTTTTCTTGAAAAAGTTAAGGCTAGCTGTCACCGCTGGTGGCGTTTCACACATTAACCACTGCAAACTGACCGTCTCCTCACTGTTACAGTTACAGGTAGAAGGAAGACCAGCACTTTTGTAGTACCACAGATGATTGAGGTTTTGCCGAACCTAGCTAAAAGTTGAGCTTCTACCCCAGTTTTGAGAAAGAACCACCCGGAGAGAGGTCCGAGAGTTTTCACTCTTCTTCTCCTAACAACAATCTCTTGGCAGGACTTTCGGCTCACCATATATTTTGAAAGGCCCTCTTACCACATAGAGGCTATACATTTACAATTATCTATGTCTACTCCGTTAATCGAACACAGGCCAATTGGTACGGCAGTCAGCGTCACTAACCACAGGACTTCGGCTTGAGACACCATCGATGGCGATCGTCCCGTTCCTAGTAATGGCATAATAGTTGCGGTAATTTCTCATTCGATTGTCTTAATTTTGACATCAGTGTATGTACTAGTAGTAGATACGCGATTAATTCATGTGGGAGTCCATATGTGCAATTAGTGAAATAATTTATTGTGTTGTGCCGTCATATGATCACCGCATGTGTCCGCACCTGCAAGCCCCTTTCCTTAACGAAAAGAGCTCCGACGGGCTTTTGAGCGTGGAATCCGTACCTAGTTTAGTGCTCTTTGTTCTTTTTTTTTTTTTTTTTTTTCGTCCTATGTTTAGTGCATTGTTTTATTTAAAATCTGTTCTTGGATTTTTACCATCTCAGTCATCTGACCAAGTGAGCCGAAGTAAGGAATTATTTTCCCAGCTGTTTGCCAGAAATGATGGACTGATAGGATGATTCCTTGTTGCTGTTGTCGTGACCATTTTACATGGTACAATGGTTGCCAGAGCCTACTCCGAAGAGAGGTTGGACTTCTATTTTCCACCCGCCATTTTGAGAAAGAGTACCCCGGGGGGGGGATTCCGAAGGTCTCCCACCAATCCACAAGAGAGGACTTTTTGCTCGCCGCATATTTAGAGTGCCGCCATGCCGCACCGACACTATACATTTACAAACACCCCTTTCTTTTCCGGGATTTGAACCCGAGCCCTTCGGTACCGTAGTAGGCTCCCTTATCCACCTTACCATCTGGGCGATGGATGATTCCTTCTTCATTATAAGATGTGTTCTTGAATAATGAGTTTTTCTATTTTTCTAACTGGGTTACATTTGTCCGCCATTACTGGGCATGGATTTAACAACAACTTGGCAACTATTACAATATTTTTATCTGTTTTTATTAAAAAATTTTAGGATCCGAGTTATTAGTTTAATTTTTCTTAAGTTTCACATTTAGTTCTTATTATATGATGCTTGCAGCAATGTAAATTGCGTTATTTTCATTTATTATAATTTCATTCTGTTAGTCTGTCTAATAGCGCTTTTATTTATCACTCATTAAATTCATTTTTGTAGTACATGTCGAATGTCGGACATTTTTAGTAACCAGGCAATATTTACTTCTCATTTCATAAGTGCTCCATTTTTGGCAAAATTTATACATTTTTTAATGTTATACTTACTTGGTTCGTTACCTATTTATAAAGAATTTCTTCAGCATTTAATCTTACTTTACGTTTAGTCCCCAATTTTTTAATTTTGTTCTCAGCACTCCCAAACATCGTTAGTAAATACTCCTAGTAGTGTCGTACTCCTCCCTTGCCCCCCTCATAATCCGTTTTGCCATACCTATAATAGCTGTCTTTTTTTTTAGTCTTGTAGAGTTCCTCACTTTGTAAATTCTAAGTTACTGTTGGAATTGAAGAATCTTAAGAACTGATAAGCGAATAATCGCTTGAGTTCGTGTGACAAGAAACAACAAGATAGAAGAGTAAACTAACCCTTCATTATTCCAACTAAGGTTTAACAATATTAACCTTAACAAACTAAGGTTTAACAAAACTGGAGTTTTACAATAAAGCCGACACTTGGGCTTGAACTTAAGAAACTAAGAATTAAACTAAACTAATTTTAACTAAAGGCGATATAGCCGAAGCTATCAAGGTTCTAGCAGAGTTGGCCCCATAACGCTAATTGACTGCGAAAGTATCGAGGGCTTAAAGTACGGCCAAGCATAATAATAGTTTACGAGAGAGTAGCCTAAAAAAGGCGGGAGGCGTGCAGACAGAATACCTGGTATCTCTCTCCCCTTAAGACCAAAGAACTTCGCGGTTAAGTACCGCTCTTCCTCATTATGTATTCAGACGTGATTCTAAAACCACGTTCTGGCCGGAAGGTGTAAGTTGAAGTTAAAAATCGATAGGAAAGGAGCTTTAGCTCAAAATTTAACTGTTAATAAAATTAGCATAATTCTTACAGTATTTCACTTTTAATAAAACTTAATTTTGTATTACTTCTCCCGTTCTGTTTTTTTTTTTTTTTTTTTTTTTTTTTTTTTTTTTTTTACCCAACCCTCTTATAGGCCCCTCCAGTTTAATAGTAATAAGCCCCTCAGTCTATAATTTTATCCTAAGATCCAATTTTTTATTTTAGACAGCCCATGTAATCACCAATATCATTCCGTAGCTCCCTTTTTTCTAGTCCCTTTAATTTTCTCGTAAAATTCATTTGAATTAGGTTTAATTACTTTCAATTTCATTTTATTTCTCAGTTTTCTTGCTTCCTATTTAGGCTTACCAGCGCTCTAACTAACCTATTCATAACCTATCAGGAATTTCTCTCCATAGATATTCATCTTTTAGTCTACTTCCTTACTGCCCCCCCTCAATTATTAATCCGTTATTAACTTCTTTAAACTTCCTATTTCCCTTATTACTTAACTCTAACTGATTCGGAGTTCTCAAGTTAATACTGTTGAACTCGTTTGCCATTTTCCTATCTAACGACACTGTAAGGTATATTTTAATTTTATAAGAGTTATTTTAATTTGGATAACCTTTCCTATCAATTCTTGTTTCCACTTACAACTTCCTACCAGAATAAGTTTTCAGAATAGCGTTGAATGCAAATGAAGAAGTTAAAAGAAGTATTAAGGAAGGTTGAACTTACTTCGTGAGAAAGAGCTAGGAATCCTGAATAGCGCGTGTTTGCCTTCGGGCTAGATCTCTCTTGAATACCGCTAGGCCGTATTATTACTTGCTTTTTGATATTCGCCGGCTAGTTTAGGGTATCCGAACACGTTGAAAAGGCCAATTTTGGCAAAAAAATTGCTTCTTTTATTTGTTCATTGGATAGATTGTCTATTTAGCTTCCCAAAACTGGTCTGCTTTTGTTTTTACGTTAATTAGAAACCGAGATATTAAGGATTTCATAAAGACGCAAAAACAGGAAATGGGCATTAAAGTCACCGAAAGTGCGCATTCAAGGGGTGAAAAGAACTAGAAATAGAGATAAGCAATTTTTTACCTTTGAAATGTAATGTAAGGACTTTTATCCTTAGAATCTGTAATCTGTGCAGGAACGTGAAATTATTTCCAATAAAATGCAATATTTTTATTAATTACCTGTTGAAAGCGGATGTCCTGGCTAGCATATGAGTTTGATTTGATTTTAAACATCGCATACTGCAATTAGATTTATCTTAGCATTCGATTATTTTTAATAACATCCGAGTTAAAAGTATAATAAAGGGTGATAAAAAAATCGAAGCAGTTTTTGTAAATGTAAATGCGTAAGGAACTAATTTATGAAACGGGTTGCAAATGAAATTGAGAATAATGTTAATAAAGCAATTCCCATTGAATGAACTAAAATTAAAATGTTTCTCATCAGCAGGAAATGTTTTTGAAAGTGATTTATGACGTGAAAGATGTTTATGTTTAAATAATGTCACCAAATATGAACGCATAAGTCATATTCAGAAGCCACGTTCCAAAGTTAAAAAACTGAAGGTAAAACAAAAATATCTTGATGGAGGGATCTAATTAATGGATGTCTTTCTGACAAACTTCAAAATGGAGTTACAATCGGGAACATTGAATGGAAAGTGCTGTAATTGCTCCATTTTTTCACGTTTTCTCTAGTGCAAAACTACCTATGCATGGTCAGTGCCCAGATGGACCAGACATTTTTTGTAAATATCAGCGAGCTGTATCAGTAGGAAAAGTGTACACAAACAAATCCAAAGAACTGCCAAAGATTTAATTAGTATTCTTCAGAGTGGATTTATAAAACTATGTGAAGAGAAGCTTTTATAAAAGAGCTTATAAATTGTACGTTCCGTTGTTTAAAAATAGTGGACTGTAAATTAACTTGATATTACTTCAGTATAGAACCCAAAAAACCTCAGACTCCTAACGTTGACCGAAACTTCTTTATTGACTTTCAAATAGTAAGTTAGTTGAGGAACGGCGAAGACCACACAAACTCCGACTTCAGTGGCGGCTTACCAGCACAAACTCAGAAGAACCTCCGCCTATTTGAAACTCCAGTAATTCACAGCAACCTCGAAGCTCTAACCGCGAGCTTTAAAAACCTAACAAATTTGCGTCTGCGCCGCTCCTCGGTACAAAGAAAGAAATACAATTTGCATAACATCGAACATAAATAAAGACACAAAATGCAAACCAAATTTTAATTACATTTTTTGGAAATTTATACAGATTGATGCCATTGTGGGATTACAAACTCTTAAACTGGTGGCCTATATGGCTGTTATACACTTTGACAAAGGGCTTTTAGGCTTACTAGATATTTTCAATTGTATAGGTATGCAACATTATGAATATGCAGTCGAAAGATTTAGTAAGCTCGACATGGAGCAAATAAGTAAATCAAAATATCACTCACTACCAGATTAAAAATTTCCACATAAAACAAATAGGCTGAATATAAACAGTGAAACAGATAAAGTTGGACAAAAGGAAGGTATAAACTATAGATATGGGGAGCTTTAGGTATTCGGGGGGAAATTTAATAATAAAAAAATAGCATTTTAAACTTTAAATGCATTTTTTTCAAGATCTATTTTTTCTAAAAAACTTGCCTACACGGTGCAAGATAAATCAGATTATTATTATTTTATTATGAAAATTTGTATGCTTAATCTATATATAGTTATCTAGGGAATGACGTACCAGAATATTTATATGCTAAATATTTTTTAAATTGTGGCCTCTTATTTAAATAATGACATCATGAATTTATCGAAAATCTCATAAAAAACTTTTCCAAATTCTGAATTTTTTTTAGTTTGTAAGATATCCTTAAAATTATGTGTCATTCCCTAGATAAAACCATGTAATTTATTATTGTATGACTTTTTTAACATAACTTTAATATTTTCTCATATAGAATGTTTCAAATTATTTTAAAATTTGTTTAAAATTTCACATAAATTTAATATTTTTGGTAGGATAATAATGGTATATATTAAATTTCGATATTCCATCATTAATCTTTGTAGATAATAAATGAGAAAATGTGTTTATAGTATACTTATATTGCTTTTTGGAAAAAAAGTGCTCCGAACGTGGTCGGATAACTTAAATTGAGGGCTAACTACGTTTTAGATACTTGTGTTTTAGCTTCAGCTAAGTCTGATTTATTTATAGTTTAGATCTTATTTCTTATTCTGAGTTTAAGCCCGTTATTCTTATTTGAGTGAAATAATGGGTAGTTTAACCCTTCTTGAGTCTACATTTTTAGTTATTCGAACTCAGCTATAAGTCGCTAAACAATTCACTAGGTTCCTCAACGTTCATTTAGACACAAAGAGTAAGGAATCCTACAACACTAGCTTTGAAATTCTTTACACATTAATTAATTATCCACTAATTAATTAACCTATTTAATCCGTTTATTTCCTTTATTTACATTCTATGCCTTCATTAGTGTCTCCTGGAACATTTAGTGCGTTTCAAGAAATTTTTCAGCAATCTCTGTATTGTAATAAACATTCAGTGGTTTTCTGTATTAACTCATTAGTACTCAACTTCCTGTTACCTTGCATTCTGCTTGTACAGTATTAAGTCCTCAAGTATTACCAGTGCCTTGAGAAACCTTATTTAGGACTATAAAAACCTTATTTTATTCTAACAAATTATTTTTAGTTCTAGAAACTCTTCTTTCCCTCCTGATTTCAGTTTTCTGCCAGAACGTAATTTTAATGACGTGTGTGCAAATTCTAAGTGATTTCGCAATCGGTATTTAAGCAGCGGTTTTAAGAGTTTGTAGTAGGAGAGTTAGTTCCGAGTTTATAATGCGTGTTTGAAGTAGCTCTGTACGTAAATAGTTGGTGCTTATCCACACTCTTTAGATTAAATTGATATTCTAGGTACGGACTGGATGCTGGATGACTGGAAGGAGAGCAGCATTTGATTTACTGTGAATGTCAATTGGAGAAAACTATTTGAGGGAGATTCACCTCTTCCCAATACAGATATTTAAGATTAGAATTAAGATACTTATAAGTTATTTTGATTGTAAGAAGTTGGTTCTTTGTAAGATAAAATTTAAGGTTTTAAAAGAGGTCGTTAAAGACCTCGTTGCGAGTACTTAAATTCTGGCAGGGAAAAATGTAAGGGAATTATTTACTTTTTTTCTAACTAGTTATTCAATGTTAATTATCTTTATGGTCATTCTGCCTTTTCGTTTTCCTGCCAGAATGCTAATTTTTAGTTCGCGCGTGTTCAAATGAGGTAGAAAGAGATAGTATGTAAAGGGAGGTTTTAGACCGTTTAGTGAAAGTGTGTTCTGCCTGCTGAAGACCACGCTACTAGACGAAATTCTACTATAACAGTCTATATTTTGCTTTGCATTGTTCTTGCCAATAATGCTTGTCACGCTGATATAGGTTTGAGCCAACTTGCGCGTTATTCATTCCTGTGTAGCTTGGTGGGCTAGCTTAAGATTTAACTTGATTTTAAATTTGAATTCCTTATCTTTTCAGTTACGCCATAAATGCTGGCTGGTTTGTAAGCACAAGAAGTGCCTTATATTAAATTACTTTAAGTTCTGAATAAAAGGGTCTTTTACACCCTTCTTATGATCTGTTTCATCTTAGACATAGCGATAAGTCGCTTTCACATCTATTTAAGGATTTGCTTCAAGTTACACTTAGTTCCTGGCACAATTCCTACAAGTTTATGATGTATTCCTACCTGTGAAGAATATCGTCCATTTAAATTACAAACAGAAACTGGATTCTGAATCTCTTAACTGATATTCTATTTAAATTTAAATCTCGATTCCTCTTATAATGTAGCTCTCTGAAATTCTTCTCTGGAAGGAAATTTTAACAGTTTGCAGAGAATATGCCTTTTGCTAAATGCAACTTGTGGCAAATTCTCTGTACACAACGCACGCGACTTATCGCATTGTCTAATATGAAACAGAAACATAAGAAGTGTGTGAAAGACCATTTGATTTAAAACTAAGTAAGTTGAACAGAAGGCACATCTCGTGCTTACAAATCAGCCAGCAGTTATGGAAAGAACTCAAAGTAGAATTTTAAATTAAAACTAAATCTAAGAATCTATCAACCAAAAGATACTCAGAGAAATTTAAAAGCGAAAGTTTGTTCTTAAACTTACACCGGCGTGAAATCATCAGCAAGAATAAAGCAAGCCCGAAGACAGGAACGCTTACTTTAAAATGTGAAACTAGTAACGTGGCCTTCAGCAAGCAGAACAAGCTCTTTCCAAAGAATCTCAAACCTTCACTTATATACTAAATTTGAGCTAATTTGCATTCTGACAGGAAAACGGAAAGAGAGAGGCAGGCCCGCGCCAAGCCTAATCGGCGCCGTCGTGCAAATGCTTAGCGAGCGCCTTTATGCAGTGACGATATTAAAGGGACATTGCTTATGGTCTTCAATAACCCAAAAAAAAAAAAAAATACATTTTATCTTTTAAATTGTCTAACTATGCAAACATTTTGTGCTTTGTTAAAACCCACGCCCAAACATATTTATTGAAGAATTATACATACAATTATATTAGAAAAAGTCGCCCAACCTGTATAGTGGTTAGCGTTGCTGACTGCTGGGCCGAAGGGCCGGGGTTCAAATCTTGAAGAAGGCATGGATGTTTGTAAATGTATTGTGTCCGTGCGGCATGGGGAAACTCTAAATATGCGAGGCAAAAGTCCTCTCGATAGGTCGGTGGGAGGGGAAGAGAGGTGAAGACGCTCGGACCCGTCCCCCCAAGATGACCTCCATCAAAATTGTGAGTGAAACGGAGCTAAATCGCACTGTTATCTGTAAGGTGCTCAAGGCTATTGCCAACGACAGGCGTATCTTGCACTCCTTGCCACTAGGAATTTCGTGGGCTTAGGCTGACTATAGTCAGACAAGTAAGCATTAGTCAACAACAACATGTTATGAAAACGTAACACTGCAAGCGAAGCGAAATAATACACTAAACGCATTGGATACCAAATATATTGCTGAGCAGTAGTTATTATCTTAAAATTAAAAACAAATTAATTTAGATATCTACTAAGTTTGCGCTGAATAAATTGTTGTTCTCAGCGTAGTTTACTACAAGACTCAAACTGTGATTACAAGAGGATATAAAAAATGCTCTAGGGTTAATATCTAGGGATATATCCAAAATTCTTTTTTGCACACCGCTATGTTGTTTACAACGATGTAACTTATAGAGTTTCAACTGCGAATGCTACATTTCCTCCAAAAGTTTGCAAAACTGCAGTTCATGCATAAGATCTATAGTATTTATATCGTTTTGATTTTATCAGTTAATGCTTTTTGCAGTTTTTGGCATAAGTTGAGCCGATCTTGTAAATATATGTGAACGAAAGTACATGATGCCGATGCGTATGTAAGGGTAGATGCTGCTCCGTAGACGCGATCGACAAATTGCTTAGTTCTTATTTTGTGTCTACTGTTGCAATCGTAGCAATTTGTGCAACATTTATCTTTTTTGTGTTTTTTTTTTTTTTTTTTTTTTTTTTTTTTTTTTTTTTTTTGTGATTGATTGTTGTTATTCTTATGTATCTATCTAAGCGGCTTAAATGTTTGTCGCCGACAGTTTATTGGTTGCTTGCGTAACTGTAAATTGTTTTATTCCCCGTGCATGTTACGAATATTATGAGAAAGCTAAGCCGCAAAAATTAATAAATTAATAATGCACGTGCATTTAACATTTAATAAATAAATTTAACATTTATATATAATAGAATTCGGAAATATACAACCGTCAAAAACCGGCAACGATGAAAAAACAAATAAATATCTTTATGCGGCTTAAGTGTCTGTTTGTCGCTGATAGTTTATTGTTTGCTTACGTAACTGTACAAGCCAATGGGGGTGAAGTTGCCGTTTCAATTGAGACGTAGACAATTTCCCGTAAAACTTGCCTTTGCTATGACCATCAATAAGTCTCAGGGCCAAACGCTTAAGCGTGTTGGCATTTTTTTTTACCTGAGCCTGCATTTGGACATGGTCAACTTTATGTTGCCTGTTCAAGAGTTCGTGAAAGAACGGACGTAAAATTAAAACTAATTGATGGTCCTTTGCAAGGCCAGCTTAAAAATGATGGAAAGATCTACACCAGAAATGTTGCGTACAAAGAGATCTCTGCACACAACATTTCTTGTGTAAATCTTTCCATCATTTTTAATTTTGACATGTGAATTAACATTTTATTATTTAAATTACACTTATTTATTGAGCGAGCGGTGGCTCTTAAGAAATATACCGCCAGTGGTTTCCTTCATTGCACTCTACTTTAAGCAATTAAGGAAGTAGAAGGAGAAAATCCCGTGGGGCAGTAAGCAAAGGGGCGTCCTCACCGCCTGCCCTGGGTAATTCAGTTTGAATTAGCAGACACCTTTCCACAAATCATTTTAATTACAATTTATAATAGCTAGAATAGCGGTCATTTCGTATGACCGCTGGGCTTTCTAGTTATTTTTCTACATAAAAAGGGTAAGCGCAGTTACAAATTATGTTAAACTTAGGTTAGCTTTTTAATTCAGAAAAGCGACGATTTGAGCATAATTACTCGAAAAATGTTTTTTTACATGAACCATTTGCTTATTAAACTAAAAATTATTATCTTTTGAGAAGAAAGAATTGATATATTTACGGAGTGCCACTGAATTTAAAATATACCTATCTGAGATTTGAAGAAATAAAAATATACAAGGTATTCCGAAATCAAAAAATGGCGATTTTCCGATTTTTAGCTATATGGAAAACCGAAGGAAAATGTTCCGTTATTTCATGACGTGCATACTTTAAATTTGATTTATTTACTTTAATAAGCAAAAAAAGTACTACCACCTCCTTCAATTATTTGGTATTAATCTAATAGTTCATATATTTTCCAAGCAATGGTTTTAAGATATACTCAGTTTTTCAGAAGTAAGGGAAAATATTTCAAACAGTGACTCTTCGAGTGTTCTTAACAAGAAGTGTTTTACGCAATAGTTCTTATAATAGTTATTTTCTCCTTTTATTTTTATTTCCACTTTTCCTGTTTTCACTTTTCCCCAGATGTCAGAAGATAAACAGAAAAAATTGCCTGAAGATCAGAATGCAATGAAGGAAAAAAAAAAAAAACGAGTGGAAGACTTTATAAACTAGAACTTTAAAATTATTTAGTTTTTCCAAAACCCAGAGATTACCCAAGCTGACGCTACTAGCACTAGTTGTCCATCAACGTCTCAGCTGCCATTCAAATTGCCAAAAGGAACTAATAATCAGAAAGAGTTAGAAATTGTTTTCACTCGGGAATTACCTTTAACTTCAATGCAGCCGGTCGAAAAACAGAAGAAATACTAGTGAAATCTAAACTTTCTGCAGTACATACGCATTCTCTTGTGCCTGACGATTCCGTATTATGCCCAAGTCCAGTATTGCCATTCCAAGTTCAAGCCTTAATAGAAAATGGTCCTGGATATCCTGGTTTCGAGTTTCGGTTTCTCAAAAGACAAAAATGGACGTAAATTTTTTTAGATGTACTTTTGTCGAATCTTGCCAAACAACGAAAGAGTTAAAAGGGTGCTAAATTCTGCTGAAAAAAAATTATGTTTATTGTTTTTTTTATTTGTAAATTTTTTAACAGTTTTAGCAAAGCAATTCTGAGTAGTTCTGAATTTGACGAATGGAACCACTTAAATAAGCACATAAAACTTCATGAAAAAAAATAAAATGTATTTCCTGAATCTAAATCTTCGGTTCGATTTCTTAGAATGATCACGAAAGAATAAACCTGTTGATTCGGAATTTCAAAATTTATTAAAAAAAAGAGGCTAAGCATTGGCGCAATGTTCTTGAAAGAATTAACTATGCCGTTGAGTTTTTAACCAAACAAAACTTAGCCTTCCGTGGTTCCAGTAACAAGTTATTCGAAAGAAATAATAATTTTTTAAAGTGTGTAGAAACGACAATTGTTCAAACATGAGGTAAACAGTTTCCGAGTAATTATGCTCAAATCATTGCTTTTCCGAATTAAAAAGTTAACCTAAATTTAACATAATATGTAACTGCACTTGCCTTTTTTTTATGTAAAAAGACAATAACAACAAGCAATCACAAAAAAGATAAATGTTGCACAAATTACTACTATTGCAACAATAGATACAAAATATACAAAATAAGGATTAAGCATTTTGTCGAATGCGTCTACCCTTACATACGCATCGGCATCACGTATTTTCACATTCAAATAAGACAGAAGAGAACACTAGAGACGAACTCCTGCCCTGGTTATAACTTTCGGTCAAATAAGACAGTGTGCTAAGAAGAAGGAGCACTCAGATCTGGCAATCTCGAGGCTGCCTTAACATAGTTAAACACCCCAACCCCTAGAGGCGATCCAAGGGGCCGCTAACCTATCTATCAAGTCGACGATCTAAGACTGAGTCGACAGGAATACTCAGCAACTCACATTCAACGTCCCTGTTCTGGAGAGATGGTAAAAACATCTGCCATCAACAGGAGCCCCAACCTCGGACAGCAAAATGAAGTCACTTAAACACTGTCAGGCATACCAGGCCACCAATCCGGCCTGCTAACACTACGTCATGGTATACAGATGTCGGCTTTATGCGCCCCCCAGGGGGAAAACCAAGGAAGGCTATGAATATGTAGTCTTGAAGCTTCAGGTGTCCACCGGAAACCTCAAGCAGTTTAAAGGCTCGCTGAATTCACCAACTCCACCGACGGGGGTGTTTCGCCCTGGACAACCATGAACATCTGACTATATAGCTCAACCACAACCACGGAACGGACGAGAACACCATATGGCCATCGCTAGCGATGACTCCAGTCCTGCGGAGATTAATTTTAAACACCCGTGGCCGAGACTGCCTAGGTATAGATCCTAATCAGTAGCTTCCCAGGTTTTACCTGAGTCGAACCCGGAGGGGCGTTCAAATAAGAAAAGAATTTTTCTGTTCAGACAGGCAGCGAGACGAACCGTTTGTTTTAATGATTGCCCGGCGCCTTTTCATTCGGCGCCGTCGGGCGCCGCACGACCTCGCACCTATTGTCGGCGCGGGTCTGGAGAGAGGTAACAATAAAGATTCAAAACATAAAATTACTGGTTAATTAACATAAATAAACCTTACAAAGCCCAACAGAAATACGCAAATAAAGTATTTTGACTATGGTGGAGATATAGTTTGGGGAGGCATATTGCTGAATGGACACACTCCGTATATTAGACAGAGGTTTAGGGCTCAAATATGCAAAGCGAAATGATAAAACCTAATATTAGACTTTTCAGAGCTGTGTCATAGGCGAAAACGTACCTCCTCACAGAACTCAGCTGCTAGACTGTTTCGTCTAATGTGAAGAGATCCTGCGTATGAAACAGTGAATAAGCTCTTTGGATATATAAAAGGCACACGTTTGTGCAAATAGAAGCATCCACGTTTGCACTGGAAGCTTCCATATTTCATGCATATTTAGATAATGCATCCCGATAAACTTCCAGCCAGTATCAGTCTTCCTGCGAATTACACTTCTTCGGGAACCCTTTGACAGACTGAAAAGAAGCGAGGAATGTTGGGCTGCAAAAGGTTATAATTCTCCTCAGTAGTCAAAATGCTCTATATATTTTCTTAATGATGTGCACTTGAAACGAAAATCACACTTTAATATTTTTTTTAATTTGTATAACTGATGCAACAAAATTTCCCTTTTATTCTTCTTTCTACATTCAAATAAATTAACGGTTTCTTATGACGATTTGAACAAACTGAAAAGTGCAATGAATACATTATGCCCATAAATATTTGAAACACTCCTTTATAGCAAAATGAGAAGATATAAAGGCTTCAGAATGTCTCTAAAACTCTTCCAAAAATATTGTTTTCATTTACCTCACTCCAAAATCAGTTTTTTCTTAAAACTAGACTTACAAATTCTGCTCAGCTTTTAACATTTAGTTGCACAGTCATATCGCCAAAAGTAAATAAAAGGATCAATTCTTTCCCATTGTCAAGAAATTTTTATCCCGTTGTTACTTCAGTTTTCGATACTTTCACTTTCCGTGTTTATCGTCCCTGCTCAGCTTTCCAGATAAGAAACTATTGTAACAAATTTCTGCTGCACTAGAAAATTCTTTTCACACAGATAAGCTGACGTTCACGTGCTTTACTTAATTTATAATCATTTACAATGTAACGTAGTTGCTTTGCGAAGCAGTAATCCTTCGAAATGAAAGTATGATATTTAATAATGAAATTCTCCATGTATCGTTGCTGATACGTGTGTATATGCAATAAAACTGAGTACAAGTGAAAAGGAAAATACAAATTAGAAAAAAAAAAGAACAAATTGCAACAAAATAAATGAATAAAAATTGTCTCTTATAATTCGAGTCCTAAATAAAAAAGAAAAATGTACTTAAGAAATTAGATATTAAGACCATTTCAAAGCAGTAAAAAATTAAAAAAGGTCTTGTATTTACAGTAATTTCCATTTCTTTCAAAATAGAACTAAAAGAAACAACGCAGATACTAAAAAGCTAAGCTAAAGAAGCAAATAAATTAAATGATACACCAATTTAATAATAGAACTATTTCAATTATTCCAACTTTGTTTTCAAAACTAAAATGTCGTTTTATCTCTCAAACAACAAAAAAAAAACTTAAATCAGTTGCTTTTACGCAACATCTATAAATGTTATGACTCTGTATATAAATAAAAATAAATGGCAATGTGAAATTTTCCTGCACTTTTTCCATCAGCTCCATTAGAAGTAGAAATTAAGCGAGGCTAAGTAACAAATTAGAATATCAGTTTAGAGTGAGTGTTGGGAACTTCATTTGTAAATCTGAGTAAAAAGTCAGTCTCATGCTGCAAATCTCATACTTTACCCGCTGAACTGAATAGGCTAACTGGGTTTGGTGAGTTCTGATATGGTTAAGTATTACGTTAGCACTCATTCTTAATTTCTGGTCTACTACTTGGTTTGGAAATGTTTGAAGAGCTGTTTATGCTCGGCTTCAAGAAGCGAAATTTGAAATTTTAAGTTTCATTAATGTAATTCAGTTTATAAACTGTCAGCTCATAGTACAAATAAACTTGAATGACTTTATTTACTTACAATTGCTGGAATCTAAGTTAAAGACAGGGCAATAATTCGACTACATTCAAGAAGATTAAACAGGTAAGGTGCTTAGTTTATTTGAAATTAAGTTCAGCTTATTACGTTTAAGCTACCTGTCACGAAATTCAGACGCCTTAAGTTTCCTAAGTTTCTACAGATAAGTTTATCTTATTTTCCAGTTAAAAATGTTGAAATCAGCATTTGTTTTAAATATACATATATCAGTGTATCCATGCTGATCAACGACGATCAGATTTCTTTTTAATTTTGTAATTAAGACATTTATAGTCAATACTTAGATCAAATCACAAGCGTATCATCATAGTCTTCAACATTATATGAGATAAATAATACAGGAGGTAGTAAAACTTAGTACGAAATGTGGACTATCAGTAACTTCAACTGAGACTTCTAGATTCATAAAATTAAAGCCAATATAAAGCAGTACGTTTGTGGGCAACTAAATTGTTATTGAAGCAGGAAATACGGCCGAGACTTGAACGCCTGCCCGAACTTCTAACTTGACTCCTGACTCCTTGAGACTTGGAACTCCTGACTGCTAACCGAACATGCTTCCATCTACAACACAAAAGCATTCGGTGGCGAAAGTGTGTGTGATTATGGTAAAGCTTCGAGGGCTATCTGCCTAAGGGGAGGAATGCCTTCGTGGAGGACTTTCTAAGGAAAACTGGATCGTATACACGTTACACATGAGCAAAACCACGGAAACACCCATGCAGCCAGCCCATTCGCGGGATTTGAAAGTTTCTTTGGAACAATGTTTTAAAATTTTCTTGCAGGTTAGTGTATGTTCTAGTGCACCAAAATTTAATTTATTCTTATCGTTTTTCAAAATCAGTAAATTTTATTCAGTATCACAAAACTTAATATCTATAATGTTTTCATAGATCACTCAGATCGCTTTTATCATTTAGATATCCGATTAATTAATGGAATACCTTAATTCGATTGAAATTATTTGTGGATATCTTATAAATTTCAAATACAGCGTGGTAAATAATATCCTTTTTATAAAGGGATTACAAATAACGATACATCGCTGTTGGTGTAAAATATACATAATTGAAATTTTTGTAAAATAAAAATTATAATACTAAAAAAGTTTTTCAAGTATTATTAAATAACTTTTTTTATAAAAAGCAGCTTCATAATTCGGAATTTTCGCAAACTACAGTTAACTTAAAACACTATCTCTTTTTCGAAAGACATTCATTAGCACAGCAAATTAATTTGGTCTGCCTGTCAGTCAGCCTACTGCTACCACAGCAATTTCTCATGCACCATGAAAATACGGTCCTTTTAAATTTTTGCAGTTTATTTTAAATTACAATCTTCAGAAAAAGTTCCAAATATTGCAATACTATTACAAACTTTCTGTCATAATTACTATAAGCGCTGCTGGTTATGAGATGAATTTTCTAAATAAAAATCATTTAAAAGCTATTTTAGAACAAAAAAAAAAATGCTCATTTTGCATGCAAGAAGTACTGAAAAGCTATTAAATATTTATGCATCTAAGCAATCCTTCTTTATGCCTATATTATAACCACTGGAGCAATCAAGTAGACCTCTACGATGTCATGGAGGGTTTCGAGAACAAAAAAAAAAAAAAAAAAAAAAAAAAAAAAAGCTTATAATTTTAAAATATTAGAATTAAAATTTTTCTTCAAAAATAAACTTAAGTTTCTTTCCCTCTATGTCACTTTTTTAGTTATTTGTTTGTATATTAAGAAGGGCGGTAAATTCAGGGACTGCTCCGAGCGGGAAAATAATCTCTAGCTACGCCACACAGCGAAACAATAGGAAAACGTGGTGGAATAAATATTCCTAGAACTTTAAAACTACGTCACTTGTCTGCATTACGAGGGCCTGCGTGATGTACACGTAGGCCTAGTTTGTACTATGACTGGGTCTGAAGCTGATTGAAGATTTGTCCCCTCTCAATGAAATCAAATGTACTCGACCACGTATGAACCAAAGAATATGTATTGTCACATAGAAACGTTCTTTGTATGAACCGAGGGCCACAGAATGGTTTTCTCCGTAAAGTTAAAGGTGGTAGACGATACCGTTTTTTTTTTTTTTTTTTTTTTTTTTTTGTTTGTTTGTTTGTTTGTTTGTTTGTTTGTTTTTTCCCTTGAGTCAATACTGTACGCGCTATAACTGATAAGATCCAGTGATCGTAGACAAGCGTCCAAAACTATCGGTGAACAGAAACAACAGCCACACAGGATAAAAACTTTAAATAACATTCGAATTTCAATGGGGCATAACATGGTGAATATGGCAATTTTAAAAACTTTCGTTTTGTTTGACAACTCAACTTTATTTTTCAACATTAAAATATATTTCTTATTTATTATTTTTCAGTTATAGTGGAAGATCATTGCAAAAGGGGAAGTGAAACTGTTATAGTCGATACTTCAAAACTGAATCCTGCCGGAACATTAAAAGCAACAGCTCATCCTCCATATAAGCCCAGTAAACATTGTACTATCGTTATTAAGGCCCCAGCTGGGAAGGGTATTGTTCTCAGCGTTCGAAAAATAGACTTTAGACCCAGTAAGGAATACATATGTGAAGATTATATAAAAGTAAGCATACTTTATTCAGATTCCATTTCTTTGTGCAGTGCTGAAAATGTTTTGAAACTTGCCAATGTGAAATCGTTTTTCATGTGAAAAATCGAATTTTTTTTTATTTTGAAGATAAGAACACAGAAGCAAAAATTTTAATTTTGCAAGAATTCTTGATTCCGCAAACAGTATTGTTAAATATTTGGATAAATTTTTTAATTTAGCTGACGAATAGTCTAAATCAAAAGCATTTATAAAAAACCAAACAAAATTGAAAATATTTCCCTGACGTACTATTCTTTAAAACTGAGAAAGAAGACAAGTCTCCGATATGAACGGTATAATATTCTTTTAAGTAAGAAGATTGCATCCAGTTATTTTATCAGTCAAGCCTGATATAATAATGGAATTAATTAGCTTACCTAGTGTAAATAAATATATTTAAAATCAAAAAGTCTTTTGTCTTAAAAATTAATATGTACTTCTCGCGTTTTCCTCAAAAAGTATCGAGACCATACTTTAAAAGAAGGAAAGAGTTTTTAGACAAAAGGGGCGTTAGCCTAGAAAGGCTATGATTCTCGAAATGGCATTTTGTGTCGAATCACTGTAAACAACAGTGCCACTTTTCAAATTGTTAGTTGTTTCAAAATTGTTGCCACCAAATATTATCGCCATGTATTATATTTAAAGACATTAAATAATGAAGAATCTGCATGAATGTATGTATGTTTCTCCCATTGTGAAAAAAACAACGATACCTAGAGAAATCACCAGTAGAGGTATCACGTCACTGGATTATCCATCAAATGCACCTAGAGAAATTATATTCTGAATAACGTAATCCTCCACTCGAATATGAGCATCTGGAAGCTCGAATCTTGATTTTAGAATTTGTTTTATTATCTATGCCATATTTTTAAACTTTAACGAATTTTTTGTTAAGAAAGTAAACGATTTCCAAGCGAGCAGTGTAAACACACTGTACGGAATAAAATATTTTTATTTCCAGCTTGCGAGTCTGTCTCTCGGAAATTCTACAGATATACTGTTTTTAAATATTTTTAGTCCGAAGATTTAAATATTTTTAGTCCAAAGAGCTCTCCCAAAGTCCCAAATGCTCTCGAAACGTGTATTTATATGTAAATGGAAAAAAAAAAAAAAACCGCTCTCATTCGGCGTAATATAAAATCTGAAAGCTTTCAGATTTTTTATTTATTTGTTTACCGTTAATAGCAGTAGAATGCTGGAAAGCAATTGTAAATGATGTTTCACGCATACACATAACCCCTCATAGAACTCCCCTTGTGTCCCATCTCCTTGGTTTCCCTACTACAAATTGGATAGATTTTCATATATCGATAAATAAACGTCCACGTAAAGCAAACACCTTAACAGAATGCTGATTGTTTCACATGATAAGGAAAAGTTTTTTTTTCAAAAGTTGGTTACTTTTATATACATCAACACTTACTTTTTTTACAACACTTACTTTTTGGTTACTTTTATATACAAACTACCAGACAAAACGTTAAAATGAATTTACTTAATGTCGCTTCTTTTACAGGCGTAAGAACTCTTATTTGACAAGGAATGATCATGTTAATATTTGATATTATAACCGCATAGAAAAATCGCTCAGTTCCCGTGAATTTCGTGATTTGGATGTAACTTCTCATAACAGTTTGGGAACTCAAAACCACAAATGTTCGATAAGACAAGTGCCAGATGAATTTAGGGACACTGTAATAAAGAAATGTCCTCCACATGGTCCAATAATGAATTCTTAATCTTCTTCTCATTGTGATAGAAAACACTCTCTTGATAAAAAGTCTCACTCCCTGCAGGTAAACATTCATTATAAACAGCTGTCCTTCACAGTTACGATATGCAAGTAGCTACGAAATATCATAGTTAGTCTTATAATGATAATGGTTTCAAATACTAATCAACAAACTACTGCTCAAATCATTACACATAAAGCGAACACCCTATAAAGCATTCTCATGAGAGAGAGGACATTACTTATTTGAGGCATTTTGGCAAATTCACATATCCAATTTCTCATCTTATATTTAAATCATGGATAGCCTTGCCCTTATTGATTATTACGTGCCCACTGCAAACATTTGCGAAAATGAACGCGTTTGAGTATAGGCTGTTGTTGTTGTTGTTTCCATGTAATTCATGGAAGAATGGTTGCTAGAGCCTCAAGGAGGTTAGACTTCCACTCTCACTCCAATTTTCAGGGACAGCACCGCGGGGGTTTGGTCCGAGGGTCTCCTATCCTTCTCCCCTACTACCAAACCACACGAGATAAATTTCGACTCGAAATATATTTAGAGAATCCCCATGCCGCAAAGACACTATACATTTGCAAACATCCATGCCTTCTCAAGGATTCGAACCCGGGCCCTTTGTTACTGCAGTAGGCTCCCTAACCACTATACCCTCTCGGTGGCGGGAGTATATAACCGAGTATCTAAACGAATTTGCGACTACTGGAACTTGTATCTAAAAGCGTGTAGTGGATTGTGTGCACGGATACACTGGATTCTTCATTAATATTTCGGCGATTGTGAGATTAAGCAGTTCTTTGTTCCCAAATACAGGCGATATCTGTCAGTCATAAATCTGTAATGCGAGCGTGTTGGTTTGAACCCACTGCTGTGCGTAACTGTAATGTAACTGTAATGAGAGCTGAGCCAACGCCATCTCGAAGAATAAGGTTGGAGCACGAGCGGCACACTGGTCAGTGAAGTCACGAGCAGAAGACTGGTGTGAAGCAGCGGTAAGCTTCTCCCACAATTAGCCAGCGATTAATCTATGATTTCCGTGTTTTTACTATACTATTTTTATACTATTTTTTAAAATGGCAGTACACCCGGCGTTAAAATGTCGTCCATGTAACTGCGAGCCTTCATAGTGCCTTGATGTACCAGTAGAGGTGATCCATGTGTCCCAACAAATCGCTCCCCACACTTTCACACCTTGCATAATCTCCGTTTGCCGCTCTGGCTTGGCCGCCTCCACACGTGTGTGCGTTGGTCATCAGCACTGAGACTGAATCGGGATTCATCGTTGAAAATCGCACGCCTCCAGTCACCTGTCCAATTAACAATTAATTGACAGATATTGTCATGCAAAGATTCTCTGGAAAGATTGACCAGATGCTTGATCTAAAGAACGCCCCGGCCAAGGCAAGAATCAAGCATCTTATATATTGAGGAAAGTAGGAAAGTGTGGGTAACATGTAGTTTCTCACTGTTCCATTGAAAGGGGAAGGAAATTGATCTTTTCGATTATTGTGTATTTGAGCGATCCGTATCAGATGAGCCCATAACCAGCGTGTCAGAAATTTAATACGCCCACTAATGGAACATAAATAAGTTAAAGATTTTAAATTGTACATAAAACTTAGCATTTGTTTGCGATTTATTGTGATAGTTAAGAAAATAACAAATTATTATAAAAAAACTACTTTAAAATTCTCTGACATTTCGATAGTATTTGGTCATCTGGTTGAAAGCTCTTAAGTGCCTACTATTGATACCTTAACTCTGCTTCTAATTTTTCTAGGTATTCCACTCAGATGTTGCATTATCTCCTACAATACTCTACCATTTCAAGTTCGATTTAGAAGAACAAATCTCCTTCTATACGAAAGGTCCCATGACAATTATTTACCATACAGAACCAGAAGATCATCGTGATTTTAATTTTGAGGAAGGATTTGCTTTAACTTATACTGTTGTTTCCGAAGGTAAAGCATTAAAATTTTGAATTTTTTATCTTATCAATAAAGAATAAATATATCGCTAAACATATCAACGCGATTTGTGATATTGACTATACTATATCATGTTTTCCAGAATTCATTTTTTTAAAGTTTATAATCATAATAATACTATATATAACTAAGTAAGTGCACTCTGGAAAAAATTAAGGTAGTAAACATGAATTTCATAGTATCTCAAAACATACTGCTTGGATTCGAGTCAGTTTTGTCTCAATGTTGCTTTATTAAGGATAAATAATATAGAATATTGTCAATAACAAAATGAAATGAAAGTAAAAGATTAAATTCCTATGTATACAAATTTTTATTAAAGTTATCGGGAGCATGATGTAGCTGATCTTCGAGCAAGAAAAAGCTAAAAGAAAATATATTTGCCCCCCCCTGTCCAGAGCTAAAACTGTTGCAGTGAGACACCTCATTGAGAAGGTTGTTGAGAAAATTTGCGGGAATAAATTTCTCTTTCACGTAAGAGGGTATTTTAGTCTAGATAGTACGAAAAGAGGATTGTTATTTGCGGAAATAATGCCAAGAAATTGGCAGCAGTGCCAGATCAGACGAAGGTCAACCATAAATAATGACATCTCATGAAGACTATGAACTGCAATTAAGTGCCTAGCTCAGACAGCCAAATAATTCTTTCTCTTGAGGTGACTCTGCCTGTGCAACAAGGTTACTAAAACAAACTGCTTATAGAGAATTACAATCAGGATCTCTACTATTGATTTCCAGTGATGACAGTCTTCCTCATTTTCTGGCACAGGAATGCTCGCCTTTCCAAATGTCGTGAGCAGCAATCCTCAACATAACAGCAATGGGCCTCTGTCAAGACAGTGGGAATAAACTGATTCTTCACTAGGTTTTACCTGACGAAACCAAAGACATTCTGTCACCCCATCAGTCATAACAAAACGCAGCAGCTGTAAGTAAAACTGCTCCTTAATATTGAGTGGTATCATACAGGACGGCATGTATGATACCACTCAATGTACTCACTCTTATGTTCGAGGAACATAACGTGAAAGTAAAACACTAAAATGATGACATTCTGGCAGCTTATTTTTCTTTTTAGTGAACAGACTTAGCTGATTTTTATTGACAAGGCTATAGGATTCTAGTTGAAATGATTTTCCTTGGCTACTAAAATCCTTGGAGCAGAGTGTAGCGACTACTCGCTGGACTTCTAAAAACTACAAGACAAAGTTCAAAAAAGGGTTAAACTACTCTTTTGTTTTACTCAGAGAATATTTCACAGTTGGCTCCTCTCGGGCTTTCAGGAATGCCTCCACTTGGGCTTTAACATAGTAGAGTAGAAAATAAGAAACTAAGCTAACTAAAATTTAGCCGAAGCTATACAGAAATAACCGAGTTGGCCTTTATTTAAACCTCATCGGCGAATACTAACAGACTCTTGATAATATGGCCGAGAGTAGTAAGATTGGCTTAAAGCAACGAAGCGGCCAGAAAGCAAAACACGCTGTACTGAGAACTGCCGAGCTTTCCTACGGAAGTGACCTAGACTTTAAATAAATACTGGTTCTACTTCATTTATATAAAACGTGATACTGGAAACTCATTCTGGCAGGGGCCCACCAGCGGCCGAGCGGTAATTTCGCTGAACACTGGTAGTTCCGCCCGAGGTTTGAATCCCGCGAACGGGTTGGCTGCATGGGCGTTTTAGTGGTTTTCCCCATGTGTAACGTGTATATACGAGCCAGTTTCCCTTAGAAAGTCCTCCACGAAGACCTCCCTTCCCATAGGCAGATAGCCCTAGTGCGCTTTGCTGTATTTAAATAAACCAAACCAAACCATTCTGGCGGCAGGGAACGGTAGTTGGGGAAAAAAGAAAGTAAAAGAAAAGTTTCAAAATTAAAAATAACCATTAGGAAATTAAAATAATCCCTACAATGCTGTAACTCACCGAATTCAACTTATTTTCTCTGACGAAGAGAATAATCAGTGGATAGAATGGCCATCTAAATTTCTAGACCTTATCCTTACTTTGTATATGTCGAATTCTGTAGGAAGAGCCAATAGGTTAGGTAATTCTTTCTGAAGGCACTTTATTATTTAAGATCTATTCTTGTTCAAAATTGGATTTTATTACTGCAGACACCTCTGAAAAGATCATTAACTGCATGAAGATTCATTGCCAAAATTGCATGAATGTCTGATATGGATGCATGCCGTCTCCAGTTAGGAGATTTGCTACTTCTGTCTTTTCATATTTGTCTCGAATTTGCATATTGCAATTTAATGTGATTAATTTAACAATCTCTATTTATAGAGTGCAATAGAATAAATCTGTCGTTTTCATTTCAGAGCTGTAAAATGTACACGTTTAAATTCGTCCACCTCAATAAAGTCAGTGGTTCTATTTGATAAAAGCGGTAAATGTAATTTTTACATTAAAGCAAAAAAATGTTATGTAAATGTAAGCTTGTAAATTAAGCTATGAAATTAAGCTATGAAAAGCTAAAATGCAGTTAATATCTAATTAAATGCTTATTTGGTATAACACTCGTAATTTATAATGTAATGTTTATGAGATTTTAAAATTAATGTTAACAGCAGTTTCAACAAAGACCTTATTAATCGTCATCGTAGTGAAATTAACATTAAAATTTCCTTTTATTCAATATTATCTATAACATAAACATACCTAATTTCCTTATATTATTCCTTATTTTCTTAGTGATATTAAGGATTATGATTGAAAAACACACTTTTAGGCATACAGAATGACCGTTAAGCACAAATCTAAGCTGCAATAGTAAAAGAAGGAATAACGATTCACAATCTAAAGTACCTCAAAAGTGTATTGAACTAGGCTTGAATTACTTTTTCATTTTTATAGTCAAAATAATAACTAGGATATTTTCAGAATAAAGTTATGTGAGAAAGTTTACAATAAGAAGTAAATGATTTCTAAAATAATTAAATTGTTTGAAAATCCCTTACTACAAAGTATTTTTTCCTACTGGCGCCACTATTGAAAATGACAGCATTATGAAATCTACGTACATCTTGCTCGATCTACGCATGGCTACATAAAAGTAACCTGAGCAGCCTCATGCGTATTTCTCCTGTCCACACAGAACTTTTAATAATAGTAATCTCTTCATAGGCGCACATATAGAAAAAGCTGGTAAGATAAAATGAGTCAAGAAAAATTATACGCTATTTCATGCATGAATTTAATATGAGATTCATAAGGAAAGTTAACAATAAAGCGCTGTATTTAGCAAATCTGCTGCCTAATACTGACCACGGATATTAATTTAGTCCTAGTTACCGTCAGTCACAGTTCCGAGGTCTGAAGTCGACGCACTTATCCTAGACTGCCAGAGCGTATATATGGTGAGAAGGAAACAGGTTAAAAAACGGATTCGGTGCAGCTGCTCTAAGCAATGACATCTCAAAATGAATTCCCGCTACTCAAACTGCTAATTTTTCGTAAGGTGTTACCATCCGAAAGGGCTAGTAGCCACCAGGACGCAGAAAATGCCCTAACGACACGGAGCTGCCTCGAGCAAAGTTCCGCATACAAAGCCATTTCATTCTGCTAAACATGGAGCAAGGTGCGATGGCGATGCAAAACTTCTTGGCCCATTTTCCCTGTTCCGTAAAATCGGCGAGAAGGCTACTCGCAGGAGAGTACGCGGTCCATTTTTGTTCACATTCCATACGCTTACAAGCATTCATGGGTTGTTGAAACATCCATGAATGAACCCATGAATACGAACATCTCCGGGAATGATAATCGGGCCATTCTCATTTATAAGTTTCATGGTGGGCGAAAAAAATTTGCCACTCGTGCTTAAACAGCAGATCTGACACAACTTCCCCAAGTTCAATATCCCTAAGAGATTTAAGTTCTTTTTGAAGTTTTTTTCTGCGCAATGTTTGCGTCCATTCACAAGAAAAGTCCAACCTTGAGCTCTCAGTATTTTTGGAAAAAAAAAAATATATAAATCTATTTATCTAAAATAGGCAGTTAAAAAAAATGAGAAATAGGAGATTTGGTGACACGGTGACTATTTTGCCACTTTCAAAATTTTCGAAATATTGGTTTGAAAATTTGGAAAGTAGCCAAACTGATCGACTGGCTTACAAAAATATAGACAAAGAAATGATTAGATAAAAAAAACTCAAAAGAAGCATATTTTGGCTGTCAACATATAGTAACTTAAAATAAAAAGTTAAATAGAACTCACAAAAATTTAATCCTGGAAAAATTAGCTTAGAATAGAAGAAAAAATTGGAAATCATTTTATGTAAAAAAATAGCCATTTGAAGCCATTGTGAAGTAATACGAATAGTATACACTTTACGCGATAATAAATAAGCTAATTAAAAATATAATTTAGAGTACAGGCGTGTTCCAATTAGCGGAGTGGATAGAATTATAAAAGTTTCAAGACTGAAAGGTCCCCGCCGGCTCAAGAGATAAAGCTACTGAATGCACTTGTTCGACTTAGGTTCAAATCATTGCGATCGGGCCGACATTCATGGTTTTGCCCATTGTTAACGCGCTATCCCTTTCCTTTAAAAAGTGGGCCCACCAGTGGCCAAACGGTAAAGTCGCTGTACTCTGGTAGCCCGATCTCTGATAGATTCCTGGAGAAAGCCAGCTCATGGAGGTAAGAATAGAAGGAGACGTCCACTCCGACAAGCTGCCGAGTTTGGGTCTCCAAAGCGGATGTGTTTTGTTTACATCCAGAGCATGCTGACAGCGGTATGGTGGTATTTCCACCCACGACATTTTCACACAAATCGAAAAGCGGTGACACTTAATCATAAAAGAAGTATTCATTGTGTAGAGACATTAGGTATTTTTTAGATGCAGGAGAAGTGATGAAAAATGAGCAACGCCTTTGCCGGGAATCGAACCGCGGACCTCTGGAATACGCGCCCAGCGTGCAAATCATACACCACGAAGGCACGCTAAGAAGGCGGAAGAAATGCCTTATAATTGTTGGATGGGTAATAGCAGTTTGTATAGTTTAGTGGGATTTACACAAAATCATATCTTACATATTTTTCGATAATGTGCAACACCGATTTTGACTATGAATTTGTTTTTTAAAATTCCAAGCTACTGTACGATACAATTATTGCTTTAGCAAAATGTTTATGTTATGTGTAAAATATGATAAATATCTTAAGGTACCTTTAAAATGTCCAAAAATATGAAACTAAAGTTTGTTTAAGATGAATTTTCTAATAGCTAGCTGGTATAAGCGTTAAAATTTGTAAGCATCTTTCGATGCCCTTGGTAGTGCATTTGCTACTTTTTTTTTATATTCCAAATATCAAAATGTTTTAAATAAAATACATTTTTCTTCATCCAAATAGTTCTGTAACATGCACTTTTTTTTAATTTTTAGGGAAGAGGCATAACAGTTGCTCCTTTTTAAATTTATCTTATTTTTATACAACTGGAAAATAATCACTTTAGGTTTTCTTAACTGAACAATGAAATCCTGCAGTCCTTGTTAAAATTAATAAATTATATAGTTTAGTTTAGTGACGGAGGACGTGGGCACCATCCCTTTACCGTTATGGTTAATTGGTAATAGCACCATGTCCACCCTTATCTAGAGACTAGTGGGACTACAGGTCATACATTACAGTACTTACGATATCGTACAATATAAATAAACCATACAATTTCCTACATATGCATGATACAGTATATAATCAAACAGGATTATTAAAGCATAATGCTGGTGCGTATACAGTTAAAATGCAAAAGTTAAGATGTAAAATACTAAGTATCAATTTAAGTTATATGACTAAATAATATTTTATTATTCATGCATAAAAACCTTAAAAAATAAAATAAAAAATAAATAAATAAAATTTAAAAAAAATACAATATCCTACATATGCATGATACAGTATATAATCAAACAGGATTATTAAAACATAATGCTGGTGCGTATACAGTTAAAATGCGAAAGGTTAAAATGCAAAATACCAAGTATCAATTAATTATATGATTAAATATTATTCATACATAAAAAACCTTAAAAAAATAAATAAATAAATAAAAATAAATAAAAATAAGTAAATAAATAATGCGATATATATATACATAGAATATGCCATACAAAATAATACACATACACATTAGGAGCAGAATGTGGAATATAGGATCATACAAATACAGGATCAAGTCGTGAGGATCATTGAAAAGTACATACTTAATGTGCTTCACAAATTCAGCCATAAGTATCATTCATACAAACGTAAGCATTCTGGAAGAAAAAAAACCAATAATGGTGTACCCTCATATTTGCTACAATACACTACACTGGTACAGTAATTTCTTATGAAATATTTTACTTTTACATTTCAGAGACACAAAATTTGATAGAATTTGTACTGAGTGACTATTTGAAAGGGTGCGTTAAGACTGTGGTAACTAATAAGCAAAGTAAACATATTGTTTTTCATAGGGGGTGCATAAGATACAATACAATGATCATTTCATTAGATCAGTCCGTTATAAGAATATCACTAAAATCTATAAATGTAGCATTAAACCAGAGTTTACCACGAAGATTATGTACTTTGCATCAATACATTATGCCTATGAATGCTACACCTGGCACAGGTCTATTCCAAGACCTTTAACCTTTTCCATAACCTTGTTAATTTTATTAATCAAGTGCCTCTGCTTGATTAGAAATTTGCAAAAGGCTTGACGATTTTGCGAAGGGAATCTGATATGTAAGCCTTCTGTAAGAGGGCATTTTTCAAGGCAATGCTCCGGAGAGCCTAACTCTCCGCAGGTGCAAAAACTGGAATCGCTTATTTTAAATCTCTCAAAATAAAGAGGAAAAGGGCCATGCCCTGAAATATAACGTGTCAGATGGGGATTTCCACAGCATCTATCTTGTGTAACGTAAGAAATATGGTAATAAGTACGACGACCAGTGGTACTATAATCCCATTCTTCATTTATACATATCCTTGCAAAAAAACATGCATTTGCCTTTAACGATATTCGTAAATATTTATTAAATTATTCATAAATGTATTTGGAAATGAAGAATTCATTCATTCATTAACTTCTGTGAATGTTACTGTGAAGAAATCTAGTTATTAAAATTATCTAAATTTATAACGATTATAAAAATTGTCTAAATATATAATGACCTTAACATTTAATTATAAACAAAAATTGAAATTCTATTGACAAATATATTCATAAAACTATTTAAGCAAAAATTGCTCGTATTAGAAAACAATCTATTAAAAGTTTTGTAAAGCACAGTATAGATGCATACTTAAGTAAGTAAAGCAGAATTTTTAGAATAAGTAATATTGAAATGAAGGGTAGCAAAAATTGAATAAATATTAAAAACATTGTTTCTTTAAATTTTAAAATAACTCACTTGCAAGTTTTAAATAATATTAACAACCCCTTTTTTTCCCTTTCAGAAATTCTCATACAAAGTTAAGTACATGGAAATTAAAAATCAGCAGCAATATTTAAAGTATTTCACTATTAAAATAAAAGTGCTCTAATTTGAAATGAACCGGACAAAGCATTAATTATAGAGTGACTATAATGTTTTATTTAAAAGATGTCTCAAAAGCTGAAAATCATCTTGTATTTGAGAAAGTATTTCAAAAAGAAGCTCTGTAAATAGAAAAGAAATAATACGTAATTTTGATATTAATAATGCAATAAACTTTTACTTGTTAATTTTCTAATCGTTAACCGACAATCTCTACCTTTTGTAATCTCAATATTTCTTTCTAATGTAGTTAACGAAAGCTTGCGAAAACATTTCATTTAAATTAAAACTGTTCTAATCATTCAGCAAGTGTTACAAAATAAAGCAAAATTTGAATTTTTATTTAATAAAAGCTAAATTCAAGAATACAGTTTTTAAAAAAATGCACCTATAAACTGTGAAGTATTTGTTCCCTCCTTATTGCGTGTCTTTGCGATGTAACTGAAAGCACTTCCGGCTAGCATGCGGAAGGTATGCAGTTCGAATCTTGGCGAGAACATAGCAAATGTTTTCACGTTTCCTGTCTTCAAAAAATTCTAATTTACATACCACATACCTATTGAAAAGCTACAAATGAAATATATAATTAAACTCATGAAACTTGAGGCTCATTTTCTCTGCATAATTTGACAAACATAGCTAAGTAACAGCTCAGTTTCAGTCAGCAGTTTAAAATTTAACAGCCATGTCTGAAAAGTTCAGTTAGTGGGTTGGGACTTATATCACTTGTCTGGCAGTTTCGTCAGATTAAATCTGCAAACTTATTATGGCCAAGAATGCAAGGGTTGCACCTAACGTTTGGCTTAAGCCTTGGACATGGTATAGGTTACATAACGAAGCTGCCCAACTTAATCCCAGTTTTGAGGGATTTGAAGGTCTCTCACTCCTCTTTCCCTTCCAGCAAGTTCTATAGAGAATTTTCGGGTAAACAATATTTTAAGTGCCCAAGTGTAAAAAAGGTCTTCAACTAGTAGAAGATTGGAATCATGTGCACGATGCAGCTTTTATATAAAATGGCATGTAATTCTAGAAACATCTAGGATTTATTATTATATCTATGTCTAGAATTATCGAAACTATTTTCAGAAGTTTTGAGAACGCGTAGCGCGCTGATTACCTCTAAATTCCATCAAATATCGCTGGATACCATTCAAAAACACAACGGCATTCCAGATCACCATAATATGATACTAAGGATTCAGATACTATTGAAATTTGCAATAATCTTATTCTGTTTGTAATTCAATGCTTCAATTGGCTTCAATGAAACTAATCTCTCCAAAGTTTTTAGCTAAACCGCTTAAAATCTCCTAAGATTCGAATGATGAAAAAAAATTCGAGTTTGGGAAATTCAAGTCTTTCTGAAAATTCAGTGGATCTAAGAATTTGAATGTCATAGTCTTCGAAAAAAAACCGTAACTGATAATCGAGCTCTCATTTAATGAATTAATTTAATTATTTACGGACAGATTTGATCTCAGTACACTAGGTTCTCGTGTTAGGTTGTGTGGAAAAGTAAATTGCTGTTTTTTTGTAAAGTTTGAAAAGGTTCACAGCTCATTTTAAAATAATTTTCCCGTTTAATATCAAATATTTAATTCTGTCCAAGGGAGTGCATGTGAGTTTAAAATAAAGAAAAATCACTGGATCCATTATTGGAATTATTGTTTTATTCTCCATTGAAATACAAAGCTTTTTACATTATTCTACGCCTAAAGGCCATTATGCCTTTTTTTTTTTTTAAATTTTAGTTTACGTAGCTAAAGCCAGTAAACAGCTATAAACAAGAGGGGGAGAGGGAGAAAACCTGAAGATAATGCTTGAGTTTCTGCATTAAAAATGAGATATTTTCATTAATTTACTTCAAACGTTTCTTTTCATTCGAAACTTATTGAAGTACTTTCAAAACGAGGCAAATACTGACTTTTGGCTATTGAACTCTCCTGAATTCTAACATGCGGTTTCTGCGGTCATGAAGCTTGGCCATCTCTAAAAATATTAAGTAAGTATGATATATTACTTCAACATATGTGATAGCCTATGTGACACTAGTGTTAACTGTTTATAAAAGTGTCATTTGAGAGTAGTTTTGGAATAGCATAAAATGCTTTTGTTTTTCATGTAGATGTACAAGACTGTAAAGATGAATCAAAGTTCATGTGTAATAATGGAAGATGTATTTCTAATGAAATGACCTGTGATGGTAGAAATAACTGCGGAGACGGAAGCGATGAATCACCGTTACTTTGCAGTAAGTATTTTATTGCACTTGCTATGAGACTGCATTCCTTTTCAATATATATTTTAAAATTAGTTAGTTTAAAATAATTTAGATAAACATAATACTAAAAACACGGCAATCCATATTATTTATAGCAGGATTATTTAAAAGAACTCCACTTGGCCATTACCATAACTAGCATTTCATACTATATTCAGCACATAGCTTTAGTTTTGTGTGAAGTGCAGAATAGTGATAACAATGCTATATAACATTGTATACTAATACCTTTTTTCTCTTTGGAAGTTATATAAAATCATTCATATAAATTTAATAAATGAAATAGTGTTCCTGTGTATTTGAAAAGGAAATACATATATATTGAAACTCTTCTTGTCACTTCAT
This sequence comes from Stegodyphus dumicola, assembly GCF_044657685.1. NCBI lineage: Eukaryota > Metazoa > Arthropoda > Arachnida > Araneae > Eresidae > Stegodyphus > Stegodyphus dumicola. Next base: position 192,243,081 of record NC_140780.1, read on the forward strand.
TTCAGGGCCCTGTCTATCCTAGGATCCGTCACTTAAGCCTCTTTATATCTGCTTCATTACGATGCTGGGCTTGATGCCTGAAACCTACCTTGTACTGGGCTTATTACGATACTAGGCTTGATGCCTGAAACCTACCTTGTACTGGGCTTATTACGATACTGGGCTTGATGCCTGAAACCTACCTTGTACTGGGCTTATTACGATACTAGGCTTGATGCCTGAAACCTACCTTGTACTGGGCTTATTACGATACTGGGCTTGATGCCTGAAACCTACCTTGTACTGGGCTTGATGCCTGAGTCATTACTACATCTTAATGAAAGATATATTCAACTCTGGATATAGTGAAATCGGTTATAATGAATATTGATTCGGCTATAGCGAGCCTAAGAATTTGGTCCCAGTCTGCATTCATGTCTTAATATGGCTTACTTAGTGGAATTACTATAATGAACTTCAGATACAGTGAAGGAAATGTGCGAATAAAGTGAGGTTTACTATGAACAAGGTTGAAGTTTATAGCTGTAAAAGATTTTCTCTCTCCTTATAGAGTAATGTAGTTGAAAGCAACTCCGGCTAGCAATCGGGAGGACAAATAGATCTGGATTTCGAACCCAGGGGAAGGCAACTGTTAATTTTCTTATATTTCCTATCCAGAATTTCTAAATCCTCAGTGGTGCCCGAACTGAACTCACCATGTAGAGACATTAGGTTATTTCAAAGCAGGAGACATGAAAAATGAGCAATGCTCATGCCGAGACTTGGACCTCCCGAATACGCGCCGAGTTTGCTGACCGCTACACCACGAAGGCATGATAAGAAGGCGGGAAAAATACCTTATATATTCTCCCTTTTAAAGGGTGACTGCGGATTAGGGGACGAATTCGCCACATCCTGGTGGTGGAGAATCATCAATTCACCACCTTTTTTAGTTCGAGCGCCACTGAAGAGACATTAGGTTATTTCGAAGCAGGAGACATGAAAAATGAGGTATTTTTTTAAAGCAGGAGAGACGAAAAAATGCAATGCCCTCGCCGGAAACTCGAACCACGGACCTTTCGAATACCCGCCGAGCGTGCTGACCATTACACCACGAAAGCATGCTAAGAAGGCGGGAGAAATGCCTTATAACCATCAACATTTAGCGACTGGGTTCCTTTCTCTGCAGTCGTTCTTTAAAAGGACGAGGATGTAAGTATTTTCTCCCTCTTCACCTTGTGCTTTCAGGGCGTAACTGGAAGCCCGTCCTACTAGCAGTCGGGAGGTCCACAACTGGTATTCTTGCGAGGTCGTTGCACATTTTTCCCGTTTGCTACTCCCAAATAAAATACCTAATGTGTTTGTGCAGTGAACTTCACTATATAGTGGAGAAGAAACAAACAAAGCAAAGACAATTTAGGTTAGGTTATTTGAATATAGTAAAGCTAACAATGCTATTTGCCTAAGAAGAGAATGCAGGATTTTTTGAGGTAAACTGGCTCATATTCACGTTACATTTAGAGAAAAACCGCAAAAATCTGCAGCCAGCCTGTTTTTCTGCGATCGAATCCAAACAAGATCGAGCTACAAATATTCAGCGGTCTTAACCACTGTTTCACTTGTAGGACATAAGCTAAGAAGGGAATCCGTAATTTAATCAGAGATGCTCTGAGACAAAAATGCTTAAATAGTTTATTTAAAATTTGTTTCCCATTAATCCCCTTTCCCACAGAAAGACGCCAGAATACCATCTTAAATTGGCCATCTGGGTTAGAGCTACTTGTTGCTGTTGTTGCCTTTAAGTAATGCAAATATCTTTTTGCTGCTTGTATACGTGTCAAAAATGTTATACCTATAAGAATAATTTGAATTTAACAAACATTCTCTATTCGTAAAAAATCAAATTTAAAGTTATTTAAATTTTAAATAATGGAATTTAATGCAAACAAATAAATGATTAATTATTGCTACGAACTAATCTACAATATCATTTAAATTCTGAGAGCATATGTAAATCAAGTGCAAGTATCAAAATCCATCAATAAATATATAATTCCAAAAATTTTTTAATCCTAAAAAATTTCTTTCGGCAATGGCGCAAGAGAATTATTTAAATCTAATTTAACTTTACTATTTATTTTTATTCTTTTGAATACCTATAAGAATAATATATATTCATTTTCATTATGTTCCGCCCGTATAAAGCATTTATAACTCAACCTGAATTGCATTATTAAATTTGATTTTAATAGCCTTAGCATTTAAACGTACTATTACGTGCGTACGGATTCGCAATGGATAGAATGCCCCCAAAACCAATGATAGCTTGATAACATTTATTTTCTCAAAAGGAACACTTTACGCTTCCAGAGCTTTCCACAAAAGTATTCGCACAGCTCTTCTCAGTAGGGCAGAGCACAATCAGTTGTTACCACTTCAAACTATTAATAATGTTAAACACGATGCAATGCAAAGCGCACCGAAAGAGCGAAGCTTCCACGGAAATCTCTCAGTACAAGAATTCAACTGTGACCCAAAAACTGAGAGCAGATACTTTCTCCGGTATTATATAGTTTTCTCTTGGCAACTGAGAAATTTCTAGTACCTTCTATTTCTCGAAATTACTGGAAGGCATAGTTACATATAAGGGCCGGATACTGTTACAGTTACATATAAGGGCCGGATACTGTTACAGTTACATATAAGGGCCGGATACTGTTACAGTTACATATAAGGATCAATTACGTTATTCAGTCACAGTTATAGTTATACAGTAACAATTATAGTTACAGAAACCGGACTCAAATGTCGCTAAGTTTGACGGCTTTTGGCGATTTCTCACCAAATTTGGCTGCAAAAATTAGTCACCAAAACCATCGCCAGCTTGGCGCTCTAAGTTAAGCAGACTTGCCCCTGTAACATTATTTTTCTGGCACAGCTTTGCTTTTCTAAGCATTATATTACATTATAGAAAAGATACTACAATTTCACATATAATTTCACTAAAATTGTTTACATATGTACAAAATTTGTAACAGTATTTATGTCGCATTGCATGTAGCTACCTGCTTGAAATGTACATATTTCATCGTTTGAAATGCGTGTATAAAATCTTTGTAACACTCATAAGATTATAATTCTTCAATTATCTCTTCAAATAGCCTATATTTACAGATCAAAAAGCGAAATTGTACAATTATTGACTATAGTAGGAAGCTTCAAAACGATATTGGACAACTTTTTCCTTCGTGCTGTCAACAATACTTGGCTGCTTTTCATGGTTTGTTAGGCAAGCTTTTTCAAGGCATATAACTAATGGAAAATTAACTTTTAAATACATTTTGTAATAATTAAGCAGTTTTATATATTTAATGTGTTTAATTTTCAGTCAGTATCTATTTGCCATATAAGCGTTGTAAGTTATTTTATTTTAAGTAACCAATGATTATGATTTAAGCCTTTACAATAACTTCATCTTTTGGTACTCCTCACCAGAAAGCAAATTAGATTTTTGTATGTATTTGAGTTGAAGGTTTTGAATTACTCTCTCCAACTCTGCTTAAATTTGCCTTCCGGCTTTAGCGTTTTGCTAGCCGATGTTCTAAAATACTCACCGGTAAAATTCTGAATTAGTTTAATAAGTCAATTTCATGTGTAGTCTTAGACTACATTATCTACATTTAAAATTTAGCTTTCTGCTGTGTTCATTTAAATACCCGCAAGGGAGTGAAAGTTCATTATAGGACAAGCTTCTTTATAGCTGTGCGCTTTATATTCAGTTTAAGACTAAATAAAAAGATTAGCTAAATTTTCTTCTGTATTTGTGATTTGCTTAAGATTAAGCGATATCTCGCTAGCAGACTAGTAAAGTCTGCAGGACTTAACTACGAGTTTCCAAATTACAGTAGAAACTTGAAGAATATACAAATATGCCAATTCTTTTCTTTTCCTCAGTATTAAATGTTTCTCGCCTCACATACTCGACAATGCAGGAAAGAATTGTGTTTTCACCTATAGAAGTAAGAATATATTTTACTTGTTTACTTGTAAGCGTTTGCTTTCTTCTGAATGAAAATGTATTTCTAGAATTAAATTAAGAAGGTGGCTTTATTAAAAAGAACAAATGAAGGAGTTATAGCAACAGAAATAAAGGATGGATAAAATGAAGTGAAAAAGTGGAGTAAAATATTCTATTTTTTGTCTGTATTGCGAGGCATGCCTACATATATTTTTACCCGAGGCAAAGAGGTTAACGCTCTAACCTATATGCAACCATGTGGTCTGATGCCTACTGGGCATTCAAATTGACCCTATTTCCAATTGAGCCTATACATAACCAAATTAACTTTATCTGTATACTTTTATATTCAACAAAGATAACTTATTTTACATCATAATATCGTAACTATTGTAATCGCCTTTAATATATCTTTATATATTCAGAAAAAATAATACAGTCAATAGTTTCCAAATTAAAAAAAAAAGCGTTATACTTTCCTAATAAATAGCAAGTAACATTGAAGCAATACTAACAATAATATAATTCAGGTAGGAAGTATTGGATTACTTGCTAAGTTTTTTAATTTAATTTAATATTTTTGCTTTCAACGAAGTGAAATTTTCATTTTTTTTTTTTTTTTTCAAAAACCTATGATTACTTAATTTATGTTCTAAGGAGAGAATTGTCATGTTTGAAAGCTTTTCTTAACCAAGAGAAGATTTTGCATAATTTCCTTATTATTTTAAATTTGCTAAAACTTCTTCCATTCCGGTAATAGTAAATGGTAACGTTATTATCATTCTCAGCGTAATTTCCGAATTTGGATACGGTCTAATTAAACCGTATTTATGAGTTATCTTTAAAAGATCTAATTCTGCTTAGCGTTCAGAATCATTTAAATAGCGGTTTTCTGAGGAATTTATATCATTTGGATATTTAAATGCTAATCTGCTGCTTTTAAAGTAAATCTAATGATATTATATTTTTATGAATTATAAAATCGAAATAGGAAGACATGTAGTTTAATTTCTCTAAACTTTATTTCAGTTCGTAGTTCTGAGACTAAAACATCTACTTTCTTCATTTCTATTACGAAAAAGAAATTATTTGAAAAATTCTTTCATCATCTGATTCTGATAGTCTGGTTTATTAGCCTTCCTTCTTCGTTCCGCTTCAGATTCTGTTCATATTTTCATTTTTAAAGTTAAATTGTCCAGTTTTCCAATCATAGTTTCTCTAATTTTCAGTAAAGTGTCTTCTGTTATATTTGTTTATTAATTCATTTGCCCGAGGAAAAGAATCTATTTGAGGAGGTTTTTCCTAAATGAAACTGGTTCATATTTACGTAAAACCAAAGGCGTAGCTAGGGTTTTCAGCGCCCGGGGACAACTTAAGATTTTGCGCCCCTTTCTCTGTGCCAAGAACTGAAAAATTTCATTCTAAAATTTCGTAACATCAATTTGGCGCCCCCTGAATGCTGCGCCCGGGGACAGATGTTCCCCCTTGCCCCACCCTAGCTACGCCACTGCGTAAAACATAGAGAAAACCATGAAAAAAGCCATGTAGGCAACTCCCATTTGCTCGGATTTGAATCCAGATTAATCCCTCTATTAAGCACACAACTTTGTGTACATTATACGTTTTTATAATTGCAAGGCTTGATTTACCTTGTCTTTATCCTGCAGGATTAATTTTCGTGCAGATAACATACAGCATAAAAATGAAATCTGGTTTGTTTCAAGAATCTTAGTTTCATCCCACATAAATTTCAGCTTATATAATTTGTATTATGATTAAATATGCATATTGAGCAATAATGAAAACTAGAAAGTTATGTAAAATATGTGATGATGATCTTTCTTCCTTATATTAAATACTACAACAATTAATTATAATTAATTTTTAACTCAATTAATTTATTATAATTACAACAAACAATTAATATAATTAATTTAATTACAATTATTTCCTAGACCTATAGCTATTACCGAGTATTATCTATTTGTCTTAACTTAGTTTCTATTATAATAAAAATGTTAATAAAAATCTTTCATTTATTAATTTATTTTCACTATAGTTATTTTTTCAAAACGATGTTTATTTACTACAACATGTATTTGCCTTTATCAGATTTATTTTTGTTTGTTTTGGGGTATTAATGGCGTTTACGAAAATGAGGGTTTCTGCAGTCATTAGAGTCGTTAGTATTCGTCTGTAGCACAAGTTATGCCTTTTATGTTACATTTTTGACTAGAATGAAAGGGCTATTTTAAACCTTCTTCAGTACTCTCCACATACGCATTTACTTTCACTTCATTAAACAAATTCCTGGCCGTCAACTGCTTTCAGATCGCGCATTCGGCTCGCATGCAGTTTGAGTTTGAGACCACAGACTTAGAATTTGAATGGTTTTTCTCAATTATTTTGCAACCAAATTCAGAATTTTATATCTTTTTTTATTTCTTTGATACTAAATAATTCGAGGTCTTAGAAAAAAAAAAGAAAGAAAGAAATCATGTCTTACCATATCTCTTTGCAATCAGCAAAACAGAAAAGTAAACGATGTTCCGATTCGCTTAATCTATCTATCAATAATTTTAGCTATTCTGGGAAGTATCTTATGATGAATCCAATTACTCATCTACGAGGGAAATTAAATATGGACATAACAGGAGAAAATCTCGAACTATACATCTCGTTCGATGACAAAATTTATAAAGAAAAATGGAGCAAGGCAAACTTTACACAAAATATGAAGCAAGAAACTAATAATACGATATAAGGTATTTCTCCCACCTTCCTAACATGCCTTCGTGGTGTGGTGGTCTGCACGCTGGGCGCGTATTCCAGAGGTCCGCGGTTCGATTCCCGGCGGAGGCGTTGCTCTTTTTTCATCTTTCCTTCTTCAAAAATAATCCTAATGTTTCTACAATGGTTTCTTATATTTTCAGACATCCTTCTTTATTCTCTTAATTTTCCTTTCAATTAATGGTAGCATGCCAAAAAACAATGTGTATTAAATAGAGCTGATTGTAGAAAAGCAGTAAATTAAATCAATTAATTCATTTTTAAGTAATGTTACTGCTTACTGTTTCGACACTATGTTGTGTCAAACACAGTCTGAGAAGTGGCATTTTCACCGAGGCAATAGTTACTCAAAATAATTAATGGAAATAAGACAATATGCCATATAGCATCTAAAATGAAAGCAATATTTAAAATGTAATGCTTTTACATAATTATAGTGGAGCTCACAAAATGTTATTACTTTAAACATGATATTTTGAAATTATGCTTTCTGTCCCATTAGTTCAAAGTTAACAAACATAATTTCTTTTCTTAATGAATTTCTAACTAAGGCTAGCTAATTTGGCATCCCTTTTAGTTATTCATCTTGGCTATACCAATGTTGAAAATATTTTAAGATAAAATCGGGATTTAAGAAAATTCACAAAATAAGTAATTTATTTTTGCTTTTTTTAAAAATCATCTCTATCAAATTTCCACTCCATTTTTAGGATAATCTTAAGCACAGAATTACATTCAAATGGTAGACCTACCTAACTTTTCTCCAGCTATTTCAGAAATGTTTGCGGGGAGATCGTGATGTTAAATCACATTGTTGCAAATTTCATCTTTTCTCTGAAATCGTTTCAGAGCACTGTGAAAATAAAAGAAATTAACATATTTCAATATAGCACTTATTTTAACAGTACTTAGTTTTCATCTGTCAGGAGAAAATCTGAAAACGTTTACTGGCTGTTTCATGTATATCTGAATATATTTTACAGTATTGCTCTGTATTTATATATATATTACACAATATACTTATTATCTAAAATTCATTTTTATATTATATATTTATATTACATATTAAATACTTCACAATATTGCTATAATATATATATATATATATATATTTTACAATATACTTATTCCTCAAAATTGATTTTTAAAATTTTTGATAACTTACATATTTGAAGAGGAATCCTTTTCTGCCACTTCTTTTAACGGTATTCTTGAGAGATGGGAATGCTAGATTTCCCCTCCTTCCGTAGCAAGCGCATTACATGTAACTGAAACTCTGGCCATCATTTACATATTAGACTTCGCATTATAATTCAGAACTTTTCATAATAACATGCATTTTATTTTACCTAGCTCTTGCATTGTGTATAGAATTCAATTTCGATTGCATTAGTAATTATTGTAAACAGAATAAATTCTCCTAACGTGTTCATTTTTATTTTCACATTTAATTTTCCTTTTCAGGTACGGATTTCTTTTACTCCTTCAAAATGACAGATATTATATATGCTGCTGTTTTTACAGTTATGATTTTCGCCATTATCACTATATCTGTGGTTGTTTTTGCTCGCAAGAGGAAGGTGAATGATGATTCTTCTTCGATTTCAGATCAAGATGAACCTACAACAAGACTCACGCCTTATCAAGCTGTACATCCGGCAGGTTTTTTCATTTGCCAGAATCCGGCAGGACCGCATTCACTTTATCCTCAAAATTCTAAACACACACAGTCTGAAGTGGGATTCTCTAATCCATGTTACCCCACAGGCATACCCCAGCCTCCACCATCTTACAGTCAGTAAAAAGTATTTGCATTTATCGACTTCGATGCGATTGCTCATTCAGCAAAAGAAGACGGCGACAAAATTCGACTTCAGTATTCGACTCAATATCACTATAAATACGTGAAAAGCATTAAAAATCGTCACATATACACACTAAAAAAAACTTAGTTTTCATGACAAATAATGCCAGACATTCTAAAAGATAAGAAAAAGGATAAAATCAGTTTTATCAATGAAGAGTTTACAGTGAAATGAAGATCAAGGAGAATAAAAACATTATTAGTATTTTGTGACTAAATAATCTAAATTTCGGGAAGTTAATAGTCTATTTTATAAAAAGATTAAAAATATTTATGAAATATGATCAAGAGAAAGTAGTTTGAATCGTAGATTAAAAAAACTGCAGTTATTTGGCCCGAGCATTAACTCAAAATTTTACCTTCTCTTAATAAAAGAAGATATATAATAAGAGAAGGACATTGTATATTTAAGAAGAGAAGGACATTGATAAGAGAAGGACATTGCATATTTGATGAAATTAACACGTATGAGAAAACTGAATTAAAAAGTACGTGTTTGAATCCTAGAAAGGTATCTGTAAAAGTTTAGCAACTAAAAATATAAGAAATATCAACAAAGTTGTAACAGAGAGAGAAAGAGTTTTGGAATTTAGTTCAACGGTGTTTGTTTTATGTTGAATTGGTACTGAATCAAATTTGCCTTTATTGAAACATTATGATTTGTTAGAAAATTCTCTGGATTTTGTTTGAGTTTAGTAATCATGACCTCAAGTGCTTTTGGTATTTTATATTACTCGTTTCCATTTGAATTGATCTCATTTATTTAAAGCAAATAATTACCAATTTTTATTGAAACTATCATTTATGAGTGCTGTAATTCCTTTTCGGATAAAACTAGATTTATGCTTATTATGGAAACTTGCTTTGTTGCCGTTAAGAACTGCATGCTTCATTTGCATTACAAAGCTATAGTTTTATTTCCATATTTCAGTTTTGAGCTTTAAAATTATTGTTTCTTTAATATGCATATAAATGTTTTTGAAGTATTCGTTGATGTATCTTACGACAAGCAACTGTAAAGATCGTAACTGCTATGAAGGAATAAATGTTTAAAAAAATTTAGAATTCTATGTTTGATTAATGTTGTAATTGCTACTTAATTACTCTTAAAAGTATCTTCACCTATAATGGTCTACTTAACTATTCTTAAAAGTACCTTCACCTATAAAGGCTCTTCACTCAGAGTTACATAACTGTTGGCTAGTTACCGCCCTGGTTGTATTCAACTTACGTTCAAGCACAGATTTAAAATTCAACTAATTTTGTCTACTTCTTTTGTTTAATAACTAAAGCTAGAAAGTACAGTAGAAAGGTCGATTTCTTCTCGACAACAGCTTTTTAAGCTTAGTAGATGACCTGCCTTGGGATTTAAACAGTAGCATTTAAGGCTTAAAAGTTTAAAGGCTTAAATCGTAATAATTCGTTAAATAATATAAAATATTCTACAACTTCTCCAAAGTGCTTTTTGTGTAATGATACTTCAAGCTCCTGATCAATACTTCATCCACAGGTTGCAAGATCGAAGTTGCATTTGGGTACAATAAAAAACTTATAGAGTTTCCTCACTTTTATATTGTTAAATTAAGTGTCGAGGAACCTAGTGAACTGCTAAGCGAATAATCCCTTAAGAAACGTAAGCTCAATAAGGGTTAATTACCCTTTATTTCACTTAAAATAAGATTAACATTCGGCCCCTTTTTCTGGGAATACCGCAAAGCCTCCACTTGGGCTTAAACTCAGAATGTAAAAAAAAAGAACTAACTAATGACTAACCAAAGAGATTTCGCCGAAGCTAACACAATTCTAAACTAACTGGCCCGTAATATTAAAGTGGCCAGCTAAGCTATCAAAAGGCACGTAATACGGCCGAGCGTAATAACAGAGATATGCAGTCCAAAGGCAAACACGCGCCATGCAGGAGACCTAAATTCTCTCTGGCGAAGTCAGTGGAACTTGACTTAAATACCATTCTACTTTTCATTTGCATTTAACGGGATTCTAAAAACTCATTCTGCTAGGGAGTTGTAAGTTGAAGCTAGGAAGGTAGGAAAGAGGTATAAATTTAAAATAACTATTATAAAATTAAAATATACCTTACAAACTTATAATCCATTCTTTAAGTTTCGGCAATTGTGTGTGCAGTAGAGTTATTAATCAAGAGTAGAATCTTTCGCTTTCGGACGAAAATTCTTCGTCACAATTTCAGAAATCTTCTTCGAATAGCTCTGATTTTATTCATAGTTTACAATTAGTTTTATAAGAAGCAGAGAGTATTTTCACCTTTTTTATGCCTTTGGATTTTGATACTTTTCAGTCACCAACATCCTACAAATCTCATTGTTATTCATTATGACACTATGTTTCGCACTTCTGACAATTTTCCGCCAGTGCACCTTTGGGCTTTCAATTTTAACTTTTGTGTTGGCATCATCTTGTAGAACAGCACATCTTCATCGGCTGTGAAAATAGCTGCGAATATCAACCCAAACACATTTCCCCCTCCCCATTCCTTGACACCTGATTTTAAAATACAGTACCCACCGCATTTTAAAATCATTTCCGTTTCAAGAATATTTGAGTTTATTAAGTAGCTGAGTTTAATAAACTGCGATTGGTGCACTGCAAATTGTGATAACAGCTTTGAAATTTTCAAGGGCAATAATAACTAACAATTAATTAATTATAAAATAATAATTAAAAGTTAATGCTAAAATTAGACATTCATTTTTAAATTTGAATTCATTTTAAACTTTTTTATAAAAAAAATATTCTTTAATTACGTTTTTGATAAATTTTATCTCTTACAAGCAAATATTTTGTATACTTTTGTTTCACGTTGTTCAACAAAAGTTTTTTTAATTGCATTCTCAATTTCGTAAATCTGCTGATATATATATATATTGTTTTTTTTTTTTTTTTTTTTTTTTTTTTTTTTTTGATAGGCACCTGTTCAAGTATTTTCCCTAGAATCTGAGTTGTTTTTCGATTAATGATGGCCATGTCATCTGTTTTCTGTATCACTTTCGTTCTCATTTTCTTCAGATATTTTTAACGTAGTTTTTTCAATACAGTCATGAATTGACGCAAATTCTAAAAATACAGTCCTCATAACTTCCTTCACTTATCTGAAACATTAGCTTGTAATGTTCCAACCTAGAATTTACAGCTAAATGCGTGGAACCTTGAGAACTGGTAAGCGAATAATCGCTTTAGTTCAGTAGACAGAGAACAGATACTCAAGAAGGGTTAATTATCCTTTATTGCTCAAAATAAAGTTAATGGACGGTCCTTTCTCAGGACGTACAGAAAAAACCTCTACTTTGGCTTGAACTTAAGAATACTAAGAAATAAAACTTAACTAAATCAAAAAGTAATAGCCGCAGGTATCAAAATTCTACAGGAGTTGACCCCTTAACGCTAACTAAACGGCGAAGCCTGAAATACGGCTGACCGCAGAAATAGCTTAAAGAGAGTGTAGCCTAAACGGCGAACGAGCGCTGGTCAAAATCTCTGGCTCTCTAACGAAGTCAGTAGAACTCCAATTTTAAATACTTGCTCTTCCTTCATTTGCATTTAACCGCGATTCTGAAAACACGTTCTGGCAGGAAATTGTAAGCTGAAATTAAGAAAGATAGGAAAGTGGCTTTAACTAAAAATTCTGTTAAAAACTTAGAATAAACCTTACAAGCTATAGTTTACAGTTCTTCTGATGCTTCCTGTACGTAAAAGCCATATTTTCGAAAACATTTTTCAACTGATTAAAAGAGATTAAACCTTCTACACTGGCTATAATGTACGTAATCCCTGGCAGAGATATCTACTTACTTATCTCTTACGAAGTGCTTGTAATTTCACAAAGTAAAATTATCTTGATCATTTACTGAATATCTTTTGCATAATAACGTATGAAAACTTTCGTAACACCCTAAAATTAAGGCTTGAAGAGAAAGAAATTGTATTCGCAGGAAGAGACACGAAAGGCTTTTCAGCGAGCGTGCTGCATAGTTATCGTATTAATAAAGCTAATTTTTCATTTTTCAGTTCGCTCTTCCATTTTAAAAGAAAATCTGCAAAAATACTGTTTCGTCATCCAAGAGTTGTTTTTGTTATGGTTTCAAACATGGATGTTTCCTACTTTTGACAATGACCAGTGTTACCTTCTTAATTGAGTTGATACTGCACGTTAATAAAACCATAACTTACTCCTTCAGTTTCTTAAATCAACCGCTGTTTCACTTTTAGTGTGAATGTATGTTCTGCCAGTGAAAACACTGTCAGAACACAGTCACTTTCCGTTTATATTATAAACTTCAAGTAGTTTATATTCATTTAGCATCTCAGGTAAAAAGTCTTTTATTCAGTTATCAGCTGCATGACGATCCCTTTCTTCATTTTTAACCTTGAATCCCCAATGAATAATGTTGGACTTCTGTTTCTCCAACCTGTGAGCCATATGTGAATTCATGTAAAATTCTCTCCTAGCATTTAGCGAGTTAGTGATAAATTCTAGAAATAGAAATATTTTTTAGCTTTATAGCTTTTTAGATATTATAGAACGGTTTCAATTCTAGAAAAGCAATTTTAATCAGTAAACCCATTCAAATTGTTTTTGTTTAATAGTCACATACACCATATTGTGCCATAAGATATACTTATTCTGCTAACTCGTTCTCCAAGAATTGGTCTGTCGGGCTGAGGATAAAAGAACAGCAACATAAAAATGTTTACCTCTATCCTTATAAAATTAGACAGAGATGATTTTAAGGGCTAGTTAGTTATTTTTCCAATGGAACTTTCAGAAACTCTAGGAATTTTTTTTTTTTTTTTTTTTAAGTTTCAGTGGAAGATATTCATAAATCTCATTTTGTCCGATTTTCATATCTTTGGAGGTTAGCTATAGAAGTATAAAATAATATTAAGTATATACGAAATTGGACGATAGCAGAAGGTTCATTATAAGCCGGGTACTGCATATTGGGTTTAAATGCACTGCAGTACTAATATAGTTAAGAGAAGCGAACAAACTGCATATTAAGCTCAAAATAGCTGAGTACAAACTCAAAGCAGAATAAAAGCAAATCTCCAAAATCGATTTTTAAAATGAATTAGAGTAAGTTTGAATCTTTGATTAATATTCTAAATAAGAAACAAAAAGGACTAATAGATATGATTTGAGCACGGAATTCTAAAGCTCTCTTGTTTAATATGAGTTCCTTTCACAGAGATTTTCTTATGGAAAATTTAACGTAATTTTTATATGGGGAACGACGAAGATGCAACTTTTCTCAACTTGTTCTTACTTTTGAGAATCAAATCAATAATGAAGTTGCCAATGTTAAATAATTTTAGTCACTTTTTTGACAATGGGCCAAAACAATAAAGACAATACAGGACAAAGCCCTTATTTTTACTTTTGAGCTTTCGACATTTTGGAATGGAATTATTTTTAAGACAAGAATATTTCCAGGCACCGAAATTTAAAGTAACAACTTTTATGTTCTCATCGTAAGAACCCGTTGAAAGGAGCCAAGAAAATCTGGCGACTTTCCTGCGCTTGTGATGATTCTGACAGCACTTGTTATGCGTAAAACTTTTCAGAGAGAGAGAGCACTGCGTGTATAGTATTTTACTCAGTTCTTGTAATTCACTCGAGCGCTATATTTACTCTGTGTCTATAAGAGTGAGTATATACGCAGGCATGTTCGTAAAATGTAATCGCTGTACACCCTGCTGAGAAAATGCTGAACAGCTATCGGTTAATTCGATGGATACTTGTTTTACATGACAAACCGACGGAAAAAAAAAAGACAAAGAAGAAAACGTTCACGTTTCGAAAGATTTTTTTTATAGGGCTCAATGTATTGGTTGCAGGATAAAACGAAGTAAATTTTTCATGTGTATACGTGAAAATGGATAACAAACCGTTCAGTTTACACAGTAGTTAGAACACACAGCTGTAGACAAGTACAGGGTTTAAGTATATAAGGTATTTCTCCCGCTTTCCTAGCGTGCCTTCGTGGTGTAGTGGTTCTGCACTCTGGGCCGGTATTCCAGAGGTCCGTGTTTCGATTCCCAGCGAAGGCGGTTGCTACTTTTCATCTTTCCTGCTTCCGAAAATGTACTTAATGTCTCTACAAGTATTTTGTTTGAATAACTTAACAGATAACCTAAGAAAAGACATTTCGCCTAAGCAATGTACGATGATGTAAACAAAATGTCATTACCGGAAAATAATAGTATTAAAGTAGTTACAGTTATATATATATATATGCACGTATTTTTTGTGTCAGCAAGTGGAAAATAACACAAGAAATTTTATTCAGTTTTTAGTATGGGGGCTTAGCACAAAGGGAAATTTGTTTAACTTAAAATAAAAAATATGATTACTTTTGCATTTTCTAAATTTTTGGTAGAAGTATTTATAAATATCTGTTGGCTTTTGTTTTCAATACTTTTTATTGTGAAAAAAAAGTATATTTCGAAGTGCACCACAAAGTATTACACGAGGCTTACAAAAACGTAAGTAAAAAAAGACACATCAACTCTAAATAATACAATTAATTCAAACATCTTTGATTAAGAAGAGAACACACCAAAAAAAAAAAGAAAAATATTATACAAAGAAAATCATTTACAACATTCAAAATAAACATCGATAAAGTCATTAAAAGCAAGGTAGGCCGAGGGCAAAGAAACAAAATCATAACATTTCGGTGGCCAATTAATTCCAATTAATTTTAGTCTACATTTCAGTAAAATTCTTGCGAGTTAAGCAAAGGATATCTATATTCATCTTCTATGGGTACTAAAATGCATTCGATATTTACGAAAGTTGGTGATGAACTGAATAATATGTTAGTCAAACGATGACAAGTTTCAACAGGTTCAAAATTGTATTGTTTTAGTAAATGCGTCATAGTGAATTCCACGCATAATCTTAATGCGCACGAACTTATGGACTGACCCAATATATATATATATACTTATAGACGTACAGAGAAAAAGTAAGAAATTGTGTGTATTTTTATTTCGTTTTGAATTTTCTGATGAACTGTTATAATTAAATAAATTAGAATGTTTCATCAACTAATTCTGTATGAACAGAAAGGCAGGGACTGAATTGAATCTGAACTTCTTCCTCTTGATAACGTTGAATCAGACTTCAATTGCATTTCTCTTCCTATACATGTTTTGTAATTTTGTATTTCAGATCTACAGTGTACAATAATTCTTCTGTTTTGATGACAACTAGTTGACATTTCTTACATACTGTATTTATATGTAATTTTGGATTTTACTGATTTTGAATTTCATATCTTTTATGTTTTTGCGAATTTGTTTCTAAATTTCTTACTTTCTGGCTATAACTGATTAATTTTTCGGCAGCACATTGAACGGAAATAATAATGGGATAATTTTGTTTTAAAATAAAATTTTTTTTAATATTTTAATGCATACACATACACACATAAATCTACATATATATGTGTGTGTGGAGTGTTATAAGTATATATGTAGAGAGAGAGACTTAAAGAATCTAAAGTTAAAAGTAAATTGGAGTCACAGCAAGGTTATTCCTCAACAATATTAATAAGAGGAGTCGTGTATAAGAGGTATAACACAATATCCAAACATATCAAAATTAAAATAAGCATTCATAGCAGTACAAACTCTAAAAATAAAAATTAAATATGAAAACGCAAAAGGGAAAAAATACAAGATAATTTAAAATATAAAAGTAAAAATCTTCTTTTACTTAAACTCCAGTTTAGAACTCATCAGGTGAACATGAATTAAAGCTTCATAAAAGTAGATTAATATGTTTCGGAAACGTGTTTCGTTCTCCTGGTTCTTTTGAGTACTCCTGCTATGCATCCTTATTTTAATTTTGATATGTTTGGATATTGTGTTATACACGATTGCTATTATTAATATCGTTGAGGAATAATCTTGCTTTAAGTACAATTTACTTTTACCTTTAGATGCTTTAAGTCTATTTCACTTCAATCCTGCGGCTATAGCGCAGGACGGATATAAAAATTTGCTTTTAATTTTGCCTCTTATCATGTTTCTTTTTGTATTTATATACACTATTAGACGAAAAAAGGAAAAAAAAAAAAAAAAACTGCCGACCAAGAAGGCGTTATCCGAATGGGACGAAAATCGGTAGAAGTGATGTACATGTACAGAAAAACAAATGATTACAGTTTGAGAAAAATTGGATGATTTATTGAAGTGATAGAGCTTCACATAGTGAAAAAGTCAGTAACGCGCTTGTCCACCTCTGGCCCTTATGCAAGTAGTTATTCGGCTTGGCATTGATTGATAGAGGTTGCGGATGTCCTCCTGAGGAATGTCGTGCCAAATTGTGTTAAACTGGCGCGTTAGATCGTCAACATCCTGAGCTGGTTGGAGTGCTGTGCCCATAATGCTCCAAACGTGCTCAATAGGAGAGAGATCCGGCAACCTTGCTGGCCAAGGTAATGTTTGGCAAGCACTAAGGCAAGCAGTAGAAGCATGTTTAGTGAGGGGGCGGGCATTATCTTGCTGAAATGAAAGCCCAGGGTGGCGTGACATGAAGGGCAACACAACGGGCTTTAGAACATCGTCGACGTACCGCTGTGCTGTAAGTTTGCGACGGATGACAACCAAAAGGGTGCTACTATGAAATGAAATGGTACCCCAGACCATCACTACTGGTTGTCAGGTTGGTATCACACAGCTGTTCGGGGCGTCTCCAGACTCGCCTTCGCTGGTCATCGGGGCTCAATTCAAAGCGGGACTCATCATTGAAGACTATTCTACTCCAGTCAGTGATATTCCAGTGCGAATGAGCCCGACACCATTGAAAACGGGCTTGACATTGTACAAAGGTCAATGGTAGTCGGCGCAAGGGGCGCCATGACCTCAGCCCCCTTTCTGTGAGCCGTCTATGAATGGTCCTTGCAGTCACTGAAGCACTAGTTGCACGTACAATCGATGATAATGATGCATCTGGAGCTGTGAGTGCCGCTCTGACGATTGCTCGATCTCCACGTTCTGTCGTTTCTCTAGGCCTACCGCTTACTTCTTGACGCTGTGTGCGACCATGGTTCACCCATTCTTGCCAACATCGTCTAATAGTGGCATCGCTCCTGCTCAAGTGTCGAGCTATTCGACGATAAGACCAACCGGCTTCTTTGACCACAACTACAGGACCTCTCTCAAATTCTGACATCTGCGCATATCGTTCGCGCACCTGTATGCGAGGCATAGTTACTGTCTATCAGAGTACACGGAATGAAATTCGTGAAGAATTTATGACCTGGAATCGTAATTTCTCCTCTTAAATATCCTGCCAGTTGCGCAGATCAGATGCGCTGTAGCGACAACCGTTCATT
This sequence comes from Stegodyphus dumicola, assembly GCF_044657685.1. Lineage (NCBI taxonomy): Eukaryota > Metazoa > Arthropoda > Arachnida > Araneae > Eresidae > Stegodyphus > Stegodyphus dumicola. Next base: position 192,261,112 of record NC_140780.1, read on the forward strand.
CATTGGCAGCCAAAATGTAAAATTTTGCATTTTCCGTTCAAACCTGTACGCATATCAATTTGTGTTAAGTTTGCTTTATATCTTCTCAGTACGTCATGGTGCGTCGTTTTTTTTTCCCTAAGAGTGTATATATAGTGTGTGTATATATATATGTATACCCTTTTCGAGTTTCCTCGTCACCAGAGAAGACAGCATTGCTACAGGTCTGATTTTATAATATTTCTCTAAAAGTTTTTTCTTGGTCTTAGCAAGACCCATACTGTTTGTCGTTTTATTTTTTCCTTTTTCATTTAAATTTAATTTCACGTTCGTTTGTAAAGTTTTAATTTTTTAAGCTTGCAGGTCCAGCCCATACGTTATTGTATATTTTGACTAACAGCATACCGCTATTTATTTTTATTGCTGAACATCGGAATTGCATTTACATTTTTTTACACCTTAATGTGTCAATATATATGTGGACGCGTCGGAAAATTGGAACAGAGAACTGAGACTATAAAAATTTTTTTAGACCGTTTATTTAATTAATTAAAAAATTTTGTAGCGCAAAGTTTCAATTTTCTGTTTCGGCGAAACGCGTAATGGGGTTAGCTTGGTCCGATGTTCATTTAGAAATTTCCCTTGAAAAGCCAAAATGGACCTCGAATTGGGCTAATTAACCATTTTCCGCTTTTTAATTTTAATATATTTTTTGCCTTTTACCTTGTTCAATCGATTAGTATTTTACTGTGTTTTATAATTTACTTTTTATTTCGCATATAGCCTATTATATTACCTCATTCAATTGTTTTTTTAATACTGTGTTAAAATTTCCGAAAATATCTAGCATATAGCTTTTATTATTCGAACTTGTAAATAAAAAAAAAGAAAAATTTCCATTTTTCACACTTTTCATAACTACTGAATATGCTTATGTTGGAGTTTTTTTGGAGCCACAGCTTTTGGTAACCTTATGGCGAGCTTACTACAATTTATCTTCTCATTTCCTTAATTTTGCAGCAAAATGCGCAAAACATTTTAACCAAAATTGTTCTTTTTTGTATTGTTCTTACAACTTTTCTTATAATATATATATGTAATAATAAAATTTCCATAGTCAAAAATACACTTAAAATTCTAACTGTATGTTCTTTCCATTTTAATGGCGACGGTCTCTTATTTGAAAGTACGTGGAATTAAATTCACAGCCACCGTAGTCAAGTTGTTTTTCCCGCCTTTTCTACACGTACAGCTATAGAATGTTCTGGAGATATTTAAAGCGAACTGGAATGGCTGACGTCATTTCTTGGAAGCTCCACCTTTCCAGAGGCTATAAAAGGACTCGCAAAGGAATATCTGGGTGTTTTCTTTAATGTAACAATGCAGTAAACTTCATACAAAAAGTTATTAGTAGTTCTTTTTTATTTACTCCGGAGATCTGATTTTTTGTAACTGCTATTTCTCCTGAATAATAATAAATGGATCCTGTTTTTTAAACTTATCGTCTTGATACTTTGAGCTACAACTACGTCTATGATTCTTCACTAATCTATTTATTCCGGGCAAAAGCTGGTACATCACAAGAAGTCGGCAGGATGGGTGTACCCAAAGAGGAAAGTAATTCCAATGGAAGTGAAAGAACTTTTTTTAAGTGCGAGTTGTGTCTTTTTTTTCTTTTTTTTTTTTTTAAATTAAAGAATTGTGAATTGTGATACAGCTTTGTCTTCGCATTTAGAGCGCGTCTCGTAGTTAGAACCGCATGATTTGGATATCGTCTGCTGGAAAGAAGCTGAAGAATTTCAATCATTTATGCTGTGTCTTTTTTTTTTTTTTTTTTAACAGCGCAAAAACGAGCAGGATTGAATAGTGTACTCAACAGCCAAGTAAGAACAGATTTTAAGAAATTATTTTTTCTCAGTGTGTGAACTAAGATACTACGACAATAGTTTGGTTTAAATATATTGTGTTAAAGTAACTACGAGTTTATTTAAATTTCAAGTCTTATTCTAATTAATAGTATTCTAAGTAAGATTTAATATTATCCCGAAATGTGTAGTTATAATCATAAAATTTGAGAATACAAAATTTTTATTTAAGTCTGTAATTCTATGAAGTGTTGATAATACTCTGAAGAGTTTTTAGTTTTAAAAAAAAAAAAAAAATTTTAACTATTGTAAAAATATTTTGAGAAAAGTGAAAATTTTTGTTCTCAAGAAAATTTTAAAGTTTCAGTTACGATGTCGACAAATCAGGAACCCGTTAATCTTGACGATTCATTGAACGTGAATCAAGATACAATAGATTTAAATATTATTCCATTTGAAGATTCTAAGGACAGTGACATAATTTCTTGGTTAGGGTATTTTAACATAGTCTGTCAAAATTAAGGACGAAAATTGGAAACTTCAAAATATTTCTCGTTACATTAAGGGAGAAGCCATCTGGCTCTATATTAAAAATTGCCATGAGCTAAAAACTTACTCAGAATTTGAACAAATATTAAAAGAAAACTTTATCGATCCCACCTTAACTACTTTCGGCGACTTCGCTAATTTAAAATATAACGCCAGAGAAGACATCACAAATTACTTTCGAAAGAAAATGGAAGTGGGTAAGCGGCTTAATTTGGATAAATCAATGAATTTAGAAGGTTTGACAGATGGTTTGCCAATGAACTTAAAGTCTTTGATGATTGTTCAAAGTCCCGCTGTTCCAATAACTTGGCCAGAACAAGCCCAGAAACTACGACAAATTCATGAATTTAAAGATGAAAATTCACAAAATTATAACAGAGATAGGAATAGTCAACAATTCAGACAAGCTAATTTCCGAAATAATAATCGTCAGTTTGTTGATAATCGACCCAATGCATCTAATTACAAACCTCATAGTTTTCAACAAATTGGAAATAAATCTAACAGCAATATCAACAACGGAAAGAAAGTTGTAAGTCACCATACTAATAGTAATTTTGACGGTATAGCCCCATCACCTTGTAGAATATGTACCAAAAAAGGGATTTTTATCCCATGGCAGATCAGTCGATTGTGTCGTGGACACTGGCGCGACATTGTCTATCATCTCAGAAAAATCTGCAAACAATTTACAGTTAAAAATTCAAAAGGTAAAAGGTATTAGAATTAGGCAAACTAAAGGAAATGTTAAGAAATCAGTCAATGATATGGAGTAAAAAATAGAGGAATACCTCACCTCAAATAGAAATTTTAATATTAAAGCCACGGCGAACTGCAAATGAAAGATTTGTAAAATACGAACTGCTCTAATGTTTTGCAGCAATCTCTAAAGACCTGGATCCAGAACTGAAACTATTCTCGAGAAATGTTTTCCCAATACTACATGCATAATGTTATTTTTCCTTATTTTCTATAAATGTAAATATAGTAAGGTATATTATTTACAATTTATATTGATATTATTATTGACTGTGTTAGAGTGAGAGTGTCTATTTAAGATTAATATTATTGTAACTCGAATTCTGGATGCGAGTTCTTCAAACAAATTAAGCAATTTTTAAAATATTTTTCTAGCTGTTGTCGCGTTTTTTTTTTTTTTTTTTTTTTTTTTTTTTTCCCACTATCTGGAATGTCTTGTGGTCGAGGCGCCCGGCTTCAAGCCTTCTCAGATTGGGGGAATATTTTGTAATAATAAAATTTCCATAGTCAAAAATACACTTAAAATTCTAACTGTATGTTCTTTCCATTTTAATGGCGACGGTCTCTTATTTGAAAGTACGTGGAATTAAATCCACAGCCCCGTAGTCAAGTTGTTTTCAACGCCTTTTCTACACGTACCGTTAAAGAATGTTCCGGAGATATTTAAAGCGAACTGGAATGGCTGACGTCATTTCTTGGAAGCTCCGCCTTTCCAGAGGCTAAAAAAGGACTCGCAAAGGAATATCGGGGTCTTTTCTTTAATGTAACGATGCGGTAAACTTCATACAAAAAGTTATTAGTAGTTCTTTTTTATTTACTCCGGAAATCTGATTTTTTATAACTGCTATTTCTCCTGAATAATAATAAATGGATCCCGTTTTTTAAACTTATCGTCTGATACTTTGAGCTACAACTACGTCTATGATTCTTCACCAATCTATTTATTCTGGACAAAAGCTGGTACATCACATATATGTATACACATATACACACACATATATATACATATACACACACACATATATATATTTGTAATAATAAAATTCCATAGTCAAGAATACACTTAAAATTCTTAACATTTTTAAGCCAAACAAGGGCTGCATGATCGGTATAGATTGTAAATGTTTGACCGTGAAGATAGTAATAAAATTTATCTAATTCATCAACAATAGCTAAACATTTAACTTCTGTAATTGCATAATTTTTTTCGTAATCTTTTAAAGCTCTAGAATGGTAGGAAACTGGGTGTAATACATTACTTTCATCAGGCTGCTTTAAAACAGCTGCCACAGCAATCTGTGATGCATCAACAAAAACATGACAAGATTTATTTGGATCATACAATTGTAAGACTGGATTTGAAATAAGAATATTTTTCAGTTCGTCAAAAGCAGTTTGACATTGATCATCCCAATGCCATGGTACTTCTTTTTTCAATAATTTATTTAGAGGAGATCTTAATTTAGCATAATTAAGTATGAATCGATGATAAACATTTACACTGCCTAACACTCTTTGTAGTTCTTTTACATTACTTGGATATTTCAAATTTTTAATACTTTCAATATTTTGGTTATCTGTGGTAACTTTACACTTCCTAATTTCATAACCTAGAAAATTGATTTTATCTTTGGCAAAGACACATTTACTCTTGTTCAATTTAATACCTTCTTGAATAAATATTTCAAATAATTCACTCAAATGCTTTAGATGTTGTTCTTTGGAAGAAGAGTAAACAATTATGTCATCAAAATAACTACAAACAAATTGGATTTTATTTTTAGTGAGAATGCGTTTAATAACTCTGTTAAAGATAGCCGGTGCATTTTTGAAGCCAAAAGGGAGTCTTAGCCATTCATACAATCCAAAATTTGTAATAAAAGCCAATTTTTCGGTGTCATCAGGGTGAATAGGAATGTGCCAAAACCCTGATCTTAGATCTGTGGTAGAAAAAACATTTGCATTACTTAATCTGTCTAATAAAAAGACAGGGGATGATCATCAGTCTTTGCTAAAGCATTCAACTTACCATAATCAATACATATTCTGGTTTTTTTTGGGTTCATCGCGTTTTAATACTAAAGTTACTGGGGATGCATAAGGACTACTACTTTCTTTAATAATTCCATTTTTTAATAATTGATCAATTTGTCGTCTAATTTCTTCTTCTTCCTTGGGGGAAGTTCGATAAGGTCTTAAAGTGACAGGCAAATCAGAAGTCAAGTTAATTCGTTGTGGTTCAATGTTAATTTTACCGACATCATATTTATTTTTGGAAAACACATTCTTATATTTATTTAACAATTTAATTAATTCAGGGTTTTCTTCCTCCATACTCTCTGAATCTGTTGTTATTTCACTAATTTGTTTTTTCACATCACTTTTTTTGAATTTTTAGTTTTACATTACTTTTATTATTTACATTAACTCTTGCTACCTTAGACATCTTATCATCATTAAACTTCATAATGTTAGACTTATTACCTTCATTAACTATTATACATTTAGACACATTATTTTCATTAGATATATTATTTTCCTAAACACTTATTACCTCAGAGATATTACTTCTAGGTTTTGTCTTAACTGATGGCATTACATTACTGTCTTTTTTTTTTTTTTTTTTTTTTTTTTTTTTTTTTCAAGTACTTGATCAAGTTGTACATGCAAAGAAACTCTGTTATTTACATTCACAGAATTTGAAATGTTTTCATTTCTTTGAGTTACCACTAAATTACTACAATCAATTTTTAATTCAAATAATTTGCATTCATTTAAACCCAAAAGAACATAATCTAAATTAGTATCTAACACTAACAAGTTAATTAGTTTAATAATATTTCCAATTTTCATTTGTAATCTACACATTTTATCAATAGAAAAATTTCCTTTAGTTTGCCTAATTTTAATACCTTTTACCTTTTGAATTTTTAACTGTAAATTGTTTGCAGATTTTTCTGAGATGATAGACAATGTCGCGCCAGTGTCCACGACACAGTCGACTGATCTGTCATAGGATAAAAATCCCTTAATTCTTAGTTGTCAAATTCCCGAAGAACAGAACCCGGATTTTTGTTTTCTACATTAGAATTAGTTTCAGTTTCGTTGTTCTTATTTCAGAATGGGCAGATTTGAGCCCAGTGATAACAATTTGGTATCTCTTTTTTGGTACATATTCCACAAGGTGATGGGGCTATACCGTCAAAATTACTATTAGTATGGTGACTTACAACTTTCTTTCCGTTGTTGATATTGCTGTTAGATTTATTTCCAATTTGTTGAAAACTATGAGATTTGTAATTAGATGCATTGGGTCAGAGCTTAAATTGCGCCGGAGCTCACCGTAGACCGGCTCCGGTACTTCTCAGTTTTTGGGATATATTCTAGCTCTAGCCGGAACGCACCAGAGCAGTAAATATGAAGGCTCCGGCACTTTTTTATGTAACGGAACAATTATTTTACCAGAAATTTGATCTAGAAAATTTTATTTTTAGCAATCAAATTATATAAAAAATCGCTTATTAAATTTTAATTTATCTCTTTACACTTCATTTAATTTTAATTATTTAATTATTTTAATAAATAATAATAAATTGCGAATTAATTAAACAATAATTACAAGTTTAATCATAATTAATAACTATTAATAATTAATGTCAATTAAATAATTATTAATTTATTTGATGCTCATTAACTATTTAATTTTTAAATTATTAATGATTTTAATAGTCATTTTGTTTATTTATTTACTTTTGTTCCTCTTTCGTGATGATCTTTCATAAGGCTCCGGCACTTCTACTTTTAGAAATTAAGCCCTGGCTGTTGGTGAATAAGGGGATTACGTTGATGAGATCCAGTGATAGTAACATAAGCAGACTGGGAATATTGAAACAGCGGAAATGACTCGTGACCTCAGAACATCTCATGTCTCTTTAAATTTCGTTTAAATCGTTATTAAGAGTTTCGTGAATAGGGCCCAAATTCGATTAATATCTCCTCTCCATGTCATGCGATTTCCCCAGGGCTTAATTTCTAAAATTAGAAGTGCCGGAGCCCTATGAAAGACCGTCAGCAAAGAGAAAAAAATAAATAAATAAAATGACTATTAAAATCATTAATAATTTAAAAATTAAATAGTTAATTATTACGAAAGTAATTATTATTTAATTAATTTTAATAATTAGTATTTGTCAATTATTATTTAATTAATTATTATTATTTAATTAAATAAAATTAATTAATTATTATTATTATCATAGGTAGATAATTAAAGATAAATGTAATTAAATAATTAAATTAAAACTAAATAAAATGTAAAGAGATAAATTAAAATTTAATAAGCGATTTGTAATATACTTTTATTGCAAAAAATAAAATTTTCGAGATCAAATTTCTACTGAAATTGTTGTTTAGTTACAAAAAAGAAGCGCCGAAGCCTTCTGAATTAGGGTTCCGGGGCGCTCCGACTAGAATTATGATTTTTCCCAAAAACTAAGAAGTACCGGAGCCGGACTCCGATGGGCTCCGGCGCAATTTAAGCTCTGGATTTCCCAAACCTCTTCTTCTCTTGCAAGTATCTTATTGGTTATGAGTAAAAGCAAGACTTCATCGCCGTTCAAGTGGTTCAACTCACTAAAAGACGTACCAAGGTTTTGATGCCACTATATATTAGGTTTAGCTACGACTCACTCAAACTACTGAAAAATACACCAAACTCATAATCTTGAACTAGTTATTGTCTCATTAGAAAAGTATGTGAATAAGAATTTTGTTCTTCAATGCCACAACTGTCAGAGGTAGCATCACTCGACTGACAACTGTTTTCTTGCTCTCCGCTGTGCAAAGTGTGCAGGCTATCATAGCACAGCTAACTGCCCTAGCAAAGGAAGGTTTGAAAATCCTGTTTATGTAAATTGACGAAAATATCAGCCCGTGAATTATCGTGGGTATCAAAAGTTCCCAAAAATATTCGAATTCCAGGGGAACAACAGCAAAGTAAGCATTAGCAGCTCCTGCAGTTACCTTATCCAAGCGAAATTCTAACAAGAAATTTCAGTCTGATGCGGTGCGAAGGCAAAGTAAACAGTCAGAAAATGTTGTTAGTAATAATAATACTACTTTTAAAGGCTACTTCCAGTCCTAACTCTGGATTTTTAAACTTCATGCAAAGTTTTAAAGAACTAGAAAACATTTTGGAACAAACCAACTAACTCGGTTAACTCAATTAATCAATAATGATAATGACCAACTGCGTTATGCAGACACTTTGATGCAGAATATGTATATTTTTCTTATTTCTGATGAAAGTTAATCGCATTAATAATAAGGGCCAAAACTATTAATTATAATTTAAATATTGTTACATGTAAATGGAATGTAAATGGTCTTTTCCATAGATTATATGAATTTCGGGGAGTTTATAAAGGAGTATAGAGCCGCCCAGACGGTATAACGGATAGGGCAGCCTGACTGCGATACCGAAGGGTCCGGGTTCGAATCACGAAGAAGGCATGTATGTAAAAGTATCTGTCCCTTCAGGAGGTCTAGAGGTAGCGGTGGCCGTCTAGTAAGCGCCTCCACAATAAAATGGACACCACATCTGGCCTTAACAGTGGCCAATGCCGTTACAGGCAAGTGCCTGCCATTGGTTAAAAAAATAAATAAAATAAGTACAGTCCCGAAATTGTATTCCTTCAAGAATATATGCTAAACCCTCAGAATAAATCCATTATTGCAAACTATGATTTATATCATCAGGATTGACTTATAATTAATCGAAAGGCAGAAAGAGGATTAATTATTCTGGTTTTACGTTCCATCTCTTACTACCAAGTACAAATTCCGCAGCTTTCAGCCATTGAGACTATTACGATCACTCCACCCACCTCACAGCCAATCACTTTAGTCTCCATTTTTTTCTCCATCACCAACACGCTCAGATTACCTACATCAAATCTCTTCATTGCTGCTGTCCTAGACTGCTGCTCATCCCCTCGGTTCCTGATTTATCTCTAAACACTGAACCGACGCTCTTGAAGCGTGATAGCAATTCTCAGCCTGAAAATAATGATGTAGCTAATTCAAACTCAAACGTATCTGCAAATATTTCACATAATAATATCAGTAATATAAATGTAAATGCTAGTAGTTCTCAACAACAGGCGCTCTACTGCTGTTCAAGGTGTAATTCCCCCATAATGGTTAAGCCAGAGCCAAACGTTAAGTTTAATGATTTTGTTAAGAACTAAGCCGCTAAACTACCTGATATCAAGTTTTTATTCCGTCTTAGTGGCGAATTTCTAAAGGTTTTACCCATAGGACTCTGAGTAAATACTTTCTTGAAAACGGAATCGATCATTTTGTAATCAGTTTTAGGCACGAAAAGTCTGTTAAGCTGCTGCTGAGAGGTCTGCCGTCTGATATGGAGGTCTTCGAAATCATATGGTTTCGCGGTAGAAGGTGCTAGCACCAGGGTACCTGGGCCGAAGGCCCTACCCCTTATCGAAAAATTTGGGTATTTATTAATTTTGCAAGCCATAAAGTGAAAAGTATAATGTAAACAATGAAAACAATTTTGAAGTTGGGTGTGCTACTAGAAATTTAGAATAAACATTTAGTGTGCGTGAAACCAGTGAGGTGAAAATGCCAAAGCATCTGGGAAATTGTTGGAGCTGGTGACATGAAATGCTGTAAAAGAGTATTTTAGTACAAGAGAGATAAGGCAGTACAGAAGATTCGGTGATATACAAGTTGGGGATTAAATTAACTTAATTAATACTGTAGATTAAGATACTGGTAATATAACTGTACTTTTAAGATGGGAAATAAATTTACTGAAATAAGTGGGGTGAGAATCATAAGCTATGGTAATATACAAGAGTGAAAACCAGTAACCAGCCTAGAATATAATAGGTTATTTGTCAAGATACATACATAATAATGCTAACAAGATATAGAATATATATATATTTAAAGCTTATATATAAGAAATATTATACACTGGCATTACTTTGGATAAATATTTCTTCAAATAGGTTGAATAATAGGAAAAGTGTGTCGATTTGGTTTTCCGTTGATTGAATCTCTGGCATTTTGGCAGAAATTTTCATAATTATATTAGTTAGTGAGAGTCCTTTAAACATACTATTCGAAATCAAAGATGAGTTAGTTAAGCAAGGATTCAAGATTCATAATGTAGTGCAGCTGACTAAAAATAGGACCCAGGCCCCCATACCCTTACTTCACGTTCATTTATTCAAACAGGAAGTATTCGATCAAATCCATAAGCTGACTGACCTGTGTCTATTTTCCACTACGGTGAAAAAAAAATGTTTCTAAATTCCAAGTTTCGCAGTGCTTTAACTGCCAGAAATGGCACCACTCCTCGGAGAACTGTCACGTTTCCCCACGATGTGTGAACTGCGCTGGACATCATAAGACTCAGGACTGCGATAAAGGACGCTTAGACGTCCTTAAGTACTGCAACTGCGGAAAAGAGGTTCACCCATCCTCTTATAGGTGTGAAAAATTTGCTAGCCTTCTTCTAAAAAGCCTTCTTCTAATCGCCACAATGGTCTGAGTTATGCTCAGGCATTAACATCAGGTAGTGAAGAATAAAATGCCAATTCCTCTTCGGAACCTGCTGCTATGGACTTAAATTTTTCTGCAAATTCACCAACGGTAGAAATGACATGAACTCTAGTGGTTTAACGAAAGGCAGGAATCTTATGGAATTATTGGAAGTAATGAAAATTATATCCAAACTTCAAAGGCCGATGCTATTCGCACCAGTGGTACGATTAGCCGCTTCAGCTATTCGCACCAACATTAACCACTCATGCGCTTTGAGTTGTCGGATCTGTCATTTGAACCGAATCGAAAAGAAGGAAGCCTAAGTACGCGAACTGCCAAGTCTGTTGTAATGAGTCTTTTTTTTTTAAAGGCAGGTTACTACTTTGACGTAGTTTATCATTCTTTAAGCGTTAGCGACTTTCAAAAGATTAGAAAGGCAAATGTGTTCCTTTTCTTATATATATAAAAAGTAGGAACACATTTCTTTTATTTATGTATACAGTCAAAAGTCGTTAATCCGGACTCGTCGGGACTTCGGCGATTCCGGATTATCGATTTTTCCGGATTATAGATCATCAGTTTAAATCTGGTAAGATGGCATGCAGAAATTATAAAATTAAAAATATGAAACCATAATTTATGAAATAAAGAACAATTATAATCTAAAGGGTATCAAAATTTCCAAAAAAAAAAGCTTAATATTTATTTGTTTACTTTATTAAACATTTCTTTCAATGTAAGTTGTTTAAGTTGCTTCATTTTATGTGATAATACTTTCTCTTTAATTCTATAAACAGACATAATTTCTTCTTCAGTTACAAAGTTCCGCTGTTCAAATCCTATAATTGCTGTGTCGAGAATACCGACTAATTTCTCTTTCAATAACCTCTGTGTCACTTTCTTCACTATCGGAAGCGAATTATAATGAGGAGGAATTTGATTTAAATCATATCAAAGACGGAGTACATCGAGATGAAATACTACATTTAGTAAGGAATTATAAGCCAAATAAAATAAAAACATCTGCCCTGAAGATACGGATAGTGCTGACAGATCAACTTCCAATTCAGTTTCCTCCCCCCTCCCACCGCAGAGCAGCGCGAAATTGATAAACAGATTTCGGAATGGTTAGAGAAACGAAGGATATGCCTTTATCCATTTTTTGCAGCAATTCCACTTTTTGTTTAATGGACTTCGAAGCATACTTTCGCTTTGTAGATTCTTTACATATTAGTAAATATATATCGGAAATTCTATTTGACATATTCGAAAGTTCAAGCTCACTTTTATAAAATTGCTCTAACAGTCTGCAAAAAAATAATAAGCCGGATCCAATTCGAAGATTAAGGAACAACGCAATCTGCAACATTAACTGAATTAGATAATTTTAGCTTAGCTTATACCGTCCGTTATACATTAAACGCGCATGCGTAAACGTATTATGCGCACGCGCACACGCATATTCGCAGCCGTAAACGTCTTACGCGCATGCGCAGAAAGTTTGTAGCTTTAAAGTCCGGATTATAGATCATTCCTGATTATGGGTGTCCGAATTAACGACTTTTGACTGTATATAAAAAAGGCATATTTTTATGCTCTCATAAACTATTCCAGCCGTTCGTTCTCTTGAACGGTTAAATGATTGATTTGGAGGGGGGTGACTAAAATCTCGTTTATATTTTTTGTACTTCTTAGAATACATTTAGATTCAAATATGTGTTTTGCACAATCAAGATTTTTTTCATTCCTCTTTGAAATTTTTCGTCTGGGAAAAGGTAATAAAACTTAGATAGAGTATGACTGCGCAGAAAATTTAGACATGAAATAAGTTAAAAGTAATAAAATAAACTATTAAATTAACAATTAATCATATACTGGTCATTAACAATTTTGTATGCCTGTTTAATTTTTTTATGGAAATTGTCTTCATTTTCAAAACACAAAAAATATTTCCAAAGGACTTTGAAATATTAATACAAACACATTAATAAATTAAATGTTAATAAATAATGGGATATAATTTAAAAGACAATAATTTAATGTAAGAGATTTAGATTGACAAATTTGCACGCGCAAATGAATTATCAGATTTTATAAGGTTTTATTTCATGAAAAGCTTTGATTTTGAAATATGGCATTTGAACTTATGTGTGGACACTGAAAAAGTGATGCATATATAAGAACATTATAATTTTGAATAAGTTTTGTTCGTGAATAATAAATTCTCACAGTTCTATGCTATAAGACTAGGGTCTAAGCTTACATAAAAGTTCCTATGTTAAATAAAAAAGAATTTAACTCTTTATGAATATGAATATAACTTTTTATGATGACTGTTTATGAATATGTCCTTTCTTGTATTCAAAGGTAATATATTTGTACGATACCGTTTCACGATGTTTATGACCCTCGTGAAATTTTGCGATCTCGTTTTAATCAAAAGAGCAAAATTTTGATTTTCATAAATTTCTTTTGCCCTTTTAAATTCAAAATATGTGGTAAACTTGCTTCCACACTCAAAAGGCAATAAATTTGTTTTTGTCACATCCATCGTCCTCAAGTTATGTCAAACAAATAACACGTAAAATTCAGTAACAATAAATAAAAATTAATTAACAAAGAAATCGCATATAAGGAAGATAAGCAGAAACTGTTAACAACCCTCGCTCCCGCTACCGCCTGTCTTATGGCAAATCGGCGTAAAATGCTGGTACCTGAGCTGATTATACACATGCGCGAACGTAGGTGGTGTGAATAGCCTGCTAGCTATTCGCACCGTCGGTGCGATTAGCCACTGCGAGGTGGTGCGAATAGCCAGTGCGCTATTCGGACCGTCGGTGCGATTAGGCACTGCGAATTTTAAAGAGCATTTGGAATTAACCTACACAAAGTTTTAAAAGTAAATTGCTTGTGATGCAGGCTGTAAATGACTTAGGCACCAAATCTAGAATCCTCTATTCTGTTATGGAGTAAATAAACGCTTTAAATTAACTTTAACTTACTATATCGCTAATTTTGTGCTAATGCTTAATGCTTACTAGATCTCTCATATATTAATTCTATAATCCATTTATATTTTTAAAAAATATGTAATTTTCTGCATTTAAATGTTTATATTTAACTTACCATCTCTTGTTTTAGTTCAGACTGCTGGGTATATTTGTGCTCCTTAATTTTTGCTTCCTTCCAATTCAAATACACGCCTCATCTTATTTGCACTTTCTAGCCTAATTTGGGGGCCAACCAGTGACCGAGCAGTAAAGTCGCTGAACATGGTAGTTGGGTTCGAGGTTCGAATCCCGGGAACGGGCTGGCTGCATGGGCGTTTTCGTGGTTTTCCCCATGTGTAACGTGTATACGAGCCAGTTTTCCTTAGAAAGTCCTACACGAAGGCATCCCTGCCTTTAGGCAGATAGCCCTTGAGACTTTGTCATAATCACGCACACTAGCCTAATTTGAATGCATCACTGGTGTAGCCCTGAAACATTTTATCGACGACCTTTTTCACTTCCTACACTTTTCCTGATCGATATGATGTCTACTTCGGAAACTCAATAATAGCTTTTCCCTACGATTTCTTCAGCCTAATGTTCTCCCTCTTCTGTGCTCGGACACATTACCAGATCGAAAATCGTCAACATTGTTAGCCCGGGATAGCGCTGCAGCGAGGGTGCCTGATGTTTGCGAATTGCGTTCGCCTGAGTCGACGCTCTTGAAGCCTGCCAATGCAGACCTCCTGCAACATCTTGTTCAGACTTCATCTTACTCTGAAATACCTACCATTTCATTTGCCTTAATTGCTATCCAAGAACTGTTCTCGCAAGATTCGACATGGATAGGCACTATTCTAGGCACAGGCGGCCTTCAAGCTGTACGTTCGTTCACCGACAGTATTGTTTATGAGAAAGTGTGCGAGAACTGCCCGCAGAAGTACCACTGAAGGTTTATTGATTCAAAATAAAATGAGAGTTATTAATTACAAATGATAAAGAATTCTGTTTTAAAGTTAGTTTCTGTTTTAAAGTATTTATTAATTAACAGTCTGCAACTTGCACTTTGAATTTGTTGCTGAAGTGAAGAAACAAGAAATCTCGTGGGTACTTCAAATTTTCGTGTGCTAAACGAGTTCAGGTTTCTGGTTTGTCACCGCTTTTCTTTGAACTTTAAACATTATTTATGCGATGGATATTTATCTTCCAGCGTCCACTTAATTAAACGAGTATTGCATTGTCTCGTTATGGGTCCAGTTGTTTATTTTCCAGCATCCGCTTGATTAAACGAGTATTGTTTTATGATGGTATATCGTCTGGAATGTTAAGCTGTAGATATAATTTTTAAACAGCCGGAAGATTAAATATTTACTTCCAGTATGTATTTTCTTCTTATACTAGTCATGTTTTGGTCTATTTTGGCCTTCACTGATATCATTTTTAGGGTAAGTTTATATTCAAATTTGATTTTCAATAATTAGTCACTAGTTCTGGTATTTAGACACATTACTGTGTTTTGATCTGGTATTTAGGCACATTTTATTTTAATTAGGTTATACCGTAAGGGCTCTAGTGTAGAATTGGGTGCCCCTTCGATTACCAACAAGTTTTGTTAAATTTTGGCTATGAAACTTCATTTCTGGTTGCCGTGATAGTTTTAACTTCCTGATTTTTTCTTTTTTTAAATGAAAATAGATTTATGTGTACATGGACAAAGTTAAGGCAGTGTGCAATGCCTAGCTTGTGCAGTTCTCTGATGTTTTTTTTTAAGTGAAAATAGATCGATGTGTACATGGACACAGAATTTGTACAAATCTTTTGACTTCTTATTTTGGTTTTGTTAAGCGCCCATCTTGAAATTGTGCCTTCCTAGTACCGATCTTGGCGTAAAAAAAGAATCGCCAAAAATTAAGGGGCATCCAATTGTAAACTTTTACCAAAGGTACGGCGGCCGAGCGGTAACGTCACTGAACACTGGTAGTTCGGTCCGAGGTTCGAATCCCACGAACGGGCTGGCTGCATGGGCGTTTTCGTGATTTTCCCCATGTGTAACGTGTATACGAGCCAGTTCTCCTTAGAAAGTATTCCACAAAGGCACCCCTCCCTTATGGCAGATAGCCCTCGAGTGCTTTGCAGTAATCTAATAAAACCAAACCAAAGGTACCACCAACTTTTAATAATGATGGCGACTTTTAAATAAAGTAATAATGCATGCAGGTTAATATCAATATGATTTATGACATGACTGCCAAATGAATAAGGATAGGTAGTTGCACTTCACTACCTGACCTGAGTAAACTTAAAACACTGAATTTGAAATTTGTTACTTACCTGTATTTTATAATAATTAAATGTAAAATTGCAGTTTGCTCCAGAAAGAGTAGATGGCAAGATTAAACAAGAGTGTCTGTAAAAAATCAATATTAAAGTGACTATAAAAAATCAATGCCTTCTATATTTATAATTTCAAAACTATTACTATTTCTATTACATTTTCATGCTATTTCTATAAAATATGCCTACCAAGGCACAAGTATCGCATAGGGTTGCAAGGTAAGAGGTAATGAAAGTATCCTAGGTTTCTTGCTAATTTCTTTTTTCTCTTCTAAAGGTGAAAATGTGTTGAGGTTTTTTTAAAAAGCCTAAAGTTTTAGACCTATTGGAACTACTCTTATGTATGCCCTTACTTGGTGACAAATTTCTCGCCAAATATTTTTGGCAAGAAACTCCGGAACTACTCTGATATGCGCCCTCAAGTCGCCAAATTTCTCGTCTCTGTGTACATGGATTCTTGTCAAATATTTTTGGCGAGAAACTTCACGCTGCCATATTACTATCTAAATTTTTTGTCTACATTTTGAACTTTTAGCCTAAAATGTCTCCAAAAACGCGGTTTTCGCACATGCAAAAATTACGTTTTGAACACACAATTTAGCTAAAAATCCGAAACAAAAACAAAAAATTTAGATAGCAAAAACGTTAAGTTTCTAACCAAAAATATTTGACAAGAATCCATGTACACAGCGACATGTTTTAACTTAAAAAAAATCTACGAATTGCACAATATAGGCAACGAACGAATCTACAAACTACGCACACCTCGCTTTAATAAATTAACATAATAATAATAAATTTCAAAGAATACCATGTACACAGCATCCTGTTTAAACTTTAAAAAAATTCTACAAATTGCACAATTTAGGGAAGGAAGGAATCTACGATCTACGCACTCCTCGCTTTAATAAAATAACATAACAACAATAAATTTCAAATAATACCATGTACACAGCATTCTGTTTCAACTTTAAAAAACATCTACGAATTGTACAGTGTAGACACTAAACAACAAAATAAACTACAATAAATTTCAAACAATTTAAAAAAACAACAATAACGACAGAAATTCATACTAAAGAACCAATGAACATAATAATCTACAAAATAAGAACAAGGATAAAATAAAATGCACTTACCATGAATTAATGCGTTTTCGAATAGCAGAAATATAAATTTCATACCGCCTTTAACATGCCACCACGTAATCACTATTGTATTTACACAACAGCCAGACACACTATCCAGAAAATTTATACTATGGTTCCCAAATAAATAAAATCACAAATCCCTACTTCTATCATGCACTGCCATTAAAAATAATCTCCCAGACCCTTTTTCCACACTTCGAAATACCCACTACCCCTCAACAGGATAGCCACAATCATATTTCCTTTTGCCGAACTTCAATTCAACAACAACCATTTTATCTTTCCCTCCCATCTTCTCAGACACAGATGCGAACCAACGAGCTCCAGTGAAAGATTTTTCAACGTCAACAGGGTTGCTGGTTTTCAACGTTGCGCTGGTTTTCGGCGCGAAATCGCGCCAAAAACCAGCGCAGAACACATATCGCCACATTTGGTGAAATTAGGGCGTATATTAGAGTTGTACCGAAACTCCCAAGTTACCATATTACTGTCTAAATTTTTTGTCTACATTTCAAACTTTAAGCCTAAAATGTCTTCAAAAACCACGTTTTAAACACACAATTTAAGCTAAAGATCCGAAACAAATTTATATAGCAAAAAAGTAAAGTTTCTAACCAGAAATATTTGACAAGAATTCGTATACGTAGAGATCTGGACTAATCTTTGGAATGTGGTAACGGGTAGTTTGGCGACATTTTAGTAAGGCGATAAAGGTTACTAACTAGGACTTTAGCAATAATCTGAGAAGTACACAGTTCCAGTCTTTTTTACCTGCAAAGATTCACAAAATTTTCCTGCATTTTCGTGCAAATTTTTCTAATTTATGAGAAAATTTATTTACATGTTTCATATATAAATTTGCTCTGTAAAAACAAATTTCTTTGCACGTCTGTTCCACTTCTTTCCGGAAAATGCCGATCATGATTTTAGCTAATAAGCACTTAGAAACAATTTTTCACCTAATCTTCGTCATGATTAAGCACTTTTGTTCCATAAAAGTTCTAGCATAAGTGTAATTCGGCTAGCAGATTGTTGGGAAAAATGTTGAGTAAAAAAAAAAAAACATGCCTTTACTTATTGAAAAAAAAAATGGTGTCCATAAAAAAAACTAGCAGGGTTGGTCGCCAAAAAATCGCCAAGTTACCATAATCCGAAGATTCACTGAGGTCTGTTTTAACTTTAAAAAACATCACAGAATTGCACAATCTATGCAGCAAAGAAATCTACAAACTACACACACTTCGCTTAAATAAATTAATGTCTAATCTTTGGAATATGGTAACAGGTAGTTTGGCGAAATTTTGGTAAGGCGATAAAGGTTACTAGCTAGGACTTTAGTAGTGGAGATGGATAAAGTCAAGAGTGTGCGCAATGCCATTTTTGTGCAATTCTGGGATGTTTTTTTAAGTGAAAATAGGTCGATGTGTACATGGTTTAGTGATATTTTAATTAAATGATAATTATTTTGTGAATTTTATGTTTGTAGGAATTTGGTATACGTTTAAGTTGACGTAAACGTGCATGGAAATAATTTAAATATTTGATACTAAGTATTTGTAATGCTTGCGGTATGAATTCGTTGGTGACGTGTATAATGTAATAGATGATTTAGAGGTAAAAGTTTTTGGATATTTTATTTATTTTATATGTGGAAATGTTCATATTTGGAAAGGGTAAATACTTTTTCGCGATCAGGTAATTTCATATATGTTCTTTTTACCGGGTTTAAAGATTGAGAAAATTGTCATGTATTTTCGTGAAATTTTTCGAATTTATGAGAAAAAAGCAGTGTACATGGATATAGTGAAGAGTGTGCGCAATGCCATTTTTGTGCAATTCTGGGATGTTTTTTTAAGTAAAAATAAGTCAGCGTGTACATGGTTTATGTGTATGTGTTATTTTGAGAAACGCGTAAGGAGTATGGTATTGTGCACTTTTTCCCAATTTTGCAGTGAATATTTGTCATGATTAAGCAGTTTTGTTTGATAAAATTTCTAGCATAAGTGTAATTCGGCTAGTAGATTGTTGGAAGAAGTGTTCAGTAGATAAAAAGAAAAGAAACATGTCTTTACTTCGTGAAGACAAAATGGCAGCGTGGAAAAAAAAATAGAGGGTTGCTGTAGGAGAGTTGGTTGCCAAATTTTCGCCAAAAAATCGCCAAGTTACCATAATGTAAAGATCAACCAAAACATGCCAGAATTGCACAAAAATGGCATTGTGCACACTCTTGACTTTATCCATGTACACTGCTAAAAGTCCTAGCTAGTAACCTTTATCGCCTTACCAAAATGTCGCCAAACTACCTGTTACCATATTCCAAAGATTAGCCCACTTTTGCTTCATAAAAGTTCTAGCATAAGCGTAATTCGGCTAGCAGATTGTTGGAAAAAAATGTTGAGAGGGGGCTGCAAACCGAGTTTGTGCAATTCTTTGACTTGTTATTTTGACTTTGTGTAGTGGTGATATCTGCACCAAAAATTGCTGCTACACAAAGACAAAATAAGTCAAAGAATTGCACAAACTCGGTATCCATGTACACGTTTACCTATTTTCACTTGGAAAAAATCAGAGAATTGTACAAACTTGGCATTGCACACTCCCTTGACTTTGCCCATGTACACATTGATCTATTTTCACTTAAAAATCTAAAGGAGCACCCAGTTCTGCAGTAGAGGCAAACGAAAAATACATAATCTCAATAAACTACATTTTAAACCAAACAATAAAATAACACACACAAAAAAAAAAAAAAGAAAATCTTGTTATGTATTTTAGCACTACACAAAGCAAAAATCCCCTTACCTTATTTAGAAATTCGTTCGTCTTCAGTCTGTGGCCCACAAAATTCCGTAACAGCATCCAAAAACTTCCTAAAATTATCTGAACTACAATCCGTATATCGGCGTCACCACAGAAATTCACAGACAGAGTCAAAAATATACTACGTGGTTTCGGACTATGGCTATTAAGTAAACCTTCATTTACACAATTAATTCACTTTTCCCCTTTCGTTCCAAATCGTACAGAAACTTCAAATTAATCCTATTACATTCAATCATTGTATCATCTAAACAATGAAATGAGCAATGTACTTCCTAAGCAACACACACCACAAAAGCCCTTGCAAAACATCCCATGATCTAAACTAGAATCAATATATTGGCATCGCCACATAAATTCACAAAAATAAGAGTAAAAAATATCTTACGAAGTTCGACCATATGCATTTCCATCCTACAAACCAGGACACTTGTAATGGCTACTAAGTAAACCTTCATTTGCACACCAGTTAATTAATGCTCTTTTCCCCTTTTATTACAAATCGTACAGAAACTTCAAATTAATCTTACCACATTCAGCCATTCTACCATCTTAACCACAAAACAAGCAATTTACTTTCTAACCAACATACACCACAAGCTATTACAAATTTTTTTCCGTCATTCAAATTTACCGTAGTTACGCAACCGATTACGTCATAATAAAGTTTCCATAACATTCAACCACTCAGGTTACCATAAATGAAACAACTTCACAATAATAAAAGGGGCACCCTTCAATCTACTTTAAACCCATTTTGATTTTCAAGAAGACTATGCTACAGTGGAGTTAGAACTGATTGATTCTCAAAATGATTTATCTGCCAAATCACTTTCTTCAAGCTCTGAAAATATTTGGCTTCCTGTTTCTAAAGAAAAATATTCAATTTTGGTCAGGTTTGTCTCAAAGTCAAAGCAATGTTCAGCTGTACATATCTGTGTGAGATTTCCTTTTCGAGTGTGAAAGGTGTTAAAAATAAGTACAGAAAGACTTAATGATGAACACTTGGAAAAGAGTATTCGAATGGCAGCCACTACCTACTCTCCCAACGCTAAAAAAACTTGTTGATGATAAAAAAAAAAAAAAAAGAATTCCATCCTTCTCATTAAAGTTAATAAGCCTGATAAAAAGTCTTATTATATTTGCTATTTATTATGAACTGCACTTCAGTTTCTCTCTTAGATACAATTCGGTTTCTTTTTGTTATATACAGTTTAACTAAAATTGATTTCACATTTGCTAGAAATATAAGTTTATAGGCAATAAACAAATGTAAGATTTTTTTTTTAAATGTGGGTAGTCCTTTTGGTTGGTACGTACCAACCTTAACCGGAATGCAAGACTTAAAAACGATACTGTAGCTCAGAAACTTCGTAAGTTTGGCGACCACTGGTCTAGAGCAGGAGTCTCCAAACTACGGCCCAAGGCCAGTGAGCACTAATAATCCTGCCTGCCAGGGATTTCTTTCAAATAATTTAATAAAATTTAACGTAACAACTAACATACACATTAACTATTTTATTTAACAGCCATTGTCTATCATGCACATTCTTTATTAAACATGTAAACTTTTTACAACCGTTTCTAAATTTACAATGAGTGAAACATTCTATATAAAAAATCTTGTGAACATGCATGACTTTCTCATACATCCTATTAAATTACACACATTTTTACCACACTTCATTTAAACTTATTTTTTCGGACTTCATTAGAGATATATTTTTCATTCAATCAATTCAGTTCTCACTTTGCAGCAAAAACACATGAAAACTCAAAACAAGAGTTTAAAATGTAAACAAATGGTGGCTTCGTTAGGCTTAGTACCCCTTAAAATACTTTGAAATTGTTGATAATTATACAACTATTGCATGCAGATTAACTAAAGTCATAAAAACCTTAACCGGAATGTAAGAACATAATTCAGTAACTTTTAAAGCAAAAAATGCATAATTTACTAACATATAAGACTAAAAAACCTGAGCCCTTCAAGCCAAATAGTGGATATATATATAAGCTGGATAAGTGTATATATATATTGATTGCAACCAAAAAGGGAGGTACATAACTATATCTTAGGTGAAACTGCATGAAAGTGTAAAAAACAAGGTACTTTGTAAGATCATAGTATATAGATCCAATCACAAAACTCTCACTGCCTCTTTTAAAAACGGGTATGCTGTCCATTGTACTTGCATTGCCGTGATATGATGAATTAACTGGATCCTGGCCCTCGAAGCTTCGTGAAAGAGCTGATATGGCCCGCGAGCTAAAATGTTCTGATACCCCTGGCATCAGGGATATTTTTTTAATAGGGTGTTATTGAGGTCTCTTATCTGTAAGAATCTATCCATCTAGGAATAAGGAGGTAATGCACATTTGTTTACCTAACAGAAAGCTGGAGAGGAGGTAAAAAATATTAAGGACATGAAAAGTTAATTGTAAATGAGGTTATTCTTTTACTTGCATTCTTTTGTGCTAAACTCCTTCCAGGAACCTGGAATGAACTGAGAACCAGGAGAAAATGCTTGATCAATTTTGTATGTTCATGTAAAGGTTGAATTATGCAATATGTAGATCATAACTACTTTAGATCAGAGTTTTTGTAAAAATGTGGCTCAAGGCTTTCGTTTTAGAATTAAACTCCCTTATAAGGTCATTAAGACTTGTTTTTTAGTAGTTTAAATTCTGGTAAGGATAACTGGAAAGTTACCCTTACCTAAGTTAACCCATTTTACTATGATTTGAATTTGTACTATAACTTCTTTTTGTTAGCCATTACCAAGATGCAAATGAGTAAGCTTATTTAAGGCTGAGTTTTCAAAAGTTTTAGACATAGAGCTTTTGGCAGCGACGATCAGAGTTGTACTTTCTGTCATCCAACTCTGCTAAATTAGTATTCTGGCATTAGCATTTTGGTAGCTGAAGTTATATCACACTGTTAGAAATTTGAATGAATGCTTAGTTAGGACATTTGTATGGTAGTCTACCTTTAAGTGATAGAGGTTATGCAGTTGTTAAGATTTGATAAAAAGATTATTTAAAATCTTGGGATATTGCAGTGCTTCCACAGGCAGCGGTATAACTTTCTGGTTTGTCCAAGTAGGGTTAATGGAAATCTTAAGTAAATTTGACACATGATAGTTACCTATAAATTAATTTTTTCTCGTATGCTCAGGACAGATGTTACTGTCAGTTACTTGACAAATGATTTACATCAGAAGCAGTAAAATATATGGGCTTCATATATTTCTAAAAAATCATGCAGAGAGGGTTTAATTTCAAGATAAAGGTTGTAATGAGAATTTTAAGACTAGTCTTTCTCTGTTAAATATTTATGGTTCAACACTATTATTTGTCACATACATAAACTCTGAAATATGTAAATTGAGGTTTTATGCGTTAATTTTTCTGTTTCTCTTTTTATATATTTGTATAGTATAAACTCCATGATCCGGAATTGTGAGGACATCAGTGATTCTGGATTTTGGAAATTTCCAAGTTTTAGGTCATGATATATTTCTTGAAGAAAGAGATATTTTGCATAAAGAAAGGATTTCTTAATGTCAAGTGTGTAAAATTAAAATGGAACTTGAAGCTGAAATTGCAGTATTTTCTAGATTTAAAATCATGCTATGATAGTCGGCCTTTTTTTTTTTTAAATTTAATTACAACAAACCATTCAAGGGCTGTCTGCTTAGGGAAGGGATGCCTTCATGGATTCGAACCTGCAGACTGAACTATTAGTGTTCAGCAACTTTACTACTCTGCCGCTGGTAGACCTTCTATTGTACTCATTGATTATAACATTTTCATTGCAATGTAAAACTTCAGTTATATCATCTTTATTACACATTTCTTCTGCTATTTCATTAATCAAAAATTTTGCTTTTTCTTGTGATATCCGAAAACTTTCAGATTTGCGGCTCTTATCATCATCATGATAAAATCTGGTACCCGGTAATAAATTATACCAAGCACTTTAACCCATTAACCGCCAAAACTACAAGGAATGTTTCTTTTCTCATGAAAATAATAACAAATATTAAATTAAGTATTTATAACATAAATTTACATTGAAAATAAAAAAAAAAAATGCTCTTACCTGTGGAAAATGCGAGTGTTGCGTTCGCGCAACGTCAGCGGAATAAGACTACGGATGTTTAGTGAGTAGGATTGTACTCGTGTGATGTTTCTATTGAGTGGAGCGCAGGATTACTTTTTAGCTGTATAACATTTTATAAATCTACAAATCACTTTACTTGTAATTAATTTAACATTAAATATACATTGTATTTCTTTTACAAATACAGATTATTTCAATTGAAAGATTCAAGCATGAAAATCTTGATTACAATCACGATGTAAAGCTACATTACATACTTTGCATCTATAAACAGTCTGGCTATGGTACTCTTTACAACAAAGTCTTTTGTTATCAACGGACTTTACGATAAAATGTCTACTATCTCCATGCAATGGTTTTTTAATGCTGAATTTACTAGGTCTTCCTGTTGCTGATCTATTTCTGGCTAATTCTACACTCTCAATAGGAGTTTGCAAAAGAAATAATGCATTCTCGCATCTGAAATCTAAAAGAGTTTATTTCCAGCAGTAAAAAGTGGTGATATTTAGTAAGTTTAGATACGGTCTAACCTCATATAATTTATCAGTATTGTCAATTTGACTATTGTCAAATGCAAATTCTGCTTCATATTCCTGTACTGCAAACGTGATATTGATTCTCGTACAACAGGAACAGAAATGTCCTTATCAAAAGACTAATACTTTTTTCCTTGAGGTAAAGAATAATATCCTGTAAGCAATAATTTTCCAATAAATCTCCTATAGGCTTCAGATGCAATAATTTTTTTTTTTCTTTTTTTTCTTTTTTTTTTTTACTGAGCGTATATATTTGTCTGTTCAGCAAGAAGAGAGTAAATATCTAAACCAAAACGAAAATCGAAAATCTGTGCACTAGTTTTACCTTGTATTTTGTCTTTTATAATTTCTCTTCTCTCTCTTTCTTCATGTTCTTCCTGACACATAACTAACAGTTCCTTTTTTATCCACTTCAAGATTTCAATCTTCGGCTTTTTAAACTTTTTAGTATGACTATAACTGCTTTTAGAAGGCTGAAACTTACTTCTTACGTGAATTTCAACTTCCCCAGCAGTATCATTTGGTAAAATATCATTATCATTATTTAAAACATTGCCATTCCTTTCTTCTTCGTCAGTAGTTTCTGCAATTTCTGAGGGAACAACAACAATATCAGTTTCATTCTGGTCATTATTAACATTATCATCATCTATTTCTTCATCAAAAAATCTTTGAAGGGCTTCTCCTAATGTAAGATACCTCGTACTAGGCATTTTTAAACCACCAGAACATCGAAAGGAATGAGTGGAAAAGGAGATTGACTACCCGTTTCCTGCTGACGTTGCGTCAGCGCAACACCTGTTTTCTTTTGCTTCCCAACACAAATATAAACATCTGACTGATGTAATGTTCTGATAAACGGTGACCTTGACTAAAAATAGATCACTTATAAAGACGGCGATTCTTTTGTTAAATATTTTCAGCAAAAATACCCGGTCGAAAATTTTGCTTAAATTTTGCTTAAAGTATGAGATTAATTATTATAAACAAAATGATTGTTGAAGGCAAATATTTTTTTACAGAAATAATCTTCATAATATTCCCTACACAAAATCATCTGCTGGTATAAAATATCTTAAGTAGTTACATTTATATACGCATTTATTTTGACCGTTGCGTCAACGCAACACCAGCGGCTAATGGGTTAAAATATCTGCAAAAACGTTGGTCTCATGATCTTGCAGTGCCCATGTATCAAATTTTTTATTAAAATATTTTTAGAATTCTTAGTCTAACATCATCATCACTTTTTAAAAGAATACTCTGTGTATATTTTAAATAAACTACTTTCAGCATGCATTAAATTCCAGTGTCCATTGGCTGATTGACGGATGTACAGTTTCAGGGAAAGAGTAAAACTGAGATGTTATTTACTGAAAATGTAATTGTAATAAGATTATTAATAAAAAACAAAATAATAAGCTGCTTTATATCAGAAAATTAATGGAAGAGTGCAGTTTGCTATGTTGAATGAACGTTGATTACTCAGAATCCAATTCTTTGCCCTTTCCCGCTACTATGCTAACAAACAAACAAAAAAAAAAATCAACTGATTAAAGCAAGGGATATCTCAGGGCTCTGTACAGAGTCTTTATATTATACATCTGCAGAATGAAATCAAATCTGTTATTACTCATGATTGCAAAATTGGTTTATTTGAGGACGACATTGTACTTTGGCGTAGTGGTCCAAACATTGACATCTCAAATCTAGTATAAATGATTCAGTTTGGGAAATTCAGGACTTTGCTGGGGATCATAAACTTAGTTTTACTCCTTTTAAATCTACAATTGGGTTCTTTACAACAGACAGTTGGCTATATAGTTACGGTCCAAAAATTTTCTTAAATGGTCACCTCTTACAGTGTGAGAGAGAGGCATCCCAAATATCTTGGTTTTGTCCTTGACTCTGAAATCACGTGTAATAATCACATCGATCTGCTGGTATGTAGGGCTAGAAAGTGACTGAGTATTTTGAAATTTATTCCTGGCTGTGACTGGGGCACTGATGCCAAGAACCTAAGGATAACTTATATCTATTTGCTTTATAAGACCGATTCTTGAATGTGGTTTTCAAATCTCCCATGTGGCCTTGGATATACAATTTCAAAATCAGATTATAAATCAGCCTATACAAATTTCTAAAATCAGGAAAGAGTACAACTGAGTGCAACATGCCTTATTGCAGGACTACGCAACAGTACTCCAGCTGAAATCGTTCTCTACAAGGCTGATTTGCAACCCATGCGGCTGAGAAGTAACCCTAGTCTTACTAAGTACATTAGCAAACTCCTAAGTTTTGTGAACAACATTGTACTGCAATCTTTTTGAATGGTTGTGAAATAATCAAAGATTAAAAAGGAATAGTCCCCTGAGTCATGCTAAGAAATTGGATGTATTGCAGGCTTCTGTTAAATTTAATTCTTTGAAGCCTATCGCATCCCCTATGGACTCATTGTCTGGTGTATTTTTCCATATATGGTTATTGACTAATAAGTCCTCTTAACATCCTGCGTACTTAAGATGGGTTGCTTTGGGAAGTGATTAATAGAATACCTTTCGAGGCAGTTCTGATATATATATGTAGCTGTAAGAATAAACATGGATGCACTGGTAGCGGGACTGTTATTAAATTTGCAGTGGAAAGAATTTCTCTCAAGTGTAGAAATATGGATTTCTGTTACGTTTTCAGCTCTAAGTTGATCTCTGTTGATATGGCTTTGGACTATGCTCTAAAGCAGTGTTTATCCAGGGAAACCTGAATCCTTGCGGACAGCCGCAGTGTAATCCAGTACCTAGATAAATGGAGCAATATTATAAAGATCTGAGAGGAATTATTGAAAAATTCAAGGCCTTAACCCCATTCATCTGTCCTTCATCTACAATAGATACTATCTTATGTAAATCTGAAATATGATATAGTGAATAGACTAGCAAAGGAGGGTACTTTCATGCCTCAGGTTTTTGCTGAACCTTTGGACCTGTCTTGAACTATACTCGAGAAGATAAGCTTTAACTAACAATTGCTGGAGACAGCTACCAACACACTCGTTGTATTTTGTAGTACAGTTCCCAATACTGCAATTGGTTTCAAGGGTCACAGGAAGAACCAAACAGCTCTGGCTCGGTTGACTTCAAGACATTTAAAGACCCTCAGATATTCCTGTGATACTAAAAACTTTCTTACTTGTGCCATATGTAAAAACTGGTAAGTTACTGTGCAACATCTACTTAGTTGTGTTGCCTTGGTACGTGAAGATATGCTGAAGAGACTTAATTTCATGTTGGAAGTTATGAAAGCGAATGAACTTCATGGATCGGGATTAGTAAGAAGAAGAGAAAACTCTTGCCTTTTTCTTGATTCATAGATTTTGTAAGGAGAAAAAGATTTATTTTTTTTTGGGGGGGGGGGCTACTGGTTTGGAGGACCAGATGTTGTTCACTCTGACTTCATTTATCTGTTCTATAGAAATATTTATTTATATTTATAAATTATGTAATATATATTTTATATGTATAATTATATTGTATGTATTTTATGTATAAATTGTATATTACATTTAATTGCAATTTAAGTATGCTTATATTATAGACTTGCATGTTCTTCCCATATTTAACGCTACTGAATTCGAGTGGTGTGACTGTTGGATTTGGCTTTCTTGTCTTGTCTATCACCCGCTTTAACAGTACTTTCCGTAAGCTGGGCCATCTGAAACCAAATTTATTGCGGAAGTTCTATGATTTTGGTGCTGTAATAACAGTTTTTAGTCTTTTGCCCAGTGTTGCATTGCTGATAATATCATGGTTTCATGATTTTGAAGAACCAGGAGATTATGGTGGTCCATTTCTTACTCCAGTGGTAAGTTTTTTTTTTTTTTTTTTTTTGTATGGTTTGGTATCTGTTGTAAAAAACCATAAACTAAACATATATTAATCCAACTATTAAGAAATTTTCTGAAATATTTGGAATATTTCTAAAATATGTTGTAAGAAAGATAATATACTCAGAATATAAAATTAGGTTAAAAAAATCAGCCATAGATTTCCATAAATCAGTTTCGAGTACATAGACTAAATAATAACATAAAAAATTTCAGATTCGTTTATGCATATGGTTATTTTATTTATTTATTTATATCTAAGAAAAGTCTTCATTATTTTAAAACTTTCTTTCTTAGCTGCCTGGCTTTAATCTGCCATATTCACACCTACCATATTACATAACTGGATTGTTTATATGCACCTTAGTTCATGAATTTGGTCATGCTCTTGCAGCGAGCAGGTAAAGTTTTTTTTTTTTTTTAAATTTATTTTTTTAATTTTTTTTTATTTATTATTTTTTTTATGTAAAATATAAGTAAATAGTATAGCCTATTAAATACTAAATTTTACAATTGTAGTTTAGATTTAACTAAATATATTTCTTGTGCTAGTTGAGCATGTGTATGTTTCAAATATTTTATTATATATGTATGCATGCTAGAAATATAAATAATTATTTAGCATAATATGAAATACTACTACTGTTTGAAAAGGATTAGCTAAAAGTGCTAAATGCTGGTAGTTCAGCTCAAGTTCAAATCCTGGCAAACAGGCTGCCTGAAGTTCTCATGTTTTTTATTATGTTTAACATAAATATGAGCTAGTTTCCTCCATGAAGTCATTCCTTGCCTTAGGCAGATAGCCCTTGAGTGTTTTGCCATAATCCAATCCAAATCATATACTCAATAGTTACTGTGCCTCATATAAGGCAGTATTGCATGCAGTGACAGATAGATGATGATTCATTGCATAAATGTTTGATATAAATAAACAAGAGGGTACTGAAATTTAAGTTTGCTAAGGGTTAAAATTTTATATGCAGGTTTAGTATAACTGCTTAGATTGTTGTTACCCTGACAGCTGCATACATCAAGATCCAACTGCACATTCATTAAAAATTGGCATAAAACGAAATGGAACTTCAAAACTCAAGTATTATAAATATAAACTATTTTTGCTTAAATTAAGTTCAGTGAAATATTTAGATTGATCATTTACATACTGACATTAATAAATGTATGTTTATATGTATTGTAATGGGTTGGATTGGTGTTTATCTGTGTGCTGATGTAAATCTTTAATTTTTCAGGGAGAGGATTTTAATAGAATGCTGTGGTTTCAAAATTTACTTAGTTTTACCAATGGCATATATTGCTGTCGACAATGAACAGTTATTGCAGTTATCGTATTGGCAACAAATCCGTATCTATTCAGCTGGTATCTGGCATAATATTGTTTTATCCATATTCGCCATTCTTCTTCTTGTCTCCAATACTATTTTACTGGCTCCAGTATTTCAGAAAGGAAATGGACTTACTGTTCTTCATGTTGAGCAGGTAATTGTGGCTCTGCATAAGTGTATTTTTTCTTTTTTAACATGAACAAATTAATAAACATTAATAATTTTCTCTGTCATTGTATAGTATTACACTATGTAGTGACAAGATTCACATAATATATGTTAATATCCAACTCAAATGATGAAGGGTAATAAAGGTAAGTTTTTATTTTTAGCTGTATTTTATGAAATTAAATCTAAGTTGTAATCCTTTTTCACGAAGAGATATTTAAACATCAAAATGTGAAACCATTATAAACATACAGGAGACATGTAGTTGGCTTTATTGCTGTCAGCTTTCTTGAATCATGCATTTAGTGAAAGCTGGTGTTTGCTTTGAGGTTTAGGTGAAATTTATAAATGACTGTTTTAAATTATACTGGATTCTGTTAAAATTACATTGCCATGAGAACGGAAAATACCTTAGATATTCATTTTAGATTCCTTATGTATGAAAGCATTAAAATTTCAAGTATGTAAATTTAAAACTTTTAATGAAGATGACATCATTCAAGTTTCAGGTGCATTGAGAAAACAGAATGTGCTATGATCAGCAGAGAATATAGCCACCATCAACAACAGTGAGCACTGCTGTACGGCACTGGTTCTTAACCTAAAGTTTAAGGAAGTATTTTCATGGATGCGAAGGAAGTTTTTAAATTTTCAGTGGAATTATGCCTACTACATTTTCCTCTTGCTTTTTTGAATGACCAATGAGGCAAGTCACGCTTTGGCAGAAATATGGTTCAGAGTACAAGATCCAGAATTGTCAAGACTTGCAATTTTGAATTTTAGGTCATCAGTTTAAGTCTAGTAAAATGGTACGTAGACATGGCAGCATTGGGACTTCACTTATTGTTTAGGTCAGCGGTGCTGACCCTCCAGCACCAGTCCAACCACACTGGCAAAAGTTTTAGAATGTATAGGAGCCTGAACAGCAAAATTAGGGATTGCAAAATTTTTGGAGTTTCAGCGAGACATGTGGCAGCAAATTTTTTAGAAATTAGAAAGATACCAGTCAGTAGAATACCCACAGAAATTGCACTGGGGGGGGAGCAAAATGCTTATTGTTAGCTCTGTCCCCTCCCTTCCCCACAAAGATTGAAGAACCAGAAGTCTGGTTCTTGCCAATATCAGTATGTCCATCACTGTATTGTTATTGGCCACTATGGGATTCCCTACTCAACAGGTGTTTGGAACCGACATGCATTAATCTCATTTGGAAGAAAAATCACATTAATGGCACACCTGCTTCCTTTTGTTGAGTGTTATAATCTTTATTTATAGATTTTGTAAAGAGGGGAAATTTTTTAATTACTTTATTTATTCATTTATTTTTTGGCTGGTGGTCCAGAGTTCTGGATATCAGATCATGCTGAATTTCGGACTTTCCACTGTATGTCTATTGTTTCTGATTGTTCTTGTTAGAATCCTGTGTTATTTGAGTATTATGTGTTGCAAATTCTGGAAAGCCGCTCATACATTTTGTGGTTTGCAGTAATTTTCCTTATATATTTGTAGAAACAGAATTCTTTTCTTTTTGCTTTATTTACTGCTTTATCCGAGGTTCGAATCCCTCGAACGGGCTGGCTGCGTGGGTGTTTTCGTGGTTTTCTCCATGTGTAACCTGTATACGAACCAGTTTCACCTAGAAAGTCCTCCACGAAGGCATCCCTCCCCTTAGGCAGATAGCCCTCGAGGCTTTGCTGTAATTAAATAACCTATTTACTGCTTTATCTCCTGTAGGCAGACAGAATTTATTTTTATTCCTTCTTAGTCTGTTCTGATTTAGAACTGAATCTTGCTTGAATTTTGTTTTGTGAAGTAAACAGAAGCAATCAATTGATTGCATAAAGGTTTTTGCAAATTTTGAAAAGTTATAATTATTGATTGTAATAACTCTCATTCTGTGAAAAAATAACAATGAAAGTGCAATTATATTACATATAGATTCATGGTACAACAGAATTAAATCATATTCTCTGAGCTCACTGCATTACACTGTGTTGCAAAATACTGTACTATATCAAAGTTGTTTGTAGTACATTTTAACAATCACAGGGTGCCACATTACTTGGAAAACCAGAAAAAGACAGGAAATTCAAAAATTTACCAAAAAAATGGGGACATTAAATATTTCAGTCAAAATCTGGAAAAGTCAGGGAATTTCATATGGCTATCCTCCCAAAAAGCAAGTTTTGCACTAACGTTGGAAGCAATCACTTTCTTGGCGAATTATCTATCGCGTAAGCATCATTTGACCAGCTGGCATAGAGCCAATTTTTGCAGCTCCAGTTAAATTGTGTTTTAGAAAGGCAATGCAAGTTTCTAGCAACTTTGTAATGCTGTACTCTTTTTGGGAGCCTGCCTGAATCCGCACCACAGAAATCATTCCATGCATCTACGGGAGAAGCAACATTTCTTGAATAAGCTGTATTACCTGGAAGCTTGCTAATTATATTCCTTGAAGGTTTCCTAACATTTTGCCAGTATTTTTTCTCCTGCCATTTTGTAACTTTATCTTAACAATATAAAAATCGGTTGTTGACAATGAACTTCCATATTCTGTTTCTATCTCAATTTTGTAATTGGGTGAGAATCATAATTGTTACAGTATTCAGTCCTTCTTCAGAGGTAACTCCACCATCAGATATAGGTTTGTCATCACTAGAAACAGTCTCGATAAGGTGTTGAAAATATTTATTTTCTTCATTGTAATTCAAATAGTGTGTCATAATTCACTAAGCTGACAGAAAAAAAGGAAAGATCTGACTGACGCAAGGACTAGAATGGGTATGACATACCCCCAACACCTGTATCTCAAAATCTATTTTTAGGGCTCAACTAGTTTGCTGAAAGAATGTGACTTACAGCTACATGAAATTCTGGCTTAATCAGATAAGAATAAAGTAACAAAAACCTTGAATGAAAATGGATCGGTCATGCCATACCCAGTCCCTAGTCCCCAGTCCCCAGTGGCCCTAATGGTTAAAGTCCCCCTAGTGGCCACAGTTGAATAAATCAAAATGAAACTCAAGGTATAAGGGTTAGCAAGTATGTGCTAAAGAGTAATGTGAAAAAACAGCATTCAAACTCTCATGATGATGATTACAGCAAATAAGTTTTAAAACTTTCTTATAACAATACCTATTTCTTCAGATCATAATGTGATTAACATAGTACAAAAACAGCAAATAACATTAGAATAATACCTGTAGTTAATAAAATGCTTGCATACTAGCATTGGAAAAGAAAGATCATATGCAGGCATGTAAGCTCTGCTAATTTTTATGACAGTACATAAACATAAACATACAGTGCAGAAAATAAACAGGTAATAAATAGTCATAAAACAGGTAATAATAGTCCAAGCTAGTATCATCTTTTGTGATTTGTCTGTTCAATGGTAGTCACTTGGGTTGTGTGATTGGTGCCTATGATTTTATGCAACAAACATGCAATTTTCTTGCAGTGCTGCAAATTATGTGTGTCGACAGTATTGCATATCGCCTTCTGTTGTGTGTCATTCCCATTCTTCCTCTTTACCAAAACTCTTGCATTGCCATTTTTTAAAGCACCATTAAATTACATTTTTCATTCTGATGATGGCATTAACCGCTTCCCTTACAAATTTTTTTTTGAAAAAAATTGCAAAAAATCATCACATTTTTTTATTTTATTATTAAATACAACAAAACGAAACAAATCAAAATATGTAGATTTTAAGTTGAATTTTTAATTTTTTTGAAGGTGTAAAAGCATTTATTTTTAATATTAGTTTACTATCCCGAGTTATCTCGGGCAAACGAAAAAAGTTAAGTATTAATCTTTGTGTGATAGTTTTTGAAATAAGGGACAACACAGAGTGATACTTGACGTTCTACACTGGTATCTGGTCTCTTTTCTTATTGGCTTATCGCTGGAATCTCTTTCACAGGAGCACAGAGTACACTGTCTCGTTGGATTTTTATTTATTTTTTTATTTTTATTTATTTATTTATTTATTTTTTTATTTTCTTCCCCACCTTTTCATAATCACTATCTGAAAAATCATCGCTTTTGCTATCTTTCATTATCGCCATTATTTTATTTTTTTCCAACGCATGCATCCTTCTTTATACATTACTAATCCACAAGCCAACGTATACTATACAATAGGGAAACACGTGACCAGTCCCTCCAAAAGAACCCCGCAACCAACAAAATTTGGCAAACTGCCAATCAAAGCTAAATATTTCCTTCCATTTCCTCCAGCCGAGTAAAACCGTTATAAAAGAAATCATACTAACAAATTCTGCTTCATCCGAGTTTTCTCGGGATAATAATTAACTGCAATATTTACGAACTCGAGATAACTCGGGATAATCAGGCAAGCAGTTAAAATGCTAGAAAATTAAGTGTTGGTATCAGAGATTTGTGGCTTTGGCAACTAATGTTGAAAACTAAATTATGATTAGAAACAGCATGAATTGTAAACAAAGAGCTAAGTTTATTGCTTTTTATTTTCCAGCTATCGAAATGCAACGCTACTAGAATAGCAACGTTTGGAAACAAAAACCTCGCAATCAGAACTAGTTGCCATTCAGCATAAAGAAATTTAAATATAAATATGAACTACTTGTTGCCATTCAGCATAAAAAATATAAATATGAATAATTAACAAAATATTAAAATTAATTTTATAAAATAATTAAACAAATGAACAAATATATAAGATAAAAAAATAATTATTTCTCTTGCAATAACTAGGCCACTACAGATTTTTAAAATTTAATTGCTGTTATAATTCTAAGAGCTGTGTTGTTGTTATCCACATCATTCCCAATATCAGTCTTTGTAACCCTTACATCTTGAATTACACTTGGACTCATTTAACCTTGCTGTCATTAAGGCTGAAAAGTTATTTTATAGCCATCCTGTACTTTTCACTCAATTGTTCCCAGAAAGGACTATATGTAAATATTTCAATGTGAAATCTCTTGATCTCACTTTTTGTTTTACTTCATGATTGTAGTACAATCATTTAAGAAGAATGTTGGTCTGAGTAGCTCAGAAGCTGGGTGAAATTTGCCTTGTTTTCTATGCAGTGAGTTGCATTCCTTATTTTTCAGATGCTTTTGAAAGCAAGTTTGAGAAGTAGATATAATCTGCGTTATTGTGGCCATTTATTTCATTGTGTGTTTATTAGACTGTTAGCTAGATAGAATTTCTGCATTTTTAATAAACTGTTAGCTAACTGAGAAGCAGACAACACTAAAATCCCAAATGAACTGGTTGTTTGGCAATAGGTTTAGATCAGCTAATTTTCTAAGTTGGTGGATTTTGCTTTGCTGAACATTTGGTATTAAAGATGAAAAATTATTCATATGTTTTTCCTTGAATGAGTATGTATGAATAGAAATGTTTCAGGTTGTGCTGAGAATAATGCTAGTTAATATTTATTATTCAGTTTTTAACTAATCAGTGCATTTAAATTACCAAATAAGTGTTATCAGTTTGTTTCTTATGTGTTGAACAGATGTTTTAGTTATCTTTATGCATAAACATTCATGAATCTTTCCTGCTCATATTTTAGCTACAAATTAATTTCAAGGTCTAGGTTAAGATTTGCCTCTCCCCTTTGCATGTATGTTTTCAAGTATGTTATTAATGCAAATTTCATCTATGTACTTCTATAAAGTACAAACCACTAAACACTAAATATATGTTCTGGGTTCAATTTGCAGGAGTAGGATAGGTTTGCTACTTTTCTTTTCATGCTTAAAGCAGCTTTGAGGAGATCCCTTTCTAGGTGGGTAACGTTTGAAAATTACAGTATAAAGTCCGTAATCCGGAATGATCTACAATCTGGACCTCAAAGCCACAAAAGTTTTTTTTTTTTTTTTTTTATCCTTTACGCATGCGTGTAAAGAATGCACATACATTGCGCACCCTATACTTCCACAGTTGTAACACCTTGGTTCTTTACTCTTATTAGGTATAGCGCTGCTTTAGTTTGTGTGTTAGTACTTGAATAACCCTTATTATTCGTATCTGGAACGTGGATTTTCTCATAAATTTTTAATTTCTCTGTGAATTCAGAAATAGTTTTACACCCATACAAAATAATTTTGTTACTACTCTTATCGGATATCCCATTGATTACATAATCAAGAATTGATGAATCATCAACAGAAATGCGACTGGCTATTTCACACTTGGCAATTAAATATTCAGAAAGGGATTCACCAGGTTTTAAGTGTCGTTTAAGTCCAGACATAGTCTAAATGAACCGCATTTTTTTTCTACTTAGCACGATATTACATGCGTAATCAGAACATCTTGGCTTAATGATTTGTTTCTCTAACCATTCCGAAATCTGTTTATCAATTTCACGCTGCTCTTGGGGGGGGGGGGACGTCTCGGCGCGCAATGAACTGGAAGTTGATCTGTCAGCACTATCCTCATCTTCAGGGTAGATGTTTTTATTTTATTCGGCTTATAATTCCTTGCTAAGTGTAGTATTTCATCTCGATGTACTCATCTTTGATATAATTTAAATAAATTTCCTTGTCATTATAAATATCACGAATACACATCAAATAGTTTTCTGGTTGCAATTTTCTAATTTCGACTATGCTTAATGTATTCTTTATGCATGCGCGCATTGAAAGAAGTGTTTAATAAAGTAAACAAATAAATATTAAGCTTTTTTTTTGTAAAATTTGATTCCCTTTAAATCGTTATTGCTCTTTATTTCATAAGTTATGGTTTCATATTTTTAATTGTATAATTTCTGCATGCCATTTTACCAGATTTTAATTGATTATCTATAATTCAGAAAAACCCCTAATCCGGAATCGCTGAAGTCCCGACGAGTCCGGATTACGGACTTTGTACTGTATACTATAAGTTATGCACTGTTTCAGTGAGACACTTCTCTGTGAAGAAATTTTAATGCGTATTTTCAACTTCATGCTAATTTTGGTTTCCGTGACTATTTTGATTAGTGTTTTATATGTAATTTATATGACTTTTATGACAAAAATTGCAAAAGTAAAGGCTACATAACACAGCACTTTTTCCACTTGTTTGAATGGAGCTACTGGTAGGTAAATGGAGAATGTAATTTCAATAAAAGTTCCATAACCAAATTTACTAAAATTGATCTCCTTTTGCTTAAAATTTGCTTACATTTCAATTTAACTAAAGTTGAAGTATAATTGAAGCTTTTATATCAATTTACTGATAAATATGGTTCACTGTTAATGATGGCTATATATTTGATCATCAAGGAAATAATTGTGTTAAATTTTTTATGTTGCATTTTTCTAGTTTTATTAGTGTCAATATGTTGAAAACTGACATCTCTTTAAGAGATATGTAGTGAATACTCTGATCTGTTCTCAGCATTCAAGTGCATCACAGCCAGCTGGATTTTCAAAAGGGGATCAGATTTTATCCATAAATAATTGTATATTGTATGACGCTGAATCTTGGAGTAAATGCTTACAGATACTAAATTACTCTCCTCAACAAGGTTTTTGTGCTTTAGATGATTTCATTTTACAAGAAAATTCAGCACTTGAAGGTACCTTTTTTTCACTATTTTTAATATTCTCATAACATTATTTAATGTTACAGTATCATTGTATTCATATCTGTTGCAGGTAGCAAAAGTTTGAACTGCTGTGGTAGTGATTCTCGTCGTCTGTGTTTTCAATACCTAAATTCAAAGGTTACTGTTTGCTTATTTATTAAGTAGTTATAACTAAATTTTCATATTAGTTTGATATTAAGGAACTTTTAGTCACGCTCTTTGTGTGTGTTTCTTTATTTGTCTTTGAAGCAGAAATTGTATCTTGTAACTTTTTATATAAAATAAGTTAAGTTTTACCTCAGTTGGAGTGTTTTTAACTAATTTTGTGTGAAATATTTAAATAGTTCTTATATAAATCTTGGGTTTTTTTTATTGGTTAAGTTATTAATTTTAATGCATTTCAGTATTTAATAGAAAATGGTTTTTATTGCTTAGTCTGAATCAGTTTTAAAGTAGCATAATGTACTGTTCATATTTTTCATGAAGTGAGATTTTACTGAATTCAACTTTATTTCAAATTCCTGCATTTTAAAAATATCAAGTTCAATTTAGGTCCCAGCTTTATAACACATTTTAGTGTATTGATTTTAATTAATTATCCAGTTCTGAAAATTAATAGCAAATGCTTTACAAAGCAGCATGTTAATAAAATGATCTTAAGTCAGGTAAAACAAATGTTGGTATGTATCCTCTCCCCAAAGTTCAAAATCATAATTTGACTTTTATGATTAAATTAACACCAGTATGTTCACATACTAAATTACTGCTGATGAATTCCTAAAATGAACCTTAAATTAAACAAGAACTAAGTGCAGTTATGTGTACTAAAGAGAGGGAATAGTTCTTTTTCTGTTCCAGTATATGTTTTGACATAAAATAAGACTTTTCGAAAATTACATGCTGATATTTTTTCATATTTTGATCTTATGCCTCAGATGCCAAATTTTGTAAAATTGTACAAATAATCTTGTATTTATTTGCATTTGATGGTTGGCACCAATTCTCAACTTGGTGTGAAGATTAGTTTCACTTAATAAGCTTCTAATTTATATTAACCCTGACTTCTTTTAATTCTTCAGTCAATGAACCACGTATTGATTTTGTAGGAAATTTAAAGATTAACTTATTCATTATGTAGTTTAATGGCAAAAGTAGTTAAAATGCCAGAGAAATAATTAAACGTTAGTTTAGAGAAAAAATATAGTGTTCTGTTGTGTAGAGAAGTTTAACTCAATGTCCTTCAGATCTTACTAAACTCACAAGTAAGTTATTGCTTGAGGCTGAGTTACAGTGACAAAGTCTGGAGAAGATTACTGTAACCTTTTTATCAAACTCTTTAAATAAACTCTGAAGATGTGCTCTTTCTCTTGTGCTATACAGTAAACCCCACCACTTCTGGTTATTTAAAATAACATAAAATTGAAAATTTAAATTCAAGTAATGTAGTCTGAGACTATACGCAAAACTGTCAAGCTGGCTCAAGTTATCAACAGCGTATATTTAAACGTTGGCTAGCAAAATAACTGAAGCTGGAATGAACTTGGACAGAGCTGATGATAGTATGCAACAAACTGGAAGGAAGGTTGCAAAAGCTCTATTCTAAAACATTCAAATCATCAGCCTAAATATTCAATCTGCTAATTTTCATTCTGGTGAGGACTACTGAAAGAAAAAGTTGTATTCAAGTTTCAGATCATAATAACTGGTTAATTAATTAACATAAAATCCTGTTTTCCCCAACCAGAATTTAAACAAATCAAAAACAAAGGTCTTAAATGACCTTCGATAAGATTTTAAATTCTGAAATCTAAATACATGAGCCAGCTGTTATAAAAACTCATTTGAGTTTTTATGGTTAAATTTACATTCTACAAAATTTCTTTTGAGTTTACATATATAGATCCATAGCAGATTTTTCTCTTATCTCCTTTCATAATTCTGGAAGGAAAAGTATTTAAGCTACAAAATATGCACGCGCAAGAATAACATTTAATAATTCACATTTTCTCTCTTAAACTCTTTCTCGCCTTGTTCTCCAGCTGTGTGTTGGGTGAAATAGTTTGTGCATATTGAAATGTTTCAACTATTATATATTAACCAACTTCATAGTTGGAAAGATTACACACACTGGACCTCAATGACACCATATTTCAAAATCTATACCTAATGTTCTAGACTTAAATTTCATTTAACTTTATAAGTTTTGATTGTAGAGCCTAACTTTAAATCAGTTCATTACCCTAAGCTAGCTTTTATACATGCTGCCAAACGCACATTTTGCTTGTACACTACATTAGTTCTTTGGTGGTCGTGTGCTTAATGCATGATATAATTAAAGAAAATAAGAGTAGACAATCTCCTATAGCAAAAGAATATATTAAGTACTAAATTACAATTTAAATTACATTGCAGAGATCAACACAGAGCTCGGAACACAGTTCATGCTACCGTCGTGTACAGTTGTCTCGCGAGAAGTCTGAGTGAGTAATGACGTCGCTTTGCTGCTCCGATTAAGAACTGGATTTTACACGTGGCGCCATCTCATGAATAGAAGTTGAAGTATCTGTCGGAACGCCACAGTACTCCCCCCCCCCAAGTACCATCGGTACGTTATAAGTACTTTGGGTTAAATTTAACCTTTCTTCCAGATCTGGTAGTTTTAGGTTGCTCTTTAACGGGATGTAAGCTTTCTTCTGGGAGTGATGTTGATGAGGAAGTTGTTGGATCTTGCATTAAAAATGCTGGTTTGAGATGATCGATTCCAATCACTGATTGTTTGCCATTGCAGATGATGGTGAAATGTCTCGGTGTTCGTTTGACAACTTTGAATGGACCATCATATGAAGGTGTTAAAGTTGGCTTAATTGCATCGTTGCGCACGAAGATGTCTCAAGCGCAGGATGTACAAAATAGCTTGGCTGGTTATGCGAAGATGCTGGGGTTGGCGAGATATTGCTCATGGTCTCACGTAAACGTTGAAGGAATGTTGGAGGGTCGATAACTGGAGTAGATTCTGGGTGAAAGAATTCACCTGGCAGACGGAGGGTTGCACCATATAACATTTCAGCACAAGTGCTACCAATGTCTTCTTTGAATGCTGTGCGAAGACCAAGCAAGACTAGGGATAAGGCTTCTGTCCAGTGTGTGCTACTGTGGCACTTCAGACCTTGTTTGAGAGGTCGGTGAAAGCGTTCCACCATCCCATTTCCAGATGGATGGTATGGTGTTGTGCGAATATGGCGAATGCCAAGAAGAGAGGTGAGGGATGCGAACAAGTGACATTGAAATTGTCGGCCTTGGTCAGTAGTGATGGTGATAGGCATGCCAAATCTTGAAAGCCACTGGGAGATGAATGCTCGAGCTACAATTTCAGCGGATATATTTTCAATAGGAATGGCTTCAGGCCATCTTGTGTACCGATCAATACAAGTGAGGAGGTAAGTGTAACCATTTGAAGGCGGTAATGGGCCAACCAAGTCTAAGTGCACATGATCAAAGCGTCTTGCTGGAAGGTTAAATTGTTGAATGGGGCTGTGAGTGTGACGGGATATTTTACACTGTTGACATCTAATACATGAACGAGTCCATTCTGTGATGTCTTGATTCATTGCTGGCCAGACAAATCTGTCTGCGATCAGCTTTTTGGTGGCACGGATTCCAGGATGTGCCAAATTGTGCAAGGCATTAAACACTTCACGTCTAAAATTGACAAGAATATAGGGACATATTCTATTGTTGTCTATGTCACAGTAAATTTTAAGCGTTGGATCAATGTGCAGTGGTTGTAACTGAAGGGAGGTTTGTGGATTTGAGATTGGGTTCTTGAGTT
Source organism: Stegodyphus dumicola (assembly GCF_044657685.1). NCBI lineage: Eukaryota > Metazoa > Arthropoda > Arachnida > Araneae > Eresidae > Stegodyphus > Stegodyphus dumicola. The sequence goes on from NC_140780.1 coordinate 192,302,580, forward strand.
CCTCATCATGCAATTGAGCTTTTGCAATTTCAGAGAAATCTGGGGTAGTGAGGTTGATATTGTTTACCCGAGACAAGGCATCAGCGACACAATTATCAGTACCAGAGACATATCTGATATCTGTACTAAACTGGGCGATGAAATCCAGATGTCGAAGCTGACGAGGAGAACATGAGTCAGAGTTTTTTCTAAAAGCGAAGGTTAATGGTCGATGATTGGTGAAAATGATGAAGTCGTGTCCTTCCAAATTGTGCCGGAAGTATTTAACAGCACAGTACACAGCAAGTAGCTCCCTGTCATATGTGCTGTATTTCCTTTCTGCAGTATTAAGTTTTCTGGAGAAGAATGCCATTGGGGAAAGTCCTTTAGTGTTATGGGCTTGAAGCACTGCTCCAATGGCCGTGTCAGATGCATCTACCATTATCGAGAGCTGATCACTAGGTGAGTGATAAGAAAGTGTGGCTGCATTTGCCAGATCGTGTTTGCATTGCACGAATGCTGCAGATGCAGATTCAGTCCAAGGCACAGCTCGTTGATAGTTTTTTTTTTTTTTTTGCTATTCTTCAGAAACTCATGTAGGCAGGCTTGTGTTTTTGCAGCATTTGGCAGAAAGCGTCGGTAGAAATTTAACATTGCTAGAAAACGCTTCAGTTCAGAGATGGTTTTGGGCTGAGGTAGGTCGTTGATTGCTTTGACTCTTTCCGGTAAAGGTTTGACTCAATTCTGGGTGATAAGACATCCAAGAAAGGAAACTGAGGGTTGATCAAGTACACATTTGGATGGATTTAGTTTTAATCCATGATCTTTAAGGCGAGTGAAAATCTGACGCAGATGTTGAAAATGTTCTTCCGCATCTGTAGATGCAACCAGGATATCATCAAAATATGGGATGCAGAAATCGAGGAAAGACAGTACTTGGTGTATGAAACGCTAAAATGTTTGGCCAGCATTGCAAAGGCCAAATGGCATATATAAGTACTCAAAGAGACCAAATGGTGTAGTCACTGCGGTCTTGGGCACATCTTCAGCATGCACTGGGATCTGATGATATGCTCTGGCAAGATCAAGGGTAGAAAATATGTTTGTTCCATGAAAAAGATGGGTACAGTCTTGGATATGTGGGATTGGATATCTGTCAGGGACTGTGACGGCATTAAGTCGACGCTAATCTCCACAAGGCCGCCAGTCACCATTAGACTTTTTAACCATGTGAAGTGGACTGGCCCATGGACTTTTAGATGGGCGAATGGTTCCCTGTGCTAGCATGAATTCAAATTCTTTGCGAGCAGCTTTTAGCATCTCTGGAGAAAGATGACGAGGCTTGGAAAATACAGGTGGGCCATGTGTTTCAATGTGATGATACACTTCTGGCTGATGAGTATGCTGCCCTGATTTGGATGGGTTTAAAATGTCAGGGAATTCTGCTAATAGCCGATGAAACCGTGTGCTGCCCGATACAATATTATGTTGGTAGGTACGTTCGATATGTGAGAAGCTTGGCCCTGTGATGTCAGCTGAGTTGTAGCATCAATTAAGCAATTATTCTTGACATCCACTAGAAGGTGGAAATGTGTCAAGAAGTCGACACCAATAATTGCTTGAGTTACATCCGCAATAATAAAAGGCCAGTTGAAAGTCCGGCGCAAGTTTAAATCAAGTGTCAATAGTTTGATGCCATAGGTTGCAATTTGGGTACCATTGGCTGCAGTACAAGTTTATTAAGTTGGTGAGCATTTGTTTTAGTTCTCGGGAGCACTGATATGTCAGCTCCAGTATCTACTAGAAAACATAACTGAGTTGAACGATCAGCCAGTACTATTCTGTCGATGTGGCGGACATTCTGTTGGCCAGCAGAAGACCGCCCATTTAGTTTCCCGCTTGGTCAAAAGTGCATGGAGGGGCACACTTGCAAGCTTGAGCGCCAAAATTCATATGATAAAAACATATGCCACCTGTGGGTTCTTTGTACTGCGTTCGAGTATTGTGACGAGATCGACTCCTGCTTCGGGTACGAAATTTATTACGTGGGCCCTGATTTGATCAATTGTATCTCTGTGAAGCATGAAGACTTGTAGAGAGTTCAGATACTTTTTTGGTCAATTTAGCCACTTGTTGTTCGAGGGATGAACTGGAAGCTGCAGCATTAGCAGCACTGACATAAGCTGGAGTAACAAGTTCATTAATTTTGTCAGCCATTGCTGCTAAACGGGTTAGATCTTCATTGGAAGCAGCAAGAATTATTTGTATGTTATTAGGGAGACGCGAAAGCCATAGTGACTTCAACAAGTCTTCACTAAAATGGCTTCCTGCCAGATCACGCATTCGTGACAGCAAGTATGAAGGTCGCTGATCTCCAAGTTCAAGTCCTTGTAGTAAAGTACGTATTTTTGAAGATTCACTTTCTGAATAGATTTCAAGGAGCCGCTGTTTCAGTTTGGAATATTTATCACAATCAGGTGGTTTGAGAATTAAGTCATGCACTGAATTCAGAATATCAGACTCAATTGCTGCAACTACATGGTTGAATTTTGTAGAATCCTCACTAATGCGAGCGATAGAAAATTGTGCTTCGATCTGAGCAAACCACAATGAGGGATTGTTTTTCCAGAAAGGCGGTGGCTTCACCGCAACGCGTGTGATTTGTGGCTCTGGTGGAATATCGTCGGGCACACTGATAGATAATTTTCACTTTAATTAATAAACACTTAACGGCACAAATATCGTAGCATGAGGATACACTATTGATATTTTACCATGATAACAATAAATATTTTAACCATTTGCAGAAAAAATTTACGTAATGATACACACACAAATAAGACAGGGTCAGCAATTACACACACAAATAATATTTTACCGAAATGCATTTGAAAAGAAACCCCTATTTCAGAAAAAAAAATGATGCGTTTATTTTGTATTGTGCACACACAAAATCACCACTTCACACTGCTAAGGCACTTTCGAAGGAAAAAGAAAATCACTCCTGTAGCACATGGAAAAAAAATTCACTACTTTCGAACACTGAGGGAAGAATTTTGCCATAGCACGTTGCAGAAAAATTACTGATGTAGCACATTTAGCGAAAATCACTATTGTGTCACACTTGTCACAAAAGTTGAATGATCGAAGAATTATTGCACGACTGGCGAAGTCAGTGGAATGGAACAGATCACATTGATGATTTGCTGAAGCTCCTTGCGATGATATGCAAGACTTTGAAAAAAACACAAGCAATATATATCAATACTTCTAGAAATAATTGAAGGGGTACGTTGTAGCATACGTTTAATGTCCATATTCGTTGTTATTTTTAGTCAGTTCTTCAGAATGCCTTGGATGCACGTGGCTTAGGATCGTTGAAAATCCATTGTCAGTAGCGTGCTCAGTCAAAAGGTCACCACTTTTGGTGGTCTTGTGCTTAATGCATGATATAATTAAAGAAAATAAGAGTAGACAATCTCCTATAACAAAAGAATATATTAAGTACTAAATTACAATTTAAATTACATTGCAGAGATCAACACAGAGCTCGGAACACAGTTCATGCTACCGTCGCGTACAGTTGTCTCACGAGAAGTCTGAGTGAGTAATGACATCGCTTTGCTGCTCCGGTACTAGACATCATTCAACATACTACAACTCAAAAGATTACTTAATTTAAACATTGCTTAGATATGTACAATAATTGTTATTTGTTTTGCATTCCTACCAAAATGTTCTACTCGTTGCAGTCTTTTGGATCAATATAACATGATTATGTTTGACACATAAACATAAAGTAGATCAGTGCATCAACAAAATATGTTCTTTGCTATATTTAACTTATCCTCGCTTGAAATAATACAAAAGTATACTAGTAACTTTGTACACATATTTTAACATACATACAATAAACTTCAAGAATTTATTTATCTTTTGTTTTTGTCAAAGTCACCCTTTCTCTTTTCCACAAATTTGCTCCGAGGTGGGTAGGTCACAGTTTTACCATTCTTTCTTTTAGTGTAAGGTCCTTCTTGTAATACCCCCGCCAGCAAATGCGCGGTAAAATCGCTGAACACTGGTAGTTCTGACCTGGGTTCGAATCCAGGTGAACGCACTGGCTGCATGGGCTTTTTTGTAGTTTTCCCCATGTGTAACATGTATACAAGACAGTTTCCATAAAAAAAGTCCTCCACAAAGGTGTGCCTCCCCTTAGGCAGATAGCCATAGTGCTTTGTCGTAATAAACTAAGCCAAAAAAAACCTTGTAACATAGACACCACTGCTGAATCAACTGACCTTTCTAATAGGTGGGCACTGTTCAAACCAGGTTATTCCTGTAATACAAACCTTATGATCTGCTTATCAGTTTGCTCATAATATTATTAATCTGATCCATGTTTGCTCTTACTCATGCACCATTCTTTCTTAGGTACAAAATTATTTCCCTGATTCTCTTGGTTAAAAAAGGGACATTGAATCTTTTATAAAACTTCTCCACTTTTCCTTCTGGTGCCTAGAAAAATCAGTGCTTTATGTTTAAAACTTTGTAGAGTTGTTTTTGTTACTGAAAGCAAAATGTCATGTCAACCCTACATACATGTCCCTACTACATGTCAAACATAAAATCTTTAAAGGTGGATGAATACATTAAACAGAAAAGTTTACTTGCCAAATTAAATTTAGGTATCCTTGCTGAGGTAAAAACAACTGTGTATTAGGAACTCGATATAGTTATCTAAACTAAATTGGGTACTTAAAGAAATATCTGATGTGGACAATGCATTTCCAAACACACACATATTTCTTGTTTATGCTTGTTATAGCACAAATGTAGTGCTGAGAATAATCTATTTGAGTGTTGATATCAGCTAAATTAATACATCTAACAACAATATAACATTTTTGTTGTTAGATATTGACAACAAGGATCTGCTATTGTTAGATATTTTTTGTTAGACTAACTACATATATAAATTGTTATTACATACGTAGTTAGATTTTATTTATTGAAAATTAATCTCTTTAAAATTTCTCAAAACATGAGTATTTTGATAATTTAAAATGCTTTGGTAATTGCAAGTATATGACTATGGCCAACAATTGTGAAAATAAGGGCCGTGTAAGGGGTGGGCATATATATATGTTTCTCTGTGTGTGTGTAAGATATCAAAATATGAAGAAAAAAAATATATTACCAATTTTAAACTTAATTGAAATGGTTCTTTAATTCTTTCGCATCGAGAGAGGGCAAAATCTCAATTCCCCAAACATCGAAAACGCCGGTATCTAAGAATTTCTCCTGGAATGCTTTTCCTTCCCCCATGACAAGTTGAATACTCCAGCGCTAACAATAGCCTTACTTAAGTAAAGCGAGAACTTCTTTCTTCGATGCTTTGACACTGTGTGAAGTTCCCCCTTGGGACGGGATTGCAACTTTGGGCATCAAAAGCTAAACACTGACAGTAAACAAAGGAAACAAGGAAGCTACTTTTAGTAGCTTCAAAAGAATGATTGACACGGGATTTAACAACACCTGAAAGCAATGAATAATGCAGTAACGTGATGGGGGAAAGCACTGGGTAGGAAATTATTCAGGCGTTTCGGGCGTCCAGCCGATGTTGGGGCGACTTCGATGCGAAAGAGTTAAATTCTTAATTTTAATTGCACTCACCCCCTCTTCAAGGCTTCATATTGTAACGTGTTATATTCTTTCCCTGCAGTAACCACTGCAGTGCTTACAATGTGTCCCTTAAAGGCCATTCCCACTGGGGTTTATCTGAGCTTATGTAGACAACTAACGTAGCCAACCCATCTCCAAAACCAGTTTTTTCCCATAGGGCAGCAAGCTGAAAAATCTGAACTGCAAGCATAGCAGAGCCATTCGATACATGGAACTGACTCAGATAAACCCCAGTGGTTACCCCAATTAGCTCAGATAAACCCCAGTGGTTACCCCAATTAGCTCAGATAAACCCCAGTGGGAACAGCCCGTTAGCCTCTACTAACTATTCTCCCTTACATACGTAATTGAGTATAAAAATTTGTGGTGTGCTTTGCACCCATAGTGTTCCACCAGTTAAGAAAGGTATTAAGAAATTCGTCATCCAAAAATAAATGATATTTAACTACCAAGCTGGTTGTCTGATTCTTCCAAAACTCCATCTGGTCATCCACTACACTGCAGTTTCCAGTAATATAAGTAGCAGTTTTTCAACCTTGATTAAAAAGTGAAATTAGTGCCTTCCTTAATCAAGCTGTCATCTAATATCAAGTTATCTATAATGAAGTAAATTGTCTGGATACGAATCTCTGCCACTAACACCAGTGGATAAAGTATTAGCAAACTCAAAATTAAAAACTCAAAAAATTGACATGATGGTAGGGAAACATGTCAATTCCAGAGTCAAGAGTTTGAGAAGGAAGTGAATATAAACTTTGAGGCATTATGAAAAAATATTCATTTCTTCACATATAATTATGATTTTTATTTATTTAATTTTTTATATAATGGAGTGAGGTTTAAACTTTTTTTAATAGGATGGGATGTTTTTGTGCAGTTCATAAAGACCAGTTGCCTTTAAACAAGGAACAGAAGTTTTTTAGAAGTAAATGCAGAGCATTCCATTAACCACTGGTGAATTCATGCATGAATTTGTTAATGTAGATTTGCCCATAAGATAGATGTGTTAGTATTTAGAGAAGGCTGTGGGGTCTTCCAGTTTTATAAAAAAATAAGTATATTAGACATATCTTTTTAATAATAATAAATAGCAAAATGTCAGTAAAACTACTGCAAATGATGTTAGATGGAATGAAAATTAGTTATAAATTCTTGAAATATAGTACAGAAATTATGTACAGTAACTAATGGATGTATTCATAATTTTTATACAGTACAATGTCCGTAATCTGGACTCATCAAGACTTCAGCGATTCCGGATTAAGGGTTTTTCCAGATTCCAGAAATTATACAATTAAAAATATGAAACCATAATTTATGAAATGAAGAGCAATTATGATCTACAGGGTATCAAAATTTACCAAAAAAAAAAAAGCTTAATATTTATTTGTTTACTTTATTAAACATTTCTTTCAATGTAACTTGTTTAAGTTGGTTCGTTTTTTGTGCTAAATGTGCATGCATAAACAAGAAACGCGCATGCATAAAGCATACAACAACAAAAAAAAAAAAAAGTTTGTGGCTTTGAGATCCGGATTATAGATCATTCCGAATAATGGACGTCCAGATTACAGACTTTGTACCGTATTTATAATAATGTGTGAAAATTTTTAAAAGGCCTTTCCTAAATAAATATCATTATAAAGGTTTTAAGCCTTAATTGTAGCAGTTTTATTCCAAATTTGACTTTTTCTTTCAATTTGGTTTCTTTTTATCTAAAAGTTTTATTTAGTTATATTGTAGGCTAATGTAAAATTATTGTTTACCATATTTCTAAGATATAATTTGATTACACAAGTTACTCGTTTTAACTTGAAATTAAATTTTTGCATATGTATATTTTATTATGACTACATACTATAATGAATTTGATGGCCATAAAATTTTTTTTATTATATACAGTGCTAAAAGTCAGTTAACTTGTGACATAGAATGGCTATTTCTATGTTCACTTGTATTCAAGCATCCCACAGCCATCAGCAGGGAGTTATGCTGATTTGTTTTTTGAAGACCTGCCCACTTTGATCAAAGTTAACTATTGCATTTTTTCAATTCTGTATATTATTTATTACATCACTGTACAATAAGAAAATTTGGTTTGGGTTTGTAATAAATTATATTTTAGTGATTTTCAAATTGGAAAAATTAATTTACCAAATGTAATTTTGTTCTAGTATTTCTAAATTACTTCTTGAAGCCATCTGTTTGTTTTCTCATTGAAAGTGTAAATACTGTACAAAATTTCTCCTATGCTAACACAGAATTGTTTCTTCCCAAAAGCCTTTTCTCCCACCAAGCCTTTTTCATCTTGAAGTGGGATCAATAAGATCAAAATCCGAAGAAAAATTTATTACCAAATTGAACTTAATTGGATAACTTAATTCTCCTAGTGATTAAGAACCCATTAAGAAGATATGTACTAAGAAATTTGTTATCTAAAAATAAATTATGTTTAACTACCAAGCTGGTCATCCTACTTCCAAAATTCCATCCGTTCATCCCCAACACTACAATTTCCAGTAATCATTTTTCATTATTTTTTTTAACTGCACTTTTTTCAGTTTTTATGGATTTCTCTATGTGTAATGTGTGTATGATCTGTTTCCCTTAGAAAGGCATTTACAAAAGCATTCCTGCCCTTAGGCAGATAGCCCTTGAATTCTTTGCTATAATGAAATAAACCAAACCTATTCTCCTGCCAGATATCTTATATACCAGGTACCAAAGTTCTTCGGCTGTGAATTTACATATTGCCATGTTCAGATTTAAACCAGAAATAAAAAAATTTCGTGGCAGATGTCATTGCACTTATCAATTGTGGTAGTTGTGATATTTTGCCATCTAGATATATGAATGTTGACTTTTCAGGTACAGGTTTTAGGGTTATGTCCATTACTCTTTGAAATGTCGTGGTAGCCCTGCATAGGCCGTACAGTATTCTGCATAATGCATGAATTATTGATTTGAAAATAAATGCAGGTTTTGGCATATCTTCCAGTTTTGCACATATCTGGCAATATCAGGCATGGTCGTATATTTTCTAGATTTAATTTTCCTTATTATTTCTTCAATTATTTGTAAGAGGTAGACTGGATATTTTATTATGCTGTTTAGTTTTTTTTTTTTTTTTTTTTTTTTTTTTTTTTTCCAACCAATAGAAAATAACAAAGCCTTAAAATCAGTGAGAGGAAAATTATTCTTTCTTCTGTTTAGCAGTATGAGGCTAGCACATGAACTAGTAGGATTATTTTGTTTTTCACATTTTCAAAATGTGCCTTTCTTTTTCTTTGTGGTAGAGTTTCACTCTGTGGGAGGTTATTTTCTAGTTTGATCGAGTGGTTAATCATATGGATTAAGCCTGGGATAACATCAAATAAATATGAAAATTTTCTTACAGTCTGCTGCAACTCTATTTTTTCTTCTGGGTGCGTAAGTCCAGAGCTGGTGGCTCTGTATCCTTCTATGTGAATTTGCTCATGTCCAATTATATTGTGGCTTCTTGAATATTAATAAACTTGCCAGCAAATTTTAAGTAATTCAACTTCAAAATCACATTTGCCTATAAATTTCTGAACAACAAAAATATGCTGTTCATTTTTAACTTGTAGAAAGTCTTTCTCCCTTTGCATTCACGGTGCAATTTTTATACTGTTATCTCCTTGTTTTTCGCTGTATCAAATGACCTTTAAGTTCTAAAAATGTTTTTAAAATGGTTTTCTGCTGAAAGCTGCTTTTTACCCTTCTGTCCAATAAGGCATCTCACAGGGTCCATTCAAGATGATTTGAATATTTCAGAGTGAAAGTCGAATTTGAGAAGCGTTTTCTTTCATCTGGGGTGACTGACCTTTCTCATGCATAGTATCGCTACCTAGTTTAAAGGTTTCTGCTTATTTGCACCTGCTTCCTTTTTATCAAAACTCAAAATCAAAACTGTAGATTTTTTTAGCTTATTTGGTTGGTTTGGGAAGTTGGTTTGAGTAATTAACAGCATGCATTAAAACACCAGCTAGCAGAATGGCTAAAGACAGAATAAGCTTAATTACCAGACAGAGCTTGTAATGGTATGTAACTGCAAGTGAAGTTGCCAGAAGCTGCAGCTTTAAAACATTCAAACCTTGACAAACCTTGGTATTTGTACCAAAACTAATTTGCATTCTGCTGAGGATTACTGAAATAAGTTTTAGTAAAAATTCTGATCATAATTAATGGTTAATTTACATAAAATCCTGTAGAAATTCCTCTAAAATTTCATTTATTTGCAAATAAAATTTTATATATAGTATCATCTGCTATTATAAACATGAAGAATCTGAATTTAGTATACAATGAAAGCTTGTCAGCTGTGGATAATCGTAAGAAATATTCTGTAAAATTAGCTTGCAAAAAAAGTATGAAATTCATTGAACATTTTCTTTAAATTTGTATTTAAACTTCTGCTGAGTTAATAATTATCAACTGAGATTTTATTTATGCATTTCTTAAACATGACTCAAAATTATATATGGTTCCAAAAAGTGTTGGGACATTTTCAAGCTTGCAATTAACAGTATACTGGAGTTAAATTAGAATATTTTAAATATTTATTTTTAATTAACTTTATTTTATTCCTTACTAATTTATGTATGAAATATATTCAAATAAAAATTTAACAATTTATTTTTAAAAAAAATTGTTCAGTGTTCCAAGAAAAGAGATTGCACAGGATTCTTCACATTGAAAAGAACTTAAAGCACTCCAAATTTTTCACATCTATAATAAGTAGTGCTTAGTGGATATGTCTTTTTCTGAGTTCCTGATCCATAACCTTTTAATTGGATGAATGCATTGCTGTTTAGTGATCACATGCATATTGACACTGATGGACATGTTGAGCAGGCCCAGTCATAAAAATTGTTCTGAAAATGGAGCTTTTTGTCCAAGAAGTTAGTTGAGTTTGCCCCATTATAGGTGAAAAATTTCTTTATGAGTCATTCCTTTTCCTTTATTAGATACTGTAAACATTTGAATATTTAAGCCAGTGGAAGTTGCAACAGGGTTTGTATATAGAGATAAAATGCATGTGGTTTGTATATAGTGGCAGAATTTTAGGATTTATTTTGGATAAAGTTACAGATTTTTTAGTTTATGTATATAAATTTTTGTGTAGTGTATTAGAATAATGTTTGAAACTTACTGTATTAATCACATTTATGCTACAACCTAACAGTTGTTTCGAAATATCATTAAATTATACAGAATATCTTCTTAAAGCACTTATTTTCTTACAAAGATGAGCATCATGTTTTTTTGTATAGAAGATAAATGAATGTGCTTTTGTGTTTCAGCATTTTGTGATGCACATTATTTTATAGCTAAGTGGCAGCAATACAACTTCAAATTTAAAGTGTTAATTACTATATTGAACATGATTGATAATCATGTGGTATGATCAGTTATCTGAAAGTCTGAGTTTTTACCTTTGAAATTTGATTCTGTATAAATTCAATATAAAAATGAAATTTCTGCATTTGATGTTCTTTCATTTGATGTAAAAATAGTGAATATGTGCCCCAAGAACCTCATTGTTAACTTAATCATCATTTTGCATACTTGGACAGAGAATCATAAATGTCTTCATTATTTTTAGTGAAAATACTAGCCACATTTTATCTAAAAATTAGCATGCCTTTGTCGTGTAACGTTAGCACGCTGGGCCGGCATTTCGGAGGTCCGTGCTTCGATTCCCGGCGAGGGCATTTGCTAATTTTTCATCTTGCCTGGTTAAAAAAAAAAAATTCCTAATGTCTCTACAGTGGCGCTCGAACTAAAAGGGTGTTGGAAGAGGATTCTCCTCACCCAGGATTTGGCAATTGGGTCTGCTAAAAACCCCAGTTGCCCTTTAAAAAGGGAATTTCTCTCGCTTTCCCAGCCTGTGTTCGTGATGTAACAGTAGCACATACATAATATATAAATGAGACTCACTGCACTCACAGCTATGCAAATAGTACAGAAATGTTTTTAAAACAAATGAGTAAAACATCCATTATTATGAATGCACCAGAAGGGGAGAGGACTGTTCAGCACAAAATTCATATGCTCACATGAGACTGATTTTTAAAATAAAACCCATAAACAGGAAAAAAAAAAAAGCTTCAACAATCATACTCTTTTAATACATTAAAATTCTTACATGCTTTGTCTCAGTAAACATGAAAAATTATCTGTACAAAATATGTCTGTGTAATTTACTTACTTTTAAACTATTTACCAAACCAGCTAAATATAGATGATGGAGATGACATGAAGATTGTAAATGCCTTCCTGTTTGCACTGCAAATACATTGCACCATTTAAAATAAAAATGCAATGCAATTACAATGCACCACGAAGACTTATTCTGGTCTCTTCATTTTCTTATAAGATCACTAAATATGTTCCTACAAAAAGAGATTTACTAAAAATTCATGTTTAACTAATACTTATTAATTTTTATTTCAATGCCAATATAACTGGGAAAATACACTATTAAAAACTACCATCATTTGCTGACTTAATTCAAAAACCTAATGAAAAATGAAATTTGTCACCAGTTAGTTCATGAAGAATTAATCACATAACTTGAATTAAAAGTTATCCATTTCACCACTAGGGAAGTGAGCAGCAATATTATTACACTGCATTATGAATACTCATTCTAGCTTCTCTAGAAATATAGTATAAATTTAAGTTTATCAAATAATTATTAATTTCTATCTTTTTTTGTGTGGGGGGGGAAGGATAAACTGCTAAAATCATTAATTACCTTCTTTTGATGATTTAATTAAATGATTGCCATAACTAAAAACGAAATGTGTCGCAAATCAGTTTTAAAGATTGATCATAACTAAGTCGAATTAAAACTTACTGAATTGCAAGTACCAAATATTTACTTACAACACGTGGACATTCCTAAATGTATTAAACAAGCCATAACTGTCAAAAATATATTGACTGCTGACAGACTGCACCGCGTATTCTTCACCCTACAGTGTATCTAAGTAAGTGCGGAAGATAAGACCACGAGATTCCGGCCAATCAAAAAAGAGCGCGCAATCGTATGATTTTGCGTCAAGCACTGACATTAATGACGTTGTCTTACCTACCCCTTTTATGACCAATCACTGTTGATGTTGAAGGAAAGTCCGGAATTTTTTTTTTTTTCATTTCCAAAAGCAGTTTTTGTATCAGATTCCGGAGATTTTCGAATATGTACTTCAAAGAGAAGAAAAAGTAGACAAAAGTATTGATTTCTTTACGTTAAAATTTGGTTTTACCTCGATATAGAACGAGAGATAGCGCCACGACTATGTTTATCCAGTTTCCTACCTAAATAAAGAATAACATATTAATATGATGGAAAGAATGAAATAAATAAGTCTACGTACAGAAAGTAGATAAACGTTTTGAGTTCAGAGGTAGATAAACTTATTTATTTCATTCCTCTAACATGAGTCATTAACAAGAAACTGAATTCGTCTTACAGAATGAGAGATTTTCTAAAAAAATCCTCAGTTCACTCTAGGGAAGGGGGATTGGAGAGTTCAGGGGGAGCAGAGATAGTTTAACCATAAGCTAAATAAGCCCGCGCATCAAGAATAAGGGTCACCACAAAAAGATCCTTACGAACCCAGGAAAGGGGACTCCACAAAATTTCCCATTGCCGATTTTACCGAGAACATAATTGGTGCGGAAAAACCAAGAGCGAGAGAGAAGAAATGGGAAGAAAAAAAACAGACGTACATGCAGAGTCGTAGCTAGGGTTTTCAGCGCCCAGGGACAAATGAAGATTTCGCGCCCCCTTCTGCTTGCCAAGGATGGAAAACACTTAATTCTAAAATGTCGTAACATCAGTTTGGCGCCCCTTGGATTCTGCGCCCGGGGACAGATGCCCCCTCTTGCCCCCCTCTAGCTACGCCCCTGCGTACATGTGTGTGTGGGGAGCACTAAATTCTGTCGACTTCTTAGGTCTCTAAAATGTCTTAATTCAGCCCTGAGGGGGCAAATGCGGTCAGCGGTTTATTTACCTGTTAAGGACTTAATTGATGAATATAAAAAACTACTTTTATTCACGTTTTGATGGTTATCGAAATGTATTATACTTTTTCTTTTTTTAATCTATAAAACACATTAAAAAGTAACCTAAACTTAAATAAATGTTATAAGGTATTTCTCCCACTCCCACTTCCCTAGCGTGCCTTCGTGGTGTAACGGTAGCACGCTAGGCCAGTATTCCAGAGGTCTGTGGTTCGATTCCTGGCGAAGGCATTTGCCAATTTTTCATCTTGCCTGCTTCCAAAAAAAATCCTAATGTCTCTACAACCTGTTAAGCTGAATTATAAACTATTCTTTCTGTAGCTTTGTGATGGTCTCTATCCCCTCCCCCCTCCCGTTTTCAAAACTTATTTCATTGGTTCACTTGGTGTACATATTTTTGTAAAAATATATTAACATGAGTGCAAAAGCAGTTAAGTTTTAAGCATTCCATCAAACAAATGCTAAGTATACTCAGTTTTGCTACATGGAGAAAACAAATTAATTATTCAAACAATACATAGCAAATCTCACCGCAAGCATTTTCTTAAACCTGTGCTCTATTTTAAAACTCTGCAGTAAATCCCACTTTGGCGAGTTCTCCCATTACTTTAGGTTTGATATTGCGTGTATAATAGGTGCTCAAAAGTATGAAATTAGTTTAGAATTTGTGTATTAGCTGCATATGGACAATCAGGAATTCAGTACATTACCATTGTTTGTATGCATGTAAGTTAAATATGCCCAAACTATTAGGCAATATTGTGTTGTGGATAAATGAATCTGAGCAAGATTAGTGTATTAATTCTTCATATGTGCAGGATAAATATTAGCTATTTTCTTGCAGAAGTACCTCCTTGTAACCATGCCAATGTAGATAATTGGGGATGTTTATTCATACTGAATTACCTATGTCTCTACGCTGCTGGCCATTAGAATTGCAGCACCATGAAGGAAAGCAAATACAAAAAAGATATTTATTGCACAGAAACAGTATAGCATGAAGGCAAAATGATTAAATTTGTAATCATTTTTGGAGGTTTACAAAATTAGTAGAAACAGCTGCCAGGCCTTTACCCAATTAGGCAGGAAGTCAAACTGGGCAACTCATTTCATGCTGCTTCAAGTCTATGCCACACTTCATCAACTGTACTAACTGGAGAGAGGTGGCAGGCCAGTCTCTCAGCATCCTATGACCAGATGTTTTCAGTGGGTGACAAATCTGGAGACCATGCAGGCCAGGGTAGCAATTTTATTTAAAAGGTCAGAACACGAAATGCAACATGTGGTCTTGCATTATCTTGTTGGACATGGTGTTTGGAGGCCTCAAAGATAGGACACAACCACTGGATGTAAGATGTCAGAAATGTACCCATCTGCGTTCAAATTACTGTCGATCCAAACTAGAGATGTGCCTGTCATGTACCCAATAGCTGCCAAAACGATCACACTAGGTGCAGGGCCCCTATGCCGATATCGAATGCAAGCAGGCGAGGTGCGGTCTCCTTGGACACTCCAGACATGTGTACAGCCAGTAGAATACTTCACATAGAATCAGGACTCATTTGAAAAGGTAACATTGTGTGCCTCTCCTGTACCCAGCTTTGTCATTTGGCACACCAGAATTGGTCTATCTCTATGATGCATTGTCAAGGGAAGCCGAAGTAATGGTTATCCAGCTAATAACCCACACTGCTGCAAACGGCAATACACCTTACAAGCTAATACTGGGTGTGCTGCAAACAGTCCCATTTCTTAACTATGGTCTGTGATGTTGTCTTATGGTTTTGCAGGGCTGATCTCACAATATGTCTGTCCTCTCTGGTGTTAGTCATGGGAGGGCGTTGAGATCATCCATGCTGTTCAGTATGACCCTCAGCAATTCATTGATTCCATATTCGCATGACAGCAGTTGGATGTCGACCAGTGCGACGGGCGATATCACGAAACGATAACCTACACTTTTGATAGGCAATGATCCTGACTGTATCGAATTTCAAAACTTGCTGGTAAGCAGTGCCTCTTCTTATTCGATGTTTGAATCCCACGAACGGGCTGGCTGCATGGGTGTTTTCATGGTTTTCCCGTGTATACGAGCCAGTTTCCCTTAGAAAGTCCTCCACGAAAGCATCCCTCCCCTTAGGCAGATAGCCCTCGAGGCTTTGCCATAGTTAAATAACCTAACCTTCTTATTCAAGGCATAACACGATATTCTGTTCAAACAGGAACCTTACAAATCACTTTCTGAATGAGAAATCCTTTACACAATTTTTCTTTTATGCAGTGCTTCAGAGGTCGTTTTCCCCTCCTACATCTTCTAAATTCACTGAAATACTAATTATTTGCATATCCGAACTTCTTCCTTTCTTGTGAGTTTAGCATTCGTCAGATTATTTCTTCCTGGTGATACAATTTTAATGGCTAGCAGTGTATTAGCTGTAAATGTAAAAAAAGTCTGGGGTTTGTTGAAAATTTCATGAGCACAGATGTTAGATGGCATGAATTTAAATAAGTAAGCATTTGTATCATTTATTCCTGTTGCATTCAAGACTGTCATTCCAATAGAATGGTGACCCTCTGCACTGAATTTTTTTAAAAACTGAAAATACCCCCTTTTCTTTACTGTGGGATTCAACTTTGTATATCAAATCAAGTGCAATCTTTTGCTACAGTGCTTTTCAGTGTTCTAAATATTTAATGCTTTCTAACCAATTGATTTATTGATTTTATCATTCTAGCAACATTACATGTTTTAGAATAAGTTGCTGGTGGTTTTCATTTCTTTATAACATCATTTCCTGTAAACATTGCATACTATTTTTATCTTCATGTTGCAAAATTATACTTATCATGTACACCAGGTGGGTAAGTGTGGATTTAAAGAAAGAAATTTCATTATTTCAATTTACCTGCTTTCATTCAGGAATCCTTACCTTTTTTAATATGTTGCAAAATCATCCTTTTTATATTAATGTGTAGTGCTGTGTAAGAAAATAACAGTTAAAAGTACACTATAAAAAAGGATAGAATAAATTTTTTCATTAATTGATAATCAGTGGGATTTTTTTTATCTAAAATGTTGAAATAAGTGTACAAAAAGGTAAAATGCTCTCATAACAAATATTTTGAACTGAGCAGAAAGTGTTAGCTTTTGCATAAGTATTTTCTTCTGGCTGATGCTGTTTTTTGTAGCAGATATTATTTCTTTAAATCTTTATTTAGATTTTTCTTTCTTTTCGAACAGAGAAAATGTTTGTGGACATTGGAAGGAATATATACATATTTAAAATGTTTGTGATTCTTTAGAGTGAACAGAGTAACTGAAGTATACATTTGTATCCCCCTACTTTGATAAGACTGTATTTCCCTTCCCTCTCCCAAAGCATGTGTGCTTTTTTTCTATTTCATGTCTATTGTAGAGAGAAAAAAAAAATTCTGTGGTCATTTTTCTTTTTTGATAGCAACAGCTCTCATAACTTGATCATGATGCCCTCAAAGCTCAGATTTCTCTGTGAAATATTTGATCGTATTGAAACAGTGATTTAGGAGGTAATTTGATTTTTCTTTTAGGGTTAATACTTTTATTTTATGATGCATAATACAAAAATGTCTTAAGGATAGCATAAACAATGAGTTCGTTTATACATCAATAACATATAAAGTGCATGCAAACGTTTAGATTTGAAAATTATTTCATGAAGTAGGTTGCCTTTTTGTTTTTGCATGCATTTGAAAACCTTTTGACCATGGGGACTATTTTAAATATGTTTGATAGGTTTGGTGTCTAGTTGGTTAAAAGGCTGTACCTTTTTTACTGAGGCCCACCAATTGGTGGCACTGGTAGTTTGGTCCAGAGTTTGAATCCTGGCGAACGGGTTGGCTGTATGGATGTTTTTGTGGTTTTCCCCATGTGTAACGTGTATACGAACCAATTATCCTTAGAAAGTCCTCCACAAAGGCACTTCTTCCCTTACGGAGATAGCCCTTCAGTGCTTTACCATAATCAAATAAACAAAACCAATTTTTACTGCTGCGAGAATTTTTACGTATTTATGTTATTTTAGTTTCAATAGATTTACATTTAACATTAATGCTCTGTTATTTATTAAAGAAGTACCTTAACTATAGAGATAGTTCCCACAATTAAAAAGAGAAATGTAATAAACAATCCAGTCATATTAATAAGACATCCTGTCAAAAGTCAGAATAACTACCCTTCATAGTGCGTGCTGCTGTGAGATGTGTAGGAAGAGAGTCGATAAAATTCCTGGAAGGCGCTGCAAGGGATGTGTAACCATGTTGATTCCATTGTCATGGCCATCTGTGCTAAGTAGCACAGTTGAGGATCAATAGAACAAACAACCCAATCGATATGGTCCTATAGATTCTCGATTGGGTCAAGGGGAGTACGGTAAACTTATCCTGGTGCTGTTCAAACCACACATGTACACTGCGAGCTGTACAACACATTACATAGTTTTGCTGGTAGATGTTTGGTTTGTTTTACGTGATCACAGAAAAGCCTTAAGATCTATCCATCTAACGGGAGGAATATGCCTTCATGGAGGACTTTCTAAGGAAGACTGGCTTGTATACATGTTACACATGGGGAAAATCATGAAAATGCCCATGCGACCAGCCCATTCGTAGGATTCAAGCCTCAAATCAAACCAGCAATGTTCAGCTGCTGGTAGATGCCATTATGCTAAAGAATAACGGTCTACATGTAGGGTGGACGTGGTTTGGAAGGAAAGATGCACATTTCTATTAATCCACTATGCCTTTCACAATGGTTAGTGGACCCAAGGACTGCCACAGAAACATTCCCCAGACCATAATGCTCCTTCCTACAGTTTGGGCCCTTTTGTCAATTGTTGCAGGGTGTTTGTTTCCAGATGTTTCATGCCTTATAAGCCAATGTCTGTTTGTCTGATGGAGCATAAAGTGTGATTCATTGGAGAAAGCCATCTGTTGCCACTCAGTGGACATTCGTTTGCAGTACTGGCATGCAAATTCCTGCCTTTGTCGCCAATGAACAGCAGTCAACACCGGTGCATTAACTAGGTGTCTATTGTCAAAGCTGAATTTAGACTTGATAAGGCCCTAAGCTATTTGAAATATGGGGCCCTTTATAAGTCTGTTATACTATATTTTAATAGTAGATTTATACAGCATTTTAATTGTGGGGAGGGGCCTTAAGTGCCCCTTTCAAAAAAACTACTAGCTTGTGTAGCTTATACGTAAATCCTGCACTGTCTATTGTGAACGCCCATATGCAGCAATGTTCACTGAACTGTTGTTGAGGACACATTGTTGGTAGCCTGTTGGTTCAGCTGGGCAGTCAGTCACTTGCTCAGCCAGTTGCACATCTATTTGCCCAAATGCATCTCTACAGCCATCATTCACCTCTGTCATTATTTGCTCGTGGTGCATCACATTTGCCACACTGCTGATTTTGGATAGTGCCTTTTTACCATGCATACTGTTACCACAGCAACACATGAACAGTTTACAAAATTAGCCCTTTCGGAAATGCTGTCACCCTTGGCTTTGAAGCCAGTCATCATACTCTCTTGGACTTCAGTTAAATCGCTCTGTTGCTGCATTACATCAACGATTGTAACGTTTTCCACCTCCCTCCTACACCTTTCATGTAATCTTCAAGGCTATTAGTATTCCACTTACTCACTCCCACAAAAGAGAGTGTTTACAATGGTTCATACAATACAGATACTGGATAGAGCTTCAATGGGCTAATTTTCTCTTCACAGATGAATCCAGATTCAGTC
Organism: Stegodyphus dumicola; assembly: GCF_044657685.1. Lineage (NCBI taxonomy): Eukaryota > Metazoa > Arthropoda > Arachnida > Araneae > Eresidae > Stegodyphus > Stegodyphus dumicola. The sequence goes on from NC_140780.1 coordinate 192,322,079, forward strand.
CACAACCTGATTCTTGGCAGTTATTGATATGGAGGTAACCTGAAACATGATACAGTCAAAAGTCGTTAATCCGGACTCGTCGGGACTTCGGCGATTCCCGATTATCGATTTTTCCGGATTATAGATCATCAGTTTAAATCTGGTAAAATGGCATGCAGAAATTATAAAATTAAAAATATGAAACTATAATTTACGAAATAAAGAACAATTATGATCTAAAGGGTTACAAAAAAAGCTTAATATTTATTTCTTTACTTTATTAAACATTTCTTTCAATGTAAGTTGTTTAAGTTGCTTCGTTTTTTATGTGATAATACATTCTCTTTAATTCTATAAACAGACATAATTTCTTGTTCAGTTACAAAGTTCCGCTGTTCAAGTCCTGTAATTGCTGTGTCGAGAATACCGACTAATTTGTCAATCGAAATTTTTTCGTTTTCAATAACCTCTGTTACTTTCTTCGCTATCGGAAGCGAATTATAATGACGAGGCATTTGATTTAAATCATATCAAAGACGGAGTACATCGAGATGAAATACTACATTGAGTAAGCAATTATAAGCCAAATAAAATAAAAACATCTGCCCTTAAGATAAGGATAGTGCTGACAGATCAACTTCCAATTCATTGCACGCCGCCGCGGCGTTAAAGATAAACAAAGTTTAGATAAACAAACGTTAAAGTTTAGATAAACAAGCGTTAAAGTTTAGATAAACAAAGGATATGCCTTTATCCATTTTTTGCAGCAATTCCACTTTTTATTTAATGGACTCCAAAAGATACTTTCGCTTTGTATATCCTTTACATATTAGTAAATATATATCGAAAATTCTATTTGATATAATCGAAAGTTCAAGCTTACTTTTATAAAATTGCTCTAACAGTCTGCAAAAAATAATAATCCGGATCCAATTCGAAGATTAAGGAACAACGCAATCTGCAACATTAACTGAAATAGATAATTAGATAATTTTAGCTTAGCTTATCCCGTCCGTTATACATTAAACGTGCATTCGTAAACGTATTTTGCGCACGCGCACACGCAAATTCGTAGCGGTAAAGGTCTTACGCACATGCGTCAACGCGACGCATGCGCAGAAAGGTTGTAGCTTTGAGGTCCGGATTATGGGTGTCCGAATTAACGACTTTTGACTGTATCATCCCAGCAACATCATGGGGAGGGACTGGTATGGTGGTGGAGGAGTGATGGTCTAGACAAGGATCATGTAAGATACCAGTGCACTGCTCCATTAGTTTGATACTGGTTCCATGAATGCTCAAAGGTACAGGTAGAAAGAGATCCTATAGCCGTCAGTGTGACATTTCAGGGGTGCTGTTGGCCCTGAGTTCATTTTTATAGATGACAATGCATGACCACATAGGGCCCATTTGGTTGATAACTATTTTGAAAGGCGAGCCAAATTTACTGACCTTAATTGTATTAAACATGCTTGGGATGCTCTTTGGGCCAACCCCCACCCAGAAACATTCAGGAGTTAAAAACGTATCTGGTTTGGAAGTGGCTGTGACTTCCAGAGGCACTTCTGAACTCTCTTGTTAACAGGCTGGCTATTCGTTGTGCATGCTGTCTATCAGAAGAGACCAGACACACCATACTAGCCATATTTTCACTCCTATCTTTTAACCTCAAGTATGGACCACATTGGACTCTTGGCCACAACTCATGCTTTTGAATGGCATTTTCATTTTTGTTTTGCACACATTATTTTTAGACAATAAACTATATCCATACATAATTTCATTTATTTCTATCCAGTATTTCTCAAGATATTTGAAAAAAAGTGTTCCGTCTTATAATTTTGTCTACCAATGTACATTTCAATCATTTATTTATTGCAAATACAGTATTGCACAAGATTTCAAGATTTTAATTGTTTGAAGTCAGTTTATTCATACTACCATTAATAATTAACATGACTCATGCTCTAGAATATCTATAAGTGCAGCAAATTCATTTACAAGTGATATAAATCTTAAAGATTTGAAGATAACAGATTTTATTAACTTTTATTCATACTAGTCCAAAAATTTAAAAAATGCTCAGTTATGAATTTTTGCATTAAGAATAATTGCTTTGTTTGGAACTACATTTATAAGTTACCAGCATTTTTCCATAATTAAATAAGAAAAGGAATCAATTTGACCAATGAGCATCTACAATTTGTGAAGAAGATAATTTATTTTAGAAATTTCGTGGTAACTTTATGAGAATCGAAATACCAACAAGTGTCAAGTTGTAGTAAAAAATATTGCTTATAATTGTTTACATACAGACATGTATTTTTATTTGTGTGTAGGAAAATTTAATAAATATAAGAAAGAGAGTAGGTTGTCAATATTATTCTCAAGTTGTATCTCACTGGAATGTTTTCATAATTTGAACTTACACAAATTTTCAAACTGACATTTGAAATAAATATCTGTCTGAAAGTTTAATATTTAGCTGTCAGTATATTTGAATTAAGAAGTGTAACAAACAAAAATGGCTTGCTAGTACCAAACTTTTAGATGAAAATACGTATAAAATAGAATTTTCCCCTTTGCATATTATTATTATTGTTTATTATATGTTTTTTTTTAATTTAGTTAAGTTAAATTAAAAATTTATTTTAAGTATTTTTATTGATGAAAATGTTTCATTTTGTAAACAGAAAAAAATTCTGTCCTAGCAGCTGTTTCAAGATCATGCATTTAGCCCACATGCAGTGAGTTTCAGACCACTGCTATCTTGAAACAGACCTTACAATATTTGAGGAAGCTTATATCAATCTAAATTTTCTATTAGGTTGTTTTTCAAAAGAATTACTATTATCAGTTTCAGCAGAATTACTATTACTGTGTGTTTTTCAAAAGAATTACTATTATCAAAGAGTAGAATTAGCTGTGGGAACTGGCCTTTGCCTTTTCTTGCTGATATACACACGTATTGTGTTGAAATAAAATTATTTTAAAACTGCCCTTCCCTTCTCCCATTTTAGTCCCGTTCACAAGATCAAACGGTGTCGAAAGGCAAATCTTTGAATCTGACCTGTTCAGCTGCTGAAGCACCATAAATGACTTTTTTGTTGAACTAGAGACAAATTATTTTGCCTTCTCGAAAATAGAGCTAATAGGAAATTTTCATATTACATTACACTAGTCACTTTGCAGTACTGTAAATATCATAGCTGACCTTAATTATCTGCTTTGTGGAGTCTTAATCTTTGGGATCTGCAGTGAGAGACAGGATAACATATTTTTTAGTAAAAATATAGGTGTGAAGAAACCTTAAACATTTATTGCAATGATTCTAAAAGCATTTTGAATGATTGAAAACGAAAATGTCTCCATGAGAAGAAAATGTAGCAAAGGAATGGTTTCAGAAACCATAACAAATTTCTTTAGTTTCATTAGAAATTTTTCTTTATTGCTCTTCTAGTGTTAGTGTGTACATTTACTAAATTTGCTAGTGTACCAGCAAATTAAAGGCATTTGATTTTCTTTTGAAGGGGAGAATACTCCTTTTTATAAATTAGTTCTTAACTAAATAAATAAATCATTTGAAACAATAAACAATCAGTTTCATGTTATGTACCCTTAAAATCTTAATTTACCTGTATTCAATAATTATCAATTTTTTAGCTTTTTGAATTGCTCATATAAACTTTCAAGAGTGCCCTCTTTTTCTTCAAAGCGGTATGAATTGAAAATACATAATTTTGGCACTACCAGCAGGGGGGGGAGAATGATTCTAAGAAAATTAAATAAATTAAATGAAATGCTGAAATACCTGGGGCTTGAGTGGCTACCAGGAATGTTGGCAGGTGGTGGATAGCCGGAAGTCCTGTATTATGTGACAGGAGAAGTTTGAATAATAAAACAAGAAGCTGCGAACCCCCTCCCGTAACCCTGGTGTCATGCGAATCATGTGTAGGGTGAATGACACATTGGTTGTAGTATCTTAACAAAGCCTCTAGAATGCCTGGCAACTTCTAGAGTATTTTGCCTTACCCGGCAACAGGCAATACTGGGTGGACCTTTTTTATTTCTGAACTTTATTTTCTAGTTTATAGTATATGGCTGAAGATGAAAATATAACTTGAAAATTTCTGCTTTTGCAGGCAAAACCTCTGAGGTAGACCTTTCTTCTGAAAACTGGGAAACCCAGAGAAAATCATATGAAGGAGCAGAAATGAATCCTTCATTGAGGTAGAAATGACCTCTACTCAAGTTACTCAATTAACATCTGGAGAAAGCAGGAGGCTATTGAAAGCATGATTGCCTCTCTAGATAAAATCAAAAAGAGAATGACTGGAGCACAAAAAAACAGAAACAAAAAACAAAACAAAATAAATAAATAAAAGAAATATGCCCGAGAATTGAAAATTCCTAAAAGGTACTTAGGTTGAAAACCTAAGGGAAAAGGTGAAAAAAGGTAATCTCAACCTGAGCTCTATTAAGGTATGTTGCACTTTATAAACAAAGTGGGTGATTTAAAGAAATGTGCTAGGAAGCATTGGATTTGATGCATTTGGAACAAAATGCCTGATACCTGATAAATCCAACTTAAAGAAGAAGAATGCTGAAATACGTTTACTGTAATTTAATTTTAGTTTTTAATGGTTTACTGATAACAGTAGTAACTTATTCATCACTTTCTCCTAAACCGCTCTCAAAGTAGGGTTCTACGTCTTGTTCTTATTTATTTTTATAAATATTTTCTACCTGCACTTATCAGTTTACAGGGAGAAGTTAAAAAAACTTTTTTTTTATTTATTTTTATTTATTTATTTATTTATTTATTTTAGATTTTAAATAAGCTCCATTATTAAGCAGAGAAAGCAAGGCTGTTTTTCTTTTTCATGAATCATATTGATTTGTTCCATTCTTAAATTTATAAGCTGCTTATAAAATGCATCCTGAATAATTAAAAATGAAGTTTTTGGCAAATTTCAGAGGTCATGCAAGACTTAACAGTTGCCTCCCCTCCCCAACCATCGCCAAGTAAATGAACTGAACCACTAAAAATCATAATTCTTATGACTGAAAATATGTTTTCTAAATAAGATGTTCTGTGATATTGGTATTGTTATATATAGAGAGAGATATTATCACTTAACAACAATACTTAACCCTCATGGAACTTTAGGTAATGTTTTATAAGATAATCTTAAAAATTAATTATTTTAATAAAATTATATATGTAGGCATTTTTAGAAATAATGTTTCAAACTGAGAGTAACATAATAATGATAATAGAATCAATTTTCCCGGATTGTGCCTTCAAACTAATATTGCATCAGATTGCTATGAAGGCCAAAATACTGTCAGTTTTGCTGTAAATGCAGAACCAAACATAGCCATAATAATATTGTGGTGATGAGTCATGTTAGTGTGAGAGAATTTTATTCATGAAAAATTGTACTTCACACTGTTAAATTTAGTAGATTTAAAATTGGTAAATGGTAATTAAAAGGCGTGCTCCTGAAATATTTTTTCCTTGACAAGATTATTTAAAACTTAATTTTTTGAACAGATAATTTATGTGTTCAATCTTATGGAGACCTATACACTTGTTTCATTGTAAATTTTTCAAATTTCTGAATATGTTATCATTCATGTATCAGTATCAAGCATATGTTAATTGTTTGTTAAAAAATTGTTTTATTAAAATATTGATCTAATTTTTATAAGCAAATTTTCATTTTGACCTTTTGCAGAAAAATGCCACAGTGTGCTTACCTGCTCGGAAACTTGTTGAAAGGTCTTCTAGCTGTAATAGAGATCCCCTGATATGTAAAAATAATTTCTCTTGTTTGGTTCCTGTTCTTTTAAATGCTTCACAAAGATTTGTGGAAATTAAAAGAAGAAATAAATATTCTGTTTTGTACATTGGATCACTTGAAGAGCTTACTTTAGTTGGTAAGAATTATGTAAATGTGTTTATAGTTGCTTAAAATCTTTTAATTCTGTGTATTTTTATTTTTGAAAATAAGTGGCCATTATGTGTATTACATATGATTATATTTGACATGTTAATTGTTTATGCATCTTAATAGCTGTTTCCATCAAGACAATTGAAAATAAATCTGTTTATCTTCAAAAGTTTATATAATTAGAATTAACTTTACATTATTAAGCTTTATCTCATGAATACTTGGATGTTTCAGTGTTTGTAACACATGCAGAGCCCTTCATTATGGAGCATACATTTAGGTTATATTTATTTCTTATTGAAGAAGTGCAGTAAAAAAGGAGTTCAAAACTTAATCCAGTTATGTGCTGATAGCAACAACAGCTGGTAGTAATATTGTCAAATAAAAATAAATCATTCAAATTCATCCCTATATTTAACCTGGAGCAAAACATTGGAAATAATATTGAGAATCACAATGACTAACTTCATGAAAAGGTGTAAAAACAGTGTGCATGAAAAATGAAAATAATAAAGAAAGAAGATCTTGTTATTAAGACTCAGCCTGCTTGACATTTTCTTTTTAAGTAAATTCATAGCTTTGATGCTGTAGACTCGGTCTGCTTGATATTTTCATTATTTTTAAATAAATTTATCGCGTTGATGCTCTTTCGTTATAATTTTGATTCTCTTTTTAAAATGTGCAGGTGTACTGTACCCACTTCAGTCTGTAGGGGCTAGATAGGGTACAAATTTCTCTTATTAATTTTCTATGATTAATTGAAGTATTAAATTCTAATTTATAAATTTGTGTCATTATCAGTTCAGAAACTGGCTGATTTATTTACTTTTGTTACGTCAACCCCCTGACGACAGTGTGGCAAGGGATGTAAATAACTTTTTTTACTGTTTTTTTTTTTTTGGCAATTAGTCACTGTACTCTTAAGGCAATTAGTTACTGTACTTCTTGATATTATTTCTAATGGTTTGTTCCAGATTGAATACGGGAGAGATTTAAATGATGTACTTTTATTTTACAATTTATTTTTTCTTAATGCAAAATAATTTTATTTATAAATTTGACTTGATTTTTTAAGAATTTCCTTTATATAAAAAGATAAAATCAATAATTTGTTCCAAGAACAAAAAAGTACATATAACGTAAACATTATATAAAAAATGCTTATACATCAAGTCTTGTATATACACTGATCATCAAAATTAAAGCATAATGAGAAAAAATATGCCTAATGATGTAAAGTATCAAATAATTGGTAGATTTTTAAGTGTGGGATTAGTTGACAGACACCCTGGTCAAATGCAACCAAGAATAACAGTTGCATCAGAAGACCATTTTGTGTTGTGGTTTGCTTGAAGAAACTGCAGAGCGACGGCAAGAGATTTGGATTTTGACCTTCAGGCTACCACAGGAACTCGAACTTGCCTTTTTATTGCTTTGCGAAAGCTTAACATGGACTATGCGAGAAAAACAATGGTTCGTCTCTCACTCACTTCAGCTTCCAGAGGGGCCCATTTAAACTGGTGCTGTCTTCATATTCAATAGAGCCAAGCTGACTGGGCCTGAGTAATTTTTACTGACAAGTCCAGATATAGTCTGAACAGTGATTCTAGACGTGTTTTGATCTGGACAGGGCAAGGAACATGCAAATGCAACTTGCCTTCCCTTATCCATGAACTGTGCCATTTATGCTATGCAGTTTAATGGTTTGGCGAGTAATCATGGACAAATGGTCCCACCAAACTGCATCAATCCTTGAAACCTGGACTGCCTGTACCTGTGACCTGGAGTACCTGTGACTGCTCGGAGATGTGTGGACGAGGTATTGGAACCCCAAATTAGAGTGTTGAGGGATACTGTTGGCCCAGAATTTTTGCTAATAGATAACAATGCTTGGCTTCATCCAGTATATGTGATGCCAGAATATTTGTAAACTGAAGATATCACTTGAATGGATTGGTGGCCATCTTACCCAACTTGAGCCCGATTGATCATGTGTGGGTGCCTTAGGGCATCGAATTTCAGCATGCCAAACTCCTTCCCAAACTCTAGGAGTTGAAAAGTGCACTTTCAGAAGATTGGCATGCAGGTGCACAAGACTTAATTAACACTTTAATAATGTCTATGAAATCAAGATGTGAGTGATGCATAGCTATCTGATGGTAGACCATATTAAAGAAAAATTTTTTCCACAAGAGGTTATAAGTATTTTCTCCTTCATTCCAGCATGCCTTCATGGTGTAACAGTAGCACACATGGCGTGTATTTGAGAAGTCCAGGTTCGAGTCCCGGTGAGGTCATTGCTCATTTTTCATGTCTCCTGCTTTGAAAAATTTAATGACTCCACAAGATGAGTTAAAATTCCAATTTCCATAAATTTTATTTTTAGTATTTTGTGAATCATCAACTAAACGTAATTTATGTTAACTAATGCCCTTGTACAAATTTCTATTAAGAATTTTTCATTAAGTGTCAGTTATATTTTATTTCTGTCATTATCCTTTAAAGTGCATATGCAACATTCAAAACGCTAAGCCTAATCGCTGCACAAAATGAGCAGCCATTTCTAACTTTGAGCAACAAATGTACTCAAAGCCTGAAATTTATACAATAATATACAGAATCTTTAGGCTAGTTAGAGGTTTGTCGTGAGAAACATGCCTAACTTTTGCTTTTGTAATGATTTTCCACAAAATTAATGTTCTTTTTATAAAGATATAACACACAGTGAAGCTTCACTGTCTTGATCCTGATTCAAGTCATGCTAATAACTCTGTTTTTCTTAGCATTTTGTTTGGGCTTAGGATTTTGATCGGCAAAAACCCTACATAACTTGACATTGCCAAAACATAATTACCCACTTTCATAGGCATAAATCCATCTTCCTTTCAAATAAAGTTTCTTTGAAAATTCGAAATACTTTGTATTTTCCAAGAAAGAATTTCATGTCAGTCTTGTAACTATTCATGAGCAAGCAAGCAAATTTTCCAGTTTTTTTTTGGGGGGGAAGAGCAAATCCTTTTCATTTGGCAGATATACTCTTGAACAAAAGCTAATCAAATAACTCTCTTTTTCAAGTGAAAGCTAAAAATCGAAATTTAAAATATTTTAAGTAGGCTGGTAAATCCTGTATTGCAAAGGACTATGGTATTCCATGTACAACTGTCACTACATTTTGCAAAATAAAAGAAGTTATTATTAAGACTCTTAAAACATCAGAACCATCACAGAAAAAGTTTCGAATTTCAGATTTTGCAATCATGGACAAGAGGGGACTAAATTTTTAATAGAGTGTTAAAAATGTTTTATAGCGAGCATCAGTTGGTTAGATCTCTTCAAATACTGCTATGACATTATCTTTAACCTCTTCTTGGTCGGAATTATTTTTTTTTCAAATTTCTGATTAAAAAAAGCACCTTTTTTAATTGCTGATAATTAATATATGTTCTATCCTAAATTCGAAAATGCAAAATATTTTTGACAGCAGTTTTTGATTGGTTAAATATTTGATATCCTGTTCACTGATCACTAATTTTTCCTGCAGTGCACCCAAGTTTTAAATTTAAAAAAACACAATGTAATACTATATTTATTAACTCTATTGTTTGATGTGTATAATATAAATATCTACATAAAATATTATTAAAATTACATCAAAAATGCTTTAGAAAATGGATTTCCAACCTTACTGTTAAAACAGCTTTACAACCTTTATCACATAACATTATCACAAAAAACATTTATCACAAAAACAGTCATTCAATTAATGAAAAAAAATTTTTTCCCTTACTTTATTAAAAAAAATTGGCTATAAATATCAAAAATATCTGAATTTTTTTAGTTGAAATTCTAATAGCTATCACGCGGATATTCAGTAAGAGATATGCAAGGCAAGACATCTTTGCGAAAATTGTGAAGAAACTAGGACTAGTCGCACTATCTGTTAGCAATATTCAGAAACACAAAACACAAAAATAATCATGGAATTTAAAATAACGAATGAGAACCGATGAATTCATTTTCAACAATGGAATTTTTCACTTCGTTCCATGGCATGTGACACTGACCTTTCGAGCACAAAATATTTCTTAAGGCAATTAAAAATATAAGGAGAAACATGATACTTAAATCTGAGTTATATACTATATTCCTTAAAGTTTAAAATTCTGCACTTCTATTAAACATGTAAGTAGCAATTTCAATCTTATAGCTGTTTCTCATATTTTTAAAACTTTTTCTTTAATATATCCTTTAATGATATGTATTTGTATGTATGTGTGATGAGTAATTTTTTTTTTCCTCCTTATTTAGTCACAGTTAGTTCATGGACTTCAAATTTTAGATTTTTCTCTGTGACTTTTGTAGAAATTTATGAAACTCTGTTAATGTATCCTTTTAGATGTATAATTTTTCCTTATGATGTATTGTGTTTAAGCATTTTAGTGAGTTATACATTAGTAAAATGGTAATTTTATTAAATTCTTATTTACCTTAATTTCGATACTAGGTATATTTTAGCATTTTCAAGTGGCCTTGCAATTATAAATACAGTACCTTGTTATGGGCTTGACGGTGAATACATTTTTGAAAGTTTGGTTCATTTAACTTTATCGAAGCATATTCCTCGAGGTTCAGATAGAAATCTAATTGTTAAATATATTAAAATATTTGGAGTCATTTTATTGTTTATTACCATTATTCATACAATTTTAAATATTACATCGAATTTCCATTTCTCATCTTTGTAAATATAAATCAAATTAAATAAATTACTTTTTTGGGTCTCCATTGCTTTTTTTTTTAATATGTTGACATTACTCCGATTATTATTATTTTTCTAACATATTAACATTGTAGTATTAATCCTCTTAGTCTGAATAAGGGGTGTAATGTTTTGAATTAACTTTTAATGTAAAAATTAAAAAATCACGCTGAATAAGGTATTTAACATTTAAATGCTGAGGTATTGAGAAATGTAATATACATTTTATGCTGCATGCTTATTTTATTACATGTTGCTAGAGGCTAATACAGTACAAAGTCCGATATCTGAACACCCATATCTGGAATGATCTAAAATCTGGACCTCAAAGGTATTTGCCATTTGGGAGGTTCACATTATGCATGCAAGCCCATTTGATTCCCCCACCCTCATAATAAAACATGTGGAGAGTCCCTATTGTTAATCTCTTTTCGGCACTAAATAAAATATTTCATTATCAAAGAAATAATCATTCTAGCATAAATTTATGCGATCAATAATTTAATGTAGCTGCATATCTGCTTGGCATACATCTCAAACCAAAACATTCCGTATAGAATTGTTGATTTTACACCAACTAATACTTTATATCCTTGACAACAATCTGGCAAATCATTATATTTTGCTTTCATCGCCGCATGTTATCAACACGACAACTTGAGTGATGACTCATGCAGTGATGCTTAAACAATTTTTTTATATTTAGTAATTCAATAACAAAGAGTATTATCTGATTACAGATTTTAGCTAAATGAGCTAAGAAATGTTGATGAGGAAAGATATAACAAAAATTTCTTTCCATATGCTAAAAATAGATTTTGTTAATGATACTCATAGGCCAAAAGATTACAATTAGTGCTATTTGAATTCAGAATAACTGATTTGTTATTCACATAAAGCCAGAGCTCACATGGCAGCACTAAGCAGCAGAATTTTGGAAAGAGGAGTTAACAGAAGTTTTTCAATTCGATGGCAGTGCCCCAATCATCAATCAGTTAACGAACGGTGATATCTGTAGTATGTTTCTAAATCCAGAAAATACCGCTACCGATAGTAAAGTGGCAGAGGAGTTATTCAAAAGGAAAAAAATTTCGATTCACAACTTAGTCGGAAATCTCGACACAGCAGTTACAGGACTTTAACAATGGAACTTAGTAACTGAACAAGAAATTATATCTGTGTATAGATTTATAGATGCGTATAGAAAGTATTAGCACAAAAAAATGTAAACAACTTACACTGAAAGAAGTGTTTAATAAAGTAAACATATAAATATTAACCTCGTTTTTTGTAAATTTTGATACCCTTTAGGTCATAAATGCTGCATTATTTAATAAATTACGATTTCATATTTTTAATCTTTTAGTTTCTGCATGCTGTCTTACTATATTTAAACTGATCTAATATCCGAAAAAATCCCAAATCTGGGATCGCCAAAGTCCCGACAAGTCCGGATCTCTGACTTAGTACTGTATATAGCTGCAAATCATAAACAATCAAAATCATTTCCCAAAGGCAGAGAACATTATACATTTGATGGCTTTTTTTTAAATCAGATGCAATTCAATTACCAATAGATAACCCACACATTTTATTTGTATTAATAACATACTAATAATAAATATTAATGCAATTTTTGTTGTAAATTAGTGTGCATATTCAGATATGTTTGATTAATGTCTAGTTCAGTGGATTCCATATTAAATGCAGCTTAGTTCACATCAGGAGCTTCCAACCTGCAGTGCTTATATTTTTAGGGGGTGCAGCAAAAAGTTTTGTACTGTTAAATGAGAAGTCAAAATCAGTACGTTTGTGTGAACAGACACCAAAGAGGTTTAAAACATTCCTTGGGGAAAGCAGTATAGAAAATGCTGGAAACCATTGGTCCAAATAAATTGTTCGAGTAGACACACACTATTGTATATTGAGGTTTATCAATTCTGTAAGACTGATTGAAGGAAAAATTGCTGTATTTCTGAAGCATTAAAAAATAGCTGTATCCACTCTGACCTATCAAAGGTTTATTTATTTTTTTAATTTAAACTGGAGAAAGCCCATAGAAAGAAACCCTTAGGCAGAGGTAAAGAGGAAGGCATTCAAACAAAACACGAGATGCACCATAAAATACATGTGCAGGGTACCAAAAGCAGGAAGTGCTATAAGAAATTCAAAAGTTCATCAAGGAGTCCTGCAGCTCTCAATATAAATAGCAAAGCATAATGTCAGATAAGGCTGGGAAGGGCATCCCCACAGTGTAGGTATCCTTGAGGTAATTCCAAATCAAAAGACAGAGACCAGAAATCAGTTAAACAAAATGCAGCGATTGCTTTATCTCTGGGATGGTCGGGTATAATGTTGAGTACCTCACTCTTTGCCTGGAACAGATGCGTATTTTTAATTTTCTGATGTGCAATAGAGTTTGAAGTGATGCTGCTTGGTCCAGTTGTTTGTATGTGTGTGCCTATCTTCGCAAGAGAATCCATAGTTTCATTGCTAGGGATTCTCAATGAGAAAGAAATCCACAGAAATATAATTTTTGTGTGAGAGCCAGTGCTATAAAAGCCACATTCTTTCTTGACTGTTTAATCATATATTTATTTTGCTAATTTTGATATATCTTAATGAGCTTCGTTAAAATTGTTGAATTTTAAAATGAATTATCAGGTCTGATGATATTCAGCATAATCCATTTTCTATAAAAAGGCAGTGGATGAAACATTGCAATCAAATATTCGTTGAAGATTATTAAGAAATATAATTTAATCTGAGAATGCATTATGCAGTCCTGTAACTCACAATAAGTGTACCAGAATGTTGACTCCTACACTGTACTTTTGATGAGTATGCATGCATACTCATCAAAAGTACACATGCATTTTTCTCTTTATATGTCAATTTTGAAATGAAGTCATCCCTAGAAATTAGGTAATGCACTGGTGTTTCACTGAAGTCTTAGTTGCTTCTTCGGTGTGATATGGATTTAGAGTTGGTACTGAACTGAGACTGAGCATGTCTTAATTCTTGAAATTTTCAGGGTTAATTATTTGTATAAGCTATATGGATAACATAATGCTGAAATTCATAATCATGTGAAGATTTATTTCATTGGTTTTCCAAGAAGTTTTCCCGTTTCTCAAACACTTAACTTGTTAATTCAATAAGTTCACCAGAAGTTGTGTCATGTACATGAAACTTGCAATATTCAAATTTGGCTGATAAAGGGCATTAGTTACAAGCAATTTCTTTCATTGTATGAAGAGAAATTCATATTATAATGCAGAGAGAGTTCAAGCATCTGTGGATGTGCACTGGGTGTTAAAACCAAGCCTCAGATGTTATATTTTATTCATAGTTTGATATGTGAGAGTGGCAACCTTCTAATTTTGTTATTGTTCTACAGATTTTGAAAATAAACATCACTGTTTGGAATATTAGATGTAATATTATTTTATGTTTATTAGGATAAACCAGAATGGTTAGTTCTTGCAAATCTTGAACAATTGCTGACAGCGAAAGTGATGGGTAAAAGAAGTCAAGGTAATTTTTATTGGTTTTATTGAATTTAATTTCATTTGATTTCATTGAAATGGAATCGTTAATTGACAAACGAAAAACCCATCAGAGCATATTTTACTAAAACAATTAATGCAATTTTGCAGGAATTAGAAAAGGAAATTCCTGATGAAAAATCTAAAAACGAAACTTGTTGCTTTATAACATTTATCTGCTGAACTTATTACATTTGATACTCAAACTTTGAATTCAGAATTATCTTCGAATGATGAGTTTGAAAGTGAATGGGCAAAATTTGAAGACTACAAAGAAAAGTCAGATTTAATACGCTTTGAAATGGAATTCATTTTCAATCGCCAAATGACATAATCCATTGGCAATGTGCCACCAAATATGAATAAATGGAAACTGAAATTATCTAAAATAGAGTTAAAACAAATCAGTGGCGAAATTAAAGATTGGTTATTGTTTTCGGGACAATTTTGGCGAATACATGATAATAAAGAAATTCAAAACGAGGGCAAGATGCATTATCTCTTTCCAGCGACCGTACGTGGTATGAGACCATGTGATGTTGTTAGCAGCTTGCCTGCAGCTGCCAAAAATTATGTAAAATTTACAGAAAGCTTAAGAAATTGATTCAGCAGGGAAGAATTGTAGGTAGAATTCTATATTCGGGAATTGTTAAAAATGATACTGATCAAAAGGGAAAATGCAGTATTTCAGAAATGTATGACAAGTCAGAGACGTATTTACATACATTGGAGTCAATAGGAATGACGAATAAGCTGCAATCCTGTTTCTGTTCGTTGAATCCTACATTCCCGAGGAAATTTTACGAGTTAGAAAGCGCATTAATAATTCCAGCATAAAATTTTCACTCTGAGAAATTGAAACAGTTGTTGCTGTTTTCAAAGAATGAAGTGGAAGGAGAGCAGAGAATTTCTTTGGCGAAAGCTGGATTTAAATTTATTGATTCGGGTTCAGACAAAGAAATTAAAAGAGATAAAAGGTATCGGTGAACATTTCGTGCCTACAGCGAATGATTTATTCTCAGGTCATAATAAAGCAACAAATTATAGTCAAAAGAATTCTTGCATATTTTGTGAGAAAATTCATGAAAGTCGAGACAGCTTTGTTGCTCAGAAGGTGTCTCTGAGTCAAAAGAATGATGAAATTAAGAAAAGCAATTGCGCTTCTTCTGCCTCAAAATTGGATACAGGACCAAGCAATGCAAGACAAATGTACAATGTTTGATATGCTCCTAAAATGTGATTTTTTTAGACGACTGATCTTGTTGGAACAGTCGAAGATTTGTGGACCGATAGTCAGTTTGGGACCATGCATAAAAGAACTAAGGCCAAAAATTATCCATACATCTGATGTAGAAAAAAGGGATTTGAAAACAGAAGTTCTTATTGGAGCTGACGTCGGAGGTGAACTGTTAACTGTAAGAATTTAGAAATTAGAAAAAAGGCTGACTACTGTGGAATCACTGCTAAGATGGACAGTCATTTGAAAAATAAATGATTTTGCTTCAGAAAAAACTCCTTGTCCATGTGATCAACAATAACATCCATGTTGACTCACAGCAGTGACATAAAAAACTTGTGGAAGCTAGAAGCACTGGGAATTGCAAATGCTGAAGAAAATAAAACTGATTCATTGTTATAAGAAGCAGTGTATGATTACTTTCATAAGACTCTAAAGAGGGTGGACGATCGATACAAAGTCAGTTTACCTTTGATTAACAATAAGAAACAGATAAGTTTCTGAAAAACGATTGATTTCCACGACAAAGAAGCTCATGTTAAAAGATGAATTTCAAACATACACTGCAGTGTTCGAAGAGTGGCTGGAATCTGGAGTAAAAGAAATACCAGAAGAAGAATAACGAGCTAACAATCATTATCTTCCTCCACAAACCGGTCTTCAAAGATAACTGTACAACAGCAATAAGACCTGTATTTCACATTTCATGCAAGCAAAAGGATTTCTTGTCACTTAACGACTGTCTAACAAAAGGTCAAAATTTAATTGAATTGATACCTAGATTGCTTCTTGAATTTAGCCAAGGAAAAATAAGGATTCTCTCAGATATTAGAAGAGCTTTTCTTCATATATCTGTTCAAAGGAATGATCGTGATTTCCTGTGATTCCTGTGGTTGAAAAGCTCGGAACAAAAGAAAATAATAAAATTTCGCCATTGCAGAATAGTCTTCAGACTAAAATGTAGTTTGTTTCTTTTACGCGCAGTGATCAATTCTCATTTAAACAAATGTGAACCTTCTTTGAAGGAAGTGGCTACGAAATTGAAAAATTCCTTCTAATTTTACAACTGTGTCACTTCATTGAATTCGAATGAAGAAGCGGAATACTTTATTGCGAAACCAACTGAGTTAATGGCAAGTGCTAACTTTGACTTAAATGAGTGGGAACAAACAGAACTGCGCACTTAAAATTCTACAATGGGCGAACGATTGAATGTACTTGGCCTTCTGTACGATAAATATGAAGGTTCATGTTTTGTAACATCCCTAATATCGCCTTCATTGATCTCTTAGTGATAAGCTGAAACATACTATCAATTACGCAGAGAGTTTTTGACCCAATAGGTTTTACCTGCCCTTTTACTCTCCTTCCAAAGTTATACTTGCAAAAGAGCTGGCAAAATAAACTGAGCCGGGATGCAAAGCTGCCTGATGATATCAAAAGAAAATTCTTGAAGTGGGTCAAAGAATTGTCCTTGTTATCATCTAATGAAGATACCTAGACTAGTCCCACTGACAGAAGGACAATCTTTTAGTTTTCATACGATTACCAATGCTTCACAGGAATCGTATGCAAGTGCAGTCTTTGACTCTACTGCAAGTCAGCACAAGTAGTTCCCTTAAGAAAAGCAAGTATACCACGACTTGAATTGCTTACTTTTGGAGTGCGATTCAAGAACCTTAAGGTCGAAATTCCAAAGGGATATTACTGGGCCTTTTCTTCAACAGCACTATTCTGGATAAAGAATGTAGAAGTTTGGAGAACTTTTGTAAAGAGTTTTATAAATTAGAATTCTATCGGACCGTGAAATTTGGCACCATGCACCAGGTGCAGAAAACCCAGCCGTTATGCCATCAAGAAGATGTTCTGCGAAGAAACTTATTGAATCAAGATGGTGGGAGGGCCCACCTTGGTTGGCATTCCCGAAGAAGAATGGCCTCGCTCTATTCCAATCGGAAGTACACAAAAAAGTACTGAGAATGACCGGGTGGATACACAGATTCATAGGATATACCCAAAAAAGGAAGGAAGAAAGAGAAGCAGGAGAGTTAAAAGTTTATGAATTGACATGAGCTGAGAAATCTATTGTGAAGATTATTCAGCATGATTATTTTTTATGTGATGGTATTAAGAAGTTGAGGTCAATTAGCGTGTTCAAAGATGACGAAGGCATTTTACGTGTCAAGTCTAGGTTGACTGAAAGGAAAAGACGATGAAAATTTTATTTATCCCATGTTACTTCCGAAGAATCGTAAAACTGGAGAAATTAATAAATAATAAACGTCTATCGTGTCTCATGCAGGACTTCACTTATTGATGTCAACAGTTAGAGAGACGTTTTAGATCCTGAAAAGCAGAGCTACGATTCGAAAGGCTTTATATGCATGTGTCAGGTGCAGGAGACATGGAAGTAATCGACAGCAGGCTGTGCCTGCAACTGTACCAGAAAACAGAGTTAGAGATGCTTGTGTTTTCAAGATTCTCGGGGTTAATTTAGCTGGCCCATTAATGTTGAAGGATAAAAGAAAAGCTTGGCTTTTACTTTTCACCTGTGCTGTTTTCAAGGCGGTTCATTTTGAACTGATTTTGTCCCTTTCAACTCAAAGATTTTTACTTGATCTTGGAAGATTTATTGCTCGTTGAGGGAGGCCATCGATAATTTATAGCAACAAGGGGGAGGGGGATTTTGTCGGATCCAATAAGCTCTTGAGATCAATAAATTGAAGTACCATCGAGATAGAAGCCGCCATAAACAAGATCGACTGGAAGTTCAGTCCACCCGCAGTACTATGGTGGTGTGGTTTGGGGGAACGACTTGATCAAATGATTAAGAAATTTTCGCGTCGAGGCCTAAGCGAGTCGTATCTGAATATGAAGAACTGATGAGAGTGCTGTGCGAATGCGAAGCAACTCTGAATACCAGACCACTCACTTATATGTCAGAGGACTCTGATGATCTCATCCCTTTTACACCATCCTTGTTTTTATGTTAAATTCCAGTCTTTGGAGTTCCTGACTTGGATCACCTTGATAAAGTAGATTTCAACAAGAGACCAAGACATCTACAGAATTTACCAGAGCTCTTGAAAAAAAGATTTAGAAGTGAATATCTCGGCCTGCTAGCGCAACGTCCATCCACAGTGCCGATTTCTCAACAAATAAAAATCTGGGACATCAAGTGTGTTGACAAACGCAAGGTGCTGTGGCCTTTAGCAAAAGTGATTGAGCTATACCCACGAAAAGACGGCCATAATCAAGTAGTCCGTGTCAAAAATCATGTCTGGAAAATTAGTTTGAAAAATCCTGAGAATATTACCTCTTGAAATACCTTCATCTTTGGAGTCGGATGAGGCAAATGAAACTGAGATGCAGGGTGATTAACTCCGGATTTATCAAAGGACATTAAGACTCTCATGACTAGAAATTGACGACAAATTAAAATTCCATCTATATTATTTCTTACCTGACTTTTTACTTGAGTCATTTTAACAACAAAAATTTATTTTATTTTTTTTTTTTGTTTGTTTGTTTACTTTTTTTTACTGGTATTCGTATGGACAGTATTTTTTACATTTATTTTCATTGATTAAGTATATATCATCAATGAAAAGTTGTGAGTATTGTTAGAACCAAGCCGCAGTTATCTTTCATTCATAGTTTGACATTGTAAGAGTGGCAAACTTCTGATCTTTGTTGCAGTTTGTTGTTGTTCTACGGATTTTGAAAATAAACATGACGCTTTAAAATATTAAATGTAAAATTATTTTATTCATACAAATCGAAAAACGGGATATATAAAAACGGGACGCATAAAAGAAACATTCCTAGTGTGATGGATAATAGCAATTTGTATAGTTTAGCCACATTTACGCAAAAATCACATTTTGATTATTTTTCGATATTAAAATAATCAAAATGTGAACTATAAAAATATAGATTTTAGCAAAAAAGTTATGCTTAAACAATGAAAAATACCTTACCATACCTTTAAAATTGTATACATTTTTCGATACCCTTAATACAGTATTCGCTACTTTTATTTTATGTTTCAGACGCCAAAATGTAAAATAAATTTTTTTCACATCCACATATTGGTTGGTTGGTTGGTAACGGAGGACGGGGACACATCCACATAATATTGTAACATGTACTTTTTAAAATTAGTGTAAATTACTTTACTCGAAAAATATAGTGAATGCACAGAAATTAATTTCCACATGCCGGAAATGAAAAATATGAAATATATATGGGTATTTATGCATGTGCTTCCAAAAAGCGTGTATCTGCCTTTAACAAAATACGTAAATATTTATTAAATTATTTATAAATGTATTTGAAATGAAGGAATTATTCATTCATAAATAACTGTGAATGTTACTGTGAAGAAATCTTGTTATTAAATGTATCTAAATTTATAATGATTATAAATATTATCTAAATATATAATAACCTTAACATTGAATTGTAAACATAAATTGACATCCTGTTGACAAATACGTTATAAAACTATTTAAGCAAGAATTGTTCGTACTGGAAAGCAATCTGGGTTGATCTTTACATTACGGTAACTTGGCGATTTTTTGGCGAAAATTTGGCGACCAACTACCCTACAGCAACCCTCTATTTTTTTTCCCCCGCCGCCATTTTGTCTTCACGAAGTAAAGACATGTTTCTTTTCTTCTTATCTACTGAACACTTCTTCCAACAATCTACTAGCCGAATTACACTTATGCTAGAAATTTTATCAAACAAAACTGCTTAATCATCACAAATATTCACTGCAAAATTGGGAAAAAGTGCACAATACCATACTCCTTACGCGTTTTTCAAAATAACACATACACATAAACCATGTACACGCCGACTTATTTTTACTTAAAAAAACATCCCAGAATTGCACAAAAATGGCATTGCGCACACTCTTCACTATATCCATGTACACTGCTTTTTTCTCATAAATTCGAAAAATTTCACGAAAATACATGACAATTTTCTCAATCTTTAAACCCGGTAAAAAGAACATATATGAAATTACCTGATCGCGAAAAAGTATTCAACCTTTACAAATATGAACATTTCCACATATAAAATAAATAAAATATCCAAAAACTTTTACCTCTAAATCATCTATTACATTATACACGTCACCAACGAATTCGTACATGAAGCATTACAAATATTTATTATCAAATATTTAAATTATTTCCATGCACATTTATTTCAACTTAAACATACACCAAATTCCTACAAGTATAAAATTCACAAAATAACTATCATTTCATTAAAATATAATTAAATTCAAAAACACCACTTAAAATATACATGAGCACATACATTCAATTAATAAAAATTACCTTACAATCCTAATTACTTTAAACTAAATCATTGCTAATAACAATTTTCCCAATAATACCAAATTCCTTTCCACCTCACATTTCCAACAATGCATAAAAATAATTAAAAATACTAACTTACCTAATCTCCTTCAGAATCTTCATTACGTGGCGGATACACTTTTCTTCATTCTCTTTCAGAATCTTTAAAATCATACTTATCTTTCAAAGCAAGATACCAGGTAAAATAAATAACATAATAAAACATGTTTATTTCTCTCTCACACAACCTTAAAAAACATTTCTTACTATCCTTTTCAATACCACTAAATACCCATTTCGAATTCACTTTACTTACGGCCATGGGATCCAAAAATTCACAAACACTATTTCACACAACACAGAATAAAGCCAAATACAAAATTTCCAGATTTTTTCCCGGTTTGCCCCCTTTTCCGATTAAAGAACCGTAATTCGTCCATTAATATCACATGACATATCCCATGATCTCTCATTTCCCCCACACAAAATAATGTGTAATCGGAACTCAGTACTGCTCACATTATTACCAAAGTCCCAGGTAGTAACCTTTATCGCCTCCAAAATGTCGCCAAACTACCAGTTACCGTAATGTAAAGATCAACCGCAATCTGTTAAAAGGTATTGTAAAGCAATTGTGTGATGCGTATTTAAGAATTGCGTATTACTGTGTGATGCGTATTTAAGAAAGTAATAAAGAAGAGTTTTGGAATATGTATTGTTGAAATTAAGGGTAAAAAAAAATCTAATAAGTATAATTAAAAGAATTATTCCCCTTACATATTATAATCATGGACCTTATGAGAAATAGACTAACCCAAATGGGTTTTCTC
Organism: Stegodyphus dumicola; assembly: GCF_044657685.1. Taxonomy (NCBI): domain Eukaryota; kingdom Metazoa; phylum Arthropoda; class Arachnida; order Araneae; family Eresidae; genus Stegodyphus; species Stegodyphus dumicola. The sequence continues at coordinate 192,343,764 of NC_140780.1, forward strand.
CCTCGTCTGACGCGTTCCCGGTTGTCACCTTGATCACATCCGGAGGTGTAGGGACGACTTGCAGAAATTTAACAGTGGATCCCTATTGCAGCGTGTATAATTGTCAAGAAAAAGCTGGTTGTAGCACCTCATTTCACAAATTAGAATTTTTCCGTATTTTTATTTTTGGAACTGAGATAGATTTTTAAAAATTTAGCATATTTATCAAGCATAATTAGCGTTCCAAATAATTATAAAGCTATTGCATGCTTTCAAAACTGGATATTTTTTTCGCTTTTCCTATGCTGTAAGGAAATTTGTAACTACTACTTTTAGAAAATAACATTTTAAATCTGAACTAATAGAACATTTCAAACAAGCAATTTTCTCTTGCAATTTTTATGCTTTACATTGGTGTAAATAAGTAAAAAATACTAAAATACGAGGGCCATCCAGGAAGTACATTACGTTTCCGTCTGTGTCCGCTAGGGGCGGGGCTAGCGCGGCCATCTTGGGGTCAGAGCGTTGCGCAGCTCAGTCTGCATCTAGCCGTGCTAGTGAGAGGTTCGTGCTGTGCTCCGTTCAGATACTGTGACGGTTTGAAATGTCTGCGTTAATTGAAAATCCCGCGAGCTGCGAGGTGCGCTCAGTAATAAGGTTTCTGACTGCAAAAAACTGTAAACCGATAGAAATCTACCGGCAGCTTCGTGAAGTGTATGGGGACATTATCACTGAAGGTGGAGTGCGTCAGTGGGTCATAAGATTTCAAAATGGCCGAACCAATGTTCACGACGAAGATCGAAGTGGGAGACCCAGCATAGTGACCGCCGAACTTCTCGAAAAAGTCGATGCTAAAGTCCGTGAAAATCGAAATTTCACAATAACGGAACTTTCTTTGAGTTTTCCACAAATTTCGCGAAGTTTGTTGCACGAAATCATCAGCGAAAAGCTTGGTTACCACAAGTTTTGTGCAAGATGGATTCCAAAAATCTTGACAGAGGACCACAAAAATCAGCGAATGGCTGCAGCGTTGAACTTTTTGGACGCTTACCATAAGGATGGTGACTCTTTACTCGATCGCATCGTTACTGGTGACGAAACATGGGTGAAACATGTGAACTGTGAAACGAAATTGCAATCAATGCAGTGGGGGCACACAAGTTCTCCCCAAAAACCCAAGAAATGCATGCAAACAATGTCGGCAAGGAAGATGATGGCGACTGTTTTTTGGGACAGAAAAGGTGTAATTTTGGTGGACTTCCTGGAAAGAGGCACTACAATAAACTCTCAAAGGTATTGCCAAACTCTCCAAAAACTCAGAAGAGCAATTCAAAACAAGCGCAGAGGAATGTTGAGCTCTAAGATCTTGTTGATTCACGACAACGCCCGGCCCCACACGGCAAATGTCACTCGTAAAGTTCTTGAATCTTTTAAGTGGGAGTTGTTTCCTCATCCGCCGTACAGTCCCGACCTGGCACCGAGCGACTTCCACCTATTCCCAGCAATGAAGAAGTGGCTGGCTATGCAGCGTTTTGATGACGACGCACAGCTGCAAGAAGAGGTAACGAAGTGGTTGAAGGCGCAGGCGGCCGAATTTTTCGACGAAGGAATTTCCAAGCTCGTACATCGCTACGATAAATGCCTTAATTTGTATGGTGACTATGTAGAAAAGTAGTATTTGAGTGTGGCTTTCATCTGTATATAATAAAATTTGTTTCCTATACTTTGTTTATTTTTTTATTCCAAAACGTAATCTACTTTCTGGATAGCCCTCGTATTTAAAAACGAATTTTTGAAAGCTCTTGAGTCCTTAATTTTTATACATTTAATTCTAATATTAAAATTGTATTTAACCGTAATAATTAATTTTGCTTGTATTTTATAGTGATTATTTTTTTAATTCATTTTTAATTCTGCGTAAAAATTTTTTTATTTACTGTTAATTTATTAGTTCGAAGCGTCATTTTGCGCTGTTTAACTATAAATGTCCGTGTCTCCTTGCAAATATTATCGCCCTGCATTACATTTAAAGAAATTAAATAATGAAGAATCTGCATGAATACATGTATGTTTCTCGCACTGTGACAAAAACGACGGCATCTAGAGCCATCAAATTTTGAATAATGTAATCCTCTACCCGAACATGGGCATCTGGACGGCCGCATTTCGAATTGGTTTTAATCTATTTCATATTTTGTAAGACTTTAACGAATATTTGATTAATAAACTCAACAAGTTCAAAACGAGCAATGGTAACACTGTACGGAAAATAACATTTTTATCTCCAGAGCGGAAATTCTAAAGATATGCTGTTTTCAAATGTTACGGGCAATGTTTCAAATGTGGTTTACAGGCGAAGAACATGATATTCAATAAGTATAGGTAACACACAAAACGTTAAAAAAAGGTTCCTTTCGGGCGTAATATAAAATCTGAGTGCTTCTAGATTTTATTTTATCTTTTTTTTCCCCCCTTCATTACACTCAGAAAATTTTATGCTCCGAATTTTATAAATTACTAAAATAAATAATCCACTTTAATGTTAATAATTTAATGATGATATAATCAAATAAATAATCGTTTTGTAATGTTATTATAGTTTTGAAAATCACAGCCTGAAAGTGCTCATTAAATTTTTTAAAAAAATTATCAGATCTTGTTTAATTTTACCTTATTTATTTCAAAGCATCACGTGCTATCAATCTTATTTAATTTTACTTTATTTTTACGCAAAATTAAGTTCATAAATTTTGTGCTTAGAGTTTTTACCGTTTTACCAAAGTAAAGATGTTTGTACAAGAAGTACACGTGAAAAAATTGCACGAAATGCAGTAAAAAGTGCTTTAATGAGATATACTAAATCCTATTTGAAAAAAACTGCGACTTTCATAATCTCATCACTATACAAAGTATCACATTTAATAATTAAAAACAGTTATGTGATACAAACGCCATAGGTTTCAATGTTAAAGTAAACCAGATCGTCCCTACTCTTTTTCTAGGGCATGTCGGCGACGCGCGCCCCCCCCCCCATTGGGTTAGTCTATCTCTTATAAGGTCCATGATAAGTCAGTTGCAAGTTTTAAATAATATTTAAAAAAATAATCCTTACTTTATTCCCTTTCAGAAATATTCAGAAAAAGTTAAGTACTATTTAATGTATTTCGCTATTAAATTAAAATGTGCTCTAATTTGAAATGGACCGAATAGAGCATTAATTATAAACTGACTTATAGTTTTCGATTTAAAAGATGCCTTAGAAGCTAAAAAATCATGTCATATTTGAGAAAGTGTTTTAGGAAGAAGCTCTATAAATAGAAAAGAAATAAAGCAAAATTTTAATAATACAATAAACTTTGATCTTAATTTTTGTAATTCTTAACCGAATCAAATCGAATTACCTTAATTTTTTTTCTAATGTAATTAACGAAAACTTGTGAAAATATTTCAAATTAAACCATTCTGAGCAAACTGTTCTGTGAAATGTATAGCATTTAATTCCGTTCAGAATGAAATGTTGTTTAAAAATGTATTCCTTTCATGTACTTAGGACACTGAAGTATTGTAGAAAAAGAAAATATATACATTTGTATGCATAATTACGACGTAATTACAAAATATTTACATCCGATCGTGTCAAAGCCCATTGAACGCAATGTAAATTACCCAATATTTTGGTCACCAAAGAAGGGATCGCCAGTGCTTCAAAGCAGGGTATGGGAAAACCGGTTTAGGGCCACTCCATCTAATTTCCTACCTCCATGGGTATACCTGTATACTTGGGTTCAAGTTGTCGCATCTAAAAATATGTCTAAGCCACCTGATGATTACTCGGACAATATTATTAGGTTGTTTGTATCTTCTGTAGATTTCATGGTTAAACAAAATTCCCCATCTATTATTTTCTCTATTTGGGTTATATATTTTCGGAATATTTTTCTTTCAAAGATTAGAACTCCTTCTTCATCTGTTTTTAGGGTACATTAAGAGCATGATTTTTCCCATTGAGTCCAATGAAGTTACAGTTGCCAGACTGCCTGTTACTGTTGGAAGTGTGTGTGAAATGGCTAAGATATATATGCCAGTTGTGAATCTTGTATTATTGTTGTTAATCATACTTTTGTGCACTATTGTAAAGAGTTGGCATTGAAATGTTTGTTTGGCTTTTGTTTCTTACTTGTTGTGCATGCATTCTTTACGTGTCAGTGCTTACACCTATCATTTCTGCGCACATATTTAATTAAAAAATTTTCTTATTTTGGTCTCCTATATCTGTTTTGGCATTTTTGCCAGATATTTTAGAATCGCCTTGCATATATGTGCATGCAGTTCTTTTGCAGTAAGGACTAAAAAGTGATTTGCTTATATGAAATAACTGAAAAAGAAATCTCTTTAAAATATATAATATGTAAAACGATGTATAATTAGTTCAAAATATTCTTGGAATGTATGTGACAAATCATATCTCATTATGAATGTGCTTGGATAATAATTTCGTCCAATGAAATACATATACATATTTTATCGTATTAAATTGAGGGGGGAATTATGTGAATAATTGAATTTCTGAAAGATGCGATTACGGTAAGACAACATAACAAATTAGAAGTATTCATGGATATATTTTTGATAACTGTGACTATATTATTTATTTAAAAGAAATCTGCATTCCAATAAGAATGCGTCGTAATATCAACCCTCTGAGCGCACTGCATTTTGGATCTGCTCATGAAGATCTGCATTTAAAGAGCATTTATGAGCCAAATTGCTATAGTTAACTTATTTTAGTCTGTTTTCATAAACTCGCATTCATTAAGATGATATTTACATTATTAAAGAAGATAACAGCAAAATATATACCAAGTTAACAAAAAATTTCATGACCAGGTAAAGGTGGTCCTGCCACTCAGGAGATTACGATTAAAATATCTAACAAGATAATTTTCATTTCTGCTTCCCTGTATCTTGAATCTCATCCACTGTTATTGTTGACCACTGCTACTGTCTAGATTTCAAATCATTTAATGCTGCTGGAACTATTGTCTGTGTGATCTGCTACAGCTTTTATGTCATCAGTATCATTGCCATTTAATGTATATCCCATGTGCAGTTATTTTCAGATCCATCAATAGCATTAGATATCCCTGTTTACAGAAGCTCTTCACTATTACTTCTTCATCAGGCAGAGCTCGTGCACTTAAAATCCACAAAAACAAATCCATTAGTAATTAGTAAGAAAAAAACAACCACTACGTGGGCGAATCCATTTTAAAAATTTAGGAGAGCTCACTTTTTGAATACCTTGAGGAAAGAGAAACTTGCATGAATACCTAAAACAATTTCAGACCCATATGCTAAAAAGTAGGAGGGAAATAGGCGAGTAAATATAGTATTTTATTTTACACTTTTTGTAAGTTATGCTGATTGAATGCAATGTCTCTGCTGGTTTTCTGTAGGGCCAAGTTTCCTTGATTTGTTTGAAAACAGAGCCGTTGCTAGCGGGGGTGCAGCACGTAAAAGTACGCGAGTGGCAGGACTCTCGCGATACCACGCCTAAATATTTAAAATTCATTGTAAGTACTTTTTATACAGTTTGTCGTATGTAAGTTCTTAGTATGAAATAAAATGTTTATTAATCTTTGAGCATTTTTTTTTTAATTTGGGGGCAGCAACTTAGGAAAGTATGCGGGCAGCCAATGGCCTAGGAACGGCCCTATTTGAAAATATACTATGTAGCCAAAAATTTCACTGCACACTTTGGATTGTAGACTTTTTTTTTTTTTACTCTACGGAAAGGCATGATGAGTTGTTCTGCAAGTGCGGCTATGTAAATTACATACTTGAATTTGCCTTTTCCAGTGAAAAATTCATCATTAGGAATCAGAGGTACGATTAGTGTCAAACTTCACTTTTATATCTACATCACTTTTCGAATGTTATCGCCGTGCATTATTTTTAAAGAATAGCAACATAATTAAAAGATGTAGCTACCAAATGTTATTTCTATGTATTCTTTTTAAAGAATATAAAAGGACATATTTATATATTTAAAGAAAATATATATAGACATGCATTATTTTTAAAGATGTAGCAAATGAAAAAAAAAAAAATTATGGCGACATGAAAACTTCTTAGGAATTCTAAATACATCCGATATAAAATATCCTTCACTTCCTTGTCCTTCACTTAAAATCCAGTTTTTTGCTATTTGTCAAAGCGTAAGATATTTAATTTTTCTTTTAAATTTAATCTGCCTATTACTGATTAACAAACTAAGTAATTTTTAAAAAATAAATGAAGTTTTATCTATCTATATCTATCCTCATCAGACTTGAAAGAACATATAATCGCTGGGGCCCATACATATGTACATACCAACTAATGCAAGGTTCATATGCATAACCACCTTGCGCACGAAAACCTGAAACAAAATGTGAGTCTGGACTCTTCGCCTCGCACTGAAGTAACGGAAGCCAGCTACACGGATTGATCAGAGACGGAAAATGATACTGGAAGTGGCTTTTGTCACCTGCAGAATAATATCCTTCAATACAAACACGCAGACTCGTATTCAACAATTCCATTTACCAAGCGGAACTAGTTGCCCTACATGCTGCAATCTGCAACGCAATTGAACATGTTCCAAATGCCATGATATTTGGCGACTCGGCCTCTGGTCTTCAGACCATATCGGTTACAAGTAGCAGAAGCCCACTGGTATGTGATATTGGCCACATGTGGTTGCAAATTCCTACTTCTAACCGTCTTATTCTACGTGGGGTTCCAGCCCACAAGAGTGCCACCCGAAGGTGAACTAGCTGACGATCTGGCGAAGCAGGCAGCAATCAACATCCAGGATGAAGAGATTTCAACTCTTCTCCCAGCATCATATCTTAAGCGGACCACTTAGGAGCACATGCTCAAAAGGTGGCAGGATGTCTCTGAAATCTATCACAGCTACCATGCGTCACGGCGCGTTCCTCTTCTTTTCAAATGTAGCAAGAGTTACGCAGCAGCTCCGCTTTACTGGCTCAATACTTCTCTAGACATGATCCATTCCCAGCATATTTGCACCGCTTCCGACGCAGTAACGCAGATCTTTGCGTATATGGTAGGGAAAGAACAGTGGACCCTTACGCATTTGACTGCCGACAGACTTCAGGATACCTTAAAAAACCAGCTTCCACACACTTGTCAGAGTGAGCTGCGAATATCAGATTTGCACAAAATAAAAATTGCCTCGGTCATTACATATTGTGCCACTGCCTGCTTAGCCCTGTCAGGCCATATGCAGCTTTCCTCATATACGTCCATAGCGTAAGTTTCCTGCAGCAATAGGAGTACAGCGGCACACTTCCCCCTATACTCAACGCTGTTGACTATATTTAAACTCTGTACATAATTCAGTATTAATATCTATATTTCCAATTTGATTATCTGTTTGTCATCTGCCCATATGTTTAAATAATTTTTCCTTCTTGATTGCTCAGAGTGACTCGTGTACTCAAGTTTTCTGCAAAATAAAGTGGTACTGTCATCTTTTAATAAGCTCCATACTACATCTGGTCAGTTCATCAGTACTCATATCACTGTTATAGCCCTAGTGTCTTCCGACGAGCTAGCATCTAAACTCTGTATCCTGGTCGAAGGCCAACTCGAGCAGCGACCAGTTTTATCTATTTTATTGATACTCAGCTGTTTTTATTAAAAGCATTATGCATTTTTTTCTTCTTTTCTACAGTATTTATTTTAGGGAGCAGCTAGAAAGGAGTAGTGAACGTTCAGAACTGTGGCGTAAGCCCCATTGTTATGGATGAACAACCTGAAGATTTTAATTACGTAACTGTACGGTGTGGTTTTACACCTGATTTCATTCTTGGCCCATTTTTCTTTGAGAAAAATATTTCTCAAGACAAAGGTCTACCACAAGTGCCCGTGCTGCGAACTTTTGTAGCATTTCTGTTTTACAAGAATGAGACGGTTTTGTGCAACACTTGATGTTGGCTAACAAATGAAGAACTGCTTTTGTGCTCACTTTGGAAAGGATCAGGTAATTCCGAGAAGTAGAAATTCTTCGCACTATTGTTGAACATGCTATAACATATGACTGACAGAAATAAAATGCGCATTAAAGAAATATTGTGATTAAATAAATTTTCATGTTTCCAATTTGTGTTTCTTGTTCTTTAAATGCCGCCTTTCACGTGGTGGTCGAAATTTTAGCTATTATTTTTTATTGCAGGTTTCTTTTTCTTTTCCTCGTGTTCCATATAAAATACATACCAAAATTCAACAACATACATCATTTAGATCGGGCTTCTAAGGAGCTCTGAGTGGGGTCACTTTAATTATAAACCTCGGATAGAGAGAAAAAAAATTGGCTATTGAATGTGAAACCAAGGAAAGAAGGTGAATGAAACTTTTCTAAATCTGAACTGGTTGACTACTTATGCTACAGCATGAAAGGCTGTTTGTTCAAGAGTAACGTTTTCGTAGAAAATTGGTTAAAAAAATTTGATCGCATTCAGTTTACTGACGGTGCAATCCTAGAAACTCTAGTCTTCACTAAATAACCACTAGTAATCTTTTAATACTTATCTGACGATGACTTCAGAATCACGTCACCAAAAATGAGCTATTCAGCAGGGTTTGAAATGTTTCGTGCTTTTTAGCAGTTTTAAAACAACTTCTATAAAATAACTAACACTACTTCTGCAATGTCTTAAATCACTGCCTTCAAATATATATATGTAAAGAGCTAACTTTGAGAATTTTGTATTTTTTGGCAAGAAAGCAGTGAAATAGTTATCATTGCAATAAGTATTTGTTATTAAAAAATGTTCATTTCTGAAAAGTACTCAAACTGGAAAGCTACAGGTGGTAACCTTGAATGAAGTCACTAAAGAATGATTTATATTATAAGGTATTTCTCCCACTTCCCTAGCGTGCCTTCGTAGTGTAACGGTAGCACGATGGGCCGGTATTCCAGAGGTCCGTGGTTCGATTCCCGGCGAAGGCGGTTGCATATTTTTCATCTTTTCTGCTTCCAATTAACCTAATGACTCTACAAGTGGCGCCCGAACTAAAAGGGTTGTGGATGATGATTCTCCGTACCCAGGATTTGGGGACTAGGTCCCCTAAAATCCTAGTCGCCCTTTAAGAAGGGGAGTATATAAAGTATTTCTCCCACTTCCCTAGCGTGCCTTCGTAGTGTAACGGTAGCACGCTGGGCCGGTATTCCAGAGGTCCGTGGTTCGACTCCCGGCGAAGGCGGTTGTTAATTTTTCATCTCTCTTACCTCTCAAAAAAATCCTAATGACTATATATATTAAAAATAACACACTAGTTTTTTTTTTTTTTTTTGTTAAATTTGTTAGCTTCTTTTCTCACTGGTATATTAATATTTCTAAATTGACTAAAACCTCTGATGTCATTTTTAGACAAATTTTAACAACGTTTATTGTTACGAAGTGCGTAAAATGTGGAAAAAAAAATCATGTTGAAAGCAAATGTACAAATATGTCATGAAATGAAAGAGAGGTGATAGTTACTTTGCGTGCAGTGACATGAATTAGAGACCGACTATATTCTCTTTTACTTAAATAAAGAGCAAATTATATTGAATATTCTTTATTAGTTTTTCTTTTTATCTGACACGCTTACATTGACTGTTTTTGTAAATTATAATCACTTTTAGCAGAAAGACAACTAGATATATATCACCCATCTTCAATGCGATTTAAAAAAAAAAAAAAAAAAAGTCTGCATTGAAGATGTAGGTTAGCCTTCACATATATTAGAGCTAATATATTTGAGATCACACCCATTGCCTCGCATGGTTTACAGTACTAGTCTCTAAGGTATTATGTGCATTATTTCTGTACTGATTACTTCCTTTCACTGATTCAGCTGGAATTAGGTCTTTATTTGAGGATGGCGGCATTAAATCCCGACAATTTTCCGAATCTTCTAAACAGTCTTCAAATATCGGAGGATACATTGTATACCTTGACTGTAAAGATGCTCGAGCACGATTACCTCTTTTGAATGGCACTGTTGAATGGCCGCTGTAGAAACATGTTTCTGAAGTTGGAGAATTCTGAACAGAAAATGATATAGAATTTCTTGGTGATAAGCTTAAAGGCATTGAATTCATCCTTTGACTATTTTCATAAGATACGGGAATTTTAAGCATTTCAACAGCTGATTTGCGAGGACCAGGTACCTGACTATTACTTCTAGTTTGTAATAATAACATTTTAAAATCATGCATACTTGTAGGTTTAGCAGGTCCTAATCTATCACAGGCTAAAGATTTCCGATCACTAGAAGAATTCGTTGGCCTAAAATCGGCCCAGCTTCTTCTTTCTCTCATATTATCACAATTTGCTGATAGATTTCTAGGTGAAAGAAAACCAGTTTCAGCTAAACCGCCTTTTGAAGAAGCTGGACGAATATAGGACGGAGAACTTGAACGAGATGATGAAGCCAAAGAAATATCAGAGTCTGTTTTTATATTCATTTTTTTCTTGCAGTTATGAATAACTGTAAATAAATCTTCTGTAGACATAGTACTTAGCGGTGATTTTGTATTTTGATTTTCGAGAACTTTATAATTCATTTCTGGTGATAACGGTGAAAACGAGTTTTGCTGTGAATCTGTAAAACAAGAATTTTGTGGTATTCTACTAAGCATTTCCATATGTTTTGAATGCAAGTGTACGTTACGCTGGGTAAGTAAGGTTTCATTTACAGGTAACCCTGAAACATTTGGGTCTGGAGTCAAAGAATTCATTTTTTCGTTTAGCAAACTGTTGTTAGCTGTTTCTTTACAATTTATCCTTAGTATTGTTTCAGGATTTTGTTCTAAAGTGCGATGATAGTTTGGCCTGAATAATTCACATGAATCAGATGCACAGTGCCTTTGCGTGACTTTTACAGAATTGGGAGGTAAAATTTGCATATGGTTTTGATTTTTATGCAAATAGTTACAAACCGGATAAAACTGGCCCATACTAGCAGCATCTTGTCTAAAGTTTAGATTAGACACTGTAGGTGGACTATGTAATGTGTTTGTCATTTTACAGTTTTGGAATTTGGTTTCCATACATTCTGGAATTGCATTTGCATGATGGAAATGATTCTGAATATGAAAGGAATTGTGCTTATGGTACGCGTCTTCACTGTCACTTGACAATGGCTCACAAGACTTTAACTTAATGTGTTTCACAGGCCTCACATCAGTATGTTTGCGATCAAGTGAATTTGTGCTATATATAACTCTTCCCTCCGGATCTAAAACTACTCGAGCTGCTAATTTCGTTTTCTCAGATTGCAGAACTGTTGGACGCTGAAATTTTGCTTGGACTGAAGGGTAAACATGTACATTTTCTGTGACTGTGCTGTTCGGATAAAAATTAAACTTAGTTTTACCGTCACAAATTTGCTTTTCGTAATGACTTTCTTTAACTGGAATTTGCTTACCGGATATCCCTGATGCTTCATTTATAATACATCTTTGGACTGGAGTAACAGTTACCTGGTGCACGTATTTAAGTGGAATTTCTGCGTTTCCTTTTGATACTATGGTGTCGTTTAATTTTCTGTCTACATTTGAATTGTTGCATGTTCTTGAACTTTCATGCTGAACATTGGTTTCTTGCACTGAGCAAAAGGATTGCAAAAGACTTTTTGACTCATTTTCTATGACTGGGGAAATATTGTCTTTAATGAAAGCAGGAATTTGTTTTAATTTCTTTGGAGAACTATTTCCATACATGTCAAAAGGAGCTAGTACTTGATCTTCATGTAACTTATTAAACTGGTAGTCCTTTTGCTTAGGCTTATATTGATCTTTTACTGGTGATTTCATGTTTACTAGACTAGTAAATATATTCTTGGAACTTTGCACTGAGTGCTTTTGCTGATCCAATTTTTCTGCTTTAGACTTTGGCATTTTGTGCATGGATTTAGATTTTCTTGTTGATTTCGGAGATATATTTTGATTAGAATGATTTTTATCATTTTTTGTAACAATGCTTTCATCTGAGGTCGTAGATTTTGGAACAACTTCTATTAAGACTTCCTTTCTTGTTGTTGCCGCCGTGACAGATGGAGGAGGCGGCGGTGGAGTAGGTAATCGTTCTAATCCTATACTAGTTAATGTGCCAGAACTAGAAGTAAGTTCCGTTCCAGTCTGAGAAAGAAGACTGTTTAAACTACCGTCACTTAGTGTACTTAGAGATGTCGAAGACCAGTAAGTTTTTTGAGAAAATATGGTATCTGACAACTCTTCGTCACTTTCATCGCTACTGATGTAAAAAGCATCAGATTCTGTAGATGGTGCATTGGAACTAATATCATCACGAAGTGGCCTGGTATCGACCTCAGAGGAGTCACAACTTGATGTAGTTTCTTCAACTGATTTATTTTCTTTAACTGATGTCTTTCTTTCCAGGTAAGAAGAAACAGATCTCTTGCTTTTCAACCTGCAAAAAATAAATAATAATATAAATTTAATATGCGTAAGCAATTCAAATTAAAAAAGGCTGAATTTTTTTCGTTTTTACTAACTTATTTTCTGTCTTCACCGTTTTTCTTTCTTTCATACTATGGTATTTCTTTCATGTGATGGACTGTATGTTCATTTTAGTTTAGTGAAAATGTAAAACATTTTGAATTTGTTTTCTCATCAAACTGATAAATTTTTAAGGCTCGATCCTTTTGTTTTTCCCTTTAGGTCTGCATATTTTCATCCACAAACGAGAACTCAAAATTTGAATCAAACATGAAAATAATATTATAAAGATGTTAAATATTAAACTCTGAAAGCTATCTTTAACATTTCATTAAAATTTCTGTTTTAACGGTCGGTTCTTCTGCACTGTTTTTAAACAGATACCTGGTATTTTAATTTTTAATAATAATGAAAAGCACACAATGCAAAAGTTAAGTGATTTATATAATTTATTTTCATCAGCTATCAACTACCATTTTAAAGAATCCTGTTTCTTTGACTATCTAATAATATATAATTATGTTCACAAATCCTAATTGTTGTTTTAATAGATGTGAATCCTTTTCTTTTTTATTTTGTTAATTTAACATAATGTCACTCGTATTAGTTTCACTCATTCTTTTCTGTAAGCAAGTTTATAAACCGGACTCGAAATGTAAATGTATTTAATAAAGAAATGGTGATTATATTATCTCCTAATATAAATTTAGTAGAGTGTACCAAAATTAGGTGTGAAATTTAATTCCGATAGATTTTTTTAAAAGGACTTGAAAATCATGAATAAAATTTTCAAGGGGACTTGAATTGAAATCATGAAAAATAGAAATTTAAACTGTGAAAAAGAAAATTAGTAAACCAAGTACAGTCGTTCCGACCTTTTTAATTTTTATCATTATATAAAGAAGAGCCATTACATTATGACCACCCTGTTAATAACATGTAGGACCACCTTTAGCCCTCAAAATTGCCAGAACCCGGCGTGGCCTTAACTACGCAAGGTGCTAATACGTAGTCTGAGGTATCTGATACCAAGCGCTCACCAACTGGTCCTGCAATTCCCGCACATTGCGAGGGGGTAGCGTGGCAACAAGAATTTAGTTTTCTAGGTGGAACCACAAATACTCTACTGGATTAATATCAGGTGAATTTGGAGGCCAAGACATGACTTAAGAGTCACTGGAATGTTCCTCGAACCACTCCCTGACGATTCGACTTTTATGACATGGTGCATTATCCTGTTGGTAAACACTCTCCCCCACCAGAAATGTTGTTGTCATGAATGAGTGAACCTGGTCTGCAACAATGTCCACGTAGCGCACAGACATTAGATACTGTTTTATGGGGATAATGGGTCCTAATGTGCTCCATGAAAACATTGCCTACACCATAATACCCTAGCCACCGGCTTGTCTCCGTCCAACTGTGCATCCGGGAGCCAGGGTTTCGTTAAGTAATCGGCGTATTAGCACACGCTTTGTCGATGTGATGGACCAGAAAAGGTGATCCGTCGGACCATACAACATTCTACCATTCTCCTAATGTCCAATTCCGATGTTTCTTGGTCCATTGCAGACGCAGCTGGCGATGACGTGCTTCGGCATCCGGCTGCGTAGGCCCATACGCAGCAATGTACACTGCATAGTGTGTTGAAAAAACTGTCTGAGTCACCATTGTTGTAGCTGGTGGTGACTTCGGTTGCTGTAGCTCTTCAGTCCGGAGAACAATGCTTAGCAATCTCCACTTTTCTCTGGAATCAATGCGCCGTCGACTTGTGTTTCATCATCCATACACTACTTTCGATATGTGCGCATAACAACTGTGCGTTAACAGCGCACTAAACGCGACGTTTCTGATATTGATGTTCTCAGTCGCCGAGTCATAACGATTTGACCTTTATCGAAGTCTGATAAATCAGCTGCTTTTCCCGTTATGTCGCTAATCGCGCTATGTTTGGAAAGTTTTGGAATTTCGGGGTTATACTGGCGCACAGCAGGCAATTTTAGCCTACTTTTCCAGTTCCTTATCTAATCCCTTTCTGGGGCTGACGGTGAAGAAACCAGATAGAATAATTCTCCCGAAGAGGCTCATCTGAGGGGGAAAATTAGATTAATACGGTCGATTAAAAACCTGAGGCTGTACCCACCAGGTTACGAACCTGGGATGTTCCACGTGTTAGGAGGATGTGATAACCACTACACCATGGGTACACTGTTTGGAAAGAATCAAATCAAATCGGTTCGTGGTTTTCGCAGCATTAGTTTGACTGTGTTGAATGTGAGTTATGCCCTAAGGCGATGGTTATTAGAAATTAAAGGCGAAAAATCGCCGCGCCACATAGGCGAAGCTCTGGCGTGTACAAAAGTACAAAAACTGGGAAGTAAACAAATAATTCCTTCGCGGCTAGTCGTCCGAGCTGGGAGCTTCTCTTCACGAGTCTGAGTGAGATGATTCGTCGAGGGCAGTCACCCACCCAAGTACTGACCCCGAGAGGAACCGCTTGAAACTGGACGCTAAGGAAAACCTAGAAGAAATGGTAAAAGGAAAAGAAAGGAAAGTTCATTAAAGTCCTCTTTTCGCATCGCCCGATGCGAATTATTCTGCATCTTCGGCAAATTGCATTAATGCCATAGCTGCGTGGAATCCGGGTGATAACTTCTCCGGCGTTGATTTCGCAGTTCTTATTTTCTCGATGTGATTGATGATGCTACTTAAAAAGTTATTGAGCTTCGGTTCTTGTATCTATTCTAATGCTTCCCTGTATTCCTTCGAGGGGGTTCATCCTTCTTTGAACTTTCTCACTAAAAAGTGATTTCGGCTGAGTCTGGTTTTTTTCTTCATCTGGTTTTACGGGCTGTGGGAAATCTGCTGAAGTAGGAATAGGTGCTGCTGGAGGCTTGGGTCGCAATTTTTTAGCTTCAAATCGTTCTTCATATTTAGGGCAACCCCTGTATGAAGATACATGCTGCTGTTTGCAAAAAATGCAAGTTGGTTTCTCTTCGGGTTTAAGAGTGCAATTTTTACTTCTGTGCTGCTGGCCGCATTTGCAACAACGTTCAATGTTTGAGCATAAGTGTTGGGTATGACCATATTCCTGATATCTGTAACATTGTGTTAAGGTCCGTCTACACGAAGCGATTTTCTCGGCCGACTTTCTCGTAGAGCAACAATTTTAAGGATCTGCGCATGCGCCAAAAATCGGTCATGTTCTCTGCCGCGATTTCAGAACTGGTGATCACTGCTCACTAGCGTACGATAAAATCGGAGTCTCTAGCCAATAAGATTGCTTTGAGTGATCACGTGCTTTTCTCCTCATTTGGAATAATAAACATGGCTGCATTTCGGTGGAGCGAAACTCAATAGATTTCTATAGAGAAAATGCTGTGTTGTGGGGCCCGAATAATAATGTAAATTTTAAAAATAAAAAATTAAGGAATTATCTTATTTTGATAAGATTTGTCTTCCCCATTACTTTATATATTCAAATATTTTCTAATTCCGGGTGAAAATGATATTAACTCCCCCAAAAAAAGTTCGAAAAACTATTAATGATGCCATGTCATGGGTACTAGATGAAAATATTCAGAAACTACTTGAAACTGTGTCGCACTTATTGAAAAAATTCAAAAAGCAAAATCTCCAGTCGAAAATAAAGCAGCGCAGAGACTCAATTGACTTCGCCGAAAATGGGAGTTAATCAGGTGATGAAGTACATAGCTTTTCCGACAGCTCCTATGCGAGCGATCATATCCTAGTGGTAAAGAGCAGGCTAGGGTTTCTCGGTACGTCAAGATCGTGGGTTCGATTCCCCACCGGTTTTTGGACTTTCTGCGCCTGGAAGAACTTTTTAATTTAGTTTCTCCATCACTAAATTCGAACTGCATAACTTAAAAGTCACGTTTTATTTTTCGCCTACGGGTGAGGTGTTTATTGAATTTTAACGTCTTTCTTTTTATTTTTCGAATGGCCGTTGGCATGTGTTTTAGATCTACTGATCAAAAGATAAAAAGTCAAAAATCACAAACTGAGTTTTGTGTTAATTGAATTTTGCGAATTACACAAAAGAAAAGCAATTTTTTTTTTTTTAATTTTCCAGCAAACTAAATTTAGCAAAAAATCAAAATCACACGGCATCATCCGTAAATACTTTCCGAATTGTACTGTGTCTTCAATGCGCAACTCCCGAAGCAGGGAATTACGAAGGCACTATGAATTTCTTGTCGTTTGACCCAATTTCTGGTCCAAACGCATTTTTTTTTCCCTTCTGTAGCAGGAACTAATTTCAAAATTGTAGCTGTATCTATAGTAGCAATTTAAAAGTCATCCATTATTTTGACTACTTGACAACACCGTAAGCTTTGTTTACAAATCGTAGACAGTGTGACGCTGTAGAGGGCAGGAACACTTCCTTTCATAGTGATTGGCTGAGTGAATTCCTGTACTAACGAGAAAATCGTTCCGTGTGGACAGGCGAGCTATCTCAGATATTGTCGGCCAGATAAGTCGGCCGAGAAAATCGCTACGTGTAGACGGGCCTTTACTCTTTTCTTGGGTGCATACTTTTCAATCTTAACATTCACACTAAACATGTTGTTTAGGTGACGTATCGAATGACCTTCTTTGGTTTTTTCTAATTCCAGGAATATTGGAAGTTTTTCCAGAACTTCACTTTTTCGTCTCGTGAAATGTTTAACTTTTTGGATGGGAAATCGCCTTCTTTCAAGATCTGCGAAAATAGCTTCCTCTTTCATTGTTGACGGTAGGTTCTTAAGGATGACTTTCAAAGGTTTTTCGCTGAGTAACTGAAAAGTGTGGAAAAGTACATTTCTCTTCTGTAGGATAGCATTAGCTTTTATGTAGTCGTCAACTGTTTTAACATTCACATATAAATTTTTCATCTCATTTTAGTCTCCTTTTCATCTCTCCTTCGAATTCTTCACTGCATGTGCTTAGCAAAATTTCATGAATTAATGTCCAGTCAACTTCGCTTTGCTTAAAGACAACAGGCGAAGGCGTTTCTTCTTCTCTGGCTCCTCCCATCTCTGCATCTTCTGCTGGGTGCAGGACGTCGAATGAGTTTTCTTGCGGTATTTCCATTTTTTCCTCTGGTGGGATATTCTTGGCCGTTTTCTTAGGTTATCCAGGATTGTTCTTTTTATTTTCTTTTTAAGTTTAATTCTGTTTGGTATCTGTCGATTGCTTTCTGGGATGCTTCGTTACAAGCGCGTGTTAACCGTTCATCTTCTCGTTTCTATTCAGTCTTAGGTGCAAATCGTTCATCAAATTCGTCTTCGTCGTAGTTCGGTAAAGTGCCCTTAAAATATTGTAGTATTGTAGAGTATCCTTGTTGGCTTATCAATCTTCGTATTTCCGGTTCCTTCATTTGTTCACATCTTTTCCTGCTATATATTCATCCGTTCTTATATTGAGTTCGGTCCTCTTATTAGCTTCTGGTGTACAGCTGGTTTTCTTTCTCTTATTTCTTTTTACTTCGGGAGACGCAATAAAGTCCTTTTTCCTGAGTGGAAATTTCTTCTGGCTTGGAAAAGAAGTTTCCGAAAAGTTCGTATCCGTACATTCATCTTCAGTGTTGACGCTGGGTGGCCTAAAAAAGGACATTTTATATACAAGAAGGTATCTGAATATAAAGAAATTTACTCACTGACCGGCTACGGTACTGAGTCAGTAACAGTAACGAAATAGAAGTATTCAATGTGCAATGCGCTCGGTGTCTAGCGTCCGAATGCGCCCCCCAAAAAAATAGGAAAAACAATGCATAGCCGCTTTATATATTCCAACATCAGCCGCGCACGCTCAGTAATTTTGTTCCTGGGCGGGTCCATTGTTATATATGGAGGGTGGTCATAATGTAATGGTTCTTCGGTGTATACTGAATGCAATGAAAGTATGTAAGCGTAAAAACATTATACACGTACAAATGTATCATACACTATAAGTTTAAAAAAGATATCTCTCACAGTTAGGGATTCATAAAGTGGCTAAAAAGAAATTACAAGAAGTTCCTGTAAGCATAACTTTACTCTTTAATGTTGGTATAACGTTTATAAAATTTAAGACTTACAAATTATGGTGCTAAATCCCTGTCTGAGGTTTGGAAAGATTCTAATTATTTTGCTGTTTATCTCAACTTATAAAGAATTTATTTTCACAGTAAATGAAGTATTAAAATATTTTCATCGGCTATCAGTTTCATCTTATTCTGAAACGAACTTAGATTGCATTTTTTATGAAATAAAACTTTGTGTAGCTCAAGTAAACAATAAACAATAAAGCATAACAAATCAAAAAGTGTTCTGAGAAAAATGTTCTGAAAAACTCATTCTGAGGTTGAACTCGTTGGATGGACTTTGCTCTCCTCTCCCCCTAAGGTTTGAATTTGGATTACGAGACGATTGAGCATTAACGAGCCCTTTCACAAAATTTTATGATTTTTCTATTTATTTCTTAATCTACAGAAAAATATCAATGTATTTGGAGAGTATCCCCCCCCATTTGAACACCACAAGCTTTCTCTTATGCATTTACTGAATTGATAATATAATGATGCTTGGTACTAGTTTCACTAATTTTATAATTTGTAACAACTGTATATAGCTGGGATTTAATATCCTGTTTTATTAGTACTTGGGTAATGCTAGAAAAATTGTGCTTTTTTTAATATTCATATTTGTTATATATCGCCATTTTCAATCTGCGTTACCCTGCTTTTAAAGGCTAACTGTTTTACTGAAGACGATTTTATCCGTTCTTATCTGCTGAGGGTAAGAAATTCGTTTCTGCAAGCCCAGCTTCCGTTGTGCGACTTAGGCTAACGATATTTTAGGGATGGCAAAGCATTTTCCGTATATTTTGAACAAGATACATTTTTTAACATTTTGAAAAATTTAAAAAGCTATTAATTTTATCCCCTATCTTGTACCAAACTTTTATTCTTGTTTACATATTAAAATCTGGATTGTCCTAATATCACGAACGCTTTCAAAAACCCAGAAAAATATTTACTATATTTTTTATTTTTGTTTTTCCTACTCAGCCAAGATTTATTATTATTTTTTAAAAATTGTGAAAAGAGAATATCCCGTTTTTCTTGACTAGAGTAAAATTTCTCTGAATAGTCATTAATAAAAATTACTTCAAATTGTTGATATCAGATTGCTGTTTTTATAACTATAATTAATACGTGAACCTTACTGTTAATATCCATATAAGCATTACATTTTATATGCATTAATATTCTGTTGTTCTGAACCTGCAATAATATGTTCACTTATTATTTTATCCTAACTACTTGGTGAGAAAATTTGTATATACTTGTATTACTCTTGTACTACTTGTTACTACTTGTATTACTCTCTAGCCTGGAAAAGTTGATATTAGTTGTTTAGATATAACATAGAAAAATTAATGAGGTGTGCGGTCACTCCTGATCGAAATTGCACGTTTTATACCGATTTCTATGCTATCCAGTTCCTGCGGTAACAAAGTGTATTCACAATGAATACCTCCTTGAAGCTCCTGGACTGTGCAAGGTTGGGGACGGCAGTTCTAGAAGTCCTAGCGCACCTCATACGTGTTTCGTTGGATTAAAATGCGGAGAATATGTGGGCCACTCCATCCGCTGGATTACTTAGCCCTCAAGATAACTGGTCACTGTTGCAGGCAAACAGTTACAAAAATTATGATAGATTAGGAGGTAAGTTATCACCAGTTGCATCCTTAAATAATCTGACTTAAGGATAAAGAACCTTATCTCTGTTTAAGTCAGCATTCATATTTGTAGAGTCATTAGGTTTGTTTCGGAGCAAGAAACATGAAATATCAGCAATGCTGTCACCGAAATGCAATTTCCGAAGCTCCCGATTGCTACCTGGATATGCTTTGTATTACATCCGAAGGCAGCAGTAAGGAAAGAGAAAATTCCTTACATTCTCGCCCACTTAAAGAGCGACTGGGGAGGAGGAGATCCAATGACCAAATCTAGGTGGTTACAAATTATCGTCCACAATATTTTAATTCGGTTGCAACCGGTAGAGTCACTTAGATTTTTTTTTAAATGTCGGGAGACATGAAAAATATCGGAGAGTATTGCTAGGGGTTCAAATATCGGCAATATTCTTGCCGGGTTTCGAACTCCGTATCTCCTGATTTCTAGACGGACATGCTTCCAGTTACATCACGAAGACAGGCGTTAAGGGAGGAGAAAATTCCTTACCTAGTTACACTGGTAAAAATGTGTAGATCAGGGCATCCATTCAAAATGATGGTGGCCCATGCTTTACGAATACTTACAGGCTTATTGCGCTTGTATTACTCTCCAGCTAGAAACGAGACTCATCAACAAAGCTCGCTTTCTTTATACAACCTGTCCCTCACGGTATGTCCCTAACAGCAGTCGAGTTCCCGCAGATGCAGCAAACTCCCTTGCAGTCTGGGCTCACATCTGTTGTCTATTTCTTTTAGCAATCTTTCTTAAATAACAATCCTGATGGTGTGTTGCGGCACGTTTTCTACATTTAGTTGTCTGCATACACCAGCAGTGTCTTTAAACTGTTTCCAGATTCTAGACATGATGCTTTTGGCTAAATTTAGGTCTTTACAGACTTGCGTCAGTGCCTGTACTGCTTCCATCGCCCCATTCGCACACGATTTCTCACAATGTGTCACATTCTTTCTCAACGACCCTCTTCTGCAAACGAAACTTTTATCCAATTATTCGTACAATCCTTGAAATTATAATTTGAAGTTCCCAGTTGTACTACTTCCCATATATGCCAAAGGAAGGGGAGGAGTTTGCACATCTCTGTGCAATAAAGTTGAATCCTATTAGACGACATGGTAATATTGATCTTGGGCTATCAACCAATAGCATTTTATGGGACTTCACTGAAGAGAATTAACGTAAAGCACCTTTTTATATTTGTCCCTTTAATTTTATCCACTACAGTATTTATAACCTGATCACGTATAATGAAATTTCTGTTTCTGTATCTATGCATCGAAATAATAGGGGCATCTAATGCGAATTAATTCGCAGCTTGCTGAACCTCTGTATGATCGAATGATTGTGTTTCCTCAAAGCGATATCAAGTTGTAAGCATTTAATTTTATTCTAACCAATTATTTTTAGTTCAACTTTCCTGTTCCTCCTGATTTCAATTTCCTGCCAGAATGTAAATTTTGTTTGACGTAGATGCAAATTCTCAACGTGTTTAAGAAGCGTTTCACGAGTTGAAAGGGGTAGTAGCGGACTTAATTCCGATGTTTGTGCTGCGAGTTTAAAATTAGCTCTCTAGTTCGGTGTTTGGCACCTTTCAGTTTATAATGATATTTCTCGGCTCGGCTTGGCTGTGTGCAGCCGATTTAGCGTTAGTTTAAGCTAAGGAGTCAGTCATTTAGAATTTCTTAATTTACTAGTGATTTGTTACATTCTTATTTTCTGTTGTAGCCACAAGTGGTGGTGATTTGGGAGCACGAAGTGCGTGCATCTGTTTTAATTTAGTTTTCAATAAAAAAAGGTTATTTAAATCTTTCTTCTGCAGTATTTATTCTTAAAGATATAGCGAAAATTCGCTACTTAGTCTTCAACATAAAGCTCAGGATGTATGCTATCAAAGAATACTCACCGACTCTATAAAGTCAGCGAGTTGTTGGAGTCTCTGCGAAGTTAAATCAACACAAACACGTTGTATTGCTATTCAGTCCCTTCAGTACGAACCATGATGACTGGAAACATGACATTAATAATGGAATACTAATAATCTCCAATGAAATCTATCACAGTATACGTTTCTTTTGTCAAGAAATATTCTACAGCACTAGAAGTCTAGTGATTTAAACAGTGCACGTCTTACACCACAACAAATCCACCGCCAGCTTGCATTATTACATTACTGTTCGAATGGATCACCCGCATTCTATTCAGCACACGGATACGTTCGAAACAGCTAAAAATGTGATTCATCGAATGAGATCACATACAGCCAGTTATTCACGGTCCAATGACAGTGTGGCTTGGCCGTGTATTGTATTTGCAGTACGTATTGACTACTGAGTAACAACCCCCGTGAAAGCATTACGCTCTGTAATAATGCGTTGGAAGAGTGAGTTTGTATTGTTTGAACTTGAGTCGCACTAGGACTGAATTGGGATGGGATTGACGCTATATTTCCTTTTTTGGACATCCTTTCAAGCGCAGATTATCTCACTCTTTGGATCACAGATGGATGCTAATTCCTTTTGCGTATCGTCGATGTTTGTATCAAATTCACATATTCCAGCATATCCTTGTTAGTAGTTTTTATGAAAATAAATGACCTTTTGTTGCTTCGTTAACAGTCACATTATTCTCGATCATGCAGTCTGTCTGTTTTTCAGTCATGATAAATCATGCACATGATGATGCAGGTCTATGAAATTTACATTTAAGCACAATTGCTGAGTTTTAAAACTGTTCCGTAATATATCTTCGTTATTTGGCTGTAATTGCAGTGAGAGTAAAGCTGTAGGCCCACCAGCGGCCGAGCGCTAAAATCGCTGAACACTGGTAGTTCGGTCCGAGGCTCGAATCCCGCTAACGGGCTGTCTGCAGGGGTGTTTTTGTGGTTTTCCCCATGTGTAACGTGTATACGAGCCAGTTTCCCTTAGAAAGCCCACGAAGGCATCCCTCCTCTTAGGCAGATAGCCCTCGAGGCTTTGCCATAATCACACACACAGAGTAAAGCTGTACCTAATGTAACTCGAACTACCATCATTCAGAGTTTTAGCTATTGAGACACTGCGAGTCTTTTACAAGGCATTGTTACATGATGCGGTTTAAGTGGGAAGTCAGTTTGTGAGATTTAGGGATAAGACTACCAAATTTGAATATCGTCAAATTAAAGTGAAAATGGATGAAGTGATAACTGTGAGGCAATAAGAGAAAAACTTCGAAAACTCAGAGCCATAAATCAAGAAATGTGTAGAGGTGTAGAACGAAAAATATTGTTTGCCTTTTCTCCCGGATTTCAATAATGAATTCCAGTGTGTATCAGCATCCACGGATAGCACCAAGGCATTGTCATGTGAAATGTATGCATTACCATAAGCTATTCATGTGAAATGTATGCATTACCATAAGCTAAAATGACTATAAACCACAAAGCAGAAAAACCAGTGCTTAACGGAAATTATAGGTTTTAAAATGTGATCGCAGCTGAATTAGAGAGGAGTAAAAATAAATGCATTATGTGGAGCTTCAGTCTCATTTTGGTAATCCGATGAACGCATATAAATGTGAAAAACGTCAGAACGAGCGCCACATGACGGCTTGTAGTAAGTAAAATGTTGAATTTGGTTAAACAGTAGATTGTTTTCTCTTGGAATAAATTGGGTCCTTTAGTTTTTTAGAAGAAAATGCGCCGCCCAAACGGTATCGTGATTAGCGTCGCTGACTGCCGACCCGGAGGGCCCGGGTTCGAATACCGAAGAAGGCATGGATGTTTGTAAATGTATAGTGTTGGTGCGGCATGGCGGTACTCTAAATATGCGGCGAACCAAAAGTACTGTCGTGGGGTTTGGTGGAAGGGGAGAAGGGTTGGAGACCCTCGAACCCGCCCCCCCCGGGATGGTCTCTATCAAAATTGGGGGCGGAACTGAGCTGTCACCTGAATGGTGCTCAAGGCTGTTGCCAACGGCAGGCGTCAACTAGCGCTCCTCGCCAGGAGGAATTTTCTGACTACGTCAGACAAGTGAGCATAAGCAACAACAACGGAAGCAAATACAGAGTTATGTTTGCCTAAACATCTTCGATAATACTATGCTGCCTAATTTCGGGAAACATTCGCTTGTGCCCATACGTTTAACCCTAAGGAATTGATGCCAAATTCTGACTGTAACTTTCTAGGAGCTTGTGGAAAATCTTTTTTTGAAGAGTAGAGACTATAATGGCAGTAAAAAGTGAGCCAATGAGTATATAGAATTTTGATTACATGTTTACCTTATCAAAAGTCTCAATAATGTTAGCAGTGTGTGAGTGGACACCTTCCTGGATGTGCGCCGGCATAACGGTGCCGCACTCTTATGCAAGTCGAACGCTGCTCGAAAAGACAGAAATCTCCATAACAGTGTTACGACATAAGGGAGTATATACAAGCTGATAATCAGATTCTTGCTTGAAACTGATCGTGGGGATCCTAATGTCATTCCGACGTTTTTTATAAAAGGTGCGCACACCCTTATGCAAGCCCTATTTTCGTTTCAATTACTGATTAATAAATTAAGCAGGAGGTGAAATAAATTTTATGAAAATGTATGAAGCGTTATGAAGATCTCGTTATGCCTTTTCGAACAGCGACCGACTTTCATAAGGGTGCGACACTGTTATGAAGGGGTTTCTATGTTAAGTATAGTGGATTCAGAATTATCCGCACTAAACAAGGCTAGCACCTATTTAGAAAGTAAAAAAAAGTTTGGATAATTTGCTTGCTATTTTCAGTAGCCTAAATACGTATTCATTGCAATGCATGCGAGTTATCTTTTTCGTTTGTCCTTTTTATTACAATAAAAATTCAGTAAATGGATAACAAAAATTTATTTCCGTTGAACAAAATGCAAAATATACTTATTTATTTAAATAAAGGCTATTTTTAATTATCTAAGCCCACAACGGATTTCTATTTCAGCTCAAATAAAACAATCAAATCAGTTTTGATGTAAGTAGACCCTAAAATTGAACGCATAATCTTGTTTTTATTTTTACGCTTATAAGCTAAGTAAAGAAATAATTTTATATTTGCTTAAAACAGAAAGCGTAATCTATTTCTAAACAGTTACAGTTGAAAAAGATTAAATTCAAAAAGATACAAATTGTTAAACAAAAAGCCCTTGTTTTAGCTAAGCAAATACTCCCGCGATGAAAAAGGTACAGTACGTTCATATGCAATGTATAACTGTTCTTTTTTTTTTTTTTTTTTTTTTTTTTTTTTTTTTTTTTTGTAAACTGCACATATGCCGAATGATATGTGATGACATATTACTGAACTAAATCGGTGTTTCTCAAAGTGCGCAATACCCAGGGGTGTTTGTGGGACCCCAAAAAATCCCCTGAAACTTTTACGGACTTACTACCGACATTTTGGAGTTTCGAGAAGGGGGGGGGAGAGAAATGAAAAATTACAATTATGAAGTATTGAATGACCTAATTATAAAAGTTCAAGGAATTACTTTTTTTGCAAAATTAATAACCATAAATTTTCAAACATATAAACTACTACATTTTATGTAATTATTTTAAATTACCTGAATTAATTCTTTAAAAAAAATTATCTAATTTCTGCTGCTTTTTTTTTTATTTTCTGATGTTTGTGGGCTTGTCTTTCTTTTGTGGTGAACTTCATAATTGCAGGAAGGTTGACTTTTATTTTCCTCATTTACAGTTGAAGAAATTTCCTCGAGAACTGCACATGCAGAGGTAGAAGCAGTTTGCTTTTCTGCTAATGTAGAAGGTTTTTTAGAGACTTTTATAGGTGACTCATCTGAAATATATGTTTTTAAGTTCTCTTGATATGTTTTCCAACTTCTGTTCATATTCAGTAAGAGATTTTTGTGAATTGGATCAGTCATTGGATTTTTTTAGCCATATTTTTCAGATGAGGTTTCTTTAGAAGCCATTAAATCATATGTAATAGTCTGCACTGCATCTAGGGAATCAATCTTAAGAGAGGTTCTATAGTCAGTGACAAGTATCATTCAACCATTAAGTTGAATGCACTTTCCACTAATGGGCCATGGAAGCAGCTAAGGCAGGCTTTGACCAATTTAGCCAATGTAGGATACTTATAACCATTTGTGAAATCATCTTTTAAATTAAAAACTTTAGACCAATATTTATCAATTGTACACTTGACTTGATTTCCACTTTCATCAGATGTGTAGAGCATTTCTTTGGTGATATCAATATCACTCTGGTATAACCTTATTTCAGCTTCTACTTTTGACTTTTCATTATCACTAAAAATATGGGACATAAAAGATGATAATTTTTCAAAAGCTAATATTGTACTGGTTTTACCTCTTAGCTTTGGATCTAATGCTGTAAAACTAATTAGATATGAAAGAGAAAAATTTTGCCATCAATTTATAAATACTGGAATGTATTAAATGAAGCATTGGTTTTTTTGTTTCAAATAATTTAATATATGTGTTGAACTCTGGTAATACTGCTGAATGTAATGCCATATGCAATAAAGTTTTGTTTTGCATAACAAATAACCCATTTAGTATTCTTTTTTTCCGAGCTAAAGCATCCTTTGTGAGTTGTTGGGAATGCAAGCAAGAATACACCCCTTCAACAATTTTTTTCTGAGCTGCAGAAATATTTCTTTTATTGTATACAGTTTCAACATAAGAAAAATAATCCCCTTTATCAGTTTTATCCAAGTAGTGAAAATAAAATGCAATAAGAGCATCCCACAGATCTTTGATTCTTTCTAAAACACATAAAATGTACACCCACCTATGGTCTGGTCTCTTCAAGGGCTTAAGTTTTTTAATGGCAAGGGATTCACAGATTTTGAAAAAAATTTCTCTTTTACTGCAGCTTTTCATATCAAAATAGATGTCATCAAACAAATCTTCTAAGTATCTATCAAAACATGAAGCAAATTTTTTTGCACAGTTATTAGCTGTGTGACATGTGTCACCATCAATATCTAATAAGTGGGGTGCTTTGTTTGATCGTAGTCTGGTTTCAACACCCTTTTTTTTTTTTTTCACGCATGGTGTTACATGAGTCCATTAATACACTAATTAAGTTTGCCCATGGAATATTATTATCTCCAATAGTATTAACAACTGCTTTAAAAACAGCTCCTGAATTGCAAGATTCCATCTTTAGAGATGCAAAATGATGAACTACAACTTCATTTTGATTGTTGTCATAAAACTGCACCAATATTGCCAGTATACTTTCTTGAGCATTGCTAGTACTTTCATCCAAATTTAGAGAAAATGGAGTCTCCTTTAAAGTTTTAATGATATTTTCCTTAATAGTTTTTGCGAGCCCATATTTCATCTTATAACATGCAGTAGTCCTGGACATTTCCAACGAGTTTAGTGCCGTCTGGTCGCGGCTCAACTGTTTGCAGAGTAAAATTAAATTGGGAGCTACATTGAAAGAAAGAGAATTCTCGGCGATAAACGAAGTTATTAATACCTCTTGGCGTGCTTATCTTGTCACTATATCCAATGGCCGAGCATCAGTCTCCAGTAAGTCATCAGTATTTTTTTAATTAGCATAATTACTTAAAGTCATTGAATGTCTAATGCACTTTGAATATTTTATGTGCGTCACAGTTTTAGAATGATTTGTGAAAGCCTTGAATCCTTCCCCACCATACTTCAGCAGTCCAGTGAGTTACAAAAAACACAATATGCTTGTCCAGCAACATTTATTTTCTTGCACCATGTGCCGATGGTAGCCCCATTACCATCTCTCCGTTCAATCCAATTCCACCTAAATGAATTCCGGACACCTTCTTCTAATTGTATAATATCACTATTTATATCGAGAAATTTCATAGTGAAATTCTCTTGCGTATATAAATAAAAAAATATTTCAATAAACGAAACGAAAAATTTACACGTGCATCAATAAATGAAATGAAAATTTTACACAGCGGAGAAAAAAAAGTTGAGAAGCGATCAATGACAAATAGCTAATACGGCGAAAAATCCCCCTTCTCTACTTATTGGCGCCACGCCAGGAGAGATAAGACCTTTGAACCCAGAGTCACGTGATCGCACATCTGGTCGAACGAAGTCTCTCTTTTTTTTTTTTTTTTTCTGCCGCGCCTACTTGCCGAAAAGAATCCAGAAGAGAATGTCCGAGAACCGGGGGAATGAGTCATAACTCGCAATAAGGAAAGAACAAAAAAGAAGTTTTTCCCCCCTTTTCATGCATTATCACTGCCTTTGGAGAAAGAAAGGGAAAGTTTTCACCACACACACTGACCTTGCGTTTTCTGCTTTCAAAGCAAACAAAATTACCCAGATCAAAATAAATAATTCATTATTATTCCTACTTCCTTTTGAACGACGATCCCCGGAATTTCCGGGTATCGAAGTTCAAAATCCCCGGAATTCCGGGGTTTTCCCGGAGCACAAACACCCCTGCAATACCGCCACATACTGGGCGTTGAAAGGGTCTAAGGGGACGACTAAAGCTCCGAATGATACTAGGGAAGGGGACGTCATATAATAAGCGGTGAGGGATAGTGTTTATATGACAGTATTCGAGTATTACCTTTTTAGGGGGGGAGATGTACTTATCTCGGTAGTTTTCGAGTATTACCTTTTAGAGATGCATCGCGAGCTGATTCAAAAAATCGATTCACTTTACTGAGCGGGTTAATGCTGATTCTCCAGAAAAGAGTTCTAGTTCTTTAACAGTTCAGTCGCAGGAAGGTCTTGTTGGAAGAGTGCAGGAAAGTTCGATTCCTATTTTAACTTAGGAAAGACCGATTATCGTCTCATGTTAAAAATAAGTTTAATTTTTATCATTTCTAACATTTTGAAATTTTTTAGTTTAGAATTTTATTGCTATTTCTGTGTAGAAAAAAATAATTTTGAGAATCTCATGATTGCAATCGAAATAAAACAGTGCACAGGGTTCGAAGTTTGATTGACTTAATTTTTCCAATCCCACTTCTCGTTTGATTATTTTTTTCTCGACTCTATCCTCGCTTGCCGTTATCAATCCCACTGCTTTTTCGTTTCTTTCCGCTCTTCGTTCTATCCTCGCTAAACGTTCCTGATTTACACTTAGTTCGCGATCTCTTTTATCAAGATTGTTGTTAGTGAGCAATGAATCATAAAAAAGAACCGATTCAGTTCAATGATCGAACAGTTCTGATCTGATCCCATTAGAGAGCGGTTTTGCCCATCTTTAATATCCTTCCAGGAAATATCCTTCACAGTTTTTATCTGCTATAGCAGACACTTATTTTGAATTACGAACTGAAGTGGTTTGAGAACGAATTGAGTTTTCTCAAATGAAGCTATAAAGCCTTTCAGACTCCCAAAAACATGTGTCAAAAATCCATCCAGATAAAAAGGTAGATATTTGCATTGTTTTCTTGCTCAAAAAGAAGTAAATCTTGCAAAATAAGCCTCAGTGGCAAATTTCATTTCAACAGCATCAAGCAAGAGGACGGTGGGTCTCGTATTTTTTATAATATTGTTTTATTTATTGCGAGAACAAGGAAACGGCACCTGTTGGAAAAGAACCGATTTTGCCAGCCATAAAGAGGTATTACTAGCATGATATACTATGAGTCACCAACCGAGATCATCAGAAAAATCCATTTGAGTGATGACCCAGTTCAAAGAAGACGAAATGCATGAAGCATTGAATTTCCATATAAAAACATCAAATTTTTCAATATGCATAACTGGTTGAGTCAACTTTTCTAGGGAATAAAGTTTTCTTGTTTGCATGCGTTTCGAAAGAATCAACAAATCTGTCAAGAGTTATTAATAGCCCAAACCTTACATACTAATATTAAAAGTAATAGTAATATCTCAAGTTATGAAACATTTTTTTAAAGCAGAACAAAACTACTTTGAAACAAATATTGTCAGTTACTGCTGATTGTCCTTCAGCAATAGCTGGATTTTACAATGATTTTACGGCATATTTGAAAGCAGAGGTGCAAGTGTATTGGCCCATACATTGTATTATTCACTAGTAACATCTGGTAGTGAAAAGTTTGAGAGAACGCTTAAACATTCACTAGTAACATCTGGTAGTGAAAAGTTTGAGAGAACGCTTAAACATTCACTTCATTTTTTCATCAGATCAATGAAAAAAATCTGAGATAATTCTTTGAATGCCAAATTATTTGGACAACTCTGTATTGAAAACCGTGAAGATTTTAATTTTTTGTTTCTTCATACGAAAGTTTGTTGGTTATAATAGGTAATTCGTTTAAGCCATTTTTCTTAAACTTTTCAATTTAATGCTGGAGTTTTTAAAAAATAAAGAGGCTGCTTAAGAGCAGACTTGATAAATTCAAAAACACGTATAACTAATCTGACAGATTTGATTAATAAATTCAATGAATCAAACTTTCAGCTCCTCGATGAAATTTTTGAGTTTATTGCAAAGCTTCAAACGTATAACAGAAACTTGGGAAGAATTTAGCCGCTTTAAAAATGTTTCAGGTGTAGAAAAACTGATGAAGGTATACTTGAATAATGCTAACATTTAGAAGCCCTGGAATGAAACTTCATGAAAAAATCGTACCCGATTAATATTTGGACCCATTTTACTGTTGTTTCAAAAATATCTCTGCACTTAAAAGAAGAATTTAATAAGCCAAGAGCAAATAAAGACAGGAAATGTAAATGTAGAACTAGATACCAATAATTTGGTCTACACAAGCAGATACCTGATAACCTGATTTATAGAATATGCTTCAGAGTTTTCTCATAGCAATTCCTTAGTCTAATTTATTTCAGTACAGTTACAGTTCTGAAAACTGTAACTATAGAAAATAAAAATAGCTGCAGATAACCAATCATAAATTTGTTAACGAGCCGATTATTTACAAACCGTCAGAATCCAGTTCATCTCAATTAAGCTTATTTTACTGCTAATTTAGTTCGTATTCTTACCCTATATAAAATTTAGTCAAAATTAACTGTGTGCAAATCACTCTCTGAAAATTTAGTTTATTTTAACTAACAATTTGGGTTTTGAATTGCATCATTATGTCATACCTTAACTTAGTTACGCAGCTCGTTTGCTCCAAATAGTTATACAGATTTTTGAGACGAGCGTAGGAGTAAAATTAGATTTTAACTGGAACCGTAGAAATTGTCAGAGGTTGTCTTTTGTATGAAGAGCGTGAGTCTAAACCTGTGCCTTGGTGTGGTGGACTAAGCGAGCGGCAACTCTGGATCCGCCAGAAATTAGCTGTTGGTAAATGTTGCTGTTTAGTCTTGCCCGGTGTAGCTGATTCCGGAGAAGTCCTGTCTAAAACGGTAAGCTGTTGAAAGTTTAGTAATGTTAAAATTAGATGGAAGTGTGGTTCCTCCTAGAGAAAAACTCAGTTGGGAATTTTTATCATCAACTTAATGTTTAATCAA
Source organism: Stegodyphus dumicola (assembly GCF_044657685.1). Taxonomy (NCBI): domain Eukaryota; kingdom Metazoa; phylum Arthropoda; class Arachnida; order Araneae; family Eresidae; genus Stegodyphus; species Stegodyphus dumicola. The sequence goes on from NC_140780.1 coordinate 192,375,403, forward strand.
GCAGACTGTCACTTGTATCTTTTACGTTAATTCTCAAAAAGACAATTATTTTTTTAAAAAATGAGTTGAAATTTTTTGCGCTCTTGTCTGCATGAACCTGAAATTTCACGTCCATCACGATAAGAAAATGTATTGGCAACTTAGAATCTACAGAGGAGCTAGCTTGTAAAATTACCAGCCCAAGCACGCTCAAATCTAACATTAGATGTCATAACTCACCTTATAGTGTTTTACTTTAATTTCTTACTTTGTAGAATGCATAGATGCGATTCCCAAGGAAACGCTGAGCATTCACCTTTTTCCTAAAAGTGGACGATAGGCCAAAAAAAACTTTAAAAAATAAATCTGAAAGTCTTCAGATTTTACATTATGCCCGAAGGGGAGTTTTTTTAACCTTTTGTGTGCTATCTTTATTTATTAAATATCATGTTCTTCGCACTTAAAACATAAAATTCAGTTCAACAGCAGTATAGCAAAATAATTTTTAAATGAGCACGTCTTTAGAATTTCCGATACACAGCGTCGCGCGCTGGAGATAAAAATATTTTGTTTTCGTACAGTGTTGCCATTCCTCGCTTTGAAATCGTTGAGTTTCTTAATCAAAAATTCTTTAATGTCTGACCAAATATGAAACAGATAATAAAACAAATTCTAAAAAAGGGCTTCCAGATGTCCATATTCGGTGGAGATTACGTTATTCAAAATTTGATGGCTCTAGGTACCGTTGTTTTATCACAATTCCTTCCTTCGAAATTAATAGCCCTTCCGGGCTAATGCCTTTGGGCTAAAAAAAAACAGAGCGAAACATTGAAAGGAATTTATATGAATGTGTATGGCATGTTTTCTTTCATGAGGCTACAGCAAAGCCTCGAGGGCTATCTGCTTAAGGGAAGATATGCCTTCGTGGAGGACTATCTAAAGGAAAGTGGCTCGTATACACGTTACACATGGGAAAAAGCATGAAAATGCCTGTTCGCGGAAGTCGAACCTCGTACCGAATTACCAGTGTTCAGAGATTTTACCGCTAGGCCGCTGATGAGCTTGTGTATGGCATGTTCATTAGCTTCTAAATGTTTTTTATTGTAATACAATAAACGTTTCACATGTATTCATCTAAATTAATTTAATAGCATTTTGAATATTGTACTCATTTCTCTTTGTATTATGTATTCTTTAAAAAAATAAACGGCAATATAAAATGCTTCGAAACAAGAACAAACGATCCGAATATTTGGAGTTCTTTTATATTTAAAACGAGATGACGCATTTAAATATTGTAAAATTAGGCATGAAATAAGTGTAACCAGTAGGAGAACGAAGTTTCCAGAGCTTGCTATAGTAGTTAGTATGTTTTTAATTTCGTTATAACACTTCTTTAGTCCTACCTGCTATTATAAAAGAAGTTTACTTAGACATAATAAAAATGTTTGCCATTCACCAAATTTCTCATTTCTATCCAATTGTCGTTTGGTTGCGATATGTATAACAATGTGCTGTGCGATTCATCGAGATAAGGTAACACGGGGCTATATAATCAAGAACTTCCCAGATAAATTTGTTGGTATGGTCCAGTCTCATGGCCGGTATAAGGATACCAAAAATATCCTTGTTAAAGGAACCAGTAAATAAGCAATTGGAATCGGCTTTGCTTGTTATTGGTTTCTTTAACATGTAGCATTTTCTTCAGCATTTTCTAAGTATTTATTTCTTTGGTGTGTTCTTTTGTGACATAAGGATAATCTGCTTTCTTGAGAGGATATGTCAAAGGCAATCGTAGTCGACAAACATTGCAGGGTTTAAAACACGAATAAAATAGGCAACTGAGGCTGTTTAGCTATCAATTTTAGTGCGTATTTGGGCTGAAACTGAGCATAGGTTAAATATGCCTCAAAACATATTTTACACATTATTGTTTAGTAATTGTATAGCACAAATCTTTAATTAGTGTAAAAAATATCTTTAAATTTCTATCATTTATACCTTTTCCACAATTAATTTTTAAAATGTGTCGAGGACTTTTAGAACACCGTATATATCTTTATGTTTTAAAGACATTATAGCTTTTCACGTGGCAAATGGGAAAAGGAAAATTTTTCATTTCCCATAACATTTTTTTCACATTTAAAGGAAAAAAGGAATAAAGAATATTTACCTGTTCTTGTAATCTATGTAGTGTTCAGTCAGTAATGTATTTGCATGTGCAGAAGATACGAATTCACTGTTTTCTCTACTTCTGGACTTGTGTTCAGAATCTGAGGAATTATGATCACTGCTGCAGCTCCAGTTGCCACTCGACGATTGGTCTTCCGATCTGTTATCATCATGTTGCCTCATTTCTACAGCAACGCTCATAGCAGCAGATACTGTAGAAATTGGAATATTGCTCTTTGATTTCTTCTTATTTGAAAAAGACACTTTAGGTGCACAGTCAGAGTTTTTATTCAGATCTAATTTTATCCCTCCATTTTTATCACAGGTTGTTTTGCTCTGTTGATGAGATCCATTGCACATCTTAACTGTATTAAGGTAATTCGAATCTTCAAAACAATTACTATCTGACGAATTATTATTTTTCTCATCATGTCCATTTTTCTTAACTGAATCATTTTCATTTTGTATTTCTGGACTGCAGTCAATTTCATTCTTATCTGATATTGTTTGAAACGATTTTATCGTATTATTCCGCCCTGAATGATGTTTTTCATCATTTATGATATTGTGAAGAACTTCTTTAATTTCTTTCGTATCACCTTCTGTTACTGTATTTCTTCTTTTATCTTTCTTCTTCTTTCTTTTTATCAAGAAATCTACCTAAATATTAAAATATAGGAACATTGTTATTCTACATCCAATAAAAGTACCTTTAAACAATTATTTAAATGCTCAATATTTTTTATTTAAAATGGCATAACTTGTTTGTTATGTTATTAAAGTTGCATATATGAATTACAGGTTCTTCAAACGTGAAATTTAGTTTCGAGTTTTCTTGGTCGACATTTTCTTCCATTTAAATACAAATGTATTACTGTAACATGAAACAATTATAACAAGTACAATAACTATACCAAGTACATTAGTGGCATACTTTATTAATAAGGGCTTATAAATGAGTCGAAAAGCATTTAATTATTGTATACTAAAAATATTTCTTAATTATGGTATGTTCAACTAAGAATATTTTATTCTTATGAGCAAAATGCACAGAATTGCAAAGTAAAAAATAAAAAATTTCTTTTGATATGTAGGTACTGATGACGACAAATTAGACAGAAGTGTTCGAAGACAGAAATTTTCTGAAGGTAAATGTTTCATATCTATGCTAAAAGAGAAAAAAACTACAAAACATCTTACGCATCCAGTCCATGCTTGCTGGCAGTCGAAATTACTTTTGTTAGAATTTTATCTATCCAGCTATATTGGCAAAAGCCTCTCCAAAATGATAATTCAGAAATTAATATTAACTAAACTTTTAACAATAAATTAAGAAACTTTACTCCAGGTGGCCATCTGTCGTAGTAGTTAACACATTCAGCCAGTAGTTAATGTTTGGAGTCGATTCCCAGAGACTGCACTTCTGAATCTTCACTCGCAGAAAACTTTAACGCTTAACGACTTTACAGTGGTGTCCGAACTAAAACCTGACGGTTCATAATCCTACACCCTCTTAATTTGTTCAACTAGGTCTTGCCTCCTTCTCCAGTCCCAGGTAATGTATAAGTATCGCAGTCTTCCCTTCCCTTTCCCCCGCCTGTGTGTGGAAGATTCAAGGAATTAAGACTTCTCTCCCGTGTTTCCTGTGGTATCCTGTTTAGGACATTTGGCTTTCATCTAAAAGGATTGATGACATCATGGTTGATTCTAAAACAGATAGATATTTCACACAAATTAGGGTTCTGGATCGGACCGTCTGCTATTGACTTTCTGAGTGAATCTGCTAATTATTTCTCATAACAATCTTTTGTGACATCTTATTTTTCTAGATGATTAACTTGCATTAAATGCGAATTTATTTTTAACAGTTTCTTCTACTGTAGATGAAATGAATGATCTGGGGGGGGCATATTTTATTAAAAGTTTCAAAGCCTACTCCTTCTGGACACTGTCGTAGAGGCTTTCTTTTCTAACTCGAGAATAATTTTCTGCGCTAACTGGTAGACTTCTTTTGTTAATAGGTCTAAATACAATTCCGTTTATCCGCTTGAGAACGCTTCTCTGCGGAATGAAAGTAATGAGAGTTAGAACAAAACTCAACAGTGACGGATGCTTTTTTTATTTTAACTCTAATAATTGGTTTGTTACGATATATTTAAATTAATTTTTGTAGTTTACCTACAAAAATGTTAGTTGATAATTTTCAAATGCTTTTATGTTTTGGCATATAATGCAGTTCTGAAGCGTAATATTCATACACATGCCTCGGCATATAATGCAGTTCTGAAGCGTAATATATGTGTAATATGTGAAAATAATAAAACGTATTATTTTCACACATTACTCATAATAAGTAAAAAAATAGATAGTTTATCCATACTTAGGCTCTTCCACTATATTTAGTAAACAAGTATTGTTTAGAGGTTCATTTTAATTTAAGAGAAATTCCAGGCTACCGTTATGAAATAAGGTATATTCAAAATAAATAACCTCAAATCGTGGAATGATAACTATTGTAGATTTCTAATAAATATTAGGTTGTTTCAGAAGAAATGGTCATTTTTAAAGTTGATAAGAAAAGAAAATGAAAATAATACCTGATTCCTTAAAACATTCTCCAGCAGCATCAATGCATTGTTGCCGATGTGTGGCAAAGTCATTTATACCATGTTTGTAAAAACCAGTGTCTCAGGAAGTGGCAAGTTCTCGACTGTGCGATAGGATCGATGCATTTTTGGCAAAGCATTTCTTGGAAAAAATGTGCCTAAGTCCCCGGAAAAAAAAACATAATCTGCTGGGTAAGGAGAGTATAGAACATGGTGCAGAATTTTGTATCTTAAGTTGTTGATTTGCTTGACACTGCTGTATGTGGTCAAGCTTTATCTTTAAACAATACGACTCCACGTATAGTCACAAATGCTGGTTGCTTCCATCACGGTTTGTTATGCATTTGTCACATATATATGCGATACTGAGATGCTTTTATCATTTCCCTTCATGGAAGGAATGGATATTGAATAACATCAGCAGAAGTTCACAATAAAATAAACAAAACCTTTTGATGCAAAAAAATCTTTGGAGCCCTTCCTGTTGCATCTTTCTCTCCCAGTCACTGCGACGAATGTGTACACGATTGTCGTAGAATATCCACAGTCATAATTCTTGCAGGAAACTTTTCTCTGCCGTTCTTATGATAGAAGAGCACACTTCCAAACGCCGTGTGTTGTTTTCTTCAGGGATTTCGTAAGGCACCCATTTATTATGTTTCTTTAATTTTCCTGTTTTTGCCAAGTGCCTTGAAACGGTTCAAAAGTGTACATTTATTATCTGAGAGATCTCTTGTACTGGTTGTTGTGGATGTGATGCGATTAAATCCATAAGTTCATTCAGATCAATAAAGGAAAGACGATGACCAAGCGTTTCTTTTGTAGCCTCGAATCTTCTGAGCAAAATTTTGCAGACGAACGAAGGGTGGATTTCTCACAAGTTGCTCTTCCACCAAATACTTTATTGGTAATTTTTACTGCAGCTGCTGCAGAATTTTCGATAAGTTATAAAATCAGACAGTCATAAAGTCACAGAAAACTGAACTCACTGGGCTACATGGCTTGATCTGATGCCGAAAGTATTCAGTCGTTGAAAGAAACAAAACAACTATATTTGCATCACCGACATAAAAATTTGAGTATTCTTAAGTGCTTGCGTTCTTCTGCAACCAGTGAAAAATCTGACCTCATTCAACCGCAGTTTCATTTGCAAGAGAAATTCGATATCAACAACATTAACAAAGAAGACATCATTGTTCTCCTTTTTCATCTTGTAGGCTTTTGACGACATTAAAAGGAATAATATGCTTTAAAGACTATAAAAATTTGAAGGTTTAGGTCTGTAGCCTGGAAGAGGAAAAAGTACCCTGATTTTTTATTGAATCAAATCTTTAATATAAAAAGCATAGCAACTTCTGCCCTAGTAATATTAAAGATTGCAAACAGAATATTTTTTTATAAAAAATACACTAATAAAATACAGCATTATTATGGCCAAGTTTGATGAAAATAGTAGTAAGAATAATTAGGTCTGTACATGACATATAAGTGAAATCAGCTATTTTTATATGATAGATGAATTTTTCGATCTGAGTTGTATATTTGTGTCATGCCGCCTTTCAGAACTTAATCCTTAGTTTCTGTACAGTATGAAAGATAGTATTATTAATTTGAGGATTTTTATCCCGGCAACCGACTACGACTGGGCTTATACTGTATAACACTAGTTTCCTCATTTTTAAACGTATGTTCATACTTATAACACACTCCTTCTATCCTGATTATAAAGATTTTATAGATTAAAAACGTTTCATTTGCCTTTCTTCAATTCTGGTTATATAAAGGGATAATAACTAATCCTTTGGCAGAACTGTTCGTAAATTTGCATGAAATTAAAAAAAAAAAAAATACAGGAAAATTTAATTTGTTTTTTAAAAATGATGTTTCACGAAAATAATCAGAAATTTGCTTCTCTGGGAAACTATAAATTTTATGTTCTATAGAAGGGATATTTAGTACTGAGCCACAATGTTACTTTTAGGAAATGACAAGAAAATGCTGTCGAAAATATCACAAGATATATATATATATGAGAATTTTATTTAGAAATTCATACAGGTTAGAAACTTGCTTCTGATTTTTCTGATCGATTTAAAAAAGACTTAAAGATATCTTTCTTTATGTCATCTTTTCATCTTAATCGTTAAATCAGAAAAATTTATAAGAATGTGTTAACAAGAATTTCTATTTTACTTACAGTTTTCAGATTCAAAATTCTTTAAGGAGTTACATAATTTGATTTTAGCAATATTTATTCTATTAACAATATTTATTCTGTTTAGTAGTGTTTATTATGCTAACTATTATTGTACTGGACTTCTTTTTCTTTTATAGCTGAAGCTCAAATATATTCCTTTCGCTGCTAATATGTTAATTTAGGCAAAGAAAATGCAGTGTAAAAGTGCTTACATGAATAAGTGATCTTCGAAAGCTGGCCATCCTGCTAAATGGTTGACCACTCACGTCGATGGGTATAACATTTGACGGAACTTTCACTGCAGATGACATTAGCGTGGAATCCAGATCACTGCTATTGATGCTGTTTTGAGACTTATGAAGATTCGAAATCTGAAAATTAAATATACAAAGATTATTTCTTAGAAAAATAAAGTCGCGTAATTCTTTATTTGTAACTTCAAATTAAAATTTATTAAGGATGTTTCTTAGAAATCAAAGATACACAACTGTTTATTTGTTTTAAAAATAGAATCATGGAATGAAAAGTACTTTCTTCTGTCGCCGAAATGTTTTACCAGCTTAATGAAATTGTAATATCAAAGGCTGTTATCATATCAGAACTGCAAAGTTAAAGGCATTGAAACCTTTATTTTTTATGACTAAAATATATATGAAAAACTATTTACAATAAATCATTAAAGAAACATCATTGTCACACTATTCGATTCTCACTTTTACACCCAGCTCCCAGGAACTGCTTTCTAAAAAAATCTCCATTGTTCGGTACGCTGATACGTTCGGAAGACTGATGGAAATATAAAACTGTATGATTTCTCAATGGCCTGGGCTAGACGTGTCACCGATTTCGGGGGAATCCTCGACATAAATCTTACATGCAATCTGTTCGTAAAGCTAAACTTTTCTTCTCAATTGCCCAGAATGGTGTATAATTCTAGACAACAAGTTACACATTTACAAAAAAGAAAAAAAAAAAAAAATATTGCATCCCATGCTCACTTGTGCCTGCCCAGTTTGAGCATACCCTTACAAAACTAATCGGAAGCAACTTCAAACTGTGTTAAATTGCATCCTAAGACAAATTCCCTGCTCCGCGTGGTATGTCAGTAATAATGTAATCTATGAAGAATCGGACATACCTCAATTTCGTTTCCACAACCTGGCACATAATTTCCATTTGAATCAGGAACTCAAACAATAATATCATTCCTTTCCGTAATTAGAATTCTGGTAACTATGTGAAGCGTCCAGTGGCCATCTTAAGCAAATTTGTAAATAACCCATTATGTTTCTGTATCTTGTTCCCTGCACCATACAAATTCTGTACCATTTCATAGCTTGGTGTTCTGTGAATGTTGCCTTAAATTGTTCCACTTGCTTGTATAACACCTACATGCTTTTACACCCAGTTTTAAGAACACTTAAAGAACTTTTAGCAGTAATGTCATGTCATGTCATCAGCTTATCACCGTCTGTTAAATTTTATGCGGGGACCATTGCTTATTTTTCGTTGAATTCTCAAGTAACTTCTTATCATCAACAATAATGAAAGTATAATATAAGGAGTTACTTGAGAATCCTCATTATTCTCAAGTAAGTCCTTTTCATTACTACAACATCAATCTCCTTATCCCGAATAGCCTTTTAGGGGCCAACGAAATAGTGTATGGGCTGAAGCAGTTATTTGGGTCATACAATATTTCGTAATAATCAGTTAATTTTGATGGAGGTTGGACGTCGATTCTGAGCCCTTCGACGGTAATACCACTTCTACTTTCGATACGCAGTGATTCGTCTCTGATTTCCCAGGGGCTATGGGAACATTTCTGAACGTTCACCAAGTGGACTTTGCTGGAACCTCATGGAAAGTCTAAACCTAACTGCTCACATGTGTGTAGAACACATTAAAATTCGCTGTCTTTACAATACGATACATATATATTCTTTGTGCCACCATCAAGTGTGTTTTGCAGTCACAAAAGCACTTCAAATATCGCCTCAATAGTCCTTCCAGTGAGTGCTGTTGTAATTAGATTGCATTCATTCATAATAAAATTTAGCTTTCTTTCGAATATATAAAACCAATCAAAAGAGAGGAGGGGGGAAAACTTGAGAGATTTTCTAAAGGAGAAAGTGAGTGAGTTATTCTTCATCAGGAATAAAAATTATTCTCGCAGGAGTTCACTGATCCTAAAATCATAAAATAATGTAAATTATAGTTAGCATAATTTATTGGATAGATGAGAAAACCACATTTATCAGGTCTATAAAAGTATTTGGATAGTGAGTACTAAAACTATTAACCAAAATGAATAGATTGTGGTAAATGTGAAAGGTGGGAAGAAAATTTAATTAATTATTTTAACATTCTAGGATAATTTTAGTACGGGCAAAATATGTCGAGAGATCAGGAATGAATAGCAATAACTGATTTATTAGATTCCTTAATTATCCAAATGTTTTTATTCACCTTTATTATCTTAAACATGTTTTTTTTTTTTTTCTTTTCAAAAGATATCTCTTGAGGTATTTGTATGATAGTCGATTTAGTCCGCCGACGCAGAATAATAATTTTTTGCTCCTGATAAGCAGCGACTAAAGCGTTCTCTCTGTTCTTTCCAGCTTTATATAAAACTTTTATCTTATGAACGTCAGTCAAAGGAAGTTTGCTGTTTAAAGTTGCCCATATATCTTTCCGACTTATTATACTACTGTTTTAATGATTGTTTTCTCTTCAATGGAATGAGAAAATTTTCTTCTTTTTCTAACTACACGTAAAAGGGCAGTTGACCGTTAACATTGTTCCACTGAGAATAAACATAATTAATTGTAACTTCTTTCAGCTTTCGCTTTCTTTCTGTTCATAATTCCTCTTCCCCATTTACATGAAGCACAATGTTTAAATACCCAGTTTTTGCACTGAAAAACAGAGAAAGCAATTTTTTTAAGAAGTTAAACACTGCAGAATTATGTTGAAAGGAATACTGCAGTGAAAAATAGCTTTGAAAGCGCACTAATCAACAAATGCCTAATGAAAATATTTAAATTTCGTAATCGGCAAATATTTAATAAATTTAAAACATAACTAATAATTAATAAACGAACAAATTTATTCAAACCAGTAAATTTTGACAAATATAAATATGTATTTAAAGAAGTTTAAGCTAATAAATTGCTTATCTTATTTTTTACGTAAATTTTAAGCCAGGCGAAGTTTTTTAGCTTAGCAAAGACGAAAAGAATAGAAGACTTTAAATACGCCCCCTTAAGAGCAGCTGAACATCTGTCGTAACTGCCCCCTGCATACACCCCCTTCTCGTGCCATCCGTGAGGGATCAGAAGGAAGAGAGGCCTTCTTACCTTGAGGGGTTGGCAGTATATGTGCGTTATCGTTGAGCTGGAACTGGAAACAGCGTCAGGTTCACCATCTGCTTCAGGTGCTACCTTGTTTGAGGGAATGAACGCGGGGGGTGATGGTCCATGGGCCAAATGACGCAGTCGTTCGACGGCTGTAGGTCGAGGAAACGTGAAGAATATGGAAGAATTATTAGCCTCCTTCTCATGACAGCTCACGTAGTTGTGGTGCTCCAGCTGATTGCCGGATAATGTAGAAACAGCTATAGAAAGAAAGAAGAATTATTATAAATTCAATTGCAAAGAAACGATATGTATATTGATCTGAAGAAAAAATGTAAATTGAGCAAGGATAAAATTTTGCGCTTTCACTACTTGGATACTTTGCGAGCAGGGAGTACATGAAAGGGAGAAAAAATTTAAATTCTTTGTCTTGAATTAAAGTTGCGCTCTTTGAAAATAATTTTAAAAGGCTCGTGATCTTGTTGATAAAGAGAAAGTACTGAACAGTGTAAAAGGAAAGAGAATGATTTTTAACTGAAGTAATAATAAGGGAAAACTGAAATTAAATAAGTTACTTCCCATTTGTAATATATTTGTAAAATGCCAAAAATAAGACTTTTTTTTTTTTTTTTTTTTTTTTTTTTTTTTTTTTTTTTTTTACGAAATAAATTATAATATCGAAGGAATCTTAGTGTTTGTAAATGATATCCCCCCACCTATGGCCGAGTTGTTAAGACAGTGAAAGTAGAAATTAGTTCTACTACCGAGGTTAAGAATACTTACCGCTGAATACTTACTTACCGCTGAATATTATGACTTCGACCAGGGTTCGATCCCAGGCAAACGATTTGGCTGCAAAATTGATTTTTCTAATTTTCCCCATGCGTAATACAAACTAACCCTTCTCCCTTACAAAGTCGTTCGCCAATTTGTCCACCAGCGGCCGAGCTGTAAAGTCGCTAAACACTGGTAGTTCCCCCGGGATTCGGATCCCAGCGAACGGGTTGGCTGCAAAGACGTTTTCGCTGTCCCCCCCATGTGTAACTTATAGACTAGCCAATTTCCCTTCGAAAGTCCTCCACGAAGGCATTCCTTCCCTTAGGCAGATAGCCTTCGAATGCTTTGTCATAATCAAAATACACCAAATCTTCGCGAAGGCATCCATCCCCTTAGGCAGATAGACCGCTTGTGCTTTACCATATTTCAGTAACCGTGTAAACTGTACTTACCTTCTGCTGACGAAAGATAAACTTGCTGGATACAGCTTACTGATCAGATAATTTCTAACTTCTAAAATATACTAAGCATTGCGAGCCGCGTGTTGTGCAACCACACCGCTTTGATACTCCATGCTTGTGAGTTTTACTTTGTTGTAAATCCCTCACTATGACCTTTTCTAAATTTCATGCTGAAAGAAGTCTTTAATTTTAAAACAAAGTGTAAATTTTTATGTTCTAGTTACGGAATATATTGAAATGTTACGCAAATGATAAAAATGGCGTTAAGCGCCCGGGTGCCTGGGTAAGAGACCCTACCCCAAATCGAGTATAATTGAACTTGCGAATTATTACTAATGAATAACTTACACAGTAATCAAGCGATGAGTTTAGAATGTTAAGAGATTGCACAATGTTCATAATAGTTTTTTCTGTTAAATAAAAGCTGCTCGAGCTGGTGAAGTGATTGGCAAATGGTGAAAAGCACAAACAAAAATTGCTGTCCTGCGCATTGAACCGATGTAAGGATCTGAAAAGGAGGAGGATTTAAGAGGAGTTCTGATTCAAGAGAGGAAAAATCAGGGATAAATAGAAAGGGTTAGTTCATTCCTTTGTTTTTAAATTGTCTGTTGTAAAGTATCATTTATGTAATATAGCTTTTTGCGCTGTAGCAAAGTGCCGTAACACTTACAGAAATACGAAAGGAAGAGATATTGTAGTTCATGCTTTCCCAAAGGACAGTTTGCTTTTGACGAAAGAATGGATTCATAAATGTCAAAGACAAGATTCTATCAATGTGAAGAGCGGAAGAATTCGCAGCGAACATTTTCTATGCAGTGTTTATGAAGATGATATGAAAAATCGCTTATGTGGATAGCCACAAAAGAAATGCAATGTTTGTTGAAATGCAATGCTGTGCCGAATGTAAATTTTTCGTCTGCAGTAAGCGAAATAACATTAAGAAATTGGAGACATTTGAAAAGAAAACTAATGAAGAGTGCTTTTGAAAGATTGAGGCCGAAAACGAAATTCATGATGACAATAATAACTCGAATGTGAATGATTTTTCAATGAAACCCATAAAAGACAGTGTAAATATCCCTGAATGTTCTAAGTGTAAGGAATGCATTGATAATTTGAAGAACAAAATAATATCCTTAGAAAATTGTATTAAAATATTGAAAAATAGAGAAAATTTAAAATGTTTGCTCGGAGACAAAGAAGGTGGAAGACATCTAGAAAGATATTTGTATCAGAACTTCAGAAATTAAAATCTCAAATAGCGAAATTTAGAAAAAGAAAAACAGCACAGATCGGAGAATTTGGAAACACATCTAAAGCGTATTTTTACACAGACGCAAATTGACATAAAAAGACCTGCCTCCTTAAGTCTCACTTTTGAAAAATTAAATAATTGTTTTAGGTACTGTGAGTAAAACTCTTTTGCCAAAATTGGAATAACACTCTCACATATATTTATTTAAATGTAATATAGATGTAAGTGTAAGTTACAAAATTATTTAAAAAATACATATTATATTGAATCGGAAAAGAAATATGCCATTGTAAAATTTAAAATTAAGCAAAAAAATCAACCTTAAATTAGCAGAAATTTTGCCACATATGTCATATACATGTTTAAAACTATGTAATCTAAGGTTGTTTTTTGATTAATTTTAAATAACTGTTATTAAAGTTATCTTAGAAGCAGTATAAGAATTCTCTTAGTTAGCATGCAGATAAAGAAATGATTATAAATAAACGCGCATTAAAAAACAAGAAAAAGAAACTTTATGTTAAAAGAATAGCGCATTTTATCTATTATTTTAAAATTGAGCAAGTATTATTAAATTTTTAATGCTCAGTGTAAAATGCATACAGCAGTAACATTGTCTCTTCCAAACTATAGCTATCTTTCACACACAGCTCATTTTAAACGCTGGTTCTTCAAATTTAAAACTCTAATTTCTGTAATGTGAATTGCATCTCCGCGCTCAGTGTCAGCATGACTACATTATCACTTCTCACTTACTGCTTCAGGGTTCTCTATGAGCTAGCCCTTCTCTTCTAAGTCCTGGGGAAAATGCTCTAATCTAATTTTTTCTTACGCAAAGACTAAAAGTTTCTACTTGCTCTTAGTCTTCGACTTACCTGCATAATTAATCTACTTTTAAACTGAAACTAACAAAATTAAATTATTTTCCTTATTTTTTTATTTTACGATTTATGTTTCTTAAAAGATTCCATAGATTTCTAACACATTTTTTTCAGGCATGATATTACATTATTCAGGCATGATTTATTATAAATACAGAAACACTAACTTATCCATTAAAATACAGGAAGCCTAGCACTCGCTAACAGCGATTCATAAAAATATTCTTATCTCTTTTTTTTTTTTTTTTTTTTTTTTTTTTTTACATTCATAACTTTCTAGCTTCTTTATGACTTCAGTTAAAAATATGCATCGAAATGCGTAGTTATCTATTTTACACATAAAAGTATTTTAACGTCGATATGATAAAGCAGTAATAAAAGGTGTCCGTGATAAGGTAGCGATAAATAAAAGTATCCATTTTGTTTTAATTTCCTAGAGGAAAAAACAGAAAAATCTTTTGAGATATTTATCAAATTATCATCGAATCAATTGAGAAATTATCATCAAGTAGAAGTTTAGCCGCCATCTATACATTTACAAAATTCCGTTTAAGTACTCTACCTAGGTTTAAACGCAACTTCTTTTTTAGTGCTTTCGTATCACAACCTGAATATTTAAAGAAATCTGTGAGTATTATAATTATAATAGCAACTAGTAATCCTGCAAAAAGTGAAACTTTCGAAACTCCCCGGGACGTTGTGAAGTTTCGAAGAACGTGCACTAAGCTTCAACAAATGTAAAAACTTTTGCTAATAAAAGTAAATTGTTCGTATGTAAAGAAGGAATTGTAAAAAACAAAAAAAAATCTTTCTTCAAATACTCAAATTCTTATCAATATTACTTTGTTAGTAACTAATAATAAATGAGTAGCAAATTGGTGTAAGGGGGGACATTCACCTGAGTTATAAAAATTAAAAACTCAGATAAAATTCATGGCATAAACTATATAAATTACAAACTAATTATTTTTAATCTGAGCTCAAGCTATTTCTTAATGGACTGAAAGAATAGGTTTTCACTACGCTTCAGTTGTCGGCCATAAACAATTCGCTTTGCCCTCAGGTTATTTATTGAAGTAACAATAGCATTAACCACAGTTCTGTCCTTGAATACTTTCACACCACATAACAGCGACAAAAGAAGGGGCAATTCATCGTGCATGTCCTAAGGTCACACAAAAAATGAGTTTGTTTTTATGCTGTTAGTTGCATTGTTTTGGATTATCTTCTTTTTAAACTAAAATAAACCATCGGGGCTATAAGAAAGCTCTAAATTCTAAATTTTAATGTTCTCTGTTGATATAAAGAGAAATGAGAAAATTCGCTAAATCTTCTGATCTACGGTTTACATTTGTAACACTAATTTTAAATTGCTAATACATTTTTCTCTTGTTCAGCTCTGTTCTGTTACTTTTGATCTTGTATAGTAAACACTTAAATTATTAGCAATATTACTTTGCTAACAACTTGAGTCGTTACAGAAATTCATTTAAAATGGCTGAGAGGGAAAGAGAACCGTTGCCCAAAGGGTTATAGCTAAATATTAATCTGTAATTTAGTTTCAGCGTAGGTGAGCTCAGATCAATGTCAACAGTGAGTTTTGTAAATTAGTTTCAGCATAGGTGAGCTCAGATCAGTCTCAACAGTGAGTTTTGAAGTAATCCAGAGTATGCTGCTGTCTTAGTAGGTGGCTAAAAAAGTAACTGTGTGGCGTCGTTAATTATATTTTATAGAGAGATCTGGGTGAGAGAACTTAAGAAGTATCTGTTACGCTTCTAACAAATAGCAAGTACAATTGTTTTTTGTTACTTCATTGCCAGGAGAAGGTCATTCTAGCTTCATTGCTAGAGTTGAATTATTATTATTATGAGGTTGACTTCATTGCCAGGTTTTAATTATTATCATTGTTTTGGTTTGTCTCAACAAATCGAAATCTTTAACAACTATTATTGGCTGTGTCCATTCTTATGTTATGCTAATTTCTTAATATTTACATGTTTAGTTTGTTTGCTGAGTCGATTATGGCAAAATACACGAAAGCCATCTCAGAGAAAGGAGGCTTTCTACAAGAAACTAGCTAGTATTAAAAGTTACGTATAGAAGCTGCTAATTTCTATACGGCTGGATTCGCAATAAAAAATTGCAGTTATGCGGATTTAGTAATGCCGCTGCATTACTAAAGTCAGAAATTGGAATACCAGTAAAAATATAAATTAATTTTAAAAAACTATCCCATTATAAACAGCGGTCCCATTTATTATGCTATAATTTCTATAACATAACAAAATGGATTCCAAATATAACTAGATACTGTTAAGCAATACTGCAAGCTTTTCCAAATAAATGGGTAACTTGTATTATGACATAGAAATATAGAAATCAGGTTACGATATTAAGCCGGCTACTAGAGAGTAAATCTATAATCTACTTCAGCTCTCAGTATCAAACACATATCGATGCATATTGTGTATTCTTAAGCAGAAACTTCCTTCTATATTTCATATGTGCATAGTTTGTATTTCAAGGAATAAATCATTTGGTAACATTTATAAGAACCTAAAGAGCTCTATTAGTTACTAGCGAGTCAGACAATCAAGCATTGTACCGGTTTTTAAATATCATGAATAATGTAAACAGCTGCACGTTTCTTTTATTGATAACCCCCCTTTTTTAAGAACGATTCTGTCGTCAGTTATCCTTGAAGAAATTAGCCTCGGTTTTTAGGACGATATCTGCATAAATATCACGTTCACATGCCCTTCCGCAAGGTCTCAAGTGAATGAGCATTGCATTAAGAGTGAAAAAATTAGGAGCCCAGTTGTAAGAACCATCCAAGTCGACTTGTTGAAGAAATAATTGACCAGAATTAAGCCAAACTTAACATAACATCGCATTTCTGGGTACTTAACGCTTTTTTAGCTCGAAGTGGGATGATTTAGATTTTTTTTCTATTATTATCAGTTTAATGTATATCGAGAAATTTTTACACCAACAGAAATAGAAAATTCCTAATTTGATAAGGATAGCGTAAATGATTATCCTCTCTTCCGCAAACTGAAAGTAATAATTAAATTCTGAACTCCTTTTATGCAACCGTACCGCAGGGGAAAAAAAAAAGAAAAAAAAAAAAAAGTCCATCCTCATGACTAGAGGCTGTTTTGGATGATAATCCTTCCTTTCTCTGCTAGAGAATGGCTTTGCGCTGTTTGGGTTCGAGAGAGCATCACCTGTAACCCAAACAGGTACTCTCGATACATGTTTGTATTCATTTTGCATTCAGCATTGGATTGCAACTTTTGCATTTAATAATTAAAATAATAACAATGGTATAAAAATCTTAAACATTTTCAGCTAGATACATTATAAATATAAAGAATATTACGCACAAAGGGGCATTTTTTTTAATCCCATTTACACATATAAACACGATCGAGAGCACTTGGGCTAACGCTGCTTTGGGCTAAAAATATTTAAAAACAGCCTATCTTTTGAATTTCCGATAGACAGTCTCCCGCGCTGGAGATAAAAATATTTTATTGCGTAGAGTGTGTTGCCACTGCTCGCTTTGAAATCATCGAGTTTCTTTAACAAAATTTTGATTAAATTTGAAAAATACGAAATAGATAAAACAAATTCGAAATTCAAGATTCGTTCTTCCAAGTGCCCATATTCGAGTGGAGGACTACGTTATTCAAAATTTGATGGCTCTAGGTATCGTTGTTTCTTTACAGTGCGAGAAACATACATACATTCATGCAGGTTCTTCATTATTTAACTGCTTTAAATGTAATACAAAGCGATAATATTTGGCGGCAATAATTTGAAAAAGGATATAGCCGTTTATAGTGATTTAACGCAAAATGCCGTTTCGAGACTAATAGCTCTTCTGAGCTAAGTTTCCTTTGGGCTAAAAAAAAGCTAATGAAATTCGACTTATATATTACCATCAGATTACGTTTCTTACTTCTCCGATATGCGATGAATTTAATACATATAAACGAATCTAACGCTTTTGAGAGAAGGTGATTAAAATGGCTGCTTTTTGCTACTTCTGTAAATATGTATTAATGATGCGTTCAGATGAAGTTTTTAACAGCAATGGGCTTCTAATAAATGAAGTTTGAGGAATTAAAACTTTTCACTCGAAAACGTCAGGTAAAAATCATTTTCGCGAATAGTAAAATTATTGGTGACATCGGAAAAATTAAATCTGATTTTAAAAGCAAACTGCTGACTGAAACTTTAAAACTGGGAAATGAGGATTCATATGAATTCGTTATTTAATTTCTTTCCTTTTAATGACATATTTTGTATTTTTGTGTGAAAACAGAAAATAGTGCTTCACAAGAAAGAAAAATTCTTTAGAAAAATGAAAATACTTCCTCCCCCCCCCAAATTCATGATAACAGACTATTGGGAGAATAGCTAAACAACGCAATTAATGAATCCTAGTTTAAAATATTATAATATTTGTTCATATAATTTTAAGAACCCACATTTATAAAATTTTTATTCAAACCATTTATACACATATACTATAAAAAGAAAAGCAAAATTTTATAGAACAGTAGTAACTTTTGAAAAATAAAAACATTTTATTAATCTTTTTTTTACTTATTACGTGCTCCGCCTTTAGGCACTACACGGAAATGTAGGGATGTCACGTGGATGTGTTTTTTTAAGGGAAACTGTCTCCTATCCACGTTACACATAAAGAAAACACGAAAACACCCATTGCAGCCAGGGTAGGATATGAACTGCGCGAAATTTGATCGAAGATCCCCCTCCTCTTATCTAATAGACGAACCACGCGACTTTTTCCTCTCCCCACTAAGAACTTAAATTCCCAAGATGATTGGATGCTACAAAAAGTCATTTATCGCTATTAATGGGGCATTTTATTGAGACTGCGAGCCTCTATTTTCGTTTATCAATATTGTAAAAATTGTGCATACAAAACAAATATTAAAGTCTGGCGTGTGGTAAAGTAAAAATTACACTCATTTTTAAAGTTTTATGATGAGCCAGATCTTTTTTATTCTCTGTAAAAATTAAATACGAGTACTTTCCAAGTTGTAGACTTCAGTCGCTGATACATATACGCATATATATCAGTTTTGAATAATAAAATTGATAGATTAATGACATACACAAAACTGATACATAATCAACCTATCAAATATCGGATTTGTAGCGCAACATAAATAAGTTTTTTGTCTAGATAAATATTAACAAATCTTCTTAGATAGCAGAATGGTTTTAACTTTCAAATTTACCGTTTTAGGTAAACAGTTCTAATTTAATTTAAACAATTTTCTTTATTAAATTCAAAAATTCGATTTTTTAAGTGGTTCTAAATTATCACTAAAATTGCAATATATTACAGTACAAAGCTTTCCATTTTTAGTCATTGAAGTTATTTTAAGCTTATTTAACTTTCTTACAAATTCCATATTTTAATACTAGAAACGTTTAAATATTTATTCTGTTTTCTAGTTACTCTACCTGATGTATTTTGGCATACATTTAATTTCTAATACACATTTAATTAATCAATTGATAATTATGAGCGTCTGCAGAATTTTCAGAATTAACAAAAAAAAAAAAAAAAAAATTCGAACTCTCTTATTTTCATATCTTGGGAATTTTAGTTCCCTTTGTATCCATTCCTTTTTCACATATTGTTGCTCTGTATAGTTCAAGTTTTCATGTATGTAGAATTTATATATTTTGTATTGTATTTATGCCAATTTATATTTAAATAATTTTTACAAGCTCTTGTATCATAACTCTAGTTAACAGAAGATATTTCTAACACCTTGGTAAAGTTTAATCTTCAGCATGCAGTTTATTTTCTAACCTAGTTTCAGGCTGAATTATTTGTAAAATTAATTATTTGACATTATTTGTTAAAAAAGATGGTCGTTAAATCACGCTAATAATATTTCTAACTGTTCTAATTTATAATGCAACAAGTTCATATGATTTATAGAATTCATTTATAATTTTTTCAGCAGTATTGAAATTAATAGCAGATATTGATAATGTTATACATTTAGATTACAGTGATTTAGATTGCCATTGCCCTTTTTCACTGATGCTTTTATATTACATTCCTAATATTTCATAATGGCATACAGATAAGTTTAACTCATTCACCAAACATGTAAATCAGCCCACTTTTATTCTTACGTGTGCTGTATCTTCTATTTTCTTTAATATATTGTTCAGCCTAATTTCAAAAGGTCTTATGATCAAGCGGAAATATCACTAAACATTGGTAGTTCGACCCGAGTTTCTAATCCCAGAGATCCCCCAGCTCTTTTTTTTTTTTTTTTTTTTTTTTGTACTTATTTACTGTGTAAAAATGTATCGTAAAAATTTCAGTTCATAAACCAGAAATATTTTTAAAATTTATTCTTTAAAAATATTGCAAAAATTTTCACCTTAGCATATTTTTTTTACAAGTCCCTCTAATAAGAAAAAATAAGGAAAGAAATTAACTCGGATTCGATAATTGATATCTCGGTCAAAATTATATATAACCTTTTCCAAAAGAATAGAGTTTATATGGATATCAATAAATTAAGGATTATTTCTCCAATCTAATTTTTCTAACATGTTTATTCCAGAATTTTCTTTCAACACACTGTAGCGCTTAACTTTATGAGTTTTCTATAATCATTCAATTTCTGTAGCTATGGTAATTTTGCATACCTTCTGACAAGTAGTTATATTTTTAACCACTGTATTTTAACTCCTGTTGACTATCAGTACATTATACACTTGTTTCACAACTGCAAATATTTATTTTATACGCAAATCTACGTTAAAATAGTAATAAAACTTCAGTTATGCGGAGCTCCTGATCGATTGCTTGATTTAGATTGAATGAAATTAAGCTTAATGTTACTGTTAATTGTTATTAATTTAATTGTACGTTTCTCATTAATTATATGTTCAGATATTTCGAAGTATGTTACACAAACTTTTGCATCCCAATTTTTAGTTTTTGGTTAAAAAAATAAGCTTTTATTTATTGAGAGGCCTGATTGATTATATTAATTTGCAGTACTGTTTATCTAATTCTTTTCTTCTAGATAAATTTTAGAAAAAATTTCTTAGCATAATAATTTAAATTTATTTACAATTTATAAGTCAGTGTTCCAAACGATTAGTAATGTTGTTATAATAAATTTAATGCTAAGCTTTTTTTAAATTTAACTATTAATTTCTGCAAACATTTACATGATTACTTTAATTAATGAAAAATATTTCTAGCACACTTTGATACGGAATAATCTTTTGCACGCCAGTGAACTATATTAAATTTTCCAGTCTGGTTCAGACATCTTGATTATTGTTGATGTAATTTATAAAAAACGGAATTGGTAAGCTTTATAATTATTTAATTTATAATATTATTATAATACTCTTTGCTCTAATATTGTAATTAATAAAAGATGTTTGTAATGCTAATATGTTTCTTTTTAATTAACCTGGTAAAACATGATACTCTGAAAGGTTGGTTTAGTTTATTTAATTACGGCAAAGCACACTAGCGCTATCTGCCTAAGGGGAGGGATGCCTTCGTGGAGGACTTTCTAAGGAAAACTGACTCGTATACACGTTACACATGGGGAAACCACGTAAACGCCCATGCAGCCAGCCCGTTCGCGGGATTCGAACCTCGAACCGAACTTACGCGTGTTCAGCGACATTGCCGCTCGGCCGCTGTTGGGCCTCATTCAGAAAGGTATCTTTAAATGGTTTTGCTTAACTTAATTTCACTTTTGAAGGGGAAAATTTTGAAATTATGTTTTGATCCCCTTTTATCGAAGCAATTTTACCATAATTTCTCACATACATACCTAAAACTAAAATATTCAACAGCAATGATTTTCAGAATTTGAAAGTTTAGGGTAGTTTAATTATTCGCTTTTGGCCGTGAATAATGGTCGAATTTATCGGCATAAATTTTTCATGTCTTGCGGATAGATTGATTGAAACATAATCTTCCAAATAAAAAATACTGCGCAATTTCTGAAATTAACATGTCGATTTTTCAAAAATGTTTTCTTTCTTTTTTAACTCTTTAAATTCTTGTTTAGTTACTTTTAAATTACTTTAGTTACTTTAGTTCTTTTTTAACTCTTTAAATTCTTGTTTAGTTTTATGTATTCTTAAATCAGACACCTTCATTATTATCAGTTTTATGATTTTAGTGATAATATGAGATTAGACGCCTGAATCAAACGGAAATTTAAATGTTGAATATAAATACTATATTCAATGGAACAGAGTAACATATCTTCGGGGGGGGAAGATATATCGCGCTGATTAAAAAGAATGATTTTTCTTAATGCAAAGGCGGTGATTTTGTTTCTTTATTATTTTTCTCTCGTTATACAGCCTAAAATCTTAAACTATAAACATAAGCATATTTTGATATATATATATATATATATTTTTAATTGCTGGTTACTGATGAATATTAATAACAATGCATTAAGACTGTAGAATCATTAGGTTATTTTGAAACAGGAGATGTGAAAAATGTGGAGTGTCGAACCTTCGACCTCCCACGAAGGCATGCTGAAAGGAGGGAGAAAATGTATTATATACTCCCCCTTTTAAAGGGCGATTGGGGATTAGGAGACACAGTCGCCAAATCCCGGTGGTAATAAATTATCGCCCACCCCTTTTTAGTTCGGGCGCCAATTTTAGAGCCATTAGGTTTTTATTTTGAAGCAGGACACGTGAAAAATATGCTTCGCAGGGATTCGCACCCTGGACCTCTCGAATGCGCTCCGAGTGTGCTACCGTTACACCATGAAGACATGCTGGAAGGAGGGAGAAAATACCTTATAAAACATACGATAGTTTAAGAACTAAGGCGAGAAAATTAAGTATGGAATAAGTAAAAACAATCCGCGTTCGTAGCAACTTAATTCACAGTAGTTTTTCAATTTTACTATCCCGTAAATCAGGGAGATCGTCTGAAAAAACCGTACTTAAATGATGTCGCTCGTGCTACTTAACACTCAGACGTCATTTTTGTTATGGCCATTCACAATGACGTATGTTTTTCTATATGTTTGAAGCGCGGTAACCTTTGCTTAAATTTTCCGACTTACATTTATAAGTTTTTTAGTGGAAGGGAGGGAGGAACTGGAAGTATAAATATAACAAAAAATGGGCGGGGGGGAAATTATCATTGAAGGAATATTTTGAAGAATGTAACAGAAAAATTTTGTTGGAAAAGTACAATTATGTGATATTTCGCATTTACAGTTTATAATATAGTACCTAATAATTTTTAAACTACCCAATAATAAACTCTCAGTTATTCAATTACAGTTCTGAAATTTTAAACGTAGTAGTCGGTATTAAATGTTAAAAATCGATCCTTGGGGGGGGGGATAATGGTATTGCTTGTTTCGTGTGCCAGTAGTTGAGAGACCTCTAAAAATTATCGATGTATCCACTAGCTGATCATCAATAAAAAAATATCGATATTGGACAAATAGGAAGTTTTCATTCGTGTTTCTGATCCTTTTCAGTATTTAAAAATAATACATAATCACGCTTGCCATATGTTATTGAATTATCATAAATGATTTTGAATAAAAATGTCTTAAAACTGAGAATATTTGATAATTTTCTTCTTTTATGTTTCCCTTTCAGCTGAGTTTAAATGTTAAAAACCGCCACCTTCGAAATCTCACTGGATTAGGGCAGTTTTTGAAAGTTATAATTATCGAAATAATTGAGGATGAATGAATGTTATTTAAAGAAAGGATTGTTTAAAACTTGAAGCCGCCAACAATGACATCCATAAAAACATAATTGTTATAATTGCTTGAATCCCTTCCTTAATATTTGCGCACCAATATGAAGCAAAACAAACGACATGTTTAGCATTTTTAGAATAATTTTGGAAAAACAGTTTACGAAATTAAGTACAAACAAAAACCAAATTAGTAAATAATAACCTACGACCCATCATTTGTATGAAACCAAACATGTGGTAAATTAAATGGATGAACGTAAAAATCGACATTTATTTCGATGAAATAGACGCCGATTTTCGAGCGACGGGTTTCAGTGAGAGAATTACTTCGGTAGCAACAATAAACAAGGAAATAATTTTTCATTCGAAATGCAATTACTGTTTTTTGCGTTGCAATTTACTCCAGTTTTCTCATTATTAAATTTATTACTTTAATTGATAGTTTCTAATCATTAAATGCAATGATTCCCAAAATTTTTTCCTGCATTCATTCTAACGTATCTCGTATAAAATCTTCATTTAAAACGTCTTTAGCTGTTTAGAATTTTGAATAGTTTTCTTTTTCCTTTCTTTTTGTGCCACGTCATCCTATCTAAAAAAAATATACTGCACATCCTGGAATTAAAGTAATATCTTTGCTTTTATCTGTAAGTATCTTGCTTCGAGACAAATATCAGATCATTTAATCATCCTTAATATTCTACGCAATGAATAAGATTTAGTAGAAATGCTGTTAAAAAATTATAGTTGAATCTTCATTGGCAAATTCTCACATTTAATACTCCGTTGGTGTAACAAATATCTTTTGAATGGAAATTCCGATAAGGAAATATATATGCTTTTATATGGGTTGTCATCTGACCAGAAGGGAGATGAAAGCTTGAATGTGCTATAAAAAATGACCCCGGAAAAGAGCGATGATGTAAAGGAGAGAAAATAACAGGGAGTAGGCGTGGGAAATTCTCCTTGCCACCTGCTTGCCGCTATTTTCGGATTCCTCTGCTCTTTCCATTGAAATAATTTCCTTTTTCGTTTTATTAGCCAATCGCTCTTGTCTGAGTTTTTTCCTTTTATTATTTCTAGCTTCCTTTCTCATTTGTTTGTCATCATTACTTTAGTCTATTACACCTTCTAAAATTGTTTGATTTATTAATTATGAAAAACATTCGAAGGGTATCTGCTTAAGAGTGGAGCTGCTTTCATGGACGACTTTATAAGGTAAATTAGCTAATATTTACATCGTACATGGGAAAAACGACGAACGCCCTAATGTAACCAACCTAGTCAACCCCCAAATGAAAACTGTTAGTTCGTCTCGGGGTTAGCATCCGAAAAGCGATCGCATTGGCTGCACGAGATTTCGTAATTTTCCATGTCTATAACGTCAATATAAGCCGCTTTTTCTTAGAAATTTCTCCGGTGAAGGCACCTTTTCTAAGACTGTTAACCTTCGTGTTTACTCATGTGTAATATAAGCGAATACCAATTAGCCTTAAAAAGATCAACCATGTGCATTTTGCTGTATTCAATTATTCAAACAGCCTTCGCATGTTTTCTCGGTCATTTATTTCTATATCAACACAATGATAACAATTTCTGCAGTATTTGAAACTTGCTGCATCAAAATATTTTCAGAAAGGGAAAATTTTTTAAAAATGTTTGTACCCTTTATAAGATTTTACAAAATTCAAAATTTCTTATAAAATGCATATTTAACAGAGGCATTAAATTAAGAATGTCAATTTCGAAAGCTCAGCTGGTAAAATAGTTCGGTAATTAAAGAAATCTCAGATTTGAACCCTTTTCGAATGCCACATTATTAAATTAAGAGCAAATAAAAAGTTACATTCAGATCTGTAAAGGCGCTACGAGCTGCTGGGCGGTTAAAACGCTGGACGCTGGTAGTTGAACCCATGATCAGATCTTAGAGAACTGGTTGGCCGCATGGGAGTTTTTGGGCTTTCTCCATGTATAACGAGAATACAAGCCAATTTCCCTTAGAACGCTTTCCACAAGGGCATTCCTTCACTTAGGTAAGACAGCCCTCGTGTGCTTTGCCTTAATCTAAATCATCCAATTCGCGTGTGGAAAGATGCTTTCCTTTTGAATTCATACATACAAAGTGCCATAGCACGATTTCACTCTAATAAACACACGTGTGCAAAATTAAGTGAACTTCAAAATTTTGTCTATTATGATAAGTATTGAACTAAAGGTACTAATTATGCCGTCGAAGAATTATGCAAATATTCGGAGTCGAATACGTAAGAGTACACGTGCGTGTCTGTGGAGCTGTGATTTGTGGAGGGGATATTAAGCGAACGAGGGGATTTCGGCGATTTGTGTGCTCGTACGCCTTCACGACATTCGGCGTGTTTCTCGTAAGAGATGGTTAAATTTTATAAGGTAGGAAGTAAAATGAGTAGCAGAGAACCTATGGATGACGGAATGAGATGGAGAATTGTCGGTAGCTAATCACAATGGCAAGTGGCTACAGAGCTCAGTGTATAGCCCAGTATCGTTTACACTTTGTGGAAACAATTTCAGGACATGGGATCCATAGCGAGAAGACTGGACAAGGTCGACCAATATTGAAAACGACGAACGGGGATCATTATATGGCACTTTCAGCGCGGCGACACAAGACTGCTATAGCTTCACACCTGTCACGTGAGCTGCCACTGGAACTCGATTTTCACGGTGTATAGTTCCCCGACATTTTCATGCGATAGGGTTGTATGCTAGAAGACTGCTGTTTGCGTCCGGCTCACTGCAGTGCATAAGACTACGCGTTTAGTATGGTGCAGCTAACATGCGCCTCGAACCAGACTACAGAGCAGCACCGTGCTGTTTACACATGAAATCGAGATTCAACTTGGACGCTAATTTTCGGCTTACCTGTATCTGGAGAGAGCCTGGAACACGATAGGCCACAGTTAGTTTGGGTTCCTATTAATGGACTACACCGTTCGTTCGCATATTGCCGCATTCTTAATCATGAAGTTCTCGGGAGGCCAGTTTTATCTCGTCATCCCCCTCCAAGAACCGTCCCCGGAGTTAAAAACTGCCTTGCTGCAAGAGTGGGATCGACTGCCACAGGGACTCCTCAAACAGTGATTTGGATTTAGATAGGGATTTAGATTTTCAAACAACTCGACCGGATGAGATTATTGATGGTTTACTTCGTAAAGAAAAATTCGATAACATGGACTTTGTTCACGCGTTGAACTTTCTATCTAATCTTAAAGGACATGTTGCAAATCTTCGTGAATTATCGGAAAAATTTCTCAAGGACAACCGCAGGTGGACCGGAAGGCTCAACGTAATGTTGTGGAATAAAATTTTTCAGTGAAAAATCGACTTATTTTAAGAGGTAAATTGGATGGTTTTCGGTTAATTAATGCTTCTTTCGTGAATTTTTGTAATACTGCTGCAGAGTCTTTTAGTAATAATTCTGATGATATAAGAGCTGCCTTATTTTCTGAAATTGTTAGTAATAGTATAAAATATTTAGATGAGAAATCCCCAAAGTCAGTTTCTAAATCTGTTAAAAACGGATCGAAAACATCCATAGATACAGGCGAAAAATGGAAATAATGATAGTTTGGGGTCGTCCAGGAAAACGGCGCGGTCTAATAAGATGCTCAAATGCAATGTTGATATTGCTTGGGCTAATACGTTTGATGTATTGGATGGAAGTAATGTTCCAAATGTTGATAATTTGGCTAATAATAATGATGGTATTTCAGTGGATGCTACTTTGCAACGCGAAAAACTGCGTGTAAAGATCACTATGATAATTCCTTCCATGAAATTTTCGGAATATGTATGTTAGAAAGTTAAATGGGGATACTGTCACCATGTTCAAAGCTGGTATTTCAGGGCAGTTTCTCAAAACTTTGAACTTGTGACCAGATAGCCATAGAAAAATTACTAGATAACTCGCGGATAATTCTATTCAGCATTTCAATGTGCATAATACTTCAGTAAAACCTGTTAAGATTGTTTTAAGGTGTTTGCCCTCATTGGAATATATTACCAACGTTATTATAATTCTTCGGATGAATATAAGTTTCTGCCTAGATGTCTCAAATGTGGTCTGGGTCACAAAATTTCGGATTGTTCTATTAAATTTATTGAAGATTTACATTGTTGTAACTGTAACCAAGAACACGCTACCAGTTTTAGATTATGGCCAAAAAACCCCATGAATAGGAAGAGATTTCAAACTGTTAAAACTAGGATGCTTATAGCCACTGAACAATTAAACACTGCTCCACAATTTTCTATAAATTCGACGTTTGATTTTCACGCAGCTGTTACCAAATCGGTGAAAAATCACAAATCTCAGGATTCTCAAAGCCCAGATGTTCCTACTGAGTTAAAGGGCCCATCAGCGACCGGAGAGGTAAAATCACTGAACACTGATAGAGGTTCGATTCCCGCGAACGGGCTAGCTACATGGGCGTTTTCCTCATGTGTAAAGTGTATACGAGCCAGCTCTCTTAGAAACTCCTCCACGAAGGCCTTCCTCCCCTTAAGCAGATAACCCTAGCGTGCTTTGCCATTATCAACTAAAGCAGAGCAAATTATCTGCTATCAATGTATACTCATACCCAATTTCATTGAAATCTGTCCATCGGTTTTTCAGAAATTCCAAATACGTGCAAATTCAGCATATTGAATATATATCGTGGGGATGTGGGATTTTAAATGCGACGGTTGGTTGCGCGTTTTGTTGTTGAGTGGTTAGTCTACATTGCTTCTGAAGATACGGGACAGCTATAGAAAATATCACCAAGCGTACCATAAGCAAGGAAGGCTTGTATCCAGTCGCCTCTCAAACCATATTTCATAGTGCTTTGCCGGTGTGATGATGCACAATGCGAGATTTTCATCATGATATTGCGTACAGAAGCAGTAAATGCAGTTCCGGAAATGGAAAAAATATCTCTACAGTACGGCGTTCTTATCACACTGTTTCGCTTTAACTATACATCAACATCATATAGCATTAAAATACAAAATAACTAAGGAACTTCCTAATCGGGATAAAATTTTAATTTAATTTTAAGCATATACGTGAGCACTGGATACTTGTGGTTTGAATATTTGTAACTTAGCAAATCTGAAATAAATTTACCTCAGCTCAAGAGTTCCACAGTTAGATAAATAAATGAATTATGCTCAACCGTAACAAGGATATGTATCCTTTTTAATTAAAATAAAAATGCAAAACTCGCTCTTAGGCTATCAGTTCGAAGAAAATATTCATTTCTTGCTTTTCGTTCTATTTCTTTTCGAGCGAAGGGTTCACACGTAAGTTTCTCAGTTACAGAAAGACTACTAAAGAATTCTATTATTTGAAACTGTTCCCAAATACCACGCAATTTTTTATTCTGTTATTTTAAAAAAGAAAAAAGATTTAGTCTAGCAAATAGGAAAGGTTAAAAGGGGGAAAAAAGTATAAAACATATCATCTGTCATGAGAAGAATATGTTAAATCTTTCTCTTTACTGTAGAAATATCTAATAAGGAACTTATAGAAAAAGGAAATATAAGGTAACGCCCACATGTCTTCAACTATTTCTTTCTTATAAGCACGCACACATACGATCCACTTTAATTCACAGTGATTCATCATGTGGCCCCAGATTTCGAATTCCATCTGGACAGCACATCTCACGTATACTGGCCAGCGAAGGTTGAGATTCTTCAGACGTTTTTGAGGTTTCAGATGGTCACAGTGATTTTGGAAAAATCGTGTAAATTCAGATTTTATTACAGTAGTTTTCTTCAATTTCATTGCTTTTTGTTAGGTAAGAAAATACGATAAGACTTACAATGCTGACAAAAATTGTGTTTCAACTAACTTTAAGGGAATTCCCGAAAAAAGCATCTTATTTAAGCTTTTTCAACTGATGTTTTGTTATCTACAACTTAATGAAAAAAAATGACTTTCTCTGACTTTACAAAAGAGTTTGTTTGAGGCATATTTATAGGTAAAGAATACTGGAAAACTTGCTTATTTCCGTCAGGCCAACATAGCTGTGAATTATCTTAACAGATTCATTCATTGATTTACAGTAGACTCCTTGAAATGTTATCAAACCCCTATATAATTACGAATGTACCATTGCTAAATGGGAGATTTTTTATGCGTTTCATACGCATTTCGCAGAAAATAGCATACCGCTTCCAAAGAAAAATTTCGGGAGCTTAAATTAATTGATTAGTAATTTTTTCCCTTTCTGATTTCCGTCAAGAAAAAACAGTGAATATAGGTAGATTTATTTTCTAAACGGGAAATGTTTGCATTAAAATAAATTAGTTGATTGTTAATATCTTTTCCCCATTCTGGTTTCCACCATGCCCATATAGTTAATAATATGTTTCTTTTCTAAACATGAGCTGCTTTCAAAACTTGAGATTTTTATTCATACCATTCAATTTAAACAGTAATTTCAGATTTAGTAATTTATAAAATCTGGAATTTGAAAATTACCGACAATTTTGACAAGATTAATCTCATGGAAAAGTTTTATAATGCAACGTATGCAGATATGTTAAGGTCATACAATTTAGATTTGAGCATGTGTGAGAGAAATTAATCTTTTGGATTGGATTAGGTTATTCAGATTAAGCCAAATCATGCGACCTAAGGGAAGAGATGCCTTCGTGGATAATTTTCTAAGGGAAACTGGCTCATGTCCATGTCACATGTAGGGAAAACCACAAAAATTCTCATGCAGCCAGCCCGTTCACCGTGATTTTAATCTGAGTCAAACTACCAGTGTTCAGCGGTTTCACCTCTCGGCAGCTGGTAAGCAGGTCATTTTGATAACCAAACTACGCAAGAGCAGCCGCTCAGACGACAAAGTAGTTACTCTGATTGTCGTGCCGAAGGGCTATTGTTCGAATCCCGGAGGATTCGAACCCTAGCCATGGTGGTATAATCATGGATTATAATCATGGATATAATTTTTCCGTCCCCTCATAGGAGGCAACGGTATTCCACAGGTGACTCTATAATTAAAGTGACCACCGCTTTCGGCCTTAGTAGTAGCCAACATCTATGGACGGATTCGGCCCGCCATTGGAAGGGGAACTTCACGAGAACAAATATTTTTCATTTAAGGAGAAATTCTTATTACTATAGTATAAATAAGTTTTAAAAGAGTATTTATAGTTCTTGAAAGTTTTAAGAATTTTTTCACATGATAGCTCTTCAAGAAATTATAGTATAGAAAATAAGACAAAGACAGTATTCTTGAGGTAAAGATGATGAAGTTATAAATACATGTTTGCTTCCTCAAATTCGAATACTTGCATGCATTTCTCAAGGAGAACATTAGTATACCTAACGAAATTTAGTTGCTCAGTATAAAACCTCACCAATAGCCGAGCAGTGACCGCTAAATACTGGAAGCTCAGCCCGGGTTCGATCCAAGGCAAACAGGCTTGCTGTATGTATAGTTTTCATGATTTTCCGAACGCGAATACAAAGCGGTTTCCTTAAAAGGTCTTCCACGAAGGCGTCCCTTGCCTTAGATATGTAGCCTGTCGTCTGCTTTGACATATTCCAATAATTCCTGTTTAGGATATTTCGTATTAAAAAAAATATTAAGCAGTAAGTCGGCTACTAACTCTAATTTAAATTGACTATTCACAGATTTAAGATATTAGTCAGTATGTGAAAATATACTGTACTCCAATGAACGTTGTACCACACTTCCATTTGATTCAGCTATAAGAGTTATACTGCTAATTTAAGTGATGAAAAGTTAATTTTAAATGCATTTATTCGTTGTCTAATAACAGATATATAGGAGAAAATTTTTCTCAATAACATGCTGATACATCTTATCAAAAAGAAGTTTTATTAACTCGCAAAATTTGAGTTCACTTCCATGAAACATCAAATCTGGAAAATGTTAATGAAATTTTAAGAAAAGCGAAGTCAGTTTCTAGAGACGTTAGACATTTTTGGAACGATAAATCTTTGTTGCCTTGAATTACAATACATTCGTGCTTTTGAAATCTGCGTTCTGTTGCGTGGAATAGATCCAAACAAAATTTAAAGTGCTCGAGAAGTACTGAAAGATTCATCGTATTCGAATGCCTAAGTACAGCTATTTTGCTGCACTGGGGGAAGCATTATAAGTGATATTACTATTTAAAAGTAAATTCTTCTCAAACCTTTTTTATGCACAAAGGGCTAAATAAGTGACTTTTACACAAAATCAGTATTTGTTTATTTAAAGAATAGAATTGCAGTTTATAATAAAGGTAAAAATATTCCAATTTTATCAAATAAAAATGGGTAATTCTTATACTTTAATACACCAGAAAATTCGCTGAATTAAAATTTAGAAGGAACTTCGGGGATTCTTTTCAGAATTTTGCTCCATTTTATCCTCATTGTTGTGCACGATTTTCACTTGCGTATGACAATGAAATAATGAGGATAGGAATGAAACCATAGATTTGGATTACCGCAAAGGAGGAGTGGACAATCTGGATAAGAGGAGGGATGCCTTCGTGCAGGTATTTTAAAGGAAACTGGCTCACATTCACATTATACATTAGGTAAACCACAAAAGCGCCCCAGCTGCCGTCCCATTAGCCGTGATTTGTACCTGGATCGATTTTTACTGCTCGGCCGTTAGTAGACGAATTAAAGCATCTATGGCCCACAATAAAAGGATTTTGGCATGGGTATCGGATATGAATATTTTTATTTATGTTAACGCTCAGTAAAAAAACAATTCTAGAAATGTACCTTTAAATCTTATTTACTTAACTATGTTATGTTACAGAACACAGTTGCGGCCAATTCATCCAGCTTTCTTAAAAGAGTTCTTTACTATATATTTGCTAATTTTGCGCATCCTGTTTCCGATTTTTACTTGGCACAAGGAATACGTTGGGGTCGAGACGCACAAAATCACATTGCGGTAGCTTTCGGGGGGCAGAGTCCAACAATCGTAAATAAAAAGTTAAAAATTATTTTTAGGTTCTGATGAGCTCGGTGAAAAAGGAGAGCCGTAGCTATAGCACCAGCTGCAAAAATGTTTATTATTTTGACAAATTTTTCAATCTACGACCATCCCTTTCGGAGCTGTTTCAGGCTATAACAGCTGTGGCAGTTACTGCTTTTAGAATGGACTAAGTGAGTTTTCTGCGAAGGCTAAAGAAAATAATCAACAAATACTTAAAACTAAATAATACAAAGGATTAAAATGATGAACATCTATATGAAGAAATGAATTTCAAATGTATCCTTTTGAGCGAAGGGAGAAGAGTCCATTCCCCCCCCCCTTTGGGGGGGTAATTAACTGGTTCAGCATTCCTATCTCGCACTACACTTGTAGTTCGAGCCGGGTCATTTTTCTAGCGAAAGGGCTGGTTGCATGGGATGTTTGTTGTTTTCCTCGTGCGTAACTTGACTATGAACCAGTTTCGAAATCCTCTATAACATAAAAATCTCGCTTTAACTAATCTACCATCTCCTATCAATAGAAGAGTGACTAAAATCACGAAATATGAGAAGTTTATTCTAAGTTCGTTTATCCGCGGTTGTTTGTTTGTTTATCTGAATGCGAGAAAACACGCGAAGCGTAATGGGATGGATACTTTCGGGGGGGGGGGATTTTTTTAAGAGACACTGACCCATAGTTATGCTACTTATATGCAAAACCTCAAACACGTGTGTTTCGAGCCCGTTCGCCAAGGCTCGAACTCTGGTCGAACTACTAGTATTGAGCGGTGTTTAACCGTTCGGCAGCTCGTGGGGTCTTCCCGACGGCTGAACCGGCGGCGAGGTTCTTTCATGACCTCCGACATGTACAACGTAAATATGAGCAGATTTCCCTTTCAAAGTCATCCACGAATTTATTCCAGCACTTAGGCGATATAAATCTCAGGTTCTTTGATGTAACTCGTTAGCCAACCAGCCGTGCATTATCAAGAGGGATTCCTGTGAGCTAACCGTGAACGTTTCCTTATGTCCAAACGAATTAAAACTTAATACTTTGACTAACAATATTTTGATTTAAAATGCAGTTATATATATTACTGTTAAACTTTTGAGAACAGAAACAGTCAGGAATTAAAAATTTTTACTTCCACTAGATTTTTCGTGCCTATTGCCTTTTATTGGGTTCGTATTTCGTCAATCAGTTTTGTTGCATTTCCAGTTCTTTTCATTTCAGCTTTCAATGTGAATTATTCAATCACTAATATGCCTTAGAGACGATTATCTCCACCACCCGAAGTAAAAACTAAATACGAAATCTCATACTGCGCGAGTTTACCCATTTAGCTCCAAATCGCAGGCTCTCTAGTCACGGAATGTCAATCTAGGTCACGGAATGTCAATCTAGGTCCGAGTTGCGCAAAATAACAATGATTTGAGAATCCATCTATTGCATTTTAAGCCAGCTTCACTTATTCGTTGTATTGGGAGAAGTAGAGTTTAAGAAATGAATCACAGGTGTGGCTGTCATTGTGTTAGAAATGTTATTTATCAATCTGTTTTGCGAGTGTTAATAATAAGCATCCGCATTAAAAGAAATCTTTTTTGGGGAGATAGGGGCATTAAGCGTAAGAAATAAAAGTGTTAAACATAGAGCATATATGTTCAAAATAAAAGGTTTTGCAAGTTTGGAAACAACAAAATCCTCCCGAAAGGTCTGTTTGATATGTTTTATTCTTTAGTCACAGTAAAAGAGGGTGAAAGGGTTCAGCTACAGTTTTGTTAATCGAAATATTCCTTTTTTTTTTCTAACAATGATAGATGTAACGGATTATTCTGATTGATTGATTGCACGTAGTAAAAAGGGCGGACAAGACTTATGACACATCGGTGAAACCCCTGGTGCGTTCTCATCTCGGAGCATTTGTGAAATAATACATGTAACTGCGAGGTTCTCGAAGTCTTGTCACCCACTTCCAATTACACGTATTTCCTTTCCTATTATTTCAACTGAACATTGTTCATACAGTTCAGAGATTGCTGACCAAATTGCTTTTCCAAATAAATAAGGTAGCTTCAGAACAGTTACAAGATTTCACAAAGTCGACAAGATTTTGAAGCAAACGAACGAAAATAAGTAGTATTTTCTTTCCTCTTTGATACCACAAAACTTAAGTCTCTCTTAACTATCTTCGCATCGCATTAAAGTTTAGTTTTCGTGCCTTATTACTTCGAAATATAACAGACATTTTTAATTAAATTTGCTCAGCTATTTTGTGACTTTTATATTTTTATTCAATAAAGTTGTCCTCCCCAGTACCGACATTTTTTTAGTACTTAAAATATGATAGTTAGTAAAATTAAAATTAGTTTTTAATATTAAGATTGATCAATATCTTGCAAAATATCCCTTCCTTTCTTTTTGCTTTTTCCTTCATCAATCATTTTGTTAGCCTTGGAAAACTGAGGAAGTAGATTTTTACGCTGATAATTAATGCAAACTTACACAGTGTAGTTAGTTAAAAGAAAATGGCATAAAAAAATTCTTAATCAAAATCATCCATGAGACTTTTTGAAAGTAATTATAATTTATTATACCTATGTTGAGGACGTGAACTGTAACTTTTTCAGTTACAATTACCCTGAAAATTGTAGCCGTGTTCCCATTGGCTACAATTTTCCCATTGCCCGTGTTCGAATCCCAGCGAAGGCATGGATATGTATATGTGTATGGCTTCTATGCGGCATGGGACCACTTAGAAAACTGTCTAGTTTTGCCATATCAAAGGAATAAAGAATGGTGAGTCAAAAGTACTAGATTTGTGAGAAATCATGCGAATGATTGTCTATAATTAACTTTCAGTACGATTGAGGAAATGTAAGAAGATTATTACGGTTTCCTTACTTCCGAATGCGGTGGAAAAACTAACCAATAATTTATTCATACAAATTATATGCTCATAGAGAACTTGAAAAATAGCATAATTATTCTGTTAATTACGGTGGGAAAAAGGAAAATATAAATATTACTGCAAGTTACAACTAGTTTATTGTCTAAGATGGCGAAGCACACTATTCTCTTGAAATACTTTGCAACAGGACAAGTATGCAGTTGCTGACTTCGGCTTGGGATGAAACTTTCAGTTTCAATTTAATCAATGTGAAAGTAATTTAATCAGTTTTGTCTCTTTATAGGCCTAACACTTTAATTACTTTCTGTTTTGTTTTGTAATTGTCCATTTCTGTACAGGAATATTTATGGAGTGTATTTTATTCGCCTAATTTGCAGTTATGCAGTTTCGCAATGAAGTTACCTGTAATCAAATTTAAGCAGCACAGTTCTAGAAAAAGACGTTTTCTAATCTTATATTGCGCATCAATTAAGCATAATTACAAAATTTCATTTCCAAAAAGTTTTACGTTCTGGCAGGGGGGGTAAACCCGCCAATCGGATTTTTTTTTTTTTTTTCTTGGTAACCGAACTCATTTACATGAAAATTTTCCAATGCATAATGATTTTTAATGATATCTCCAAAAGGTAGGTAACATAAAAGCACTTTTAGTAGATGAATCTGCGTAGGTTGCTTTATTTTTTACTAGTAGTGCGCTGCCAGCAAAAATACACATTTCCTCAAAAAACTCGATTCAGCTCAAAATAACATTTGGCCTTGCATTTTTTAATGTGGGGGTGTGTGTGAATACGGCATGTACGCACTCTAAATAAAACTGAAAAGCATTATTGAATGCGATGCAGAAAGGAATTCCATAGCTCCGAAGAACAGACTTTCGAGGGAAACGCTTGCATATTTCACGCTTATGGCCTGCAGGTCAGGTCGTGACAACGAATACCTTATCGTCTATTCTGGTTTATGATAGGGTAAAGGACTACAGAAATGCATATTTTATATTATTTCCTGAGCAATATGGAAAGATTATATCCTTCTCCTGACCTTTAAATTTCCTTTCTAATTGATTAGATCACAACTAAAAAGTCTCATAATGCACTCTTAATTCTTTTATGATATATTTCGCATAAATCTGATAATTCAAGTTAAATGAATTTAAAAACATGCAGTTACACGTGACAGTTTTTACATTTTTAATTTTATTATGTTATATAGAAGCTGAGAACATGAAAGAAGTAACCTTAAATACCATTAATGGGATATCAGAAAAAGGAGCCACTTGCATGCCTTCAATATGTTTGAGAAATATCCCTGTTGCAGACCAGGTAGGTTAGGTTAGGTTAAGTTATTAATAACGGCAAAGCTTCGATGGCTATCTGCCTAAGGGGAGGGATGCCTTCGTGGAGGACTTTCTAAGGGAAACTGGCTAACTGGCTAACTTTCTAAGGGAAACGTTACACATGGGGAAAACCACGAAAAAACCCATGCAGTCAGCCCGTTCGCGGGATTCGAACCTCGGACCGAACTACCAGTACAGACTAGGTAGGTTTTAAAGCTTCAACAGTGTTAAATGATGATCTTTTAAGCAAGGATTTGACTAAGTTATAAGAGGTGAGAACAGATTACGTTTATCAGTTATATAAAGGTGGCTGTTAAAAAAAAGTTTTCATTTTACCTTCATGTATTGCATTATGTTGAGAACTGCTAGGTGTGGTGGTGTATTTAATTATGGCAAAGCACACTAGGGCTATCTGCCTAAGAGGAGGGATGCCTTTCGTGGAGGACTTTCTAAGGGAAACTGGCTCGTATACACGTTACACATGGGGAAAACCACGAAAACACCCATGCAGCCAGCCCGTTCGCGCTTAATGTTGGAAAGAGAAGCTGAACTTGAACTGAGTAGTTTGAGTTTACGCGTTAAGTAAACTAGCAATATTTGATACCTGCAATATATGTCATTTCCAACGTTTTCTTTGACACATAATCCCGAACCACTGCACAAAAATATCCATTTACTTAACTTTTCTCTAGAACGACAAATTTATAGCAGTTGTGTATAATTTTATTCTACATTTTGTCATAAATTATCACCTATTCAAAACTTTTTAGTTGAACGGTGATCATGACAGATACAAATGTCACCTACTATTACTGATACAAGAACACCCTTTAATGTTGTAGTACAAAATAATAACATCAGGCAAATTTAGCATATTACGGCTTGGGCCCGTAAAAACACATTCACCGCTAATACGTTGATGTAAAACCGCTAATACGTCCATACGGGAATAGCGTTTCTGCCTTGATTATTTAACAAGTCGCCTCGAATAAGAAGAAACAACATACAGTCATATGTATCAGATTTTAAGCACGCGAAAATAAAAAGGTGCCGCGACTGCTGATTATCATCTGCAAAAATGTTGTAGGACCATTGTCACACGACTATCGAATCGATAGCGCAATGCAGGTTTTCGAGAGGGCAGACATCTCATACGGACGGTACAGCCATGTCATGCACCCAAAAGCACAAATTATGATGTGAGCCCAGGAAAAAGTGTATGCACATATAAACGAAATGTCATTTTGAAGATTACATATATTTTGCATGGCGGTCATTGGTTCACCTTCCTTTAACGGTGCAGCACAAGAGTCTGAGGCAATGACTGCGGATTAAATAATGCACATGGACGTATGAATAGCATGACTTCAGCCTTTAGACGAATCCTGCTTCTGCACGCAATATCATGATGATGAAACACCGGCATAACACGCTGATATATCGTATGAGGGACGACTGGATACAAGTCCCGCTTGGGTTTGATTCGCGTTTCTGGCACTTTCACCAATCAGCATTACATTACAGACATGCAATAATATTTTCTACAGCTGTTCCATATCTTCAGAAGCAACCTGAACTACCTATTCAACAAGAAAACGAGCAATCAAGACATCGCATTTAAAATCCGACATTCCGTCGATATATACTCGTGTGCAAAATTAAAAGAATTTGCATATCATGTTGAATTTCCGAAAAACTAATGAACAGATTTGAATTAAATTTGATACGAATATACATTTACAATAGAAAAAGAGATGTACCATTCAAAAATCATTTTAGGTACGCATTATTATCAGCAAAGGTCACGTTGGGGCATCGAACTGAAAATGAGTCTAATACGGGGTATGTTCCCATATCACAGGAGCATGTTGGAGGCTGACAGGAGGCTGTTGAGGAGTCCCTGTAGCAGTCGATGCCATATGTGCAGCAAGGCAGTTTTCAATTTCGAAATGGTTCTCAGACGGAGATGGCGATATGAAACTGCCTTGCCAAAAACACGCAGTCACTCTATAGGGTTAGGTTCAGGAGATCTGGTTGGCCAATGCAAATGGCAAATATCCTCACTTTTCAGATAATTGTCGACCAGCTGAGCTCTATGTGGACAAGTGTAGTCGTCTATTAATAGGAACCCAGGACGACCTGCGCCCCTGAAAATCGAACATAAGGCACTAAGACCTCCTATCTATACTTCATAAAGTCAGGAGCCTTTGTCAATCATGTGCAGGGGTGTGCGGCCGTTAAACATAATGCTTGCCTGAACCATTACACCTCCACAACTTTAATGATCCTGTTCCCTGATGAAGTCGGGTGGTGTCATGCTCCAGGTTCTCTCCAGATACAGGTACGCTGAAAATCAGTGTCCAAGTTGAATCTAGCCTCGTCTGTAAAAAGCACGGTGCTCCACTGGAGTCTGATCCAAGTCTATGGGTTTGCATCATGCTAACCGCGGTCTCTTGTGTGCTGCAGTGAGCAGGACGCAGAGTGTCTTCTGGCTTACAGTCCTATCTCATGAAGCCTTCCGGCAACTGTAGACCGTGAAACTCGAGTTCCAGTGGTAGCATAGAATTTACGAGAGCTATGAAGCTATAGAAGTCATGTGTCACCGCAATGGAAGTGCCAAAAACGATCCTCGTTCGTCGTTTTGGATCTTTGTCAACCTTCTTCATGTCTTTTCGATATGGATTCAATGTACTGAAACTGTTCCCACAAACTGTAGACGACAGTATGTGTTGCGCTGAGCTCTATAGCCACCTGCGCTTATGATTAGCCTACCTTCAATCTACCGAAAATTCTTCGTCTCATTCCATCAGCCATACGTTCGAGGTTACTCATTTTACCTGATATTTTATAAAATTAACCCAACTCTTGCGAGGACCACGGTGAATATCGTGAACGAGTAAGAGCACACAAATGGCTCCCCTCATGCGCTTATATCCCCTCCACAATCACAGCTCCGCAGGCACGCACTTGTAAACTTTCGGCTCTGAATGTATGCATAACTATTCGGCCGCATAATTAGTATCAATACTTTTCGTAAAAATAGACATAATTTTTTAATTCTCTTAATTTTGCGCCCGAGCGTATAACAGGCTACGATTTTGCCTTTGACTCGTTCGCCAATTCGTTCTTTAATTGAACATGTATGTCTGTGGTGGATTTTGCATGAAAATAAGAACCAGCAACTACAGTAAATGAATTTTAGAAGCGAGCTGCCACTTTCTGTGCTGCAATATTTCAAAATGGCAGTATCTTAGATTTTGTGCCTCGTTGTAGAGTAGCAGTTATTGTTGCTCATGGTGATCACATTCAGTATAGGCTCATATCACATTTTGTTTGCTAAACGTAACTGAAATTTTGAAGATTGTATGTTTTTGTGTTATAAAGAATCTGTAAAAGAAAATTAGTTGGATTATCTTTTATCTGTATTGGTGTTGCAATGACCCATGCTAGTTCGTCTTGGTGTCAGTTCCCGGTGAATAGTGACTGCACAGAATTTTCGTGTTTATCCTAAGTACAACATGGATGCCAGACAATTTACCTCAAGAAGCTTTCTGCGAAGGCATCCCTTATACTCTTGTGTCTGTTAGGTAACCCAGTGGTTCTCAAGCTATAATACGCTTGTAGAGATTGTTAGGATTTTCAGAGCGGGAGAGAAGAAAAATCAATTATGGCTTTGCCACACTTCAAATCACTGATCATCTAGCTACTAGCTGGAGGTGCTAACCATTTTTACCCCAGTAATGCGCAAGGAGGGGGAATGCGACAATTACTTCCACGGCATAGCTTGATTTACGCAAAGCACTTGCGCCAGTTTTTAATTTTGGGGGATAGAAAAATTTTATTTTTAATGCAAATATTTTTATAGTTTTTTAATTATATCAAATTGTACTTTTTCAAGTTTGGGTTTCATAAAATTAGAAGCAGAACGTTTTCAAAAATTCTTGAGGTTCTCTTTTTTTCTGGTTTCAGTTTTTGATTCTTTTATTCCAGTTTTTATTTGTAGGCAGCCCTTGCATACTTTACCTTAATTTGAAACCATGAAAATAAACATATGAAAAAGCTTTTGTTCCAATAACTTAAAGGAAATAATATTTAATTATTAGATTGTTCCACGAAATACTTCAAATATTTGGCATTAGTTATACTACGCTGGAAAAAAAATCGCAGTGAAGGGGCTTTTAGAAGAGGTATAGCCTCGGATCTCTAATTCCCTCTCTCCGCGGTTAAAGGGGCATGTGTCAAATAAAAACGTCTGCAGCTCTCAAGGTTTTTCTTTCTTTCCTCCCCCCAAGTTCTTATAGAAACTAAAAAGTGATACTTGGCCAAAAGTCTTCTCAGATTGCTGGTCATAAGTTCAAAATGCTTTTCTGAATAATATACTTAAGTTAGAACAGTTTTTCATTCATAAAATACTGAAAAATAAATAAACAAATGAAATTAAATAAAACAAATTATTAAAATTAATAAAAGTACTGTAGTAGTTTTAATATGCAGTTGGACCTCCGCTTAAGATCTGCAACTGGATAATGAGATGCTATGTCGAGCTCTGCAAAGTATATTCTTTTACAGGAAAGAAAATTTAACGATTTATGATTTCTCAGTTACGGAATTATGATTAGAAATATCTGCATTTGGATTTATCATTTATTGTGTATTTGCGAACTAATTTCTAGAGGAAATATGAAACACTTTTTTATGACATTTTAAGGTAAAATTTAATTTGTGTTTTATTTCATTTACTGTTTGTTCATAAGAAATCTCAGTGAAGGTTAGTTTTGAGACAATAGAGACAAGATTATTAAATAGGTATTTAGGTACTTTACATAATATAAATGATGATGGACTGATAGCTTTATCCCCAAAGAGCCTTGACCATTTTATTCCTAATTTAGCCCGAACCAGAAATGTTATGGTTCGGGAATGTTAGGAATAGCTTTTGACAATCATTCCCCTATTAGCCTTCGTTTTCCACCACTGGTATAAATGTAAATGAGGCTGACTTTTATGATGCTTCACCCTCTTTTCTTTGCACCAAAAACTTCACGCGGTTCGCATTAGCCTACCTTCGCATTTGACTTTCTTAAAAATTAAATTCTATTAGTATTTTTTTTTTTTTTTTTTTCCTTCCGTTAACTTGTCACACTATACTATACTGGTTATATTAGGAGCTCATTTAATAGGGTCTTAGAAAACTGAAATATATTGAAGCTCAGAAGGGCTTAAAAAACTAGTTTATAATGGCAGGTCTTTTAAACTGAAACATGAATGTAAAAGAGGAAATAGGCATTGGGTTTGCGGGTCTAATATTTGCAATGGAAATATTCTAACAAGTACAGGCGAGAAAAATCTTTGATCAGAAAAGTTATATACGCACAACAGATGAAACAAAAACTGAAACCTAGAAAGATAAAATGAATTATTTTTGGAACGATGTCGGGAAGAATGATGAGCTATTCTGACGATTTACGTGTAAAAATGATGGAAACATTTAATACGAGGTTTGGAAGCTTCCACTAAAATAACACAAAATAAAACTAAAACCAAATTATTTATAAAAAATTGTTTTCGTAAATAATCATATCCCAACAAGATAAATCCTGATAAAATTGTGTTATACAGTTGAAAGCACTGACTTTACGTTG
Organism: Stegodyphus dumicola; assembly: GCF_044657685.1. NCBI lineage: Eukaryota > Metazoa > Arthropoda > Arachnida > Araneae > Eresidae > Stegodyphus > Stegodyphus dumicola. The sequence continues at coordinate 192,417,744 of NC_140780.1, forward strand.
TAAAAAAAGGGTTTAAAAATACAAACTGCATTAACAAATGAAATGAGAGAATATTTCACGATCGGGTTCATTTGGGAATAAAATTACCGCATTCTTTCTTTTAAGGCTCGGATGGGAACAAAAGCGTTAGAGCTGTTTGGGGAACAGGCTCAGTAGGCACTAAGTTAGTATAAATGTGCTTTAAAATGATTAAAATCTGCCTCAGAAAGTCGCCAGGTAGCCGCAGCTCAAGCAAAAAACTCTTCAGAACAAGATGGTTAGTTACTTCCAACCTAAAAGTCCCGTGAGATCTGAGACCTTGTCTGGGAAATTAGATCTTGGGGAAACTTTAGACTTTTAGTCAATATGAAGAATAAATATAGACAGAAAGTTCATGAAATTTATGCGCTAAAGTTTTTCTTGTATTATACGTTTTAAACTGATAAGCAGCGAAAAACAAGCTTCTAGAAAGGAGGATTTATCCTGGTCATTATATAAGAAGATGGAAGAAGAAGGGGAAAATTTGTTATCTAGCGGGAGCGGACAAAAGTAGTAAATGCGAAGAAGCTTCATACTGTGGTATCATACGAAATCGGAATTTCATCTTTAGTTTTTGAAAATCTGTATTTTAGAAACTGTTGCACTACATTCATACAGTTTTGGCATAAAATTTCTAAAGGAAATTATATATATACATATATATATATATATATATACAGTTGGTTCAAAGGTGGATGTTATTGCACATTTATTTCGAAGTCTATCCTCTAAGTAAGGTAAAGGCACCAGCTATGCACGAGAAAGAAACAAAAAGACAAACGACTGAAAAGAAACTGATAAAAAAGTTAAACTACAAGAAAAAGTCGAAAGCAGAAAATGTCGGGTAAACGAATGAAACAATTGCCAAAAGATATTGTTTTAACGCTTTTTCGAATGACATCGAAGTAAGCAAAAAAAGAGGGATTAAGGTGGGGGGGGAATCCAGCTTAAATATTGCCTCCATTTTCAGAACTGATTCCTAGCCTTCCGCTAAACTGTTATTATTGTTAGCGCTGAGAATGTAACTACAAGGAAAATCACATCAACGTCATATACGAGAAAAAGTTTATTTTCGTAACACTCCCTCCACCCCTTTAAAAAATATTCGAGAGAAACATAGCTCACGTGTTCAGGTTAGCTTGGCAGGATATATTTTTCTTCAGTTCAACATATTTTTTTCTCCTCCTTCTTCGCGACTAGTATTTATACACCAGAAGCACAATTATTTTTCCCCGTCTTTTTGGATTCGCTAAATATAGTGTGTTCAAGATGGAACTAAAAAAAATAATTTCTCAGCTGAAAAAAAAAAAAAAAAAAAAAAAAGTAAATGCAAGATATGCTTTAAAAAGAGGGTGCTATTTAATAAGAAGGAATTAATTTTTTTATTCGCTATTCAGATTTCGTTAATATACTCCACTTTATCGAGGAATTCCAAAATAATGTTCAAAATGCTTAAAGTTTTATAAGAGATTTCACTTTCGAACAATAAACATTTTAGTTACAGTTTTGTGCTGTGATATCCATGGGATATTTCAAAATTATGCTTACTACTTGCATTATGTAATCTATCACTTGCATTTATACTAGAAATATATTATTCGTATGTAATGTTTGCTTTAACTAACACGTTAATCCTTATTTTAAATCTTTTCTTTTGTTCCATCAGAAATGCTAAGTGGATTTAAGTAAAGAATAAGTATCTATGCTTAGAAAGAGAAACACAACTTAAAAAACTTAAGAGTAATGTAATTCTGGTTCAGCTTGTAAAAGTGTTACGCTGATTGTTGTTGACTAAGCTTTCATTTGTAATGCATGAGAATGCGTATTAGTATACCTAGGTTTTTAGTCTTTAATATCTGATTTGTAGATTGCTCAATTTTCGCTGTGTTCTTAGGCCGCAAGTACGGAAGTTCAGTTCCTGTTAATCATTTCAGTCGGGTAAACTTTGCTGAAATTCCAACTACCCCTCTCCGTCCACTACCGTGTAGTAACTTTTACGTGATAGCTGTTATTTCGTGTAATTATATTCTAGTTAGAACTAATCCAGCGTTTGTTGAAAGGAAAATCGCATGAAAAATCTTTGGTAATGTAAACACTGATGTTTTCCGGCAACATAGATGCAACAATAAATAATATCAGTGCTTCTTAAACTATGGGTCGTGACCCCAAATGGAGTTTAAAATCGAAATTTTGGGGTCGCGAAAATTCAATTCGATAGATGAATTTAAAGAAACTGAATTCATAAGATTTTTAAAGAGATTACATCATTTGACTTTAATGAGGTTAGGCTTATTAAGACATTATATTAATTGATATTAATGAAGTTAATTACCTGTTACATAAAATGCAAAAGGAATCTGTAAAACTGTCTAGCGATTCAAACCTAAAACCTGAGTTTTCAGAAAAATCCTTGATGAATTCTGGATCGGAGTTAGAACTAAATTTCTCATTATTTCTGCAATGGCATTAAATGTTTTTCTCTCATTCAGCTCACTTTTATAAAACAACGTTTTCAGCTTTAATGCTAATTAAAACCAAATATCGTTCACTGTTGAAACATACTGAAAATTCTTTATGTCCAGCAGTGTCAAATATCGAACCAACATTTAATTTGTTATGCAGCAGAAAACGAGCGCATCTGTCTCATTAGAATTTTCTTTAATTTTTGTTTGTTTAAAATAAATCCTAAAATACTTCTTTTTATATGTACATTGTTTACTAAAGAAGTAAATTATTTACGGGAGGATATTATGTAATTATTTTATATTTAATATCTGGGGTCACGGAAAAAATCTCATTGATGAAAAGGAGTCGCGGTTGAAAAACGTCTAAGAAGCCCTGATTATATAAATTACGTAGGAAAGTGATATTATCAAATTAATTAAAATTAATAGCATGAAATTTGCCGAATGACTTTTTGAAGCGTAAGCACTTCAGTTTCATATTTGTTCAAAATACCGGCGCTCAGTGGCATCTATGAGAAGAATGCCAAGTTTGAAAGATTTGTTTCAAACAATTAATAGAAGAGTTAACGATATACTTATTTATTTCATTTGTTGTGACTTATCTCACTTGTCTGACAGTAACATCAGAACAAGCGCACGAAATTCATCGTGACAAGGAGTGCAAGACTGCGCCTGTCGTTGCCAAAAGCCTTGAGCACCATGCAGATGACAGCACGACTTTGCTCAGTTCCGCCCCCAATTTTCATGGAGAGCACCCCAAGAAAACGGATCCGAGGGTCTCTTACCTCTACTACAACCTCTTGAGAGGACTTTCGGCTCGCTTCATATTTAGAGTGTCCCCATGCCCCACAGGCAATATACGTTTACAAACATCCATGTCTTCTCCGGGAGTCGAACCCGAGCTGTTCGGTGCGGCACTCAGAGTCACTAACCACTAAACCGATTCGGCGGCATGCTTTCGTATTTTCAGTATAATAATGCGGCTGAAAATCGAGCTCAGAGTTTAAAAATAATCATATATTCTCGAAGGGAAATTAATAAAAAAAATAGTAATTTCTTTAGTTGGTCTTGATTATTCGATTACATTACATTTTTTTCAGTGTAAATATTTCAATTTTTTTATTATTATTTTGAGGAGCATATAAAGAGGCGAACCATTGTATAAATAAAGTTTCAAATAACTGTATCAATTGCTTATGTTGAAACGATAAAATTGGTTATTTAAGCCTTGAACCTTCTGAATTTATGATACTTTGTCAAAACCTGATTGCAGCCCGGATGTGATAAAGCTGACCAATGTCTAACCTCCATATTTCACTCATCCGTTTTATCGATAGATTTGTTGGTCAATGACCAGAAAGAATAAGGTTAAAGATCTGGCCTTACACGAAACAGATGACCGCATCAGCAGCCGTGTACCTTTTAGAGAATTCTGAATCGGTGTATATCACATCGTGAGTGCATATCACGTATCATGTTTTCTTATTTTTCTTACGCACAATTTTTTCTCGCCCTCGTCTCTAGGGTTAGGCGTCACAATATCACCATTTCTCCCACTTAAGATACCCAGAACGCTTATTGTATAAAACTGTGCAACGTATAAAGAGCGTCTATGAACGTTAACGTACAAAGAACGTCAATACATATTCTTCGCAACGTACGCTTACTTTTACTTCCGTTTTAAACTATCCCTAACCATTCAGCTCCTGGCAGAAAATACATTGCTTAAATAGCAATTTTTTAATATGAATCTAGTTTATCTGCAACTAAAAAACGAAAACAAGAAAACTTGTTTATTTGTTTCGAAAAGGAATAAAAAAAAGAAATCTAGTTTGTTTCCAAATGTTATTCATTGATTCGAAATTCAGATCTACAGTATTTTCCTTCCCTCTTTTTCCAGACATCATAGTTAACAACTTTCTGCCCCGAATCTGAAGCTGTCGCCGTTGTCTCATACCAAGGGCGCGACGGGGTGAATTCAAATGCCTTCCACCCGCCTGACTGCATTCAGTGTTAAGGTAATAAATGCCTCGGGTGATGCAAAACTTGATTTGCAGACGCGCTCTTAAGATCCGTTAAGTATTTTGGGTGCTTTGCAAGAGCAGAGTAATTAGCTGAAGAAAAAATACATTTCGCTTTGCAACATTTTATATTAAAATTCCTTTTGTATGAGTCAATCGTGTGGCCGAACACAGCGTGCGCAACTTCTATTTATTTATTTTATTTTTTCTGAACATAGCAGACACAGTTTTCCGAGATAATGCACAAGATTTCCAAAAGCATTAACATAGCACTTATTCTGTTGTGACAACCAATCTGGCACCTTAAAAAATGCGAAAATAATAATGAACACATGGTAATGTTTTGCCAATTCAATTTCAGTCCAGAAGTCTGCATATGCCGCAACAATTTTGTAATAATGTAAAAAAATCAATTTTCATTTATGGCTAATACTTCTATTTTCTTTCAGTGACAGTTTTATCAAGAACAAATGAGCATATATTTTATTAGAAACCCTCTGTTGCCTTCTATTATTCATGAAAGCTGTATTTAAACATATCCTTTTCGAAAATATTAAGAAAAGTGCGTTCCATATAAAACAGCAAATTTTATTTGAAATAAATCTTCTGAAAAGTTAGCATTTAATTTTATTCTTTAGATTTTTAAATAAATTTTCAGAAAAGCTTCAAGAAAGGAGGAGAATAATCTAATTTCAGAACGAGTTAACATGATTTGCTTTTCATTCTTAATATTCGAAAAATGAGAGATAAGGAGTTTCTTCCTTTTTCACCACGTGCTTTCGTGGTGTAATTGGAAGCATGTCCGGTTAGCTATTAGATGATCCGAAGTTTAGATCCCGGCAAGGGCATCTCTGATTTTTCATGTTACCTGCTTCGAAAATGCTAATATACTCTACAAAGATATACGAAATATTTTATCAACAGCACAATAATTAAAAAATATATCTACAGGAAAGCTGTTAAGAATCAATTTATTAATTAATTTACATTTTGAAAATAAATGGGAAAAATTTTAATGTTTTAAAACACGGCAACACTGACTGTTTACTTATCACCCAGTGTTTAGTTATGAAAGAAAAGATTTACCGTTGCTTTCATTCTTTCGCTTCCGCAAAGCTTTCCTTCTTCACAAATAGTTATTACTACCGAAGGTTTTGAAAAACGAATAATAAAAGTTATTATAATATCTGGACAAAATTCCTTTTGATGGAGACTATAATGATACCACAATGCTACTATGTTAAATGCTAAAAATCCTTTATTATTTTGGAGAAAGTAATTTATCTCAGATTTGGGGCCCAAGCCACCCGTCGACATCTTTTCTAATCATTCTAAAAATGATTAGAAAGGCAATAAAGTTCCCTTAATTTCATACATTCTTAAATAGCTATGAAGAATAAACAAGTACACATGCGCAAAATACAAACTTTAGTTTCAAATTCGTGTCAGACGCTAGCAAGCAATTATATTTATAGCACGGTTTTTTAGGTTTTTAATCTTTTCTATGAAATGAAGAATTAGAAAAAGACAAGTGAATATCTAGCGGGATTAACAGTCGCAAATTTTAGAATGGTGATTTTTTTCGCTAAAATTAGGGGAACTTTCTAAAAAAAAGAAGAAAAAATTTATCCAATAGATTCCATGCATAAGCTTAACAAATACAAAATTCCAATATTTGTTAAAATTATTTGTCATTACGTAGTATTAAATTTCATAATAATGGGCATTTTATGGCCCAGTGCTTTCTGCGATGCTTATATTTTCCATTACTTTTTATAATTTGAATACTTTGCAGCAAAACAGAACAACTCTTGTTTGAACATCAAACAAAACTTCAAAGGTATTTTTGTATTTGTTGCTACCTTTAGGGTCTAAATCGTCACTGCCTTTTTTAATATGCGTATTTATAACAATCACAAGTTTTGCACTTCATTTTATTTTCACTGCTTCTAAGTTATAATATCAGGTATTGGCTTATCAAGCTTCACTAAACTTACATTGAACATTTTCCTTACTTTTTTAAACAGAATGATAGACTATATAGAATGATAGACTATATAGATCCCTCCCCTTAGGCAAATAGCCCTAGTGTGCTTTGCCATAATTAAATAAACCAAACCGGATAATGTTGTTATATTTTATGTCTATGATAAGGTATTAGCAGGGTTTTTCTGTGAAAGGAACCCCGCTAATACCTTATCACAGACATAAAATTAACACTACTTCATCGATATACCCTGAAATTCAAGCCAATCACTATTTTTGCTCTAGGGCAGAGGGAATATTCTAGGTACTACCAATTTGTCTAGTGTCTAAAAAGAATAAATACTCAGATGCTTCTCAACGAATGATCAATGAAAGAAACTGCAGGAAACAGCGCCACTAATAAGCAAATAATTAATTACGTTCATGCAAAAGTATGTAGAAAATAACTAAGCAGCTACTACATTGAAATGCAAATTAATAACCTCTTACAACAGGAATTCGAAACAGTAATTTAATTTTTTGTTAACTGTATGCATTTCTCAAATCGAATAACATTTATATCGATAATTTTTAGTTCTACAAAAAACTATCGCGTTTTGTAAAAATTTTCTTTCGAATGAAAATCGACAAATCGAGCTGGACCATCGGTAATCCAAGTTTTTGAAGCCCACTGAAATTTCGAAGATGTTAAGGTTCCAATCGTTTTATATCTTGGTTGAATCTTCAACGATTAATTGAGATTTTTATAACATTAATTGAAAGTGAAATATTGAAAAAAAGTATTTCGTAACTTTGACGTATTACATCTTGATAATAGTTATGATATAGTCTAAAATCCATCAATATTGTCTAAAACTATAATAAACTCAAAATTAAATTTATTTCTCAATTCGCATAGAAGATAACCACACTGAATAGTAGTTTTAAGTTCTTTACATTATATTTATTATTCTTTAGTATGAAAGGAGGCTAATTTCCTATTCTACATTTGTGCTAAATATTCGGCATCTCATCTTTCAAAGACATAAGTACTAGTTCCTGAATGATAGCATTGAAAATTATTTTGTTTAACGTACTAGCCCAAAAAAATAACTTTTCTCCATACCGATGTTGCTATAAAAATTTTATAACATAATCTGCAATATTTATAAAATTCGGCGTATGTTTCATGAAAATATGTGGACAAAGAACATACTGTCATGCACATAATACATATATTAAAATTATTGAATTCAAAATAAATTTATTTTGGATTTAATTATTGCCACCGCATTACTTCGGCTTACAGCGACTAATCTGAAGTGTTTTTTTACTTGATTTTTTCTTACTTTTTAAGTTTATTATATATATATAATGTTATATAATGTTGTATGAACTTAAATCCATTTAGTGCGAATACAAGTTATTATTACTTGCGCAATTGCTGCAAAGTTAGTTAATAATAATTTATTTCCTAAACAGTATTGATTAATTGATTATATTATCTCCTAAGTTTAATTAAAGTAGAATTATTTTAAAAGTGTGCATCCATACTGGTAAGTTATATTTTGAAAGATGTTTTGAAGTAATTTGAAAGCAAAATGTTAATAATGTTTTAACGGGGACTGGAGTTAAATCATCACGAGGAATAATATTACAATTGTAAAAGTAAAAAATAAAACATGTAATTATTGTCGTTGATCGGAAATTAGTTGACTTTTCAAGGGGAACAAACCAACTCCCGTTCAATGATCAATAATTGATAAAAATACGTAAATATGAAAGTGTTTCGTCTTTACTCGAGTTATAAGTTAAAGCCAAACCGGCAATTCTAGTCAGGCCAAATATTTCCGCGAATAGTTGTTACTCAAAGAACTGATTCTCATGAAGCATTTTAGTCAATTCAATTTGGAGTAAAAATCAATTACTGTAGAGAAATCTTGTAAAACTCGAGTAATCGTCCCCGACACTATCATCTTTATGTATTTGAGTACTATATTATTTGTAGAAATTAAACATTGGAAATTGTCATTATGAAATCGAAATCAAAGTAAAGTTGAAATAAACATAGAAGATTATAAAAAAGGTAAATAATGCAAACTTTGCAAAAACGAATCACAGAGAACATAAAAATAATATAAAAATAATATAAAAATAAAATAGAAAATAATATAAATAAGATCAGTGAATGTACATGAAGATATAAAGGCCAGAAAGGTATTAAGTAACTTACATTCTTTCTAGTGGGGGAGTTGGCAGTGTGTTCTCTTCGTGTCTGACTCAGAAGTGTAGGGTGTCCGAAAATTCTTAGCGGCAGTAGGGGCTTTGAATTATATCAGTCGGTAAGACTTGGTTGAAGAAATTTATGGTAGTGGGTGGGACTTTGAATTCTTGAGGGATGTATTTTGTGGAGTTCTTATCTGAGAGAGACCGTCTGTTAAGATTTTTTTAAAAATACTAGTGAATGGAAATTAATTAATTTCTGGCTAATTGTCGTGTCGCAATGATTAAGAATTTATGTATATAATAAATAAATTTAAGAATAATATATAGATATTTATAATTATTTGAATTTCTAACAGAGTATTTTTTTAAATTTTTTAATAGATTTTCTATAAAGTATTAAACAAAAAATTCATTGTTTAATGTCTGAAAAACACGACAATACACTGCTATACAGTAAAACCGCTGATAATGGTGCCATGATAATGGTACAACAGTTTTATAGCACTATGTTGAGAGTATTTCTTCGTTCTTATCGTTAATCTAAAAATAGCCGATTACTTTCCAATCTCTTGTATCCCCTTTTAGTATGTCAACGGATCTCTGAAATTTCAGCATACTTTGTTATTGCAGGAAGCGGACTTAAAATGGGGAAATCTCTCTTTACGTCCGGGAATTTTATCCATGTGACAGTCTCTTGCAGAGTAACTGAACACTTACTTCCCTCCGCTAAGCTTAAGTAAATTTTTGTTGATGGCTTTAGGATGAGGACATCCTTAAGAAGAAGAAGAAAACTATCTATTTGTCTATTTCCATTAAGGTTAATTTTTTTGCTGGCACGAACATTATTTATTTAGTTCCAAACTCAGTTTGTGCGAAGTTAATAAACATTTGCCTTCTTATTTAAAACTTATTTAGATTCTCTTAGTACACTGTTAAAACTCATTTACATTGTTTTCCAAAGCTGGAAATAAAGCTGCAGAAGAATCTAAACGTATTTAATTCAAAATTATCTGGCAAAAATGCAAAAACAGGTACAAGGAACCGACATAAGCAGATTTTATAATGGAATGCATGTGCAGAAATGGTTATTTGAGATCGTGCAGAGCACTCTTGAACGATAGACCAAAGTATTTTGCTGGGGTAAATCTTCATTATCCGTTATACATAATCTTCATGTGGATGGAAACGGAGTATCTGCTCAATGGAGGTACTCGGGAATCGTCATTTGAACTACCTTTGAGTAGTTGCGCAAGTTTAACACCTGAGGCAAATCTCAAATTGAACCCTCAAATATTTTTTATCATTTTCACATTGCTATTTATTTTATGATACCTTAATGTTTCACTCCATGTCATTTTTTACCTGCAGAAAGTGGCTTATTTTCCATATCCTCGACGCGACACTAATAGCTCGATATTTTTTATTGATCATGCTAAAACATAAAAAATACTAACAACTGATGTTTTTCGTTCCAAAACAAACTAAATCATACCGATGTAAAACTTGTTCCAACCAAACTAAATCATTTCTTTTAATTTTGTGGTTTAACCATAAAATTGAAAGAAAATTTTCATGGTCAAATTAAAAATTCGGAGGGAAAAAGCAACGAGGTATTCACAAAAGTTAAAATATTATTTTCCAAGCGTGAGCTAAATTTGTTAAGTGCAACTATTCACCTAAGAGAAAAACTGAGAAAGAAAACTATTTCAAAAGACGATCAAACAATAAAGCTTGTCTAAACGTGTATGATTCGAGCTCAAAATACAATACGATTCGCATTCATTAGTTTTGTAAAATTATTTCACTTATTATGGAAATAAAAGAATAAAACATATTATGAAATAATTGATGACACACAAGACTTCCAACGAATAAGTTGTTATCAAAATCAAAAATCTATTTTGCTGATGCAAATCTTATCAGTTCCTAGTTTTCATAATGCCAAAAATTATTCTCATTTATAATCACCAAAAATGAAACTATTTGAAATTTCAAACAATGCGATTTAATGACGATAATTTATTGAATTTCAGACATTCTCAAGAAGTTTTTATCATGTTAACTTATTATAAAATAATAAAAACTTAAAATTAATTATCTTTCTCATAAGAACGTAAAAAACGTTTTACAAAGTATTTTCATTTTTAGCACTAATTAGATATTTAATGTTTAATGAGCGTAATTTTAGACGTTAAATTTCCTTGAAATATTGTGAAGAAACTATTGTAATCTACCGTTACTTGAATTCGGAGTGTTAAACATAGTACACAATAGAAAATAAAGGTGTAAACGTTCTGATCCTATATTTATCAAATATACTGTTTCAATAACGTTCCAGACAATGGTGTTTGTGTTTTTCCTTCCACTTCAATGAGTTTGTCTTCTCACATCTTTAGAAGACCGGATATGAATATATCAAGGACATGGGAGATGCATGTAAGTTGTAAAAATACAAATTTCGTTAATTTGAAGGTAAAGAGAATTAGACGAAAGACAACCTCTCAAAAATTATTCTTTTATTATATTTTTAACAAGAAAAAAAAGGGGGGGGCTCTTGTAATGATTTAGAAATTAAAATAATGCTTTTTACGCTCAACTTTATTCCGAATGCCGTTTAAAACATTTTATTAATTTTATTGCTTAATGCTCTCCAGTATGCTTTATTACCTTTATTACTTATATATAATTGTGCATTTTGAAATTTTGGAATGTTTTCAATTTTAAATAGTGCAATAGCTATCATTTATCTAAACGTAAAACAATTTTTTTAAACTAACTAAACTTACTTCTAAAAAGTACACTAAGCTTCACTACTAAAATTACCACCTACCTAAAAATACTATCTTTTAGAAGTGAAACAAAAGCTTTGCTACTAAAATTACCATTACTACCCATTAAACCGAAAATAAGGCATGGAAGGCGAAAAATCAGGTAGTAGAACAGTGTGTATGCGGTTGGGGGGGGGGGTTCTTCGTAACTCTATAACAGGAAAAATGCTCCATATTTAGCCCTCATTCATTAGTTCCAAGGTCAGAAAAGAAACAATTAAAAGAAAAATATGTATAATCGGTTGGACATTGTCTATAATCAAAAGTAAAAGTGGGTTTTTAGAAATAGTTGCTGTTTTAGAAGTAATCGGGGCAGGGATGACTAATGGCTAGTATAGGATCTTTGTTAGAGTAGAATTTTGTGATCGCTATAAAGTAAGGAATTCGGTAGTTATATAAACTTGTTCTGCTTAAAATTATTTTATGTTGACGCCAGTATGACTCAAGACGTAAGGTTAATTATTTAAAAATCTTATAGAGTGTATTAATTTGAATTCGCTAAACCGCACAAAGGGTTAAAATCTTGGATAACAGCTACCCTCTTAAAATTAACAGAATGTGTTATAGGAGAATGCAGAGCATTCCTAACAAGGATTCAATCGTTTAAAAGGAGAAACTTCTCTTTCAATTAAGCATCATCGCGTGAGTTAAAAATGATGGCCATTTTTGTCAATAATGCTGTTCAGAAAGAGAAACGTCGTCAATGAATGATGGCAATAAATAAAATTAGTTAATTATAGAATACAGATGACTACTAAAAGTTTAGTATAAGTAAACATACATATCAGTAAGTATATACATATATAATGAAAATAAAAAAATAAAGAGGGATATATACAAACTTGAAATAACCTAACTTATCAACATATTAATCTATTTAAAAATTATAGTCAATTCTAATTCCAACAGAACTTTAGTGAGATTATACTGTAGAGCTTTTAGAATTTTCGAAGCTTAAAACATGACAAATCATCGATACCCTGGTTGGGATTCCAAATCTGGACCTTCCAAATGCTGTAAGGAAGGAGAAAATTTCTTATATATCCCCCCCCATGAAAGAGGCGACTAAGAAGGGACCCAACTGCCAAATCTTGGTAGTGACAAATTATGGTAAACCAGATTTTTAGCTCGGGCGCCACTTGTAGAGCTTTTAGGTATTTATTGGTGCAGGAAACAAGAAAACCAGCAATTCCACGCCAGGAATGCAATTTAGGACCTTACTATTCCTAAGCAAAAATGCTTCGAATTGCACCGCAAAGGTAGGCGGTAACAAAGGAGAAAATTCCTTACATTCTCCTCCCTTAAAAGGAACTGAGGAGGAGTGAACCCAGTCTCCCAATCCAGGGGGACGAATTATCGAAAACCACATGTTATTTCGGTCATCACTTGTAGGGTCATTAGGTTTAATTATCGGAGCAGACAACATGGAAAAACAGGAATGTCCTCGCTGGGAACTCTGGACCTCCCGATTACTAGCCAGACGTGCTTTCCAGTTTCAAAGCAAACGAATGCAGTTTTACTAAACGACTCCGGAAAGGTTTATTTTTAGTGCACAATATAACAATTACAAATTGTCGGAGTCCGTGTTGCAATTATTTAAGAGATTTACTGATCTGTTACTTCAGTGATTCAGCTTTTGTGTATTTTAAAGTAAATTCGAGTTAGTTTTATAATTTTTTACTGGAACTAAACACAACTGAAAAGTGTGCATTTCCCTCCAATATTTTAAGATCCCCCCTTGGAGCATTTTGGAAACGTGCTCTCGTCCTGAAACAAAAGAATGGTAGGCTAAATATGTATTTTTGTACGAACACAAAGAAGCATTGTTAAAAGATAATGCTTCTTTGACGTTTAAACTTTTTTCCATACCATGTAAAGTTAGTAAAATGCGTAGCAAATTTATGCATTCGTTAATTTTTGAAGCATAATTAAGCCATTTTTAATAGCATATATAGTGTCACTATTTAAGAGTGCGTCAATAGATCGTAAGTTAAATAAACAAAAACTACATTTTTCAAATTTGACAAAGGAGAATACACCTTTTTTATTTCCTTATTCATTGTACCTTTTTTAATACTTTCCTGAAAGGAGTTCTGTGAATTGGATATCTTTGCTTACTACAGTAACCACGAAAGAAAATTTGTGGAATGAACATTTGCACATTTTAGGGATAATAAAATGTTTTCTCATTTTACACATCTAACGGTGATTAAAATGCTTTATCAAGCGTAAAAAATATAATAAATATTCATCTGAATTATTACAAAAATAGACCATATTCATTCATTATTTGTTATTTATGATTTCAGCACAATAAACAAGCGGATTTTCTCCATAACTTAAGTTCTTTTGATAAATGACGCATCTGCATTCAGTGTAAAACCAACTTATAGTTTTTAGAGCTTGAAATAAATTAGCTTTCATACCTAGTCATACCAAACTAATTAAGTATCGACTTTATTACATAGGTTAAAAATCGCAAAATAATGATGTAGAGATGTATACAGCTCTTTTATTGAAAATCTTTTCTCAGTTCTCTCTTTTAGTGCAAATTCTATTTCAGGAGAATGCTTCAGTTCGAAACTAATATATTTTAATCTTTTATGGAACTAATAAATTTTTAAATACATATAAACTACTTAAAGAAGAAATTATAATTAAACTTATAAATAATTCCCTCTTCGGTTTCTCGCCCTTTCTTTGCCAAAACATATTTATATCATGAGTATTTAGTTGAAAATATATTCGAAATAAACCCGTAAATTCCTTCCAGTTCAATTAACTGAATCAACGTCTAAATTCTGCTCGTTTGATTTTAAGAAGATGAATTTGGCTGATTACATTCAATGAAGGAGCAAAATATGTCATACCTATTGAGTTATAAGTCACTATTTATTCAGATATTAATAAACCCAAGATTACAAAGCCGCGGATGAATGTAGACAGGAGTATGATTGATTATTATTATTAATAATACAATGCTATATTAACTGATAGGTATAACACAATGCATATGTATAAAAGTTACTATTAAAACCGATATGTGAAACTCCATAGTATCTAGAACTAAGCCCTGTCATGCAACTTCTTAATCTCAATTCTATAAACTTAAATAAAAAATATAATTTCAAAAAAACATGAAATTTCAGAATTAAGGAAAGATCACAGATTCCGAACAAATCTAAATTTAACAAAGAAAAGGAAATCATAAATTAATATTAAAAAAAAGGGGTCGATTAAAACTCGCAAGCATAAATTTAAACCGCAACAATACGCATAAAAAATGAAACTTACACTACTCCAGGCCTTCAATAGTGTGAAACTCTCACTGTCGCATCCGCAGTTAAACGGTTTGCACATCTAATCCCACAGAGGTCATAAGACAGACTGAGGTGAATTTAACACAAGCTTTGATGGGGGGAAGAAATCGTGATTTCAGGATCCGATTCACATTGTCAGTGAACTACCAATCAGGACATTCAGCTCAGTATGCTTGGGGGATCTGGGGCGGGCAAGAATTGCTTAAGAATTAATCCTCATAAACAAAGGGTAAAGGAATCGCTTGTCTGGTCAGGTATTTGCAACCGCAAGTGAATCGCTGCGCCTCAAGGACAGGAGTTTCCCGTTGTTCAATACTGGCTTTGAAAGGTTCGTTGTTTCCTTGACATTTTTAAGAGAACGGGATGTCATGTACTCACGGATGGGCTGATTGTTTTGTCCACTAACCCCTTCTTTGGCGTTTCTCATAGTGTCCAGTTCAGCAAATCATTTATTTAGCTAATAGCACGATAAACATTTATTCTCTTCACACTTCCCTCTGTGAAATGTTAGATTAAGAACCTGTATCTGAAAGAATATTGAGTAAAACAAATTCACACATGTTACAGATATGGCATACACATGCTAATATGGAGCTCATATATATATATATAAACTCCCCACTGACGTTTATTGCCTGCTGAATTCATTATGTAAGAATTCCTTTCATTAGTATCGCGTAAATTATATCATACCATATTTAACACAATGTAAATTAACTATAGATGCTATTTTGTGAACTTTAGTGTTTAGTGCAAAATACATCACACTTTTGCGGCTTTACAAATGTAAATAATGTTTTGCATTAAAATGCGTAAATTTTAAACGAATGAAACTAGTAAAATTAGCTCCGGTATTCTTAATTTAAACTGTTTAAAGTGATTAATCTCGACGCAAACGTTAATTACACTTTTAAATAGAGTACATTGGACTGTAAGCAATTTAATGATGTTACTACATGAAGTATAGAAAGTATTCAGTATGAAAATATAAGTATTACCATATTTCTTAATCAAGAGTAATAAGTGATGATAATGGTTACTTGTCAGTACAGAAACAATTGTTCGTCCCTTGCATTTATAAGTATTTAGAGCCTTTAGGTATCGTAAAAAACATATATGGATAGAAGTTTAGATTCAAATTTAGAAAGAAATATATTTATCGATACATATCTACATATCTCTTTAAATTTTCTAACTTCTTCCTAAAGTTACTCACTGCCTTATGTGTATACATACAAGGAGTCCCTCTCGAAAGGGCCCCGGGAAAAGTGCGATAAAATCTTGTAACAAGAGGAAATGAAACCAAATTTTTACATGAAATGCACTTATGTTTAAAAATGAAAATACATTACAAGAGGTGCGGAAAGTGACCACTCCCCAACTCTGTATACATACACAACACGGCACTACATGTTCGTGTGTGTTGCTGCTAGAGTATTAGACTTCACTACCTGCATTTCCGACGGATGTTCTGACATCGTGGTGCGTGATTTACATGATATCGACGATTTACATGATAATTAGGCGTTGGTGCGTCCCCATTATCTTTGAGGTGACCTCATATTAAAAAGTCAGAAGGTCAAGTCTGGTGACCTGAGGGGCCATAATTCTTTGGAAGTCACTTTGTCAGGGAAACACGATTGTACTTCACTCATACTCGCTATATACATGTGGCATGTTGCCCCTTCTTGCTGGTACCATGCAAATGTCAGTTGCTTATTCAAATGGTTCACAAATTCACGGAACGCTTCACTGGTGAAAGTAGTATCAAAACAAAATTGGCCCGATGATGTGCCGCTGTGATGATGCACAGAACACATGCACATTCTATGAATGAAGGAGTTCCTCGATTACTGCAAGCTGGCTGTCACTACCCCATAAATATGCGTTTTGTGAATTCACGTGTCCTGACAAGTGGAAACATGTTTAATCACTGTACCTCGTGTACTGCAATATTCCTGGCTTTTCAGACATTTTTTTAAAACAATTCCTTAAATTATCTAAAGCTTATAAACTCTACGTCCATCTGATCTGTGTCACAGGAACTATGTTTTCGGTTCCTAGTTAGTAATCTAAATAGCTCAAGAATTTTAAGTACTCAGGCCACGCAAAATCTTCTATGTTTCTGCTAACTTGATATTGGTTAGGTTAGGTTATATGAATGTGGCAAAGCTCACTTGGGCTATCTGCTTAAGATGAACCATGCCTTTGTGAAGGACTTGAACTACTGTCTGAGGGAAAGTGGCTCGTATCCAAGATACCCTCGAATCTAGATCGAACTACCAGTTTGCAGATATCGTAATCACTCGGGCCACTAGTGGAACCATACTTGATATCTGATGTTATTTGCTGTGTGATCGACATTTCAGTGGTTTTATTTATCCAGTTTAAAAAAAAAAAAAAAAAAAAAAAAAATGGTCGTCGAAAGAATGAATCATGTAATAACAGGTATGTCCGCATTCCTCATACTGGAATTTCTAAGTTCAAATGGGAAAAGTAGAGCCAAATAGTGCCCGAAAATAAAAGCAGAGGAAGGAGAAACACTGTCTAACTAATGAGGAAAGATCTAGAATAATTTAATTAAAATGCTGCGTACTAAAATTTTCATTATAGGCATAAGCTTCGGAATTTAATGTACCTAAGGGAGGTCAGGACTAAGGATATTTATTTCCCTTACCATTTTACGTGAAATATATAAACAATACAAACAAAAAATACATGCACTTATATAAAGTGAAATTTGCGTATTACAAATGCAGGTCATATAAAAATCGTCACGCAGGTCACACATGAAATACGAGTCATATAAATATTGCGCTTAAATTGCCATTCTTTACATGCAACTTACTTTGGAATTCTAACTTTTTACAACTTGTCTCTTATTCATTTTAAACTGTACAGTGAAATCTTCATATTGATTACTTCAAGCTGGATGTATGTTCAACAAATACGCTTGGCAAAAAAAATTTTTTTTTTTCTTAACAAGAGCATATATATTTATTTCTATTAATACTAATTATCCTTTTGTTTATTTTCTGTCAAACAAAAGGGTGTGTCTGTCTGTGATAATTTTTTACGGCTCGAAATCTTGCAAAACTAGCTGTATTTAACATAACTTATTTTGCATTACCTTCTCATACTCAGCTACGTACATTTGAAGTTGGAATCTTCAACGCTATATAAGTGGTTGGGTGTATTGTGCATAAGAGATGCTGTATTTTAAACCATTGGTTTTATAGTATTAATATCTAACATGAAAACATAAGGAATATTAAGAAATTTAAGTGACTTTAAATGAAAATAGCTTTTCCAATAATGAAGATATCTCAACATAAATCTGTAAGGTCTCTATTTTTAGATTTTCACACAATTGCCACGTGTTGCATGTACACTGCGCCGATTAATTGCCACGAGCTTCGAAAAGAAAAAGTGACTAATCGTGGTGATAAGTATAAGAAAGTTATTCTTGTTACTCTCGGGACAGCAACTGGTCTTATCAGTTCTTTTCTGTGATAATAACGGTCGTCAGCGCAATTGTACAATTATTGATTAAGAGTGAAGGTAAAAACCAGTAAATTAGCATGAGCAAAATATTATCCCTGCATTTGTTACATTCCAGGCCATAGGGCTCGATTAATCTAGTGAAGGACCATACAGTGTTTCCCAAAATTTACTTTTCTTTTGAGGAAAGAAAAATGAGAGAATAGTCTTATGAGGAAATAAAATATAATTTATGACATGTGCAGGCCTGTATGTAACTGTTAATAACAGCAATCGGATGGCAAAATGCTATGCTATTGTAAATCAGTTAAGAACAAAAGATTGAGACTTTATACCTGCAACATTATTAATTCAGTTTTTATTTGTAATTTGTCAATATAATAACAATAATAAAAGTAAGAGTAATCCTAAATTTTTTTAGGGCCTGATATTTTCCAGTTACTTATTGTATTAAATAAATTTGATGCATCCGCGTTTACTGTATGTTTGCAATATGACAACACTTTTTAATATATATATTCTGCTTTTATTAACCTTCATTCCTCCAGTAATAATGACCTAAAATTTGAGATATTTCTCATCTCCAACTATGATTATAGCACTGAAGATTTAGTGCAGCTTGAGCTACTGTCTGCTACAATAATATTTCTGTTGTTGTTCCTGTTAATTAATTTCTAGTTGAGCTGTGTAATAACTAAAAAATTAAAATCAAAATTAAGCCACAAACTTCCGTTGCAAATTTCTTGACATGATATTTTTTTTTAAAAATAAATGCTCTCCACAACCGGTAAAACTTTGTTTTGGTAAGTTAAACACCCAGTCGTAAAATATTAATGTTGAATGTGTTAAAGAACTACTGATATCAATAAATTTTAGTGAGTGGAGAACATAATGAAAAACATGAAACGTCACACATATGCATATAATAACATTATTTGTATTTAGAATTTATTCATCGCAGTGGAGAGGAAGTAACTCAAGCAGCTTGCATATATAAACTTCACTGCAATCATTATCGATTTTATTAATTGTACATGGCCCATCATACTGCAGTTTTAGATAGTTTCCATTTATTTATGCAAATATATTGATGTAAACAAGCAGATGATCTGCAGCCTCCCAAAATCGTGCAACATTTTAAAAGAGTGAATTAGTTATGCAGGTATATTTTTAAAATTTTATTTGTTGAATAATCATATCATACAACGACTGAAATCTGTGCTTATTATAACAGTATAATAAATGCATAAATACTAAAATCTAGTATTTAGCTGTTTATTATAACATTGGTAATGTTAGCAAAGGCTAACATTTCCAAAAGAATAAGTTTTTTTATTGCATGTTTATCCGTTCTTGCACAACTTCAGTAACCTGCTAAACGGAGCTGAATTCCTTTCCTTCTTTTAAAATTTCGTTAAGTGGACTGAAAAAATGAAAGGCTTTTGGTTTTTAATCTGGATTTATATTGATTATTACGTCTGCAAGAAATCCGAACCGAAATGACACTTTCGTTTGTCAAAAATCTAATTCTTATTCTTTCCGCAACACCGCTGTGAAATTTCTGTTCTTGATTACAAATAACAGGAGGCAGGGAACGGGAAACTAGTTCCGCTCTTGGCAAGCTCAGTCATGTATGCCTTTGCCCAATACGTCACGATAATATTTAACTCTTTACGAGAAAGAAGCATGATAATTTCTGCTTATATTTGAACGTCCTTTATATATATATTTTTACGAATGATAAAGGTTCGCAACCGGCTAATGTTTGACCTCCAAGCTCTAAGCTTCTCCCCAAAGGCCCTGAGTAAATAGTATTTTCTTGATTATAATTCCACTTTGTACCTTGACTATTTGCTTTTCAAAATATATTTTAGCTTAACTATCTGAATAGATTTCAAGATGCGTGTCTGTGTACTTAAAGGCATCTAGACGAATTTTTTGAACATATATGTACAGCATGGCCGCTTGGAGGGTTAAGCGATTGTCTTTTATCTTCATCACCAGACAATTAGTTTAGCAAACTTAGAAGAACGTTTTCTTAAAATGCAAGCTTAGGGTTAATAACAGATAATTGTTATTGCATTAATAATAAATAGCTAATGCAACTAGTCAAAGCGCCATTTAGATGAAGTTTTGAAAATTTTTACAAATACAAACAAAGCTTCCTAATTATGAGAAGCTCATGTAAATGCTAACGACTTAACGCAATTAATCTGAACATCATTAGCAGCAATTTCTTTGTGATTCACAAATGCTAAAAGAAGTGTAATAAAATCTAGAAAAATAAAACATCAATTTAAAGAGCTTATTGTCAGCGAAATTTAAATTTAAATTTAAATAATTAAATTTAAATAAAATGTAAAATATACGGGTGTAACAGTAACTGATAGTCGTGATAATCTATAAGCAGTAGGTCCTATTCGAGGAAAGAAAACTTGGATTCAGTTTAAACGGATATAGTTTCGATTTTAAAAAAAATTTAAAAATTAATTAATTAATTAATTAAACATCAATGAATCTAGGAAATGGAAGTAAACTTATCACAGTCTGAAAAACGTTCTAGAATTTTCGAGATTAAAAGCAGAAGAGACATGTAACTATTTCCGGCTTAGAGTTAAAGAACAAAATCAAGACGGAATACCAGTGTCAATTTCTAGAAATATTGCATCCGCCTTGAAAGTCAAAACTCCATTCTTTACATATGAATTTATCTTAGACAGATTTTAGTTTCCCCAAATCCTTTTCTTGGATTTTTTATATAACATGTGTAAGTTAATATAAGAAAAAAAATAATGCAAGTTCGGAATAAACTAATATGAAATGCATAGAAGTTTTACTTAAACCAAAGGAAATGTTAATTAAAATATGTTAAGTTTGTAATGGTGATTTACTTGGAATAATCTTAAGACAAAGCGACTGGAGAAATCTCAATGTAAAGTGAATATAATTTTTGTTTAAGTCGCGCGTAACTATTTTAGTTCTGGTGAAATGCTAGGTAACGTTTAAACAAATGAAGAAATTACATTCCGATTTTTAAGAATGTGACAGAATTATTTTGAAGATTTTGCTAACTGTGAAACATATTTACTTTCTTATAATACGTTGAATCACATTTCTCTTTCAAATTACGCCACATAAAATATTACTGTTACTTTAGATGCGATACATTACATATAAGGCAGTTTATTTAGATTTTATGTGAAAGCTCATATCTCTACTTTCATAATAAAAGGATCTGTGCATGAAATCGCGAAAGGGAAAGAGGAAATAAATTTATTTTTAGACTGTTTTCTTACGCTAAGGATAAAGTATTGGGGGTGCAAGAAAAAATTGCTTCACAGAGCTACGTTAAATGAACTATCTGTATAAATAAATCCTTTTAGTAAATGACAATGAATTTAGCAATATTAAGCCAATATTTGTTTTATCAGCATGGAATCTTATAATAAGCGAAAATAAAAGAAAAATTTTCGAAATATACTCAGAAACGCATTATTTCTTAACCACAGACTGCCTGAAATATTCCTGCTTTTTTACGTTATAACTGAATGCTACAGTTTACAACTGTTGTATCCTAAATCTCCTGACGTATTTTGTTAAAAAATAACAGCAAACATTAAGCTAAAAAAAAAAAGCATGGTTTCTTAAACATGCAGCATTCTCCCTCCACTTATTCCTTTGTAGAAACAAATGTTTGCTAAGATATCTTTGTCTGGCATTACTGATAAAACATCAAGCACTAAAATAAAATAACTAATGGAATTATTTTAAATTCTAACAAGGGTGTTTTAACACATTTTGGCAGCGAATGCAGTGACATTCGAATACAACATATACCTTCTTCATATATATATGCAATTAAAATGGCTCTAAATAAAAACAAATAAAAAAATCATAATTTTTCTAAAAATTAAGATCAAATTTCTTTTCCCTTTTTCCTAGTATAGTAATATCCTATTTGCCACAGTCCTTAACTTACATTTTCCTCTCGCGTTCTGAAGTGATGTCTTTTCCTTGTTTCTAAATTAATTTCCGTTCCTTAATTTTATCTGTTAAACAGGAGACAGCAGCTCATATACTTCGAAAATTACACTTCATTTGGCTAATCCTTATTGTTATATTATATCTAAATGCGCTTAAAAATGCATTCTGATCAAAAATTAAATTACAAAATCCTTTCGCGATTTTTAGACTTCTCTACTACGAAAGAAGTTCTATAACTGCACAAAACACACTTTTACGAATGCTATTTAAAAAAAAAAAAGAGAGAGAGAAGCAAAAGAGGGGGAAGGTAAAAAAAGATGTTTGAAATATTTTTGTCCTGCAAGCGACAAATCTGCAAGATAAAAGTACACATCAGTTATTAACTGCTTTTTCGATAGAATTAAAAGCAATTATTATATTTGATTCAAATAAAAGATGTAGACTCATTAGGTTGTTTTGTAGCAGGAAACGTGAAAAATGTTCAATGCCTTTGCGGAGACTCAAACCCTGGACCTTTCCAATACGGGTCGAGTGTGCTTCCAATTACACCACGAAGGCATACGGAAGGGAAGAAGAAAATACCTTACGTACTCCCTCTAGAGGGTGACTGGGGATTAGGGGATCCAGTCGCTAAATCCTGGTGATAATGAAATATCATCCACCGCCTTTTAGTTTGGGCGGCACTTTTAGAGTCATTAGGTTTTTATTTTGAAGCAGGAGACGTGAAAAATGTGCATTACCGTCGCCAGGACTCGAACCCTGGACCTCTTGAATACGCGTCGAGTATGCTTCCAGTTACACGATGAAGGCTTGCGGAAAGGATGAGGACAATACGTTATAGCGTGTGCTAGGAAATCAGAAGATTAGCTTTAAGTAATGACTAAACAGTATGTAAGTTCATCAATACAATTAGTTAATATTTACACCGAAATGTGCATATAACGCTATGTTAAACAAAACAAAAATTCCCATCCAGCCAGTATCTTGTGAGGTCATTTGTTTGCTTGTTTGTTTAAATACTTAGTTAATTAACTAAAAATAAGGTCAGAAGAATGAGAACAAAGATCATTCTGTTCATTTCGAACACTAAAAGACAAACGTATAGATTTATTTAGCTCCTAAAGCATACCCAAAATAACTTCAGATACATGTCATATTTTATGGGGTGAAAAACAACCCCGAAACGACGGATGGGATCGTAGGTTTTTTTTTTATCCAACCACTGAAACAAAAGATGTGAAACTTAATTAATGGTTATTCCTATTAACCTGTTTGAAATGTTTTTCTTATTTGAAATGTAAAAGAATGAAGAAACTTGATGGCCTCCTCAACTGCTGCACGCGAGCGTTGGATCCTTTCCAGTTTAGGTTCGTTGCTTTTGAGTAGAACCGCTCTTGAAGCTCATTACTATCTAATGATATATAATTATATAATGCAGAAGTAGACCGAAACAATAATGCAAGTATTTCGTATTTTAATACGTCAGTCAGTATTACCACAATTCGTTTCTGCAAAGTATAACTGTCAGACATGTAAAAGTATATGGGAAATAGAAAATTTGGATGACTGTTCCAAATGAAAACTAACAGTTCGTAAGCTGCCAAGAACGACTTTCGCGTCGATGGCTGAAGGAACAATGAACTCTAGAGAGGTTAGAGTACAGATTTGCTGTTAAACAATGACGCTGCGGACTGGCTGGAATGCAAAGAAGCATATATTACCTCTGTCACCGTTATCAGCTTGACTGTGAAAGTTATTGCGGAATATTTTCCTTTAGCCAGCGTAAAGCGGCGAGTTAGGATGACACATCAGAGTTTTAAGTTGCAGTATCAATTCAAGATGAAATGTCACTAATTATAGAAAAAAATATAAAAATATTTTATAGGATATAAAATTAATGTATTTTATAGGGATAATTATAAAGAGTCCCGGAAAAACTCAGGAGCAAAGAATACAGAATACTTGAAAATAAATTGTGCTTTTCTGCAAAAGTAAATATGGAATCTTCAGGATGCTGAATCAATATGCCAGCTGTTGCAGCCCAAGAGCAAATAGGAGGAATGCCCTTTTAATTCCTCACAAACGCAACTGCTGCTTAATTAACGTTAAATTCCATCTAATTGTGCGCTACTCAAGGAAAATCATTAAATTCCGGTAATGTCGTGTATCTTCACATCAAAGAAAGGAATACTTGAACCAAAATCGAAGAATCCGAGTTGTATAGTTAGTTCCTTATATTGCGGAATTAAAAAAAAAAAAAAACAGTTAAGCAATTTTGTAGCACAGGAAGCTTCATTTCTTTCTATAATTATTTATTTATATATTTAGAGTTTATATATAAAATTCTTAGCATTTCCGCTAAAAGTTGCGTATTCATGCTAAAAATCGAAAACGTAAATGCCTGTAAATTAAAGTCACAAACAAGACAAAAATTTTTTCCAGGATGAAAATTGAGAAAATTCACATTATTGCTTTAACACTATTGATAATTGTAAGATACCTACATAGAATCAAACTTTGCATTTTACTTTTGCACGATGACACCATTTAAACGAAACTGGGAGTGATAAGAAGAGACAAATGCCGGTGGCTTCGAATAGTGAAATGGCACGATTAATTGAACAGTAAAACGTTAGATGTTCTGGAATGGAAAAGGGAAGCATCTCCTTATTAAAAAGAAGTTAAGTGCTTTTAAAGAAATAAAATTATAAATTTTATGCGTTCATATATATATATATGTGTGAATATATATATATATATTATATGTATGTTTGTGCGTATGTATACTTATAGACATATAATGCACACTTTTCCCCTCTCTTTTTTTTATATGTACGAGCTCAAATGTGAACTTATAAGGCATATCAAAACTGACCAGATTTTCCATATTTTAGTAATTGCGTGACTTTTTTCGGGCATAGTATATGGTCCCGAAAAATGTCCCGGATCCATGTTTGTTTTCTTAATTGAATACAAGTGTTATCTGTCTAAGAGAAGGATGTCTTCCTGAAAGACTTTCTAAGAGAAACTGGTTCATATTTACGTTACACATGAGAAAAACAAGAATAACAACCCAAGTTCATCTCGTTCGCTAGAACTCGAATCCTTCGAGCTAACAAAGTTTAGCAATGTTTTTTTATTCACTCGATCACTGATAAGCACCCTCTGGATAAGTGATTTTGTAAACAATCATCGTGAATTTTGCTATTTCCTGACCATACGATAATGAAAGCATTGTGTAGAGTAATGCAATATGTCAAAAAATGTGTGTTTCTTAAAAGTTTTTTTTTTTTTTAATTAATATGGTTTCCCTCCAAAAAATGATTTGTTAAAGAATCTTATTATATTTTACGTTACTCAATTCAAGTAAATGCATAATTTTAATAGATAAAGTTAGAATGAAAGTATAAGAATTAAATTTTATTATTGAAAGAAAATACTTGATGAAGGAATATTATCTATTTTCAAATCATTTGACGAAATATCAAGATAATTAAAAGAGCTGTTACAGGCGTAGAATTCAACAATATTCCGACATTACAACCGAAATTCATTTGAAATGGACACATATTTTTGTCCTTTCCGTGGTAATTTGGTTTCTTTCAAATTTATAAAATGAATAATTGAATTATATTTGTGTTTAGCAGAAATAAAGTCGACAAGAGCGCATGTTTTTTGCATGTAAATAATGCGTGAACACCTGAAAAAACAAAAAAAAAGCCTAATTAAGTTCTTATGCTCTGAAGCTTGATATGTTGAATAATCACAAAATTTAATACCGCTTAACATTATGGGAAGAGTTCTTTTAATCAATAAAGGGAAACGAAAATTTTTTACCCAAATTTATTTTGCCTTGTAGTGACGTCAGAAAAATCTGATCATTCTTAGAAATAATATATCTTAGAATTATTTAGAAGGCAGCCATATTTTCTAGCATTTGTTAACGTAATTTCCGGCTAATGGAAAATTCTGAATGTATCCCAGAAGAATTTTTTTTAAAAAAAATTATTTCACGTGTTGATAAAATTTATTGCTGAAACAAAAAAACAAAAAAAAAAAAAAAAAAAAAAAAAAAATTTGCATTTGCGAAGCATTAGCTATCAAAAGTATTAAACACAGCTGTAGACTGAATTAGTTTCGTCTGTATAGCATGTTAAAAACCCAGAAAAATTATAACTTCCTCATTCGCCAAAAAGCGTTTCTAAATTAATCCTGTATGCAAAGCTGTACTCTGTTTCTAAGAAACACACTTTGTTTCCAAGAAACTCTTTGCAAAATTTATGAATAAACTCCTTCCTACGAATACAAATAGCACGGAAATAAATTTCACACTTAGGCACTCATACCACCACAGTAAAAGAAATGCTATTCTCTCTCGGTTGAGCGCGTTTCTGCGAACTCAAGTATGCTGTTTTCGATGCATATTCTCATTTTAATCCGTTATATTTTTACCTTATTTACCGAACTGTAAAAAATGGCAAACTAACCTAGAAAACATCTGAAAATACTTTGTACTTTGCATGAAATTCTAACAAGCATACTTAATGCAATATTTTATCAGTGAATTGCAAGAGGCTTCAATTTTTGACAGGCAGTGCACAGTGAATGAGCAACTTTCACACTGAATATACAGCTTTCTGCTTCACTTGACTAATTCCTTTCTGTGAACATAAGCTCCTTTTACTTTATTCTGTTTAGGTTGAGTTATTCAGCCGTGAATGAAAACGGAATGGGAGGAAGGAGTATAAAGTATTCTCTGCAGTGTTTTTTGATCATTTAGACAATATAATTCTAGGGTATTTTGAAACATTAAAACTTTTGCCCTTTATCCTTTCCTCATTAGCTTTGTACTGTTCAGTACTTTACAAAGAATAGATATTAAAAAAAAAAAAAAAAAAAAAGTTCCCAACATCTTTAATCCTTGAAATTCTATTCTATCGTGTTAACTCCTTTCAGATGCAGATTTTACACTTAATTTGATAGAATTTTACGAAGTGCATGTAAATTAGAATAATCCTAGATTGAATAGCATGTATGAAATGAAATATTGGCTGGAGCTAAAATTGTAGAAGTATTTTGCAGACTGGAGTAGCTTCTTCTATACGAGCAACTGACTTACCAGCCATAATGCCAGAATAGCGGGTCGCTAGGCGAGACTACGGAAGGAATACTGAAATATATAATGAAACAAATTAAATTTATGGAATGCGTAACACTGAAATAATTACTTTTCAAAAAGTAATCAGATAGTTCCAAAGAGTTTTCAAAGAGAAAAATTGTAAAGATTAAAATAACACATAGTTTCGATTTAATTTTTGCTTTCTAACTGTGTTCGAATATATATACGATATCTGAAATGTTAGTAATTCTTTACGGTTTCGATTCCCGGCTTAGTTTGGTGCTTGCCACTTTTTTCCCCATTTTGGAGTTTTCCTTGTGTTTGCCACTATGTAACGCAAATACGAGTCAATTTCCTTTGGAAAATTCTCCAAGAAACATCTCTCTTTAGATAGATAGTCCTTCTGAGTACGTTGCAGTAATGAATTTTCAAACCGGTTTCGTAAAATTAACTATGTTATCTATCAAAAACGTTGGGGGGGGGGAACTCTCACAAAATGCTTCCAGAATTACTTTTTGTTATAAACTGCTTTTAATGTGATAGTGATTCAATGAGAAGTGATTTCTATGAAAATAAATGCTTGTTATATGTTAATTATATTCGATAATATTTAAATCATTATAAAAATTTATTTAAATTTTTCTAAGTTTCATTATTCAGTTCCCCACCCGGCCTGCAAGTAACCGTCAACATTACTTATTTTATGCTGCGCAATATTAGCATTGCGGAATAGCATTTTAAAGCTATACAGATCTTACAGGTCTAAGTTTATTTTATCAAGGGTTACACTTTACTTCTTCTATTGTAAAATACTTTATTCTGCTGTCATTATTGTTACATTTATTGACTTTGGAGCTCATTTTACTTGGTGTTATCATTTTTATATGAAGGCCAAACTAAATTATTGATGTTTTTAGCTAGTAGCTTTAATATTATTCAATAATAAAATCTCCAGCACTACAGTGCAAAGTAAATTCCAGTTACTTAGTTCACAACTTTTAACACTCACATAAACTATGATTTCGTTGAAAGAACAATTAAGCACTTTAAAAATTTTAGGGTCTATTTGCATCATATGTGAAGCTTAATTTTTCTCTCCAGCCATAAATTTAGGATAACTTTTAATTCCATTTGATATGAAATCATCTAAATTTAAATACACTACTGAACATGCAATCCATTAGTTAAAAGCTTATATACAAACCACTTAAGGTATTTTTATTAAAGGGGGGACATGCTTTTAACAAGATACGTAAAATGATTTAGTGTTAAACTGTTACTTTGAATGTTAAACTGTTACTTTGAATGTTAAACTGTTACCATGCAATCTGTTATTTCCCCCTACATGGCTTCATTAATCTTTGTTTTCTATACTTTACATTACAGTCAGAATCGTAGCAAGGATGTAATTTCGACAATCACATGACGTTTTAGAAGCGATACAATGCATGTACTCGTAATTTTCACCAGTGACTGAAAGAATTTTTTTAGACGTAGAATTTGTTACCCAACTTTCTTTGGTAATAGCGTAACCATTATATTAAACATTATAAGCAAATTTGCGTATTTGTGTGTAAGCTCTTGTTGGGTTATAAAGTCTTTTGTAAATTCTAATTTCCTTTAGTAGTCTGCATTCATAAAAAAAATGTGAGTCAACACAGCTAAAATATAAAATTTTCTGCCCGCAGATGTACCTTACGTAGTTTCCAGTGTCATGCTTCTCAGCTGTATATTATAGATAATAATGATTATAAGGCGATATGAGGGATTTTATAATTCCAAGTAATTTTGGAGGTGCGTTTAAAGATAATTTATACACATATAAAATTATCGTTCAAAATTATATACATATATAATTAAAAAGAAAATTGTCTGGCATTAAAATAATTTTATTTTTCGTATATGCAGAGCACTGAAAACTTAAAACAAAAATTTCAAGTATATTTCATGAAAGATAATTAATTTTTCATGATAAATGAATCAGAAAACTTCGAGCAACTAAACTGAGCTCATTACAGGAAAAACTTAACATTTTAACTTCTTTAATAATAAATAAGGGAAAATAATTCTAATAAACTTTATTTCATAAAACTAAATTCTGAATATTATATTTCTAAAACTAAATTCTAAATATTATATTTCTAAAACTAAATTCTAAATATTATATTCATTACTATATTTATAAAACAAAATTCTAAAACTAATTTTATTCTCTTTTTGAATTTTACTATATTTTGATTTGTTGGGAAAAACAGATTTTTAGAAAAATTTATTAAACAAAATGTCTTTAAATGCTTATAGTATTACATATTTAAATAGCAATTACATATTTAAAGCTCCACAGAACTTTTTTTTTTTATTTTCTGAAAAATAAATTCATTCAGAATACAGTAAATTGGTGATTAATTCATCTTATGAACATTTATTTTATTTTAATTTTAAACAATTTTTCTGCGTGTCATAGAGCAATCAGTTGCATCTCCAGTCTTAGTTAGTTGCATTAGTTATATAGAATTGATTGAATTTTAACGTTTTAGTGTATTATTGTAATTAGAAAATAAAACTAGATAATAATTTGAAAATACATAATTTTTGCAGTGAAATATAAAAAATTGAATGCATTATACTTAGATACATGTGAAGTTTTACAAAATATCTGTGGTTTCCCAAGTTATAATAATTTGTGCTCTTTTCATACTCAAGCATTAGGGTACAAGAAAACCGGAACCGCGTGCGCTTAAGTGAAACAAATTATAGGTAGTTCATAGCTTCTAAAATTTTTCTTTTGTCTGGAATATATGTGTACCCATTTCCTATCACTGAAAAATTTACAAAATGATTTATTTAAAAAACTGTTTCAGATTTGCTTCTTTAAAATACACAATGATTAGATAAAATAATTGGTAAAACTTATACTGTGGTTAACAGATGATTTAAAACACCGTTTTTTTTTTTTTTTTTTTTTTTTTTTTTCCCTATGAGTTAAAATTATATTTATTATGAGATCTTTTCCACTTAGACTGAGAATATTTGTCGAATTAAGAAATGAGATTTACTTACGTTTTGTTATTCTTATCCACAACAACCATTCATTTAAATTTGGGAAGAATTATGAATTCGGCAATTTGCTAAAAAGCGTATTCCTTTTCCCGGAGACAGGGATATTAAACAAACGCGGGAGCACGTGAAAATTGTTAACTGTCCGGTTCGCGTAAGGGTCGAACACTTTTTGGCGCTCTCCCGTTTGCATGCAGAAGATGTGATGACTCGTTTGAATGTTGTGTGCGCATGCGCAATTTTCTTTTTCGTCTATTAAGTAAGGGGGGATAGGTAGTTGGTATTTTTGGTTTTGTTTTTGTTGCAGCACCCTGCACCGCATGCTTTCCGAAACGGAAACATTTGACGTTACTGTGGTTACCTGATTGTTTTCGGGGATGTACGCAAATTATAAGCAGAGTAGTAACGAAGCGATATGTAGAAAATCCCTTTCAAGGCGAATTATCTTAAATCTTTTACGTGACGATTTGTGAGCAATTGAGGGCTCTGATTTAAAACTAGTATTTTTTCGTTGAGATTTTCAGCTTTTGCCAGCAAAGCTTTTCAAGATAAATAAAATAAATTCATGGTATACGATAGCAGTATTTTTCATGGGTCATACATATTGATCATATATAGATAGGTCGTAGATCGCTTGTAACTATGTATCGTTTATCAGAAGTTTAAATATATTTGATTTAAGTGAGTATTTTCTGGAGAATCTAACGATTATAAATTAAATAGTTAATGAGTATGCATTTTAACGTTATTAACGTGCAATGCATTAGTTTCAAAGAGTTTCGCACTCACTCGTGATTGCTGTCATAGTGTAAGTGGCAGCACGTTCATCTAGCACTGTAAGCTCCTGGCTTGAATTCCGGAAAGGATACATTTGATTTCTCACGTTCCTGGCTTCGAAAACCTAACAATCTCTACAAAATAAGATATACTTTATGCTCTGTACAGACTTTCCTACCTCAGAACAAGCATCTCTCTCTTATTCCAAGATACATAGAAAAACACGAAAAGGAACTATCTTCTTAATTTCACAACATTGAAACAATGAGCTTATATACTACTTCCTCTGTTCTAAAATTAGATGCAGCATTAACACATTTTGTTTCGAATATTTATAAATCTTCTGCAGTTCTAAAGCGAGTGCACGAATTTTTGTCAACGATGTGTGGCAATCCAAGAAGCACTTTTCAACGGTACAGGGCGGCCTAAAAATACCATTATATTTTTTTAACTAAAAAACGGTGATTAAAAAGTCCGAATAAAGGATTCTTAAAAATACAAAGGCAATTCTTTAAAACTGATCAGTAACTAAACAAGTTAGGTAAAAATTCCAAACGAAATGGCCGTGAATCGCAAATAACAAACAGTACTGATAATTCTGCAGTGTTTACTACAACATTGTGAAAAAGGAAAAACCTAAGACCTAAAGATTGCTTTAGAAATTAGTAACAGTATTATGAAAACTAAATAGCATTCTAAATGTGCAGTGTTTAATCATGTTATAAATTTATTAGCTTTATCCGATTGAAGCAAAGCATGCAAGGATTATCTGCATATGGAAAGAGAGGTCGTGGAGGATTTTCTAATTGAAACTGGCTCGTGTCTAGGGAAAACCATGAAAACTCCGACGTAGCCGGCCTGTCCGCTCGGAGTCGAATTCATGTCGAACTACCAGTGTTCAGCGACTTTACTATTCGGTCGCTAGTGGGTCAGTTAAAAAAATGAATAAGATGTTTTCCGTTATAGGACAACGGGGCTCAAACAATTTCCTCTAGAAAAATACAAATGACGACTTTCGTCATTAGGTCATTTCAATTTAAGTAAAAAAAAAAAATTAAGTGTAGCAAATATATTTGTTAGTTTATTTTATTTTAATAACTAAATAATGAAGCAGTATGACCCATATTAAAAATTTTTATTGAAAATATTTTCTTTGAAAACAAGATCATTGTTATAAGAAATAAGAAAAAAATTATTTAATTTGAAGGTGATCAACAAGCAACATTGATTTTTTTTTTTTTTTTTTCCCCTATGGGAAATTGTTTGGAACGTGTTGTACTATAATGAAAAAGATCCAATATATCTTTAAATTTATGATTAATATTTTATTTTTCCATTCTTTTCACAAATATGGCTACTGCGGAAAAACATTCAAGTGTTGAACGTCATACTTATTTTTGGGATAGAGAGAGTATTACACATTTTAAAGCTTTCGAATGCTCTGATATCAGACAGAATTAATTTAAATCACAGCTCAGTGTTTCAAGACAAATTCTGTTCTTATATTCGTCGGCTTATAAAGGCATGTTGTTCCACCTTTCCGCCTGCCTTTGGGACGTAATTGGAAGAATTCTCGCCGCGTATTCGAGAGGTCCAGGATTCGAGTCCAGGCGAGGGCAATGCACATTTTTTAAGTCTCGTTTTTCAAAAAAAAAAAAAAAAAAAAAAAAAAAAACTAATGATTCTACAGCTTACTGAGTTTTTGTAATTGTAATTCCTCATTTTCTTCTTTTTGAACATAATGAATGCAGAAGATCATGATCTCGAAAACTAGCTAAAGCCTTGCATTTAAAAGGTAAACAAATGTTAAGGGAACGGGTTTTGAAATATTTATATATGCATAAATATGATATATAAAAAAGAAACAATTTTCACATGAGTTTAGTGAGCACAAGATTTCCTAGTTTTTTTTTTTTTTTTTTTTTTTTCCGTAATTAGCTTTCAATAAAATTATACTTTTTCCTGCTTTTTATGTTATAACGTCCTTAAATATAGTACCTAAATCATTTTGGAAACTTTAAAAACATCCAGATCATTAAAATAATGAATGCCTATTTAAAAAGACCACTTTTTTAGTGTGCACTTCTCATTTCACTAATTAGTGATTAAACCCAACTCACTAAGTTAAAAACAGAAAACTGGAATTTTGGAGAGCTTAAAAAACACTGAGCATTTAGAGTTAGACAATAATAAACTGGATGAATGAAACTAACTGCGTTAACTAGTAAGTTATTCCTAACTCTTTACTCTTTAGCTGTCTTTAACGAGTTATCCCTTCAAACGCCAAACAGTTTAACACGAATGAGCGCACAACATTTGCTTTTAGTTATTATAAGTCTCTTTTAGGTTTGCAAACTAAAGTAATGAATATATGTAGGAGCTTACAATCAAAGCAAATAACTAATTTTTTTAGTTTTTATAATATTTTTTAGTCAACTGATATTTAAACTCGCTAAATAACAAAATTAATGAACACTTGGAAGTTCAGCGCAAAATAGTTCACACATTTCTAAAATCACTTTCATTTATATGAACTTATATTGGATCAATTTTAAGCTTTTCATTTTCTCTCATTAGATCATATGTCAACCAAAAAATCTCTAATCAAAGAGAAGTAGTAGAGTTAAGTAAAGAGAGTAGTGATCACCAGAACTCTAAATTCTGCATATCTAAAACGTGCAGTGAAATTAAATTATATTTTATAACGCTAATATATAACGCTTGTTTTTGCTGAGCAATGATCAGCCAAGTAAACAACGAATAATATGTCTATAAAAAGCATAATTCTTTTTCTTCAACATTAAAAGACTATATGTTTGGGGAACACTGTAATCAACCTATGTTTGGGACACATTTCATCTAAATTAATTTAACATCTTCTGAAATGCAATACGCATTTCAGAAGAGATATTTTTCTCTCTCTATTTCAGATTTTTGAATTAACTAACAAATGTTTACTGAAAGAGCAAGAATTATTTTTGCGAACAAGTATTTAAAACTTTTAAAATCTGAAAACATATGTCGTCGACGTTATGTCATCATGCGATAATTTTTAAGTGCTTTATTTTTTATTTTTTTTTAATCTTCGTATTTTATAAGACAACGTTTTACAACTGCGAAGCTTTTGAACCGCTTTACTTTCTACTGTGATGTTTTAGAACTGCTATGTTTTCTCCTTGTTACTCCCCTCCCACAATGTTTTGTTTGACGAAATTTTTCCCTTGCATTGTTTTCTCCGCTACTTTTTCTTCCGCGATGTAACCCATTGAAATACACTCATGTCCATAAATTAAAGATAATTTCGAGTCACGCGGAAATCGAACTCTAAAATAAATATATCACCTGTAAAATCACTACACACATCTTCAAGAATCATATGCAAATTTCAGGAAGTAACCAGATGACACCGATGGTACGTCACAATGACGAGAGTGTAAGAGAGTGATATATAAGGAATACAGGCAAAGAAGTAAAATTGTTCGCAGGCGCTTTATAAGCATTTCAGTGCAATAACCGAATAGTTATGACACAAAGAACGCATTTGGATGATTTTTTTCGTGGTAGAATTATTGGCCGTCTGGAATGTGGGCGTACCCAACTGGAAGTATCAGACGAACTTGGAATTGTCCAGAGTGTCATCTCCAGGCTTTGGCATCGATTCCAAGATGATGGTAATGTGAGTAGACGTTACAGCACAGGTCGCCCCAGAGTTACAACGCTGAATGAGGACCGGTATTTGGCAGTTACTGCCAACAGGCGGAGCACAGCCTCAGACCTGTCTCGTCAGCTCTCTTCAGCCACTGGTACGACAATTTCAAGGCAGACCATGTACAGACTCTTAGGGCAGATTGGTCTATATGCTCGTAGACCTGTCAGATGCGTTCCACTTACTGCAACTCACTGTCGCCTGCAGTTAGCCTGGAGTAGAGAGCATGCATTGTGGACACCGCAACAGTGGGCTTGTGTGATGTTTTCCGAAGAGTCCAGGTTTAGCTTGCAGTCTGATTCTCGCCGGACTTTCATATGGAGAGCTCCAGGTACCCGTTACCACCAAGAAAACATCATTGAACGACACCGTTACGGTGGTGCAGGAGTGCTCGTTTGGGGTGGAAATATTCTGGGTTCCAGAACTGACCTGCATGTTCAAATTGGAAACATGACAAGCCAAATCTATCGGGACGTCATTCTGGAACAACATGTATGTTTGTTTCGGGGCGCCATGAGCGCACATTTTGTGTTTATGGATGACAAGGCCCGTCCTCACCGTGCAAACATCGTAAGCGAATGCCTTCAATCGGAGGATATCACCCATATGGACTGGCCAGCATTCTCACCGGACTTGAATCCAGTAGAGCACGTGTGGGACATGCTTGGCCGACGAGTTGCAGCCCGTCAACCTCCTCCTACATGTCTACCGGAACTTCGGAGAGCATTGCTTTTTGAGTGGTGTAATATTCCCCAAGATCAGATCGATAATTTGATACTCAGCATGCCTAGGCGTTGTACAGACTGTATTGCATCGTCTGGGAGACATACAATGTATTAACAATTATACCAACCATGTAATATTGATTTCTTGTAAATAAGTTTTTTTTTTTTTTTTTTTTTTTTTTTTTTTTTTTTTGTAATTTACTCCAGGGAGAAAAAATCGCTAATTTTTTTAATAATATCAAGCATATAGCATCATTTTTTGCTCTTTACCTTTTGTTAAATAAATAAGCTTTACAAATAAGTCAAATTTGTTTTGCTTCTAACTCTTCCTTTGCCTGATTTTGCATTATCCTTAATTTATGGAAATGATTGTATTTTTCGTTGAGTAGGCTGTGCAAGAATACTGTTAATTCCTTACGATATTTTATCATCTATGTGCGTACAAATAAATAAATAAATGTAAGCTTAACTTGCAGAGATGTACAGTAAAATCTAAAATTCATAATATCAAGTGTATGTAGAAGTCAGGTTTACATCATAGTATATAAAATAGTATATAATCAATAAATGTCGCTTCTTATCGTTCGTGTATTAGCGGCATTAGTGCTTTTGAATTTTTCCAGACATTTCATTTGCAATCAAAGCCCGACTAACTGATGCGGGAGCTCTAGTTTTCGTACTATCTCGTTGATTTTTCTGTCTTATTTATTATTATGTATTATTTTTAACTTCCAAGTGAGGGACTTGCGACTTTTCCTTTCAATACAGCCAGCTGCACGATTATTA
This sequence comes from Stegodyphus dumicola, assembly GCF_044657685.1. Lineage (NCBI taxonomy): Eukaryota > Metazoa > Arthropoda > Arachnida > Araneae > Eresidae > Stegodyphus > Stegodyphus dumicola. The sequence goes on from NC_140780.1 coordinate 192,454,242, forward strand.
AAAGTTTTAATTTTCGGTACAGTATCTATAGAATTTTTTTAAATTTAACTAAATTAATATTTGTAGTAATATACGAAATTTTTAGAAATAGTGTAATGTTCGAAAAAAAAAAAAAAAGGATAGGATGCCCTCGGATTTATTCCCTGGGGTATTCTCTTTGTTAGCTGTACACTCAGACACTGGTAAACTTCCCTGCCAGTGGAGTAAATGGGGATTCTCTTTTAAAACTGCGACAGAACTGGACAAATTCTTGCTGTCCTGTATAAGGTTCCATGGCCTAAGCCAACGATAGGTATAACCCTTGTTACATGTAACCATTTGGTTAGATGGTCTGATGTTAATCTCAGATAAGTGACAAAAGTCACAGCAGCAGCGACAGGCTGAATGCAGGATTGCCACATGGCTTTGATTTTTCGGTTAGTTAATCCATCATGGTAAAATCTGAGAATGCTAATTGTTTAAAGAGACGGATGCCTTTGTGGAATAATACGAACTGTTATTCATCTTATACATGTGAATAATACGAACTGTTATATCTTATACATGTGGAACAACGCGTAAATGCTCGAAGGAACCGAATCCGGGGCGAATTATGAGTCATCATCTGTTTTATACATTTAACCGCTGGTGGGTAACTTGCGATTTGTGAAAAAGCTCAATATGTGTAAAACACGGTCAAAAGAATAATAATAAAAAGGGCTATGCTTGTAAAAGGATCGATATACAATGTTGGGCCGTCTGTCTTTTGTTAAAGAGTGTAACGACGGTAGATGATTGAAACAAAAAGATGCTTTCCTGATGTATTTAGTTTTATGTACATTTACTGAGTTCATCGCTTCATACGGAATTTAATAATCATAGAGAACGTGAAGGGTTTTCATTGTGAATATTCACAAGCATTATATATCACAACAGCATAAAATAATCCAATAACAGCTATTTCAGATATCAAGATTCCCACGCAATTTCGTCTTATTATTACTTTAGCATAGAAAATGAATAATGCTACTAACTTTCGAATGGAACGTAAGGAAACAGATTACAGGGAATGAATGCCGTTCTTCATTATTGCAGAAATTTTCCGAACACGGAAGTCATTAATTGAAGAAAAATAAAAAAAGATTCTAAAAAGCAAAAACACTAGTTCACAGCTATCATTGCACTTGCCATAAAAGTATTACCGGAAATGGGTTTAACAACACCCTTTAATTAGATTTATCACAAATTTGTCTGTAGTTTTACAAAAAAAAAAAAAAAAAAAAAATTGCCTTAGATTGTTTTAATACAATTGTTTAATAACAGATTTTATAATTGTTTTAATAATTAGGCAGTTTTTTAATACAGTCTTCGAAAATGTTTTCCGTATTCCTCGCATTTCTATCTTCCCTTTCATACACTGAACACACTGAGACACACTGAAACAAACTCGCAAACTTATAAATATGACAGATGAGATCACATCTGCCATATTTATAAGTTTGCGAAGATTATCCTCTCAATGTGGACAAAATTTGAATCCCCGATTTATCTACAACATAAGCTATTTATTCAACCTCCTTTTATCAACATAGTAATGAGACGTCTTGCGGCCAAGTACAGTTGACACTCTCGGCTAAATGGTAAAGTCGCTGGACACTGATGCCTCTAACCGGGTTCACATTCTGGAATCGGATGGCTACATGAGAGTTTTTTGTAGTTTTGCCTGTGTGTAACCTGAATATGAACCAACTTCAACTAAACATTTTCCAGGAAGTCATCCCACGCCTTAGACAAATAGCTCTTGTGTGCTTTGCCATATCCAAAAATAACATAGCATAACCCAAGCACAGTGAAGTGCTAGCACGTTTAAAATTTTAAAAAGGTATACTTACGATTGTTTATATAATTGCTGCAACCAAGAATCAGATCTCTATCAATTTACTTATACCGTCCAGTGCTCTTTCTCATTAAGCTATTGAAGCTGCTACTTTCTAACTTTAATAGCGCACTGGCTATAACTGTAAATAGACTGTATATGCATACGCTTAAAAGTGTGAAAATGCCAAGAAGCAATAACATAAAATTGCATACCCATAATTCAGTCTCACGGATATTTTTTATACAAAATAAGGGCAGTTACGGGATACATTCACTGCATTATGATAAGATGTTTTTCTTTTTAGATTAGGCTTATGAATAAAAGGAGACAAAAACGGAGCACTTTACAGGAAATACCTCCTATGCCTTTCAGCCTTCTTTTGAGCTTTCAGGAATATTTTCCCATTGGTTACTGTCGAACAAACAGAAATTTCGATTTTAATTTATTCCTTGTTTTAATTGAAAACCTAAGTCAGCGAAACATTTCGCACCGTTTTCGGTAAAGAAAGCAATATAAGTTACGTCTTACATTCGAACATTCGAATATGAGAATGCTTTCGCAAAGAAGCCTATATTAACTTGATTTCTTTCTTTCTTTTTTTTTTTTTTTTTTTTTTTTTAAAGAGATTCTCTGAGTATAAATATGTCTTATTTCTTCTGTTTTAGAGCGACACGCAGAGCCAAGCGTTGCTGTCAAATGCATACCATATCCGGTCCCCTTCGCTAGACTTGGCAAGGAGATTGATATTTCAATAACGGGACCTATGTGGTGGATGTTTCATTATCTTCGAAAGCACTGTTGCGTACCATTGCTGCGACTGTCTTGTCGATTACGAACCGGAATGATGACGGTGTGATCTCTAGCGAAGATAAACGTATAGGCTAGTCTCTTCCAGCATCTCTTTTTTTCAATTATAAGCCATTTTAAAAGTGAAGCCCAAGTTAATACTCGTCTGTTATCAAATTAAATTAAATTGGAGAAAGTTTTTTTTTTTTTTTTTAAGAAAGTTGAGACCACATTATGCATTTTGTGATAGGATGAACTTGTAGTGCTCAGAAGATATTTTATTGAAATTTATTTGATTCTCTTAAGTTAGATTTTATTTCACTATTTTCCATCGTTGTTATCAATGTTTTTTTTTTTTTTTTTTTTTTTTTTTTTTTTTTTTAATTTTTACGAAAGAAGTAATCTAATATTGCACATTTTAACAAGCTTTTATTTTGAGAATAAATATCTCGTTAAAATTTTGTCTTCACTACTATCAGCTAATAACCGATATCTTATTTTTTTTTCTTTTAAGAATAAAATTGTCTCTAGAACAGATACCTTTATAGAAAACTATCGGTATTGAAGCAAAAACCCTCATATATGCGTTCAGTAACACTATACGAAGGAAGAGAGTTCCTTTTGCTTGTCTTTTATTTGTCTTGCGTAGGAGAATAATAAGAGATTGTGATTGTAAAAAATTGCATTGTGTTGCTATGACAGTTCCCTTTATTCGTGGCATGCATTTATAATTTTTGTGATCTAAATTAAAATTTGAATGCAGACTGCATCAACTGTTTTCTGAAATGTTTTAAGGAACTTCTGAAATAATCACATTAAAAGGCTAAATCACACCGATGATTGTTAAAGGCCAAAAGAAATGAAATTTTTCTTCAAGTTTTTTGGTGAGGTAGAATATTGTTTTAAAAAATCGAATAGTTGAAGAAGTTAGAGGTCTCAGTAGTGCTCTGCGTAGGAGCGGGTCGTAAGGACCCCTAGTGTACCGATTGTTTTGCGTTATTCTCTATACCATATCTTTTAACTTGGCACCCAGTACTTCTCAGAAACTTCTTCTCTGATTAATTATAAATTTTGTGAAAGCATTCTGTGAGTAATAAAATTACCTGCAACAATGTTCAATGATCTGTTATTTCAATAATTTAATTTTACGATTGTTTAAATCTGATTTTTTATAATTAAAAAATTTAAAGCCAGCTAAGTCAGCTAATTTCCTAAATTATTCAAAAATCAGTCGAAGAAAATTAATTTTTATTCAAGATGCCGCTATTTTTATTTATTTATTAAATTTTTTATTTGATTTTTACCAAAAGTAGGTGTAACTGACTAGTTTTTTCAAAGGTCCCTAAATAAAATGATTAAAAAAATTAATAATTTTTGAAAATAAAGTTAAAATCTCGACTAATATTCTCTAAGCAAATTCCAACATTTTATTGAACTTAGGGTCTAATTCAACCACTAGGAAGGTTCCGAAGTTTATATACCATTTTAGCTCGTGAAGAAATGTTCTGCTCTAAAATGTGAATTTTCCGCCGTAGGCATGTTTATTATTTATAATTAACGTAAATTCAAGCAAATGAATTGTATTTTTTTCTTACCTTTTTCTCCTATTTATAACTTAAAATGCCTGTTATATCATACTTCAATGGCAACTTTTTTGTACTTAAGGAACACTGGCATAGAATTTGCTAGTATCAGTAACTATGTGTATAAATTCGTTTAACGGTTTGATCTGCTGTATAAATGCAGTTCAATTTATATAGGTGGATGCCTGGTTTGAATTACATATCAAAGAATAAAATTAAATATGCACTTATCTGTCAAAGGCATCAGATTTCTACAATTTACAGATTTAATTATATACTAGAATGAGTAAATACTAGAATGACTAAAAATTATGTACTAGAATGACTTTAATTGTAACTTAATATATGTAACCCATATTAGTGCATCTTCAATCTAAAATCTTGTTTCAGATGTCTGATCCCTCCAAAAAACGTGGTTTCTATCATTCGAATTGAATTTATAGCAATTTCTAGGGGCCTTTTTTTAAAAAAAGAAAAAACAATTTTTCTTCAAGTTATAAATTCTCATTTGTTACTGGAGTCCATTACAGATACATTTTCAGACAAAGATTCCTTCATACAGTTGTTGTTCCAAGGATAACGTTTTTTTTTCCTTTATTTCTGAAAATAAACTCTCCAGTAACTTTGTCGAAACATGTCATACATCGAAGCACATAGTTCATGCAGGTCGACAGCGAAAGGATTCACTGTTCAATGATTTCATTGCCTTTTAAATCTAGAAAGTCGATAAAACTGTTCTTTAAGAGAAAGAAATGACATGGAGATAAGATACCGCATAAACAGTGCAAATATTTTCGCCAAAAATGCAATAAAACTTGTTAAAAAATTATAATTATGATCTAATACTGGTATCACGTTCTTTTACACGTATTACTCGTTGCCCGTATAACACTGCAATGAGTTTATTAATTAGAAAATTACAAGTCACTTTACCGTTGCTATATTTACTTTTTAATCATCGATTCTCTCAAAAGAATAGTCAGCTGTGCTTTATAATGGAAATTAATTATTGACCTCTGGATATTAAATTTTTACGGCATACTTCATTTAGTAAAGATACTTTTAATTATATCTCTATATATAATGATTATTTGCCCATATACTTAATATCTTTATCAAAACAGATTGACTGTGTTTTAAAAGATGTTTCCAAAGAAGTTGCATGGAGTTGATAACATTAGTCGTTTCCTGTAATAAGTTGACCGACTATTACTTTAGATGCTCTTAAATAGAGGTAAGAGATGCAGTGATTTACTGTATATACTCATTTCATTTTTAACATATGAGCAGGTGCATAATATCTTTGAATTAAAGTAAATCAAATACTTAATACAGAGTTTATTGGTTGCAGTATTACGTTTTCTATCACGTAGGTTTATAAGGTTCACGTTTTGCAAGAATCTACATCAAGCCACTTAGTCTACAGTCTGTATAATACAACAGGCTTATATTTAGTTTGATAAGAAATATGCTACAATCATTAAAGAGACTTAACTATTTATAAATTGGACATTAAGGGAAATATTGTGGAGTCTAGATTTCTGCAAAATTAGCAACTGTTTGGACAAAAATGTCCATAATTTGTTGACCGAGATTGTGCGTAAAGCATTGTTCGTCTGAAAAGTAAAAACATATTATGGATTTTTTAAACAAACTTGCAGTGAGCATTAATCCGACCATACAGCAAAATACGGATCAAGCATTTTATTAGCTGTTTCAGGATCTCAGCGTAATTTTGATATTATATCATTAAAATTACTACGTCCTGGTGAATTCTTTTAAATGCCCGTTTGAAGCCTTACAGCTTTAGAGAAGTATCCGAATTCGTGCTTAACAGCAAACTTTTTTTTTTTTTTTTTTTTTTTTCAGATTAAATGCAAACTTAATCTTTGTTTTAATTTAAGTTTAGAGATAATAAATACTCCAATGTGCGAACTTAGTGTAAAATGAATTATGTACTGCATGTAAACATGCAAGCAAATTTGTTACATAAATGATAGGCAATTGAGGGAATGTTGATTGCGAATAAACGAAGACTAACTACTATATATAGATTAATTATAATTTATTGTCATATTTGTTAGTATATTTAGACTATGACAGGTCTTACAGCTTTGGTATTTTGCTACTTTTTTCATTATTGCTATGTTTAAAATATTAAATTGAAACCATCTACTACATAAAATATCAGATAATCTTAGGAGTACATAACAGCGGAATACAGGCAAAAAGAGAGCTAAGCATTATACATTGCTAGCCGCAAATACTTCCTGTTTAATTTACATTTTCTCTCTTTATAAGGAACTACAGATTAAAAAAAAACGAACAAAGAATAAAATATGATGAGTAAAAATTACTCTCCCGAAGGACTCAGGTCATCTTGCATTTCATTTCTCATCCAACAGTTGTCTGAGTCGTCACGAAATTATGTAAAATGGGGTTGCAAGTTTCGATTTTCGTTCAAAGGGCGTGGCTCTGTATTCAGGTTTGCATACAGTTTCTTACGTTGCAGACCGACAGCTGTCAAGTGTACTCCATTTTTCTTAGTAGTATTTTTAACGTAAATTTAAGTTTATTTTTGAAGCTTTTGTTTGCAATAAATGAATAACATGAATAGTCTCTGAAATCTAGACGCAGAGATTTTTGAAAAATAAAGCACATATTTTTTTAAAAAAGAATTTCGTCTTAGAATTTCAGTTTCCAGATCAGAATACTTCAACATAGGAAATTTTATTTTTATGTTTTTATTTATTAATTCATTTATTTTTATGATAAGCTTTTTTATTACAACTACTTTACAAATTTCTTTCAGTTGTGTTTAAATGTTTTCGTAAATTTTAATTGTTTACTCATTTTATGAAATTTACTTTTTTAATAATACCTCTGTTTGTTAATGTATTTTTATTCATTTAATTGTATGCATTTATTTTCTTTGTCTAAGGGAATTTGCTTTTATATTTTCATTTCTTTATTTAATGTAAAATGTGTTTATTAATTCATTTAAACTGTAGTTTTGTCCTGAATTTCCAGGTTATGGTCTACACAAAAGTTTTCATATATCAATTTTTAATTGATTTCTATAGGTGAAGAAGAAAACATGATATCGTACTACAGAATAAGATTTATTTTATTGTTCATATTTTAAAAATGCATTTTCCCATGCATAAATTAACATGCAGATCCACAGCAAGTATGAGAATAAAACTGTCTATTTTTCTGCATAGCAGTGGTTACTTTGATGCAAGACTCATATTTTTCTGCATAGTTAAGAGTGTTTGGTAGTGTACTTAATTATGGCAAAGCACACTAGGGCTATCTGCCAAAGAGGAGGGATGCCTTCGTGGAGGACTTTCTAAGGGAAACTGGCTCGTATACACGTTACACATGGAGAAAACCACGAAAACACCCATGCAGCCAGCCCGTTCGCGGAATTCGAACCTCGAACCGAACTACCAGTGTTCAGCGATTTTACCGCTCGGCCGCTGGTGGGCCTTAAGAGTGTTTGGAAATTAATAATATCAAGGTATAGTATGATAAGCCCTTCTTTGCTGTTTATTTATTTTTCTTAGATGTGTAGCCTAAAAAACAGTTTAACATTTCAAATGTTTGAAAGTGAGGAAGCTAGCGAGCACGTTTTAACTGAAAAGTGACCGAACAATTCGAATTTATGTTTAAATAATTGGCGAATTCAATTCGAATTTATGTTTAAATAATTGCCGTAAACTTTATTTCAAACAATAATTATTTTTCTTTTGGTCTGATGACCTTGTACGGTCTGGCCTTCTTAAATAGCATAAAATTAGACCAGAACTCTAAAAGACAATTGTTGAATTATCACTATGCCATGTAAGTACCACAGAGACAAGGAAAGGGTGTAAAGGACCTTTTATCAATCCAAATAAATTTTAACAGTCGGCACCGACTCTTGCTTGCAAAAGCCAATACTTTTGGCTTAAATAAAACGTAATGGATGAAGTAACATTAGTGGAAACTAGCGCTCAAGCTGGCTCTGACCGAAGCGCTCAAGCTGGCTCTGACCGAAGTCGGCGTAAACAAGCCTAATGGGAAGAATAATTCAACGTCGCAGAATACTAATCGAGAGAATCAAAGCTAGAAACGTGGCTTTCAAGCAAGCAGAATACGCTGTGATTTTACCCTCTCAAACCTTCCTTTAAATACTCTCTACCTCATTTAAATATCGCGCGAGCTCGAAATTTGCATTCCGGCAGGGAAACAGAAACGAGGCTGACAGAAAAAGATATTAACATAAAATAATGGGTTAGAAACTTAAATGATACTTTAATACATCACTAGCGATATATACAACAGCAGTAGATAAAATATATTATATCTTATGATATTATATCTATTTCAAAATTGCTATGGACAGCTATATATGGTAAATACAGGTATATTAATTTTTAAAAATGCGATATAACTTTAAAATAGTCTTGATACTTTAGAAAAGGAAGAGAGAGTGAAAGAAAGATAGGAAAAAAAAAAAAAAAAAGAAGAAGAAGAAGAAGCAAAACTATCCTCCCCCTAAAAAAAGGATGACAATATCAGTACTACTTTTCTCCTTTCTTTCTTGTTAACTACTAAAACTAAATAAAACCTTTGAAGTCTCAGCTTTTTAATTGAAAAAGCAACTACCATCTAAAAAGGTAAGTATGGTGCACCCAAATAGTTTGAGATATAATTAGGTCGTACAATGTTACTTAAAAACCGAAGAGTATTTTAGATAACCACTTTCGTTGTTAATGGATTAGTTTATAACTGCTGGACGCGGTATGTCTAAAAAAATTCCTAGGACATATTATTTAGTTCTGTAATTTTACTATCGTTTTAATGAGCTAAATATGTGAGTTAAATGATCTGATATAGCTTGACTGACATATTAATGTATTTAAAATGTCAAAAATAAAAGTAGATAGTGTGTAATAATAGATAACTCTTTCTCTAAAAATGTCATGTGCCAAAAATGTCAAAGAGAATATTGAGATTTTCTTTTAACTGAAAAACTCTGCTATCACACATTTGAAACCATCCCTAGAGCCTTTATTTAATACTTGTTACAAAGTGTTATATATTGAATGCTTTACTTTTTTGCTTTTTCAAAAGATCATTCTAATTTTTTTTTATTTATTTAAAGAAAAAGAAATCCTCGTGCACCATAAAGTATAACACGAGACTTATAAATCGTAAGTAAAAAAAAGCAAAATCACTCTATTGCCCACGCTAAAAATTGTAGAAGCATGCAATTGTTTTTAAAAAAATGAAGATGAAGCTTCATGATTTCTTTTCGTATAAAACAAAGGTCTTTAAAAATAAATAAATTAAAAAAAAAAGAAAAGACTCCTACATCTTTTATCCATGACGCCTGAATTTTTTAAGCTAAATTATGATGTGTTCGCAGTCAGTTAATTGGCCTTTCTCTCTTCAACCAAGTTTTTATGTTTTTCTCTGATATTTTAAAACTGCAAATGAGCTTAGATAGAAAGTCGATTCTCATCCTGCTCCGAGATAAAAGTAAAAAAGGTGCCACATACTCTATGTTATTCAATAAAATGTATACGAAGCAAAGAAAAAGAGAATTTGATCAATGAAACATCTTAAAATCAATTTAAAACCATCAAGTTACCTCAAAAGAAGGAAAAAAAGATTAATTGGATATCATTATCACTAATATTACATCTGCTTATGGGCAGGAAGACTTTCGTACATAAATTTCAAAGGGAAACTGACCCGTATTTCCATGTTAAAAATATGAAACCTGATGCAACTAGTCTATGCTATTTACGAAAGTAGAACTCGAAGTGTTTCGTGCCTTTTCGATCAAAAGTCAACTAACAAAAAGTGTAAGACTAAAAATAAATTATGCTATTATAATCTGCCTGATAAATTTACTAGAGTTATGAAAAAAAAAGGGGAAAAAAACGAGGAGGAAAAGAATATCCAATTTTTTTTAAAAAACAGCAAAATATGAATCAAAGTATTGTTCTAAGACCAACGTTTCTCAAAATGGACAATATCGCCCCTCCTTTGCGCTGCAAAGTTATTCCAGGGTAAGAGTTGGTTGGTTTGTTTCATTACAGCAAAACACACGAGGACTGTCTGCATCAGGGGAGGAATGCCTTCGTGAAGAACTTTCTAAGTCCATGTTATGACAGAGAGGTTAACGTCTCAAAAGGTAGCATTATTGGCTATAATTTTATAATAACATTTTAATATGATTTGACCAAATTTATGCAGTTTCAATAAATCTCATGCAGAATACTATCATGCTTTCCATCGCTCTTTTCCCAAATAACAGCATTCCTAATGTCATTGCTAGTAGAATAAGGTGTAGAGTCATTAGGTTTTTTTTTTTTTTTTTTTTTTTTTTTTTTTTTTTTTTTGAAGCAAGAGACATAAAAAATGTGCAGTGCCCTCGCCGGTACTCGAACCTGGACCTCTCGAATACGCGCCGAGTGTGCTACCGTTACACCACGAAGGCATGCAAAAAGAAGGGAGAAAATACCTTTTATACTCCCCCTTTTTAAAGGGCGACTGGGGATTAGGGAACCCAATCGCCAAATCCTGGCAGTGAAGAATCATCGTTCACCACCTTTTAATTCGAGCGCCGCTGTAAAATCGTTAGGTTTTCTTTTTATCAGGAGACAAGAAAAGGATGCAATTTCCTAGCCTGGACTCGAACATGGACTTCTCGAATACACGCCAAGTGTGCTACCGTTACAACACGAAGGCATGTAGAAGGGAGGAAGAAAATACTTTTAAATTTTTAAGAATATATGTCAAATTTTAATAAAACATGCAATCTAAAAATTATAGTACTCGGTTACATGCGATTTTTGCTCCCACTTTTCTGATATTTATAAACTGTTATCTTTCAACTTAGAGATTAAATCTTAAAACATTTATAAGGTATTTTGTCCTTCCTTCCAGCCTGTCTTCGTGGTGTAGCGGTAGCACACTCAGCGCGTGTTCGAGAGGTCCAGGTTTGAGTCCTGGCGAGGGCATTGCAAATTTTTCACGTATCCTGCATCAAAAAAACCTAAAGACCATGTTATGACATTATTGCCATTATTATGTGTAGCATTGTATCGCAATTTTATTATTTCTGTTTCTGCTGTGTGTTTATGAGCCTTTTATGATAAGAATATAAATTTATATGTTATTTATCATCTATATTGATAATTTTTTTTCCAAAGAAATGCTTAATAAATCAATGCTTTTAAATCCAGTTATTTAATTATACGTTTATTAAACATTATTATGTAATACTAATTAAATTTTATGTACCCTATGCGTGCATGTTGTTTTTCAAATATCAGTAATCGTTTACCCAAAAATATGGTACAAACGTCGCAAAAAATAATTTATATAAGGGAAAAGGATGATCCAAAAATGCTTGAGAAACATTGCTTTAGACAAAAAATTCGGGTGTTGAAGCCGGCGGAGAACAATGTATTTTTTCTCTTTTTCAGTATATGGTCTCAATATGCAATAACTGTGACTGTTTTTTAACTGAAAAATGTGGATGAAAAAGAGAAGTTACTTTAAGAACAAATAAAAATGTTTTCTTTCGGCGTCTTATGCAAATAAAAATAACATGCTTCTCATAAAAAGAATACCGTCTAATATAAAGCGAAAGAGCTGATCCCTTTAATATTTGCTTAAAAAATTAAGGGGAAAAAGTCCCCTTTTTAAATCTCAGCCGTATAAAAAGTAATAGAAACTGTCACCAAAAAACTGAATAAATTTTTCTTTTAAATTAAATTAAAACTCCTAATCTGACTTTTAACTAGTATTTTGTATTTTTTGCGATACGAATGAGGCTAGTAGAAAATTGGGATTAGTTTAACACTCATAATGCAACAGGAACTAAATTCAGTCATATGATTGAATATACATTTATTAACACATCTGAGTAGTAGGAAGCAGAAATTAATTCATAATAATATTATTTATGCCAGAAGAATATTGCATACATATTTACACAAAGTAAGATTAATACATTATATTTATGACTAGAGCTCTATTGAGGTAATATATATTTCAATCAATAACGGCTTTTCATTCACAAAACTTTGCAAAAATTTCGACTATCACCAGAATTAGGACTTGTCTATTTGCCATATTACTGAACAATTGACAGGTCACCCGGTTTCGATTCCTGATGATTCAACAGGGTGGCTACAAGTGATTTCATAATTTTCTTGATTTACAACATGGATACAAGAACTAAGAAACGTCTCCGTATAAGCCCTAATAAGCCAGTTAGCCTTTGAAACGTAAATTAAATTATCTACCCGCAGAAGCACACTCCGAAAATTCAGCTATTGAAGAAACCTCCACATGTGATATCAGATAAAGAATTTATAAACAACCCCTTTTAACTTTCATTTCTCCTAAATTCTGCAACGACTTTGGGCTGTGCAAACCACAGATGTTTGACATATAAAGACCCAAACTTCTATACAGTTTTCCTCTAATTCTTATAGATGTTGCAAACAGGTCGTTTTAGAGGTACTAAGTTGCTTCTTCATGTTTTATGAGTAGCTTTTATAGTATCTTTTACTAGGTAATAAAATTTTCTTATTGATCAATGTATCAATCGATTAGTTTATTACTTGATGTCTTTAGACTGAGCTCAGTTAAATGCAAAAGAATAAAAAAATTACAATAAATAATGAGGATTTGTAAAATATATTTCTTGTGATTGTGCAAAAGTCTACGCTTTGATTGGAGTTTGAATTCAAAACATCATTATTTATTATGTGAGTAAATTACTGACACGCTCTTATTCCAAGTCGGAAAGCTTTTCTAGCGTCTTTTCGAATGTTCGGAAAGCGCGTCAGCTTGATAACGGACTTAGCCTATTTATAGTCACCACTTATGTAATTCAGCTGATTATATCTGAGGATACATTTTTAACTTTTTAATATTCATTATCTCAGTTAGCATTATTTAATGATGTTAGTTGTTTATTATCTAAGGTTTCATTTCGGATTTTCCTTTGTTATAAAAGTTTTAAAGCCATAAATTCATACATCATTACTTTATACTTGTTTGTGAAAATATGATTTCCGATATAGATTTCTTTTTGACGATAAAGGGAAAAAACTTTGAGAGAAGGATATTTAGCAAAAAGTTATATCATTTAACCTATCAAAGTCATTCTTGAAGCCTCTCACTCAGTGTTCAAAATAATGGTTCCTCAAATAAACTTAACGAATGTAAAACGCTCTTTCCCTTTACTTAATGAATTAAAAGTCGGACTACAATACAAAGAATTTCTCTTTTATTTTAATTTTAAAAACAGCCTTCTTTGAATCGAGAGTACCACTGAAATGTCGAAGACGCAGGGAATTATAAACTAAGCTATATCTATATCGATCAACAAAAGCTCTTGGCTTTATACACATTATATTTGTCTAAAATCCTAAATGCAATTCTTAGCGTTTACTTATTTTATCCAGTCCGGCATACTGGAAGAAAAATAAATCAGCGGGCACATTGAGGTGTGTGTGTGTATTTAATTATGGCAAAGCACACTAGGGCTATCTGCCTAAGAGGAGGGATGCCTTCGTGGAGGACTTTCTAAGGGAAACTGGCTCGTATACACGTTACACATGGGGAAAACCACGAAAACACCCATGCAGCCAGCCCGTTCGCGGGAATCGAACCTCGGACCGAACTACCAGTGTTCAGCGACTTTACCGCTCGGCCGCTGGTGGGCCGGGCACATTGAGGATACGATCATTTAGGTATCACCGAGTCCCATCAATGACTGTGCGTCTATTGCGATCGAATTAAATATTTGTCTTGCATTTTTTAAGGGAAAAAAAGTTTACGTGCATGCTGTACATTATAAATGAAATTCCTTCAATTATATTCTTTCAATTATCTTCATTTTATATTTATATGCAAGGGGCAAGGCACCAAAAGAAGGTAATCTAACATAGTTTAAATGATAAATTTTTCTTTGATCTTCAATTTCGTATTTACATACAGTATACGGACGAAAAGGCAACCTTTGTTAATGCTCACATTTCAAACTGTTCCTGCTTGGCTAGGTTTTTAGAGTTTTAACGCATGCAAAGATAGTAATAATAATAGTATATATATATAGAGAGAGAGAGAAGAGATAATAACATCTGCACTATACTTGTATAATTATAAGAGCGCGATATACATATGCAGCTCTAAAAAGCAGAAATCAAATGGTCTTTCTGTATAAAAGATGAGCTTTGTTTCTTTTAATTGTTGCAGTTGTACGACTGAAAAGAGTGAAATTATTAAAACTTTCTTTTCACATTATCTTTATTTTATTTTATTTATTTATTTATTTATTGATACATCCTGCAGATAATAGATTGGTTCAGGTATATGAGTGAGAATGAAAAACATTTCATAGAATTATTGCAGGAAGATTTTAAGATGTAACCAATAATTTGAAATTGACTTACCCAAAAATGCCTTTTTTCCCCTTTATAATAAAAGTGGAGTGAAAACGGTTTCTACTTTTATATGTTCCGAAGCTTCTTTGTAATGTCCACATACGCATTGTAAGAGCTCTTTCAAACGTCAAGTAACTCTCATATCTGGAGAGCAAAATAAAGATTCGACTACATTATATGACTTTCAACAGCAAATCAATACCAGTTGATGTTACAAATGACTTCTTTCCCCCTTAATTAGTGAATACTGTTTTTCAGAAAGTTATTTAGAAACTATCAGACGTTATTCATCCGTTCAACCGGGGTAAGAAAGATTGATTTATTCAGAACCATTTTACTATAGTGACACTATAGTAAAATATATAACTATCGTTATTGCTCATCAATGGGTGTTTAATCATTCATGTATCATTTATACCGTATCTTACGGCACATTAAGTAGGGAAGTGCGATATATATATAGATATTTATAGAAAGATCTTGATTCTGAAATATGAAAAAAGGTGATAATTTTTACAGAGATATTATTAAAAGAACTTTAATGAATCAAGCAGAAATTGAAAGCTTAATGGCTGTTGACAATGGTGTTAGACGGTGGGATGCAATTTTTTTCTGCATTATGGTTTAAATTTTTTAAAAATTTTGATTTAATCATTGTATGAAAGATGGAATCTTTACAACTAGAAAGTTTTTATAAGAATAGCTTTAGTGAGCCGTTTGGACAGTAGGAAAGAGATTTCTATTGGAAATATCGCTAATTGATCAAAATAGCTGGTACGTAGAAGCAAACAAAGTATTTAAAATTTTTAAGTCATAGAATGTAAGAAAGTTCCATACAAGTAGGGATATAAAAGAATTAAAAAGTTATCTTATGTTTTCTTAAAATTGGCAGCTAGTAGTTTTCTTATTTCATGCTCAGTTTAATTGAAATTACTTGAAATATTTAAAATTTTTTTTCTATCATTCATTTTTACTGTGTTACCTGATTTTGGTTGTAGTGATATTATCAGTTTTGGAAATTCAAACTAGCTATGTTGAAGTTTATCAAAAGAAGTAGAAGTTATGAAACGAGAAATCTTGAAAGATTCACTGTACCTTTATTGAGTCGGACACAGGATATAACTAGTTTGAGATAGTTATTGTTATATTATAAGAGGACAAGTAAAGACTAGCTTTAATTCTGTGGAACATGATTCTTATATTTAAAAATAATCGAATTTATTTGAGTTGCTCAACGAAATTAAAAAATTCTAAATTACTTTATATTACATTATTGATGTAATCATAACAGCAAGACTATGGTTTTACCTGGAGTCAAACGAGATACTGGCAGAAGAATAGACTGGTTTCAGAAAAGATGTGTCAACTACTAATTCAATTTTGAAGTTGGTTCACAAAATTAAAACCCATTTCAATTCGGGGATAAGCTCTTTGGCTGTCTTTGTTGATTTCCAGGGAGCCTACGACACAGTATGGAGAAGGAGATTTAAACAAACTTCATGTTAATGGAACTGGCGGAAAAATATATAACTGTTACAAAAAGTTTTTATCCTAAAGATGGGCGAAGACCAAATGGAACGAGCAGGAATCAAATTACAAACAAAGTAAATTAGGTCGACCTCAAGGGGCAGTTAGTAGCTGCACCCTCTTTAACATTTATATAAATGATTTGGTAACCAAGTTAAAAAGCATTAAAGATATTAAGGTCTGTATGTTCGCAGACTATGTTGTTATTTGGACAAAGGCAGAAAATTCCAGAAAATACGAAGATCAAAGGAAAAAACTTGAAATTATAATGAATAATGCACTTGAAATCCTGCAGACCTGGTCCATACAGAATAATATGATTATAAATAAAAACAAAACAATTTACCAGTCCTCCTCTCTGAGACACGTGAATACAGACTTTGAATTAAAAATAGACATCGCTACTCTTCAAAAAAGCACTAGTACCACATATCTAGGTGTAATGCTGGGCAACAAATTAAACTTTATAGAGACATTAGGTTATTTGGAAGCAAGAGACTTCATAAAATGAGCAGTGCTCTCTCGGGGACTCGACCCACGGACCTCTCGAATACTCGCCGAGCGTGTTGACCGTTACACCACAAAGGCATGCCAAAAGGAGGGAGAAATACCTTATAACTTTACTATTCATGTGAATAATGTTATAGGAAAAGTAAAGAAAGGATCCTCAATTTTGAAAAGAGTAGCCGGTACCAAATGCGGAAGCTTCTAGATTACCCTAAATAAAACTTACAACACTTATATTAAACCTATTTTTAAATATGGAAGTGAGAGGATAATTCCTACCACACTAGGGTAGATTGACTCTTTGGAAAGAGCCCAAATCAAAGCTCTTCGTATTGTCACAGGAGCAGTGAAAACTACCCCGATTACAGCTATGCAAAGCTATTTTTCTAACCCACCAATTGCTACTGAAATCAAGAAACAAGCAGTTGGTATATTCGTTAAAATGAAAGCATCGCATAGAGCGCAAAGGATGAACGAATGCAAACCAAGTACCATGAAGACCCAAATGTCTCCACTAGAAGCTTGTGAGAAATTATTACAAGAAATAATAAAATAGAAAACCAATGAATTGTTACGAGGTCATGGTTAATCCCCTTGAATATATTGATATCAAATACCAGCTAGATATTAATGACTTGGAAAAGAAAAGCATTCCTGATGCAATATTAAAATCAAACACATTATATATGTTATATGAACAATACCTTGAACCTGAATGGATTAGAGTATATGCTCTAATATACAAGACAACACTGGGGATAGTGTATACAGTAAACTTTTCCCCAATGTACTCCTTTGCGACACTTGATGTCGAATTTTGATGCAGAGATTCCTTGTAATCTCCCTAGCTCTGGAAAACCTCAAGATAAAGATCGATTGTTTCTCTAAAGCAGTTATTCTAGTCGATTCCAAAGTAGTCATCCAGGCTGTAGTTATAAATCATGACACAGATACCACGATTATCTCAACAATAAGACAAACCTTGAACTTTCTTTATAAATGCATCAAAACAATTATTTTTCAATGGAGCCCTTTATATGTAGGTATCGACAGTAAGGAAAAGGCAGACTCATTAGCCAAGAGGGGAGGTCCTGAGCCCCAAGACAGCAAACCACTTCTTCCAGAGTCACTTAAAAAGCATATTTTTAAGAAATTAATAGATACTCTTAAATCTGACCACGCAGTAAAATCAACAGGCAAATCCTGGTCTAACATTCAAGACACATGGAAAACGCTTTCTCAAAAACTCCGTAAAAAGGTTTTGGCAAACTTCAGACTGCAAACAAGTCACGATTGCACAGCACATCCTCTTAGTAAAAGTTGGCATCCTTCTATCTAGTATATGCCAAATTTGCAATTTAAGCATCATGAATGCAGAGCATCCTCTTATATGGCCAGAACTAGATAAAGAGTCTCAGAAAGGTGGTGAGATAAGCAAACTATACCGGAACGCTAGAGCTTTCATGAACTCCTTGTAAAGACTGCATCGCCTATGCTTCTTTCCTTGTTGTTTAAATTTTTAACTTTATACTTTTGTTCCGATATTTATTTATTTGATTCTTACTTTAAATGTTTTTTTTTATTATATATCATTGTTCTTGTGTGATACTTGAGTTGTTTTATATGTTTGGATTGATCTTTCCAATAAAGCCCTATGTAACAACATTCTTGATGTTAAGCCCTATCTCTCCCACCTCAAAGCAGACTGTTTTACATATTATTCCATTAAAAGCTTTCGACTGGTCGAAAATGCCCTGCAGGAGATGTTTTATGAGTTTATTTACATACAAGTTCCTGGCATATATACAGCATGTAACACGCAATACACGATTTTAAACTCTATGAAACGTTCATATATATGTACTGTACATATAAAAGTCCATTTTATATGTACAGTAACGCAAGATACATTTGGTAAAACAAATATACATTATTCTTACAGTAATTCTGAGTAAAGGTTCCTAAAATCAGGGCGTTAATTAATTACAGTTCAGTAAACTATTTTTGATGGCAAATATTTTGATATGTTACTTTGATTGTAAAAATAAGCCTGAAAATTTGCCAATGCAGCTTTTAACAGTTCTCTGACTGATTTACAGTGAATTAAAAAAGTGTTGGGCCAGAACAAGCTTTCAGGCTTTTTTTTTTGGGGGGGGGGAGGAGGGCGGGAAGGATGAAATATTTAGTTTAACCCTTTGCGGCACAGTGTGTCCGGTCTGGACATACCTAAAAATTTCCTTCTGTACGCACAGAAAAATTGAATGAAAAAGGATTTATAGGTTACTATAGGTTACTCTGAACATTCTTTATTTATAGCAAATGGCAGCTCAACACAAACCCGTCCATATATTTTAGCCATGTTTAGTTTTTTAAGACCCTCATTTTTCAAAGAAATCTCCCAGATTTTTTTAGGGTGTAAAAGGAAATGTTTGAAAAGAAATTTCTATGTTGTTTTTTTTTGGCTGTATGCTAATCTCCTTATTATATATTAGCTTTAAATTTTTACCTTGAAATCTTGCTTAAAATCAAACGGATGTGCCCAGGGTGTGCCCAGAACGGGCTTACCGATAATCTAGGACAATTGAGAGTCTGCATTCTTTGTTTCTCCGCATCTTATCGGTCAAGTCATTGACAAAAATGCTCGTTTCAGCACTCTTTTCGAAGCTCTATTAAATCAGTGGGCCACTTGAACACACCCACAGAATTAAAACGATAAATGATATCTTAACAAAATTTTACTTGTGTACTTCTCTAGGCCTAATTAGACTGCCTACCTTTTATTTAATCAAAACTCCGACTTTAAAAGGTAGCGTGCCGGAAAGGGTTAGCCTTAAAATTAATTTTAAAAAATAAATAAATACTAAATTTTACACTTTTCGTGTACACACAAAAACGTAATGTTTAAGAAAGTGCTGGGGCACACAAACTTCTTTGGAAACTATAAAAATTGTTCGAATAATGTATTTGGCCTCCTTTCTTTTCCATGAACGGAGTCTTCTACGCATAGATTTCATAAGATTTTGATTGAGATTTGCTTCTGTTTTTTTTCCAATTCCGTAGTAAGTGTTTCTCCAAGTTTGCTTTTGCTTGAAATTCTGACTTTAATAATTTTGTCTTACAAATTATCCCAAATATCCTCAATAGGATTGAAGCTCGACTAAACACGAGC
Source organism: Stegodyphus dumicola (assembly GCF_044657685.1). Classification (NCBI taxonomy): domain Eukaryota; kingdom Metazoa; phylum Arthropoda; class Arachnida; order Araneae; family Eresidae; genus Stegodyphus; species Stegodyphus dumicola. The sequence continues at coordinate 192,474,135 of NC_140780.1, forward strand.
GTTTTAGATCTTCATAAAGTTTTAGTGCGACCATTTTTGTATGCTGAATTTCAAATTTTGTTTAAAAATATTCAGACCCATAACATTATCAATTCTGTTTAATTAGGTCTTAGAGAATTCTGATCATGCCTTTCGATTGGCTTCACTGAGAAATGGTTTTCTTGTAGCTAGCTAATACAGTCATAAAAGCTAAATTTTATTAAACTATTTCTAGCAGTTTCTGGTATTATTAGACTTGCTACACCTTTGTTAGGCTTTTAAAGTCAACGTGATTTCACTGCTTTTAGAATCATAAATAACATTTCTAAAAGTCAACTCTTTCGCGTCCAGTAAATTTCAAAATTAAATTAAATAATAGATATCATTTTAAATTCAATAGTTCAGCTATTTTATCCTCAAACTTTCCACGATTCCAACAAAAAATTTTAAGTTTGCTCGCATCAAGAGAAATCTTAGTTTCTTCGACCCATGCCAATAAAGTAGCTCTTAAACCTCAAACTTTAACTTTTCCGGGTTTCTTACAAGAAAAGTCTAGTAAAACTGGCTCTTTATAACATTTGTAGCGCAATGCCCGAATACTTTTTTTTAACCTTACTTTCGTATTTAAAGTTAAGTTATTTAAAATAAAATATGTTATTTATTCTTTAGCGTCATTTAGTATTATTCTTCGTAATTGATTTAGCTTGATATTTAGGCACCGAAAAAAATTAAAAATATTTAGTGTTGGAGTAATAGCTGAATTTTTATCGCTAAATGTTTGAAAGTTTCTTACATCCCAATACTTTTTATGTCACTGCATAGCCAACTTGAAGTTCATCAGTAATGTACAGGCATCTATGAGTTTTGCACATTGTTTTGCTGCAAAGTCATCTAATTCTTTTTCGAGCTCGTAGCCTGGTCATAGAAGAGATATATGAAGGTGTGTGTTACATGCGAGAAGGTTTACGTGATGTGATAGTAACAGATAAAAAATGTATTCAAATATTTCAATAATTTTGACAGCTGATTGCAAACAAAATCCTTCATGTTCAGACAAATATTTACAAAGAATTATCTAAATTGACTCTTAAAGCATTCAAAACCTTCCTTTATGGCATCACTTTCGATACAGAGTTTCTTAATAATTTACATATTAATGTTGAAATTCCTTCTCATCTCATTTTAGAATAATATAAAAGTGTTTTAATCGTTTCATTCGTCTCTTCCCCCCCCTTTCTTTTTCATTCCAGCCGTGTCGCCTCTTTTTTTAAGTCTATGTTGAAAGCCTGCTTGCTCATTACCCAACTGTGTGTTATATTCCACCCAACAAATTGAACAAAAGTCACTGAATCAGTTAACGATGCATATAATCGAATATCAAGATAAAGAGAGATTGTGAGATGTGATAGTTATCAAGTCGTATTAGCTAAAAATGGATTTGTGTTGCCTTTAAAATGTTATATTCCACCAAATTGAAGAAAATTCACTGGATCACTTAACGATGCATATATCGAATATCAAGGTAAAGAGAGATTGTGAGATGTGACAGTTATCAAGTCATATTAGCTAAAAATGGATTTGTTTTGCCTTTAAAATGACTTAACCCCTTGGGGTTTTTTCCTTATATTTAAAGGTTTTAAGCAATGATACATGATATGAGGCAAGGAACTTCTCACACCCCATTATGTTGGATCAGAACAAACGATTTGAAAAAAAATAAAAAACCGTTTAAAAAATCAGCGTATGGAATTATATATAATACAGAAAGTAAAACAAAAAAATTAATTTTGATACTTTGGGAGATAAATATTTTAGGTGTAACATTTAAATGATAAAAATGTTAATATTAAGAGCTGTACTTTTGAAAAGACACGAAGATGTTTCTGAGATTAACGAAACTTAAAAGTTTTAAAAGTATTAGTGCGAGTCGCGCGAAACGGGGACAAGAGAACTAATTCTGTACGAAAAAACATACTTTGTTTCAAGCAGCATATAAGAAGTGTTCTCTTTAAAACTCTAATGTATAACTTACAGAGAGAATTAATGAAAACTGCAAAAGTAAATATGCTGAGAAACTCTAATATATTACTCGAAGAAGTAACGAAAACTGTAAAAGCAAAATATGCTGAGTAACTGGTTTGTTTCGTGTTTGAGGTAATTGACCACATAGGCAATAAAAATGGGAGATGTTAAACAGGTTATTTCAGCAATATAATAAAAATTTGCTACCTTGTTGAGAAATAAAACTTTTGTTCAACATTCATTTTATATGTGGTTTCGCAGCTTTTAAATTTATGCGAAGATTTAAATGTTGAGTTGACAATAAACATTATACCGACAAACACCAGACTTGATTTTCAGTAATTTTTCTTCCTCTCCTATGTTCATAATTGTGACTCAAAGCCGAAATGTTTTATTACTCTTATCCTTCAAGAAAATACTGAAACTACACGTAAGAGAATTTAATTGTTTATATCTTGAGACATTAAATGGAGGAGCCTTTATTTTAACGAAATTTGTCTTGGATTAGGATTATTTACATTATGGCAAAAAATAATCTTTTTACGAGAAATTAATATTACACATACCGAAACCCGGTGAAAGTCCCATGGAGCCAGTTCATTCTTTCGGATTTGAACGCCGGTCGAAAATAACAGTGTTCAGCGATTTCATCGCTCGCATGCTGATGAACCGAGAGACTATTATTGACTTTCGTGGGATACTCAATTAAAGTTTCGTCCATATCCCTAATGTTTCTGTCAGTTTGAAAAAAAAATACTTGCTAAATTACACGCAAGCCAGTTTGTTTTTAAATTACTTAGCATGCATTTTCATTCAAATTTTACTACTTAAAAACTGAAGTGATATCTTATATAAATACAGATAAGAAAATTATTTCTGCTTATTATGTGCATTTGCATTCATTTGAATTGCTTATTATTAGTATGGTTGGTGCTAATAATAAGCATTTAATAATATCAGACGCGGTTATAATTTTCGGCAGAAATTAAATATTTCAATTTTTGAAGCGATTGATAAAATCTTAAGCAATCATTACCATGACTATTTGATACGGAATCATTACAAATCATTACAAACGACATATATTTTAAATACAGTCAGTCTTTTTTAATTTCGTGGGAAAATATAGAAAATGATAAAATTTTCTTTGAGAGTTCTCTGAACTGCGCTAAAATTTTAAGTGCATGACTGCTTAATGCAATAACGGGATAGATGTCTATATGCTAAAAAATCAATACTTTGAAAAGGAAAGCTTTTAAAGGTTATGGTTTATTACTAGATTGAAAACTGAATTTACTTTATGATGATTACGTTATTTGAATAAAGCAAAACTAAGCTACCTGCCTAAGGAAGGAATGCTTTCGTAGAGGATTTTCTAACGGAAACTGTCTCGTATTCGCACTATAAACGGGAAAAACCTCAAAAATCAAGCATGGAGCTAGCATTTTGCTTGGGTTTGGACTTGAGACAGACTAAACAGTATTCAGCAGTTTTAACAGTTTGGCCACAAGTGGGTCCAAAATCAGAGATGTTCTCTCTGAGATTCGAATTCCGAACCTTCCGATTGCAATCGGATGTGCTTCCAATTACATCACGAAGGTACGTACTTAAGAATTAATTACACTAGTTCACGAAGGTTCAGGTTGTCAGTACAACATTAAAGAATTGTCATAAATTTCTTATACGATACTTTTCCCGTACAAACATAATCTCCTTATAGCGAAAGGTAGTAAATCTCGGTTGAAAAACTATCTCTGATCCCATAAAAAGAATTAAACATGAAGAAAGTTACAAGGTGTTTTATATTAATTAACCAATTTTTATGGTTTAAAACCTTTTCGAATAAATTCCAAATTAACTTTAAGAAATTATCCAAATTCAAAATTAATTTAAAGAAGTTCTTTTATTCAAAAGAGTAGATGACGATTATTTTCACTGTGTTTCACTGAAAGCTTCTTTACAGAATCGTAATGGAAACACCATGTCTCATCTTCTGTCACAATCCTATACAGAAAACCAACACTTTGCAAAGCGAAACGTGTGAGATGCTTCAATGGCAAGACTACTCAGAGTTTGGTATGCTGTTTTTTATAGAATGTAGTACTCACACATGTTTTGGCTAAAATTCAAATTTTTGTGCCCGAAATCGAAACTCAGTTCTACTGCAAGTTCAGTTTGATGGTGCATTTATCCGTCTTGTTGCAACACAAAGTATTCCACCATTTTCTCATTCTATTATATGGTTGCATCTTGCCGACCTATGACTCGCCCTGCCTGCATACAACACACACCTGCAATTCTTTCACGGCCATAGAGTGTAAATACTGTTACCATACAAATATCCCATTCACCTATGAACTGCAGGGGCTCAGTTTCTTCCATTTTCCTTCATCTTCATGCATACTACACTTTGGATATGTGGATAATGATTCAATGTTTTACCCCATGAAAATAGTTCATTTCTAAAAAAGAGGAGGTATCGAAGGCGCGCGCGCGCACACACACACACACACACAAATAATAATAATAATAATAAGAGAGGGATATTGTTACGATGTTCACCTTACACAGAAATGTAGTTTTTATGCCATGAATATAGTACTTCAAGTAAATATTCTTTGCTTGAAGCCCATTGGTTGGTTATGTTGTGACTCGCCCTTAAATATTAAACCGTATGAAAGTTACTTAAAATTTCACTTATTTTCTAGCGTATCTTCTATTGTAATTTTAAGGGGGGGGGGGAAATGAAACAAAATCTGCAATTAGTTCAGTTTCTCTGTTAGTTAGATTTATCGCGCACATAAAAATGTATTATGCATGTAACACTCAAATTTAGCTGCTTTAACTCAAATTTTTCATTCTCTCGATGATTCATGACGTACCTCAGATTTTGGAAGGAAGATAGATAATCTGTTGACAATTTAAAAACGATCAAAATATAATACAATCTCTTTATTTGGAAGTTTAATTTAACTACCTTTATTGCTGAATATCCGTGAATATCACGGAATAAGCATATTTTAATGCGCAGCTAATTTTAGAGTCGTATTTTTTTAAATTGTATTTTGTTTACAAGATAACTTTTTTTTAGTACTTAAGCTTGCTTCTGCTTATGTAAGAGTCGTGGCATGTTAGAAGCAAAGTGAAAAGCTGAGCATTTTGCCAGAGCTAAGTCTTAAAAGTCGTACGATCTAATGCGAAAAATACTTGAGATTACCTTCGTTTTAAAAAGATACGAAAACAAGTATATAATCAAAATTTTAAGTACTTAAAAAATTTTATGCTTTTCTATGATGCATATTTCCTAGACCCACAAAAAAGGCATTTCTTTATATATAGATAAATAAGTTTTGCTACTTTTACAAATAAAAGAACGCCACATGAATTTTTTAATATGTTTTTACTTAAAATTTGAAATTATTCATCTCAAAAAGCTTAGGAAGAGAACTGAAGAGAACTCTTGCATTACTCAGAAATTTTTGTCTGGGGTATAATAATTTTTTTTTCAAACATTGCTGTCGTATGTGGCTGTTCAGCACACTTAACCGAATGAATGTGAAAAATCTGAGTAGGTGTAAAATCTTTAAGCTGACTTCCATAAATACGAAGAAAAAATAGATAGTTGACTGGGAGGTAAACCTCACCTCTCGCAGCAGGAGGGAGTTGACTCTGTTTTATGAAGCTAAAGCATGTGGAGTTCTCTGCATTTTAGAAGAAGGTACCATATTCACCTCCTAGGTGTACAGAAATTGTTCTGTTAGTTGGAGGGAACAAGGGTCTCATAAACCTTTCCTTAACATCTGAAGGGCATATTTATGAAATACCATACTCTGGCACGAAATTCCTCTCGATGTTGGGGTGGCCTTCCATTATGAATATAGCTAAGTCACTGATAAAATCTTTTAAACTAGGCATGGGGCCGTGTTCAAGTCTTATAAACTACATCACCAAAAATTTTTTACGTTTACCTCGAACACATAATGCAAATATTTCTATATTTCACTTTGCAATTGTCTTTTATTTCCATGCTATAATAAATCAACAAGGTACACTAACATGAATTTCTGTATCCTGAGTCTGCGTTTTCCATACTCAATAGCTTTTGAAAACTGATTATTCTTATTTATACAAAGCTGAACATTTTAATCGGAGGTTCGTTCGATTTGTAATCAAATCATTTAGCTAAAAGAATGATATCCATTTCGCATCCTACTGAATTTGTTGTGACTTTTTCGACATTATCTTGATTTTCAAATTAAAAAATAAAAATCAAGAATTTAAAAAATTGCTAATTTTTTTTACATCGTTTTAATTTGATTTGATATTTTACGAAAATTGAATTTTAATTTAATTTTGATGCGAAGAATTTCCTTGAAATTGATGTATCTTTATTCAGTGCAGATGTCATTTTAAATAAAAGCGGAATATATTTAGGAAGGGAGCTGTTTCGTTTAGGTTCCTGATAAGAGTATTTGACTCCATAGAAAAGTTATTTCCTTCTACTTTCAAATCATTTCTAAGAAAAAGTCTCTTTTTCTTTTAGAAGATTGCATTTTAATGGGGGTAGTATTGAAATCTGTTATGGGAAACTTGGCTTGGATGCTTGATGCTCAAAGAAATTTCTATACAAAATAAATTTGTCTCTAGAGCAAGGGTTCTCAACTGGTGGTACGCATACCACTGATGGTACGCAAGAGAAAAATAGGTGGTACGCAAAGAAGCAAAGTATTTTTAACTATTAAATTCAAAAATTAAAACTCCAATATTCTGATTTTTATCTAACACTCGTAAATTTATGCGATTTGAGCTTTGTTCAAGAGTGGTGGTGGTAGTAGTACTTCGTAGTAGTGGTACTAAAGGTTTTCAATTTTTGTTTAGATGGTACGCGTTAGTCAAAAGGTTGAGAACCGCTGCTCAAGAGTATGCCGTAAACTAAGCTCTTGTCAGCGTGACTACCTGATACAAACTAAATTATGCATTAATAAGCCCTGTATTTGTATTTTGACTTTACAATTACAATATGAATACAAGCATTGCTCTCAATGCACTTTTTGCAAGTGACTAACAACACAGCAGCAACTAATTTAGCTGTAAAATTGTGTACACAGGAAAAAGTCAGCTATATCCTCACCGGGACTCGAATTCCAGATTTTCAAATTGTTAACAGGACGCATTACCATTTACAACACTAGAGCCCACAGTGGGGAAGGGAAACATTATAAATAGAGATGAGACTCGAGCACTCCAAATGAACCATTTACGTCACATTCAAGATTAGTGAGAATTTTAGCTGTTTGTTAAGGAATTATTTTTTACAGTTCTTGATTTCTTTTACGAAGATATTTTCCTAATAATTGGTAAATTAAGATTGTAACATGTCATTGGCTGAATATAATCATTGCAAAACGATTTCCCCCTGAAATTATTGACTCTAAATTAATATAGTTAATGTTAATTTCTAAAGCATTGTCAAAATTTCAGAATGGAAGCTACAGACCTCAAGTATTGCTGCTGAAGCTTTTATTTAAACAGCTTCCTTTCGGACACTGCAGCGTAACAAAATTACCTACTTCACTTTAAGTATGCAACTGGGATCATTAAACTTATATCTTGAACAATGTACTTAATTAATTCCTTCTTGTGGGATATTAACTAGGACAACTGTCAGTAAAGTTCCCCTAGCGTAATTGATTTGCAAGAGTTTCAGTCGTTAAAATGGAAGCAGAAGCGCAGTCAGAAAATATCGGTGCTTGTGGACATTTTAGTAAATGAATGGGCGTACGTAGGATTTTCGGAACAACAGACTTGCATGTATATCGAACTTTGGCTGCACCTTCCCAGTAAACATTAATGTAAAGGACTGTAGACATCAATCAAGTCATTGAGTTCCTCCCGTTTAAGTTTCGGAAGATTACGCCGTGGAAAGTTTTAAATTTTCCGGAAGATTATTACTTCATGGCCATTTTTTTTAAATAGTCTTGTCCCATAACTATACCAACGTCCATTTTGGGCGTTGATAGAGTTATATATTTATTTTGAGGTTAGTAAAATCATAACTAAAATTTAATATGAATATTGATAATGAATTAAAAGGAAAACAAAACTCACTTTTTCGTGACAGCAAATTAAAATTCTGGTAAGGTGAATATGCACTGACTTCTGTAAAACTTTACTCTTCTCTCACCTTTATGTTAATCTGGAAACCAGTCTTTCAGTTTCACTAATACGGTCAGTTTTTTAGGCAGTCTTTGTTAATAAACGAGCCATAAGACTTAAGGAGAATAAATTTTAAGATTACCCAAATTTATAGTCTATTTTAATGAAACGTAATTAATCCGCTACAAAGTTACATACAATTACTAATACAAAACTGCGATTTAAACTTTCAACTAATTTCCAAGTTACTTTACTATCTATTACAATGCCTAAACTAATGAAAATTTACTTACTTAAAATAAACATTAACTGGAACTTTTAACAGCTTTCGATATTCGTCATGTATATATATATATACACTGACTACCAATAAGTATTTGGACACCTGTGATAGAAAAGAAAAACTAATTTTATTCAAAATCAATAGTTGGTAGAGCCTCCACAAGAGGTAATTACAGCGTGGACCCTCCAGGGCATACTTTTCACAAGTCTTTGTATGACAGCTAGTAGTATTTTCTTCCACTCGGCTTGGAGAAGACATTGAAGTTCTTTCACGGATTTTGCACGGGTAGTGCACCCCTGAATTCGGCGATGCAACTCGTCCCAGAGGTTCTCGATAGGGTTCATATCTGGACTCTGGGCAGGCCAGTCCATTCGTTGAACTCTATTGGCACCATACCAAGCCTTTGTTAACGTCGAAACATGACAACTGGCATTGTCGTCCTGAAAGTAACAGGGGTCCAACCCGTAAAACTGCCACAACGTAGGAAGCACATTGTCATCCAAAATAGTGCAGTAGGCATCGGAGTTGAGCTTACCATGAATGGGGACCAAGGGTCCCAGCCCATACCAGGAGAAACACCCCCAGACCATAATGCCACCTCCGCCGAACTTGACTGTTGGCACAATGCATGCTGGCAGGAGACGTTCTCCAGGTAGACGCCAGACCCAGACCCTGCCAACCGAACGGTAAAGGGTGAACCTTGATTCTTCACTCCAAAGAGCCCGTTTCCACTGATCTACGGTCCAATTTCGATGTGCTTTGCACCACATTAACCGAGCAGCGCGGTTAATGTGCTTTGCACCACATTAACCAATCAATATAACAGTAACTATCAGAACACAGCAGGAAGCAAAACAAAGACACTTACTATCTATCACAGTCTTACTAGTAAAATTAAAAGCTCAGCTCAGTTGCTTCTTTTAGTCTGGATTTTATTCATCTAGTCTTAGATTTCTTAATTATGAAAGAAATGTTTCATGCCCAAAATCAAGATTAGTTCAAACTTGTGAAACTTACGTAACATTGCCATTTCTAGAAAAATGTGCTTTAGTGTTTAACCGATCCAAATGTAAATAATCAGACAGATAGCGCATACTTCCTTTTCCTTTTCTATGTAAAAATTTATCACAAAATTTCAATTTCATATGTTTCAATCTTTTTTTTTTTTCTTTTTTCTTTTTTTTTTTTTTTTGCAATTAAATAACAATGCTACTTAATTTTTGACTGCCATACATTCCTGTATTCTCTCGAAATTTCGTATGATGATATATGTATATATATATATATAACGTACGAATAATTTAGAAAGCAATAGAGGAAATATGTAATGCAAACATCCTATTAAAGTCACGCAAAATTATACATATAAACGTACACTGAAGTGAAAAAAGTCATGGGATAGCAATATGCAAATATACAGATGGCAGTAGTATCGCGTAGAAAATGTATAAATGCGAAGTGCTTTGGCAGGGCTTTCATTTGTGTTCAAGTTATTCATGTGAAGAGGCTTTGACGTGATTATGGCCTCACGACGAGAATTAACAGACTTTGAACGCGGAATGGTAGTTGGAGCTAGACTCATGGGTCATTCCATTTCGGATATCGTTAGGGAATTCAACATTCCGAGATCCACAGTGTCAAGAGTGTGCCGAGAGTATCTAATTTCCGGCATAACATCCCACCATGGACAGCGCAGTGGCCGACCACCTGCACTTAACGACCGAGACCAGCGACGTCTGCGTAGAGTTGTCAATGTTCACAGACAAGCAACACTGCGTCAAATAACCGCAGAAATCAATGTGGGACGTACGAGGGACGTAGGACGTAGGACCGATAGGACAGTGCGGCGAAATTTGTCTTCCTTGGGCTATGCCAGCAGAAGACCGACTCGACTGCCTTTAGTGACAGCACGACATCGCCTGCAGCGACTCTCGTGGGCTCGTGAGCATATCAGTTGGTCCCTAAACGAATGGAAAACTGTGGCTTGGTCAGATGAGTCACGATTTCAGTTGGGAAGAGCTGATGGTAGGGTTCGAGTGTGGCGCAGACCCCACGAAGCCATGGACCCAAGTTGTGAACAAGGCACTGTTCAAGCTGGTGGTGGTTCCATAATGGTCTGGGCTGTTTTTACATGGCATGGACGGACTCGGTCCTGTGATGCAAATGAACCGATCATTGACTGGAAATGGATACCTTCAGCTACTTGGAGATCACTTACAGCCATTCATGGACTTCACGTACTCAAACAACGATGGGATTTTTATGGATGACAATGCGTCATGTCACCGGGCCACAATTGTTTGCGATTGGTTAGAAGAACATTCTGGACAATTCCAGCGAATGATCTGGCCACCTAGATCGCCCGACATGAATCCCATCGAACATTTATGAGGCATCATCTAGAAGTCAGTTCGTGCCCAAAACCCTGCACCGTCAACACTTTCACAATTATGGATGTCTATAGAAACAGCATGGCTCAATATTCCTGCAAGAGACTTCCAACGACGTGTTGAGTCCATGCCAGGTCGAGTTGCTGCACTTCGCCGGGCAAAAGGTGACTGACAAAATATTAGGAGGTATCCCATGACTTTTGTCACTTCAGTGTATATGTGTGTGTATTCTAGCGACTTTGCTCTAAGTATTCTATAATTGCTGTTTATTAATATATATTAATAAACCTGTATGTATGAACGAACGTAGGAACGTATTATATATATATATATATATGTCATAATAAGAGCAAGGAAAAAGTCGGAACACTGTAGATGCGTAGTTATCCTATATTGAAGAGGAAGTAATCTGATTGCGTCGTAAGCTAATGTGTTGACTTCGTAAATAAAACTTGGCAGTAGAAGCGATTTTAATTCCATTTTTATTTGCAACTGATATTTGTGGCCACAATCACTTGGCACTCTAGTCGTGCCTTTCCACAGAAGATTTACATTTTTCATATTGTTGGGATAGAAAGCAAGCCAGAGAAATTACATCTTAGCACAGCAGAGAGCAAAAGCTGAAGTGCGTAGTTATGCAAGATGGAAGCACGCGAAGAGAAAAGTTTTTGTTTGCAATTCGGTGATTGGTCGTCAAGAGGCATCTGGTATTAACGGTTACGTAAGATCGCATGATTAATTTGAATGACAAAATGCAGATAAGTTATTACGATTTTAGAATAGAGAGGAAGAATTAATGTTTATAGTTATATTATAATTCTGATTCATACATTTTTATCTTACATATATATATATATATATATAAACTTAATAAGCTAGGTTGTAAGTACTATATATAAGTTCACACATATTATTATCATTATTTTTCCAAAAATGGCCAAACACTTCCTCAAAGATATTCATTCAAAATGGATGAACTCATCGCTCATTTAGCCGTCTTATCACAGAGGATAATCCAAAGAACAGAATCTTGAGCAGAAGGAAGACAGATATTGCTGCCGCGAGAAGGAGAACGTTAACATACAGCCAAGTGTTGCATGGGAGTTGATCATACCCTTTCTTCTGGGCTAGAAATCAGCCACAGCAAACAAGAAAGTTTAAAGAAACCTTTTATTAGCTTCCTAAGTACAGCACAACTAATAAACCCTGCCACATGCGGATATTTAAAATAACAAATATTAAATTTCAAAATGAAGGTATTATAGTCGAAGACAATCCACGATGGTCTACTTAAGATGGCACAGTATGTTAATAACACGTTTTAACGGAGTCTAGTAAAGGGGCTAAAGCCGAAATATCCACTGGCAGAATTGGGTGATAGAACGTAAACTGCAGACATCACAGCTAAGAGCTCCATATCTATAACGTTCAAAACCATCAAATTTAATACTTTGTAATCCAATCATGCGTGAATTTTGTATTACTAAAATAGTCCGGTGATTCATATGAGCTTCCTCGAAGTATAAAAACGCTTGTATATAGCCGTTGATAACTGATAATAGCAAAATACTGGAAAGATGTTTTGCTAGCCGACGTTGCTAGCTTTCATAGTTCCATGTATGTTCGACGCATTCTTACGAAGGGATGGATGCCTGTGTGAGAAAGTAAACAGCGACCGACATCAAAAGTAACTGGCTCGTATTTCTTGTACTTTCATATCATTTCTTGTACTCATCTGGTTAATCACTTACATAAAGTGATGTCTACGAGACCCTCAACTTTTATCTTGTCAGTGAATATGAATCGATCTCAGGAAGAATAGCTAGTATTCACTGGTGGCTCGGTTGCGAATGAACCCCCTAGCTGTTTAGTTATCTCTTTTTAAGAGCATTCAATTACTTTTTCTGATTAAAACTGTTAACTAGTATATGAACTTTTAACTACTTGAAAAGGTGTTCAACACGAAATCGATAGTATATACTGTTTCCAGGGTTAATACAATATTCCCAAGCCATCCCCGATGTAGATACTTTGGTTTAAGATCTTTGATGTCTTCCGTCGTTCAGTGGGTTAAATAGAGGGTCCTTATTAGGTAGAACTAACTGAAAATTCTTCTCTGTTAGGCTGACAAGCGAGTTATCGCTCTGTCTAAAATATTATGACAAAAATCCTAAGAAAGATTAAAGAAACCTTTTATTAACTTCCTAAATACAGTACAACTAATAAACCCTGCCACATGCGGGTATTTAAAATAACAAATTTCAAATTTCAAAATGAAGGTATCATAGTCGAAGACAATCCCCAATGGTCTACTTTATCTCCAATTTGAATTTCAACTTCTGGTATTTCAAATACTATACAAGTGGCATTTTGTTTGTAACCACTAGTAGTACCTTCTATTAAATTAAGAGATACAATAAAAAGGTTATTTTAATTTTCTCAGGACTGTGGCATCTTAATTTACACTGAGAAGTAAGTTATCGCTCACTGAGAAGTGCAGTGAGGTAGAATCTTAAGGACATTGATATAAACGTCTGCACAAATAGGACCCTATAATGTAAGCATTTCGTGAATACTTTCAAATATCTGTGATTTAAAATGTTCATTTGTAGAATTCACTTAAATACTAGTTATAACGTTTTACACAAGCAGGAAAAAATGGCGTACCCCTAATCATTAAATGCATAATAGGCCGTGTGACACTGAAAAGACATAAAATTTTTTAACGAACGAGAAATACCACTGCATAATTCAGCAAGAAATTATAGAAAGAACCGACATCATTGGATTTGCGAAATGATCTAGAGGTGTGTCAACTCATCCTCTTGGCTATTTTATTAATATTAAATGAGAGATGTGCTAATCTAATTCGATAAGGGGAAAAAAAAAGTATTATTGAACGGGTTACTTCAGTGCATAATTTAGGTACTTGAAAACTTATTTTTATGCAGATTTGGTACGCGGTTGTCAATTAATGGAATATATCAGTGCTTTGAGTGGCTTTACAGTTCACTATGCTTTTTGTCCATTAGATGCAAGCCAGTTTGCTAGAATCTGAATAATTTTATACACAAACACACACATGTATATACAGATGTTGTTGCACATTTTTAGAATAATTTCAGTACGGGGGCGGAATATTTTGGAATAAAAATTTCTGGCATTAGCTTATTATCTGAAATGAGAAATATCATCTGCTACTTTTAAATTTATTCTTCTTTCAAAATGTGGCATGTAAATAAGCTGCGGATTGAAGGATATATCTCTGTGCTTTGCGAAGAAAAATATTCCTGCTACGTAATTCAAAAATGGTGTGAAATGCGCGGTATTAAAATTCCAAGTGCATAATAAGCAACATTATTAATTGGAAAAGGAAAACAGTCAATCATTATTTCTGCTCAGAAAGATGCCGAACAAATGCATAAAAAAGGTACGTACTGCTTCTAATGTTTCTAAAGTTAAATCGTTGTTAACAAAAGAAAATCCGTGGACTTAGATGTCAATTGCAATGTCTTAAAATGCATCCGTAGCAACAATAAGTAAAATAATAAACTAACATTTACAGCTTACAAAAGGCTAAAAGTACATAATGCTCATCTGGTTTTGCCGAGGCATGTGGCTTAGCACATAACATTTTGCAGGCCCCTGTATGAAAATTATTTAATTGGAGATAAATGGAAATTGTGACCCCTGATTAAGCATGGGTTTACCTAAATGTCTGCAGAAAAAGAAATCTATTTATTATCGAAAACGAAGAGAAAAAATTGCACAAACCCGGTTCGGTCAATGCAAAGAATGTTTTAATAATGGGTTTAGGATTTTCGCGGGATTCTCTTACAGTGGGAAATTAAAAATAAGAAAAGTGAAAAAAATTTTTTAATTAACTCAACGTATTATCAACTCAATGTATCATTATTTTACGTCCGTTATTTGTAGAATAAATTCCATTTCTTCATCCCAAAGGCTTTCAAAGAGTGAAACTCCAACAAGACAAAGCAAAAAATTAAATTGCATTCCTTGAAAAAAATGAAGACTGATACAGATAGTATACATTTTCAAAGTATTCCTGCGAAGTTCCCTGACGTTTCACCTATGGACTGTTGTGCCTTTGGTCTTTTAAAAAGGACTTTTCTTAAGCGCACACTTACCACGATTGATGGACTCTAAAACATAGTGGAAGTGGATGAAAGTCGATACTCAGGAAATTTTACGAAAAGACCTTTTGCCCTGGAAATCACGCTGCAGGTTTATTAGCCAGAAAAAAAGCTTTCAAATCAAACATTTCAAGACACTACTCTTTACATTTCAAACATTCATTAAAAGTCCTGAAACTTCTAAAAATGTGCAAATCCCTTCTGTGTATATCTACGTATATATGTCTTTGTCTGTGTATCTTTCTTTCGTGCTGCGCGTAAGCTAATAGACACAGGGCTACAAAATTTGGTACATAGGTGCATCTAGACAAGAGCCTGTGCACCTAGAAGCGATTTTTTCAAAATTCGAATGAGATTTTTTTTTTTTTTTTTTATTGTATTTTATATTTTTTGATAAAATCGCATCAAATCGATAATTTTCTCTCATTATGTCAGGAACAACGGCACGCAGCCATTGTTGCTGATATCAGTACTGTTGCCACTCGGAAAAATGAGAACGATAATTCTGTGCAGTTTTTAAATTTAGTTTTTCTTTTGGATACTGGACGTTTGCCGAAAGAAGGCAACGGGAAGTTAGTCAATTTATTTATTAAGATAATTAATATTTGTATTAAGGGATATTGCTTATTTCATTGTAATTTCTTCTAATATGTAATATTTCATTCTAGTATGTAATACATTTTTTTTTTTTTTTTTTTGATAAAGTTGTTCTGCAGCGTAAAATTGTGTAGTTTTTAAATTTAATGTTTGGTGTTCCCTTTAGGCATTTTCCCGGTACATTTAATAACCAGATGAGGGCTAACCGCGTAGCAGCTATTATATATATATATATATATTCTATTATATATATATATATATATATAATAATAATATATATATATATATAATATATATATATACGAGTATATATATATATATATATATATATATATAATATGTATATTATATATACACTGACTACCAATAAGTATTTAGAAACCTATGCAAATGGCGATATCTGCAGTCCTAAGGTACGTCACGGACTCCGCCGGTATATATCGTGTAGGAAACAGCATCGACTTTAGTCGCATGCAAGATGCCTCGCAGTTCGGAGCTCTCTGATTTCGAGAAAGGTATAATTATCGGGTATCACAAATGTGGCCGATCCTTAAGGGACATATCAAGCGATCTGAAGTACCCAAAATCGACAGTGGCCTATGTGATTAAGAAGTGGAAGGTGAGCGGTGATTGTCGGAATGTTCCCCGAGTCGGCAGACTAACGAAACTGGGAGATACAGACCGACGAGTGCTGTCCAGAGAGATTCGGAAGAACCGCACCCAACCGATGGCCCTCATCCGCGAGGAGTTTCAACAGGCATCCGAGACATTTTAAGCAGATACGAATCCCTTGTTATAGACATAAAATCTTTTTATTAAATATATTCATTCTCGACAGTTACTAAAATTAATTTCTCTTTCTCCGATAGTAGTATCTTCTCTTTCGAGCTATCTCTTAGATGCGTCTCTGACTTTTATCAGTCAGCTCAGGCAGAGTTGGTTCTACAGCTTCCCTGAAGGCAAATTACTTTTACGGTTTCACTGATATTATCATTAAATAAAACCCTCCCTGTGGATATCATCATTAGAAATCGATGTAAATACTTAGAAATCATGCCAGAAAATATGTATTAAATCCTGTAGAGTATTTTATGTTAATTAACAAATAATTATGATAAAATATTTACTGTAACTTCTACTTTTCGTTGCCATCTCCAGGATGTAAATTAGTTTGAAATATTATAAACTTTGGTATATTTCGCGATCATGAATTACTGTTCAAACTCTTGGTAGACGTTAAGCGAATTATCGTTAAGTCTAAAATAACAACTGAGTCTTGAAAAAGATATAAAAGATCTTTGGTTAAAGACCCTTTCCAAATAACTACGGGGAAGGGTGTAAAAGACACTTCCTTAGCTATTTGATATTAAAGAGGAACAGAAGGCACACCTGGTGTTTACAAGCTCAGCCAGCACTTATGGCGAGATAACTTAAAGTAACAGTTAAATGTGAAAATTTAAAGTGAACTAGTAGCCGAAGGCTACACAAATCAATCGCGAAGATGGCTCAAGAACCTAACTGGCGTGCATATTCCAATATCGGCAAGTTCAAGGCCGAATAAATCTTATTTGAGCTAGCAGCATCTTAGTAACATGGCCTCGAGAGGTAGAACACGCTCTGTCTTACAATCTAAAAACCTCAGCTTAAATACACGCGAACTAATTTGCATTCTGGAGTGGAAACGGAAGGAAGAAGTAAAGGTCTAAATCATAAAATAACTAGTTAATTAACATAAAAGAACTTTACAAAGTATTAAAGTTGATGGTTTTGAACGTTATAGATATGGAGCTCTTAGCAGCGATGCCTGAAGTTTACGTTCTATCACCCAATTCTGCCAGTGGATATTTCGGCTTTAGTCAGTTTACTAGACTACGTTAAAACTCATTAGCCGCTGGTGTTGCGTTGACGCAACGATCAAAATAAATGCGTATATAAATATAACTACCTAAGATATTTTATACCAGCAGATGATTTTGTGTAGGGAATATTATGAAGATTATTTCTGTAAAAAAATATTTGCCTTCAACAATCATTTTGTTTATAATAATTAATCTCATACTTTAAGCAAAATTTAAGCAAAATTTTCGACCGATTATTTTTGCTGAAAATATTTAACGAAAGAATCGCCGTCTTAATGAGTGATCTATTTTTAGTCAGGGTCACTGTTTATCAGAACATTACATCAGTCAGATGTTTATATTTGTGTTGGGAAGCAAGGAAAAACAGGTGTTGCGCTGACGCAACGTCAGCAGGAAACGGGTAGTCAATCTCCTTTTTCACTCATTTCTTTCGATGTTTTGGTTCATGTTCTGATGTTCAAAAATGCCTAGAACGAGGTATCTTACATTAGAAGAAGCCCTTCAAAGATATTTTGATGAAGAAACATGTTAATAATGATCAGAATGAAACTGATATTGTTGTTGTTTCCCCAGAAATTGCAGAAACTAGTGACGAAGAAGAAAAGAATGGCAATGTTTTAAATAATGATAATGATATTTTACCAAATACTGTTGGGAAACTTGAAATTCACGTAAGAAGTCAAATTTCAGCCTTCTAAAAGCAGTTATAGTCATACTAAAAAGTTAAAAAAGCAAAAGATTGAAATCTTGAAGTGGATAAAAAAGGAACTGTTAGTTATGTCTCAGGAAGAACATGAAGAAAGAGATAGAAGAGAAATTATAAAAGACAAAATACAATGTTAAAACTAGTGCACAGATTTTTGATTTTCGTTTTGGTTTAGACATTTACTCTCTTCTTGTTGAACAGATAAATATATACGCTCAGAAGGGGGATAAACAGAATTTATTGCATCTGAAGCCTATATGAGAAGATTTATTGGAATATTATTGCTTATAGGATATTATTCTTTACCTCAAGAAAAAATGTATGACAATGCAATGTCTTTTGATAAGGACATTTCTGTTCCTGTTGTACGAGAATTGATATCACGTTTGCAGTACAGGAATATGAAGCAGAATTTGGCTTTGGCAACAGTCAAATTGACAATACTGATAAATTATATGAGGTGAGACCGTATCTAAACTTACTAAATATCACCACTTTTTACTACTGGAAATATAAAGTCTCTTTTAGATTTCAGACGCGAGAATGCATTATTCCTTTTGCAAACTCCTATTGAGAGTGTAGAATTAGCCATAAATAGATCAGCATCAGGAAGGCCTAGTAAATTCAAAACCATTGCATGGAGAGTGTAGACATTTTATCGTAAAGTCCGTTGATAACAAAAAACTTTGTTGTAAAGAGTACCATAGCCAGACTGTTTATAGATGCAAAGTATGTAATGTAGCTTTACATCATGATTGTAATCAAGCTTTTCATGCTTGAATCTTTCAATTGAAATAATCTGTATTTGTAAAAGAAATATAACGTATATTTTAATATTAAATTAATTACAAGTAAAGTGATTTGTAGATTTATAAAACGTTATACAGCTAAAAAGTAATCCTGCGCTCCACTCAAAAGAAACATCACACGAGTAACTATCAGAACATAGCCTATGCATATCATCTTTGAAAAGGTTTTATCTGTTATCCATTGTTAGCTGTTCCAAACATTGGTTTAGTCTCATACGTTACGCGCGATTTTAGCTTAAGAAACATGAACTTTCTAACAAAGCTTTCATAGTTCCATGTATCTAGGTTTTGTCGATTCAGTAGCTGTGTATGCTATTATTTTATATGACATCAAGACAATCGAAATCGAAATCGATACGCTAACCAAATTAATCAGGTAATTTTTAACTTCCTTATTTGTTCCTCTCAATATATAATCATTATACGTATGTTATCAGTATTACAGTCACATTTATTATCAATTTCTGAGTTAAGACTTTTTTCATATATACTTTTATCAAGCAGTCAGACATTTTTTAGGTCCAAAATCATTTCAATAGACATCAAAGCAGGTTTCGACGCATTCCTGAAAGCTCCAATTACACGCTGCTTAGCTTTAAAATTGCAGTTGTTTACTTCTTGCATTTGTTTTAGGTTTTTAAAAACGTGTGATATTCAGTTTTATAGTGAAATTTAGTCTAATAATATATTGTATATATAACATGGCAACATTTCGAAATTATTTTCTGTACAATATATTTGAGATTTCGACATTAAAAACTCCACCCTTCTGAAGATGATTTAAAGAGGTCAGATATTAGGAGGAAGTTATACTTTTTCTCTTGCAAAGTTACAGACAGAAACCTATAATTCCAGTCTCATCAAATTTTCAAAAAGGACTAAGCTATGTGAGGAGCACTTTAATTAAACATCACAAGAACTCGATCAGAACACCAAGTTTCCCAATTTCATACCCTGTATGAACCAAAAATAGGCAGTGTAACTTTTTTTTTTTCTCCTGTACTATCTGAAAGTACTGTAAGTTGTAACGTGATAAAAGACAGTTTGGAATATGTCCAAGAAAAAAAAAAAAAAAAAAACTTCCGATGAAATGTTTAAAAGATGCATTGATTTTTTTTTCGCCAAACAACAGATTTTTCTCGCCATTTTTCTTGTCTATTCAAGAGCAGATCGAGCGTTTGAATTGCACTAAATTCTGAATAGATCCGGAAGGTCGATAAACTCATTAAAAGCTTCGCCAGAGTAATTAGGGCGAAGAATAGTCCGAATGATGTCTTTCAACAAACATCTATTAACTAATGAGGATCAGCTTGTTTAATTTGGAAGTTTAAATCTTGTATTTAAAATGTAATTTCTATTATCACTTAACATTCTACATACCAGCACACATTTAACGCTATTCTCATGTTTACTAGAAATAACTAAAAGAAAGTTACAATTCACTTAATGAAAGTACGAAAGCCAACGGGGATTACGAACTTAGTATAAGTTTCTATGTACACATTAAAGCACTGGTGGCCAAACAGTGGCCTGTACACCGCATTCGAGTCTTGAAGTCATTTACAACATCCCGCAGCAAGATAAAAAAAAAAACTTATTGTTATTAAGCGCTGACTTCTTCATTTGTGCGTACTATATTTTCACATGTTTTTCTGGTTAGTGCTCACATACTGTGCACGTATAGATTTTTAAAAATATATGTCGATGAACTTGTTAATGAGCTCCTCTTCTTTAACTTTCATATTTGGCCTCGGTTCAGTCTGAAAAAAACTGCTTACAAAAATAATTTGAATTTTCTGAAGTAACCATTATTATTATTGAAGGATGTGTTCCGAAATGTTTTCCAAACAAAATATGTTTGCGGATCGCGACACCATTACTTATTTTAATTGGTCTTGGTATTACACAAGTGGTAACCATGAACAGTTAACTTAAAATAGGTACTACTTCTAGGTTACTTTCCGCAGCCCGATTTGACCCGTTACCCTGAGAGCAACAGCTGAAAAAAAAAAAAAAAAAAAAAAAGGTCGAGGCGCTTAATTTTTCCCTTCACTTCATTTTAGTTTAGCGTATTTCGCTTCATGAAAAAGTACGCGAATGAAGGTTTACTTCAACCACAATCTCAAATGACGTGAAAGAATAAATGCTGTGCGGTGATTACGACAAGAGTTACCATGCAAATGGGAGAGAACTCGTAACGGCTTTGAAGTGCCTGTTTTAAAGTAACAGACAATAGCTTAGTGAGAAAATATTCCATATTATATGATATGAAAATTATATTTTAATTTCAGTGTCGTTACGTCTGTATAATAGTGCTAAATTTGTTACATATGTTTTAGCTGTACTTTAATAATACTATTATCCTTAACAGTAATGCGTGGGCTTTAGAGTGTTATTGGTGCTTGTTTCGATTCATTATATGCTGACAGGTCCATAAATAATAATACGACAGGGAGTATCTGTTGTTGATCATAGACCTTGTGCATCATTTGCGAAAGTATGATGCCACGTACTTTCACAATTTCGATTAAGAATGCCCGAAAACGGAATGCTCGAATACGTCGCATACCAGTTTTCTTTCTACGATCCTCTCAAGAGGATTTAAATATCGAAGATTTTAAGTGCTCATACTACACGTAAACTTTACAATTGCTCGTGCTTCACAAAAGATTCACAGTGGTTTTCCCGTTTTGTCCTTTACCTTTTCATCCTGTGATCAAAATCGTGTTGTTTCATCTGCTGCTCTACCCCATCTCTCCCATCCGTAACCGGTACTGACAAAATATTTCCCGTTTCACCCGCTGCTCTCCTCTATCCCTCCTCATCAGTACCCTTATTAACGGAAAGCTGAATTTTCTCTCAATTCATCCCCTTTTCAAAACATCGTTATTGAGAGGGATACATGTTTGGAGAGGGAATGTTACGTGATAAATGCCACCTGGCTTGATACACTTAACTATCTTCTCAGTATGCCAATCGCTATGAAATTATTTCAGAACAATGCACAGACGGAAATTACTATTATATTTACAGTCATATGTGATCCTTCTGAATTTGGGTCTCGCTATTTTCATTAATCTTGGTTTAAAACGTGATAATGAGTTTATTGAAACCTAAATTTATTGAAGCCAGACGTGGTCATCCAGCTCTAACATTCGGAGGCAGGTCATATACATTTAAAATAAAATTTAATAAAGACAATAAACTTTAGATTTGCTGAGACATTCATTGAAACTGAACATTGTTGACAAATTTTGAAGATGATGTATTCCAAGAAAGAAACCATACCTGTATTTCTGGCATAGCTAAGATCAAGATTGAGAAATATATAACAAAATGAAAGAAAAAGCTCCTGACGAGCTTATTCCAACTGAGTAAAGATTTCGTGACTCTGTCACCAGCCCAAGATTTGAGACTAAATTTCATCACAAAAATACCTAAATTTGAGTCTGTGAAATTCTCCATGTACAGACAACAGCGTAATGAATTAGGCTTATCTTCCATAAATGGAACATGAGAGCACTTAATCTTGCTAAAAAAATACAAAGAAGATTTCTTAATTATTGATAATGGTATATCTGGGAAAATATGTAATGAAGAAAATTCTTTGTATTTATTTTATTGCGTTTATAGGATGTTTCATTACCACTACTATTATTGTGATTATTATTGTTATTAACGTGTGTGTGTAAACTTGTTTTAATATCTTAAGTGTAACATTTGAAGATTCTGTCTTGTAGAGAATGAATTATTTCTAGTATATCTACTATTTTGCTATATAGTACACCTACTATTTTTAGTATAAGAAAATGTTCTACCGCCCAGTCGGTATAGTGGTCAGGGAAGCTGACTGCGATACCGAAGGGCCTGGGTTCGAATCCCGGAGAAGGCATGGTTGTAACTGCCCGTCTCTTCATAGGAAAGGCGATGGTGGCCCACCTATTTGGTGCCTGCATAATGTAATAAAGACACCACCACATCCGGCCTTGTATAGATTAATGGAATGGGTTACATTTGTAATTGTTCATAATCTGCCATTGGGGGAAAAAATAAAAAAAGTGTTCTAGAAGGCTCTAAAATCAGAAAATTATATGAAAATAACTACCACAGGAGGGTTTATGACTTCAGGTCAGTTCATCTGTTAAGAAACAAAATCTCTCTCTCTCTCTCTTTTTTTTTTTTTTCCCCCCATTTAGCCTTCCAAGAAATAGTCATTGAAATATTTCGAATCTTAGGGCTTCCCAAACGGAGAAGTGAATAGTAAAGGAGACTTCTTTTACGACTCCTCTCTTAATGCGATAAAATCTGCTTAAATTGCATTTTGGTTATTGGGAAGCTTAAGTATATGCAGTCAGAAACATTAAAATCTGTCATACATATTTTTGAATTGTAAAACATACTTTTCTGGTTCATGGTGGAATATGATGATAAATATGCATTATGTTATTACAGTTTTTAAAGATTACAAATAATTACACATATAATAAACTTATAATAAAATTTTGCAACTGTGTGAATATTATTTATAAGTTCCTAGCTTCTAGATAATATATATATATAATATTTATAGAGTTTGACTTTCTTTGGTAGCTTAAACAAATATCAAGCTCCTAAGAGCTCGCATTAAGTGAATTATCGTGATGTCTGAAGTGTACCACAGAATCTTGCAAAGATTTAAAATAAACTTTTTTTAAAATCAGAACTTGAACATAAAATGCACGTTTCGTGCTCACACAATCCGCCGGCACAAATGGCGATGCAATTTAAAGTAACAGTCAAATTCAAAATTTAAAATGTAAGCTAGTAATCGAGACTACACAATTTAATTATAACACTTTTCGAGTCAACTAAGTCGACTCAGATCTTCAATCGGAGCAACAATTTAAATGACGGTAGCTATAACATAAAACCTAATAATTTCAATCTTATCAGAGCTGGCGAAACCTGGTAACCGCAGCCTCGAGAGGCAGAAACACGCTTTGTCTTACAATCTAAAAATCTTGTAGAGACATTAGGTTTTTTTTTTTTTTTTTTTTTTTTTTTTTTTTTTTTTTTTTTTGAGCCAGAAAGAGGAAAATTTATCAAACGCCTTCGCTGGGAATCGAACCACGGACCTCTGGAATAGCGGCCCAGCGTGCAGAACCACTACACCACGAAGGACACTAGGAGGAAAGTGGGAGAAATACCTTATAACCTCAATTCAAACACTCTCTAATTGATTTACATTTCTATTAAGAAAACGGAAAGAAGTTATAGTAAACATATATGCCATTCAGAATAGATGACAACATTTTGACATTTGACTCCTCTTCTGAGAGTATAAAAAATATCAGTAATCAAAAATATATATAGAGAGAGTAGATATAACAATCTCTAAGGCATAATTAAAGAACAGATGAAAGGAACATAGGATGGCCCGGTGATTTATGGCTGAGGTATGATGTTCAAATCCGCCCAAAGTGCTTAAATAAATATGCCTAACAGGACGGTATATGTTATTCGAAAGTCAAAATAAAAGTTACTTATTAAAGTTCTCATTCCAAAGTGATCTGAAGTGAGAACTACTGATCATAATAACTTGAATTTTTTTTTACAATTTTAGCTCAAAAGAAATGCAAAAGATAGCATATGGAAAGATTTTTAAGGTCAGACGTAAATTTTCGTTACTTTCATATCGCTTTCTACCGCAATAAAGCCTCATTTATAACCCCATAAGGCCAAACATTTTAGCTTCTTTTTTCTCTTCTTGACCAAAAAAAAAAAAAAAATCTTGTTTCCCGAGTTTTTCCGCAAAATTTCAAGCATTCATAATAATTATTCTTTTACAAGACTGCTTTCAAATGCAAACTTTAATCATAATCACTCTGTACAATATAACAATACTTGTAATGCAAGCAAATTAACTTCAGTGATTGTTACTTACATTGTTTCTTGCACTTAACATAACAAAACGCTGGGAAATACTCAAACTAAGTTACGATTCTATATTCGCATGTTGCTAATTTTTCACTTTGAAAGCCAGATAGATTTCCTTTAAACACAATTACTTTCTCTAGGTATTTTACAGGCTTAGTATTATAAACAGCTGTAAAACGGATGGACATTGGCTGCTAAATATATCTCATCACTCTGATGACATTGATGAGGAGTCACGAAAGACTGGATAAAGTAATTTAATGTTTTTGGTTAGTCTTTCGTTCGTGAGTTCATAATACGACACCTCGTGACGACCGTCTATAACCTCCCCATAAAGATCTAATAGGTCATATATAGTCCGGTAATTGTCTTCACATTCTCAACCACTGGGGCAACGGTAAAGGCTAACTACATATAATATATTTCTACTTTGTTCAGTTGGCCTTTATGCTGTTTGATTCACTCTTCGTGTCGATCTGACTTCATATGACATGATTTGAATATTGGCAAAGATCTAGTTTTCTGAAAGCAAGACAGATTTGTATTATTTTCAAATATTTATTTTTGAAACTGTTTTCTCAATTTCATTTCACTTTCATTTCAGTTCACTTGGGTTAAAAAAGCAGTCTAAAAGTTGTGTACTTCAAGAAAAATGTCATATAACTATAGAATCCTTCTTGGTATCTGAAAATGCTGTAAATGGTTTTGTTACTTCACACGAGCAAATGAAAATCAAAGTCGTTGAGTTGTAGATCTTCTTTGGCAACAAGGAGCACCCTCCCCACTCTGAGAATCATGTACATGACAAGTTGAGTCGTCAGTTTCTAGGATGATGGATTAACAGAAATGGACCTAACCCATGGTTCGCAAGAGGATGTCC
Source organism: Stegodyphus dumicola (assembly GCF_044657685.1). Taxonomy (NCBI): domain Eukaryota; kingdom Metazoa; phylum Arthropoda; class Arachnida; order Araneae; family Eresidae; genus Stegodyphus; species Stegodyphus dumicola. Next base: position 192,499,886 of record NC_140780.1, read on the forward strand.
TGACCTTGGTTCACTAAACTTCTTTCTCTGAAGCTTTGTCAAAAATTAGATTTACATGCTATAATTGATAACCTTGACCTTGTAAATGAAGGAATCATGCAAGCGACTTTAAGCGTTATTCAGGATGTTATTGTGTACGGATTAAAACTGATTTTCATTATTATTGCTTGTAATGCTTTTGGATTTGGATTATGGCAAAGCACATGATGGTTATCTCCCTGACAGATCATGAAGGAACTTTTAAGTGGCTTGTATTCACGTTACTCATGGAGAAACCTTAAAAACTCCCATGCAGCATCTGTAATCTATTCGCTGGAATCTAAATTTGAGTCTTTAATCGCTTGGCCACTGGTGGCCGAGGAGCACATACTGAAAGTCATTCATTTTGTTTGTGACATTTTCGAGTGACTGAATTAAATAAAAACACTCACAAAATTCCACCATTCATTCTTAAATAATACCTATTTGTTTAAACAGTTTTTTTTAGATGCGTTGTGGTTGCAGTTAATCCGCACGTGTGAAGCTATACCATGTGTATTTACAATTTAAGTTGTGCGGATTTATTTAAGTCACTTAACAGTTAATTTTTTTTTTGAAACAACCTTTCCCATTACTCTCGCTTTCAACCACGCTTTCTTGCCAGAATGTAAATGAGTTAGCGAACGTGTATTCAGGTAGAAAGAAGTTAGTATTTAAGGGAAGGTTTTGGAAGATGAATTTAGGAGAGCGTGTTCTGCCTGCCTGAAGGCCACATTGTCATCCTTGATTTACAAGAGATTAGATTTCTGTGGCGTTCAGCGCTTCTAGCATAAGTGACGTGACGATCTAAAATGAAAGTTTATTGCACTCCTTCAATGTTTTCCGTCTTCACAGCAGTTCTTAGTCGACTTCTCACTAATTTCATCTCTCAAATTCCTATGGCCATGATGGAATTCTTTAATTCAGTTATAAATTGTTCCTAAAGTCGATAAACACGGTATTATACTGTCAATCATTGTCGAAAGTCATAATAAATACTGTAAAGCATTAGGTTAATTGGAAGCAGGAAAGATGAAAAATAGCAGCCGCCTTCGCCGAGAATCGAACCACGGACCTCTGGAATACAGGCCCAGTGTGCAAACCACTACACCACGAAGGCACGCTAGGAAAGTGGGAGAAATGCCTTATATACTCTCCTTTTTAAAGGGCGACTGGGTTTTTAGGGGACCCAATCGCCAAATCCTGGGTATGGAGATTTTTCATCCAACACCCTTTTAGTCCGGGCGCCACTGTAGAGACATTAGGTAATTTGGAAAAGCCAGAGATATGATAAATATGCAACGCCTTTGCCGGGAATCGAACCACGAACCTCTGGAATACCGGCCCAGCGTGCAGAACCACTGCACCACCAAGGCACGCTAGGAAAGTGGGAGAACTACCTTATAATATTTCGAAGATCTTGTCGACTTAATCCAGATTTCGAAACTGCCTTATTAACTTTAAAACGACTCCGAAAATAAATTTTGCAGAATTCATCGTTCTTTAACAGCTAATATTCATGAGAACATTCAAATTTTTTTAAAAACAATTCTATGGGTTAAAAACTGCTGCTGCTGCTGCTGATATTGCCAGATTTCAAAAACTTTAGTGGTCTGCGCATCAAATCGCTGTACACTTCGAGGAACACAAGCAGGCAACATTCAGAATACGTTTATTTTTTTGAAGAAAAGGGGCCTCATGACTATATTTTTAGAAATGTATAGAGTTTTCTATGAAGACAATGCCAAATTAAGACAGAATTTTGATGTATTAAATGCGTTATAAAGCACAATGTTCCATTTTGACGGAGCTCAAAGCTAATCTAAGTGTATTTACAACTAACTGTCTTTCATTCTGTAGAATATGTAATTTTTGTGACGAATCTTAAGAACTAGTTAGCGAATAATCGCTTAAGTTCGTGTGACAAGAAACAACAAGATGGAAGGGTAACTAATCCTTTATTATTCCAATAAGATTTAACAAAACTCCGTCTTGGAGTGTACAATCAAAGCCGACACTTGGGCTTGAACTTAAGAGACTAGGAATTAAACTAAAACTAAGATTAACTAAAGAAATATAGCCGAAGCTATCAAGATTCAAATCCAGTTGGCCCCTTAACTTTATTGGACTACAAAGCTTATCAAGGGCCTGAGTACGGCCGAGCGTAATAACAGCTTTGAGAGAGAGAGTGGCCAAAAGGCAGACGCGTGTAAATCAGAAACTCTGATTCTCTCTCCCTCTCTAAGTAACTTCGCGGTTTAAATACCGCTCATTAAATATTCAGAAAGATTCCAAAACTACGTTCTGGCCGGAAGTAGTAAGTTGAAGTTAAGAATCTGACAGGAAAGGAACTTTAACTTAAAATTTAACTGTTAATAAAATGAACAAAATCCTTAGAAGCTTAAGAACGTAACTATTATTCAGAACGAAAATAATAGTTACAAATGAATAAAATTTAATATATTTCAGTAATTCAGTTACCATCCATAAAGGTACTAATATGCCATGCCTACCAATATAGTGCACACCTTAAAAAATGTCACTTACTTAGAAAAGCCATAAGTTTTCAGGAATTTGTTTTGAAATCCCCATTCGACAGTTCTTAACTTTAATCAGACATTAACGTTTATGGTAGACCAATTCACTGTCACTTAATGAATTCTCTATAGAAACTTTGTAAAAGCAGTTTTTCGACTTCTTGCTGCTTTGCGAGTACATGAATAAATAGTTCAGTCACGTCTACCTGTATAGGAAGGCATGTGGAAAAAAGAACCGTAAAAAGAATCACAACGGCATTTTATGAACTCCTTCCGTGTTCGACTTGTGTTCAAGAGTGAAAAAGATTATTAAAACCGGACTTCAGTTGAAAAAAATTTATGATATACACATTTTTTTTTTTTTCCAACATACACGTTTTTTTATTCTTACGATTTCATATATTTCAGCGCTCGAATTGGTAAAAATTAACAGAAGAAATGTTTATTATTTCAGTGTTCTTCTCTTTAAATTTTCTACGCTTGATGGAAAGGTACTGATGTAATTTAGGAAACGGATGCTTAGAGCTATCTAAAAGAAAAATGCCTAGGTGGAGGACGTTTTAAGGGACATTGGCTCATATTAATATTACACAAGACGAAAACTCAATGCAGCCAGATCGCTTGCCAAGAATAAAACCCAAAATGAGTTACTAATCCAGCGGCCAATTTAATGAGAGGGAACCTTAAAGAAAAAAGCTTCAAATGATTCACTGATGACACCTTCGTCTGATTTAATATTTTTTAAGTATTCATTCTCCAGTCACTTTAAAAGACAACTATAATCAGAAATAAAAATACTAAAATAAATTTTCATACAAATTGTAGAATCATTAGGTATTTATTTGGAATAGCAAGCAGAAAAAATCAGCTACACCCTTCCCAGGATCTGGACTCCGAAACTTCCTATTGCTATCCGGGTGGGCTTTCCAGTTACACTACGAAGGCACGTGGTAAAGGAAGAGAAAATTCCTTCGATTCTCCTCTAGGAGAAGGGCCAGTCTAGGTGGTTATGAATTATCATCCACCATATTTTAGTTCGACTTCACATGTCGAAAATTTGTATTTTTCCAAAACCAGGAACTTGAAAAATCAGCTATACCCTCAACGGAATTCAACTATTGTTCGGAAGAAACCTCCCGATTACTAGTCGATTGTGCTTCTAATTACACAACGGAGGCACGCGGTAAGGAGGCAGAAAATTTTGTACACTCTCCCCTACTTAATAGGAGATTGGGGAGGAGGGGACCCGGTCGCCAAATCCAGGTAATGACGAATAACCGTTCACTATATTTTAGTTCGGCAGACACTTGACCGAGATTTTACAATTTTCTCAGCAAGAGGCGTGAGATAATCAGCGACAATTTACAACTCGTTTGAAGAATTCCAGTATGAACATGATGATCTAAATAATGAATTTCTTGAATGTCGCCTAAGAACTATTGTAAAGTTAGAAAACGTGGATGCTGGGCAATAAATCTTCATCTCTAGATCGTCATATCACTTATGATAGAATTCAGTCAATTCTGAACATTTCAAGAATCCGAAAACTTTTGATTTTATACCGCCATTTAAAAGTAGCAAAGGGTGTATGTATGTTGGATTCCACATAATTTTTTAATTCAAATAAAAAACATACTTGTGTAAGAAAATCTCAAGAGATTCAACTGTAGTAACATAAAACCTGTATTTGACATTATAAACAAGCCGTGAATCCGAAACAGGGCAGTAGTCTGCAGTTTGGGTTTTTTAAAATGAACCAAATTTGAAAATAATTTTTCATCTTGGAACTATTTTAAAGATAATGATTGCCAGAGTTTTGAAAAACTTTTTTTTTTCCCTGGGGTGAAAGCCTATGACTGATCGCCCTTGAAATCGACTTCGTTTTCTTCAAAATGTATACCAAGCTACGATTGCTTTTTTTCCTTGGTGTGTTTCTCTTTTATTTGAAAGGTTGTTTTTATTATTATTATTATTATTATTATTTTCAGTCATTTAATCTATCATTAAAATTAAGTTTTCTTCAAAAATGAAAAGCTTGGTAAGAAATGGTAGTACTTGAAATCTGAATTTTCCTTTGTATTTCGAAGTATTCTTTTGCATTTACTAAAGAAATATTGATTATATTATCTCCTAATATAAATTTAGTAGAATGTATCTAAACGTAGTAACCCAGAAGTATGAACTTTAATTCCGAAAAAATTTAGTAAATAAATTATTATTATCTTACTTATGCAGCTATTGCGCAAGTACTATTAGAAAATTTTTTTCGATTTCAATGAATTTCAGTTCATTCAATATATATATATATATACAAAAATTATTATTTTATATATACAAAAATTATTATATATATATATATATATATATATATACAAACACACGAAGTGCTAATTAAATAAGGTAATTTTTTGTTCTTAAAAAGCCTAACATTTGAGATATATATATATATATATATCAAAGATTGAATTAAATTAAATGCATTAATAAATTGAAATAAATTTCCTTATACTTGGGCAGTAGCTGCAAAGTAATAAAATAATAATTTATTTACTAATGGATTATTATCTCCTTAGAATGGTAAGTAGAAATGTAGTAGAATGAAGTAACTTGAAGCATTAAAAATTTAATTTTGAGAAATTTTTTAATGAAACTTCAATCTGCATTATGAAAAATTGAATGGAAACTTTTGTAAATGAAAAATTAATCAATAAATCAAGAAAATTATTGTCATTGATCGGAAATTGGTTGACTTTTCAATGGGAACAAACCAACTTCCCATCAATCAACAGTAATTGATAAATGCGAAGGTGTTTCGTCTTTTACTCAAGTAAGAATTATGATGTCAAACTGGTAAGTTGAGTTTTAGCTAATTAGTTAGATTGAAGGTGAGATGAAATTGGAGGACTTTATAGAATTCATTATGAAAGTTGCAGTTCCATTTAGCTTATAATTTTTTTATATATCGATAAACATATATATAAGTTTGGTTCTGCCGATTGCAATAAAAAGGGAGGTGCACAACCAGATGTTATAGCACTCTCATATACAAAATTTCAATGTTCTACGGCTAATCTTTTTGAGTTATGCGAGATACATACATACATTACGTACGTATCTAAAAAAATCAGGAAAAAAATCCATTTTATAATCAGTCTTGGGAAAAACAGTCCTTTTTCTCTCTCCGTACGTACAAACGTCACGTAAAAAACATCTTCCAAATGAATTCGGGAACGGTCAAAATGGATATTTCTTTTGAAATAATATATCCGAAATTCTTCATAATTACAGTACTTCATTTACTTGGTACAATGAAGTAAAAAGGTTAAAAAAATAAAATGAAAAAGAGACAAAAAAAGAAAGAAGGATAAATTTATGAAGCGTTGCTCATTTTAGCTTTTTTCCCGCTCTCGAATTATAACTGTATAACGGTAGGGCCGGATGAATCAGCTGCACAAGTGTTTCAAAACCGGAGCATTTTTTTTAATCTACAAGGGAAATATTAAGGAAATATTTATCTTAATATTAATAAGTGCTTGACACTTTAATCCCTAGATATCAGTAGATCCAGTAACTTCGTGTTCTTCTAGGCGTGGGTCTTGCATGAAAGCCATGATTAAGTTTCGAGATGCTAGATCTACAATTAACTCCTTAATTCTTAAACCAAAGCTTGATCTATGAAATTCAATTACTCTTCTGCAAAATCATGTTGCGTCCATACTCCCATACTCATACACTGTCTTAGTACTTTCATATAAACTGCATATGAGACACCTGCAACAAATTCAGCATGTTTCACTCAAGCAAACTACTGCATCTTGATACATGTCTAATGGCATAACCCATAAAAATCTAAAAACGTGAGTATTAAATTCGTATCTACGGTTACCTGAAGAGTTCTGCAGTGTTATACAGAAAATTAATAGCTAATAAACTAATAACTAGTAATAATAATAATTAAATTACGGTCCTTAAGAAGAAAGAATAAAAATCTTTTCATATTTATTTCCATAAATTTTATCGAAGCTATTTCTGTATTTTAAAATAATTTTAACTTTATCTTATTATCTTCAAAGAGGTTCTTCTAAGTTTCTCCCCCTCTTACACTGGTGTGCAAAAATCAAGGAAGAGACGGTTTTTGTGACGTTGTGCAAAAACTTTTCAAATCAATACAAATAATACTATTAGATCTCCAAGATGGGGGTCAATGGCAGTCTTTCTTAACGGATCCCACAAGAGCAGACCACTAGCCACCAATCGACGGCAAATGGTTCTGGTCGATATGGGAACATCCAGGGTGTCTTTGAACATATTGCAGAAGGGAGGTAGAAGAGGCTTGTCGGCGGATGCTTCGATCCACACGTGCTGACGTCAGTCTGGCTGCACCGGCACCTCTCGAAATTGCCCCATTTTCTGTTTCCAACCATCGTCGCCACAGCCTGTGCACTGTGGACGCGTCTAGGTGTGTGTCGGCTGAAGATTTGTCATATGGACCAACTTGCCCTTCTCAGTCCGATCACTATGCTCTTCGTAAAATCGCCTGTCTGCTGGAACTGCTTCCGTTGACGACGGCCTTGCATTCTCTGCTATTAACGGGTCCTCTGAGACAAGAACAAACTTTCTATGATGATTTCCCTAGCAAAAATAACTGCACGAAAATTGAACATTCTTGCAGATTACTTCCCTTATATCTTCTTCAACGTGAACTGGACAACTGCACATTTCACATCATTCGCATAACTAGGTGACGTGCATCTACACTGAAATTTGCATAATTTTCGGGCCACTCCTTCTTGGTGTTGCATTTTCAAAGTTGGGTAGTATTATGTATATATTTGAATAAGACAAAAATTCAGATTTAATGTTAGACCTTTTAATCTCATTTTTAATCAAGAAATTAGTCCTTAAAATTTGTTTTTATTTTTATCATATACTACGTTCTATTTTTTATATCAGCGAAAATTTAACGCATAATATTTAACTGACTGCTGTTATAGAATTAATTAAATCATTTCTAACTGCAGTATAAATTTTCCTTGACATATTGGCGTTTACTCGTGCGAAATACCTGAGAAAACCCTTGTAAGTAAATTAAGAAGCTCCAAACTTCTATTCGATTCCATATAAAATAGCATCATCATTAGCCAATGGTATAATTTCGTTAATAACAGCTTCTTGTGAAAAAAATTAAGAATCGCTTAATCATTAAGTTTTAAACTGAAACTTTTTCTAATGCCTACTTTCATCTAATCAGCATATACGTAGTCTGCCGATTGTAATATTTAAAACCAGCGCCATGATTCTTCAACGTCTTAAGCTAATTCAGTGATTATTAAATGATAGTTCTGCACAGTAAATAAATTTTTTTTTATTCTATTCTCTTTATTCAAATGGATTATTCCTTTTATATCTACCTATATCTATTCGTGTTTTCAGAACAATTTTTTAAATAATTGAAAAGATTCATAAAGAACAAATCAAGAAGGTATTTTCCATTTGTGCTTTAATTTACCTAGAATAATAAAAACATTAAAAATGTAAATAAAAAATTAAGACTTCCATCTTTGAACATAGTTCAGTCTGCTCAATAATAGTTAGGGCAGGTTGTTAAATATTTAGAAAATGGCTTAATACTCTGCAGCTGGAAATTTGCCAAAACCTAGTTTGTAAACAAAATCCTACTTTGATTTATCTTATCCTGACCGATTAAAATTCGACAAGCTATTAAAAAAAAAACGGTGAATATATTTGGTCTTCTTTTTTGGATATATAAGGCATTGGTCTGAATGCACTGAATCTTCGTTTCTACCTGACAGTTTTTCTAAAAGTGCACTTAACATTGCCTGTGTTAAATGCACCTTCTGATTATAGTTGTCCTGATTATGATTACAGATGTCTGATTATGGAAGTTCTAGACCTCAAATGCGTTCTTGCTGTCAGTTCAAAGCTCTCGGCAAAAGGTCTTATATTCATTGTATGCCACAATAATAATAGCAACCAAAAACAACACCAATAAAGCCTGACATTACAATTTTTTTTTTCCAGTGTACGAGCCAGCAGTAGTCAGTTTTTACACTCAGCAGTAGTAAAATTAATGTTGAACATATTGTCATACCTCGATATGTTGCGCTTCGTTTTATTATGTTTCGCAGATATTACCCTTAGATATCGAGGATTTGTGACAATCGAATCAATCAGTTGGCACATTTCTGTCAACCGCATTTATCCACTTCATGTCTGTCTATCGCATTCTGGCTACTTTCATAATATTTTTAATTTATTAGTTGGTACTGCACTGAATTTAAGCCAAATTATAACTGTTCAACTGTTCTTAGAATCGAATGGTTGATTCTTCACTTATTATTGGAATAATTTAAAAATAACAACAGCTTTCAAAACTTATTAGTTTCGGAAATTTCTTTTTCCTCGAGATATTATAATATTTTTATAAATTTTATGTATTTAATATACAAGCTATTAATTCTCCAATACGTGAGCGCCCGCCAGCGGCCCGAGAAGGAAAGTCGCTGGTTCGAAGCCATCCGAACGGCCTGGCCGTACGGACGCTTTCGAGATTGTCCCCATGCGTTACATATATACGAGTCAATTTTCCTTAGAAAAGTCCTCCATGAAGGTGTCTCTTTCCTTAGGCAGATAGACCTCGAGAGTTATGTCACATTCAAATATGCCAAACCATAACTACAATTATTTGAAGTTTTTTTAATAATACTTAAAGTAGTTTTATTAATCACCAAATGAAGGAAAGAATCTTAACCTTTCATTATAAATTAAATTAATTTAAAATTACATTAAAAATTATTTAATTTACAATAAATTTTCAAAATTAATTTTAAATTACATTAAATTTACATTAATCGGGAAGATAAAAATATGAAAAACACCAAAACGAAAATTAAACCTTTTGAATCTAACGGCTAGTGCAGTTGTGAACGCAATGGGAAAGATCTTAAACAGGGAATTAAAAATGCTGCTCCACTGAATGCACAAATACAAAAATCTTACTGCTGTATAGATTATAATATAAATATAATTTTTATTTGCATGGTGTAATTAAAAATTGCATGTGATTACTTTTATTACATATTCGTTTTAATATAGCAGCATGCAAGGTACTTGCAGTATCTAGAACTACGCTTTTACGCTGGAAAAGATTTTTCCCGAAGCTGTTTGTTTGCTAAATTCTTTACCTACTATCTATTTTTAGATAATTCAGGATTGTATATTATTTCTATACTAGCATATTCAAAATTCGTAACGAACAGATAAAATTAAACTATTTCCCGCTCATTCTATTCTTTAAACAAATCAAATACCATGATTCAAGAAAATTTCAATCAAATCACTAAAACTTAGTCTTGACATATAATTTGTTCGCATTAGTTAATTAAAATGCTTATGAGATAATATAAGAAACGATTTGATGAAATATTTTTAAATGAATGTTATTTATTTTTAGATAATTCAGGATTGTATATTCTTTTCTATCAGCATTCTTAACTTGAATAAAAAATAGTTTAAATCTTTCATATTTTAAGTCAAAGAAAATTAAGCAAACTATTTTTCAGAAATAAACTTTTTTTTTTTTTTTTTTTTCTTTCTTTAACATGCAAAGAAAACTTTTAGTTAAATATTAACAAATATTTTACTTACGAACAGGAACTGTTTTGGCATTAAGAGTATCCACAATTTCTTGGCAGCGATTAATTTTTAACTTAAGTTGCTTAGTCCTTTGAATCACATTTCTGCATTCGTTGTCTATGGCACCAAAAATATCGTCTGCTATCGTTAGCAGTTGTGCTAAATGTCGCATAACATTTACCATCCGTTTGTTGGCAACAGTGTCGACGTCCAATATATTCGTGTTGCCATCGCAATCATAACTGCAAAACTTATTTTGGTCTAAGATATTTTCTCTTCCAATTATCCAACTGTAGAATGGCATTTCAAAATAAATTACATGTATGTCAGCTATACATAATAAAACAATTTTCGTTTTATGAGAAAGTCTTCTTGCAATTAGGATTTACGTGCATCAGGCTAGACTTATGAAATATTTAACATTTTCGAAGAAATAATGCGAACTGTAATATAAAACTAATCACAAAATGAACCGCTGATGTAATTTACTGGTAAGTAAACTGTAATACATTGCGTCAAACACTTAAAATTTGGTACTTGTAATACTGTTATCAGATTAACATGCAAAAATAAAATTCACCACCAAGTTTTCATATTGTTTACATTAGAACATCTGCTACGCTGCCACCATGCACACCTGTTTTTCCACGACCAGACTCTACGGCGGCCGACTGAGTTTTGAGCGCTACAAAACAGACCGGTCAGAATCACCTTTCTTTCCTGGCTTCTAAGCAATTCGAAGAGGGCTCATTTCACAACTTCCTGCTGCTAGTCCCAGTCAGGTATGATAATGGGTCGTATAGGAAAGTAGAACTTAATGTTTGAAGGACGCAGAGCAGCTTTGTTCGCTGGTGGCTGCTGCGAACTTTTGTTGCGAGCTGAACTGGAATGCGCTCTCATCTAGTTATTTTTGAAGCTCGCTTTCCTAAACCCTTGTTCACTTTTAATGCTTTTTATTGTATTTACTTTTAATCTTTTCGCCTTCCTAAACCCTTGTTTGCTTTTAATGTTTTTATTCCGTTTATTTTTAATATCTTTGATTGCGTGTTTTCACTATACGCTTTCCTTCAAGCGTTAAATTAATTACCACTAATGTATGATAATTTATGTCCATGCATTCATATGTATGTAAACGCCATTTTTCTCTGTTAATGTAAATATTTATAATTTGTAAAGTATCAAGCTCAGTTTTACAATAAAATGCAGTTTTGGGGTTTCATGAACTCTTTACTTGATTTAATAGCAATATTAATTTTAGGCAGTTCTTATTATAAACTATTAATTTCTTAATAATCAAAAGAAAGAAACCTGTAAATAACTATAAGTAATTGAACTTATCCATGCTCTTTTTTTTTTTTTTTTTTTTCCCCAATACATTATTCCGATTAGATTAAGTATACAGTAATTTCCTCGTATCCGCTTATTTAAATTGTTAATCACGTGTTATAGGTACACACATATAAACAGTATAGACATGGTCCTGTTCAATTGATAAATTACCCGCAGTAAGGCAGTACTAAGTAAAATTAACGTATACTGTCGGTAAATTAGAATTTTATTTATTAATTGAAATAATCCAAAATATAGCGAATGTTTGTAGAGGACTCTTTTTCTCTCTTGCATATACGAAAGCAACCGTCCTGATCAGTATCGTGATTAGCGCTACTGGCTGCCATATCGTTGAGCCCAAGTTCGAATCTCGGAGAAGTCTTGGGTGTTTGTAAGTGTTAAGGCTCGTTTTGGGGTGTTTATCTGAGCTAACGGAGTCAGTTCCACGTGTCGACTAGCTTCGCGATGCCTGCAGTTCAGATTTTTCAACTTGCTGCCCTATGGGGAAAATCTTTGGAGATGGGTCGGCTACGACAGCTGTCTCCGTTAGCTCAGGTAAACCCTAGTGGAAACGACCCTTTATAGTGGCATGGCACCCTTTATACTGGCATGGAGACACTTAAAATTCCAGGGAGGCCGAAAGTCTCGAAAGGTTCGGTGATAGGAAAAGAGGAGTGGAAGACCCTCGGATCCGTCCCTTGGGGTACCACTTCCCAAGTTATAAAAATTTTAATCTCCGTACTTCGGATAACAGCAACTGCAGTGAAGTGGGAGATTCCAATGTTTCACTGCGGAATGCTGTTCAAACATGTTTGGAAAAAAAAAAAGGCGAAAATAACTGCCATATGTAGGCAGAAAATTTATTAGACAATAAATCTGAGATAAACAAACTATCACAGACATTGGGATATTATGCAACAAAATATATTCATCCGGACTAAAATTTTTCTAACTGTCCGTGCTCTGACTTACAAGTAATAAATATATCCAATTAGAATTTGACCCAATTAGAAATTAGAAATTGTCCCACCAGTGTCCGAGTGGTAAAGTCGCTGAACACTGGTAGTTCGGTATGAGGTTCGGATCCCGCGAATGGGCTGGTTGCAATGAGTGTTTTAGTAGTTTCCTCATGTGTAACGTGTATACAAGCCAGTTTCATTTAGAAAGTTCTCCACGAAGGCATCCCTCCCTTTAGGCAGATAACCCTCGAGTGCTTTCCTTAAACAAACAAACCAATTAAAAATTGCATCTACCAAAACTTGTGGTGCTGAGGAAGGAATTTCGTACTGTAATTAAAGTATATATTCTGAAATATGTTTACGAAGATTGCAAAATTTGCGGAGTAAATAGTATCATTGTACTTGTATATCTAACCAGACACATTTATGTTTATTAATATTTAATCAAAAACTCCGTTTTTTTTTAGTCCAAAGGGGGTCTCTGAGGGACTATTGTTTTCGCTTTGCGATTTTGCGTCGAATCACTCTGAATATCCGTTTCACTTTTCAAACTGTTGCCACCAAATATTATCGCCTTGTATTATATTTGAAGAAATTAAATAATGAAGAATTTGCATAAATTTATGCATGTTTCTCGCATTGTGATAAAACAACGGTACCTAGCGCCATCAAATTTTGAATGACGTAATCCTACATCGAATATGGGCATCTGGAAGCCCAAATCTGAAATTTGTTTTATTATCTATTTCATATTTTGTAACACTTTAACGAATTTTTGATTAACAAACTCGACGATTTCAAAGCGAGCAATGGCAATACTGTACGAGGAGAAGAAAAAAAATATCTCCAGTACGCGAGACTGTGTATCGGAAATTCTAAAGATATGCTCAATTTAAAATTATTTTGCGATATTGCCCTTGAACTGAATTTTATGGTTTAAGTGCGAAGAACATGATATTTAATAAATAAAGGTAACACACAAAATTTAAAAAAAAAAACAACAAAAAAACCGCTTTTTTGGACATTAGAACGTTGAAATCTGAAAACTTTTAGATTTTTTTTAAATAGCATTTTTTTTCTCATTACTCATAAACTATTAGCAGCTAATTTTTTACTCATATGTATTTGAAGTGAGTAGGTTCATATATTTTTTTCCGAGAAAAATTGTGAGCTCACAGTGAAAAGACGTTCCTTGTAAGTTTATTCACATCGTTTCGCATCTTCCTAAAATTAACTTTCTCTTGAATTCGCTACAACTGTTTCAAACGTTATCACTTAATCCAATATGACAGATTCGTATCTCCACTAGAAGAACGAACTTATTAAGTGCAGTGGCGAATCCTCACTGTAGGAAACTAGAAAGCTTCTAGCAATTTAGATTTCGGAGACCCATGGGCACGAAGAAGCTCCGAGCTTCTTCGTGCCATGTAGCGACTTGAAGAATCATACAAAATTCCAGATGAATTAATTCTTATATATTTTATGCCTTATATACCAGCATCCGTGCAAAGCATATTGGTGACAATCACTTCATTAGCATAGCTACTGTTCACATGCAACGCTCTTTCACACGGCTACCGTTTATATTAGGAAGAAACGGGGGTATGAGCAGTTTCGCCTTCAGAACCATTTCAGATGCACATCGTCTTCCATCCTTAACCCATAAGTCATTGTGGACAATGATGGCTGAAACGCGAATCGGATTGGCGGATTTTTAACGTTTGCTTGCATCTTTTTTGATATTGTTTACTATTCCTGTTGAACGCCATCGGAGTTTAATTCTTAATTAATGAAAATACACCTAAATTAATTTTAAATGCAATTTATGTACAAGATCAAATGGTTAAAAGAAGAAAAGAAATCACGTATGCTGCAGAACGGTTTTAAATGAAATGTTTTGTGGCTGTTAAAATTTCAAACTTCGCCTTTTGAAAAAATGAATAAAACAACAAATTAATATTATTAATATTAATTACAAATGTTTAATTATTGATTATAAATGTTTTAGAAAATATATTATAATTAATTCATATAGTAAAAAAAATATTTTGAACGTGTTTTACAAAGATTTTAAATAAAAGCCTGTAATTTGTGTTTATATCAGCAAATTGAATAACACTAGGCTTTATTTTATATATATGTGTGTGTGTGTGTGTGTGTGTGTGTGTGTGTGTGTATCTATTGAAATTCAGTAATAAACTTTTTAAGAAATTTTAAATGATTTTATGACCATTTAAATAATTTATATTCTTTAAACTGCGTTTTCTCAGTTGACATTTTTTCGATAAATCCTTTTACTTAAAGTCCTAAAACTTATAAAAATATGGACTAAATTATTTAATATTTTTACCGTTTATTTAAAATTATATACTTTATAGAAACAAGAATGGGTTCTGCCAAATACTGAAAAGAAAATTTATTTGAAGTGAAAATGTGATTGAGATTATATTTCTTTCAAAGTTTTTACATGAAAATATGTTTTTAATCTTTCTCAGAAACTAATTCATTAACTGCAAAATCGATCCTTAAAGTTATTAAGAGCACTGTAATAAATAAAGTAAGAAAATTTTGGGGAAAACATTGAAAATTGTAGGAGAAGAAAGACATTTTAATTATTAAACATTTCTTCCAAAAATTTTAATTAAAAAAAATTACTGGCAAATTTTTTTTCAGCTTAAAATCTTTTGTCTTACAAACCCATTTAATAATATTCATAAAAAGTAGATGAAAGTTCTTAAATTTAAAAAAAAAAAATCATTCAAAAGGTACCGAGTCCCCTGGTTGCGTTGAAGCCGATATGCGCGTCTTTAGTTTTAATTTGAACGGTATTTCTGGAATACCCAGCATCAGATAAGCTTGTCTGTACTTCTTTACAAATTTCCGTATTTTGTACGGTTCCATTTAATTTTTTTAGTATTTCGATTTTCGATGATATCTCATCGAGGCGTAGCTAGGGTTTTCAGCGCCCGGGTACAACTGAAGACGTTGCGCCCTTTTCTCTGTTCCAAGAACGGAAAACATTTCATTCTAAAATTTAATAACATCAATTTGGCGCCCTCTGAATGCTGCGCCCGGGGACAGATGTCCCCCCTTGCCCCACCCTAGCTACGCCACTGTTCCCAGATATCTATTAACACGATTGTTTCGCTGACAGTCCAGCAAGCAGTCAGTTACACGTCAGCCATGTTGTTTGCTAAAAATAAGTGAACCGCGCAATACAGTATGGGAAATCTCCCCATTTGCCCTGTTCCGGAGAGGCAAGAACATTCTACCAAGTTTCTACCTCCAATCATCATCATCATCAATATTGCCGGGATATTGCTGTTTTGACGCAACGTTTCCGGCTCTTGACACTTTGGCCCGGAGGGCACATGACCAAAGAACTTTCTTTGGCTATAGTGTAAATCTGTAAAAATCGTAGATCGTATTATAGAAGTAACACCAATAACAGTAAATGTTTGCTCTGTTGTTTCCTATAATTCCACTGTAGATTGCTTCTTCTCGGAAATTAAAATATATATATATATATATTAGAATTGGTGTAATGTCTCCCAGTAGGAGCCATTGTCGTCCCTGCTACCAAGGGCATCGTAGATCCAAAATCCGAAAGTTTGATCAGTGTTAGTATCATTATAAATTTGTCGCTACTAAAATGCTGGCTACTATGTAAATTAATAATATACATGTAAGAAAAATAAACAATATGTAAAAGATTAAATTAGCAGCGTAAATTAATTTCCCTTCTCTATTCTAAAAATATCAACATCTATTTGCACCGCGTCATTTCGAGAAAAATCTATGTCATATGACTCTTACGTAATTCTGGTGATGTAAATTTAACTTAAACTCAAGCAGCCAATAATAATTTTACAGCAATATTAACTATCCAATCAAAATGCTTTGAAAACCAAAACTAACTCAGTTGTAAGGATCCTAAGTTTTACTAACGTTTATTTTATTTTAAAACTGTACTATCACTTCTTATTTTCTACTTCCGGCCAGAATTAAATGCTTGTTTATGCAAATTGTCTTGCTAACGCCCAAGTACTTAAGTTGTGGCTTTTTGCCAAGAGTTAGAGGGAGAGAGGAGTTTTAGGAAGCAAGCCGCTTGCCACTGCAGTTTTACGAGTTTTCACTCGGTTGCCTTTAAGGCCAGAGGTTTATCCCTCTTGATATTTGCAAACGTATTGTAGTTTCAGCAGCTCGACGTACTACATACGTACCCCTTTTTAAATAAAGGCCAGTCTTAGTGCTAGGCATTTGTATACTAATTCAAAGTTAGCTTTTAGTTAGAGTTTTAGTTAGTAGTTTTATATTTTTGCGTTCAGACCACAAGTGGTTGGTCTCTGTATTCCGAAGTTCGGAAGTGCCTGTAAAGTATTGAAAATAAAGGGTTTCGTATACCCTTCCTGCTTGTGTCGTCTGTTATACACAAATCTTGAACATAGCTTGAGTAAGCTCCCTGTTCTTATTCAGGGCATACCATATTTCCAAAGCAAATCAAGAGAAACACAAGTCCTGACACAGTTTGACACCCTGAACATTACGCACAGATTAATTAGATTTCATTCTGAACATTACGCACTTGCTTTCTAAGTTTTGCCTTAGCTGGACTGCTGTCTGTTTGCTGCTGCTTTCTTGCTACGAAGTTATAAAAAATGTAAGCCTTCTGGAACAGTCACATTTGATATGCTGCCTTGTGTGTAGCTGAAAATAAAACTGAAGATTTAATCTGCCTTCGCCTTCAATTTCCTAGTCATTATGGATCAACACTTCTACGCCATCCAAATTCCTGCTCCTGAATTTTATTACAATTGAGTCGACAGGACACAAGTCCTGTGCGTTGGAATTCCATTGGGAATGTCTGTAATAACCAACCATTTTTCAAACTTCCATGTATAACGGAAATTCATAATGGATATCGAGTACCTGCAAGTCCAAAAGTGCTAACGTCAGTGAAAACGAAGTGTACAGCCATCTCTTAAATGTTTAGGGAAAAAAAAGTGTTTTGAATCATCAAAGTGGGCCTGTTCTTCACAGAAGTGTTATCATCCAAATTGTGGCTACGACTGTGAAAGCAAATTAGCCATGGTTCCCAAAAAGCAAAGTTCAAATTTTGTTTAAAAAATCCCGCAATGTAACTAATGGGAATATTTTACATGTATAGTATAAATTAGATACTATACATGTAAACCCTAAATCTAAAACATCTATTACGATAAGATTAACAACAGAACTCCATTTCTCTTGTCTAAGATTTTGATTTCGGAAAAGATAAAGCATGTTTTCATGGCATGCAATTTTGCTTATACAGTTTACTCTTGATTATCCGGGTTAATGCCGAGGAAGCTGGTCACGGATATACGGATAATCTAAACTAAATACGGATAATACGCATAATCTAAACTATCAATTTAAAATACGGATAATCTAAACTATCAATTTACAAGCATATTGTATGTGTTTATTTCTTAAAAAAATCAGTGATTTTACTTTTCTTTTGAGAACATTTAAATACTTGTCAAATTTTACTG
Source organism: Stegodyphus dumicola (assembly GCF_044657685.1). Classification (NCBI taxonomy): domain Eukaryota; kingdom Metazoa; phylum Arthropoda; class Arachnida; order Araneae; family Eresidae; genus Stegodyphus; species Stegodyphus dumicola. Next base: position 192,517,919 of record NC_140780.1, read on the forward strand.
CATTTTCAGTGTCACTTTCTTTTTCTTCTGCTCTTGTGACATTTGAAACAATATCCGCATCACTCAAGCATTAAAAGTCCGTCTCAGTCGAATCGCCAGGAACCATTCCTCGATGTTTTCCCGAGCGACATTCTCGAAGAATTTTACATTTTATATTTTTCGGCATACAATTTCAGTTATTGTCTCGACTTTACTTCTGTATTAGGAAGAATCTTTCTCCATGATCAAACTAGTGTTATTGGTTTTACTTTCGATCAAGCTTTTGCTTCTCCGTATATGGCATCCGATACAGTCAACATTTCCCAGAGCTTCATTAAATCGTCATCTTCCTCAGCAAGAGTTACGAGAAGAACTAGAGTGGTAAAGTCGTTTCACTGATGCTAGTACATCCTGTTCCATCAATTGAATTCAACGGTCCGTTGGTTTTAAAATGATCTCGTTTAGATGAGAAGACGTATTATCTAATAGCAATATTGCTTTTTCTTGTAACCCTTTACTTTTAAGAAATCCTTCACCTCAATAATCCATCTTGTCCAGAACCAATTATTGAATATCTCTCTATTCATCCATACCGCTTTTTGATTGTAATAATCTGCAGTGAGATTTTTCCTTTGGGTCCTCTTAAATGATCTCGGTTTCTTTGCTTTTCCAGTTGGTAAAAGTTTCATTTTATGTGTTCCTGGTGCATTTACCTAACACATGCCTGGAATGCGATCTTTAGATGATTTGTGGCCAAGAATTGCTTTTGGACTTTTCTTTTGATAAAACAAGGATTTTCGTTGCAAACACTTCCAATATAAGCCTGTCCCATCTCATTAAAGTTTTGATCAGGTTTTAAATTTTCTTGTTTCAAATATTCCTGAAAATCAATGCAGAATTTATCATCAGCTTCAACATAACCACTGAGACGTTCTTCTTTGATGGTGAGTTCTCAAGCCCTATGTCATTGCTTAAATCTTGTAAGCCATGCCGAAAAGGCCTTAAAATTGCCTTCTAATAACAGCTTTTCATGGAAAAACTCTCCATGCAAATTTGAACGCTTACGCTGATTAGCACTCTTACTGCTCGTTTCTGGTTAAATCACATCAGCATAGCTGAATCTAAGTTTTACAGTGTTGAGAGTTTCTTGCTCTTTCGATTAGAAGGACCTGCCGCACTGTCACTAATCTCTTGTGAAAGCCTCTAACTTCTTTCTTTGTTTAACAATATCACGAACTGTTTACATTCCAATTCCATATTTTCGGTGAGTTTTATTGTCGATTCGCCATGCTCAAAATCTTTCGATTAATGCTTTGTTTTAGTGTTAAAACAACTTTACTGTTTGCAGCGTATTTTTATTCATTTTGTAGAAGCTCTAAAATTTTAAGTCAATTCTGGAAAAAAAAGAAAAGAAAATATGCGAGAAAATACGTACGAAACAAGAAAATCTTAGTGATCAACAGAAACGATGCTTTCGACTATGCAGAACGAATTGTGCGAATCACTGAATTGCGTCTTTGCGTTGAAACTAAACGCAAAGACGCAATTCAGTGATTTTCAGAGTGTAGTCGGACTTGCACTTTTTTTTTTACACACTACATTGAGTGTACCGATAACTTGTCATAAATTTTTGGGAGGGAGAAAGCCACGGGGCTGAGTTCGCCTCCCTCATGCTCGCCATATACCTTCAAAGATCTATCAGGTGAAGAAATGCCTGTGTTTTTAGTGCTGTTCTCATTCCATCCTGCAGTGCAAGGACATATACAAGAAATTTAGCTTACAAGGATTTCCTAAGTTATGCTGATCATATTAAAGCTAGTGAACAGTAGTGAACGATACCTACGACTCTCGGCTTCCTTTACAAGTGCTCAGTCAGGTCCGACGTGTCAATAAAGAAAATGAATAGGTGAAAAAGGTAAGTTTCCCATAGTGGCATTGTAAACCAGCCTCGCTTGCCTCAAGCGACTTTCGAATCGAATATAGTATGCGGTGAAGCAAACGCGCATAGTGCTGACTAAATTCATTCGCGGAGATGCTTTTTGAGAATTAGTTTTTGCTGTTGTTTATTTCAAGTTATTGTTAAGTTTTTGTTCTGCGGTATGCTTTGAGTATGACTTTTGATTTTACTCAAACTTTTTTTTGTTTCACAATTATTCATTTTCGTACTTAAATATTTCATAAATGGTTACCATCATTTTAATATTTCTAATGCAAGTAAATTAATAGATATAACATTTGTTATGATTTAAAAAGTCTGCGATGTAAAGCATACAGTAAGCCTTAGTAGTGATCACAACTCAAATACTAATAAGTTCTTGATTCCTTGCGATTAAATGAATGACGAAGAATCATATTTTTATCTCTGGGCTAGCGGAATGAAAATCAAACTAAAGCATAGATTTAAATATTATTTTGAAATGTACTCATTTCTTCCAAGATTAGGAATCAAACGTATATTTTTTCCATTGGGATTTCAGCATTTATTTGCTTCTGTAAGTTGTTATTAAAAAATAATGTTTAATTTTGATAATATGCTGCTTCTGAAGATGTTTTCGCTCTTTCTCATCGTGAAAAAGAATGCAATTTTTTGTTAGTTAGTCTGTTTCGGACTGTTTTGAACAGCTTTGGAATAAGATTCAGGTTTCAAAATAGGAGTAAATTTGGAATTGTTTTCGTTAGAAGATGTTATTTTGTCCTTGTCAGAAGATTGATTCTAGGATTATCCATTTTGTGTCTAGCATTATTTATTATGCTCAATATTGATGAATTTGATGAAATATGGTTTCTTAGATATTTTGGGCAGAATGTGGTTTCTTAGATATTCTTAAATTAGGAAATTTAATACTGAAATGCTCCTAAAAATCTCTCATTCATTTAATAGTCTGAATTATTATTTTAGGATGAAAAGTTCCAATGAGAACTAAGTCTCCATTGTCGTTCATTAAATGTGATTTTTTTATTATTTTCTCAGATTACGAGATAGATTTTTAACGAAACGCTGGCAACTTAAAGATATTTCTAACATGAGAAGAAATAAGAATTAAAAGTTCTATATAAAGAATACACGTTTTTAATCGTTCAGTATAGCACTCTGACATATTTTCAGATGTAGTTGGTGGTTTTGGAACTCATGCGTAGATATGAATGTTAGACATGTCTTTACGCCTGTAAAGTCTCTCGATGCCTTACACATTTTCAACTCAATTTTTTTCTTTGGCGTTGCTGTGTCTTTGAAGCTTTACTTTTCCCAATCCTATTCTTTGTTACGAGTACCAAGGAGGTAAGAAGTGAAGTATTAAAGAACCTTGGAAGTGAATGATGTGGCTCCAAAGAGGCGTTTTTTTAACGTTTTGTGTGGGTCCTTTACATAATAAATATCATGTTCTTTGCACTTAAACCATAAAATTCAGTTCAATAGCAATGTCGCAAAATAATTTTAAAATGAGTATATTTTTAAAATTTCCGATACACAGTTCCGCGCGCTGGAGATAAAAAGTTTTTTTTTTTTTTTTCCCTCCCGTAGAGTGTTGCCATTGCTCGCGTTCAAATCGTTGAGTTTGTTACTCAAAAATTCGTTACAGTTTTACAAAATATGAAATGGATAATAAAACAAATTCTAAATTTCAAATTTGGGTTTCCACATGACCATATTCGCAGTAGGATTACGTCATTCAAAATTCGATGGCTCTATGTACTGTTGTTTAATCACAATGCGAGAAATATACATACATTTATGCAGATTTTTCATTTTTAATTTCTTCAAATATAATGCAGGACTCTATTATTTGGTGGCAACAGTTTGGAAAGTGAAACGGACATTTATAGTGATTCAACGCAAAGTCGCAAAACGTAAACAAAAGTCCTTCAGGGATAAAGCCCCTTTGGACTAAAAAGATTGAAAGGAAAAAAAAAAAAAAAAAAAAACCCTACCGTTCTTCCTTCTGTATTATGTCTCTTTCTGTATGAGTTTATTTTGTTATCATTTGTTTAAATATTTCACTTGATTTTCATGACTCATTTACCCGTTTTCAATTAATTTTTTAAGATATTTTAATTCATTACTTACTTATTTTTATTAATACATTCCTCCCATTTTATTTTATTTAATTAATTATCATTTATTCCTTTATCTATTATTATTTTCTTTCTTTATTTTTAATCATCGTTTCTGATTGTCTTCTTTAGAGAAGGTCTAGCACTAACTTTAGAAACTAACCTCTTAAACTTATTAGAAAGAGGTTAAACTTTTCTCATAATGGAGAGATTAAGGAGATTAATTAAATTTTTATAATTTTTTGTATTACATAATTCTAACTTTTATTCATTAATACAGTTATTTTTTTTATTTATTTATTTTTCTGATCTTGTGTTAAGCAGCATGACCGTTTCGTAAATTCATAATATTCTATGTTTTCTTTGCAGCAAGGAATTTTACAGTTTCTCTATATACGTTAGATTATAATTTTACGCAATAAAAAAGATTTTGAATTTTCGATAAAGAGCGGATTTTGAAAAAGAGCTTCATTTCTGAACTGTGAGAAATATTTAGAGAATTGTATTAGAGAAGAGTACATAAAGTATACAACTAGTAAACCTAATCTAGTAAAACTTGGCAGTACGCATTATTTTAGATTGAGCATGTATCCCAAACTATGCTTGAATCACATACAAACTTTATGTTATAAACTAAGTCATTTATTACAAACTTTAAGAGTAATAAAAAGTTTCGAAAAATGTTTAACTTTTAGTTTACAATTAGAGAATTGGACCTTCTAGATGGCGCCACCAAGCAATGAATAACACAACTTTTTATCAGTGTGCAGCCGGAAACTATTGAAATCAAATGTGGATGGGTGGACCTTGGATCAAATGCACCCCGCAACGTGTCTTAGCTCAACTCGTTAGTTAAGAATAATTTTATCATTTTTAAAGTACCGAAAAAAAAAATTGTCTTTATTTTTGGTTTGATGGAAATATCTGCAAGCAGTAAAATTTTTCTGCTCACTCATCTATCATATGTAGACATTTGGAAGAATATTTTATGGCTCTAGCACTTAGAAATTCTAAAACGAAAGGAAATTTTTCCCCACTTGGATGAAATATTACTTCAGTCGTATTCTTACGCGGCAAGTGACAGCCAGTTTTCACTTGTGCAGTATTTCCTCTTTTGTTGATTAAGTTGTCCGGAAGAGCTCGTGTTTATTCTGAGTAGTAACAAAGCATTTGATTTGAAGAAGAAGTAAAGCTTCTTCCAGAAGCGTAGCTAGGATTTTCAGCAACCGGGGACAACTGAAGAATTTCCGCCTCTTGCTGTGTGCCAAGAATGGAAAACATTTCATTTTAAAGTTTCGAAACATCAATTTTGCGCCCCCTGGATATTGCGCCCGGGGACAGATGACCCCCTTGCTCCACACCTAGCTACGCCACTAGCTTCTTCCGTGTAACGATGTTTAACACATGGGTGCCTGGGTAGCATATCTTACCCAAAATCGAACAGAATTTAAAATTTCGAAATCATTTCAAAAACGTAACTTTACAGACAGTAAGAAATTCTGCATACATACACGCGCACACACACACACATAGATATATATGTGGGTGTGATGATTTGGCAGTCAGGCACAGGAAGGAAGAAGCTTGGCATCAAAATCCGGACATTGTGGTGGCTGATTGTAATGCGGCATTCAATGACAACAAAGAAGAAGTTAGCTGTTTTGATTCCACATCTTTATTCAATTCAATAGGCAGATCATTTTTACTTTAGAGAAAATTCGGCAAATTATATATCCAATAATGATTTAAATTAAAATAAAGTTAAAATTTAGGCTTTTGACGTCATAACTATTCCAACAAAGGGAAGAATAATGGACAAAGAAGCGCAGAGTCTTGTAGTAGCGGTAATAGGAAGCAGGCTGACTCAAAAATGGCGTGTACTTGTATTTTGTATACTCGTATTAATTGGCATTTCTAGTAGCGCGTACTCGTATTAATTGGTATTTCTAGTAGCGGTTATATAACATTCCAGAATGTTCTCGAAAATACTGGTCTAAGGGAAAGATCCTGAAATTGCGGAAAGTTAATTGGAGGTTGCCTGTTCGCGTAGAGCAAATCCATCGTATTTTTTATATTTTACACACACGCACACACACACACACACATATATATATATATAATGTTGTATGAACTTAAATCCATTTAGTGTGAATACAAGTTATTATTACTTGCGCAATTGCTGCAAAGTTAGTTATTAAACTTAGGAGATAATATAATCAATTAATCAATACTGTTTAGGAAATAAATTATATATATATATATATATATATATATATATATAATATTTTTAAATCAATTGATTAAATTAAATTCTAATCATATTGCTTAATAATCTGTTGGCGATTCTCTACCTAAATTGCATTGCTGTTCCTAAATTTTGGCGAAATCCTTTCTTTATTATAAATTATATTAACCTGTTGGCGCCCGCCAAATCGCCACACTCATAAATCAGTCATAAAGTCCTTAAGAACGCTCCTGGTGAGAAAATAGCGTCACCTCGTGATTTCAGTTAATATCACTGATTGGATGAGCACCATGGACGCACACATATCTATAAATAGGGCTTCTTCCTCGAGGTACAGGAGGAAAGGTTGTGAGATGGATGCTAAAATAAACGTATCACTTCATATTTCAAAATTTGTCTCATTCTTTTTGTCCCGGCTGCACAACACAAATAATGTATGAGATTCTACATTTCATATATATAAACTTAAAGTATCTAAATTAATTAGTAAATTGGAATAAAAGTAAGGCAATTCCCCTATAATGTAATAATTGCAACCATGTATAAGAGGCTTAACACAATATCAAAACTAATCCAATTAAAGAGAGAATTCATAGTGGAACAATCTCGAAAAATAAAAATGCGAAAGGGAAAATATACAAAATTTTACAAATAAAAATTAGTCTCCTTTTATTGAATCTCCAATTCAAAACTCATGAGGGGAAAATTAATTAAAGCTTCATAGAGGTCTATTAATATGTTTCGTCCCCATCGTCCATTTGAGATCAAAAACCGTAAAAAAATTTCATCAAATTTTTATTAAACATTAAAATTCATATAAAACCGAAAATTTGAATCTCAAATGTACCGGAAGTTTTCCTACACATTTTCGAAACACTTGGAAAAAAGAATAAAACATTACATAGTGCCAAAATGACAATTAAAATCCCCAGAACTTTACATTACGTACATTGAAATTCAAAAACAAATCAGTTTTAGCCAATATATGCTAATCCGAAATTCAAAATCAAGAAGAAATAAAGAGCAAAATTAATAGTCGTTTAAACAAACTAAAAAATTGGAAGTTCCCCGATTATGCTAAACTAAACTTTTAATATCAAGAAAACGAAAAACTGTGCTTAGAGATTGCTATAAATAAAAAGGTTAAATCTGAGCTTTAAACAGCTAAAAACATAAAACCTATTTGAAACAATAATTGAAAAAAATTTGAAAAACGAAAACTTACTTAAATCTTAACACGACCTTCTCTGCGTGATCTAATTGAATTTTAAAGATAACCGAACGTTGTTTTTGCTAAAGAAAGTAACAACAAATTCAAACTGCTCTGGAGAAGCACTGTATATCTGTAGATCCACAGAAGACTGTTTCAATTGCAGACATGCCGTCGCCAACAATTCTCAAACAATCACAATCTTTTGTATAAACCTCTCCTGGTATCGTCGATATATTCCAAATTTCTCTCACGCACCCAAACCTCTGACTGATTTAACTAAGAAGAAAGCAGTGTGGAAGTGGCGAGTACAACAAGAAATGCTTTCCCAGAGCTGATCAAAATTGATTATCCCACCAATTCTTAAGCAAGCTAATGGAACGAAACCTTTTATCATTCGGACAGATGCCAGCAATGTTGTCATTGAAACAGTATTGCTCCAGGAGGATAAAAATGAAGAACACCCTATAGAATATGCCAGCTGCTTGCTGTCCTCCGCAGAACGAAACTACTCCACCATGGAAAAAGGAACCCTAGCAGTAGTATGGGCACTCAAAAAATTTATAGGACATACGTCGAAAGCCAGCCTATCACGTCGCCTATACGTCGAAAGCCAACCTATCACCTCTGACAACCAACCATTGAAGTGGCTGGTGTCTTTAAAGTCACCAACTGGTAGGCTCGTAGGACGGGGTTTACAAATCGAAATCCCCGGGCGATTGAACTTTATTGCTTATCTATTACCCCGTCCTATTTGTAAACACTCAAGTACAGATTCTTGTCAACTTTGTGCTGTCTCTTTCGAAATCCCCGCTACTAGTCCTGTAGAATTACGTCAATGTTGATCTTCGAAAGATCATTGAAGATTTTGAGAATCCAGAAAAAGATGTAGACTGTGCAAATTTTACTGGAAGATGAAACTTTATGAACAGAGGAGTGCTGTACCGATTTCTCCTGATTCGGAAGAAGAAGCACAACTAGTTATACCTCATTAAAAAAAAGTCTTGAAAAAATATCATGATTCGCCCACAGCAGGTCACTATGGATCTGAAGGAAAATTTTGTCTAATAGCAAAAAGATAATACTGAATAGGAATGAGAAACGATATAGCGGACTATGTCAAAAGATGTCTTGAATGCGGTCGCTATAAAGCCTCTAAGAAAAAGCCTTACTTCAAACTCCTGTCTATGCTCAACGCTTTGAGAGCCTTTCAACTGACCTTTTCGGTCCCCTTTCTGAAGCACCATCTGGAGAAAAAAGGGATATTTATTGTGCAAGGCTGTGTCACGAAATGGACAGAACTATTTGCTTTAAAGGAAGCAACGGCCAGAAAAATGTGCCAAGAGTCTTTTGAAAGAAATCACCTTTCTGTTTGCCTCTAAGCCTCTAAGAAAAAGCCTTACTTCAAACTCCTGTCTATGCTCAACGCTTTGAGAGCCTTTCAACTGACCTTTTCGGTCCCCTTTCTGAAGCACCATCTGGAGAAAAAAGGGATATTTATTGTGCAAGGCTGTGTCACGAAATGGACAGAACTATTTGCTTTAAAGGAAGCAACGGCCAGAAAAATGTGCCAAGAGTCTTTTGAAAGAAATCACCTTTCTGTTTGAATTACTCAGGAAAATAATAAGCATTAATGGTGCTGAATTTACAAGTGCTGTCATGCAACAACTACGCTACCTCTTCAACACTGATCACAGTTTTAATCCTGTCTATCAGCCCCAATCTAACCAAGAACATAGATCTAAAACCTCGTTTAGCAATATTTGTGGGTAATGACTAGCAAGCATGGAAGGATAAAATGCCAATGATAAGATGTACTTTAAACAGAGCCAAATATAACACAACTGGAAAATCTGCTGCTTTTCTGGTTTGAAAAATTTGAAATAAGGTAGTGTTATTGTAAAGCGAAAATGTAATGAATACGCGTATTGCCAATGGGAAAGGAAATTGGTCATTATATGAAACTTCTGAACGTTTCGAAAAACATTTTTCCTCATAAAGAACATTTTGTTTAAATTTGCAAAATTCTTTTCTCGTATATACACATGTAAGAAAAATAAAGTATATGTAAAAGATTAAATTAGCAGCTTAAATTCCCTTCTGTTTTCTAAAGATGGTAACCTCTATTTGCATTGCGTCATTTCGAGACTAATCTATGTCATATGATTTTTACGCAATTCTGATGATGTAAATGGAACTAAAACTCAAACAGCCAATAGTAATTTCACAGCAATATTAACTATTCAATCAAAATGCATTGAGAACCAAAACTAATTCCGTCTGAATTAAGATTTCACTCTGAACATAACACGCTTTCTACGTTTTGGCCTAGCTGGACTGCCGTCTATCTGCTTCTTCTATCTTACTGCAAATTTATCTAAAATGTAAACTTTTTGGAATAGGCACAAATAATGTGCCAACTTCATTGTGGCCGCAACATTTTTGCTGAAATAAAAGATGAATTAAGTATACCTTGACTGCCAAATTTCTTATTCATTGTGGGTCGGCGTTTCCAGCATTCTACGGCATCAAAATTCTCGCTGTTTATTACGGATTCAACCCCCTGCGTTCTACTACAGAATCTATTACGCGCACGTATATGTGTGTGTGTGTGTGTGTGTGTCTGCATTTTGAAAGTAAAGAACATGCATCTTTGTGTACTGAAGTATAAATCTTTACAGCTGATTTATCTCTCAATTATTATTAGCACACTCACATATATATCAGGTGTTTTATGCACATGTTACCGCTAAAGTGCGAAAGTCACGTTAAAGTGTGCACGTTACCTAGCTAATCTGCAGATTAACTAATTTGCTCCGTTAAAGTGCGGAATCAAGAGTTCTCCGCATTTTACCTACGTAGTGCGCACATTAACGGCTACCGTATCGTTAAAGTTCAAAAGTTTGTTTCTCTCATTTCCTTTCCCTTTCCCATCACTTTGCATATTACCTACTAGGCAATCGCTAATCTGCTCATGGCCTACTAGGAGCTCGATAAGCTCTTTGCTGAACGTGTAAGATCTTTGCTGAACAAACAGTAACTTTTCTGTAGGCTTAAATTAAGTTATTTATTTATTTTTTGATATCTAAAACATCAAGTTAATCATACAATCAATAAATCAGTTGATAGAATCAATCAGCAATCAATTACAAAACTATCATACAAAGAATAAAACGGTTCAAAATACTATCGCAAGTAAGGAAATGAATTTACAAATCATATGATAAAATTATGCTCACTTAAAAGATTTATCACACTTTAAATCCCCTAGCAAATGGATTTTGCGTCAAGCACACCTGTTTTTGGTACATTTAGATTTGCAGTAACATTTTCTGAAACCTTGTCCAATCAACAATTTAAAAGTGTAAGTTGGTGGCTATATAAGGTTTTTTCTCCTTCCTTTCTGCACGCCTTTGTGGTGCAACGGTTTGCATACGTGGCGCGTGTCCGAGAGTCCCAGATTCGAGTCCCGGCGATGGCATTGCTCATTTTTCACGTGTCCAGTATCAAAATAACCTAATGACTCTACAGCTGTTTTAAGCGCACAGAAATGTTGCTATTGTTCCAGCAAAGTTCTTATTTTCACTTTAACGAGTGCCTAGAAGGTAATGTGCAGATTACCTAGGTAATTTGAGAAGTGAAACAATTTTCTGCACTTTAACGGTTCACCCTAGTTAATCTGTAGATTAGTTAAATAATCTGCAGAATAACTGATTTCCGCACTTTAGCGGTAACACAATATATTGTCTGCAGAAATTTAAATTCTGCTTCAATTAATGTAAGCAATGATTTAAATGAAAAATTTTAATATGAAATGCATAAAAATAAGAATTAAGTTTTTTAATATTAATAATGAGTTTTGAATTTCAAATTTTAGTAATCTTAAAATTTCTATGTCTCATTCATTTCCTCTTATTCTGCTTAAAACAGTTTATAGTGGTATTTTGCATACACAAATTTCTAGTGCAGAAAATTAAAATTATCTGTTATGAATAATAGTATATAAAGTATTTCAAGTATGTATTCTTTTCGATTTTAGAACAACATGAGGCAAACAATTTCTTATAGGTATACATGCGACTGTTACCTGTTGGGCACAATGAAATTAAATATTTTTTCTCGTCTCCTATAGCAGTGTTCTTCCTTTTTAAGTAAATATTAGTAATAGAAAGCTTTTAAAGTAGTGTAAAGAACGCTCCTGAACTCTCTAGAAAGACCCATGATGCTCTCGACTAGAGAGAACTTCGTTAGCGATCTCCTCACACTACGAGGACTGTAATTCATTTTAACACCTATTTTAAAGAACTGTGAATGGCAACGACTTAACTGAGTAATACGCATGCGTAAAGAGATGAGACTTCTGTTCGGACGCCTGCCAGGGAGAGAGAGTTTGGGAAGCTCCGCCAGCGAGCTGAGGTGTGGAGACTAAATTTGTCCAGTGATGACGAGTGCTATCTACTTTAACGTCTCTGATCGTGTCACCAACTCGGATATGTACTCAAGTTTTCTAAATGTATTAATTAAATGTTGTATCTGTGGTATGTGCTGTAATTAAAGTAATGCATCACCAATACCAGTGTTGATTCCGTTCCCACTGAAGTATCTACGACGTCACAGACAAAGAAATATAAAAATTGGAGGTTCCACCGAGATTTGTGTGACAAGAGACCAGGTATGTGTTCTCCACAATATTCATTTCCAGGCCTGAAGTGTATAATGTAATTATTTATTACTTATTCGGGAAATCAATTCCCAAAGCAGAAGTAGCACATCAGTGCATAAGAGTTTTAAACACTCAATGTGTTTGTTTTATATATCTAACAAGATATTTTCCTTTTGTGGTATAGTCGGGAAAACATTTTCCCATTAACACGTAGCACATCAGTGCATTTTATAGCACGTCAGTGCATAAGAGTTTTTCAAACAATCAAAGTGTTGCATTTATATATCTAACGAGATATTTTTCTTTTGTATGATAATGGGAAAAATCCATTCCCATAAATAAACAGCACATCAGTGTATTTATGTTTAACGTTTCGCTATAAATTGGTGTGATAGAATCTGAACTGTTTATTTTGTGTATATGTGAAAGCACATCAGTGCAATATTGCAATTTTCATTTCTAAGTCATTAGAAGAAAATTTATGTTAAATTCTTGTGAAAGAAATAAGTTGTTGAATATATTAAAAACTTGTTACTTTGGTTTTCTCATGAAAGCACACCAGTGCTGTATTTTAATAGGATGTGTATTTTCTGATAAGTAGAATGTTAAATTTTATCATTTCATTTTTAATTTTAAAGCTTTGAGCAGTAAAGAAATGTTCTAATAGTGTTCTGATTTAAACCTGCTGCGCCTATCGATTTACGTAGTATTTGCGTTGGCCATGTGGTTGCCAGCGGAAGTAGCTGTCATGAAAACGATAGTTAATTAAAGGTGTTTATATTTATTGGCGCCACTCTGGTTTTTTTCTGTCTGGCTGTACTAAATGAAAAGAATTTGTTATTATTTTTTTTATACGAAGTATTCAGTAAGGTTGTTTATTCGTTTTATGTTTGAATGGAAATAAATCCAAAATGATTAATGCTTTTATTAACCTTTTATTTTTATTTGCCTAATTTTGTAAGAAAGAAGAAAGTGTTTTTATATCTCTGATATATTTTTATGTGTATTACTTGTGAATAACTATTTGAGTTATTTGTTTTGAACAATTACTTTTGTGAAAATGGCATTTCTGGGGAAAGCTAAGAAAAGGGATCTATTCCTTGTCGCTTCAGAACTTGGGGAAATAGCTTTAGAAGATATGAAAGTAATAGATTTAAAACATTTAATAATGAATAGTAAAAATTATGAGGAAGAATTTGTTAAAAATTTGTTAGAAAGTATTATGACTGATAGAATAGAAAAGGAAAACTTAGAGAAGCGAACAAGAGCAAAAGAATTACAGTTAGAACAGGAAGCTAGGGAGAGGGAATTTCAGATACTACAACAAAATAAAGAAATTGAAAAGCAACATTTAGAACTAGAATGCCTTAAAGCAAAACAGAACACTGAATCTGCTAAACCTGCAGGTGAAACGGTATTTAATCAGAATTTTCAGAAACTAATGCCCAAGTTTAATTTAAAAACTGATGATATCAGTTTATTCTTAGAACTTTTTGAGAGGCAAGCTAAAGTTCTAAAATTGCCCACGGATCAATGGGTGTCATATCTCATTGGTGTCCTTCCGGTTGAGGTAAATAATATAATTGCTAGGGAACCTGAAGAACAGGCTAGAGATTACCAACATATTAAAGAATTACTACTTAAAAGATTTAAATTAAGTGCGGAGAAGTTTCGGCAACTTCTTGTTAAGACTCAGAAAAATCCGGATTCTACGTGGTACGATTTTTATCACGAAATTAAGACATTTTTAGATGGGTGGCTTAAGGGATTAAAAATAGAAACATTTGAGCAAGTCAAGGATTTAATGTTGGTAGATCAGATTAAAAGGCGCACGCCTAATGAGTTTAAGGAACATTTTATAGATGAATGAGCCACGATCACTTCACCAAAACTGTTGGTGGGTAAAATAGAGGAATTTGAAGATGCGACAAAAACGATGGTTGGGAAAACGAAATTGGGTTAACTGAAAACGAAAACATCAGGTAGACAAATAGGTGTTTTTCGGTCCACTGGTAACGTTTTCAAAAATAGAAAAAACCCTCAAGGCACACAATTTAAAAAAGATGATGATGCACGCAATGTTGGGAAAAAGTCGGATTCGAATTTTGATAGGAGAAAAAGACTCCAGTGCTATAAATGTGGATCTTTTGACCATTTACGTCCTCAGTGCCTTAAATTTAAAACCCAAAAGGCAGATTTGTATCGGATAAGCGGGAGATCAGAGAAGAATCTGTTAGATGCCTATACATTAAATGGAAGAGTAAATGGTTTTGAAGTACCTATTCTAAGAGATACGGGAGCAACGGTAGATATTATTTGTCAGAAATATGTAGACAGAGATAGAATGAAGGGAGAACACGTGTGGGTTCGACATTTGTTGGATGATCATATGACTTGTTTACCTGTTGCTGAAGTAGATATTGAATGCGATTTGGGTACAGTAACCACCAAAGCAGCTGTTATAGGAGACCACTTAGACCAAGGGCAATATATATTAGGCAACCAGACAGCGGCTCTTCTCAGAGGAACTGAGAAAAATTATTCGTCGTATGTCGGGAATGTTAATGCGGTCGTTACTCGATCTCAAGCACGACAATTAAAGGAAGCGGAAAATTTAAGTGAGACGAATCAAAATTCTGAGCAGAATGAGTTAGAATAGGAAGAGGAGGAGGATGCTCATGAGAGGTCTGAAAACAGAGAGATATTGCATCCTGTCGACCTTTTTGTCCCCACAAGTCCTGCGATTCAAATAGACTCAAGTACTTTTATTGATGAACAACAAAAAGTAAAGAACTTGCCCCTTTATTAGAACTAGTAAAAAGCGGAAGTAAGACAAATTATGAGATTAAAAATGGGGTTTTAATAAAAAAGAAGGTAAATAAGTTAGGAGGAGAAGAACATTTAATTGTTGTTCCAGAAAACCTCAGAGAGCAAATTAAAGCAATTTGTCATGAAGGAACTTCAGGTCACTTAGGAGTTCTGAAAACAAAAGACCGGTTACTAAGACATTTTTCTGGCCAAATTGTTATAAAGACATTGAGGAATTCGTTAAAACATGCGACTCCTGTCAACGTGTAGGAAAAGCAAGTGACAAAAAGAAAGCACCGTTGGTAATAGTACCTGTGATATCTGAAGTCTTTTGTAAGGTTAATGTAGATGCTTGCGGGCCTATGCCTACATCTACTGAAGGTAATAAATATCTTATTACAGTTATGTGCTTAGCATCTAAATATCCTGACGCCGTCCCGGTACCGGATATAACGTCGAAATCTGTTGTAAGTGCACTCTTGCAGGTATTTAGTCGGATGGGCTTTCCAAGAGAGGTACAAACTGATCAAGGAAAATCTTTTATGAGTCGCTTAACCGTTGAATTTTTGAAGAGGTTTGGTATAAAAATTTCCAGAAGTTCGGTTTACCACCCCCAGAGCAATCCTGTGGAACGGTTCCATAGGTCAATAAAAAGGGTCTTAAAGGTATTATGTATTGAAGCTGCCCCAAATTGGGAAGTTCAAGTACCTGCCGCTCTTTTTGCTCTGCGGACACTAACACATGATAGTACAGGATTTAGTCCAGCTGAATTAGTGTACGGGACCAACCTCAGAACGCCTGTCGCATTATTGTATGAGAAATGGTTAGATCCTCAGGAAAAAGAAGATACCGTAATAGAATATGTTTTCGAATTAATCAATAGGCTAAAGAAAAGTAGAGAATTAGCTTAAAAAAAATGGAAGAGGTGAGGGACAAAAGGAAGAAATGGTATGACAAAAATGCCGTGAAAAGGGAATTCCAGCCAGGAGATTCCGTATTAGTATTAGCAGTGAATCAACCATATAAACTCGCTCCTCAATGGAAAAGGCCGGGAAAAATAGAGAAAAGATTATCAGAAACAAACTATGTGGTTAGTTTTGAAGGGAATCAGGAAGGGAATAAAGTGTATCGCATCAATATGTTAAAACCTTATCATAAGAGACCTGAACTTTTGAATATGGTGCTACTTGACAACGAGGAGATAGTTGAACCCTCGGAATTAGAGGAGGATTTTCCTTATATGTTAACTGACCCCAATGTGTTTGATTTTAATGAAATAATAGCAAAAGATAATCTTAAAGAAAGACTTAGTGATGAACAAATCCTGCAGTTGGGAAAGTTGTTGGTAAAGTTTTCTGCTATATTTTCGAATATTCCAGGGAAAACAAATTTAGTCGAACATGATATCGAACTAATCAGTGACAAACGCATACAGCATAAGCCTTATAGAATGACAAATCGACAGAACGAAATTCTTAAAGTCGAGATTGAAAAATGTTAAAATACAAGATTATTGAACCAGGACCCTCTGAGTATGCTTCACCCATGATCCTTGTTGAAGCACCAGGTAGGGATCCTAGGCCGTGTATTGATTACAGAAAGTTAAAAGAAATAACGCGTACTGAGTTCTACCCGATCCCCAATATAGAGCAACGTGTTGAAACTGTTGCATCAGCCAAATTTATCACCTTGATAGACTTAACTAAAGGTTATTGGCAAATTCCGCTGACCCCTAGAGCGCAGAAAATTGCTGCATTTGCTACAAATTTTGGTGTATATAGGTCTTTGCGCATGCCATTTGGGCTTAAAAATGCTCCTTATTATTTTAGTAAAATGATGAGCGAAATATTGTGCGGATGTGAGAAATATGCTACCCCTTATTTAGATGATACTGCTATTTTTTCTGAAACGTGGGAGGAACATTTACAACATTTACATGAAATTTTAGAAAGAATAAGAAAAGCTAATTTAACTATTAAACCCTCCAAGTGCAAGTTTGCACAAGAAGAAGTGCAATATCTCGGTCACATAGTAGGTCGAGGAAAACGTTCTCCATCAGAACTAAAAGTCGAAGCGGTTCAAAATTTCCCTGTTCCCACAACTAAAACTGAGATTAGAGCTTTCTTAGGGTTAGCTGGATACTACAGACAATATATACCTATGTTTTCTGCTATAGCCGCACCTTTGACAGATTTGTTAAAAGGGAATAACAAAAGGGGTAAAATTGTTTGGAATGATGAATGTAATGAATCATTCAAATCGTTAAAAGGAAAGCTATCTAGTAGGCCTGTGCTACATGCACCCGATTTTTCTAAACCATTTATACTACAGACAAACTCATCAGATCAAGGATATGGTGTCGTTTTAGCCCAGAAGGATGATAAAGGAAAAGAACATCCCATATTGTATCTCAGTAAAAAATTTACTGATAGTGAGCGGAAGTATTCCACCACTGAAAAAGAGTGTGCTGCAATTCTGTATGGAATAAAAAAATTGAAAGGGTATATAGATGAGCAAACTAAATTTTCAATTCAAACGGACCATAATCCCCTAGTATGGCTAAAAAATAATGCAGGTAGAAATGGTCGATTATTACGCTGGGCCTTAGCCTTGCAATCATATAATTTAACGATACATCATAAAAAGTGACAACTTAATTGTAGACTGCCTAAGTAGAAACTCTGTACAAGCCAGTTAAATAGACTAGTTATCATTTCTTTTAAGTTGTCTTGTTATTTGATTATGTATATTGTATTTTTTTTAAATTAATACTATATAGTAAATTGTTAGCTTTACTCTTACAGAGAAAATTTTTTGTTTTGGTTTTTCATATATTGTATGTGTATTTTTAAATGTGTTCTTTTTATGATGGCCTGGTTATGAGAGTGGAGAGCCTTTGTGACAGTGTGGTTTAAAATTAACTGATAAAATGTTGAACAATCTGTTGAAACCATAAACTGTGAACTGTGAAGGTTTACTTCTCCTGTGTCCGGAGAAACAAAAACTGGAGGCGAAAGGTGTTTGTTTGTAGCGAACGCCTGCCTGAACTTGTATTTTATCCTGTAGGAACTTGAAAAAAAAGTTCTGTTTCCTCTGTGTCCGAGGAAAACAAAATCTGGAAGCGGAAGGAGTTAGTCTGTAAAGAACGCTCCTGAACTCTCTAGAAAGACCTATGATGCTCTCGACTAGAGAGAACTTCGTTAGCGATCTCCTCACACTACGAGGACTGTAATTCATTTTAACACCTATTTTAAAGAACTGTGAATGGCAACGACTTAACTGAGTAATACGCATGCGTAAAGAGATGAGACTTCTGTTCGGACGCCTGCCAGGGAGAGAGAGTTTGGGAAGCTCCGCCAGCGAGCTGAGGTGTGGAGACTAAATTTGTCCAGTGACGACGAGTGCTATCTTCTTTAACGTCTCTGATCGTGTCACCAACTCGGATATGTACTCAAGTTTTCTAAATGTATTAATTAAATGTTGTATCTGTGGTATATGCTGTAGTTAAAGTGATGCATCACCAATACCAGTGTTGATTCCGTTCCCACTGAAGCATCCACGACGTCACAGTAGGTCATTCATTATTTATTGAAATAACTAACCTAAAAAGGGATTTATGTTTAGAAAAATTTCTCCACAGTGAAAACCAGCTCATGGCGAAAGTATTTTTTCTCTTATGGGGTATCAAATTGACCCATATATATATATATATATATATATATGAGAAAATATATTTGAGAAAACCTTTTTTGACACAGGTCAAGAAAAAAAATCCTAATGTTTCTACAATAGAAATTAATTCAGCGCTTCTTTTCAATATATGTCAATTCAATATAATTAAAATAAAAGACACTTCCGATTACTCGACTTTTCTTAAAATCTCTGGTTAAATACATGAAACGCGTATAAAATCCTATGTTTACAAGCAGTAAAAATAAATATTAAAATCAACTAACTGCTGCAATACAATAAACCAGCGATACAGTGAAGAACCATCAGCTACTCCCTTACATGAACAAGAAATTTTTTTATTCGTCTTGTAGCAGAATATCCTTCGATTTCTTTAAACATGAAGCCAAAATTTCTAAATTCGATTCTTCAAATAAAATTTCGTGCATGACTAAATGATCCGCTTTTAAAGTTCTTTTTCTTTCAGTAATACAGCTGGAAACCATGCTTTCTTGAATGAAATCGAAAATCTCAAAAAACTTTAACAACTCCACTTTTGGATGCGTAAGCTCAGATCACAATACCGTTCTTTATACGCCACGTTGATATGTAAAAGCGTCAGCTATAGGTGAATCGAATCGCGTATAAGATTACGGAAGATGCACAAACAGGCAACGAGACAAGTTTACATCATTGATAGGCTGTTAGCTTCATAAAGTTGTATTTTCGGTAGTTTAAGTGCTTTATCTTTCAGGACCTTAAGCTTTTAAGAAAAGCAAGAATTTGTACCCAGAGGTAGACCTAACCCAGGTATTACTGTGAATAAGAAAATGGAGGATTATGTCCGTCTTTTGAAAGTAGAATATTATTCAGATTCAAAATTGTACGTAAGCAGAGAAATATACCGTTTTGTTGCCTTGTTATTTTGTTGTTCTTTCTCAGATTAAAAAAGGACGGTGGAATAGCACTGTGTAATATTAGCGATGTTCATAAAGACAAGATTCCCTACGAAATAACCTATTCCCATTTATCAGCAGTAACAAAATTGAAAATATTTGAGAGAACAAGGACTGTTTTTCAAATAACCAAATAATAGAAAATGGATGTTTTGAGTCATAATGCTTAAGTTCATTCAAATACAGAAATTATGAAATAATTAATTTGTGTTTTAAAGACATTAGGTTATTTCCGAAGCAGGAGACATGAAAAATGAGCAACGCCCTCACCGGGACTCGAACCTTGGACCTCTCGAATGCACGCCGAGTGTGCTGACCATTACACTCCGAAGGCATGTTAAGAAGGTGGGAGAAATACTTTATATACTCCCCTTTTAAATGGCGACTGGGAATTAGGGGACCCAATCGCCAGTCTGGTGGTGGAGAATCAACATCCACCACTTGTTTTTAGTTTGGGCGCCACTGCAGATACATTAGGTTATTTCGAAGCAGGAAACTTGAAAAATGAGCAATGCCATCGCCGGGACTCGAACCTCTCGAATACATGCCGAGTGCACTGACCTTTACACCACGAAGGCATGCTAAGAAGGTAGGAGAAATACCTTTTAATGTATGTTTTGTGTTGGCAAGACAAGAGCTTTCATTTATAGACCACTATAAACTCGAAGAATGTCTTACTTATGGAAACTATGTTTAGCTCTTGCAGACGCTTTCAAAATACGATAATAAATTAGAAATTCATTAAAAAAAACTCCCCTGTATTTAAAGGAACGTCAAATAAAATTCAGAGTGATACTATTGATAGTATTGAAGATGTAAATGTTTGGTATTGATTGGATGATGTTTCCTGCAAGCCATGACTGCTTATTATCTAAAAATAGTCTATGGTGGTTTAACCTTAACAAGACTTTGGAACCACTGTTATTTGCTGTTTAGTGTCTTATTTCATGTTAAACTGTATTATTTTATGTGCCAAAATCCGTACCCGTAACGGGGAAGAAACTGTATGCATGTAACCGTAATTGTATCTGTATTCCAGTGAGTAGTGTTCAGTGTTGTGTGTAGACGCATACTTCTTATAACTTGTTTTTGTTAACTATAAAAGTTGTTAATGCTGTGAAGTTTATTAAGCTTATAACTGATCTGTTAATGCGTTTTAGTCTAATAACGCTGACAGACATGAAAAAAAAAAAAAAAAAATTGGTAGTGTCTGAGAACAACGATAACATCCTGAGAAGATTAAAACAGCCTTTTTATTTGAAAGTGAAACACGTGACAGATACCATGTACAATTAAGTGAAATAGTAAAACTAAAAGTAATGTGACATTATGAAAAGAAAGTAGAATAAATTAGTTATGAAGAGAAGAAACGAAAATTGATTAAACAATCGAAAATATTTAAAATTAAATTATATAATAAATAAAGGTCATGTATATAATCGGAAAATATAACATATATGTTAAAATTCAGGATACGTTAAAAATTATAACGGTGAGTATGAAAGAAATTAAAAATTACATCTAAAATTGAATAAAGTTCATGTGTATAGTCACCAAAGTACCAAATCAGTTAAAATTCAGAATATGTTGAAAATTATAGAGGTTCAAATCTCTAAAAGAAGTTAAAAGTTACTTCTAAAATTAAATACAGATAATGGTTAGGAAATACAAGAATTGAGTAAAATAAAAAATATGGCGGAAATTACAAAACAGATACGAAAAAAAAAATTCTATGTAAAATGAAATAAAACTATGAAAATTAATAACGTTAGGAATAAAGATTATGGAAAATAAATATGTCATTATGAGTAGAAAATATAAGAAATAAATTTAAATTAACAGTGCATAGAAAACTAAAATTGTTTAAAATATACGACAGAAATTAAAAATATGCATCTATAATTAAATTAAGGCAGTGTGAATAATAAATTTAATTCAGAAATAAGACAGAATTTGTTAAGGGTACATATGAATTAATAATTGCAGGATAACATACACTGAAATGACAAAAGTCATGGGATACCACCTAATATTTTGTCGGTCCTCCTTTTGCCCGGCGAAGTGCAGCAACTCGACGTGGCATCGACTCAACAAGTCGTTGGAAGTCCCTTGCAGGAATATTGAGCCATGCTGTTTCTATAGACGTCCATAATTGTGAAAGTGTTGACGGTGCAGGGTTTTGGGCACGAACTGACCTCTCGATGATGTCCCATAAATGTTCGATGGGATTCATGTCGGGCGATCTAGGTGGCCAGATCATTCGCTGGAATTGTCCAGAATGTTCTTCTAACCAATCGCGAACAATTGTGGCCCGGTGACATGGCGCATTGTCATCCATAAAAATCCCATCGTTGTTTGAGTACATGAAGTCCATGAATGGCTGTAAGTGATCTCCAAGTAGCTGAAGGTATCCATTTCCAGTCAATGATCGGTTCAGTTGCACCAGAAGACCGAGTTCATGCCATGTAAAAACAGCCTAGACCATTATGGAACCACCACCAGCTTGAACAGTGCCTTGTTGACAACTTGGGTCCATGGCTTCGTGGGGTCTGCGCCACACTCGAACCCTACCATCAGCTCTTACCAACTGAAATCTTGGCTCATCTGACCAAGCCACGGTTTTCCATTCGTTTAGGGACCAACCCATATGCTCACGAGCCCACGAGAGTCGCTGCAGGCGATGTCGTGCTGTCAGTAAAAGCACTCGAGTCGGTCTTCTGCTGGCATAGCCCAAGGAAGACAAATTTCGCCTCACTGTCCTATCGGACACGTCCCTCGTACGTCCCACATTGATTTCTGTGGTTATTTGACGCAGTGTTGCTTGTCTGTGAACATTGACAGCTCTACGCAGACGTCGCTGATCTCGGTCGTTAAGTGCAGGTGGTCGGCCACTGCGCTGTCCATGGTGGGATGTTATGCCGGAAATTAGATACTCTCGGCACACTCTTGACACTGTGGATCTCGGAATGTTGAATTCCTTAACGATATCCGAAATGGAATGACCCATGCGTCTAGCTCCAACTACCATTCCGCGTTCAAAGTCTGTTAATTCTCGTCGTGCGGTCATAATCACGTCAAAGCCTCTTCACATGAATAACTTGAACACAAATGAAAGCCCTGCCAAAGCACTTCGCATTTATACATTTTCTACGCGATACTACTGCCATCTGTATATTTGCATATTGCTATCCCATGACTTTTGTCACTTCAGTGTATACGAAAAGTTATAAAGGCTAAAAAACCGAAAATTTAAGTCTAAGGTAATTAAAACTGGAAAATAAATTAAACATAATTTCTTATCTAATTGTGATGTCAAGTCTCTCTTATCTCGTTCGCTCTGTTCTTTCTCTTATCGGTGAACTGTGGTTGAAAGTCTAGCCTGTAGGCTTATCCGCAAATCTGTCTCCTGGCTCTGAAGTCTCCTTTTTACTCTACTCTCATTGCATCGTCAAATGAGTAGGAGCATGAAAACCATGTTTTAGGCGAGTTTAAGACCTCCTCAGACTTCATGGATTGAAACTAAACCCAGCTAAATATGTTGTCGGAAAAACCTCTGTGTCCTTTCTGGGATGTCTTGTAACATCGTCTGTGGTAAAAACCCTTCCCCGAAAAAAACTCAAGCATGAACCGAATTTCCAAAACCTGGAACTCTGCGAAAACCCAAGCTGTCTTGCATGAACTGCTAAACGACTAAAATAAATTGTAGAGACGTTAGGTTTTTTAAAAGTAGGAGAGATGAAAAATGAGCAATGCCCTCGCCGGGACTCGAATATGCGTCGAACGTGCTGACCACTACACCACGAAGGCATGCTAAGAAGGCGAGAGAAGTACCTTATATACTCCTCTCTTTAAAGGGCGACTGGGAATTAGGGGACTCATTCGCCAAATCCTGTGGTAGAGAATCATCATACACCACATTTTATAGTTCGGGCGCCACTATAGCGACATTAGGATATTTTGAAGCAGGAGAGATGCAAACTGATCAATTTCCTTGCCAGAACTCGAACCACGGACCTCTCGAATACGCGTCGAACGTACTGACCACTACACCACGAAGGCGGAAGAAATACTTCTAAAATAAATAAATAAAAGCGACAAACGGCTGTTTCCTTGGAGCTATACTTTAACACGAGCATTTGAAGCGTATAAACATGGCCATCTGAATTCTGCAACTCCATCTTACCATGCTCCCCATCAACAATTGTCCCCGACTACTGATGCTGTAAGGATCCTAAGTTTTACTAACGTTTATTTTATTTTAAACCCGTACTATCACTTCTTATTTTCTACTTCCGGCCAGAATTAAATGCTTTAACTTGTTTATGCAAATTGTCTTGCTAACGCCCAAGTATTTAAGTTGTGGCTTTTTGCCAAGAGTTAGGGGGAGAGAAGGAGATTTAAGAAGCAAGCCGCTTGCCATTTCAGTTCTACGAGTTTTCACTCAGTTGCTGGTTGCCTTTAAGGCCAGAGGTTTAGCCCTCTTGATATTTGAAAACGTATTGTAGTTTCAGCAGCCTGGCGTACTACATACGTACCCTTTTAAATAAAGGCCAGTCTTACTGCTAGGCATTTGTATACTAATTCAAAGTTAGCTTTTAGTTAGAGTTTTAGTTAGTAGTTTTATATTCTTACGTTCAGACCACAAGTGGTTAGTCTCTGTATCTCGAAGTTCGGGAGTACCTGTAAAGTATTGAAAATAAAGGGTACCCTTCCTGCTTGTGTTGTCTACTCCACACATTGTTGAACATAGCTTGAGTAAGCTCCCTGTTCCTATTCAGGACACATCATGTTTCTAAAGCAAATCAAGAGAACACAAGTCCTGACAATGCTTCTAACATTGCCATAGGCGCTGCATTAAATGTATTATATGATAATAATATACACTCTCTGATATACTTTTCGCGTAAGCTTAGCATTTTCGAGCAAAAGAACACCACCTACTTAGGAATCTATTCGGCTGTTGGCATAGTTTGCAGGGCAGACATTTTAAAATATACGCAAATCATAAACCCTTGATCTTAGCGTTTTCAAACCGAACTAAAACTAAACTAAACTCAGTGGCGTAACAGCCCTAACGGGCCAATGCCTGCAGTGCCCCGAAATCTGCTTTCTTGACCTTGGGCCCCCACGGTGCGTAAGCATATAACCTGAGCAAATGGTCAGCTAGTCGCAGGAGCCCCAGTGTTTAGTCCCCAAGCGAACTTGGTACTCATTTTATCGACCCAAACGATGAAAGGCTGAGTCGACCTTGCCGAGCCCGGGGATCGAACCCTGGACCTGTGGTGCTGCTGCGCGATGCGCTAGCCAATGCGCCATCGGACCTGTTTTCAAACAGATCTGATTCAAATTCCCATCGTCAACTCTGGGACCTCGACTACATGTCACGGTTCAACGCGAATATTAGGCATGTTACTGGATCTGATAACACTGTGATACATATCAAATTAGGCACGATCGAGCATAGATTGTCAGAAATTGAAAATTCATCTCACACCTCACAGCCCTTTGCAGTAGTTTCTTAAATATTCGAGCAAGTTCGCCCCGACATCGTAAGACCCTTGTCTCCATCTGAGGGATATACATACCTTGTCATCTTTATAGATCTTTTCTCTCGTTGGTCTGAAGGGATAACTGCGTAGGATATCACATCTGAAGTAGTCGCTCGCTCATTCGTTAAAGACTGGATCGCAAGATTCAGAGTCCCAAAATAACCACAGACCAAGGTCGTCAATTCGAGTTTTATTTAATTTCCTCATTCAACAAGATTTTGGGAATTCACTGCACTCGTATTTCCCTGTATTCCCCATCTGGCAATGAGCTGGTTGAATAATGTGAAATTATTCACCCAGAAAAGTTTCATCACAACACACGCTGAAGAGGAACTCTACCAATTATCCTTATTGGCCACTACTCAGCATCAAAGAGGGCCTTGGCTGTAGGCCCGAGATGCTCTGGGGCAGTGCTCCGCAACCTTTTCTCACCTTCGACGCACAAAAAATCTTTCTGGAATTTCGTGGCACACCAAAGAGTTCCGAGTTATCAAGGAAGTGCCGAAAAAATTCAAATGCTGACACACAATCACACACACAACCACACAACAGTGAAATATATAAAAACATTTAAAATAGACATTATTAAGGAAAAAATTGTCATTGTGTATTAAATACATGATAAAAAATTGAAAAATGTCAAATACATGTATTTGATTGCGGCACACCTATATCCTACTCATGGCACACCAGTGTGCCGCTGCACACCGGTTGCGGAGCACTGCTCTAGGGGACAACCTTGTCCTTACCAGGAGATTTCTTACAGCCTTCTAACTACCTGTTGCAGAAGTTTCCTTCCAGCATATCTATGCTACATCACCCGCAAATTATCTCCAACTTCTGTACATATTAAACTCTCCTGTTTTGCGCACCCTTAGAGACTTGCTGTTATGTGTTCGTGCGCAATGACACAATAAAAGCCCCATTGACACAACAATAATCCCTGTTACACTGTCAAATGGATTGGTGAGCTCTTCACCATTCTGATAAATGGAAAAGAATTCGTTACTGGACTGACTGCTAGAAGCCAGCCTTTGGTCGTACTCAGCACGGCATATCACCAAAGACTCCAATTATTTCTGGTAACAGTTCACCGATACCACCAATTATTCATAGAGCCCATTTTCTAACCTTAATTACTAGTTAAGCGGAATCATCAAACGAAATATCGCTTTTACCTCTGAAGAAAACTCCTTATTCTATTAGAGTAGTCAGATTTAATCCTCTCTACGTACAATGTGTCAGTATTTACAGTACTTGGGAAGATTCTGTAGCGGGTTAACCGCAATTGGACTTTCGAACTATTCTTTCTTACTTTTTAACTGTTTAACTACATTATTTTATGTACTTAAAGCTGTATCTTTAACAGTGGAGAAACTGTATGTATGTAACTGCATCTGTATCTCAATGAGCAGTGTAGTTCGGTGTTGCGTGGCAAAAAATAGGAATACTTACGAAGTAGAGCAGTTTTTTCCTTTATTTATTCATTTACTTATTCATTTATATTTCATATACAAATTTCAATATTTAAAATTAAAAATTTATATTCTTCGAAGGGAAATTGTTTGCTCCGTAAAAATTACTACCGTTCCTAACTTTTATTTGCGCATTTGGGATTAGCTGCCAATTTTGTTTTGTTTTGTTTCTTTTTCTTTTTGTGTTATGGTTTCTGTGTTATGGTCTTAAGTGGTTAAGATGATTTTTCTTGATTATTTCATGTACATTTTATTTCTTTACTGAAACTCCTAGGAATCTTTGCGGCTTTAAAGATTCCGCCTTTTAGGACTATGTGATTGTTTCATAACGTTTCGTGATTTACTCCAAAAATTTAATACTTTTAACTATTCGATAATATTAATTAATATAATAATTAATATTATTTTAATATATTAAAATTAATTAAGTTAATATTAATTACTTTTAACTATGCGTTAATATTAATTTTTTAACTATGCATTCACTATGCGTTAATATTACTCCGAGTATGAATATATCTCCCCTCCTTGTCTTCTCTGCTGTCTCAAACTGTGTATGCATGCATTTGTCAGCTGCTGCGTTCTAAAAAATGTATGAAAATCTACTTTTTTCTGATGTTGTGTTTCCTTGTTGTTCTTGTGGTTCATGTGGATTTGTATTCCAAGTTGGGACCGCCCTCGTTTTAAATATTTATTATTATTTTACTTTCCTGTCTTAGCTTAAAGTTAACTTCCTAGCTAGATTTTAAACTGTTATCAAACTGGACCACATTTGTTTTCCTCTTTCGCTTTGCCAGCGCTTTTAACTAGCTCAAGCCCACTTAAATAGTTTTCCAAGCGCCACACTCCTGATCAAAGGCTTTTTAGGTTTGTTTCTTCCTCTGATGAGAAACAAATGTTCATGGGAATGCTCAGTTACTGGAATGAAGTATCCCCCACCATTTTTTACCCTTTTTTTAATTAGACCAAGCTAGTAATTTTCAACACCTCGCTCAACATACTGTTTATTTACAACAGCACGTTAGGGCCATCATGATTAGGTGATTGGTCACATGAACTTCTCCAATATTTGACACATTATTCTTTGCATGTTATGACACATTTATGGTTAGGTTTCTTCACGCTTCTCTTTCGTATTTTCTATCTTACTTAGGCCCAAAATTATTATCATTTTTATTTAGTCTGGGACTTATTTTTTTCTTTTTTTAACCCACCTTTTTTATTTGGTTTTAACAATTTCGCGTCATACGTCAAATTATTTTTTCTCTTAAACAAAAGTATGTGTCGGAATCCAACCGCTGTAGGATCGTAGGCTATCGAAAATGTGTTTTATCGTTCCCCGGCATGTTGGTAAGGGAACTCATGACTGTCGGCTGAATATGGAATCGATGGGCCCAGAAGGGCCAGACTGAACGTCATGTAGGATCTCAGCTGCCATGGTCCATTAATGTCCGAGAGGACAGACACGTTTTCCTATCAATCTTGTGGGATGCTACAGCCACATCACCTACCCTTAGTCAAGACTTCACTTGTGTGCAGGACAAGTGTCCGCATCGACAGCTACAGGTTGAAACAAAGCTGGAACCTATGCATATAAGTAGTATCCATATGACTTCAATATTAACTGCAGGAGAGGGAAACGGAGAATTTTCTGCTGCTTGAAATAAGAAATACATATGAACGCGGAACGATTTTCTTTTACTTATTCATTTATTTTTGTTACAAAAGTTTTAGAACTTAGATTTATAAATTTTATCACTCCCGCAGGAAGGCTTGTTTGCTCAGTAAAAATTAGTGCCGTTTCGGTTACCGTTTTTTCTGCAAATTGGTTTTTAAGTATCAGACTTGTAAATTTATCCATTCCAGTTGAATGTAAGATGGTGCATCTGCGACATTAAAATTTAAATGGATGGTTACTAACGATAAATCTTCAAAAATCTTTTAAAAATCATCAAATCTTCTTATAAATTCATTGTACAAGTCACTTACTATAGCTTCATACTTTTTGAAATCACTACCTTTCAAGTATTTCTTTCTTGCAAAATGGGAAAATGAGTTAACTGTTTATTTTGAAATTGTTGCGAAAATAGTTTTAATTTAGTGGTAAATGATGTGACATTAGTAAACATCCCAAAAACAAATTATCCCTTCTCTTTGAATGGCAAATTTAATTGATTCTGATGTGAAAACATATGACGGTCGACGGAGTAAAAATGTCGTTCAGCAAATGTTCCTCTTGTAGTTCAGAATTCATTCAGTTTGTCCTTAGCACTTAAAAGGTTAGTAATTTCATATAATCGCTTTAACACTTTTGCAAGACTAAGCCACCGTATTTCTGTGTGGAAAGGAATATTAATAAACTCACAGTCAGTGTCTTGCAAAAGTCTTACGAATTACCGGTGGCTTAAAGGTCTTCCACGATTGAAACTAACCACATTCGTTACAACCGATACTCCATGTTTAAGTTTTAAAACTCTCGTACAAAGTTTTTTTTTGTGTGTGTTTTGTTTTGTTTATGAATAATACAATGTAATAAAATTACTTCTTTCACTAGAATCTTCTTTATTTTGTCAGTTATTCTTTTTAACAATCCAATGCTTTTCCCTGTCAAACTGACATCCACTATTTGTGATGTTAACAGTTTTCTCCCATTTTATATTGCGCTTCTGCAACACTTCGTGAAGAGCAACAAAAATAATCTTGGCCACTCAGGGTATATGGAACGTAATTCTTCTGCTATTTCAAATTTATGATTTATACCTCGAATAAAAATTAAAAGTTGATTAGTACTGTTTATGTCACATTACTCATCTAAAGCCAGCGCATGGTAAGAATAGATTTCCAATTTTAATTTTAATTGACCACATAAATTATTTAAAATATTACCAATTCGTCCCACAAGAATTCTTCGTGACAAGGAGCTTTTTTCAAATCTTTGTTTTTATCAGGGCATAATAATTCAACAATATTTATCAAACATTCATTCACAAATTCCACGTCAGAAAATGATCTGCACTGCTCTGCAAATAATGTATCTAGCATTTAAGAACTCTATCTCTGTCTGATAAATTTCTCAGTATTTTGTTGCTTTCGGAAAGCTGGTTTTTGTTTTTCTGTTTCGATTTTCATTTATTGCCGTGAAAAAAGTTTATTTTAAGGAAATGTTTCGTGGAAAAATGCCTTTTTAGATTACATTCTTTAAAAATAGAAATAGTTTCATTATACACCAAACAGCTTTATCGTCATTATTAGCGATTAAATTTAAATGTCCAATTATCGTTAAAAAGGCGGCATTCCACATCAGTCTTACTTTTTTTAAATCGCTCATCTTATGCGCTACAAATTAATTTTAAATGTAAAATTCTAATAATAATTAAAAAAGATGTAGTCACACTTGCAATATTTTTTAATAAATGTTGATCCTTGGCTAAACTTAGTTTGATCAATGGTTTAATAACTAAGAAACAATAGATACTCTTTGTTAACCAATCGCACTGAAGGTAACTATCAGTTCGTCACCACGTCGGCCATTATCATATTATTGAAACAATCAAAGCTCAAGGATGAAATGACGTAGAGAATGCTTTCCTCCCAGTATCTCATTATGAAGCTCACTAAATGCTCGTCTTGCATTATATATGTGTTTTCTAATTTCAAAGGAAATCATAAATTGACATATAAAACTTGTATATAAAACAGAATAATGTTTATCACAAAATGTTTGCATTCAGGCGCAAAATTTTACACCACTCTCAGTTCAATGATGGTACAACAGGCATCTAACTATTTAGAATTTTAACCTGTAGCGAAAAAAGCTCGAAAAAAAAGAGCTAGACCTTTAATGGTGTTTAGAAAATAAGCACTATAACACTTCTGACAAAGAAGGTCTATGTATACAATACAGTACACTCCCGATTATCCGCGGAATTGGGTGGCGCGGCCAGCGCGGATAACAAAAAACGCGGATAATCCGAAAAAAGCTAAAAACGGGTATAGCAAATAAGAAAGCAGTCGTTCAAACTTTGAAAAATCGTTTTATGTACAATAAAACGTAAAATAAACAGCAGGAAATGTTTAACTAACGCTTACTATTTTAGCTTATTACGCTTAATATATTCTCCCCATGAAGTCCAATTTCTCAAATTCCATGTCGCTGCTTAAAACGAGTCAACCAGCCAGAAGACGCATCAAAATTTTCTTTCAGGCCTAACAACTCAAAAAAGATTTATGCCTTCGCCGCAATGATATGACCATTTACAGGAGTACCCTTTTTTCGAATTTCAGCTAACCACTCTGTCAATGCCATGTCTAGCTCATCAAAGGTAGAACCCTTCATAGTTTTTCGCGTTTTCATTGCGGAAGCACTGTCCGACATTGATGCAAAGTTCACCAGTTTGTCTTTGCGCTTTAGAATGTCACGCGCTGTTGTTTCCGCGATTCCGTAATCCAATTCCATCTGCTGCCTTGTAGCGACGTTTGCTACTTTGGAAATTAATTCTAGTTTTTGCGCAATCGTCAACACAAGCTTCTTTCGTTTTCCTGACATTTTAAATCGGTAACGAAAAACACAAAACCAAAAAGCACAAGCACTGAACACAATAAAAGATAAGAAATTAACTCCGACCGATTCGCAAACACTATCGGGCTTAAACTAACAATGAAGAATGGGAGAAAGTGGACGTGTCAGTAACATTAAGATGAGAGAGGGCGGTGGAGCGGGCACTGAAAGGGTGAGTAAGAAATCACTTACTCATCAGAGGTTCACGTCCTCCGTTACTACTACTACTCATTAGAGGGGAAGGTTCCGAGAAGGCCTAGGGTATTTTTGCTATAAATAAGCACGATGTTAGCAAATTTAACGTTTCTCTCAGTTTTGTGAACATTTTTATTTTCTTTGCTTTACGCTTGTAAAAAAAAAAAAAAAAAAAAAAAAAAAACTTTGTGCCGCAGGCCCGGATAATCGGCCCGCGGATAATCGGGAGTCTACTGTACATGTTCTTTGCTTCCGATACAAGATCGAAAAATCAGACATGCATGTGCCGCCATCTGGCGACAAGGCGAGATGGTAAAAGTTCTTCAATTTTCTTTAATCAATACAAGTTTCAGTTAATGCGTGAGAGAATAATTAATCTTCTTCATTTTTGTTTTCATCGAATTGGTTTTGGTGAAATACAATACTATCAATTACTTGTAACTAACTACTACTACTATAATTACTAAGCGTAACTACTACTACTATAATTACTACTACTGTAATTACTAAGCGGTGATTAAAATGTGATAAAAAACTCTTAAAATGGTGCTGATCTCAGTTTAAATATTTTTATGGGTAACAATTTCAAAATTATTAAAATAGTCTACACTTTCTGCATATGCATAGCGGGCCGGTTTCGACAACTTCGCGAGCCCGCTGTTGCCCATGCCTGCTATAACGTTTCCATTATTTAGGACTACATGATTACTTCGTAATGTTGGTGATTTACTCCAAATATTTAGCACTTTTATCTGAAGCTTCAACTCTGCATTCTAACTTATTGCTACTTACTTTGAACGCAACTGTGTATGAATCTCTTTATCTCTCTCTTTCTTTTTTCCCCTTTAGCTTTGCAGGCACTTTCAAATCAGAGGGTTTTTTTTAGGGATATTGTTCGAAGAACAGCCTTGGAGCTATATTTTCCCCTCTGATGAGAAACAAAATTTCAGGAGAGTGCTCAATTACTGGAACGAAGTACCCCTACCATTTTTTAACCCTTTTTGAATTAGATTAGGCTAGTAATTTTCAACACCTCAGCCAACATATTATACATTCACAACAATCAAGTAGGCAGGGGTTCCCAATCTTTTTTTATCCGTAAGAGCACATACTAGTATATCTGTTGGACGGTGAGAACCATTTACTTTTTCAAACTGAATTTATAGTTGGGTATAGATACATGAACATGAAAAGAGAGATCAGTCGTATTATGCTTTGTGCTGGTATCTGTGTTGGACGGAATTTCTATTTCATTAAAAATGAGAAAACTTTCGCATAGAATTTTATTGAAAACTAAAATAGTTTTATTGTGATCGCACAGCGGCTGGCACACGTTAAATGATCGGCGGGCGCCAATATGCCCGCAGGAATAGGGTTGGGAACCCCTACATTAGGACCTTCAAGTTAAGGCGATAGGTCACATGTACTTCTCCATCGTATGAGACGTAGAAAACATTCATGGTTAGATTACTTTACGCTTCTCTTTCATTTTCTCTATCTTACTTAGGCCCATAAATATATATATATTATTTTGTACAGCTTGGGCCTTAATTCTTTTTAGTTGGCTTTAAAAATTTCGTGTTAAATGTACGGAATTATTTTTGAAATTATCTTTCTCTTCTGACCTCTATCTATTTGAGGACATTCTCCGGAGAACAGCCTTGATGGCGACAAGACTATCCCTATTTGCTTTTTCTTCGCACCTAAGGTTGATTTTTCGCCCTGCGTGCATAAAGACTTAGCGGGTGCAATATAGAATCTGTCTACTTTGTCCGTCTGTCTGTCATGTGATGTAAACAGGAGCAGTCGACAGAAAGCACTTGCTGTGTCTTGTGTTGTAAAATGGAGTAATGTACGTTTCATTTAACCATATGACACACTAAACATAACACACAGTTGTTTCATATGTTACGAATTGAGTGATAATATTTTTCTTTCATTATGTTCTTTAGGGGGAAAAAGTGGGATTCTTCCCATTCATATGTTGCTTTCGCCACTGAAAAATAATAAATACGTTGGATTACAAAATACATTAGTGTGCATAATTTTTTTAGGGGATAGACTAAGAGTTCTATACAAAACTGCACGTTTATAAACAAGAATAACAGTATATTAAAATTTATTGTAGGCTATCCCAAAGTCATTCCTTTTGTTTATAGTTTCGTTTTTGCAAAATCATCGCGAACTTAATGTCAATAAGATATACGTGCTGACTTTCAACAGGTGCCTAAGTTGTAACAAAAGTATTTTTGTGAACTGTTTTCTAAATTATTTTGATGGGTTAGAATCGCTTTTCTCCTATTTCTTTGACAGAATTTCGAATCGTTTTTATACTATTCCCTTGACTGAATTTCATGTTCATATTCTTTCGAACAGAATGTGAAATAGATTTTCACGTAAAAGTTAAATATCTTATAGAAGAGCTTTTAAGTCATTAAAGAAGGACTTATTTCTATTTTTGTCTCATGAATTAGCCATTTAATTTAGATTAAATGCAATATCAGTTTTATATGACTATTTTGATAATTGGATTGCAAAAACTGTAGAGTGCAGTATATTTTTTAATTCATTAAAGCAATTGATTTTTATGACATTTAACATATTAGTTGTTATATATGGCTATTTGTACAGTGGTACCATACAAATTGTACTTTGATTGTGCTTGTTTTTATTGAAACTGTGTTAGTACTAGTAGCACTTTTGTGTGTGTGTGTGATGTTATATTGATTATACTGTTCTATATTGTTATCATGTAATGAAATTTTAATATAGTAGTGGTTGTAGAATTTTTTTTTAGAGTGTATTGTCCTTTAAAAACTAAAGTACATTTTACTGAAGTTCTAAATAACTCTTTTTGTAGTAGCTTTGTAAAAGCTGATGCCTGTATTTTTTTTTTTTTTTTTTAAGATAAGGATTTGAAATTTTGCTTACGCTTTTATTTATCCTTATTTATTTATCCTTTGCTTTTTATTTATCCTTATTTCTAAATTATGTTAGGCAATTTCACTAAAGCAATGTTTTTGTGCAGAATTAGAATTTCTCTTCAGATGTTTATATGTCTGATCTATGCAAACACTGCTTTATAGAATTTCGAATTGCTTACATTTTGAAGTTCTAATATGTAGTCTTAAAGGTTTATTTCAGCAATAGAGGAGTATCTCATACTGATACATTCCTTATTTTGAGGATAAAATTTATCGCATGCATACTGTACAAAAGCCCTACATTATATAAAGTTACTAACTATAACATGGTAGTTAAAAGTTACAGTATTTTGCTCTTGCATTGCATGGGCATGGGGGTGCGAGAACTTTTAACTCCAGTTCGATTACATTAGGAAAATGTCTTAAAATTAGACAGCAAAATCAAGTCATATCTTTCTTCGTACTAAATTTTGACCTATATTTGTTCAGTTATGTTTATTCATAATTATTTATAAATATATTTTTATATATAAAAACACATTTTCTAAATAAATTCAGTATAATGTTTTTATGAATTTCTTTCTGATTTAAATATATTTGTGTATTTAAAATGATGAAAAGTATTTCCTTTGTTGCTATTCAGTCTGATATGAATTAAGTTCCAAAAAGAAAGCATTTCTATGTAACATATAGTGTATTCTTAATCAAACGGGTCCTTTTAAACATTAGTAATTAAAAATAAAATTTCAGTTTTGTATTTTAAATCATCATAGTATCTAAATTTCTAAATGATTTAAAAATAATCATGGTATTTAAATTTCTAAATGATTAAAAAATGATCATAATATCTAAAAATTCAGAATTATTTGGTTCAAATGTAATTAAGAATTCTGATTTTGCTATTTAAAGCAATTTATTTAATTATAGTATTCAAAACAGACTAAAAAATTAGGATTGGGAGGGATAGCAAATTCCTGCTATTAGTAATTCCACATTTGTTAATTTTAAACAAATTTTAATGTTATAAGTTTTTATAACATGCATAAGCCATATGTTTTAAGTAAGTGTTATTTTTATATTACATAAACAATGTACAAATTTTTTAGTGGTTTTATTTTTACAACAAAGCTTGACACCCTTAATTTACTTTTTAACGTAATTTCTACCTTCATGGAGGCACCTATCGTATCGTGCAACCAGTTTTTAAATTACATTGCCATAGAAGTTTGGTGCTTGATTTGATAATTATTTTTGGTACTCAGTGTCAGCAGAACTTCCAATAATTTAAACTTTATGTTAAAATTTTATACAAAACATTTCTTGAAATTTCTTTTAACTTTTTAATCAGTTGTCTGCAGCAGGCATTATTAATGATGGATGATTGGAGACCTTGTCAATCATTATCCTGATTTGTTATACAGCCATTGTCTACAAAGTTTCTAGAAGCACTAAATTTTAAGACAACATTTTAATTATCAGATGTTGCTCTAATGGTGGATATCAAAATTGGTTATAAAATCCAGAAACAGCTTTCTATGAAAATGGAATTCAGATGCTAAGCATACAATACAGTAAGTGCTTGTGTTTATGTAATACTGAGATAGTACTAACTTAGAAATATTAAGTTTGAAATGAAACTGTGACTTAATCTACTCAATTTAAATTAAAATTTTTTCTGTTTTGTCTGTAAATAAGGTTGATCTTTACATTATGGTAACTTGGCGTTTTTTTGGCGAAAATTTGGCGACCAACTCTCCTACAGCAACCCTCTATTTTTTTTTCCCACCGCCATTTTGTCTTCACGAAGTAAAGACATGTTTCTTTTCTTTTTATCTACTGAACACTTCTTCCAACAATCTACTAGCCAAATTACACTTATGCTAGAAATTTTATCTAACAAATATTCACTGCAAAATTGGGAAAAAGTGCACAATACCATACTCCTTACGCGTTTTTCAAAATAACACATACACATAAACCATGTACACGCCGACTTATTTTTACTTAAAAAACATCCCAGAATTGCACAAAAATGGCATTGCGCACACTCTTCACTATATCCATGTACACTGCTTTTTTCTCATAAATTAGAAAAATTTCACGAAAATACATGACAATTTTCTCAATCTTTAAACCCGGTAAAAAGAACATATATGAAATTACCTGATCGTGGAAAAGTATTTACCCTTTCCAAATATGAACATTTCCACATATAAAATAAATAAAATATCCAAAAACTTTTACCTCTAAATCATCTATTACATTATACACGTCACCAACGAATTCATACCGCAAGCATTACAAATACTTAGTATCAAATATTTAAATTATTTCCATGCACGTTTGCTTCAACTTAAACATATACCAAATTCCTACAAACATAAAATTCACAAAATAACTATCATTTAATTAAAATATCACTAAACCATGTACACACCGACTTATTTTTACTTAAAAAAACATCCCAGAATTGCACAAAAATGGCATTGCGCACACCCTTCACTATATCCGTGTACACTGCTTTTTTTCTCATAAATTCGAAAAATTTCACGAAAATACATGACAATTTTCTCAATCTTTAAACCCGGTAAAAAGAACATATATGAAACTACCTGATCGCGAAAAAGTAATGAACATTTCCACATATAAAATAAATAAAATATCCAAAAACTTTTACCTCTAAATCATCTATTACATTATACACGTCACCAACGAATTCATACCGCAACCATTACAAATACTTATTGTCAGATATTTAAATTATTTCCATGCACGTTTACTTCAACTAAAACGTATACCAAATTCCTACAAACATAAAATTCACAAAATAACTATCATTTAATTAAAATATAATTAAATTCAAAAACACTACTTAAAATATAAATGAGCACATACATTAAATTAATACATACATAAATACCCATTTTGAATTCACTTTAGTTACGGCCATGGGATCCAAAAATTCACGAACACTGTTTCACACAACACAGAATAAAGCCAAATACAAAATTTCCAGATTTTTTCCCGATTTCCCCCCTTTTCCGATTAAAGAACCGTAATTCGTCCATTAATATCACATGACATATCCCATGATCTCTCATTTCCCTCACACAAAATAATGCGTAATCGGAACTGAGTACTGCTCACATTATTACCAAAGTGCCAGGTAGTAACCTTTATCGCCTCCAAAATGTCGCCAAACTACCAGTTACCATATTGTAAAGATCAACCGTAAATAATAATAATATTCATTATCTACAGTGGTTAAATTTATGTGTTATTGAGTAGATTTTTTTAAAAGTTTTTACTGTTTGTACAAAGAGCATAATTTAATGTTTGAATTGTAGTATAGAATTTGTAGTATTTATTTTGTTATATTCTTCAATTTCTGGAAATTCAAATATGCGTAAGAATGCAAAAATTTTGTTCTAAATCATTACAAGCCCTATACTGGTAAAGTTGTAATGATGAAGTGAGAAAGAGTGCAAATTTTTGTCATAATTTAAAATTGGATTGTGTTTTATTTTAAAGTAAATCATAGTTCTAGGTTTTCCTGGCCAGAGAGAACATCAGAAATAGAGTACAAAGTCTTTAATCCGGACGTATAATAATCCAGACCTCAAAGCTACAAACTTTCTGTGCATGCGTAAATGCATAGTGCATTTATGCATGCGCATAATACGTTTACGCATGCACGTTTAATGTATAATGGATGGTATAAGCTAGGCTAAAATTATCTATTTCAGTTAATGTTGCAGATTGTGTTGTTCCTTAATCTTCTAATTGGATCCGGCTTATTATTTTTTGCAGACTGTTAGAGCAATTTTATAAAAAGTGAGCTTGAACTTTCGATTATGTCAAAAAAAGTTTCCGATTCTGGAGCTGCCAAAGGATCTACAAAGTGAAAGCATGTTTCGATGTACCGCTTCCGATAGTGAAGAAAGTGACAGAGAGGTTATTGAAAATGAAAAAATTTTTATTGACAAGTTAATCGGTATTCTTGACACAGCAATTACAGGACTTGAACAGTGGAACTGAACAAGAAATTATGTCTGTTTATAGAATTAAAGAGAAAGTAGCACAAAAAACGAAGCAACTTAAACAACTTACATTAAAAGAAATGTTTAATAAAGTAAACAAATAAATATTAAGCTTTTTTTTTTTTTTTTTTGTAAATTTTGATGCCCTTTAGATCATAATTGCTGTTTATTTCATAAATTACGGTTTCATATTTTTAGTTTTATAATTTCTTCATGCCATCTTACCAGATTTAAATTGATGACCTAAAATCCGGAAAAACCCCTAATCCAGAATCGGCGAAGTCCCGATGAGTCCGGATTAAAGACTTTGTACACTGACAAAGTTGTAATGATGAAGTGAGAAAGAGTGGGAATTTTTGTTATAATTTAAAATTGGATTGTGTTTTATTTTAAAGTAAATCATAGTTCTAGGTTTTCCTGGCCAGAGAGAACATCAGAAATACTGATTTTTGAAAAGAAAAAAAAAAAAAAAAAAAATTATCCATTTCCTATTAACTTATAAGTATTTCAATCTCATTACCTTTGGACAGGCTAGCCAATGTTCTCTGCAAACAAATCGTTCCATAACTTTTTGTATATTTATAGCTCATGTTGAGGGTTGGGATTCTCTAACCAGTTATTAAAAGTAAGTATTGTGCCTTTATTTTTGCCAGTCTTTAAAAAGGACTGTTATAGGTACATAGTAAATAGGCAGTTGTTCTTGAGGTAAACTTTTCTAGAGAATTAGGATATGCACTGAAGTAGGTACTTAATGAAGTAGGTACCAAACAAGAAACTCAAAGGATCAAATCGACACAGATGACTCAGTGAGACAGCCCTTTGTGTGAGAAGAACGTGTGTAGAATTAATACTGTCACTCAAAAAGTATATCTTTGAATGATATGCAAAATGCATAGATACAACAGATGGCAAAATCTATTCTAGATAAAATATCAACTTTTAGAAAATTTTTGTCTGCTCACATATATTTGAAAATATTTCAATATACTGAGCTAGTAACCAAATATTTGCAGACTAAAGGATTAGATTACATCCTGACATATAATATGATTAGACAGGCTACAAGCTCTTTAAAAGCCATTTGTAGAAACTTCGATTTAATATTTGATGCATCAAAATAGTTTGCAATGGATTACAATAATAAACTAGAAAGCCTGGGTTGTGATATAATTATAGAAAAACAAATACCTGCTAGAAGATGCCGAAACCTGAAACAAATAGATGATAAAGAATCGTCCGACTGTAATTTCAGTTGCCCTATCAAGCAATTCAAAGTTACCATCTTTAATTTTATAATGGTTAACACAGTTTCATCGATGGAACATAGGTTTAAAGGGCATAAAAAGTTGTATGAAGACATATCGCTTCTCGATCCCAAAAAGGTTTCAGTGCCATTGTCACCAAACACTTTTGACTATTCATCTATATTATTAGGGCACTATGCAGGTGTCAAAATTGATAATCTTAAGGATGAATATCAGAACCTAGTAATTAAATGGGAAATACTAAACAATTCAGTTGAAAATCATAATTGAATCTGATACCGAGTCAGAAGGAGAGAGTGTTCTATCTATTAATGAGCATTCATCCAAAGCTATATGCAATGTTTGAAAAAATTGCGTCTTGTCTGTATATGACATACTCTTGAAATATAATTTATATTAGTAATGCATACGCCAGTGTCTCTTTTGCTTATAAGTTTGTACTCATCCCATCTATAATGCAAGTTGAATGCAAAAGAGCTTTATCAAAATTAAAAATTGTAAAAAGTAGATCAAGGAGTACTATGCAGCAAGCTAATTTGGAATTATTGCTGTTGATGAACACAGAGAAGGATATTTTGGCTAAAGCAAAAATTGAACATATAATGGAGGAAATATTTGCCCTGGCACCTGGAATTAAAACATATTTAAGTGGCTAATTATGAATCAACCGCTGTTTTATTTATATAATTAGTTATAAAATTAATCTTCGGAGCTAATATAATCAATATTCTTTAGTAAATAAATTATATATATATATATATATTTATACTATATATATGAATAAAGTGTTACTTTTCTGCAAAGGTATTTTTTATTTTATAAAATTATTTTTTATGATGATGACATGATAATGATAACTTATATGTATAATGACATTATATGGGGCTGATTTCTTTGGCTAGTCCACCACTGGAAGAGGAGTAGTATCACAGTTTTTGTATCTGAACTGTAATGCAATATAGGTTAACAGGTATAGCTGAGCATTTGCAGCTGCTAATTAGTCATTTCAGTTTTGATCAAGAGCATGCCAGAGAATGGTACTTGGTGGTCTTATCACTGTTTTATGTCTATCATAAATCACACATGGCTGCTTTCCGATATACACATTTTGTGTGCCACTATCTAACATAGATAAAACAATAAAAAATACCGTAGTGTTTCCTCTGGGTTTAAATTTTGCTCCATCTGCATGATAGCTGTCTCCTTTAACCACTGTACCTATTGCACCTCATCTATTACGTTGTTCCATTTTCGTAACTTGTTCATCTACATATCTGTTCTGAAGAAATTTGAGGATCATGTAAGTGATCAAATTGAAATATTAATTGCTACTTGCCAAAGAATGAGAAGTTAGATATTATTAAAATTAATCTCTGTGTCTTGGTATGGATGTATATTTGGTATTAGATTAATTTAGAAGGAAGAGAAGGATTACAATTATTTATTAGAAATCGCTCATATGAATCCTTGACAATAGAACACAAATTTGGTATTGCAGAGAATTGTAAAAGATATCTCTATTCAGTATTATAATCAGTACCAGATTTTTGAAAGAGGTGCCCTATGTGAAAGTATTGTGGCATCTTTCCCCATGTATGTAATGTATTTTGTTACATATGCTTAACCTTCAACAGGGTTAAAATACTCAAGTATTTTTTCCAGTATAATATATATTTAAAATGCAGTAAAAATAAAAAATTACATGGCATTAAAAATGGTAGGTGGCACGTTGTTCTTCATGTCACTTGTTAGACTGTAGAGGATGAAGTGTGCAAAAAATAAGAAATAAGAAATCATTCGAATTCATATTACTCTTCAAGGTAGTTTTGCATAAAAATGCATTTGATGGAAAGAACATGATGCCAATATTCCTTAGCACAACAGCATTTTCTGATTGGTTGAATTTCTTCATTTCCAGCCAGTGTTTACCACTCATTGCGTTTTCAGTTAGCTTTCCATTCTGCAGTTATATAAAGTGTGTGAATTTTCAAGTTTATGGTTAAAAGTTGGTGCCTTGTACATGTTTAGCACCATGTGCTGCAGCACAGGCTACACTGGAGCTGGCCCTATTAAGATACAGGACATGTTTAAAATTTTTTTTGAAATGCATTAATGACTTTGACCACCTTGGAATGACTTGCAGTTGTAATACTTGAACATATGAAAATAAGATGCTTAAAAGACGTCTATAATTAGGGAAAAATATGTCAGAAGTTAATATAATTCCCGTTTTTCTAAATTAATTTTATCTAACTATATATCATATAATGCTTTTCCTATTTTTAACACACTTTTTCAGAGATAATGGCAGTTATATAGATTGTAAATTAACTCAGAATTTGTCCCTAGTACTTAAGAATCTTTAAACAAATTTTGCAGATTTAAAAAAATCATCTTCTAACTTGAGAAATAGGTGGTTTTGATATTACCATTTTGTGTATACTTTATACTTGGTGATCAGATTAAAGTGACCTAACACATAGCTTCTGAAGCTGACTCAAAGTGTTGCTAAAATTGAGTAAGTCTACTGTATAGTCTGAGGAGAAGAGATTTTAGGGAAAAAATGTGCTGTGCAAATTTTTACACTCCGAGTAAATATGTGGCTTTTCAAGAACATACATCTAAACCAGAAAGCAAAATTGCATGTTGCAGATTCAGCAGGTGCTCAGTATGCAAGCAACCAAAGTCAGATACATTTTAAAAATCTAAAATATAGGGAAATCAATGATCATATGAAGTAAACTGGGGGGATATCAATGGCATACTGTGTTATATGCTTGCCTTTGTCTGAGATAGAGACTGTATGATTTCGTGATAGACATCATCTTTCAACAATCATCATAGGAACTCAATATAGAAAAACAGGAAGATCAAGCATCCAGGAAGACTCAAAAGAAGATAATCTTCTTTTATTAACTGCTTAGCTCATTAATGAGTTTGATGTATTACTTAGTCTTTGGTAAAGAAGACTGACTCCAAGTGTCCTCATCCTTACAAAGCAGGAACCATGTGTTTTGCTAGGAGCTGAATGTAATGTGCACTCATAATGTTAAGTCTTACTGACATATGAGCTTCTTTAAAAAAAGTGGGTCAAAAATAAAATCTAGGGAATGTACACCATGTAGCTGTGTAAGAGCATAGTTGCTGTTCTGTACCATATTAATATGTTATATAGTGTAATTCTGTACCATATACAAATTATCCAAAACATAACATTCATATGTGTTCATCACTTAAATGTGCCTTAACTGTCCATAGAATGTTCTAAGGCTATATTTGATCAACAGCCATCATTGCCGAAAACTGTGTTCCAAATGGCTGAGCACTTGCACTTTAATGCATTAGTTTGAAGTGGCCAAAACCTTTTGGTCATTTAGCCATCTAATCATTGAGAACATTGCCTAAGATGTATAGAATATACAACATGAAAATCAAATTTAAAACAAAAAAATAATTAAAATTACAATTTAATTACTTCTTAATTATATTGTTTAAATACATTTAAATAATTAAAATTACAATTTAATTATTTCATAAATATATTGTTCAAATATATTTAAATAATTAAAATTAAAATATATTAAAATTTCAACAAAATCTAATTAGAATGTATTTAAAGCATAATTAATAATCACCAAGCGATGTGTAAGTTCAAAGGATTTCAAAAATTTTGATTAGCAGTCATTACTTTTTCGATGAAGTATCTATTATTTTGTCTATGCTATTCAATTGTATATTTTCCCTGAGTTGGCAATGAAACTTGCATTCATAGAAAAGAATATCGATGAAAATATGGCTGGTTAAAGTGAGATTAATTAGAGCAGATGTTTCATATATTCTGTTAGATATAAATTGATTATTTTGCATCTGTTAAGCACCAGATTAAGAGGCAAACTAAATAAAAAGTTGCTTGTTTTGCTAGGTTTAACCCTTTAAGGCATTAATAGAAATTTGGAATTAGCCTTTTTTCTGCCTTTTTTTTTTTTTTTTTTTTTTTTTTCATTAGTCTGCGTTTTAACTCAAAATTTTTTAGTCTCTTTTTTTATTTTAACTCAAAATTATAGCAGATATATTCTATTGTATTCATGTCAGATATATTCTATTGTATTCATGCCCAGGCAGTATAGTGGTTAGTGCTGCTGACTGCCATACCAATGCACCCAATACTGAATCCCAGACAAGGCATAGATCTTTGTACATGTATGGTGTTTGTACAGCAAGGGTGAACTCAAAATACATAGTGATCTGAAAGTCCTCTTGAG
Organism: Stegodyphus dumicola; assembly: GCF_044657685.1. Classification (NCBI taxonomy): domain Eukaryota; kingdom Metazoa; phylum Arthropoda; class Arachnida; order Araneae; family Eresidae; genus Stegodyphus; species Stegodyphus dumicola. The sequence continues at coordinate 192,561,770 of NC_140780.1, forward strand.
TGGTTTGTGGTAGGGGACGAGGGGTGGAAGACCCTCGGACTGCCCTCTCTGGAGATCCCTCAAAATTGGGGTGGAGCTGCACAGTTAGTGTGGTGGGACTATATCTGTACTGTGGTAAAATTCTGTAGCCCTATTCATTTATACATATACCTGCATTCATAACTGAAGAAAATCTTCACTTATTAACTTCGAGTATATGGGAATAATTTAATTTAGTGCATCCGAGTTAACTGAGTTGAGCGTATTAAGAGGTTAATGGAAGACGAACCTTGACAGGCAATAGCATATTGCATTTTAGCATCTAATAGTATTACATTATTTTTCTCAGTTTTTCTGTTTGCTGTTTGAAAGTAAGCTAAAAATTTATACTTCATATACAATTAATTGTGTTATCAGGATCACAAGTACTTAGAAATGATGATCATGGAAAGTTATTTTTCTTAATTGTCTCTAGTAAAGTATTTCTAGTTATTTAATTATGAACATGTTGAAAATTGATGGAAATAATTACTTAGAGTATAATAAAAAAAATCCCATTTTGACTGATCTTTATGTACCATTATTTATCAATTAGTTTTCATTACTACATGTAATTTTTTTAAATTTGTTTTTCACAGATTGAGCAGTTAGACTGTATTTTACTGTATGTACAGTTTTAAAAGCATACTAATAGTTTGAAACTATTTTATTAATCAACCCTTTTGTAATTATTCTCACAAATTTGTACATAATGAAATAAAAATAATGCATTCAATGATGTCTATGAAGACACATGTGACTAACTTAGAGAACTGTCATTACAGCATTCTACCCTATTAGATATGCTTGTCATATTTCTAAGGGAAAAATCATATTTTTAAGGGAAAATAACTTTTCCCCCCTACGATTAGTTTCATTTTACTACAGTACATCAGGCTTTGTGTTTAACTACTATTAATTTATATATGTATGCTAGTATCCTACTCTTCTATTTAGTGAGTTAAGATACTGTAAATTTATCGTATTGATTAATTATATGGCAAAGCACTGGAGACTGTAGCCTAGTCAGAGACTTTTTAAGGGAAAACTGGATTGCATTTGCATCATGTACTATATAGAAACCATGAATGCATCCAAATGGCTAACCCTTTTGTATGGCAGAAATTGACCACATAACACAATTGCTGATGTCCTGGAGTTTAGCAATGAACTTCTAAAGTTTGTGTTGTTTATTTGTTATCAAATTATGAAAAGAAGATATTAAAACCATACATCAGTGAAATAATAGACTGTATGCTAATATGATATCTGAAACCCGAAGAATGTCTAATGCATTATTTCTACATGATGAGCATAATTTATGTCACTAAGATGTTGAGACCAAATCATGTTTGGAAGGCCCGTACTAGTATGCATTCACTCTGCCGGAACGCACTTATGGATTCAACGTTCGAAAAGAGACTCAGCATCGATAGGGATAGGACTCTTCAGTCCAGGAGCCCTTCGAAAGGAGCCTGAAGGTTCATGGATGATACTAGTATGCATCAGCTCAGGAATATTAAAACATGTTAATAATGGTGATATTTTATGCTACTGAAAGATCAAATATTCATTATTTATCATATATTGGCAATGCTAAGTATACAGTTTGTTATATGTATTAGTAATGTACATGTGTTATGAATTAAGCTTTGAATTATTTCTTGAAACTATTAGCTTTTAAATAGTTTTGCTGTTTTTATGGTATATTTCTTTCTGTTTTTCATCAGTTCTTTTATTTTGTGAAAGTGAAGGCACAAGATAAAAGCTGTCATAGTTGAGATTGTATGAGGTAATCTTTTTTTTTTCTCTTAAAGCTGTAAGAAAATTATATATTTTATGTCTTTTTAGTATGTTTTATTATGGTGGTATGGTAATTTAAGGATGATTTTTAATTTACAGGTATTAATTTGTCAAAATGGGTTCTATTGCACTGGATGAATATGAACTTCTTGGAGATGCTCGATATCGTTCATATATATCAGCCGTTGATAAAGCGTTAAAAAGTTTTGAGTATACAAGTGAATGGGCAGATCTCATATGTGCTCTAGCAAAGCTTAATAAGGTGAGCCCCTTGCAAATTGAAATATTCAACTTTCATAAAATTATACTAAAATTTCCATAGAAACAAAATTACCACTTATTATCTTTTGATGCAAATATAATAAATGAAATTAATTTAATCAATGGTTTTGTGAAGGGTTCTTGGCAAGAATTCTTTCTAAATGCTTATGGTTACTAAGCTGCCTAAAAATAGAAATCTGTATGCTGTTTAATATGGTAGTTAAATTTTTCATTGCGGAACAACTTTTTGGAAGTATTTGCTGATTAGTTATTATTGGTTATATGTGATTGATGGAAATTGATCTGTTGTATGAGATAAAAACTTTTCTCAGCCTGTGTGCTAATGCTACATTAGGAATTAAATTTAGAGTAAATCTACCAGCTTTATTTTTATTGCTAATGGTCTAATTTCCTGTTTTGAGGAATTTTGGCTTAGGTTACAGAAAAGAATATGAATGCTATCAGTCCAAAGGGGAGGTGAATCTTAGTGGTTGACTCTTTTTTATCTCATATTTATGTAACACATAACAAAAAACATGAAAATTCTTATGCAGCCAACTTATTTGCCAGGATTTGAACCAGGGCTGAATACTATTATTTAATGCTTTTACCACCGCAGATGGATATCTGTTTTGGAAAAAAAAAAAAAAAAAAAAAAACATGTAAGAGAACATTTTCTTTCCAAATTTTACCAGTGCAAAACTGTTTAACTAAACTATGTTTTCTAAATTTTTACTATAGCATATTTTGCTTTAACTTTTTTTTTTTTTTTTTTATTTCTATCAACCAAGTCTTTAACCCATTCGCGACGGCAACCTCTGTTACGGAAGCATTCTCTTTTGATGGTGCATTAATCGGATGCATCATCCTGTGTGGATGGGCAATTTATGCTGCTAAGCCTAACTTTGGAAAAAAATTCGTATAAATGAAATTTTTCGTCCATTTTTTCCAATTTTGGCTACATTATGAGAAGAACATTCAGGTAGTCATCAAAACTAATTTTAAGCCTTTATTATTATATTTTCCTTAAAAATTTTGTAAAATACTTGTTCTAGAATAATATAATTTTCCCCTTATCCCACAAATAAATATATATGGAAAAATAGCCAAACAATCGCAGATTTTATTTAACACAACACACAATTAAAATTAAAAAATATTAAAACTGTCTTTCATAAAAATTCAACGAGAAAACAACGAAAAGTAAGCAATGTTTCAAAATGAGACAGTGTATGATATTCTTTGAAACATGGGTGTACGCAAAGTCCAACGTTGCATTAGTCACAGGAATATAATATTTGCTGCTGTTTTACTCAGGAATTTTGACTCATTTAGCATTTGTATATGTTTTACAGTCAGATATTGCTTTCGTTTTCCCATTTAAAGGGAAAAAAAGAAAAACCTTTCGCTAAGCGATACAAAATATTCGTCTCAATGCCGGAAAACTCAAAGAGTAATAAAAAAAGTCTCTAATAATAGAACATCTACTCCACTATAACTGATAAAAAAAATAAAATAAAAATAAGAAAAATTAATAAATTAAATTAAAAGTATTCCAGAGCATCGAGAACATGTTTATTTGTTTATATAAAATGATGCAGTTAGAGCCATTACATTACTCAACACTAACAAATTAGCGATTGGGTATATTCTATGCTTATATACTGCTTTCATTTGCCATTAAAAAAAGATACGTTTCGCTGACGATTAAAAATATTCATCTCAAAGCACGAAAAATCTAAGAGTAATAAAAAAAATCTGTAATGATAGAACGTCTATCCCACTATATCGCAAAAATAAAAATAAAAAGTACCTCAAAGAAGCAAGAGCGCATGCATTTGTTTATATCAAATGATGCAGTTAAAGAGACATTACATTGTTCAACACCCACCCACGAATCTCGCTCTCATTTCGAAACAAAATACCAAAAATAAAAATCATTGCCTAGGAAGGAAGGTTAACATACTTAACTTTCGATATATTTCCCCATAACAGGCATACAGCTACATCTAGCGGCAACAAAAAATATTAATTAAACATTCTTTCTAAAAAGTCAAATGTGGTATGCTCGGCCGGTAGAGTGAATTAAATGGCGATTCAAATATGACACACCCGGTCATGAGGTAATGTTCTCTGCTAATGCACATATGACACACCTGTACTGAACGGGTTAAAGAGATGAATAACAAAACTTTTCTGCTTGGGTATGTTTCTTCTTTGAAATACAATAATTTGCAAAAGGGAATAAAAATGATATTCAGCATTTATATAAATCACATTTGAGATTGTAGTGATATATGAATAAAGTGTTAATAATGTATACAGAATTTGTTATTTTTGCATAGGAACACAATCTGTTTTTTACTTTCAAAGGGAGAATAATGTACAATATGCTATAAAAGTCGCATATGGTACTATGAATTATGCTCATTAATATCAATAAATGTTTCTTAGTAATGGAGAGATGAATCAGCACAAGCGATTTGACTACAGGCAGATAGTTGAGACCTAGAGGCCTGGTGCAGTGTTTCATTAGCAACAACAGTTTTTGGCTGTTGCTGAACCAACACCTAAATCTAAGAAGAATTAAGAGAGAGGTTCATATGGGTCAATCATATATGGTTATTCCTGGGGGCGGGAGTTTCAAATGCTATGACTATTATATCAGCAATAAATTGTGACAGACACAGCCTTCCCATTATACTATAGCAGTATAGATTGAAGTATAACCATTTTAACTTAGGTCTTAACTTTGTATCTCATGGAATTCCAATGACCAACATAAATACCTTTTCTGCTTGTGAAGCATTACAAGGAATGTTTCCAGATAAAAAGTGCTAACACTGGATCTGTAATATTAATACCTTTATAATGTACCTAAGATTTTTCATATTAATTTTTATAAAGTGAACATAATTGTATTGCTGTTTATAAATACGTCATGCTACAGAGATTTTCCAAAGGTTGCTTAGAACTCGTAATGTTGAATAAAGTTTTTATTTCTAAAATTGCAGATTCATTAACATTAAAGAGAATTTGTAGTTATTTTTTAAAAGTGATGTAACTTATATTCTATTTCTGTAGCTTCACTGGCAGCAAATCATTGTGCTGTTTGAATGAAAATGATTAACCTTTTGCACTCAAAGCCTTTTTTGTTTGCGTGAACCAGCAACTCAAGACGATTTCTCCCAAATTTGGCAAACACTTTACAAGTACTTTGAGAGCAATTGTACTTCGTTGGTCACATCACACCAGCTTTGCCAAATTGAATCTGCAGATAGTGTCTTCTGTTTTGATTTTCTTTTTGCATATATATTGGTTTCACAAATAATTTTTTCACAAGGTCATTAGTGAAAAACAGTTTAAAAAAATCTATTGGTTGTTTTATGTTAGAATGCTAAGTAGTTATGTTAGAAAGCAACTGTGGGGTTTTGGCCTGGTATGAATTGTACACTTGGCGGCACTTTATCGTAGTCTCTGCGAAGTACCCATATTGAACTTCTTGCACCTTCCACGGTTTCACTTTCAACTTCTCTTTCAATATCACTCTCAACTTCACTGTCACTCTCTATAATTTTAATTTTCCGTCGTCTCACACCTCTTACTGCATCACTGTCTTCTCCACTGAATTTGTTTGTTTCGCTGCATAATCTGTCGTACGTTCATCATCCAACGGGGCAAAATTGAATTGTCCAAACTCGAGCCGATCTGAACGTCCTCCATATTTTTAGGGCTTAAACACTTTTTAGTACTATATTTACTACCAAGACTGTTTCAAGCAAATGCTATGCTGAGACTAACTAAACTAAGCTAAGATTTAGCTACAATGTCAGCAGAGCCTAGTCCATGAAAGTACTTCCAAGAAAAATATTGCACATCGTAAATAAAGGGGTCGAGTTACAAAAGACCATAATGTTGTAGCAGCGTCACTAGATTTAAGACTTCAAATCGCTTGGGTGCTACAGCAGCACTGCTCGAGTTGACACTCTAAATCGCCCGCTCGAGTGCGAAGGATTAATTGTCTAAATTCAAAATAAAATTTTATAGTTTAAGGTATTTGTTTCTTCATGAATTTTTCAGTGGTTAAATTTCCATTATTTATGTTTAATTATTTGAACATAAAATAGTAAAAAAAAATCACTAGTATTAAACTTCTATATATTATAAAATCTCAGATAAATTTAGTGGTACCCCTTATTTAATGTTAAATGTCATCAGTACTAACAATGAATCAAAACAGCTTCTGCCCGCTAAGCTTAGAAAACATATCCACCAAAAAATATACAAAATTTGCATTATTTTTTAATTGTTATATTAATATTTCAGTGAAATTTCATGTCATTCTTGTTTTTCAGGTTCTTTTGAGCAATGTGAAGTATTCTATAATTCCAAGACGAATAACTGTAAGCAAAAGACTTGCCCAGTGCATGCATCCAGCTCTTCCAAGTGGTGTTCACTTGAAGGCTTTGGAGACGTATGATATTATATTTAAATGTATTGGACCTGTACGTTTAAGCCAAGAATTATTCATCTACAGTGCAGGCCTTTTTCCACTATTTGCAAATGCTGCAATGAATGTTAAACCATCACTTTTAAGTATTTATGAAACACATTTTGTGCCTCTTGGTGAAAAGTTAAGGCCTGGTTTAAATGGATTTCTTATAGGTGTATTGCCTGGTTTGGAGGAAGGCTCAGAATACTATGAAAGGTTGGTAGATTCATGTTTCACAAAGATTTATTAAACAAATCATTTTTGTTTTGTACCGATGTGTCTGATATTAACTATAATTGGCTAAATTCCATATCAACTATGAATTTATATATGTGAAGAATTTTGTGATTGAGGTTTTTGTTGCTAAAAATGCCCCCTCCTCCAGAAAATAAGGGTTCTTTCTGATTATCTGCACCTTTCTGAAAAGTATTTGCAAGGCAGTACACTATGTTGCTAAAGTAGGCAACCCATCATATCTGCAAATGCATTTATGTGGCAACCCAGGGATGCATATGCTTGCAGCAGGTGAGCACAGATTTCAAATTTAAATTCTATGATCATTTTTCTGATTGTTATATATTTTCCTTAGAGAGCAGAGTTTGCTGGCTGATGAAAAGGAAAGGATTGCATTTATTCAGAAATGCTGCATTTTGTCCAAGAATAAAGGATGCAAAAATTCACATTTCATGAAGTTGTATTTCTTAAATGATTGAATTTGTGGATTTGTCTGATTTTTTTTTAAGCAAAAAGAGATTGCTGTATATATAGGGAGAGCAACAACCACCCCAAAAATTAAGTAAAGATTTCTTGAAAAAGGTGTTTTATTATAGATGTTTCTTGCCTTTTAAATTTTATTGCTTTGTTGCTCTTTCATAGTATTGTTAATGTACTGCATTTTCACAGTTGCTGTCGCTTTTCACATATTAACGTGGTGAAAAATTAATCGTCATCAAGTCGACAGTTTTTTAGAAGGAGGTGTGCCTAATCAGAAAGTACCTTTTTTCCTCCTTGTAAGATATGTAATGTATCTAGTTTAATAAACTTTATCGTTTTAGGACTGATGAGCTTTTACAAGCTGTGTGCAGAAATGTAGAAAAGAGTTTCTTTTATGGTTGCATGTGGAAATGCATACTTTCTAATCCTTCTATAAGGCTGCCAGCTATAACATTTATTATTAGCCATTATAACAGAAAATTATCTATGGAAGATCAACTTTTCATCATTGGAACTGATATTGATACAATGGTATGATATTAAAATTTTCTTGAAATATTCCTTTATCGTTAGTGTTTAAACTAGATTAAATCTGAAATATTTAATTTTGAATTTTAAAATAAATAATTTAGTTCTTTTATGTGAAATGTTATACATCTGAGATTGACTTTTTTGTATCGTTTGCATATAGTAATTCACATAACCATGATGTTTTCTTCTGGATATTTTAATTTAATATTATCTGCTTTTTATTACCTGGAAAATTTCAGCAATATATTTTGATTTGTATGTTTGCTGAATTTTTGCAAAATAATGTTTTTTAATAAGGTATATGCTTCTGTTTGTCAGAGTTCACTTAGCTTCCTTTTATTGAAATTAATGCCAAACTGAGCTTGTTTTGCTATTTATTAAATTTTGAAATTCATATTATTTCTTACATCATTGTTTTTACTATGAATGTGTTTTGGAAACGTATCTGCTTGATTTTCATTGTGAATTTTCTTCATTCTGTAAGGATTGGGGATAAGTTTTGCTTCGTATTAAATAAAAAATAATGGGCAAAGATATTTTAATTAAATTAAATTAAAAAAAAAAAAAAAGATGTTTACCTATATCAGTGATTTTCAAAGCTGCATTTCCTACAGAATTTCTATCGCATTCAATACACTTCCATCTATGCTTCTTTAAAATTTTTGAATTCCATCCTTAAAAAATAGCTGTTTCAGTTTTTAAATAAATCTCTTCAGTGTATTCTTTATCTCTTTACCAAAGCTGAAATACTGGTTCTTTAAGTGTTCATTTAGTTTTGGGAACAGATGAAAATTACTTGGAGCATAATTTTAGCTGTATGGTAGATGTAGCACCATTGAAACTTGTAGCTATTGAATTGCATCTCTTCCTGCTGCATCTGTGTGAATGTTATAGTTCCATTGAAATGATACATTCCCCCCCCCCCCCCAGTTTGTCTGATTCTTCTTTTTTTATGCAATAAGAATTTCTGTGTAATTTTTGAGAGCTTATTGTTCCTTTTGTATCAAGAAACATCAGAAAAACAAGATATTCAGAATTCCAAAAAGTAGCCAACATGAACGTTGCTGTTAAATTTTGCCTTTTTTTTTCCTCAAATGAGATGTATCTGTGACTGCAGTATTTCATGGATTGTTTTTTCATCTTGGTGTCATAATGATGGACCCAGGTTTCATGGCTTGTTATAATCCTCATTAAGACCTCTTTGTTTTTGAGGTATTCTACAAATTCCTGAGAAACTTTCAACAACTTTCATCACATTAGGCAGCTTGCATGGTACCCATTTGGCACCAGCTTAATGGAATCCATGAGCAGCAATAATAAGTTACTTTATTTCTAAGAAATTCCTAACAATTTTTTTTAATGCGTCCATTTACATGAATTAGTTCTTCAATGCAGTCTTCATAATGCTGATGACTTGTCTCAGATGCTTATATTTATTGCGAAATCAAAGTCTGCTTATATATTTATCCCTAGCCGAGTCACTTTATTCGACATCCTCATCCCATAAGTGGCATAAATGGTTTACTTTCATCTGTGAATTTAAGTTGGAGGAATGTTTTCCATGGTTCAGAATTCAATAATAATATACTGTTTAAGCCAAAAATTTGTTTGATATACACAGTGTAGAAACTGTAAACATCTATGCATTCAAGGGCAAGTACAATAGCAAAGAACTTGTTTCATCCAGCTTTATCTGATGTAACTAAAACTACTAAAATAGAGGCAATACTGGTCAGTCCATCTATGTATGTAGTCATTTGTTTGAAGATTTGAACTAATTTTGAATTACTGGCATTTACTGTACATTTGTATAAGTTTAGACTTTTTATTTTGTATTTTTCTGTAGATTTCAATTTTCTGTTCCATTATTGGATAGCATGGCCTTGATTTTTTTTTTAAACAGTTGAAGGATTTGAATGCACTTCATTTCTTTGGTTAAATTCATGACAGAAAAAATCAGTATCAAAGTGTGATTAATTTTGTCAGTTCCAAATAAAATTTCCAAAATTGTTTCCATTGAGGAAATCGAGTGATAATATTGACAAAATATGTTTTGGTGTTAATTTTGTTTTTGAGTTAACACCAACTGCATCATTATAAATAACTTACTCAATAATTGGTTAACTAACTCTGAAAATATAATGTTTTCTTAGAATATTGATTTTAATTCAATGGATTAAAAAAAAGTGGTGCTACTTTATGAAAATATCAAATTAAAATGTGTAAGTATTCTAAAATTTTATTCGGAGAAGATTATTAAATTTTTGAATTAATGTTAAGAATTTAGGAATTATTTTCTAAATAAGATTATTGTTTAAAATTTTGAATTTTAAGAATTTTCTAAGTATTTTAAGAATAATGTGTATATGAAATATAAATGAAATTATTATTAAATGGGAGAATGTTAAATATTGTTAAATTAATATAGAAATACCAAAGGTTTAAGAAAATCAATAATCGTAATAAAACATATATGAGAATTTAATTAAGAATAAAATGTATTAAAGTTTGTTTTGAAATGATGGTAAATGAATGTTATAATTATCAATAATTGTATGTTAAATATAAAGTATGTGAGGGAGTGCTGGTTCAGAAACAGAGGCCTGTTTTACCTCTACCTAATTGTTCCTTTTACCCTCCTCATATAATATAAACTTTGAAGGCACCCACTTTATTTAATTTTTTATATAGGATTTTTATTTTTTTGTATAATGCAGTGCGATTCTTTTAATATAATAGAATGTTGTATTGCAGTTCTCAAAGGCCAGTTACCTTATATAAGGAACGGAGGCATTTCTAATTAACTGCCAGGTGCTCCCTTAACCACTTATGAAAGTTCATTAAAGTGGATATGCCCAAATAGCAGGATATGTATGTACTAGGAGAAAGCTGTGTGGTCTTCTAGTTTGTGTAAAATAAGAAAATTGTAAAATGTAATAATAAATGTAAAAACCATAATTTCAATAATGCTTTTACAAATGATAAAATATTGCTTATAAATGTGAAAATTAGTATGGTGTAAATTTTTAAGATTAATGATTAGTCGTAATAATTAATGAATATATGAAATTTTTATAATTGTGATATTGTGTGAAAAATATTTGGAAATCCTTCCCTGTGAGAAATTGTGATGTGAAAGTTTCAGAAAGAAAAGCTTTTTACAGATTGGACTCGAATCTTAATAGGACTCTAAAAATGTGCAATTATTTTAAAAGAATATAGTGCTTCAAATTATTATTGAATTCAAAATTTTACGACTTATAATTTTTTAATTATTCAAAAGTTAATTTTATGTTTTGCATTTTCAAAATTATCTCTAATTTTTGCTGCTCTAATGCTTTTTCTCTCAAAAAGGATTCTCTATCACTCCATCTTTTTCTCTTTGAAGGGGGCAACTGTGTCGGATAAAAAATATGAAAGCAAACTTCTAATTTTAATTGGCTATAACCTCTTTTATTTTTTATTTAATTTGGGGACTTCCTCTCTCTGTCTTAAAAATATCCCTATAAGTCTAAACTGCATCATTCAAATTAATAATGTGGTTCTACGTAACGCTTAATGCAGATACCTCTTTGCAAATCACCAAATCGTAAACCAAAACTTTTTAAACTTGAACTGAAACTTTGATGCCCTCCCTCCTTCCTGAGTTGCTGCAACAGTTTTCCCTTACACTTTCCTCCTGACAAGACACTTTGCTGTTAAGTTTTTTGTTCACTGAATATGTGCTAAGCTAACAAACTTATAGGGCACATGCTCATCTGTATGTGAAACAAGTACTACAAAAACGGAATTGCTTTCTTCAATAATAAAATTATCTTGAATCCAACCATATCTACCTTGCCATAATACCCAGTGCCAAGTTTCTTCGCTACACATCTGTTACGCCAAGTTCCAAATCAGTCATGTCATATATATAATATACACTGCTGGTCACCTAAATTGCAACACCAAGAAAGACAAGAGATATCACAACAAAATTTATTTAGTAGATAACATGTTGACCAAGTATCAAATGATTAAATTTCTGTGAAGTGTGGTTCCTTCCAGAATCAGTAGCCAGAGTAGCCGCCATTGTTGGAGATCACCACTGCCACACACCTCGGCATTGATTCAAAGAGACTTTGGATGTGTTCTTGGGATACAGCAGACCAAGCAGCTTCCACACATTGCCAAAGTTGCTCTGGTGTGGCAGCTTGTGATGTAATCTGGGTCAATGGTTCAGCAACCATTGATCACATGTTTTCTATCGGCGAAAGATCCGGCCAGGGAAGCAATTCAATCTGGTGATTGACGAAGAACCCTTGGACAATGCGTGCCATGTGTGGTTGTGCATTATCCTGTTGAAATATGGCTATGGGCAAGCACTGAAGGTAAAGAAGGACAACTGGCTCCAACACTTTGGAGATGTAGCACTGGCTGTTTAAACTACCGGCAATGCATACTAGAGGAGTGCAAGAGTGATATCCAATACCGCCCCATACCATAATACCCAGTGCAGGACCAGTGTGGCTGTGCATAACGCAGCTGTTCAGCATCCTCTCTCCACGGTGTCACCAGACTCGAATCCGACCATCGTGGTGTTGCAGATTTGCATATCTCACTCTGCTAATGCATGTTGTGACTCGTCAATAAAGACAATTTCATTCCATTCTGCCGTCCACATCCTTCTTTCATCGCATCATTGTCGACGGAGAAATCTGTGGTTTTGTGTCAAGGGTCGATGATGCAATGGATGTCTTGAGGACAGACCACTCTGCTGTAAACGGCGTCAAATGATATGTGCAGACACTGGATGATGCGTTACAGACTGAATGTTTTGTGCTATGGTTCGTGATGTGACTAAGCAAACCGTCACTGCCATTCGCACAATGTTCCTGTCATCACGTGAAGTGGTACACTGAGGTGTATGCGATCGAACACGTCGGCCTGTCGTACCCTCCTGCATCCAACAGTCACATAGCCACATTACAGTTGTTTGGTTTCGTCCAGCACGACTACTGATTGTTAGTTCAGTAGTATCGCTGTTTACTATGAGGCATAATTGACCGTTTTTTGAAAAAACCACAAGAAAAACACAATTGCCAAACTTGAAATCATCGAAAACTCCAAGCCTTAAATAGTGCCTTGAAGTAGCACCACAGGCATGCGTGATGTGCATCTGCGCTGAAATTCTAATCATTTGCATATCTCACTCCGCTAATGCATGTTGTAAATTTCATGTTATTTACATGCTTCCTTCAGGGTGTTGCATTTACAGTAGCCAGCAGTGCATATATATTTCATCATCATATTTCATCATATATATATATATATGATGAAAAGGACATAGCAGTGTTGATGGCGTAGAACATAGATCCATATTGAAGAGGAAACTTTGCAGCCGAGTAAGATTCAACTTTATTTCAGTTGATGTTTGCAGCCACAATTTTCTTGGCACTCTAATAGTGCCTATTCGAGAACATTTACATTTTTCATACTGATTCAATAGTAAGAGAGCAGAGCAAACTAGCATCTTAATAGGAGGAAAGGCAGAAGCTTAAGTGTACAGTTATCCAGTGTGGAAGCTAACCAAGCAAAAGCTTTGGTTTAGATTGCTTATTAAGAGAAAGGTTTCAGTTTTCAAAATTTTGAGTTCAAATTCTGAATTAATTGTGTCATCAATATTACACAAGCCATGTGGCAACATAGATTGATCTAGTAATGATGTGGTGTAGAAAAGACAGATATTACCCAAATTAAAGATGAGGAATTAAGAGGCTATTGCTAAATTAAATTACAAAGCAGATTGACATGTAGGAAAAGGCTTGGCAGCAGAAAAGCCTTTTAAGAAAAAACATTAAAGCATTAGGGAAACAAGGGAAATGCAATTTTGCAAAAAAAAAAAAAAAAAAAAAAAAAAAAAATCACAACATTTTGATCTAAATAATTTCTTAAAATAACAAAGTCTTGTAGATATCTTTTTAACAATACATTCGAATTGAAAATTCTGTTGAAATTTTGAAAGTCTGCAAGTTCATGTTTTCTGTGAAAATGCTGTGAAGAGTGTCCTTATTTTTTCAAGAAATAGCTGGAAAAGTTACAAATTCTTTAAAATCTTTGCTTGAATATCACAATCATAATATTTTACAGTCCTTGTCCTGAAAGTCTCTTGTAAAAATTGTTGTCAATATAAAACCAAAATTTTCTTTTACATATTCATGAAATTTGAGTTAAAATGAATTATTTAACACTTATAAAACAATCCACATTTTGTTAATTGTAAAGCAATGTAAAATGTAATTTAAAAATTAATAACAGAACACTGTAGAGACATTAGGTATTTTGGAAGCAGGAGACTTGAAAAATGAGCAATGCCATTGGCGGGAATTGAACCACGGACCTCTAGAATACGTGTTCAGCCTGCAGACCACCACACCACAAAGGCATGCCAAGAAGGCAGGAGAAATACCTTATAACACTAACAAAATACATTATAGTTAATAATAGAATAGAACAATTTTTGATTTAAATGGGTAGATCTGCACACAGTGAATCAGCATTACAGCTTCTTGATGGCTATGGGATGCTTAAATACAACAGAACATAAAAACCTCCATTCGTCAAAAAAGGTAACTGGCTTTTAGTATTGTATAATTATCAAAGATTGCATTTATAACATATGGCCATAAAAAGTTTCATATTAGTTAATTAAAAAATATACAAAATTTAAAATTTTTTAAAACATACAATTTATATACTTAAGTTAGGTCTTTTAAATTTTGTAAATAAAATTTTACTCTGTCCAACAATAATAATATGGACCATATAATATTATGAATATAAAATAAGAAAATAAATAAATTTCATAATTATATCTGTTTAGGAAAGGCTTTTAACCCATTTCAACTATAAAAATTTTAAATATCTCTATTAATTACATTACAAAATCATAAGAAATTTCAAAATATTACAATTTAATTAATTTTTTATTTGAAACATCATTTGAAATAATATTACTAAAATTATGCTTTCTTTTATCATCGACATTTGTAATTTACTTACTTTGTGAAACCTGAAGACTCCAAAGCTTTCTCTTAACACAAACATTTCCATCTTATGGGTAAATCCACATTAATGAATTAGTGTATACTCACCAATGATTAAGGTTGCACAGGCAGTTACTTATAAACTTACTCTGTTCCATGTTCAAAGGCAACTGGCCAATTTGAATGGTGCTATAACATTCTGTTTGTATTAAAAAATTAAACTTCCACTTTATTATAAAAATAATAATTCCATAAGAAAAAATTATTAGGCAGGAGCTTCAGTTTATATTCATTTCAATCGTACAATAATCAGATAACTCTTAGAATTCAAATTTTTAAACAATAATGTCATTGTTAAAATAATTCAAAATATTTATGCAAAGTTGTTTAAACAGTAATAAAAAATAGATCAATCAAGTACCCTCCTTAAATAAAATCTTAAACTACTTTAATTTGTTAAACAAAATTTGCAAAATTCAGATTTCTAATACTATATAATTTTTAATCTTTTAGTAATGCTATGCAGTTAATCCAACAGAAGAAACAGCATTATGTATTCAAATCTCAAAATAATAATAATTATTATTAGCAGTTTGCTATTTCATAAAACATTTTAACTACATTAATGAATGACCAAATTATCTATTTTATGACCAAGAAAAATATTTAGTGTAAACTATGATAACAATAATAAAAAGCATTAAAAATGCATTATGAAATAGCATTAAAAATGCATTATGAAATAAAAATACATGCATTCAAAACCATTTAAAAAATATTGACTTTTTGTGCTTTCATATGTTGAACAATAATTTTATATTTTTTCAAAGTAGCGCGTCAAATTGCAGAAATTTTAAGCAAAATTTAGATATGAAATACAGAGTCTGAAGCATTTAATAATTTTGTTTCATTGGAACATGAACCTTAAGTTCACATAAAGATAATAACTTTGTATTTTCAAATGACGAAATGTTATTAGGAAAAGCAGAACTGCAAAAAGTAATTTTCTGTTGCACAGAATTGAAGCACGTTAAACTCAGATTGACGTCCTTGAACCCTCTGTAATATGCAACCTTTTAAATGCTAAATAACTAATGATTCAAAACACACTTTTTTTTCCGTATAAGTATTGTAGATGTGGTCGGAATAAATTCTACACTTCGTTTTCACTAGACGTTAGAACTTTTGGACTTGCAGATAAGCAAGAAGATTTATTTACCTTTGGAGATAGTTTATTGAAATCCAATTAGGGAATAAATTTTCCATTGAGGTTTGTAGCATGAAAACAAGCTTTATTTAATTAACACACTTTATAATTCTATAGATGAATTTTCCACTTGTAATTACAACATCCTGTTAATACTATTTGTGATGAAAAAAACAAAGTAATGTTGATGGCATAGAACCTAGAATGTTGAATCCATAATGAACAGCAAACTTAGCAGCCAAGGAAAATTAAATATACATTTTTATTTCAGTTGACATTTGTGGCCACAATTCACTTGGCACTCTAATCATACCTATTTCTGAAATATTTACATTTTTGAAAATATTGTGATAGGAAGAAAGCAGGATGGTAGCATCCTAGCGGCAACAGAGGTAGAAGCAAAAGTGTGCAGTTAAATCTAGTATAGAGGCTCACCAAGAAAATTTTTTGTTTAAATTGCATCTTAAGAGAAAGGTTTCAATTATTGAAATTTTGAGTTCAAGTTCCGAATGATATACATCACCTGCATTACACATGCCATGTGACATAGATTGATCTAGAAATGAGACAGTCTATAAAGGTAATTACTATTTTTAGAATACAGACTGCAAATAAATAAAATAAAGTTAAAAAATGTGGAATTAAGAGGCTATTGCTAAATTAAATTATAAAGCTGATGTACATATTTTTTTATCTTGCGTCTCTCTCTATATGTACACTAAATACATATATATGTATATTATACAGGGTAATCCTAAACTGTTTTTACAAATTAAGAGGAGTGATAGTACCCATCCAGATGAGCAATAATTACCATAGAACATAGGGTCACATTCCACTCTGAGGGGTAGAAAAGATGAAAGTAGAAACGCATCGAGGAAGAACAAGGACACCCTCCAAAGACTATTAAGAATTAACAGTATGCAAATTTGTACTGAGAAGCAGCATTTTGCTCTTAGTTGTTACCGGAGAAAGCCAATTGGAAGAAACAGTGTCCTTGAAAACGGCACATCATCATCACTTCAAGTATAACCTCGACAATATCGTCGGAAACTTTTTGTGAATGCTCTGGCACAGTACACGTACGAGAAATTGGCAGATATTTACTTCACATACAATGAAGCAAAAGGGAATGGATGCAAAGCTCGAAGATACAAACAGTGGTTTCCAACTAGTTGGATTCCAAGTCATCCAACATTTTCCATTGTTGCTCGAAGGCTGACAGAAACAGGTTTTTTTTTTGCCATCTCAAAAAGCAATGTAGGACATTTACAAAATACATAAATGGCGGAAATGGAAGAGCGAGTTTTGTCTAGCTTTGAAGCAGCGAGTGGTGGCATCCGAAATGGGTATTTCTTAGCCAGTTGGTGTGGCATATTTTACATGAATGCATGCACCCCTACCATGTGCAAAAAGTCAATCTTTGAACACAGATGATTATCCCTGCCGGGCAGACTTTGTGTAGTGGAGGCTTGGAATGAGGATTAAAGATCCACGATTTCCTACATTAATATTATTTAGTGAAGAGACAACATTCAGCAGAGAAGGCATTTTCAATGTGCACAATCAATATGTTTGGTCTGATAGCAGTCTCCACTTTACTACCTCTCATAAACACTTCATTTTAGCATTTTAAATGCCAGTTTATGTGCAGTGCACTGAAGTCCTTCATATATATTCTACAAACATACTTTAAAATTCTTTAAATATTCCAATGACAAGAGGCACATATAATAAAAACATATCAAGAGCTGCAAATGTCGCAAAAGAAAGGGAATAATATATTTAAGTAAAATTTGGTTTAAAAAATTTTGGGAATGAAATAAGCAGATTGAAAACAGCAAGGTATATAATGGAACATAATTAACTTAATTTCAGAAATTTTGAGATTGAATACAACAAAGTATATAATAAAGCTAATGGGCTGAACCCTGGAATAAATTGTTATTGTCTTGAATCAGTTCATTCTCTAGGGAATAGCAGAATTCAACACTACTAATTCTGTTCCATTGTAGGAAATCCAATGTAACATTTCTGAAAATTCTGAAATTCTGAAAAGTTAATTAGTAAATCTTTAGATACTAGAAGACTAGACATCTCATAACTTCACTGCTGATTTTATTTGGATGTCAGTAATAAAACGTTGTAGAATGTACAACATGGATGTAAACAACAGAATTTTTAAATTGTAATCAATAAAATCAGCTTATATGTATACACACACATATGTAGGCTGTTATGGTTGGTACAGTAGTTGTGGTTAGCAAAGCTGCTGCTATATCATTGTGCTTGGGCTTACAAACAGCAGAAGTTAGTATCAGAATATTTTAAGAAATTGCTGTCTATATCTGCCTGATATCTAGTATTTGTTGGTAATATGGCAAATTCAGCATTCAGCTGACGTACTGTGTACATTGGGTTTTCTTCCACTTTCTCCTTTAATTGTATTGTTTCATGCAAAATTAGACAACCAGTTTCTGTCTTATGTTCTGTGTCAACATCACTACTATGAAATTTTAAAAGCAGTGTATGTATAGTTCTGTCATTCATCATGTTGCCAATCGATTCTTCATTGATCTTGATAACAGTTTCTGAAATAATACTAATTCATGTAAAATCAGTAATTTCACATGTCTGGCTGAAATCCTTTTTTTTAACATACGGTTGAACCCATTGATTTTAAAAGAACATTTTATAGTTCCTAATATGATGTATCAGGCTTAGCAAGTTAACCTGCTGGAATCTGCAATAACTGCAAGTAATAATAGTTTCTAAAATATTAACATAAATTTTCAATGAATAAAGGATTCTTATGACTGACTTTTGAAGCAGACATACTTCCTTCTACTTTTATTAAATGAAAGGAAGTAAGTGAAAGTTTTGCTTTATCTGCATTCTGGTGACACAAATCCATTCATTTGTGGGATATAATGATTTTATTGAACCATTTTTACTCTTTCATCTTATTTAGAGTATTGCCTGAAGAAGTATGCTTGTTTAGTATGTTGTCACATTGCTTCTCCAGAGAAAAGCTGTGTAGTGTTTTAGTAAGTAAATAGTTTTTACTTAGCAAGATTCTTCATTTGTTACACTGAAAGAGGAGTTTCAGGACATGTGGGAAATATTGTATCTATATCAATGGTGATTCTCTTTTAAGAACAAGACTAGTTTTGTAATATTCTAATTTCTATTTGATCTATCACTGAATGTATAAATAAAATATAAATTATGGATTTCTTTCATCGTATAAAGAACCACCATTTTTATTTATTGAAGTTAAATGATTTTCAGTTCCTTCTTTTACAGGTTCAAGGATTATGTGCATCATTGCAAGACAGTAGTGTTTTAGTGCAGCGATGTGCCTTAGATTTGTTATTATTAGGATTTCAAATACACTACAATCAGCTTGTTGCTTCTGACATGATACAGGTTGTGACCTCTGCTTTAACTGTAGTTTTGAGGCGAGATATGTCTCTTAACAGGTAATTTAATTTTTTTTAAATCTTTGCTTTATTATACTCCCTTTCTAGTGGCTTATTATTATACTGTATAATAATAAGTAAAGCTTATTATTATACAGTCTTTTTTCTGTCCACAGATGAAAGGAGTTTGCTGTATGATTTGATTCATTTTGCACTTAAAACAGTTAGAGTTTCCTTATTTTTTCATAAAGAGCCTGTGTTATTTAAAATAGTTCTGCTTTTTTAAAATTTTATTTTAGCCATTATTTTGAGATAGAAATAAAATAAAATAATATAAATTAAATTAACTAGCTATGAAATTTTGTTGTGTAGCTTAGGTGTTGATAATAGAATTGTTATTATAATGTTAGAAAGGTATATTGGTAATTATTAATTCATATTCTATCTTATATTTTAAATTTGATAATGTCTTTTCATGTGAACTGCATAATGAAAGAAACTGTTGTATTATTTTTTCCCCATAGACGTTTGTTTTCTTGGTTAATGGGAGGAGAATCTCATGTCAGTGAGGATATGAGTAAATCAGGGCAAGAAAAGACGCTAGAAAAATTTGATGGAGATTCTTATTTCAAACATTTTTCTAAAGACTATCTCTTGAAAGCTCTTCAAGTTTGTTTTGATGTATGCATTCTTATACTTTAATATTTCTCAAATGTTCATTAAAATCTTTTGACTTTCATGTATGTAGAATATTTTGTGTTCATTGTACATTTACAGTACTTATCTTTCCAAATATGTCTTTTGAGTTTTGAATCAATGTATAATTAATTATGGTAATCATGCTCCTCTGTGGTGCTTGCTATACCAGGGTGCCTGAGCCTAGGCTCTACCCCTTGTAGAATAAATTTAAAAGTTCTAAAGGTGACAAAAAGAACCAGGTAATGATCTTGAATGAGGTAAAAATAACTAAATAATAACATGTGAAACACCTATCTTCGAAGATAAATATGAAATGGAAAAGCTGATGAAGACACTCATTTATGATAATCAACTAAAAATAACTGCAGGTCAGTGAAACCGATGAGCTGGTGAGCAATAAGAAAATACTGGTGGCAATTAAATAATTCATGAAGGTAAAGTAAACAATTTTCATCTTCTGCAATTCTCATTAAATACATTACAACTTTGAAACCTGCGGAGAGTTTATCGGGTACAGTCCTGGCTTGGCGGATTTTATCAATAAGCATAATAATGTTGTTCAGGAATTCTTGCACTTTATTATCAAATAACCAGTTAGTTACTGCGCGTGCTTCCTTCGGGATTTGAAGTCTTGGACCTTTGACCTTTTCACTGTACTTGGGTTTGGCAGTAGTGTTTACTTCCTCGCTAGCTTTGTTTTCATCAGAGTTTTTTCAGATTAGGGAATTCTTCCTTCATCCAGCTTTGTGTGGGGAGGGGTTGATTCTTAACTTTTCTTTCAAACTTCTCTTATGGTAATCATAACTGTTATTTAATTGAAAGTATGAGAGAATTTGCAATATCTGAAAAACTTATAAATTTGGTCACCATTACTCTTACTGAAACAAAACTTAGAGTTAAAATCCAGAATAATCTTTCTGAGCCTATTGTTGTTTCAAATGGGCCCAGACAGGGTGCCCTGTCTCAGATGATGCACTGGCCTGCTTGCTTTTTAACCTTGCCCTCCAAAAGATCATAAAAGACTCCAACATTAATACTCGGGGAACTATCCTTAAGAAATCTGTTCAGATTTTTTCGTTTGCTGACGATATTGACATAGTCGCACGAACTCCCGAGTCACTTAGAGAGGCTTTTACATCTCTAGAGGCTGCAGCCAGCAAAATGCATCTAGCAATCAACCAAAATAAAACTAAATACATGCCATGTGGTAATAACAGCAATCCCTATTTTGAAATTGGGAATTACAAATTTGAAACTGTTAGCAAATTTAAATATTTAAGATCAGAAGTTAATACTCTCAATGATTTAATGCCCGAGATCCGTAGTAGAGTCACAGATGCCAAGCAATGTTTTTTTGGTGTCAAAAAATACTTGAAGTCTAACTTCATTAACAGAAAAACAAAGATTTTTATTTATAAAAGCTTAATCAGACCCATTCGTACATACTCTGCTGAGACCTGGACAATGGCAGAAGAAGCTAAAAGTATTATTTCTGTCTTTGAAAAAAAAATTTTTGAGAATTGTTTTTGGTGGCATAAAATGTAACAATATCTGGAGAAGAAGAACTAACTCTGAACTCTATAAATCCTTTAACTCTTTTGCATTTAAGTCGCCCCAAATGCCCAAGCATTCAGACATCGGCTGGACGCCCGAAACGCCTGAATAATTTCCTACCCAGTGCTTTCCCCCATCACGTTACTGCATTACTCATTGCTTTCAGGTGTTGTTAAATCACATGTCAATCATTCTTTTGAAGCTACTAAAAGTAGCTTCCTTGTTTCCTTTGTTCCTTCCTTTCCTTTGTTTACTGTCAGTGTTTAGCTTTTGATGCCCGAAGTTGCAATCCCGTCCCAAGGGGGAAACTTCACACAGTGTCAAAGCGTCGAAGAAAGAAGTTCTCGCTTTACTTAAGTAAGGCTATTGTTAACGCTGTAGTATTCAACTTGTCATGGGGGAAAGAAAAGCATTCCAGGAGAAATTCTTAGATACGGCATTTTCGATGTTTGGGGAATTGAGATTTTGCCCTCTCTCGATGCGAAAGAGTTAAAGAAATAGATATAGTAAAATATATAAGGATTCAGAGAATTAAATGGGCAGGACACCTGTGCAGAATGGATGAAAATCGAGTAACTAAAAAAAGGCCAGACCATTCGGCACCCAAAAAAGAGGAAGTCCTAAACTTAGGTGGCTCGACTGTTTGGAAACAGACTTACGAATTTTAAAAATAACCAATTGGATGTCAATGGCTGGGGATAGAAGAGCTTGGAATTCGATTCTGAGGAAGGCAAGGGCCCATCCTGGGCTGTCTGGCCATTAAAGAAGAAGAATAATAAATATGTTCTGAAGCCAGGGTTTTCACAGTATATGCCAAAAATATATGTAGCAGATTTGTCGTAATATGGTGTTAATTTCAGAAAGATTATTTTGCATTCACAAAATGTATGTGCAATTAAAATATAGTAGAAACTGAAATGCCATGCATTTAAATACTAGAAACATTGGGATAGATAATCCCATTCAGGAGATAAAGCAATATTACCTTTTTTTCTGAATATTTTAATTTTCAGGCAATGTATGTATGGAGTAAGGCATCCATGGAAGCTTAAAGAGCTTATTCTGCAGTGCAAATAATCATTAGTTAAGTGATTTGAAAATTTGTAATGTTACAGGTGTTTCTGAGATGTATGGCAAGATTTTCGAGGTATTGACAAACGTATAGATATACATATTTGAAAATTTCAAGAATATAACTTGAATCAAAGGGTTTCAGTCTAACATTAAACTGTTGACAGATGTAGGACTATTAAAAGGATCTGGGCTATGGTGACAAGCGTTGTCTGCTAAGAATCATATGAAGTGACAAATAGGCAGCATTGTCTCAAATTACACTGTAATTAAATACGAGAGCTATTCTGACACTGGTATGAAAATTGCATTATATTCCTTGCATGATGCGGGCTTTAATAGATGATACTGAACTTGAATACAAGAGTATATATTGTGTTTCTGCTGCTGTACTATCGTAAGTGGATGTAATGTATTATACTGTTATCTCAGTGGTGTGTGTTTGATATAAGGTAATAATTTTATTGTCTTTTAGTAATGCAATTCCTAATAATAGGAATATATTTGAATATTTTATTAGTTGTATTACATAATATGAAAATTCAACATTCTAAAACAAAGGTATACAGTCAAAAGTCTTTAATCCGGACTCGTAGGGATTTCGGCGATTCCGGATTATCGATTTTTCCGGATTATAGATCATCAGTTTAAATCTGGTAAGATAGCATGCAGAAATTATAAAATTAAAAATATGAAACCGTAATTTATAAAATAATGAGCAATTATGATCTAAAGGGTATCAACATTTACAAAAAAAGAAGCTTAATATTTATTTGTTTACTTTATTAAACATTTCTTTCAACGCGCACTTGCGTAAAGCATACATTACACATAGCCGAAATTAGAAAATTGCAACCAGAAAACTATTTGATTTGTATTCGTGATATTTATAATGGCGAGGAATTTGATTTAAATCATATCAAAGACGGAGTACATCGAGATGAAATACTACATTTAGTAAGGAATTATAAGCCGAATGAAATAAAAACATCTGCCCTGAAGATAACGATAGTGCTGAAGATCAACTTCCAGTTTATTGCGCGCCGCGACGTCCCCCCCCCCGCGCAGAGCAGCGTGAAATTGATAAACAGATTTCAAAACGGTTAGATAAACAAAGGATATGCCTTTATCCATTTTTTGTAGCATTTCCACTTTTTGTTTGATGGACATTGAAACATTCTTTCGTTTTGTAGATCATTTGGAAGCTCCAGCATCGGAAATTTTATTTGACATAATAGAAAGTTCAAGCTTACTTTTATAAAATTGCTCTTACAGTCTGCAAAAAATAATAAGCCGGATCCAATTCGAAGAATAAGGAACAACGCAATCATCAACATTAACTGAAATAGATAATTAGATAATTTTAGCTTATACCGTCCGTTATACATTAAACGCGTGCGCGAAAACGTATTCTGCGCTTGCGCACACGCATATGCGCAGTCGTAAAGGTCTTGCACACACGTGTAAACGCCTATGCGTATGCGTCAACACGGCGCATGCGCAGAAAGATTTTAGCTTTGAGGTCCGGATTATAGATCATTCCGGATTATGGGTGTCCGAATTAACGACTTTTGACTGTATATGCAAGTGTTCCCACAAGGTGACATATATTTTTCCTTTAATTAATTAATTATTTTTTCTGAAATCTGTTTCACAATCTTTGTTGAAATATTTAATAATATCTTATGCTGTGAATGCAAGTCACTGCATCTGATTCTGCAACAATTCTATGTATATGTAGTATTATAGGTAACCTTCACGTATTTAATATTTGGATTACTGCTAGCTTGATCTCCCTTTTGACTTCATATATTTTGTAAAAATGTGTATGTAATGAAATAAACAGTGCAATACATTATTGTAATTTTTGTTTGTAAAGAAATGTTTTATGAGAATTAAATTTTACATCTTAACTTAATTTCTGAAATTTATAGAAAGTTTCGTCAGTAAAAGTTGATTATCATTATTTATGTCAAATTATAATTTTCATATTCGATAATTTAGAAACTTGAGCAATCTCAAAACTAGGAATAGTCAAAACTTATTTAATTCGTGTATGTATTGATGCCAAAAATTATGACTTAAACTGCGTTTAACCAAAGAGGATTGTGTAAAATTTAATTTTATTAATACAAAATTTTGAATTTTGGCATTTCTGTAAATGGTTCAAAATTAATGGTATCCTAATGTAAAAGGTATTTTTTAGAAATCCGCATTCAAAAGTTTAACTTGTCCCTATATCAGAATGTAGGAAGTCTCCCAAAATTTTAATTAATGATATGTCTGGTAATTTTGACTCTGTGCTATTTTTTTTCCCATTTTGACTTGGCTGTTTTGATAGATTTTGTAAAAAACAGTAATATTTTTCTTGTATGGGGCCTGTATAAAAATGTTATATATGGCTTTCCAAAATTTAGATTTTATACCTTGTGTAATCTAGGCTACATGAGGATTAAAACATCTTTGTTAATCTTTGCTAATTCACTTTAAAAAAACATTTTTCTTTTTGCTACTTTCACATGTAATGTTTTTTTTTTTTTTTTTTTTTAATTTTTCGTGTAATTTAATAGGTATCTCATGCCCCAAATTATGTATGCTGAAGGTCTACAGTGGAAAACTGTTCTTAATTTTATGTCAGATTTTAGTTGATTTCAGGAGTTAGACCATTTCTAAAGCATAAGTTGATCCATTGTTAAAAAGCGAAGAATGTTTTAGTTATTGGCAAATCATTATTTGAACAAACCCTTTAAAGAAATAAAACTACTTAAGATTCTTCCATAAAATGCAAAGTTATTAAAGATACTAAGACCATTCTGATATTTTCATAACAAATTAAATTGTACAGATCTCAGTATAATTTACAAGACCAAATTCCTATATATCTGAAAGTTTTAGATATGCAACATCTTTTTTAAGAGACTTCTTCAGCAGTCTATTCTTAATAAATCAGGCCATTCATAATAATTGTTGGATTTTTCTAATAACGGTGAATATTTTGTTGCACAAAGCCAAAAAAAATTCCATCCATTTGGGTCATATTTGCCTCGTATTCATCACACATGCTATTTCTATTAACACTATGGAAAATTTTCTATAATACCAAGAATATTTTGCATTACTTGTGCTAGGCGTGTATGATAAATATTTATAAGTTTTCTAAAAGTAAGTCTTCTTTCACAACATCTTTTCACTTCCTTGATAAGAACAACTGTACACATTAATATATTCACAAGGAAGCTCATCCATTTTGAATGTTAAATTAGTTTGAAAGGATTTTGGTTATTTCTGTGTATTAAAAATGAAGGATATCAGTTAAAATTAGCAGCTTTATCACCTTAAATGAGTTAAAGAATATTGTCAATGAAAACACTCTGACAAAAATTTTTATGTTACTTTGCTTCTGATAATTTTAACCTTTTACCAAAAATGCATCCTACTGACTATTGGCAGAATGGCTAGGGTTGGGTAATACAAGTAGTTACACACCAGTAGTTACATGGGCTCAAAACATAAAGTTTTAACAACTTTCTTCATGTGTAGCATGAATGTGAGCCAGTTGCCCTTAGAAAGTCATTCATGAAGTCATATATTCCTATAGAGCAAAGTGTGCTTGGTTTATTCTGAAAGTATAACAAATGTGCTGCATTGACATTTTTTAAAACTTAAATATATGCCTTAAGTCAGGATTTACATATGTTTGTTACTTTTATTTTTAATGTCAGTAATTGCTTATAAATTTTATATCCTGATAAAAGCAAAACTGTTGTCATTTTACTTGTGAGAAATGTTTGTTGTAATCCTCATGTACAAGGAATATAATAAAAAAATAAGTACAGCTGTGCTTTAAATGATTCTTTTCTGTAGGAAATGAAGTTTCCACATGATGTCAATTTATTATGAAATGATTTCATGGTGAATCATCAAAATTCTGTTATAAATATTTACCCCCTTCAAAATGAAAACTTCATTGCTTATATCGACACTTTTATGGTGAACTGTAATTAATATTACATAAATATCATAATAAGGCCATTATTCTTTTAATCTTGAAAAAGCAACTGCAAACAATTTTCATCTTTTGGGTTTCCCACTGTTGCACAGTCAGATCATGGCTCTTCAATATATAGATGAGGATTTTAACCTAGATGTTGATATTTTCTAAATTCATAATGAAAAATCATCCTGCTGTGTGTTATGTGTGGTAATTATTCTGCATGAAATATTTTGAAAAGCTCCAACTTACAGTTATGAGCCTTGAATTTCATGTACCTTCTCATTAAAGTAGTACTGTGAGAGGCACATTTTGCCATTACAAATAATGCTGATTTTGTATGCTGTTGCTAAAGTGTTCTTTGAATTATGAATTTGTTGTATAACTAATTGTTTTGGGTAATGATATGTTTAGAGAAGTAATTTTTTATTACAAGTTCGCATGTACATTATGTTTATGTTTACCTTTTGTTACGTAACACTTTTTAATACCTGTCTTTAATGGGATATGGTCTTTTCATACATTTTGGAGTAAGGAGAATGGTTTCTTTACTTTAAAATGGATTTACTTAATTTCTTGATGATAATTGGCTTTGAATAGCCCAACTAATATTTGGATTATTATGCTGTAAGTTAAAATTGCTATTATGATAATGGCATAATTTCAGTAACAGTAATTGCAAACATTAGTTGGATTTTTAAAAATCTTTTAATTCTTAAAAATATTCCGTATAAACTTTTCAAAGTGTTAGATTACAAGCTGAGGTTTCCAGTTAAGCTTTTTTATTAGTCTTCCATAAACTGTAGACAACTGAAACAGTTGGTATTAGATCAGGCTGCAGCATGACCATAATACATTCAGAGCATTATATAAAATTTTCTTATCAGGGCCTTTAGTATAAGTTATAGTGGAATGAATATATCAAGCAAGTATTTTGCAGTTCTGGTAGTATTTTAAAGTAGTTAAAATGCATTTGTGTTACATTGGGCTTTCCATTTTGTGTTGTACAGATAACATGAAGGTCTGGATCAGATTTACCAAGTTGGAGTAAGACAAGTTATGCACTTTGTTTGAAAAATGTTCATCTATAAAAATTTAACCTACAGTCATGGAATTTGATGCATTTTTGTTTTTTGAGAATAGATTTAATTGATTAAAATTTTAGAGAGAATAGTTTTTTTAATTAAAAATAGTAGCAATAACAAGATCAAGTTTTTTAATGTGATAAATCTTTTTCTGGAAGCTATATAAGCTAATATTTGATGTAGGTTTTGAGCTCCGTTCTTTATATCCTGCTACAGAAGATTCCACAACAAATTTTACAACTGAAATCTAAAATTGCCATTGTAACATGCCCTAGACATGTTTTGCTGGTGATAGACCTTGGGGATCTAGATAACAATAAAGAATATTAAATCCATGTTGAGAAACTCATGCAGTATGTGACTGAGCATTGCTGTCTTCGTAAATGGTACTTAGGTGATTTGATACCATAGCTAATGCAATCAGCTACAGAATGTTGCAAATATCTATGTGAGCTGTTGGATGGCCTTACACTAAAATTCAAGATGATAGGATTCCTGGGTTGATTGCTTCTTAAATTGTTACACCAGAAGTGATGCCCATGGCTGATTGAACAGATGTGGATCCGGAAGGTTGACACCTCCTCCTTCACATGTACGTGTAGCAGTCCTCAGCACTAAGAAGGAAGGGGAATTTGTTACTAAAGACAAGATGCTTCAAAACCTATCCTGGATCACTGAGCTAACACCATTTTAGCTGGCTCAGTTGGGAAATTGATGGAAGATAGTAACTCACCCTAGCATTGACCAGTCATCTCCAGCTGGTATACCGTGACATTGCAGGGTACATGAAAGATTGTAAATGATATCAGATGGATGATAAAGATGTCAGTGGTACAATTGTATCTATTCTCCTATTTGCACGATTATCTCAAGCATTTGTGTATGTGAAACTTCCTAAGCCTTTATGTTAAAATATATGCAATGTCTGATTCATTTTCCAATGCCAAGCGACTGCCATAACATTCTGACTAGATGAGATGAGATGGAAGCTGATATGTATATTGGGCCACCCAGCTTCTCTTAGGCTTGTGATGCATAAATCAGGCCATATTGCTGTTGTGTGTGTTTCAAAGGCATCTTTGTGCACAATCAACCAAAGCAGAACAATGAAGTATCAGAACAGAAAACAGGCTCTTCATGTGCACTTTTAAATGGGCCATTTATTATCATTTGTGCTGAAATTCTGATCATTTCTATGTGGCACTGACATTCTTTAAGTGACATTTGTATGCTGAATGTTGCTGTAGTTCAGTTTTATTACAGATGCATTTCCCCCAACAGTGTGCATAACAGTTTGAGAAACAATTATGTGAGATTTTTGAAATCCTTAAATTCCATGCAGATCTTTCAAACTTCCTCAAACACTCTTTACATCTTTACATGTACATTTCTTCATCAGCCTTTTATGTATAACACGATTTTTAAAGAAAATAATACCATTCTGTGCTGCATTATTCCTGAATTGTAACGGGCTTGCTAAAGACCTCTTAAGATGAGTTGTGATACTCAGATGGCCTCCATCAAATATAATTTTTGAGATAAGAATTCAAGAACACAAATTTTTTCTAGTAATTAGGGATGAAGCAGGATAGGCATTTTTATAATTTTGATTGTCTTTACTGTTCTTTAATATTCAATACTTCATTGAATTAGTAAAGCGTCTTGTTAGTATTCTTACAGCAAAAGGCAGAATAGCCTGTCATTAGGCTGGTGCACATGGGGTGTTTGAAAAAAGATGACTACTGGCTTGATTTCCTTAAATAATAACACATACTTTCAGTTATGGAGTTTCTCAAAATAAGGATGATACCTGTAGATAAAAAGTCCAGTTGTTAAAATATTCACCATGCATTAATAAGTATTCATTAATTTAAAAATATTCCCTACCTTTATCTGCAAATTTGTGGATATTTCATGTAAGAATGAATTTACTGATACTTGTTGCAAAACTGTTTTGACCAGATTTCTTTTAGATTTAGGGAAGCATTACAAAGCAATAGTTGATTGTTTTAGGAATTCAATGGTTCTGTATTGCGTTAAGCTGCACATGTTACTAACTTATATCTATCCCTATAGAACTATTAATTACTAATATCTCCATGAATTTTTCTTGTAAATTTTTGGAGCATTTAATTTAATACTAAATGCCTTTTCTGTATAATAACACCATTTTTAAAGTTTACTGCAGCATAACAGACATTTAATACATAAAGCTTTACTGAAGCATAACAGACATTTCATTTATGAACTTCTTGCTTTGTAAGGATCATAAGAAAAGTTAGACTTTTATTTATAGAACCGTTCTATGCCCAATATGAAAAATGTTTTTGAAACATTTTGTGCTTTATTTTGAAGAATTCTGCAACCTGTAATACCTGTTGAGAATCAACATTTAAGGAAATGAAACATAGCTGCTATCAAAATAACGCTGCCGATTTCTTCTATAATAGTTTCCTTTCATCATAAAGCACTATTTCTATAGAGATATAAGAATTTATAAGAAATCTGATTTACATATATAGAAATATATATAAATCAGAGGTTTCTTACCTTTGGATTTGGTGACAGGGAGTTAAAAGGTTATATCAGGTAAAATGAAGCCACCTTTTATTCGCTTGATAGAAAAATTAAAGTATTATGTGTAAAGCATTCAAAAAGTATAAATAAATTAACACTTAAAGTTAAATAAATAAAAAGCGTTAATTGAATTTTATTTGTTTAGGCTTTATTATTTTGTATCATTCCTTTTTCCAAAAGATTTACAACGATTGTATATTATAGATTATTAAAAGAAAACAAGTTTATGTTAGAGTTCTTCTAAATTTGTTTTTGATTTTGATTGCTTGGGAATTGTTTTAATTTTTTTCTTCATTTTTCAGAACCCACAAACAGTTATTTCATCTACCAGTGTACCTTCAAATGCAGAACTTTGGTGTTACAGATTATTAATTAGTTTACTTGATCGTCCAGAAATCAGCTCAGTTATATTAGATGATGTATTGATTGACATTTTTAGGTGTGTAAGATGTATGATTTTTTTCCCTACAATTAGTTCTGTTAAAGAATATTATTCGTGTATTTTGGAGAATTTGAAAGCTTCTTTTGCTATTTTGTTTACCTGCCTTTTTTCACTTAGATATACATTATATGATAACTTTTCATATTTTGATGATTTCATTTTTATAAAGCCCATGAGTCCTTTGCCTTCTCTGGTGTTCTGTATGTACTCACATGTCTTTTTTTCTCTCATTGCAACTTCATATATACCTTTTGATTTTCATTTTCCTTGATTGTAGTAGTTAGAAATTATGTACAAGATTATGATACAGACAGTGCTTATAATTCTGTTATTAGAAAACATGCAGTGTTTATAATTCTGTTCTGCAAAAATACATTTATGGCAAACTATGTTTTTGTGCTTTATTAAGCAATACTGTATCCTCGTTCATCTCAAGAATGGTTGGTTGATTAACTATGGCAAAGCACTCAAGGGCTGTCAGTCTTTCAAAACAGGTGTCTATCCTGCCTTTAAAAAAAAAAAAAAATGGTTCAGATTCATGTTTCATTAGATGATACTGAAAGCTGTGTAAAGTTAGCCTTTAGAAATTAAACTGCATGAATGAGTGTGCTGCAGGTTTAGATATTTGGTTATTGACTCTGAATGGCTAAGAATGTGTCCCAAGGATTATTGAACTCTATCTCCAAGAGCCCAAATTATTTATACTTTTAACATGAAGGGTTTAGTGCTTTCCTGTGGCAAGAGAATTATCAAATACTTTCTACTTGAAGTTATGAGTTTTTATTTACATCACCATATTCTCAATTTTATGCAGTTAATGCCATTTTTTTAGTATTACTGGTGATAATTCACTAAAAAGTGATTTGCATTCAAACGTATACATCAGGAGCAATAAATAGACCCCCAGTAAACCAGGAATCATAAACAAATAACCAGACTTTGTCTAAAACTTACTATTAATTTTTTTATTGCAAAAGAATGGAAAAATTACTGTCACAAGAAATCTGCATAAAACTAAACTGTGCTATGAAAAATACACGTAGGAAAAGAATAGTGTGCAGGTTAAGATTAATGATAATATTTGGGATTTTTTTAAATCCACAACACCATATAATTAAATTGTACATAATCTAGAGTGTAAAAAACTTTAATAAATCATCAGTTATGTGTAAACTGCTTTATCTTAAAAATAAATCAAGTATGCAACCATAAATTGTTTGTTTCACATTGACTGCTGTCAAAATAAGGGATTTATTTTTTTTTTCTGTTATTGGACAGTGTTTTTTTTTTTTTTTTTTTTTTTTTTTTTCCCCCAGACCTAACAATTTTTTACAGAAAGGTATATGCATCAGTGTTGCCTTTTGGCCACCATCAAATTAAATATATAGTTCATATTCTTTGTAATACTGTTCTTGTTTTCATAATAAGTATAGTCAATAAAAAATTTTTAAGTGTATCATACATGTATTGTTCTTTGTTTATGAAATAAGTAACCTAAGAGATATTTCTTGTGCTTAGAAAACTTTTATCACTGTGTTTTCTTTGTAGATGTATCAGATTAGCACAAATAAATTTCTAGATAGCATTTTTTGCTGTGTTTCATCCTGTAAGGCAAAAGATAACAAATGATGTAAACAAAAACAAACCACAGGTGCAGCATAAAGTGATTTAGAAATGTAGACAAGTGAAAACAAACCACAGGTGCATTGAAGTAATTTAGAAACATAGACAAGGAAAGAGGGTACATGCATTTGCTCGAGAGAGAGGAATAGTTTTGAAGACTGATTTCATTTACATAATCAGATTAACTTATTCTTCATGTTGAACTGCTTGAAAATACAAATAAATTAGTGATATTATGGTGATTGTTAATAATATTACGTTAATTATAGTAGTGTTTCTTTTACTGTCCTGTGTTTTCTTAACTACCCTCAGATTAATCGGAATTTTGAGTTAACAGTGGATATAGTTCCTGGTATTACCTCAGTTAATTAGGAGTTGACCCTAGATGGTTCTCTGTCTTCGAGGATTCTACAAATATCATTCTTTGGTGAGACAGCAGAAACTAAGAACTACTATTTCCTGCGCAGTACCTGTAACTAATTGTCACCCTTAATCCACACAGTATCTTTGGCCTTTGGAATTGTACTGTGAATATACTTACTCATGTATCAATATACAATCTTTATCACACTGCAAGATATGTTTAGAAACCTTGGATTATGCTGCCTGAATGAGAAAGAGTTACGTCAGCGGAAGGTTGAGAATTAATGCTATACTTAGTTGATGGTTGTTATGATTTGGTTCTTTGATGCATGTAATTATGATTTAAGTTATAATAATTGAGATTTATACCTCTTTCTCTCTCTCTCTCTCTTTTTTTAGATCACTATATTTAGCCTGCAATACTTCACATGTTAACAGTGAGAAAAGTGGAAGAAAAAGCCAAAAATCAACTAAAGATCGTGGAGAATTAAAAAAAGCTGCAAACCTTCTATTTGCTACTCTTGAGCCTTCATATTTATGGGAATATGCTGCAAAACATTTTGAAACGTCTTGTAAAATGTCAAACTTAAGTTCTGATTTAAATGAAGATTTAGAGTGGGTTCAAAGAGTAGGGTCTGGAAATCCTAATTTGAAAGAGTTGTGTTCTTTAGTGAGCTTTTTGTTGGATGTTGTTTCCTTAGTAAGTATAATGAAATTTATCTTTATTTCTCCTTTTTTTTCCCCTTTCCAAAAATATAATCTCTAATTAATGTTATTGATACCGAATGCATAATATTATTCATTCATACTGTCTAATAATATAAGAGTAATTAATGCATAAATAAAAAGGTATGAGAAAACAAGATTTCAAGTTAAAATGGAATGAAAATCTTATTATGTCTTAAAATTTTATTCTGTCATATTAAAATTTGAAGGGAAGATATTTTTTGCTTTCATATTTCTGATCAGTTAGACAGTTGGAGTTGTTTAGACAGTTGGATGTCATCAAAGACTTGAAAAGTAGACTATGTCAGTAGCACATTTTAAGAGAAGTGGCCTGACAATTATTTGTTTGTAATACAGAAGGAGAAGCCTCTTTGCTTGATATGTTTGAAAGCAATTTTGGTTTTGAAGGAACACTTAAAAAGGCATTGCAATACAAAATACACTAATTACAACAGTTACAAAGGTCATCTGAGAATAGATAGGATACATTTGAAAAAGAACTATATCTATACAACAGATGCTGCTCTGCCGACATAATGATGTAGCTGACAACGTTATTTGAGCAAATTTTATTGGTGGCAGAAACAATTGCGAAGCACTCAAAACCAGATTTTGAAGATGAGTCTGTCAAGGAATGTCTTACTGCTGTCACAAATGTACTGTGTCATAAGAAAAGCAATGAAATTGAGAAGATAAATCTTTCTTGTTGGACGGTAATCTAATTTTATTATTGAAATGGCCAATGACATAAAATTAAACATTAAATATATTGCATCAAAACTGGAAGCATTTCCTATTGCTTTTGATGAGAGTGCAGGCATCACTAATACCATTCAGTTGGTTATATTTAGTGACAGAGTTGACACCAGCCTCAGTTATATGCAAGAATTGTTTACTCTCCAACCACTGGAAATATAACAAGATTTTCTAGAAAGTGAAAAATGTTTTTACTAAGTTCAACTTAAAGTGGGAAAAGTTAAGCAAAATATCTAATAATGGGGTTCCATCAATGATTGGATCAAATGTAGGAATTGTTCCCAAATAAAACCATAGTTGTCTGATAATAAAATCAATTCTGTTGATTTGTCTCTATTTCATTGCGTTATACACCAACAAAATTTGTGTGCAAATTTGCACATGTGATAGGCAAAATAACTTCCTGCATAAATTTAATCAATTTGAGGGGGCTAAATCACTGTCTATTTCAAGAATTTCTGGCTAATATTCATTCTGACCATAAAGATTTCTTTGCTACCAAGTGTGTCGGCTAAGTTGTTGAAGCGTTTTTATAATTTGAAAGATGAGGTATCTCTTTTCATGGATATGAAAGGGAAGCCTACTTGGGAAATAGAAAACAGACCCTGGCTGTGTGATTTTGCAATTCTTATCAACATTACAACATATCTCTAAATTCAGCACTAAGTTACAAATTCAGGAACAGTTGATTCATGAGCTTTATGGACATATCAAAGCATTTCAATTGACTCTAGGAATGACAGTTAAGGTAAGGCACTACTTACCATTTTCCCACACTTGTGAACCTTAAAAATGATTTTGCTTGCAAATCATTTGTGGATGTATTGAAATGTTTGAATCGGTACTTCAACAGTGATTTTAAAAACCTTGAAGCAAACTTTCTCTTCTTCATTTGATGTTGGTCTCAAGCCTGCATCACTTTCTGTGTAAGTAGAATTAATCGAATGACAAGAGAACCTTGTCCTGAAGTCAAAAATCAAGGAACTTATTTTTGTAAAAGCTATTTCCCATGTATCAAAATTCCAAAGCTAGCCCAGACAGGAAAAAAAAAATTGACATTATCTGGAAGCACCTATAAATGTGAGCAACATTTTTCAAGGATGAAGTTTGTGAAATTCAAGATGACATAAATTACTCATATGCATCTTGGAAACACGTTGCTAGTTTCAGCATCTGCAGTATCCCCAAATATTTACCATTGTGTTTTAACCATGAAGTTGCAATCATCGCATCAAAAAAATTAAAAATAAAATTTATTTAAGATATCGCCTTATTTTGTGGTTTATGTTTTTATAGATTTTATGATGGGTTTTTTATAGAGAAATTAATTAAGATGTGTTCATTTTTTATATTTTCATATAAATAAATCGTAAAGTACTGTGGCCAACATAACATTTCTAATTTTAATATGTCCAAGATTCCTGTCAAAGTTGCACATGCCTGTTCTATGTTTTGAACAGAACAGCCTTCTTTAAACCAGGAAACCCTTACTCTTGAAAGATTGCATCATGCAATTAATATTATATTTAATGGTATATATTGCATTAGTCAGATGTTCTTACAACAAGTAAGAACCTATTAGTCAATCATTGATGAAGGCATTTTAAGGCAGATCTCTGTTGGTATTTATGTGTGGCAGTAACAAAGAGATTGCTTTCAGCGCAGATGTGTTCATTGTGAGTGTTGAAAATGCCTTCCTGTATAAATGAGACCTCACTATTGAAGACCGTTAAGACAAAAAACTGCAGGTTGTTAATTGTCATCTGGAGCAATTTTGGATGACACTTCTTGCTTACTTGTAGAAGGATTGGATTGGATTGTTTAAATTATGGCAAGGCACACCAGGGCTATCCTCTTCAAAGAATGCTTTCATGGAAGAATTCTTAATGGAAATGCGTATTCATGTTACTCTGTGCAGGAAGCTTCTGGAAGTGTCTCCAATGTATGCTATTCTATTTACGGTGCCCACGTATTTGACTTAACACCTCGTATCTCTTTTTCAGGCAGCAAACAAGTGTTTTACTTTGTTTAACATTTACTTCATATGGCTTTCTGTGTAAACTTGATGAGCCAGTCAGCTACAACTGCATATGCTGCTATTTTTCATTGTCGACTTGTGCTTGCTAGATGTCCTTCAAAATTACTTTTTCCAAACATACTGAGTGGAATGCAGCATTAGGTTTCATTGTAAATATTGTTAATTTAATGGGTACTATCATCTGTCTTATTTTGTTTGAACAAGTTATGAGCACTCTGTATTTTGTAATATAGGTTTTTTTCCAATATATGGTGTATTTTTTCACTTTCATGTAATTTTTAACCTAATTAGATTCTTCTGGAATGTTTATTTTATTATCATAAATTTAAACATATGTTTTTCATTACAGGAAACCTATTTAGAGGCAAGAACTGAGCATTTACCTCGACTGTTGTGCCATATTTTTGATGTGATCTGTCATAATTGTAGCATTATACCAGTGAATGACATATCAATTGCACTGAAATTATGTTCTAAACTTTTATGTAAAATGCAGCCTCCACTAATCAATCTTGAATCTGATGAAATTATAGTAAATGATCATATTTCTGAGAATATAGAGTCATGTTATCACGGAGAAGATGTGTATAATACTAGCAATACTTTCAGTACAGAAGAGATAAAAAAAAATATTTTTGAAATTTTTGACAAATATAGCCACATCTCTAAGGAGGGGTCTGAAAGTAGTCAAGATAATGATGCTGTCCAAGGCAGTGTACGTAGTATCATTACTTTATGTGTGGAAAAATATCAATTACTTTTCATTACATTTTTGAAAGAGAAAATGATTTTAAATATATCCAAATTCACCAGTCGTTACCAGTCTTTATTACTTCCTAAGCAAGAGGGTAAAGAACAAAGGGAAAAACATTTAAACCGCTTACTTCATGCTAGTCTGAAAATCAGATGTGACGGTCTTACTTCTGATGAAATAGCTGCAGTCAAACAAGATATTTTAGAGAGATCATCAAAACCAGTTGAGTTTACTGGAGATGCATTGGAAGACATTTCTTCAGATGTTGCAGTATGTAATTGTTTTGAGCGATTGTGCAATCTCTTTATTGAGTTATTAACTTTTCCTACATTTTACACCAACTCGAAAAACTTATATGACAAGCATTTAAATGCACGTAAGTAAAAATATTGTGTTAGATTCAAATATGCTCTTTTCAGTTTTTACTGTTTATGACCTAAAAAATGCATCATTTTTTATGTTAAGTTTTTTCTTTTTTTCTTTTAAATGTGAATTAAGAAGTGAAATGTTTTATATATTTCTGCCCATTGAAAATGCAACACCGAAAAAAGGGAAAGATTACGAAAGCCGTATTTATTGAAGAAACAGCTTATATTATAAGGATGAAGTGATTCAATAGGCAACTGTTTTAGACACAATTTTTATCAGACATGTTTAAGGCATATAATTGTGCATTTCGTATGATGCTAAAGCTCATCTGCTGAGATGTAGTAATAATATCTGGCATCACAATTTTCACAAGCTAGTTTTCTTTAGAAAACTCTCCTCCTCAAAACATACCCATTATGTGCTTTGCCATATTTAGTTAAATAACAAACTAGTGGCTATTTGCTATGCATTCATGGATCAGATGTTAGTTGCAGCATATTAGATCCTTCCATCAGCAAGGTTTACAAATGCAATTCCAGGGCTTTATATTGGTTTTGTGTTACCTTCTTTCCCATGCGCAAGACTTGCAAACAAACACAATTCCAAGGTTTTATATTGGCTTTACTCGTATGATACTTCCTGTTATATCACTTATGAATAGCACTATATGGTACTCTTCTATTAATTTACGTCATCTTTTTTAGTCTACTTATCATGCAAAATTCAGTCCTCTCCCATATCCCCTTCTTGGTATTGCTATTTAATGAACAATCCTGTATGAGTTGTAAAAAAGATAGCTGCATACTTTATTTTCATTAATATTAATCTTAAACATACACTACTTCTAATTATAAAGCCTTTTAAAATATGGCACAGAAATGTGCTTTTATTAATTAAAAACAAAATTCCATGCCTTAAACGTGAAAAATTCACAGATATATTTGAAAATGAATTTACTGATTCCCCTAGCACCCCATTTTTTGTATCTGGTACTGTCTAAAAAAAAAAAAAAAAATCCAAGATAAAATTTGTGGACCAACTAGAAAACAAAAGTTGCTCATTTTGATGATTAATGCTTTTGGCTTGTGTAAAAGAAAATTTTTTATTCAATTTTTGGTACTTTGTTATTATCGCAACTTTCTTGGTGAAATTTGGTAATTTTTTGAAGAAAAAAAGGGATGGTAATTTCAAATCGGTGAAAGTTACTTATTTCATATCATACATGTTATTAGATACATATTTTAATTTTAGTTCGATATTTATATTATCCTGGAAAACAATTTACTTAAACCACTTACAAATAAGTTTTGGTTTCTTCTTTGTTCTGCAAATCTCCCGCATGTAATTACTCCAATCTACTACGGTTTTACTGGCCATTTCTAACTCTTTTAAATACAATTTGACTCTTTAATTCTTTCCTCTAGCAGTACATAAATCTGACTGCTGTAATAAATGGCAGACGAATTATTGTAGAACCAGTTATACTTCGGATGCCGACGTGTTCGTTACACTTTTTCATGTAGCATTTTAAAAAAGTTGTTTTGGAAAAATACAGCATATTCAATTGCGAATTTGAACATTCCAGACTTTGTGGCAAAATATGACATTCGCGCAAAAATTTCACAGTACTTTCTTCGTTTGCAGGCAAATCCTACAAGTGCGTACTTCAAAATTTAGGTGGAGACTAATAATATCATAATTTGCGTTTAGAGCTTCTAATACAACCAAAACAGCATGTACAAAAATGGCGACTTTCCATATTCAAACCTACAGTTATTGATATAGTTGCTTGAATAATTGCTATGTGCATGGTGGCCACAATTTGGTGACCTCTGATAATTTAGCGACTTCTACCAAGGTGGTTGTGATAATATCAAAGTACCCAATTTTTAATGTCTCTTTTAATTTTGGTAAGTGCCTAATTTGATAATTTAAGCCTATTGCATGGGCCGTGATTGGTATAGGGTCATCACTGGTGGCTACAATATTATTTGGACCCAGTTTTGAATTCCAAGGAAGGCATGGATGTTTATAAGTGCATAGTGTCTTTGCAGTATGGGGCAGTTGACATGCACAGCTAGTGGAAAATCCTCTCAAGAGCCTTGGTGGTAGGAGAAGAGGAATGGGAGACCCTTGGATTTATTCCCTTCAAAACTGAACTGGGCGTTCTCCTTTAGAGCTAAAATGGAGGCAGGCAAAGTAACTGTCATCTAGACGGCTCTGTTCAGACAGTGGTATAAACAGTGGTATCAGACGGTAGTATAAATGCACATCACATAAAAATTTATTATTATTTTTTTTATTTTAGTCCAAAGGGGCAATTTCTCCAGAAGGACTATTAATTTCGTTTTGGCATTTTGCGTTGATTCACTACAAGCGTTGGTTTCACTTTTCAAATTGTTGCCACCAAATATTATCGCCCTGTATTATATTTAAAGAAATTAAATAATGAAGAATCTGCATAAATGTATGTCTCTCACACTGTGATAAAACAACGGTACATAGAACCATCAAATTTCGAATAAAATATGTTTCCACCCGAATATGGGCATTTGGAAGCCCAAATTTGGAATTTATATTATTATTGATTTCATATTTCATAAAACTAACGAATTTTTTATTAACAAACTCCATGATTTCAAAGCGAGCAATGGCAACATTGTACTGAAAAAACATTTCTATCTCCAGCGCGTGAGACTATGCATCGGAAATTTTAAAGAGATGCTCATTTTAAAATTATTTTGCGATATTGCTCTTGAACTGAATTTTAAGTGTGAAGAACATGGTATTTAATAAAGAAAGGTAACACACAAAATGTTAAGAAAATGCCCCTTAGCACATAATTTCAAATCTGAAACATTTCAGATTTTTTTTAAATTGTTAATTTATTTTTTAATTAATTTTATTGTATTTATTTATTTAGTTTACATTTGCATCCTCACCCACGTTGTCCATACTACTTTCTTGAACTCTTTAATAAAAGAGCTTTGAGAGCATTCTTGTGGGGAAAAAGACTTTTTATGCATTTTTCTGAGATTAAAATCTGTGGTCATTGAAATGTGCATTATATTTTAGTTAGTTAAAAACTGAAAGTTCTGGAGCTTTACTTAGGAATGTCCAGCAACATTTTCAAGAGCAAATATATTGATTTGTGTCATTTTTTCTTTACCACTACCAATGTAATTCAGGAATTTTAAGGAAAAAAAAAATTAAGAGAAGGGCTATGGAATAAAAGTTGCATGTTTTAGTGATTAAAAGTTTGTAGTAATATACCAAGCTGTGGAAAGTTGTATTCCTAACTAAAGGAAATATTAACAAAGTGTAAATTTTACTGTAGAAAGATTATAATAAAAGGGTTAAAAGGTTTTTTTTTATTATTTTATTTATTTATTTTTTTTTATTTATTTATTTTAATTTTATTTTAAAGCAGAACGCTTTCCAACTACTGTATAGTGTCAGTTTATAAATGGAGATATTGAGCCGGGATAAATATTTTTAAAAAAATTCACCTTTTTCATTCATCTTGTATGTGTTAATTAACTTAGTTGGCTTATAAGTCGTCAGCTGAGTTAAAGTGGTTGTTGAATATCATCCTACACAAATCATAAAGTAAGAATATAAAGTTGTCATGCTTGTTAAGTGTGGTTTTCCTTAGTTACCTTGTATGGCTTTGCAAGAGCTAAAAATGTTACTCATTGTTTCAGGCTGTAATTATTGCTTTAAATAAAGTGGGACATACAATAAACCCTTGTCAAATGCTGGGGTTGCGTTATTAACGCATTTCGCGTATGGCAAAATCGCATTCGCCAAAGTTAACTTTCTATTGAAAAAAATGGGCTAGATGTAGTTCAAATTAAGAAATGCATAATTTAGATGAATCTAAATGTTATTGTAATTAAAAGGGGAAAATGAAACAAATGTTAATTGAAAGGATTTCTGTTACTGCTTAATAATAAGTGCGAGGCTATGATTTTTTTAAATAGCTGGCGATTTTTGCTTGACACTGTGTCTAATGCAACTTATTAAACGTTTTGCGATAAAGAGTGCACAGTTTTTCAATACTCCTTATGAAGTATCCTGTTCTTTCTTCATTTGGATCAATCTCCGTTACAAAATCAGACATTTACTATGCCTCTGCTAACAATTGGTTTAACTTCTTGTTGTTAAAAGGTCTTTGTCTTCTTCACTATCGCTGTTTTCTATGTCGGCTACTTCTTTATTTGTCATTTCACGAATATCATTATCGACTAATTCTTTGATTTCTCTTTCTTCCGTATCTAAATCCTTTTTCGCCTCTTGCTTTTGCAGTTTGCGCGATTTCCTTGTCTTCATTTTCAGTCGCTGGAAATCCTTTGAAATTGTTGAAAACTTCTGGCCAGTGCTGATGTCAGCAAGCATTCAGTATCGATGAATTCACTTGTTCCCATGCGAGTTTAATCATTTCTACCCGTCGCTAGCATATTCACAAAGCCTACACACCATTTCTACTACAGTCTGCTCTCATTGGGTG
The DNA here is from genome assembly GCF_044657685.1 of Stegodyphus dumicola. NCBI lineage: Eukaryota > Metazoa > Arthropoda > Arachnida > Araneae > Eresidae > Stegodyphus > Stegodyphus dumicola. Next base: position 192,603,801 of record NC_140780.1, read on the forward strand.
AAACATCTGCTTGTCGGGCATATTTGAAATGGCGAGTAATCACCTTGTAGGCGTGGTAATTAACGCCAAACAAACCTTGCAGGCTTTCAGTACAGCGAGAAGAAACAGCGTTTATTTCATTCGATATTTTTTTATTTTGTAAATGAAAGCTAAGAGGAATTGTATGGAATATATTTTAAATAACCTGCTGATCTTATTAATAGTTTATTTGTATTTGAATTTAAACTGTTAAAAGTACGATAATTGTTTTGCAAGAAAAAAGTTTTACAATCAATATTTACAATCAGTCAATTCAATAAACATTTAAGGGCATCGGATACATATTCTTTTAATCTAAATTATGAAAATAAGTGTAACTAAAATTATATTTTATTCCATTATGCTCTGTTACTATAGAAACGCTTTTCGGGATCTTTGTGCATAATCTTGCTACTGGTACCTACTGCAAAGAGTACAAACCAGTAAATAAAAATAAGAAAAATTATCATTAACAAAAATAGAGAAAATTAATGTGTTAAATTTTTAACATGCACCCAAAGGCGAAAAGACCAATAAAATCAAAGTCATTCAATAAAGTGAGGATAGAAATAAATCCGTCCAGAGCAGAGTTCGTAAAAGTCACGAGCGGGGATAGAACCAGCGATCTAGAAGTTCGAGAAATTTTTCCATCCTCGTTACCGTTGAGCTGCGGTTTCGCCATTATCTTTCGCACACTTTTCGGTACACGAGGCTGATATAGAAATAGTATAGGCGATGAAGAAAAAGTCGCCAAGTACAAGATTCTGTAACCCTACGTTTCCTGTTTTAACCAATCGGAGCAAACAGTAGAAGAAACGGTTTGTAGGCTTTGTGAATATGCCCGTCGCTACCTGCCAGTCCTTCTGACTGGCTGTCGCAAAGGGAATTATCTAGCGTACTCGGGACGCCATCCCAAGAGAGCTCAGGCTACTAGAGCCCTCAGCTCTAGGACTTGCCAGACCCACGGACCGGCCAATAAATGACCTTTCCGGTGCCTCCAGAATCACTAGGTTCGTAGTTTGTATACCCCCTAGGCCGAGGCTACGTTAAGTAGTTTACCTATGACCATACCTAGGTAGACTACCTGTGTTGATATCTCCTTCATCGTCTGGAATGGAGACTACCTAGGTACAAATCCTAGCAGGTTGCTTCGCAGAGTTCTCTACGTCGACCCGCAGGGTGGGGGTAAGTGTTGCCATGCATTTCTTTTCATATTCGCTGTATTGTTTATATTTACAATATTATTTCTTCAAAATAATACATAGCAATACCGTTTATGGACAGCAACCTTTTATTTGAAAAATGATTTTAAGCAAAAGCGAAATGAACACGTTGAGGAATGAGGCTAATACATTTAATTGCTTTATAACATGAGCTGGTCTCTATAATGAGCTTATTCTCGTCGCATTTAGTATAATTCCAAGAATGCATTTAATTATTATAAATGTAATATATTGTTCTCGATCACATACTTATTTTAAATGCCCACAGTTGAGAAATTTTGAATTATCTTTTTTTTTTTTTTTTTTTTTACAAATATCTGTTCAGAGCTTCGAATAAAGTATCATTTCCAATTTATCAGTTTTAGCTAAAATCTAATTTTGTTCCCATAAATATAAATGTCTTAAATACTAAAAATTGGAAAATCTAGGGTTATATTTTAATACAGTTTTTCCATTAAGAACTGTCATAAGCTTCCTGTAAAGTACCATTTCCGGTTATCTAATTTTACCCAAAATCTAATCATCTCTTTAAATGAATGTAGAAAGCTTAAATACGGAAAATAGAAGTTTTTGAAAGTTTCATATAAGAGTTATCATGGACACACACACACACACAAAAAAAAAAAAAAAAAAAAAAAAAAAATTCACTCGGAAACATAGACAAACAGGCATCATTCTAAAAATAGTAAACACGTATTGTAAGGACCCTATTCATTCACAGGGAACTGTTTATCAAGTTTTTGGACTCAAATCATTACTTTTTTTACCTATGCATATAGTTTGGCAGGAGGTTAAAATTTGAATATTGGGAAAGAAAGCAAGGCTAGATGTGGCTGTTTGCAGAGAAATCATTTATTTGCTAAATTAATTTTTTTTTATTTGACTTGCCTTTGAGAACAATTCCATTTATATTTTAAAAGGCAAGGATTTTCCTAAAAATTAGAAGTATGTCATAAGTTAATCTGAGTTATGTTATTTGAAAAATACTCATTATTGCTAATTTTTTTTTCTATTTTTCTCGTTTTCAGCTAGATCATCTGTTATACCAGAATGGTTGAGTCTTATAATTACATTAGTATGCTTTGTTACAAATGAAGAACTTTTCTTTGGTTCAACTTCACTACTTTTTGATCTTATCACTCTGACAAAATCAGTTTTACACAATAATGAAATTTATGAAGTAGCTTCTGTATCTCCTTCATCGTCTGGAATGGGATCACAATCAAATTCTCCTACCGTTGTCCTAGTAGCTTTAACACCTGCAGTAAGCTCATCGCAATTAGACTTTCTATCTAATGAAACACTTCTTTTTAAAGTTGCTGCAGAAAAATTGTGGGATTATGTTGGTGATGAAAGACCTAATTTTTGCTTACGCGGAACTGAGCTTTTGCAACAAGTCCATAACTTATCACCAGCAAGTTCAGTGTGTGAATCTGTTATATGTTCCTCAATGGCATCTGGAGATGAAATGGTAAGTTATTTTCTCTCTTTCTATTCCTTTTTATGTTTATTAAAAAAAATATTACTTTTGTAGCATTAAAAAGTTCAAATATTCATGCAGGAGTATAAATTTTTTTAATTAAGTTTCTCTCCATTATCTTTTCTTATTTTTTTAACTAAAGGTTTTTACTTAAATTTTTTATGATCTCTTGTGAAAACATTGATAAAATGAAGTAATTCTGCTGCGCTTCAACGGCCGAGCGGGAAAGATGCTAAACACTGGTAGTTCGGTCCGGTGATCGAATCCTGGCGAACGAGCTCGCTGCATGTGCATTTTCAATGGTTTCCTCAAGCATAACTTACATGCGAGCCAGTTTCCCTTAGAAAATCTCCCACGAAGTCATCTCTTCCCCTTAGACAGATAGCCTTTGAATGCTTTGCCATGATCAAGGAAGCCAAACTAAACTATAAATTTTAGTATATTTTATGCTGTATCTGTTGATGCATATTTTGCAGATGCCATTTAACATGCTCATCTTCTAAAAGGTAAAATCGAAGCATTGTAAGGGAAAGAATATGTGCATTTATAAATTCATCCTTTTGAATATCGGACAAATTCATGCTTTTTAAAGTATTTAAACTCGATAAACAGCCAGTTGCCACACTATGTTCGTAGTAAAGATATAGATTTTGGCTGTGTAATGATTTTTATTTTTATATGTATAATTAATAAACTAAAAAAAAATGCCATCTTTGAAATAGAAAATTGTGTTTGGAAATAGTGAGTAAGCTACTTTAGCATCGTGACTGTAAATTTTAGTCATCTTATGTAAGCAAAACGAAAATTAATTTTTAAGAGTATTATTTGGTTGTTTTTATACTTTGGCACAAAACATGCCAAACCTGTGCCAGACACAAGATAGCATTTTTAACAAACATAATTTTAATACAAAAAAAAAAAAAAAAAGATAAACATTTGAAGTGAAATAAACAACAAAAGTATATAGATGCTAAAAAAAATATATGTGTAAATAAAAAATGCATGTATAAAAAATTTTTAAATCCTCAGTGCAGATTGGGTGGCCTAAACAATTGATCTAATGTCAAGGGAAAGATGTCACACAAAGAAAAGATAAACATCTGAACTCCATGGAAAAATCTGTAATAGTAACACGTTGCTAAATAAACTTACAGAAATTAATGCGCTCGCGTAAGAAATTCAATTTACAAATAATCTTAAATTCAATACTGCATTTGATCAAGTTAATTAAATGGATTAATCTCTTTCAAAAACTAAAAAATATTTGAGCGGGTTTTTTTCTAATTCAAATATATAATACAATGAAATGCTTTGGAAATAATGATGATGCAAATAAGCATAATTTAAGCATTCAATTTAAATATGCTAGATCAGGGGTAGTCAACCTTTTTGTACCTACCTCCCACTATGTAAGTAGTAGAATTTCCTTACCGCCTCCACGAGTTTCTCAATAACATAGTTTAGCATAAATGCAAATTAATTTTTTGAGTGGAGGCTTAGTAAAAATATATATAGTTAAATCCATCCATTTATTTATACTTTGCTTATATTTATACAAACTGAAAATTTATATTGTGCGTTACTAGTTGGGTCATCGGCTCCAGTGAAACAGTTTAGGGTAGGAAATCTTCAATGGTAGAGGAGTTCGTTTCTGGGAAAAATTTCTCCTAGCCTCACGCTTTGTTAAGATGGGATAATCCAATTACGCGCGCTATACTCACAGAACAACACCTAAGAGAAGTGGCAAAGCCGAAAGATATAGAAACAGGAGAGAGCTGAGCTTGGAAGAACAGACTTTCATCATCGGATGGACAAAAGTCTTCACCCCCCACCATTAAAGTTTAAATCGCCCACTAGTGGGCGATAATGATCAGGTTTACTATTCCTGTGCTAGATAGATATCTGAACATGACACTTGCTGCATATTGGAATATACTCTTCTCTTAGTAAACACCGCTGTGTCGTTCTAAAGGGTCCAGTCTAAGACGGGCCCACTAGCGGCTGAGCAGTAAAGTAGTTTGTTCCGAGGTTCTAATCCCGCGAACAAGCTGGCTGTATGGGCGTCTTCGTGGTTTTCCACATGTGTAACGTGTATACGAGCCAGTTTCCTTGAGAAAGTCCTCCACGAAGACTTCCCTCCGCTTAGGCAGATGGCCCTCGAGGCTACTGCCGTAACCACATAAACCAAAGAAGTCTGAGACGACATGGAAAAACTTTTTCTTTCCAATATCTGGATGACTTTCAGTGTTTTAATCAGGGTTTAAATTGCTTCAGTATGTTGCCAATGCGCATTTCACATAATTGTAGTCTGTAGGGTCCTACTTAATTTTAATAATAGTTATTTTAATTTGTGAGCCTTTTCTAAATTCGCTTACCGAGCGGTAAAGTCTCTGAACTAGATTTCTGAAGACTGGTAGTTCGGTCCGAGGTTCGAATTCCGCAAATGGACTGGTTGCATGGGCGTTTTCGTGGTCTTTCCCCATGTGTAATGTATGTATGAGCCAGTTTTCCTTAGAAAGTCCTCCATGAAGGCATCCTTCCCCTTAGGCAGATATCCTTCACGTGCTTTAGCATCAAGCAACCATCATATAACTGTCAGGTTTTATTTTGAAGGACTGAACTGAGTGCCCGCATAATGATTTCGCGCCTTTTCTAATGTCTAACGTAATTATGGGTCAGTTTTTCCTTAGAAAGTCCTCACGAAGGCATAACCCCAAACCAACCAACTTGAATTCTCTTATTTTCCCTTGGATTTCCTCGCCAGGATGCAAATGAAGTAGATGAATGAGAGTATTTAAACTGTTGGAACGAAAAGGTTAGACAGAGCATGATTTCGCTGATGAAAGCATACGTTTGCTAGTTTCGCCAGCTATTAATAGCGGCTACACATTCTTGCCATCGAATTAGTAACTTGCCGGTGTAAATTTTCTGAGTCAGCCTGCTAGATTAAATTGAATTGTGTTGTCTAGCACTACAGCTTTATCTTTCAATTTATTGTTAACTTTTACATTCTCACCCCAAGCGATCAGTGCTGTTTTGTATCCACGTAAGTCTGTGCCGTCTGTTAAAGAGGTTGTGATAAATAAAAGGGTATTTTACACCGTTTCCCTCGTTGTGTTTATCTTGACGCCTGTGTGAGAATTCGCAAGATTTAACCCTTAAGTAAATCTAGTTACCATTTTATGATAGCGAAGCGTACTAGATCTCTGCAAGTTCATTCCTCTTAATTTCTATCTCTTCTGAAGTCGAGCAATAAAAGATACAATATATAACCAAAAGTAGCTGGACACCATTCTGGACAAGTAGTTGTTACAGCAGTCCGAAATGCCATCAAACTATGTAAAAGTATTGGAAAGATCCGTTAGGAAATCATAATGAGTAAGTTGGCCGAGCTGAAGGATCTTAAGCAGGGCATGATCATTGGGTGCCACACTGTAAAAAAAATTCTGTAACGTTACTAAAAAAACTCATGGAAACTGGGATGCCATGGGTTATTTGAGTAACAGTAACAGGTGCATTCGTTGCAACTTTACAAGGATAATGCCTGTAATGGTTACAGATCTTTTCCTTGTCATGTTACAGCAAATAATTATGTAAGTAGAACATATTTTTCTCATGTAAAATCCCAAACGATATATCTGTAATGATTACAGATGATTTGCGTGTAATATTACAGCAAGTAATTATGTAAAAAAACATGTTTTTCTCATGTAAAATCCCAAACGATATATCTGTAATGGTTACAGATTATTTGTGGGTAATATTACAGCAAGTAATTATGTGAAAAGAACGTGTTTTTCTCATGTAAATATGTAACCATTCCAGGTTATTTGTTTGTATTATTTCACGAAGTAATTATGTCAGTACAACATACTTTTCGTATGTAATATCCTAAACTATGTATCTGTATAAGTTAGAAATTTATTGCTTCTTATAACACATTATGTAATTATATATGTTGAATATATTTGTTACAACTGAAATACTAAAGGATATATATCTGTAAAGATAATAGATGTTTTGTCTATAATGATGGCTTTTTTCCATTACTGGTAATAATCTTCTTTGTTAACAGGTTAAAAACTTGTAAAATAAAATTTAAAAAATTCAGTTTTCATAGATTAAAAACCTTTTCGTTTTCCAACTCATATGCAGATACATGTTATACATATTTGCTATAGAGCAACTAAATTTAAATCCTTTGCATCTGAAATTGCAGATTAAAGATTGTGAGGTTAAGTTTGCCAATTCTGACCACTGAATGTAAAAGCCACTTTAAAAAAGAAATACTATTTTTATATTTCATGCTACACAAGAATTGATTTTTAATTTTTCATAATCATCTTTTTTTAAAAGTTGCCTCATATTCTTTCTATGTTAAAAAAAGACATTATCATCTTTCAAACTTTAAACTGCTACAACGTCTCATTTCTTGCATTATGAAATTCCATGTTAACCAAATTTAAAGCACACAATAAGCATCACAAAATTTTATATAAATTCGTAAATTCATAGTTTTCAACACCTACAACCTACTGCATAATCAGTGCTATATAGTTTCCAAAAGTGTTAAAAACTTTGCCTTTCCATCTTGTTCATTACCTGCTTCTGATCTTGTTTTATAAAAACATATAAATATTTTTAAATGTTAAGACAAGACAATAATTTATTTTTTAATTTAATTTAGTGTTATTTTCTAATAATATTCAAAAATTTTTTTTATAAAATCTTAGCATAATTACAGATAAGTATGATTTAATGTAAAGCATAAATGTGACATTGTTTTCTTACGGTCAAATTATTAAAAGATTCATTTTAATTCAAAAATAATATCATTTAGAAAGTGATATTAAAAAATTATTCACAATTATTATAAATTTTGAGATTTGCATACAAAATTGTGAAATATACATGTGACAACAGAAAATGAACTTTAGGCCATATTTATTCAGTACAGCATGTTAATTGAGAAGTTTATTCAATTTATAACTTTATTGCAAAAGAATTTTACTAGTAATATTGTGAAGCAAATAATAGGCTAATAATAAAGATACAAAAATAACAATAATTTATTATTTTTATAATAGTAATAAATTAATTTAATAATAAATGATTTATTAAATTCATAATAAATTTATTATTTAATTCAAAATAACATATAATTTAATTCATAAACTTTAAAATCTGAAAAAGAAAAAAAACTAATTTAAAAATAATCTTGTCTCTTGAGTAGATCAAAAAATGAAAGAACGGTTCTTCTCTCTTTGTGCATATAAAGCATGTCTCCTGAAAAAAAATAAATAAATAAATCATGCTCTTAAAATGTTTATAAAAATGATTTTAATAGATGTTTTAAACATCTGCAATATAAAAATTTTTTACATGTCTTTATAATAACTTATCTTAACTAATTAATATTATTAAAACAATTGAATTACAGTGAACTGTCTCATTGCGTCTAGCTGCCTCAATAACTTCTTAAAATGATTATAGTATTTCGCACAAAATAACTAAGCATAACTTAGTAGACATAACTTTTTTTCTAGCATGCCCACTTTTATTGAAATTGTCAGGAATCTTGAAGCTTAGAGAAGGTTCATTATAAAAAAATAGCAAATATGCAAATTCTTTCATAAAGGAAGCCATTACAGATGGTAAATGTAATATATATAGTATACTTATTTAAAAAAAAATTCCAGCACAAAAATTTTAAATTGTCAATTACCTTTAGATTTCTAAAACAATATTAGAGATTTCTGCCAAATGAATCACTGAATCTCAGTCCCTAAGTAACATATTAGCTCACTTAGTTCTTCCTAGCTTTCTTTTAGCACAGGCTTCTGAAATTTTGAAAATTATTTACGTAATTTTTTCGCCTTCCTTCCATCCATACAGTGAGTTTCCCTAAATTTTAAAACATTCATTCATGTAGTTGTCATTTCCATCTTAATAACTAATTTGCCTTAGATTTTGGGTGCATGGGCCATGATTAATAAAACAATAACAGTGAACAGCTTCAAGAAAATGGGGGTATCTAATATTCTTCATGCCGTATTCCCTATTTTTTTAAACTAATTTTATCATTTGAAATGGAGAGGGGAAAATGAGACAATTTTAACTTCCAAAAGACACAGTGAAGTAAGAACATAAATGCAAAATAATCATGGGTAAACTACTAGTAACTATCATAATTTTATTTCTTTAAAAGAAAGCTACATTTCAATAAGAATCCACGTAATTACGACATTTAATAAATTATCTCATTTCTACTTCTCTATAACTCGAATTTCTCCCATTTTTGCAATCATCTTTGCTACTACTTAAGCCTCAACTCTAACATAAATAATTAGAGAATTTGACTATACAGCTGACGTGGCAAAATTGCAGAGTGACTATCGATTGATGTTTGCTTCACTTTAATGGGTCATTTCTTGCATTAGGCTGGCATAAAGTCCAACACTTAGATAGGAAAGCTTCAGCATGGCCTTTGCAGGTAGTAAGCAAAAGTTTCTTTTTTAACATGACAAAAACAATCACTATGTAGACGAATGCATTTTAAAAGTTTGGAAAATCATTGCATGGGGTAAAACAGACTGAATGGTGATGACTTAAAAACAATAGAAGCAGGAATGAAATTATCTTATTAGATATTGAAATATTAATATTACAATGCATTCTTATTGTAAAGTAGGTTTCTTTTAAATAAATAATTAGTTACCAATATTTTATCCTTGAATACGTTTCAATTGGTATATTCTTCATCCTTCAAAATTAAATGAATAGAATAGTTTTCCCCTCTCGATTTTCCTACTATAAAATTAATAAAAAAAGGGGGAAATCTGTGAATAAACATGGTAATACCTCTCCATATATATAGACATATATCTTCATGAAAAACACCTAAGGAAAACAAATGGCATTTTTCTTTAAAAACATTGTATCGATAAATAGGATGAGAATTAAGTTTATTTTTATACTTGAGGTGTATGAAATATATTCGATTAAAATAAATTATAAAATTAAGTTCAAATAAATTTTAAGCCAAATTATCTATTTAAGTTGCAGTAATTTAGTTGTAGTAATTAATATTAATAAAAAAATAGTATATTTCATTCAGAAAAGTATAAAAATTCTTCTACAAACTTGCAAAAATTACCAACATTTTTTATTTATCTGATAATTGTCAAATTTATTCTTCCGTTTTGTATTTAGATTTAGAATTTTTCACAGAAATTTGTCTTTGGCTTTAAAAAAAATTTCACACTACATTTTTGGTACTTTTTGAAATTTTGCAGAATTTGTACTTTACCAAACAGAACATCTGAATTTAATATATAAAATTAATATTAAAAACACAGATCAGAAACTACATAAAATTTAACTAATAATTATTACTAGTGTCATGCAAAATACTATGAAATTAATTAATAAATTAAGCATGATATTCTACATCTGCAAAGTTTGAAAATTTTATGCTTAAATATTTTTTTAATAAATATTTAAAAAAAGGGTCCCTTGGAACATTCCGGACGTTCTGGACCACCGGACATTCTGAACCTGCAACTTGCTTAAATTATAAATACACTTCAGGTCTTTCATGCTTTTTCATTTCGCTAACAAGAAAAATTACCTTCAGTTATTATACTATAACGTATTTTCTCCCTCCTTCCACCATGCCTTTGTGGTGAAACGATAGCACACTCGGCGCGTATTCGAGAAGTCTAGGTTTATGTCCCGACGAGGGCATTGGTCATTTTTCATGTCACCTGCTTCAAAATAGCCTAATGACTCTACAACTGAAATTAAGACTTCTGACAAAGATGCTATTGAAAGTCACAAATACTTACTTAAATGTGAAATCAATTTGGCTAATCTAAAATAATTTTTAAAAATCAATCTTCATGTATATGTCTAAAAATCAGACCCTCCTAATTTTATTTTATTTAAAAGATATTTGCATTCTATATTAATTTTGACTAGCAAATGATTGGATAACTAAATTCCAAGCTATAAGTGAACTAATGTAGCTTACAAATGCATAGAATTTTATTTCCTGCATTAACTTAAAGCAAAATTTGCTGCATATTTGTATTGTTTGGTTTGATGGAACATGGCAAAGCATGTAAATCTATTTTCCTAAAGAGACATATGCAATTATGAAGGGATTTGTAAGGAAAAGTGGCTTGTATTGAGATTGTATTTATGTATATTTATATTGTTAATTCTAAAATTAATATTTTATTAAAAATATTATTATCAATTAATTTTTAATACAGACATACACATACAGAATGGATTTAAATTCCACATATAGTCACCATTTGTTTTTTAAAAGAACTTATTTTATGATTTACATATCATATTACATGTTTATAGTATATGTTAAACACATTATAAATATGCAATGGCAGTTCCAGAGTATAATAAAACTTTTAATTTAGAAAATATTAATTACATGATATTTTTGCGAATAGAGAGCAATATGTTGTTTTTGTTTACAATTAGTTTAACATATTGCTAAAAAAAATATTTTAGGTTGTTTTCACTTTTCCCTGTCGATATTAATATACTAAAATATATGGAATAACGAAGTTGCACCTAGTTAGTAAAACAAAACATTACAAAAATTATCATACAATATCATATCATGCGAGTTAATCAAATGTAATTTTTCATTTTAGAATCATAAAATTGTCAAACGAAATTAATACGATATCACTGTTTCAATTAATTACTGCTGGTTATATAAAAAATACTGGTTATAAATAAAACGGTCAATTAAAAGCTTAATTTATTGAATTCATAATCACAATTATTATTATTAGATCTAGATTTAGAATAAATATTTTACACTATATTAAATGCAGATAGGGCTGATCTTTAGAATATGGTAACTGGTAGTTTGGCGACATTTTGGAGGCGATAAAGGTTACTACCTGGGACTTTGGTAATAATGTGAGCAGTACTCAGTTCCGATTACGCATTATTTTGTGTGAGGGAAATGAGAGATCATGGGATATGTCATGTGATATTAATGGACGAATTACGGTTCTTTAATCGGAAAAGGGGGGAATTTGGAAAAATATCTGTGGCTCTTTATATTATTTTTTATTAAGCTTCATTGTGTGTTGTGTGAAGTAGGGTTGAATAATTTTGGGATTGTATGGAGCTGTCTAAAGTGAAAAATCGTATGAATGTTTGGAAGATGAAAGTTTTAAACATCTTGCTGTGAACCACAAATATTATTTTAAAGATCCGGAAACAGGTGCACATACCAATACAATAGAGGGCACGTGGAGTGCTATAAAAAGCGCCATTCCGAGGCAGTGTGATAAAGAGAATTTGCTTTTTATTTAGCGGAGGAAGTGTGGAGGAAAAATTCGCAGAAAAAAATCGTTCAATAATTTTATTGAATACATAATAAAAGTGTATCCACCACGTAAGCAAGATTCTGAAGAAGATTAGGTAAGTTAGTATTTTTAATTATTTGAGGATATTATTTTTATGCACTGTTCTAAATGTAAGGTGGAAGTAAAGTAATTTGGTATTATTGGGAAAATTGTTATTAGCAATGATTTAGTTTAAAGTAATTAGGATTGTAAGCTAATTTTTATTAATTTAATGTATGTGCTTATTTATATTTTAAGTAGTGTTTTTGAATTTAATTATATTTTAATTAAATGATAGTTATTTTGTGAATTTTATGTTTGTAGGAATTTGGTATGCGTTTTAGTTGAAGTAAACGTGCATGGAAATAATTTAAATATTTGACACTAAGTATTTGTAATGTTTGCGGTATGAATTCGTTGGTGACGTTTATAATAAAGTAGATAATTTAGAGGTAAAAGTTTTTGGATATTTTATTTATTTTATACGTGGAAATGTTCATATTTGGAAAGGGTATATACTTTTTCGCGATCAGGTAATTTCATATACAGTCAAAAGTCGTTAATTCGGACACCCATAATCCGGACCTCAAAGCTACAAACTTTCTGCGCATGCGCGGCGTTCACGCATGCGCACAGGCGTTTACGAGAGCGCGTAAGACTCTTACGGCTGCGAATTTGTTTGTGCGCATGCACGTTTAATGTGTAACACGCTAAGCTAAAGTTATCTAATTCAGTTAATGTTGCAGATTGCGTTGTTCCTTAATCTTCGAATTGGATCCGGCTTATTATTTTTTGCAGACTGTTAGAGCAATTTTATAAAAGTAAGCTTGAACTTTCGATTATGTCAAATAGAATTTCCGATATATATTTACTACAAAGCGAAAGTATGTTTTGAAATCCGAAATCTGTTTATCAATTTCACGCTGCTCTGCGGCAGAGGGGGGGGGCAGAAACGTCATTATTAGATTATGATAGATTAGAAAGATTATGTCAACTAGAATTTCCGATATATATTTACTAATATGTAATTTGTACCTACAAAGCGAAAGTATGTTTTGAAATCCGAAATTTGTTTATCAATTTCACGCCGCGGATTGGAAGTTGATCTCTCAGCACTATCCTTATCTTCAGGGCAGATGTTTTTATTTTATTTGGTTTATAATTCCGTACTAAGTGTAGTATTTCATTTCGATGTACTCCGTCTTTGATATGATTTAAATCAAGTTCCTCGTCATTATAATTCGCTTCCGATAGTGAAGAAAGTGACCCAGAGGTTATTGAAAACGAAAACATTTCGATTGACAAATTAGTCGGTATTCTCAACACAGCAATTAGAGGCCTTGAACAGCAGAATTTCCGATGCTGGAACTTCCAAAGGATCTACAAAACGAAAGTATGTTTCGATGTCCAACAAACAAAAAGTGGAATTGCTGCAAAAATTGGATAAAAACATGGAGAATGTGACAGAGAGGTTAGTGAAAACGAAAAAATTTCGATTGACAAGTTAGTCGGTATTCTCGGCACAGCAATTAACGGGACTTGAACAGCGGAACTTTGTAACTGAATAAGAAATTGTACCTGTTTATAGAATTAAAGAGAAAGTATTATCACATAAAATGAAGCAACTTAAAACAACTTACATTGAAAGAAATGTTTAATAAAGTAAACAAATAAATATTAAGCTTTTTTTTTTTTTGTAAATTTTGATACCCTTTAGATTATAATTGTTCTTTATTTCATAAATTAAGGTTTCATATTTTTAATTTTAGAATTTCTGCATGCCATCTTACGAGATTTAAACTGATGATCTATAATCCGGAAAAATCGATAATCCGGAATCGCCGAAGTCCCGACGAGTCCGGATTAACGACTTTTGACTGTATGTTCTTTTTACCGGGTTTAAAGATTCAGAAAATTGTCATGTATTTTCGTGAAATTTTTCTAATTTATGAGAAAATAGCAGTGTACATGGATATAGTGAAGAGTGTGCGCAATGCCATTTTTGTGTAATTCTGGGATTTTTTTTAAGTAAAAATAAGTCGACGTGTACATGGTTCATGTGTATGCGTTATTTTGAAAAACGCGTAAGGAGTATGGTATTGTGCACTTTTTCCCAATTTTGCAGTGAATATTTGTCATGATTAAGCAGTTTTGTTAGATAAAATTTCTAGCATAAGTGTAATTCGGCTAGTAGATTGTTGGAAGAAGTGTTCAGTAGATAAAAAGAAAAGAAACATGTCTTTACTTCGTGAAGACAAAATGGCGGCGGGAAAAAAAAAATAGAGGGTTGCTGTAGGAGAGTTAGTCGCCAAATTTTCGCCAAAAAATCGCCAAGTTACCATAATCTAAAGGTCAACCGCAGAGAGTGCATGTATTTGCTAGATAATCGTTCTAATACAAATCACTCTGCGTTAGACCAAAGAATATCTATAGAATACATATTCTTTGGTTGAGTATAGAGAATAGAACACATATTACGAGCATCTTAAATAGAATACATATTACGGACATTAATATTTAATAGTGTAGCTAGGGCTAAACGTTAAAATACTTATCAATATATATAACTTATCAATATATATAGATATTATATATAGATAATATATATAGATAGTATATAAAATACTTTTCAATATATATAGTGGGGGGGATATCCCCCCCCCACTTTCCAATCGGTCACCTGATTCATGCGCGCGAAACTGAAACCTTAGTCTTTGCTTGTAAGTGTATTCTTAAATCGTCTGCATACGGCACTAATTCATTTCAGACTGTTTACGTTACAGGAAATTCTCATGTAACATTTTAATTTCTGTAACTTTACAAAACTTTTGCCTGTAAAGAGCGACCTTTTTTTTACAGTGCATCATTACATCAGATCGGTTCGTGAAATATGAGTCTTGCTATGTAAACTGCGGAAGAGAGAAAAAAAAAAAAAAAAAAAAAAAAGACAGTTCTATATCTCCCGTTCTACTGGGTCGATTGACGAAATTCAACTAGCGTTTTTCATGTCTCGAAAGCGCGATTTAGGATATGTATTAGATTTATATATAGCATTCTTCTAACATTCTTCTGATACATGTACTTTGACACAAAATCGGACTTTTTCTGAAATGACATGCCAGTTTTTTTCCATATTCCGATTCTACGACTCAAATTACGCCAAACTACTAGGTTCTTTAAAAATCGCACGAGTAGTTTTTAACTTATTTTATTCTTCCTTTCATATTTCGAAATTCAAGTTCATTCCAAATAAAATTCACCCATTTTTTATAATTTATTTTTAAAATTTGCATTTTAAAATAATTTTTGTATATTTTTCAAAAAAATTTTTGAATTATAAACTATAAAATTTTTACCATCATCTTAAAGTAGACGTATTTCTACGCATATCTGCAAAAAATTACAGTTTTTTATTCAAAACTTCCGAAGATATAGGTGAATTTATATATTGGCGTGTTTTGAATTGTGGATTATTTGTTGAAAGTGATAAAACATCAAATGTGGCGTAGACACCTTGTTAAAATTATTTGAAAGTCGGAACGATGTGACATTTTTCCGCTCATTCACAATGTAAAAATGTAGGAACGAGGTTCCTTTTTTTCCGCTGCGGCATAATGGAAGGGAAAGAAAAATAGGTTGCCATATATTAAGAAGTTCGCCAAGTGAATTATTCTTGGCACAAACTGAAAGAATTGTGCCAAGATAAATTTTTGAATGTCTCCGTAAATTTCGCACCAAATTTTACAAAATCTAATATCTAGGCATAATCCAAGTTGTAGAATCGAAATATGGAAAAAAAATGGTATGTTATTTCAGAAAAAGTCCGATTTTGTGTCAGAATACCTATGTTAGAACAATGGTATAGGTAAATCTTATATATATTCCAAGTTGCACTTTCGAGACATGAAAAAGGCAATTTGAATTTTGTAAATCGGCCCGGTAGAATGTGAGATATAGAACTGTCTCCCCCCTTTTTTTTCGCAGTGTACTGTCAACTGTAATTGATATCATTATAAAATTTAGAGGTCTAGGATGTGAAAGGGCACGCAAACGAAATGGTAAGCAGCATAAATTTAATACCTGCTGTAGAGCGCTGAAGAAAGTAGTGGAGAAAAATCATAATCCCCATGGCAACGATCAGTCGTGAGTATTAAGAATGTCTTTCGTCGTTGCTAGCTCCAGGGTTGATCGTCGAGAGCTTAAAAACAGGTGTTTTGAGTGTCATGCCGCCATTCACAAGCCCAACATTAAGGCGGCCAGTGACATATGTCGATTGCAATGGTGCAAAACTCTCACCGCATCATTGAATTGTAGAGCGGAGAAAGCCATTTTTTTGGAGTGAAGAATTTCGCTTCTCGATCTAGCAGATAAAAGCATCTATATTTGGCAAGCGTCTTATGTCCAAGTGTATTGCACAGACTGTCGAATTATTTGATGTTGGAAGCATCGAGGTTTGGGAATGTTTCTCATGGTTTGCTGTGACTCCTTTTAGTTCACGCGGCTAAAAGGAAGAACGTTGAATATGTGTCTTGTTATTTTTGACACCTTTGCATTGTCCCTGTGTCAACAAAATAATTGTTCTCTTTTCGCAATCTTCAGAAGAGTGAGATGAGTTTTAAAGAACTGGACTTGCCTTTACTGACCCATGAACATAGCTCTATTGAGCACCGAAGGTAAGAACTGGAAAGCAAAGTACACCCTCAGCCGAACCGCTGGACTTACTGCAGCTGTGATGGCTGAATGAAAAGTAATTCCTGTGGAAATATATTAAAAACCGATAGAAAGTCTTCCTAGATTAGTGCATGTTGTGATTGATGCAAACGGTGGATCTATATGTTATTAATACACTGCCCACATAGAAAATACAACACCTTGAATGATTGGGTAAAATGTGATGTCAAGTGGTACACAGACAGAACATGCATATAGACTGGGGGAAGGATGTTATTTATTGAAACACATATTTATAACAGTGCTGAAATATACAGGGAATCAATAAGATGAATTACCATATCTCGCGGCGATGCTAGGTGAAGCCTTACAAGTACAGATTCACTTAGTGTGCAGAAAGTGTCCTGAGGGATGGAATTCCATATGCTCTGAACCTTCCCCTGAAGTTCGTTCTCCAATGACTGCTGGCAAAGAGCAAGCAAACGACGACCAATGACGTCCCAGATATGCTCGATCTACGAAAGATCGTGGGATATCGCAGGCCAAGAAAGCAATGGGCCATGCTGCAAGGCTTGTCGCCTAACGAATACCGTGTGCGGTGTCGGATTGCCCTGCTGGAAAATACTATTTTGCAACCGCTGAAGCACTAACGGCTGCCTAATGAACGTATTGCCGTGCTGTCGGTGTGGCTGTGATGTGTAACAGGGGTTACCTGCTGTCGTGATTGATGGCACCCAAAACCATTACGCCACGTTGATGAACGGTGCATTCAGCAGAAGTAGTCGGATTGGCGTTATCTCCCCGACGCCTCCAGACTTAAACGGTGACTATCATCAGGCAAATAAAACTGAGATTCGTCGCTGAACCGCATTGTGCCATTCAGATGTCCAAGTGGCTCGTTGACAACACCATCGCAGTCTTTCGTGTCGATGATTTGGTGTTAATGGCAATCTTCACGAAGGGCGGTTTGTGTGCAATACACTTTCATATAAACGGCGGAAAATTGTTCTCCCAGGTATTGGAGCATCCAAAAGTCCGTGCACATTTCACAAAGTGGTCATAATAGTCGAGTGTGGAGCCGCCACCGCTTCTATTCCGCATGCGCAGATCTGTACTTTCTGTAGTACGTCTAGATGGATCTGATCTATAAATACCTTATATTGTAACAAGTTTTTCGTTTCTTCCACAATCTGGCAACCGACGCTTAAGACTCCAACAGAAGGTAATATGTATATTTTTAATTCTAAAAAAAAAGTGTTTGTTTCTGTGATGTAAAGCCATCAGGAAATATGCACAAGAGCCAGGAAATTGCAATTCCGTCTCCCCACTTGACCTCCTTTGGCAACAGTGGTTGTAGTTCGGTAATTTTTTGTTTTAAAAATCACAAAATTAATTCAGTTGTGTTAGCTATCATTTTCACTGTTGAAATCTCTCCCTCCCCCAACATACACATACGCAAGCGCGTTTACAAACATTAAATTCATTCCTTATTGTTGTCAAATTCTGACTGCAAAACTCGCACTCCCAAATTATATCACGAAAGGCCGCCACTGCGTTCTTTGTATCCATGATCTCTGAGGATCTTACTTAAAGTCAGTACTTCATCAGGTAAAGAATTATTATCATTAGAAATGCATTTGAGTGACTTGAGAGCACTTAATGAGTCCATGTGGATTATGTACTTTTTCTTAGATTCTTTAGGTACATATGATAGGGCTAGAAAAATTCTTTTTATATTCAAAATAAACACGTTGCAGTTTGAAACTTTATTTTATTTCCGCATATGAAAGCTAATGTGACATAATCACCGTCCTTGGTTACAGAAACCGTTACAGAAATGTAGCTGTTGTATTTGTGTCGCCTCATAAGAAAGCAGTCCCTTTATACACCATTATTAATACGTCTCTTGCCAAAGAACTGGAAAGCATTTTGAAGCTAAATTTTTGTGTCTTACCAGGACGGAATTTCATATCGCTGTATAGACTGGGGTTTTAAATTTACCAGGTTATATTCTTCTAACAACGAGAGCACGTATAAGCAAAAAGTAAATATACAAAAGTTTCTTGTTTAGAGTAAAAGCGCAGCGGTCATTAAGCATAGGCATTCGAACTGAATTTTAAAATTGGTACATTTTATTGAAATGATTTCGAAGAGACAACTGCTGTTGCCGCAAGTGCAATGACAGATCAAAATAATCGACATGCTCGCTCTACACAGAAGATGCTGTGTTAGATTTATTTAGTTTTAGCATTTTGAATCTCAGTTAATTAATAATGTGTATCTGTTAGGTTTTAGAGATGAGGCTTATCATAATAGAAAATTGTCAAATTAGAGTGAGCGATTTTTCTGCTTAAAAAATTAAAACGTAGCATTACTAATCTGAGGTATTTTTCATATAAAGAATTCATACAACGTTCTTACAGTCCTGGACTAAATTTCTTTTGAATTGCTCTTGCAAATGATAGTAAGTTAGTGAATTTTAAGCAATCAGTTTTAAATTAGGTGTTTGTAAAAGAGCTAAATGAGATTTACTGTCTAATAATAAAGTAAGTGATATTAATTAGAATTAAATTTACAGGGTGTCCCGTAAGCATATTTCACAAGTGCACATCAGCGTAGCCACTGAGGGAGGGGTTTTGAAAATGGAGCAATGAGCTTCTATTGCTTTTGTGACGCTTAATCTTCGTGCATGTGAGCGTATGTTGTTTGTGTTTTAATTTGTATTTGTTTCGTAGTTATAAATGTATGGCGTAATAGTAGAAAATCTCGTAGTGCTTTCGTTTTATGAGTTTAATTAATCGTTGACATTTCACTTTCGCGATTTTTATTACGCATTAATATTTGGATTGATGTTAACGGCGTATTATCACTCTTTACATCGAGAAAATGACTCAAGGTACAGTTAGCCTCGAATATTATGCATTTACTAACACCTGTGGATTAAGAGAATTTAAGTGTATAGTTTTTTTTTTTTTTTTTTTTTAATTGAGCTGAGAAGGACTGTAAGTATTACAATGGTGTAGTGGTGTATTTAATTATGGCAAAGCACACTAGGGCTATCTGCCTAAGGGGAGGGATGCCTTCGTGGAGGACTTTCTGAGGGAAAACTGGCTCGTATACACGTTACACATGGGCAAAACCACGAAAACGCCCATGCAGCCAGCTCGTTCGCGGGATTCGAACCTCGGACCGAACTACCAGTGTTCAGCGACTTTACCGCTCGGCCGCTGGTGGGCCCAGTATTACAATGAATCTAGTGTTTTCTTATTTCAGTGCTTGCATTCTTTTTGTTTTTAAAGTGTAAGATTCAGAATATATATTATGTATGATCTGATTATATCCATTGCTAACATTAAAATTTATATGTTAATAAATTGAATATATTCGTTGTGAATAAGATAAATTTATTCTGTTTGATGAGTATCTCTTGTGTAGACAGTACATTTAAGAGAAAGTAGTTATTAATTTAACACACTAAATGTATACGAATGCAAATTAGTAAAGTTCACTTTGAATAAAATTCTGTGCTGGCTATTATTACAGGACATCTTTTTCATATAGACTGCAGAAAACGTGCTGACTTCTATTTACACATATAACTGGTGTAAATAATTTTTCTCTTATGCGTAGTTTTATATGTAAAGGTAGCATTTGTGCTCAGATGTTTATCGCATATTTCTTTCTTCATTTTATTAAGTAATATTTCACATGGATATTTTTGCGGAGTATCCAACATGTGTTTGTATTTATTTCAAATTCTTTTAATCAGGTAGTGAAATCTTCACAATTGCTTATATTTGATCTAACTCTGCAATGAAAATTTTCAGAAGAAATGAGACAATGCTTTAATTATTTTGTACAGAAAATTGCGTGGCAGAATATTTTCAACCATCTTGCTTAAATCTTAAAGCACGCGAAAGGTCGTGTGACATGACAGAAATATTACTGGATGCCCATTGGTTCATCCTAGAAGCCACTCCCTCGGTGGCTACACAGATGTGCACTTGTGAAATATGCGTCCCGTAAATGTTGCGATAAACTTTTGGGGGGGATATAGGGCACATCATAAGGATTAGGAATTGCCTAGGATTGATTAGGAATTGCCTAATTTCCTTTTCTGGGGAGCCATCAAAAGTGTGGTGTATCACACTACTGTTGTGTCTGAAATGGATCTCGTGGCAAGACTCGAAAACGCAGCTACTACAATCAAAGAAACTGCCGGTGTATTTGAACATGTCCGGCAATGTCCATCGGTGTCAGGCATGTTTGGCGTCTGATCGAGCAAATGTCGAGCATCTGCTGTGACATTCAAGCTGTCGTACACCATCTGTATCCATGTCCAATAAAATGTTTCAAATTAATCACTCTCTAATTTCCTTTCCCATCTTCTACCTCCGCTATCACTTACCGCTGGCACTTCCGGGCAGAGCCGTGCCATGATACTTTTTCACCTGAGGCAAAAAGGTAAACGCGCGCGCCTATATGTATTAAACAAAAGTAAATTTATTAAATCACAAAATATCATAATTCTTATAGCATAATTATACCATAATTCTTAAAGTATTTTTTAATCGTAGCTTTATAAATTCAGAAAAATAATATAGCCAATTATTTATAACTTTCAAATGAAAATGTTAAAAAGTTCTTTTTTGATAAATAAGAAATAACATCGAAATGCACATTGCATTAATTTCCAAAGTTTCTTGCAATTCTATTGTTTTTTTAATTTTATTTTGCTAAAGCTTTTTTCCTCTAATAATAACTGACAAATTTAAAATATAATTAAAGCGATTTCGAATTCGTATGGCCAGTTTGGCGCCCCATCTAGTGATACACCCGAGGCAAGTGCCTCACTTGACTCACTCTTGTCCCGGCCCTGCTTCCGGGCATGGGTTTCTATGCAATTCTTAATCCTTATGACGTGCTCTACCTCCTCCAGAAGTTTGTCGCTACATTTATGGGACACCCTGTATAATACCGATCAAGTAAATGATAAAATAATTAGAGGAAAATTCCAAACCAGTTCTTTAGGGCTGTAGTTGCTCATTATGTGTCTATAAAAATGTACATACTCGTATCATAATTCTTGAAAACAGGCCGTAAAAACTATAATCAATGTTGTAAAAATCATGGCAACATTTTCACATTAATAATATATTTGCATTTGGGGGCGAAAGATGTCTCCTGGGGAAAAAATTCGGCTATCGTTGAAATATTTGATAACTTTACAGAAAAGAGAATGTTTTTACGTTGAGTACAGAAAAAAGAAGGAACAAAAAGTAATTTATTTTGTGCTCAAAATTAAATTGCAGCACCAAAACGAAAAAGCCATTAAAAATTTGAAATTCACAGATTTGCTAGACATCTTAATCATGTGCAAATAATCAAAGACTGAAACAAAATATTCAGGTTATCTCGATTTACTCAGCATGAAATATGATCACCTTGAGAGGAAATGTATGCACTTACAATGTTTTGGTGTGTTATCATTGAAGTCAATAATCATTGTCCGAGGAATGTTTTGCCATCTTGCAAGCACGTAAGGTATTTGTTGCACATAAAGTATTGGTTGCGGGCTCTTCCTTTCGCAGTAGCTGACCAGTGATATCCTAGATGAGTTCAATACGTGGCAGATGTGGAGATAATAACAGGCCACAGTAGCAAGGCAAGTCGGGGGCATTAATGATTTAAGTTTTGCTAACATTTAACTTATGTAAATTTCTTTCCTAACTGTCTTCGCTTGTCACGTTACTCGCTTAGACCAGAGGTTTATGCAAATTTTATGTCAAAACCCGCGAGCGTCCGTTCTGGGTCCAGTGGACCCGCGCGATTAAACAAACCTTTCTTAAAGCACGCCTATCTTACCTAAGTTGTTCGAGTCCAGTATAGTCATATTTGAGGTCGACCTTTTTTATGTTTCCGAAGTTGTTTCGCCGGGGCTTTAATTCGGAGCCTGGATTTTGACAGGATCGGGTCTTTTAGACTTATTGCGCCTATTCGTATTACTATTGCCCACCAGCGGCCGAGCGGTAAAGTCGCTGAACACTGGTAGTTCGGTCCGAGGTTCGAATCCCGCGAACGGGCTGGCTGCATGAGTGTTTTCGTGGTTTTCCCCATGTGTAACGTGTATACGAGCCAGTTTCCCATAGAAAGTCCTCCACGAAGGCATCCCTCCTCTTAGGCAGATAGCCCTCGAGGCTTTGCCATAATCACACACACACACACACCTTTCGTATTACTATTACATAATTGATTTGCGATAGTATAGAAAGTGGTAAACATGTCGCATAACTTATCTTATAAGAAATATTGCAAAAGTTATTAGATGTATCAACTGGCGAAGAATGTATTGAAAAAAATGAGGATGGAAGTAATAATGAGTTATTAATTCACATGAGACTGATTCAGAAACTGATGCAGATTCTGAAAACGAGATTGAGAATTACTTAAATTGCTTTATTGGGTGGGGGAAATCGGAACGGAAAAAAAGAAATAAAAATACAGTGTTTGCCCAGCGAAAAAGCGCAGGAAAACTAAAAATAAATGAAAAATATTTGTATTTGTATTTTTCACTTTGTTCAATCGCGCTTTGAACATTTCTTGTTGCATTTTTTTTTCTCTGTGTCTATAGTACTGATAAAGAAAATAAAGAATCGATACGGGGTGAAGTTATACTATTTTCTTCCTATGCTAATGTATAATACGATTTTCTAGTGCGTGTTTTTTTAAGTTTGATTATAAAATGTGGTATTGGCATAGATGTAACACTTTTTCTGAAAATAATAATTGTTTCTTCATAAAACACGAACCGCGCTCGTGTAACTCAAGTGAGCGCGCGTGCTTCCGGGTTAAAAATAGGATATAATCTTAACAGGGAGGTTAGTGAAAGTCTCGTTGTTGTATTACCGCTTGCTGTAAACGTTTAAGAAGCCCAATCAAGTGGTAAACGCCACTGAAGACTGGTAGTTTGGTCTGAGGCGCGATTTCTGGTGAACGGGCTGGTTTCATGGGCGTTTTCGTGGTTTTCTCCCTGTGTAATGTGGATGCAAATCAGTTTCCATTAAAAAAGGTCCTCCAGTAACACGAGTAACAAGTGACCTTCTTTTGTCATACTCGAAAATGATTCCTGGGACAGTATGTAGGAATGGCCTTATCACTAACTTTACAGTTAAGTCAGCGTTATGTTGAACTCTTATTGTAAGAAGTCTTATTGTAAGAAGGAAAGAAGACTGTAGAGGGGTCCACCTGCTGTACATTATGCCACTCCATACAATTATTTCAATAATAGGGCTAGTATGACACTGTGACGGGACTTGAGAATTCTCTGTTCAGAGCGCTGGCGACGCAGTCTCCAAATTAATTTCTAACCATCACCGCTCTTGAAATAAAATTGAAGAGGAAAGTCCTCTGTTCTGGCCTGTAGTTTTGTATAGATATACATTATGGCAGACTTTGAGAGCAGTGACTGTCAACAGAACACTTGTCGCGGGTCATGTGGCTGGTAGTTCATTATAATGTAAGAGCCTTCTGATTGTTCATACAGTCAGTCTTGGATCTGAGCTTGGAATGAAACGTTAAAGTTCACTTGAATGTAGAGTATGTATCACTACATGCCAAGTTTTCTAAGCCAGCGTTCCGTCAGAGACGTTTACTTCTACCACTGCTTGCTGTAATAAGAGTTCATTTTTGTTCTCACTAACTCTAGGATTCAAAACATTGAACAATGTTGACTTTTTAATTTAACTCGCAGCAATCTACGGAAGTGGCAAGCCAATACTTTTGGGTTCAAGGATCCTGACCTCATTTTCACGATAGATGATTTTAAGCATGTTGATGAACTCGAGCCACTACACTATCAAACAATAGGACTTAATGTGATTTTTGGAATCTCACATAGGAGGAATAAAATTGCATTTGATCAGACTTTTAAACTTTCCCACAGTTAGAACTCTCGATTAATTGGAACTATGTGCTTAAACATCCGATCATTTATGTGTCTTAGCTGCACTAAAATCTTCTAATGTTGGACAGCGTATTTGTACAGTAATCCCACATTTTACCTGGTCAATTAGTTTATCTATTTCCCACATTATTAAAAAAAGTTGTACATTCAAGTTTCTTTTATGAAACTGTTGATTTACTTTACATATAATCTGTAAAATTTCATGAAGTGGAAATAATGTTACAGCAACACTGGTGCTTATTTAATGACCATGTGGTCTACCGATGAATAGGTAGAAACCGAAGAGTCACTGTAGAAAAAGACATCGTTAAATATAGTCAATTTCTGCATGAAAGGTCTTAGTTAAAAAAGGAGAATGAAAAGTGATTTATATTTGCCACGTTATATTTGTTACGTGAGTTACGGAAAGAAATGAGTGTTGAAACTGCGGTGATCCGACGAAGATGAGAGTCTTCATTTGCGTTTGCTACACAAGTTGCAATCTGAAGGCTGATTGCAAACAGTCAAACTACAAACAACATGTTCTGACATTGCAGAAGTAATAATTTTCTTAGTAATGTCTCCACTTGACTTTACTTGGGAACTCATCTGATATTGTCTTTGACCATAACGAAGCAGAGGACGTAAAAAAAAAATATAACAGATAAAGTAAAGAGGCATCATTAATTCACTCTACACGATGTAGTAGATAGAGAAATTACACAGGAAGCTCTGAAACTCTCAGCAGGTATTCTAAACTGATTTCTCAAGGACTAAATTTCCATCAGTTTTATTAAACCTTTTAAGTTAATAAAAGCCTAAATATGCTTCCCTTCACTGTTTATCTTTTCATTCATTTTGTCTTTCCACTGCGTGAATCGATCAGCTTAGCGGTTTTCCAAATCTTCAAACCCAGATTTTTTAAATCTTAAAAGCCAGGAAACAGTGCTGTATAACAAAATATTATTTTTTACAATGTTTTAATTACCTCTTTATAGAATATTAAATGCTATTTGTTTATTATTGCGTATTTCTCAATGATTAGATTCTTATATATTTTGGTCAGAAAAATTGAGAGCTCAAGTTTAGACCTTCCTTGTTAGTTGATATTACTGATCCAAATTATATAAGATATTGTATGAAATAAATTAATAATTCAGCTTTTCATTTCATTTAAAGTTATTTAGGCGAAAAGTGTATTTCATCATTTTGTATTCTTTGTTTTGATAATTTCAATTTATGATATATTATGTAAACTATAAGCTGATATATTTTAGCTAGGGCTCTATTTATTAATAAATTGAAAAGACCAAATAAATGCAATTAGTTTGTGTATCTATTTAATAATTAAGTATGCGACTAAAATATAAAATTAAGTTATTCAATATTTTTTGTTCGCACTGTAAAAATAATTTCTTCTGGTCACTTTTTACCTCCAGAGAAACT
This sequence comes from Stegodyphus dumicola, assembly GCF_044657685.1. Taxonomy (NCBI): domain Eukaryota; kingdom Metazoa; phylum Arthropoda; class Arachnida; order Araneae; family Eresidae; genus Stegodyphus; species Stegodyphus dumicola. Next base: position 192,629,970 of record NC_140780.1, read on the forward strand.
TACTATCGTTGCATTAAAGTTGTAAAAATTTGTAAATGATGGATGTGTATCTGATTTTTGAAGAAAGCTAAGAAAAATTAAAATATGAAGCTTAAAATTTTGTTCTTTCTGATTTTATGTTTTTAAAACTTAAAAAAATATATATATATATATATATATAACATTGTATCAAAAGTATAAATTGAATTTAAATATAAATTTAATTAATTCTTTGCGCCATTGCTGCAAGGAATAAAATTTAAATTTTAACAAACGTGTATATACTTAAAAAGCAAATTTAAAGTTAAAATAATTAAAAAAAGTGCAAGCATATAAAAGATTTAATTTTCGAACTAATCTACAATATTTAAATTCAGATAGCGTAAGTAAATCAAGTGCAAAACCAAACCATGAAAATAAATTCACCAATTTAGCAAATTAAAATTAATCTTTTTTTTTTTTTTTTTTTTTTAAATGCATAAGTTGTTGAGCAGGCAGGAGACAGACTTATCAAGGGGAAGTTGCCTCCAAACCTAACTCCACAATCAAATTTGCTTTTTACGTATATACATGTTTGTTAAAATATATAAAATTGTACCTATTTTAAATACATACTCATTCTGTCTAATCCAAAATAATGAGTCAATAAACTACACCAGGCCTTGAGATCTAAGCATTGTGTCATTATTAACAGCCACAAATTATTTTTAATATTTTTCAAAGATTAAAATATTTTCTTAATTTCGATGTATGTATTTCGTTTTCTTGTGTATGGTGCTCGTTTTTTTGCTTAATATAAATTTGCTGTATTATAATTAATGTAAAATACTACCTATATGTTAATGTCCTTCTATATGTAACCTCGATTTTCAGGCAAGATTTTCTTTCTACATCCACCAATTATGTACATTACTGTTGTCATCAGTTTGTTAACCTTTAACTATTGTTTTCATAAGAGGCTCAATGTTTTGTGAATTACATGCTGTACTATTTTATAACTAAATATATTCTTATTATTTTAGTGTTATACAATTTTGATTTCCTACAATGATATATTTCCTTGTAAATGTTCATGAAATAATTAGCATTCATAATAATCTAAACACATATGTATTTCATAAAATGTGAGCTTTATTTATGAATTTTTGTTTCAATTATTCTGACTGCTATATATATATATATATATATTTTTTTTTTTTTTTTTAATTTTAAGCAACAAGTTGAAGCACAGAAGAAGTTTAGTATTCTTTGGCATCTTACTCGTGACCTAAATTTGAAATCAACACCTTCTACAATGACTAGGGTTTTTGATTGGTAAGTGTTATATTTAAATATAGTGGAGGAAAATTTTGTTCACAATACTTTTTATCAAAAGGATCTAAATCAAGGAGATTCATAAAATAGAATTAATTGCATTTCAAAAAGTACAGAATTATGTTTTGTGACATTTCAGTTAAATTCTAAAAAATGAATATGGCAGAATTACTTTTGAAGCTCAGATATATTTTAATGCGAGTGTATTAACCCCCCCCCCGGAGTAAATATTTTGACGATATTCGTTTGCTGTATTTAATTGTATAATAGTATTAAATTTGAAGTAATATGGAATAGTGTATTATTACCATTATAAAACAAAATTTTACTAATGCATGCCTAGTTGTGTACAAGTTTTTCAAAATCATTTGCGAGATATTCTCGTGGTTTTTATGTGATACTTTTATATCCATGGGCAGCGAATATAAATATTTAGCCTAACACCACAGTGAAAGATCTAAAACAGATTATCATTTAGGAGACTATTTTAAATTATGAATTCTTTTCTTACAGGTGTTTATTTTTGATGCTGGATAACCTTGGCAAAGAAACTGGCCCCCAGAAAGCTCTATCTCAGGCTTGGCTCAATCACTCCTTACAACGTGGTGATGTTGCTAGGTTTTTAGAACCAATATTGCTAATCCTACTTCATCCTGATTCTGCAAGAGTTTCTGTTCAGCATGTTAGTGTTCATTGCCCCAGGAAAGTCATCTTATCTGATGATAGAGATAATCAACATCATGAAGATGTGGAAGCTAAAGTATATGCCATTAGTAGTATTTCCGGGCATGTTATTTATCATATAAGTGATGATAGTCATCCATCATCTCAGCAGCCTAGTCCTGAAAGAAAAATCTTAGCTCTGACTTCTGTGATAAATGATGATTCTAATAAAGGATCCACAGTTGTGACTCATAACTCAATGTTGCAAGATTTTGAATTGCCTTCTATTCATGAGCGAGATTTAAAATTACCTATATCTGTCTTTGTCAATCCATTTGGCTCATTATCATCCCTTGGAAGCGATTCTCACTTAGATTATACGGCATTTACACCTGATTTATCTCAAGCTAAACGCATAGGAAATGTGAGGAAAAGTTCATTTGATGAAGATACAGGTGAAGAAATTAGTAGTTCTGAAATGAGCATTGAAAGCATAGTAACAACTGTTTTAGACGACATTATTTCACAGATAACAAATAATGAAGCTAATGAGAAAGAATTTCTTTCTTCTGGTGATTACAGCTTTAATGATGAATGCAGTGATTTTATTTCAAATATTAATGATTTGAATAAGTCACACAAAAAAGTCACTGAACAGCCACAGATGACCGGTCATCCTTTGCACACATATATTCTTTTATACTGTCAGGTATACGATTCTCAGAAAACTTTGTATGCACTCTATTCCTTGAAAGCAATAATTTTAACTAATCCTAGAATTGCATTATGTAGTATGGCTACTACAAATGTAAGTAACTCCTTGAGTTTAAGAGGTCAACAACTTCAGGTATTACTAGCACGTCATCGAAAATCAGTTTTTGGCAATAATTTTCATGGAGAATTGACAGCTGAAGCTACTACTATGTTTAGAAGTAACACTTATGTTGAAGTAATTGTTGCTGCATGTTTGTATCACATTAGGAGTCATTATCCAAATTTGCCTCAAGTTCGATTGACTGAAGAAGAAGTGCTAGGAAACAGAAATGTTCGTCTTTTATGCATGGAAGTTTTGACTCTTGTATTTTCAGAATTAGTAGGGATTGTTAAAGATAGTGGTAAATTTTTTGCCTCCTATTTGAGTGATTTATTAAGCAGAAGTAAAGTGCAAAAAATTCTATTGCATTGCCTTGCAGCAAGTGTGTATGATTCTCAACCAAGAGATTCAACAGAAGAGGAGCAAAATATTACATTTACAGAAACTATAGTTGAGTTCAATGAGAGACCTATGCGACTTGGAAAGTCCAACAGTTATCAGGCTAATGATTTCCAAGACACATATCAGGTTCACAGTCTTCTTAATGATTATTATTTTTAAAAAAAGACTAAAGTTATATTTGATATATTTTGTTTCAAACATTTCTTTTTTTAAAATGTGTGCATTATTTGGTTTCACCAATACTGTTTTGAATTTTAGAAACCTATGCTTTTCTTAATTATATTTTGTTATTTAATTATTATTATTTCAATTTTGTAGTTGTAGATTTTGCAATTGCTTGATGGCAGAGTAATTAATTTTAAACATAATTGATTTTTTAATAATATTAGAATATATTAATAATTTTATAGATTGATAATTGAATGAAAGTATTATCTGTAAGAATTAAATTAGAAAAGTTAAATATCTTTTTCTGTTAATTGATTTTTAAACTTTAATGCAATCAGATAGTCAGCACTCATTTATCCCAGCATTCATTGATGATTATTAGTTTAAAATGTTTCTTGTTAACTTCCTTATAGGTTCATTTATTGAGATTGATGGCAACATTGATAGTTCTTGAAGATACTGTTTTATCCCAAAATGGGTCTGAAAAAGACATAAATGCCGTAGGATCAAAAACTGTTGATTCTGTTTTAGAGAAAAAAGTTAATCCAAGAGCTCAAGCTTCTTCATCAAAATATAAGCCTGGTATGTTATAAATACAATGCATCCTTTGATTGTTTGTGATGATATTAGTAATTAGAAATTATTCATTTTTGTAAATAAGTATTTTAATGGTGTAAAAAGGAAACATTTTTGGATGCTTTGTTCTGACAGTTTTTTTAAATGTGTTAATCTTTATTTTAGAGGCATTAGTGTACATTCAGTGTCTCATAAAACCATGAAGTATGACTATTGTTAAATGTTTATGTGTTAAATGTGTTTATTCAGTCTGAAAGGAATAATAATGGAGTATATAATCATAACACATAAAAATGTAAATTCATCTTTTAATAATTTAAGTAAGATACTTAAATGCATTTATCAAAATGTATTTTAATACAGTTTGTTTAAAAAAGGCCAATGGGCCAGTGTATGATTATATTTTTGTAAACACCAGCCATGGTGACAAAAATACTATGGTCTCATTAAAACTCTGTTCAAGTGTAACATTTTTATCGTATCTATATAATATTTTGAATTATTTAGTGCAGTAGACTTTTACTATGGCAAACACAGTGTATAACAAACCTCTGAATGTAACGAATAAACTCTGTGGTCCCTTCCAGTGTCTTACACACCTAATGTTATTTTATACAGCTATAATGAACCTCTAAATGTATGAAAATCAGTTATAATGAGCTTCATGTGTTCAGCTAAAACATGTTGGTATTTTTGTATCTAATTTACATTTTTTGCCATTTTTTTCCAGAATTTCTGTGAGTGTTAATAGAAAAATTACTACCTCTTAAAATCATAATTGTTTTAACTAGTAAGCGAGGGAGAAACATTGTTACTGCTCTGCTTATTCATCCCTACCATTCTGCACATAATAAACAAATACTGTGCAAGGCAGGTGTAACACCCAATTCTTGTAAAATGAAAACATGCAGTAAGCCTACCTTAGGACATTATATTGTGTGCATTGAGCCAAAGAACTAGAATGGGTTTACTGATCAATCTAGTCTTTATATATATATCTGAAAGACAAGAGTTCACTTAGGCTGATGCTGTGATGAAAATTTTTATTTATTTCTATTTTGGGGGAAGAGGAAGTAGTAAACTTATCAGCATAATAAGTGTATCTTCTTTCAGGAAATGGAAAACTTTTGTCCTTATTGGTTGGTTGGTTTTGCTTTAGTATTTAGAATGCTCTCCCAGGTCTGTCATCTGAATGGTCTTCTTTAGGTCTTTGTTTTATCTTCTTTAGGTCTTTGTCAAGTTTTGGAATATTTTGTGGAAAGTTTGTTGCACCTTTGCAGCCATTTGCAAATTGGAGAAAATTAATGCATTCTCACTGAAATTCTTAATTGCGTTATACCATGGCGATTTTTAAATTTGGTTAACCAACCTGTCGAATATGTGCATTCTGTTTTTAAGTTCATTTCTTAGTGAAATATCTTAGCTAGAGACATTAACATTTGACCCGTCAATGGCACGCCTTCGCTGCGATGCTGTCTGACCCATTCAGTCATCACTTTGTCTTGATCTTCACTTTTAGCATAACAAATAAGTTTTCTGTTATTCATTATGAGCGGAGTGTTGGAATCCACAAAAAATTTCAAAAATTTCCTTTTTGTGTTTTCTTATGTCATATACAGTTGACTTTTCAGTGCCCTACTCCTCGCATAATTTTGAGACAGATATATCTTTATCCATTTTTTGCAGCAGTTCCACTTTTTGTTTAATGGACATCGAAACATGCTTTCTCTTTGTAGATCCTCTTGCAGCTCCAGACATAACCCTTTTCGACATATTCAAAAGATGAAACTTTAATTTTCATAAATCTACTGTAATAATAAGCTGGATCAAATCAGAAAGCTAAGGAACAGTCCAATCTCCTATATTAACCGAAATCCCTTGGAATCAGTAAAATATAACTTTAGCTTACCTTAATTGCGTCCGCTATACATTATTGGCTATGTAGCATGAGACTGGCGATGAAAGACAAGTGGTTCCGCAAAATTTTGTCTTGCTTCTATCGTGCACTGAGACAATTAAGCCTGATTGTATTAATTTAGTTATTTATTATGCTAGTCCTGAATAAATAGTCCTGAAACCCACTAGTCCTTTGTCTGAGTCCTGAATAAATAAATTCCAACATATACGATTGGTTATCGATATGGTTTATCGATTACCGTCCCTAGATATCTTACCATCTAATGCAGTCTCTGCGGGACCTAAATTCTGCTACCAAGCGGCTTCCTAAGTTCTAAATTTTTGCTGCCCCTAAATTTTGGATCCCAGTGCTTTCCCTAAATTCTGCCGCCCAGTGCGGCCATACTGGCTCTGGCGTGGTTCTGGGTTTATGTAAAAAACAAAACTTTTATTCTTAATTCAAATAACACTAAATGTAATCTTATCTTTTGGCCTATGAATATCATTAACAAAATCTGTTTTTAGCATTTAACGTAAATCTGTAATCTTTGCCAAGTGTAATGTCAACATAAAAGGTTACCATACTCTTTGTTTATTAAATTACTAATATAAAAAAATTGTTTGGGCATCGCATCGGGGATATAAAACATTCAGTTTGAGATGTATGCCAAGCAGATACTTAGCTACGGAGCCAAACTATTTATCACACAAATTTATGCTTAATTCCTGTTTCTTCAATAGTGAGGTATTTATTTAGTGCTGAAGGCAGATTAAGAATCTAGACTCTCCACGTGTTTTTTTTTATGGGGGATAAAAGCAAATGCACAAGCATAAAGCATTTAAAAAAAAGTTGTTGGCAGTTTTGAGGTCTGGACGTTAGATCATTCCGGATATTGGATGTCCAGATATCGGACTTTGTACTGTATTTAATTGTTTTAAAACAATTTCAGTAAAGGGATTAATATGTCTTTCTTTTCACAACCCACTGTTGGCTCAAGGTTCAGTTTCTGCTGAACAGGCTGCTTGTATGGGTTTTCTGTGTTTTTTCTATGTATAATACGCATATAAGTCACTTTCCCTTAGAAAGTTTTCCACAAAGATAGGTTTTTTTTTTTTTTTTTTTTTTGTTGGGCAAATAGCCCATGTGCTTTGTCTGAATGAGATTTTCTTTTTTGTATTCCTTAATGTCAATTTAATTCTTTATTGCTGGATTAGTATTAATTTGCATATAATTGTATTTGATATGAGGAAAGTATTAGCAAACTTTATAATTATAGATCTGATATTTAAAAAAAAAAGCTATCCTTTTTAAATGTTATTATTGGCTGAATAAAAAAAAGCATTAAAGTATCATTATCAAGAAGGAATTTTTAATAATAACTGCATTTCATGCTTATTGATTTTAAATGATATAAATGAACTTTATACTATGAATTAGCATAAGATAAATGATTTTGTTTAGGGAAAAGCTGTACTGAATATTACAGTCAAAAGTCGTCAATCCGGACTCGTCGTTACTTTGACGATTCCGGATTATTGATTTTTCCGGATTATAGATAATCAGTTTAAATCTGGTAAGATGGCATGCAGAAATTATAAAATTAAAAATATGAAACCGTAATTTATGAAATAAAGAGCAATTATGATCTAAAGGGTATCAAAATTTACAAAAACAAAAAAAGCTTAATATTTATTTGTTTGCTTTATTAAACATTTCTTTCAATGTAAGTTGTTTAAGTTGCTTTGTTTTATGTGCTAATACTTTCTCTTTAATTTTATATAAACAGACATAATTTCTTGTTCAGTTACAAAGTTCCGCTGTTCAAGTCCTGTAATTGCTGTGCCGAGAATACCGACTAACTTGTCAATCGAAATTTTTTCGTTTTCACTAACCTCTCTGTCACTTTCTTCATGCCTTTATCCATTTTTTGCAGCAATTTCACTATTTGTTTGATGGACGTCGAAACATACTTTCGCTTTGTAGATCCTTTGGGAGCTCCAGCATTGGAAATTCTATTTGACGTAATCGAAAGTTCAAGCTTACTTTTATAAAATTGCTCTAACAGTCTGCAAAAAATAATAAGCAGGATCCAATTCGAAGATTAAGGAACAACACAATCTGCAATATTAACTGAAATAGATAATTAGATAATTTTAGCTTATACCGTCAGTTATACATTAAATGCGCTTGCACACACGCATATGCGCAGCCGTAAAGGTCTTACGCGCATGCGTCAACGCGACGCATGCACAGAAAGTTTGTAGCTTTGAGGTCCGGATTATGGGTGTCCGAATTAACGACTTTTGACTGTATATAAAAAGTTTGTATTTGAAGTTCGACTATTGTTCGTGTTAAATTTTGGGCTTGTTTTATACAGTCAAAAGTCGTTAATCTGTACTCTTCGGGACTTCGGCGATTCCCGATTATCGATTTTTCCGGATTATAGATAATCAGTTTAAATCTGGTAAGACGGCATGCAGAAATTCTAAAATTAAAAATATGAAACCGTAATTTATGAAATAAAGAACAATTATGATCTAAAGGGTATCAAAATTTACAAAAAAAAGAGCTTAATATTTATTTGTTTACTTTATTAAACATTTCTTTCAATGTAAGTTTAAGTTGCTTCGTTTTATGTGATAATACTTTCTCTTTAATTCTGTAAACAGACATAATTTCTTGTTCAGTTACAAAGTTCCGCTGTTCAGGTCCCGTAATTGCTGTGTCGAGAATACCGACTAACTTGTCAATCGAAATTTTTTCGTTTTCACTAACCTCTCTGTCACCTTCTTCATGTCTTTATCCATTTTTTGCAGCAATTCCACTTTTTGATGGACATTGAAACACACTTTCGTTTTGTAGATACTTTGGGAGCTCTAGCATCTGAAATTCTATTTGACATAATCGAAAGTTCAAGTTTACTTTTATAAAATTGCTCTTACAGTCTGCAAAAAATAATAAGCTGGATCCAATTCGAGGATTAAGGAACAACGCAATCATCAACATTAACTGAAATAGATAATTAGATAATTTTAGCTTATACCGTCCGTTATACATAAAACGCGCATGCAAAAATGTATTCTGCGCTTGCGCACACGCATATGCGCAGTCGTAAAAGTCTTACGCGCACGCGTAAACACCTATGCGCATGTGTCAACGTGCCGCATGAGCAGAAAGTTTTTAGCTTTGAGGTCCGGATTATGGGTGTCCGAATTAACGACTTTTGACTGTAATATTATTTAATTTCAAATTGTGTAACTTCCTGAAGTTTAAAATTAAAGATATTTTGCCATATGTACTGTATTTTAGGAGTTCCAGTTCCTTGCCAGTCCATGTTCCTTAGTGCTGTGCTCACAGCGTTACGCCAAGAACATCATGCTCATCTTCACATACACTGGTTATCACTCATTACATCAGCATTGCCATTTGTGGGTCGCTGGTTACCACGTTTAATTATGACAGTTGTGCATCAGCTGTGTGTCAATTTAGATTTGATTAGCTCAAAGTTTTGGGAATCGCAAGGAAAGTATGTTCAGATATTTTGATTTTTAAATGTACGTAACTGAATTTTAAATTGTTAAAAATTTTATGCTGCTTAAATTTTGTGTTGCTGAATTTTAAATTGTTAAAAATTTTATGCTGCTGAGCTTTCCATCACATAGCTCAATATCTGCATTTATGTGTCTCCTGGGAACTTATATACTATAGCACCTTATAGTGATAATTTATGTATCTGACTCCGAGAAAACATACATTAGTAAACCCCCCCCCAAAAAAAACTTTATTTCCATTGTTGAGTAACTTCTTTTTCACACTGTGCTATGGCCTGTTTGGCGGTATCGATTAATACAAATAAAAGCCCTCGCACATTATGAAATATAATATAAGAATTATAAACATAGGAAGAAGCTGCAAGTACAAAAACTTGAATCATTTAAATCTTTAAGTGTGCACAATGTGTACTCCCACTGTGTCAAATCTATATTATTTGAACAAATATTCTGTTATATACTCCCCTCAGGTAAAGAAGTTCATTAGAAATAAAAGATTAAGTCATGAAATATATGATAAGTAAGATACATTTAAAAACCTTTTAAATTCCAAATATAGTAGTATGGTTTCCTTAGTATTTATGTCTTCAAAGTACAACTGTTTACTTTACCATTCTCTCCTGTGTATTTTGCACTTCTTTTTGAGTTTCTACATATGACAAAGTAACTTGTTGTGTATTAACACCTCCTCGTCAGTTTTATCATGTGTCACAATGATACCTTTATACAATGAGCACATTTTAACTGTAGTATTGTTTGTGTGACCTTCGCCAAAAAAAAAAGCCGCTGCTTTTGCAGTATAGGTAACTTTTGAGCATGATATTTTTGCTGAAAGTAACTTCCATAGCAAAGCTTGCATGCTGAAGCTGTTGGTAGCAGTTAATATCCTGCTTCATTTCTCTCATTTAGCATATAAAATTGTGTGCAAATAATTGGTTCCTATTAAATTATCTTCATCTGAATCCATTCCTGTATCTGCTGATTCAAAGCCTTTGGCAAGTACCACTTTCACCTACCTAGAAGGATGTACTATTTTCCCATTTGTAATTTTTTTTTTTTTTGTAACAACTACTTCATCTCTATTCTTTAACACTGGGACAGTGCTTAAATTGCGCTGGAGCCTGGCTCCGGTACTTCTCAATTTTTAAGGTAAATTATAATTGTAGCCGGAGCGCAACGGAGCCCTAAATAAGATGAGCTCTGGTACTTCCTTTTATAAAACTGAGCCACAATTTTAAGGGAAAAAAATTAGAATTCGTAACATTTTAGTTTAACAATAAGCAGACTTTGCAATACTCTATTTCCCTAGAAATACAAGACTCATGAACATGAGATGTTCAATTAAAGTACCCTCACTCACATGCAGAAACCTTTCCCTTTAAGAAGGGCAATAAATTTGGGAGAGTTTGTTTAGGAACGCGTAAATTTTTCGCCATGCCATCCTATCTGGTGTATTGTTATCGATGGTTATAGTTAGTTATCCTCGCAGGAAAGAAAATTTGTGTTCTTAACTATGCGTTAAGTGATAGTGAGTACAATAAGAGTGAAATACGGAAAAAAACTGCTCAAGCATGTCCTATACATCGTCTTCTCACAGTATCCACTAATGTAACCAAATATCGGGTGGGGGGCGAAAAGCGTAAATAGCAACTTTAGGAGTCGGATTATTATCCTTAGAGGATCATTAGGAGTCAGATTTAGGACACATTTTACCCCTGACACACAACCGCTGGTTGGCTATAATTATATCAGCAGAGAGCCGCGGTCAAAGAAAACATTCTCTCTCACCAAGATTCCCCTCATTTTTTTTTCCCACCCACTCATACATTCACGCCCTCATTCTGTTTCACTCTGTTTTTAGCATTATCTGGATTATCATCAGCTATACTTTAAGTATATTTAATTTTTGTGATGATAAAAACTCCCCCCCCTTTCAATTAGAGCTTAAATTGGGCTGTAGCTCACCGGATTCCGGCTCCTGTGCTTCTTGGTTTTTGTAATAAATCATAATTCTAGTCAGAGTGCACCGGAGCCGTAAATAAGAAGGTGCAGCACTTCTTTATGTAATTGAATAACAATGTTAGTAGAAATTTTATCTCGAAAATTTTATTTTTAGCAATAAAATTATATTAAAAATCGCTTATTACATTTTAATTTATCTCTTTACATTTAATTTTATTTTAATTATTTAATTACTTTAATATTGAAATATTTCAATAAATAATAATTAATTAATTATCTAATAATTATAAATTAAAGTTTAATTAATTATATAATAATTAATGCTTAATAACAATTAATAAGCATTAATTAAATATATATTAATTAATTTGATAATAATTGACTGTTTAATTTTAAAATTATTAATGAGTTTAATAGTCATTTTAATTATTTATTTACTCTTGTTCCTCTTTCCTGACGGTCTTCCATAGGGCTCCGGCACTTCTAATTTTAGAAATTAAGCCCTGCACTGGGATAAATCTGTTGGATCATGTAAAATGTTCTGTGGGGTTTTTGATGATAAATACACATAAAGCAATACAAAAAACAAACCTTTATTGAATCACATAAGCACCATTTGATTCTGTGACCTTTTGCCATGTCTCAGGCAGCTGGAAAATTCCCTTTTAATAAGTCATTATGTTATTGGTAAAGAAGTTACCAATGTGCTGTTTGACAGTTTTCAAAACTCATTCAGAAAACCATTCAGAAAATTTTGAAGTGACCTCAAGAGATGAAAATCTAGTGAATATGGAGGCTGACAGAAAACATTTCAGCCATGTGTATTAAGCTTTTAGTCTGACATTCAATGAAATATGGGGTCAACATGGTCCTGATAGAAGACTACCCCTGGAAAATAGGTAAGTTGTGGCTGCTTTGATTTTTGCTTTCAAAACTACCATTTGAGAACAATATTTTTCCAAATTTGTCTGATTTGATATCAACCATTCGTGGTATACTGTACTCCCACCATACACAAAACACAAAACATTACTTTTTGGGGATGCAGCCTCCCTCTTGATGTTATTAAAGGGTGTTCTTTTGCCTTACCCCATGGTCATTTTCTTTTAATGTTACTGTATTGTATACATGCCTCATCTTCAGTAATGAGCCGTTTAAAAAAAAAAATGCGTTATTTTTTTCTAGCAAAGAATCACATGCCAAAACTCAAACAAGCACATTCTATTGTGTTAACTTATTTGGTACCCATATACCATAGCAGTTTACATACTTAGTCTTTTTTAAATGATCTTGTACTATACATTTTGGAATATCAGCAGTAGTTTCTTTTAGTAGGTTCTCGTATGCAGAGGATGGTCGTCCAGTGTGGGCATCATCCTCGAGACTAACTTTTCTCACTTTTCAAACCACCTTTGAACTGTGTCTTCAGAAATACCACTTTTTTCATATATAGCAAAAACTTGAGCATTCTGAATAGCATTTTTCCCATTTTTTTTAAAATAAAAGAGCATAATAATGGTAAAAATGAACTTCTGGGTTCTCTATTCTTAGCACAATACTGAAAGAAAAGTTATGCCACAATACATACTAGACTTAGAGATTATGAGGAGAAAGACCATATTTAAATATCTGCTTCAATCAGGATCACTTTGTATCAGCAGTAATAAAAATAATTAGAAAAAAATGTGTTTTGATGTGAAAAACTGCAGAACTTTTGAGATGACCCATTTTCAAACAAACTATATCGTAAACCACAGAAGTTGAAGCTTCACATGCATGTTCAAATATTTGATAATTTCCTTCTGAACTACTAGCACCAAAGCATCTGCGATTCCATTTTTTGCAAAACACCTCTAAGATAAGAATTGTATAAAATTCTCAGTAGCTGATCTTTTCACTTCTAAAAGAGCACTACCAGTCTGAAGTAAAATGTTCTTTTTCTGTCAGTAATTAAAATTTGAAACTGAAGTCGGTATATTTTAAGTTCGGGGTACAGAGTCACTCTTCTTAAACTAACGTATCACAAATTAAATAATTATGTGGCTGATTGCATATTTTGCAGGAGTCCCTTTGCCATCACTGATGATGTGCCTATGTCTTAAAACACCAAAAATGCTCTTTGACTGGTTTTTTTTTTTTTTTTTTTTTTTTTTTTTAGTAATTTTTCTGTACCAGCATTTTCATTTTATTTTGACTTTAATGTATGCTTCTCACAATGGGTTTGTTAATGTGGCTGCATTTATAGGATTTCTTTTTGGATATAAATTCTTGCTTGGTGGTTTTCTGTGTACTCTGCTATTAGCATTTCAAAATTAAATACTAGATAACAAAATTAAATTCAGATGTTTTTCTAATGGAAGTTATGTGTTTGCTTGTGTTAAATTCAGAAGTGCATTCTTATTTCCAGTATTCCAAGTTTCGCTCCTTAGGCAGGTTTTATGAAATAGGAGATGTAATACATTCTCATAAGCACTTCTGACTTAAGAGATAGTAAAATTTGTAACTGCATTGCACACTTGTAATGTAGCTTTCTTAAAGGTTTAATTTCATGGCTGAATGGCTAGCAATTTTTTTTATTTGAGAAACGATTCTGCTATTTCGATCAAACTGCTCTTTAAAAGCAATGCTATGCAACCAGTTCTCATTACTCAGTGACAATTCTAAGACTGCAGTAAAAGTATTTCTTGCTAATTAAGAGTTTATGGTATTGAATATCTCAACCTTCATCAAGTTTTCATTATTACTGATTGCTATTTCAAATTGATTTCAAAAATCTAATGGCATATCTAATTTAGGCTATTTAAGACTATTTCTAGTGCTTCAGTCATTTTATCACATTAAATGACGAACAAATTAAATTTTAAAATGACAGTTTGTGAAATGCTAAGATTCTGTTCAGTATTAGAATACAGTTTTATGGTTATTTCTAATTTGCCTAGCCATTTTGTGGCTTTGTCTGGATTTGATAATAAATAATTTCTCTGCTAAGTCATTGAAATCTATCTGATTCTCAGTGTCACTGTTTCAAATGTTTTATAACTTTATCTTTTATTTTAACTCATTAGTAAGATCATAGATCATATGATACCTCAACATTTACTCTTTGAGTGAATGTATCAGTTAAAGCCTAGAATTGCATATTTCTTTTTTCCTCTTTCAATAATGAGGGTTTTTCCCACCTGACTTAGCCATTTTCAGCAGCAATTAAATAGTCTAGCCAAATATAATTAATTTTTTTCCTGAGACTGAAACTAATCAATTCGAATGTCCCTACTTGTAAATAAAACATAAGGTTATCTGCTCACTCTCTTTTTAAATTTTGTCGCTTCTCAAAGTAAACATAGCACTTTTCTGGTCACCAGTGCTACAGTTATAATTCATGTATCTGACTCCAAGAAACTATGCCTTGGTAAAGCTAAGAAAAGCTATTTCCATTGTTGAATAACTTACTTCTCACACAGTGACACTGCCTACTTGACCATATAGTTTAATGCAATCTTTCACATTACAAAGCAGAAATATAAAATAGCTGTAAGTATAAGAGCATGAATCATTTAAAAATTTTAAGGTGCATACAGTGCATGCACCCCCTGCATTGAACTGGCAATTCTGTTTTAATAGATATTCCATTACATACCTTACAACAAGATGATTTAATGTCACACTTCCTGAAACTGATTCGAAAACACACTTTGTTAAAGATATAGTAGGTTTTTTTGTTTGTTTGTTAATTATGTGAGAGATTTGTCAACAGGTGCAGCAGTTTCTCTTGTTGTTTACTAAGCAAGAGATGAAAATGATTTAATAACAATCAATTCTTAACTTTTCCTCTGATTAGCTTTATAATTCTGCATATGCATAAGATATTAAATCAAACTTTTTATTGTAATGCATTTGTCAGCTGCTAATTTTCCTTAAAAATTATATTTTAAAATTATTTTTATGTTATATTTAAAATTTACTTTGAAACTTCTAAAAACCATACTTCCACCTATGGTCTTATTATTATTTTGTCAATAGAAGTATGCTTTATTCCCCTTAAGTATATTCCAAAAGTTGTCTCTTTCCTTTTTATTTATTTTTTTTTAATTCGTCCTCTTTCTGACCCAGCCCCAAAATATTTTGCAAAGAATAAAATAATATTTTACAAAGAATAAGTTGATCAGTGCTAAAATGTTTGTCTTGCTGTATTGTATGGGATTCATAACTGAAATAATATTTTAAGTTTTTCTGGAACTGGTTTGAAATTGACGTGTTCTTATGAAGTGAAGTTCCTAACAACATTATCAAATTGTGTGTAAAAGCAGTGAGTCTAAGGAAATCTTAGCATTTGTTTATGAAATTCATTGTTTTTGATTTTGGTTTACATGCTGCCTTAGACTGACAGATCTTCATGCTTTATAATGTATTTCTGCCGCCTTCTTAGCGAACCTTTGTGGTGTAGTGTATATTACACTTCATATGTTACACTCAATGCATAATTGAGAGATCCACGGCGAAGGCATTGCATATTTTTCATCTTTTCTGCTCCCGAAATAAACCTAATGACTCTACAGTGGCACCCAAACTAAAAGGGTGTTGGATGATGATTCTCCTCACCCAGGATTTTGCGATTGGTCCCCTAAAAACCCTAATCGCCCTTTAAAAGGAGGAGTATATAAGGTATTTCTCCTGCCTTCTTAACGAGCCTTCATGTTGTAGTGGTCTGCATGCTCAGCACGTAATTGAGAGGTCCGTGGTTCGATTCCCGGCGAAGGCATTGCATATTTTTCGTCTCTCCTGCTTCCGAAATAAACCTAAAGATTCTACAACATTGGTGACAAAAATCTGTAGAAATGTAGAACCATAGAAAGTGTACTAAAGACACTAGAATAAATTATAGGAACACTGGGTATGCAAAGTTTTCTCTCATTTGACTATAATAGTAAAGAGGAATAGGATTCAAATATGGATTTCTTATCTGCGTAAGAAAGATCTTAAACTTTAATTCATGTCCATTTATTCAGCACTTCTATCTAAACAAGAAGCTACTATTTTTGGCCAAAATTTTTGTGGATGATGATAAATGAGCAGTGTATGAAAATCTTAGTCTCACATATTCTGGTGATAACTTTATGAAACTGAAAACAACAGCATACCCTAAAAATTCATGGGAAAATTTTTAATATGCAATTATGAGAACAGCGAGATGTATTTTACTAAGGATGCATAAAATCTATAGAATCAGATTTCTGCGTACCCCATCAGGATAATACATATCCGCTCTTATCATGGAACACATAAAAAGCAACTTTGGTAGTAAATACTGTATTATGTGCTGCACAATGCATATAGATGTTTTAGCTTTCCCTCACCATTTGTTTAGATCATTACAGCAGTATTTAAATGGTAAACATTTAAAAAAAGTTCAAGTTCAAAGTATTATTGAACAATATTTTGAGACTTAACTACTGAAGTTTTTACTGAGATGATATTGTAGCGATCTCGAGAACACCTGAATGCTTGCAAATTTGAAAAGAGCTGGAATTCGTGAACCTAGCACAATGGAGCTCTTTTGGGCTAGCGGTAAAGAAATTGACTTTTAATAAACCCACCTAGATTCGCGTCCCACTTATGCGATGCAGCACTTCTCTACTGGTGTTAATACGAGGGCTATCCAGAAAGTAGATTACGTTTTGGAATAAAAAAATAAACAAAGTATAGGAAACAAATTTTATTATATACAGATGAAAGCCACACTCAAATACTACTTTTCTACATAGTCACCATACAAATTAAGGCATTTATCGTAGCGATGTACGAGCTTGGAAATTCCTTCGTCGAAAAATTCGGCCGCCTGCGCCTTCAACCACTTCGTTACCTCTTCTTGCCTTCCATCTTGCACAAAACTTGTGGTAACCAAGCTTTTCGCTGATGATTTCGTGCAACAAACTTCGCGAAATTTGTGGAAAACTCAAAGAAAGTTCCGTTATTGTGAAATTTCGATTTTCACGGACTTTAGCATCGACTTTTTCGAGAAGTTCGGCGGTCACTATGCTGGGTCTCCCACTTCGATCTTCGTCGTGAACATTGGTTCGGCCATTTTGAAATCTTATGACCCACTGACGCACTCCACCTTCAGTGATAATGTTGTCCCCATACACTTCACGAAGCTGCCGATAGATTTCTATCGGTTTACAGTTTTTTCCAGTCAGAAACCTTATTACTGAGCGCACCTCGCAGCTCGCGGGATTTTCAATTAACGCAGACATTTCAAACCGTCACAGTATCTGAACGGAGCACAGCACGAACCTCTCACTAGCACGGCTAGATGCAGACTGAGCTGCGCAACGCTCTGACCCCAAGATGGCCGCGCTAGCCCCGCCCCTAGCGGACACAGACGGAAACGTAATCTACTTCCTGGATGGCCCTCGTAGATGGCGACACAAACAGAGCAACTACTGAGGCTTCACGAACCACGTGATTGCTACAATATGAATATTTGATTATCAAAATGGGAAAAGGGAGGAGAAGATAATTGTAGATTAATGCTTTCCATGTGACTTTACTTTAAATTTCCATTCTAACAATAGCATTGCTTTTAAAATGTCTTTATATGCTTTATTTTTCCCCCTCTTAAATAGCATTTAATTTTAATGTAATAACTGTGTGATATGCTTTCAGTGAGAACATTGCTAAAACAGTCACCAGTTCTGTGAATTGCACATCTATGCCTCCTGATTATTTAATCACAATTATTGAAGGCCTAACAACTTTATGCCATTACTGTTTACTTGAGTGTCCTGCTCCAATATTATCTCCTCTCAATCAGTCACCATTACCACCAGTTCCATCTCAACCATATGCACCTGGAACTAGTGCATCACAAATCATTTCAAACCTCATTCATGTTTTCTCTACATCTTCTAACCAAAAGGTAAACAAAATTTTTGCTGTTGTTAAATATGGTACCATTCTTAGAAACGTATTAAAAGAATGAAGACAATATATATTTTTTTACCTAAAGCCTTTCATTAGAATTTATTGTTTAAAAGTAATATTATTTTTCTTATGTGGTTTTTATTAAAGTTTAAATAGCTTTTTAACAAAATAATTAAAAATTTATGACGGTTATTTTTTAATACGTAAAATATATTAAAAATTGGACATACAGGGGTTGGACAAAAATATGGAAACACCTTTAAAAAAACATGTTTCTTTGCTTAATATGGTGTAGGAAACCCGTTGGCATCCAAAACAGCTTGCAGTCTTCTCGGAATGAATAAATACAGTTCCTGTATGTTTGCCAAGGGAATATTATACCATTCTTCCTGCAAAACGGTAAAAACGGTGGCAAGTTCAGATAACGATGTTGGCGGTGGATAACGAGAACGCACTTTCCGTTCCAATGTAGACCACAAAGGTTCGATAATATTCAGGTCTGGTGACTGTGGTGGCCAGGGAAGATGGGACAACTCATCCTCGTGCTCAGAAAACCAGTCCTGGACAATGTGAGCTGTGTGAACAGGGGCTTTGTCGTCTTGGAAGACACCATCACCATCGTGGAACAAAGTTTGTACCATGGGATGAACTTGATCGGCCAAAATGTTCACATAAGTCTTGGCAGTCATGTGCCCTGACACAGTTATCATGGGGCTAGCAGAGAACCACAATATAGCTGCCCAAACCATAACAGAACCCCCGCCATGTTTCACTCTTGGCAACAAGCAGTCTGTATTATAGGCTTGAGATGGCGTTCTCCAGACGTAAACTCGGCCAGAAGTGGGAAACAATGTGAAAGAAGACTCGTCAGACCATATTACTCGCTTCCACTGCTCTATAGTCCAGGCTTTATGACTTAAACACCACCTTTTTCTGTTACGGGCATTAGCATCACTGATGAGTGGCTTCTCAATTACAGCACGGCCAGCAATTCCCTGTTTATGAAGCTCCCTTCTAATTGTTTTGGTACTCACAGGGTTCGGTAACACAACATTCATTTCAGCAGTAACTTTTGCAGCTGTGGTCTTCTTATTTTTCGTCACAATTGCCCTTAATGATCGTCTGTCACGATCACTCAGGACACACTTTCGTCCGCGCTGTGATTTAGCAGATGATGTTTTTCCGCTTTTCAAATATGCGGAATAAATCTTCGATACAGTACCTCTTGAAACACTAAACACCTCGGCTAGCTTGCTTACGGAAGCACCTACCATACGTGCTCCAACAATTTTCCCACGTTCGAAGTCTGTTAACTCTGACATAATGCAATGACAATTTCACATAACAGTACTCCGACAACAACTGAACTGTTTAGCACATTTACGAAGTTGTATAGGTGGCGTCAGTAGTCAAAAAAGCCAGCGCCACCTACATATTTCATTAAAATCAATCTTTCTTTTCAAACATGCATTTCACAAGGTGTTTCCATATTTTTGTCCATCCTCTGTATGTGTGGGAAAATTATGAACCAAGAAACTTAAGACTTGAGTGGTTCTGTCCAGATAATTTTACAATTAAGGAGAAATTTTGGACTGAATTTTTCAGCTCGGAGTTTTCTAAAACCCCGCATCTTTTGAAGAGGAAGAACATTGTTTTCATCCATTTTATTAAACTGGTTATAAAAAGAGTTATTTATGGGAAACTTAAAAACTTCTTATTCTGGTAATCATTAATATAAATTGCTGTGGAACTAAATGTTTCCACACTTGTATACGAGGTTCATTTCTTGAGGATTTTTCGAATGTTGGAGTATCTAATTTTAGCAGCATTCTAGCTTTTTATGTAACAATGAGACCAGTAACCCATCATACTCAGCTGTCATGTATATGCAATGAACTATCCTCATAGTTCATAGGTGAAACTTCTTTTTTGTCTGCGGTGGGTTAAAAGCAGGCACTGATGGAAGGATAATAGATATCTCATGAGCATTAGTATGGCTAGATTTGTGTCCTTAATACATTTGTGAAAATAATCATTAGTGGTTTACATTTTGGCTGTTGTTCTGATCAGTTGAATGGTAATTATACTGACTGCTTTAGCAACATCCTGGGCTCAAATTCCAGGGGAACATGGGCCGGGGACCCTCAGACTGCTCCATCGAAATTAGGATTGAGCTGCATAGTCAGTGCAGTAGAATTATTACTTGTATGATCAGTAGTAAAATTTTGGTGTCCCACTCACTTGTACCTGCTATTCAATCATTAGTTAAACTGATATTGTATTCTCAAAGGATGTATATAAGTGCTAATCGCACATATAGAAACAGATGAGAAAATGGAAATCCATTCGAGTGTAGTAGGTACGTTACACTGCAAGCTATGTGAAAACATAAAGGCTGACATATTAAAGAGAAAAGGCGATATTAGAATTTACAAGTTAATTACTTCCAGAAATCATTTTGGAAAATAATACATTTTATGCAGATTAATAGCCTAAAACATCATTGGATCTTTTTTTAAAAAAAAATGATTGGGTGTTTTATTTAATAGCCATTAGCCTTGCTCCACTACAAGGGTGAGAAGTGGTGGCCATTTCATTAAGGAAGCACCTAATAGGTGGCCACCATTGCTTCCTTTAAAAGGGATGGACAGTTACAACCATGCCTTGTCTGGGATTTGAACCTGGGCCATCGCTATGGCAGTCAGTGTCACTAACCACTATACCGGCTAGGTGGCACATCATTGGATCCAAAAGGTCATATAAAAAATCTTGCGTGAGACTCCCAGTTGCTCTTATTACAGGGTTGATGCATTTTTATCAAATTAAAGATGATAGTCTTTTGAGACACCTTTTTGGCATTTGTATTTTTGCAAAAGATGAACCAATGCATTTGAAATAAATGAAATTTTTCAGTTTTCTCCCACCAATTTGTCTTCCTATTAAAAGAATGGGTTGCAGTTTATGTACCGCTCTGTATAAATCTTCGTTGAAACATCAATAAGTTACATTAGGAATTTCTTACTGCATATAAAGTGATTATTTATTTTTACAAAGTCAGCCATTGTGATAAATCAGAGATTTAGAGAAAATTATATGACTCACTGAAACATATTTATATTTACTAGATGAAATGTTGATTGATATCCTGCATCACAATGTTTCGAATGAATGATAAGAACTGCTAAACTGCCTGAAGCATTTTGCAATAATACACATAAAACTGTTGATGAATTTATAAATGAAAACATGAGATCAGTTCATTTCACGTTCAAAGTGATTGATGCATTTATTTATTATCTATAACTCTGTAATAAAATTTTATGAAATAATTTTAGTTGTTTAAAAATTCAGCATTCTTTTACTATTAAATTAGAGATCTTCTATCACAAATTCTTTTTAGTCTGTGTTTGAGTGTATTATTTGATAGTATACTTTAAGGAGTTAATTTCTATATATAATTTTTAATTATTGGTTTTGCTATTTATCATTGTATTTTGAGAAACCACATTATTTTACATGTTTGAAAGCAACAAAAAATATTTATAATTATTATTATGGCGTTTTCCCATAACTTTAGGATATAGCTGGTCGAGAGGCAGGGACTGTTTTTGATCCTATTTTATCAGCAAGACGTGTTCTTCTTAATGATCTACCTAGAATTTTAGCCAGTATTGCATCTTTGTTTCAAGTAGTTACAGAAGTTGACAAACACAACCATCAAGAGTGGTGGATAATGGGTACCCCTAAGGTTAGTTGAAATTTATGTACCTGTTGCTAAATAAAACAATTAATTTTTAAATATGCATGTAGATTTAAAATAAAATTTTGTTCCTGGAATTTGAAACTTAATTGTTCAGGCTTAGGCTAACCTAAAAGTGGAGAAATGGGGTTACAATTGTGTACATTTAGTAGTGTATATCATAATGATAGTTTTGCAGAATTGTAGCATTAGATCAGCAAAGTGTTTGAAAATAAATTAAAATGTGAGCAAATGAAGAAATGAGAATAATTTTCTTATTAAAAGTTCTTTTTTTCTCTAGTTCTATGTTAATTTCTCATCTGCTTTGATAGGAATATGAAATTCACTGATGAACATATCGTAAACATATTTATCTTTAATTATCTCAGTTCTTGATTTAGTTCTTTATAGAAAATTTATTATCAGTATTAATAATGTATCTTAGCATTATTTATAGTTATGGCAATTGAATAAATTATCGTAAATATTATTTTAATTTTTCAAGGAGAAAAAGGTACTTTTTCTTCTGTGACTTAGAATAATTATGATAGTTATGGAGGAAACTGAATAGTAATTTTAACAAAATCTGGTAAGTGGTGTCTGCCAAACAGCATTAGTGTTACTGATAGCCCACATTTCACATATTTAAATTACATCGTAATTTTCGTTAAGCTCTTCAACAGCTAAGTGATTAAGTATACTGAATTTCGGTAGGTTTCCCATAGAAGAAAGTCTTAACTGTATTTAGAAGGAAAACTGTTGGCTGATATATCAGTATGATATGATTTTAAAATTAGCAGCCTCCATAGAAATTGTAAATGTAATTTAATGAAATAAACATAATTTAGAACGAAATTTAACATAAAGTAGACTTGCAAATCTTTTATGCAGAATGTAGAAAACTGAAATTGATACCTTTAGAAGTACACCAAAACTTGCATTGTTTTCATATGAACTTAAGCTGGTTTGAATGCTAGACTGTTGACATAATTTTTTGGCTAATTAAATTTAATAATTGTGGAGAATTTTGTCCTTTTTTAAATTCCCTTGAATGTAGAAACTTGTACCAGAAGAAACAGAAATTTGTACGAGAAAGATATGACATCGGTACAGGTTGAATTCCTTGTTAAATGCTTTCAGATCACAGGTAAAATTTATTTGAAGCTTCCATTGGAATTAATGCAACATACTTCTGTCCAAATGTTTGCCATCTGATGAAAATTTGATGTGTATGACTGCTGTTAACTGCAAAGCATTTCTAATATTGACTGGGATTTTGGGTAGTATGTAGATAAATTTTGGTATCAGTCACTGTAACTGGCTGACAATATGTACCATTATATTATTACGTTGGTGTCTTATGAGTTGTGTTTTAAGAATAGAAAAGTGCTGAGGGCACTTTCTAATGCATTCATTTGTAGTAATCCCTGCTAAAATCTGTTTCAAATAAAACTGATTTTTCAAATTAAATAAGGCAAAACACATTAAAAATATAAGAAAAGGAGTCATGTTTTGAATAATGCAGGTCATTGTTGAATTTAAATATTTTCAAGTAGTGGAGATGGTAAAATGAATCTATATTTCAGTTAGCCATTACATTAATTATTAAAGATGTTGTCATGATTTTTGGTCTTTAAATAACTACAAAACCGTGACAATGTTTTCATTTCATTTGTAAGAAAGCATTGATTTGTAATATAAATTTTCTGCATCTATTTAATTTATATAAATTGATTTGAAATTATGCATAAATGGTAGTCTAAAGAAGATTTGAAAGTTACCTAATATGCATCTACTTAGCATATTTTATGACAATATTAGGACTTACATTATCTTTAATTATCAGTTGTTAACATTTTTCTCTTGCATGATTTCATCTATCTCTGAGAAGGAATTGTAAGTATAACTTATTTAATTCAAAAATCCTTTTATGTGTATAAATATTAACTAATAAAATCTTTTACACTGCATATTTTTCCATTATTTGTTTCTCACTGATTGAAAAGTAAATGCATAAATTATTACAGTAATTTTATATTCCTAAAAATATTTTATGTAATTTGTTTTTATAAGATCTGATAAATTTGAAATAATTTTGGGAGTAATTAACTCACAAAGTTGGTAATGTAAATTTTATATAAATATTACTTTATATGTTTACATGATATAGTTTCTGTAAATTTGTTATTCACCAACGTTTTAGAATTTGGTTGTTTCTTAAATTTTATTTTTTTAATAATTATATAATAATGCTGTTTTCTTAACCTCATGAACTTTATATGTATTTTTTTTTTCAATTTTATATAGGTTGTAAAACAACACATCTTGAGTTTTCTTAGTCCAATATCTTTAAATCATGGTCCTCATTTTATGGCATCCATTGCTGTTGTCTGGTTTGAAAATAGGTGTAAAATTGGTGTACCGAATAGAAAGGTACGTATCTTTCTGTGCTAGAACCTTTTGAGAAGAGGCAACAATAGCAAGAAAATCTAATAAATTCATGCTTATGTTAGTAGTTCTTTATAGTTTTGTAGTGATATACTTTTGTAGCATTTTTTAAAAAAATATATTATGAAAAAATACCACTAAATGCAGTTGAAATACATTTTTTAAGTTCTGAAAATTCTCTATTATTCAGTATGATAATAGCTTGACAGTAATTAAGATACACATCTCTTTAAAATAGTCTTGAGAAAAAAAAAATCCTCCCTTCCACCAAGAAACTGAGTAGCATATGACTTTAAACAATACTTCTCACTTTATGCAGAGTGTGATCAATGTTGTACAAGATTTTCACCTGTAAAACTATTATTAATTAGTTCATCAATTATAGACTCCACAGGCTCTAGTTATACAACAAAATTCTGAATTTTGTCATTATATGTAGGTAACTTGAAAAGTAATCAGATTAACATAAATTTAAAATTGTTCAGTTTAATATATGTATAATATGCAATAATTGTTAGTTTATACTTGGGCCTAGTTGAAATATTAAGTAACTTAAAAGAAAATCATATTTATATTGGCACTAACTGTTTGTAAGTTGTCAAAATTAAATTATTTGAACTCCTTGATTCTGAGAAGGTAAGCAAACTGTAGATGCAACAATTAAATATTCTTTATTAGCATTTCCACTCCTATATAATTTTTGTTACATGTATTGCAGTATTATTATGGAATTTGAAATGCTTTACATTAAATTCAAATTTCTAAGTGTAATCAGAAATATATGCCCTTCCAACGAGAGATTATTGTTCTAAACTACCAACATTCACTGGTGTTTCAAGAAAACTTGGAAAATCAAGGTAAAGGAAACACTAAGTAGCGCTACCTGTTGCTTCCTACTACCAAAAACAAACTACTCCTGATACCGTGGCACTAACAATTTCATGTATCTGCTAGCATCTAAATTTGTGTATGCTGAAGTGTTACAGTAATAATTAGGAAATTGTTCAATATCTCAGATTCTGTTCTAGTTATCTTACACTTCTGTTCTTCATTTGTACATGAAAATCTGTGGAGAAGCTAAAAGTGTTAATTCTCATTTTAATTAATGGCATCAAAATGACTCCTGGTGTAAGATTTGGCAATGAAGTTGGAATTCTGCCTTAAAACTTTTACTACAAGTGGAATAAAGGGGGAAAACTTCAAAAATGTCATGGAGCAGGTGAAAAATTTCTTGTGCAATAAAATAATGAGTTTGAATTTATCTAGATGTCAAAAAAGTTACATAAAAATAATTTGAAAATGTTGCAATTTTTAAAATGAAATTTAAAAACAAATTGTGTCTGATTTTGAGAAGAAAACCCTTAATTTAAGAAAGAGGTTTTATGATTCAAATTGAAGGGTTGATAATGGTTGGTAGAAGAACTAGCAAGAGAGGTGAGGCAAATGAGGCCCTTGCCTTAGGTGAATGGCTAAGATTTTAAAAATTTAAAATTTTTAAAAATACATTTAAAATGTAGAGACATTAAAAATTTTTTTGAAGCAGCAAGATGAAAAATTAGCAACCACCTTTGCCGGGAATCAAACCACGGACCTCTGGAAAACTGGCCCAGCATGCAGACCACTACACCACGAAGGCACACTAGGAAAGTGGGAGAAATACCTTATATACTCCCCTTTTTAAAGGGCGACTGGGGTTTTTAGGCAACTCAATCACCAAATCCTGGGTGCAGAGAATCATCATCCATAACCCTTTTAGTTCGGGCGCCACTGTAGAGACATTAGGATTTTTTTGGAGGCCAGAGTGATGAAAAATTAGCAACTGCCTTCACCACCTGGAATATCGGCCCAGTGTGCAGACCACTACACCACAAAAGTGGAAATTGGAATAGGAAAGTGGGAATAAAAAAATTAATTTTAATATTTAGCTTTCAATTATGAAGGTATCAAGAATTCCTGTTTTAAAGTAAATTTAAATCAGTAAAAAAGATACTGTATACTTGAGCCCTTATGTAACTCATGTGCTTTTCTTTAATGTGTTCACTAAATCAAATAAAAAATTCATATGAAATAATCATTATTCATATGAAATACCGTATTTGACCGCATATAAGCCGCACCCTTATTTAGAAAGCCACACAAAAGGAAAAAATATTTTAATAGTCCGCGTGAGAGCGCGGTACCACAAGAACTTAATATGTGGTTTCTTTTAGTTCTCATGTTTCGTAAAAGCCAAATAAACAATCATTGAATGCAATACCAAACATATTATTATTAAGGAAAATTAACAAACGGCAAGCTATTTTGAACATGATATGTAAATTTCAATAATGAATAAATGAATGAATGGCAAGCAAACATAATACAAAATAAAGCAGAAACAGCAAAAAACACAGATTCAACAAAAACGTTGCCTATCATGAAATTAGACTTTAATCACTTTCAAAACCATAAAAATCTTTTTCACTATCATCATCATCGAAAACGAGAATATCGTCATCACTACTGTTTTCGTTATCACTAGTATCACTTTCTTCAAGTAATGCGTCGTCTTCTGTTCCATCAAGAGCATTACTGATTCTGCACTTCTTAAAGGACTTAACAATTACTTCAGCCTTTACGTCCTCCCAAGATCTTTTTACCCACTCGCACACTTGTGAAATAGAGGGCCGCTTCATTCTACCTGAGGGCGTGATGTGGCTCTCCTATCCACTTGTTCCATCATTTTAAATGGCTTCGTTCTTAAATTTTTTCCTTAAATGGCTTATTCACCAATACATCTAAAGGCTGCAATTGGCTAGTCAGTCCACCAGGAATGACAGTTATCTGGGTTTTTAATTCTCTCGCTTTATTCTTTATGGTTTCAGTTCTATGGGCGCTAAACTGATCTAAAACCAAAAGAGAGGTCCACCATGTCGCCTCGCCCATACGTTCTGTAACCGCAGTTTCATTCCAGCTTTGTCTATCCAGCCTTTCAGATGAACATGAACAATTACACCCGTTGGAAGTTTTTTTTTTTTTTTTTTTTTTCAGATGAGTTTTTCTTTTGAATATGCAAAACGGCAGTAGTTTTGTGCCATCAGTACAACATGTTAGAACTACCGTATATCGGGTTTTTTCATGACCTGTGGTTTTTATGGTTTAGACCCTTTAAGACTCACAGTCTTGTTGGATGGTACATCAAATGTGAGTGGAATTTCATCCATATTTCCTATTTGGCCGAGCTCAGAAGTTTTCTTGCGTACGTTTATGACAAACCTATGAAATGCTAGTATTTTTTCTTCATAATCTGCTGGCATTTTCTGTGCAGTAGTTGTTTTTGTGCGCATTGATAAGCCTTACCTATTCATGACCCTGAACTGTCAGACCCTGAAAAGTTCTGATTCCCATGTTTTTCTGCAAATCCTTTGGCCTCGTTGATTATCATTTTGGTTGAAACACTTATCCCAGATTTCCTCTTATCTATCACCCACATTTTTACGGCATTTTTAAGTTCAGGTCAAGATGGAGCTGGGCATCGAAGGTTATGTTTTTGTTTTTTAGCAGCCTGCAGTTGATCTTCCTGCAGTCGCCAAGTACGTATCATCTTTTCGGTAGCTCTGTTTCCATGCCCTTTGATGTAGTTTAACACTCCTAGTTTATACTGAATTGTATAGCTTAATCTCTTGTTTCCTGTAGTAATATTTTCCAGGGTATTTTTTAAAACAAATAGTTTTAAACACCGATACCGACACATTTATACAGAGTAGCACCGATA
Organism: Stegodyphus dumicola; assembly: GCF_044657685.1. Taxonomy (NCBI): domain Eukaryota; kingdom Metazoa; phylum Arthropoda; class Arachnida; order Araneae; family Eresidae; genus Stegodyphus; species Stegodyphus dumicola. The sequence continues at coordinate 192,658,158 of NC_140780.1, forward strand.
TCGACACGTGTGTCGGCTGAGTCAAAGAAAGTCTATGTAAAGAAGGAAAGGCTCCATAGACATAATGTGACCGTCGAACCTGTTCGCACTTCAACATCAGCTTCGAGCTTGGGCGCTTGGCGACAGACATTTCACGCATGCGCAAAATAATTATGGCAGATGTAGGAAAAGTTATGTGTGTCTAGACCTTTATCCAGGCTAAAAATAGCATTCAGTATTGAAAGTTAACCTGTGTCCTTCACGTATAAGACGCAGTTAACTTTTTTGAGATCAAATTTAAGAAAAAAAAAAGTGCATCTTATATGCCATTAAATATGGTATTCAAAATGGGATAAAAAAATCATTGTCATGTATTTTATATAATTCTTAACTCATTATTATTCCTTCATATTTTTAGGAAGTTCAAACTTATATAAGACATCAAATGACAAATCATAACAATAGATTGATCTTAATATTATTGATTAAAGCGAATCATTTTAAAATTTTATGTATGCTTTTGTGGAATTAACATTGCAAAAAAAGAGAAAAGGTAAATAAAACCTTGCAAACAAAACTTTTAAGTGTACATGAATATGCACAATTAATAGCAGAATCTAAAATTGAATGCCTGTCTTCCTTAGAAAGTCCTTCATGAAGGCTCTCCTTATGCAAACAGTCTTCGTAGGTTTTCTATCGTAGATTTCTAAACAAGAAAACATAATGGAAGGATAATTTGCTTCTATGTAGAAAGTGAGAGAAAATACTCTCTTGAGAAATGTGAAAATTTAACTTTCAAGAGGATTATATTAACAGAATATGAAGAGAAATTAAAAAGAAAGATTAACGAATAAGACTGTCAAAAATCAATTGATGATTTTTCAGGAAAAAAGTTTTTCATGGTAGATAGGGGGAAAAAATTATAGATATTTTAATCTCACAACTAAAGTAATGGTAGTAAAAATTATACAAGATAGCTTCAATTTTTATTTTCTAACTGGTGAAAAATTAATATTTCTTTGCTTTCAGGTAATTTAAAGCTTAGGTTAGGTTGAGTCTAGCAAAGTGCAGGAATACTACTGCCTGAGGTGAGGGATGTTGAAGTATTTTAAAAAGGACCAGCTTCTACATATTTAAATAAACTAAACTCAATGGCGCAAACAGCCCTAATGGGCCAATTGCCTGCAGTGCCCTGAAATCTGCTTTCTTCACTGTGGGCCCCGGGGTGCGTAAACATATGCCCTGAACAAGTGGTCAGCTTGGTCGCAGGACCCTCCCAGTGTTTAGCCTCCAAGCAAACTTGGTACTCATTTTATTGACCCAAGGGATGAAAGGCTGATTCGACCTTGCTCAGCCCGGGGTCGAACCCCAGACCTGTGGTGCTGCTGCACGATGCGCTAGCCACTGTGCCACCGGGTCTACGTATTTAAATACCCATATAATTTAAATGCTCCAGATATTTCATTATAAATATCTAAGTTTAAAAACAATGCTATTTAAATAATTCTGGTTACTAATTCAGGAATGCAGTTTTTAAAGATAATTTGTACTTGCTTTGGCAATATGTATCTTTAAGGAATACAGTTTAGTTTAATCATACCCGAATTCGGAAATTGTGTTCAAAATATGTTTAATGCTGCCAGTTACCATTGTTAGGTTTTTAAAGAAGCTTCAGAATATTTTAAATAATACTAAAAAATATGAAAAAAATTTTTTTGACTCAAAAAATAAAATCAAATAACACTATTTACTTCACGGAACATAAATAAATTAATGAAATAGTGTTTGAGAGTTTTGACAAATATACAGCAAGAGCTTGAATATTGATGGAATACTTTTAATATTTATGTTATTTTTCAAAACGTTTCTATTTATCAAAAAGGTACTTTTTATTGTCTTCATTTAAAAATAATAAATTACTAGCTGCATGGTCATTCAGCCACTGAAAATAGTTATAAAAAAGAGTATATACATGTAATGATTTTAATAATCTATCTACTTTAAATCTGTAAAATTATTTAATATTTCTAATTGTTTGTAATTTCTATTATTGTTTCATGATTTAAATGCATTTTTATTTAAATCAGTCAAATTAAAAATTAGAAAATATATTCTTAGAAATAAAATCTGTGTTTATTGCTTTTATATTGTTTAGTTTGTTACTCAGTAATAGACAGATTAAAACTGTTAAAATCTTGCATTTTACTGAATGGCAGCATGTTGGCACAGGGAAGCTGAAAGTATTTTATTTCAGCAAAGGGCAATACATTGCTTTTAAATAACTGAATCTGTTAATTAAAAATAAATATTTTACATTTTGCCAAGTAGCAACAATGTGGTATGAAGCATGTATAAATGCTTTATTTTGAACAGTATTGCCACTTCTCATTTTTAAATCACTGTTTGTTAACCAAAAATTCATTAAATTTGTACAAATACGAAATAAATTTTAAAAATTGAAATTTAAAATTCAAGTTTCAAAGATGCACATATTCAGGTAAAGGTCTATGTGTATTCAAAATTTGATAGCTCAAGATCCAGTCGTTTTTCCACAGTGCGAGGATCATACATGCAGACAAATTCTGCATTATTTAGTAATAGCGTTTTTTGCATTTATGGTATTTTCTGAATGCATAAAGTTATGTTTACAAGTATTGTAAGAGATATGATTAAATTTCTTTGAATTTAAAAGTATACAGTTAATTTGATTGTAGTATATGGAGCACTTTGCCTTCGGTGAAAAGTATCTAGGTTGAGTAAAATAATTCAAAACTTGGCATAACATCTGCTCTGAAAATACATATAAGGTTAAAATATATTCATAATAGAACATTAGTGATACCTTCAAGAATGTAAATATAATTTTACATTACTATTTTTATTAGTTAATTACATTTTTATATTTATATGAAAATATCTGTACATTTCTATGTGTCATCCTATAAAAATGAAGTGTTTATAATATACTATGTGAGCTGGATAATGGTATTGTGCATCAATTTGCCGTAAAGAGAGAAATTTATAATAGTAATTTTTATACTTTTTTCTTTAGTAATCAGCATTAGCTATTTTAAATAATTTTCCACTGCCATACATTAGAATGTTTTGTAACAAGCAGATCAAATTTTTTGTCTTCAATAATCTTAAAATAATTCTGTGCTGTGAATTAGTGACATGAAATGCAGCTTTATGTTGTTACTTTCCCACTGACTGCAAAATTTGAGCAGCAGAAGGATGCGTAGTGCATTTGTTAAGAAGCAGCAACATGGCCCTTTTTCTTTGAACCCTTTAACTTAAACGTCACGTAATAGGCAACACAAATTTGCTTTCAAATCGTATTTGAAATATTCTGTAGGTTATCCCACATTAATGTTTCTGCCATAAACTGTGTTTTTTATTCCGCATTAATGTTTCTGCCATAAACTGTGTATAGCAATTTTGTGTTTATACCTGTGAAGCAATGCAGGCTTAAACGTTTTACTATGCACAATGGTTTCAGTGTGTGACTATAAGTTTTTATAGTACACAACAGCAAAAAAAACTTATAGTCGTAAACTGAAGTGTTGCTTCAGTTTATGACTATAATTTTTTAAATATTTCTGATTTTCTAATATCTTTTTCACATCCAGAGATTTAATTATCAGTAGTTTGAAGAGCAGTTGTGTCACAATTGTAATAACTGTCATTACTGTATCCATCTTATCACCTTTTTCTCTTGTACTGGAAATTTGCGAGCTGCAACCAGGCCATTAAATACAACTTCACCTTCCATATTTATTTGGAAGATTCAAAGTTGAACTTTCAAAAAGCTTACTATCAGAAACTGAATGAATCACCATTACTCAAAAGTTTATTCAGTTTTAATATGTGGGCTTTCAGACTGACCCCACTTAGATTTTTGAAAAAACTATTGGTGCAAGCAATCATCAGTTTTATTTTTCTGAATTCAAGCTTGTTTCCTTTGCAGATCTACACTACTTTCAACAGAAACCATTAATGTTTGCAACTTCTCAAATTTCTTATATCCCTTTATTCTATCATATGTTATTTCATATTTTCAAAGTACAATAGACCACAATTAACAATTCTTAAATTTTTTTTTTGCTATCATAGAATTATTTCTGTTAATGCTTAAAGTCATAATTATGTCAACTGGCAGTGTAACATGTGGTCACAAGATACTACTAGAAAATTTAGACATTTGAGAACCAGCAATTTACTTAAGATTTCTTTTCAACTCTTAACTACACAGCAATAATCATCATCACCTCGAGCAACTGTACTTCTTACATTTTAAATGTTGTGGTAGTGCCCTTGAAAATGCTTGACTTTCCTTCATGATGCCACTGACCTGAAGGATTATATTTAAAACACTTAGATGCTTAGTCTGACTTAGGCTTTATAAATTCTGGTAAATGCTAGTGCACTCAATGGTGGATTTGGATGGGGTGAAATGCGCATTAAGAGATGCTAAGTCTAAACATAATAATTTTCTGCTATGTATAGTTATACACAGTTCACAGTTCAAAAGTCAGAAATTTTGAACAAGACTACTTGAATTAACAAAAATTGGATTCAAAATAAGGCAATTAAAATACAGGAGATAATTGTACACACAGTGTAACTAATTCTATGATCAGCTGAGGCATGAGTGGGGTTCTACTGTGTAATAAATATTTAAAATTAAGAGATATGAATGCATAATAAAAGATAATTTACCTGAGAAGTGATATAAATTATTATGTGTGCAGCAGAAGAATTTAAATGTAACTTATTAATCTGCTGAAATTCCAAATCTGTATTTTTAACTTTTCTTTTTTTCACGTAATAGGTTATTCCGCCTTTGTCTCCAAAGCAACACCTTCTTGTAGAGCTAGTTGCTGCAATAAAAGTTTTGCCTTTAGAATCTATTGTTCAAACAGTAAGAAGTGTCCTTAAAACCCCTCCTGCAGTTTATCAAAAAGTAAGTTTTTGCTAATTTTTAAAGATATGTGGTCTCGGAAACTAGTTAAAATTCTTTTATATGTTTCGATAGTACATAGAAAAACTAAGACTAATAAAACTTTTATTTTTTTAATTTAGGGTTTTTCGGTACCCTAGTATATGATTTTATGATTTCAGATTATTTACTTCATTACCCTAGTATATGATTATGTAGTATGTGATTATGATTCAGAAGCATTATTATTTCAGATTTGCACCATGATATGCATTTGTTTATTTACTTACTTTTTAACGTGCTTTGATATTTATATTGTGTCATATATGAATGAGTAGAGAGTGTAATAATAAACTACTATATGAAATCTCTTCTGTGGCCTTTTGCAAATACATATGTTTGAAAAATTCTGTTACTTACTATTTTAACCTTACTCAACAGTTAGTAAAACCTTTTCTTCTGCCTTTTTCACTTTAGAAAATTGAGCATTAATCATCAGCATATTAAGCTCTATTGTCTTTCATTTTTTTAACTTGCTCTTAACCTAACAATGTCATCCGTCTTATGCAAACATTTGCCTCCACATAGAGATTACCTTAGGTCAAAGATCCACATACATTTCCTTACAGGCAAGGTAATCTGTCTGTTGCAGATAGATCATTTTATGCTTTTGGGAGACCCAGAAGGGAAACAAACTTCGCTTTCTGCATATTAAAATAGAGCTATTATAGTTAGTCAAACAACTGTCCCATTTGGTGAAGCACAGCATTGTTTTTAGCAGTGCTATTTCAACAGTGTAGCAGATGCAATGCAACAGAGAGTGGAGCAATGTCATAAAGGGATAAATGTTTTCATAAAATATTCTCTGTCCATTAATAAACTACATAGCATTTGATTATTTAACCATTGTAAAGAAAACCAAGCTCAACAGTTTGTAGTTAAGTAATTTAAATGTTCTCAGTCTTGGATAAGTAAATATTGAGAAAATATTATTTGATTGCTCACAGAGGCTAAAGCATCTATTTCACCCGAATATTTTGCAAATGTTCAACAGCTTATTCTAGGAAGGACTTTTAACATTTGTAGTGTATCCTAAAGCTTTGAATTTTTCCAACCATGTTTCCAGGAATGAATTGATATTCTGACACATTTTCCCCATGAACTCAAAAACTACACCTTTTAAAGACTCAAAACCTACAAAAGAACTCAGAGCCTTTTCCCTACATCATTCATTGTAAATATGGTTTCTTAATTTAATTGCAGCCATCTGATGCTGTGGCTAACAAACATAGCTTCAGTTTATATTTACTAGGTTAGAGGTATTACAGAGAATCCTCTATTTAACTTATTTTTAATACTTTAGCAAATTGTTTTAAAAGGCATAGTTTTACATGAAGAGGTAATAATTTTTTTTGAGCTAACTAAAATTTTAAGCAAAATATTCTTCCTTTCAGATTCTGCAGATTTCCATTTAGTTTTTCCTCCTATTTTTTCTAATTCTTTGTTACTCGGTCTGACTGAAAAGGAACTGTGGAAACACAATATATCCTCGCTTATCCCAGTAGCATGCACAATAACTTAAGGCCATCATAATTCAACTAATCATTATGTGGGAATGACATATTCCAAGTTTTTTTTGGGGGGGGGTTAATTTCTTTGAAATGTACCAAATGGCAAATAGTTATAGATGTATATGTGTTCCACCTGCGTAGTGACAGGTGAGGATGAAACTCCCAATGTAGCCCATGTATTTCATAAGAGGTGACTAAAATAGATATCTGTTTCAGTAGTATAGCTGGGCACCCTAGCCTCTTGGAAGTTTATAAATAAAGAGGCTTGGCCCTCCAGCTTGGTGGTTGGGCATAGGGTTAACACCCCTACTTTGCAAAAAACTTCTTGTTATGAAATCCAATGAAGAAAAATCCAGGATGACTTTACGGAAGTGATTTAGTAAATGGAATAAGGATATGAGATTTGGTAGTTGGAATGACTTGTGTCTTTTTGGAACTAAGGCTTTGCATTAGCTGCTGTGACAGTTATAAAACTGATATTACTGCCACCCAAGAGGTTAGATGGATTGGCAATGGAATTTTCATTAAAGGAAGTGTATTGGTTTTTTTTTTTTTTTTTTTTTTTTTTTTTACAGTTGTTACCCTTAGAAATATATTCAGGGCACATGCTTTATTGTAAATAAAAGAATATACAGTCAAAAGTCTTTAATCCGGACTCGGACTTCGGCGATTCCGGATTATAGATCATCAGTTAAAATCTGGTAAGATGGCATGCAGAAATTATAAAATTTAAAATATGAAACCATAATTTATGAAATAAAGAGTAATTATGATCTAAAGGGTATCAAATTTACAAAAAAAAATGCTTAGTATTTATTTGTTTACTTTATTAAACATTTCTTTCAATGCACGCATGCATAAAGCATACATTACGCATAGTCGAAATTAGAAAATTGCAACCAAAAAACTATTTAATGTGTATTCGTGATATTTATAATGACGAGGAATTTGATTTAAATCATATCAAAGACGGAGTTGAAATACTACATTTAGTAAGGAATTATAAGCCGAATAAAATAAAAACATCTGCCCTGAAGATAAGGATAGTGCTGACAGACCAGCTTCCAGTTCACTGCGCGCCGTGACGTTTCCCCCCTCCCCACAGAGCAGTGTGAAATTGATAAACAGATTTCGGAATGGTTAGAGAAACAAAGCATATGCCTTTACTCATTTTTTGCAGCAACTCCATTTTTTGTTTGATGGACATTGAAACATGCTTTCGCTTTGTAGATCCCTTGGCAGCTCTAGAATCCGAAATTCTTTTTGACATAATTGAGAGTTCAAGCTACTTTTATAAAATTGCTCCAACGGTCTGCAAAAAATAATGAGCCGGATCTAATTAGAAGATTAAGGAACAAAACAATCTGCAACATTAACTGAAATAGATAATTGTATATTTTTAGCTTATCTTATACCGTCCGTTATACATTAAACGCGCATGCATAAACGTATTATGCGCATGCGTAGATGCATTATGCATTTACACATGCGCAGAAAGTTTGTAGCTTTGAGGTCCGGATGATAGATAATTCCGGATTAAAGACTTTTGACTGTATCAGGTTTTGGGTTTTGAAGCAGTCTCCTCGAGACCAGGGGCGTAGCTAGAGAGGGCAAGGGGGGCCATCTGTCCCCGGACACAGAATCCAAGGGGCGCCAAACTGATGTTATGACATTTTAGAATTAAATGTTTTCCATCCTTGGCCAGCAGTAAGGGGTGTAAAATCTTCAGTTGTCCTTAGGCTCTGAAAAGCCTAGCTACGACTCTGCTCGAGACATGTGCTTATGCCCCTATTGAAGAAAAGACTGATGAAGAAAAAGAAACATGAAAGGTTAATTTAGACAAAATATACTACAGTTGCCCAGTATATGACGTAAAGGTAATTATTGCGGATCTGAATGCTGAAGTGGATAGAGAAAAAGAATTTAAATTTGTAATGAGTGGATTTAGTCTGTGTGATACAACCAATGTTAATAAGCATTACTTAATAGATTTTGCCACTTCACTTAGTGTGATTATGGGAAGCACGTCTTTCTCAAATAAAAATATTTATAAGTGAACTTATCATGCCCCATGTGATAGTTGTGCTAATCAAACTGATCATGTTTTAACTTGTGACGGGCATTATTAAGACTAGATGGATATGAGAGCTTATCATGGGGACTAAAATGTGGATTCTGATCACTTCTTGATAGTAGCCAGTGTTAGATCAAGAATATCTAATGCAAAGAAGATAATTTGAGTGTGATGATCTTAAAAACAATAAGATCAGACTTAAATTTATGGAAAAAGTAGCAAAAACATTGGAATCTCGTGAGTTATAATGGTACTGTGAAAAATAAATGGGAACTTATTAAGGAAAGTATCTGTACTGCTGGCAGTATTGTTATCGGTAGAGTTCCTTAGAAACATGTTAAAGACTGGTTTGATAGGAATTGTGCCTTAACTACAGAGGCTGTTTGCACACCTTTTAAGTGATTTTGTTTTGCGAGTGGAAAAAAAATATATATATATTCTTGGGAAATTTTTTTTTAATTGCAAAATTGTTTTTGAAAGTATAAATTATCGTTTGCTACTTGGCAGAGTTTTCATGCAAAATGGCACCTTTAAAGAAGCAATGAATGGAAATCTATGTTTGTGCTCTTTCCAAAGAAAGTTATTTATACATAGTTATTAAAATCACTGTCAAAGCCATGGCTTTTCGGTAAAGCTATGATAGGTAATATTGTCAACAAGAAAGGGAAAAAAATGTCAAAGTTTAGCACTCAAGTTGAAAAATTGTTCCAAATATATCTCCAAGGAAAGAAGTAAATGTTTTAAATGGTGCAAAGGTAAGATGTTTCATGTTAAAAGAAAATCCACCGAGTCAAAGGACAGTTGCAGTTTTTTTTTTTTTTTTTTTTTTTTTTTTTGTTGATCCTGCATGGTGACTATTCTTTTTAAATATTGTAACGGACTTGTATAGCTTTTCACAGCTAACTACGTGTATTATGTTGAGATTGGTAGTTAAAAGAATCTGCTGGTATAAAGCATCATTCCCCCATCCTGATTTCAAACATTATGTATCACTACATGAACATGCAGCTTATGATGTGTGTTTTATCTGTGGGGAAACAGATGTAAATGGAGTAGTCACTTAAAAGAGCTACTCAGGAATCATATTGTGTACCTCCTTTGAGTAGCTACCTCTGCTTCTGTCTACAACCTCATTGGTAAAATACCCACTTTTGCAAACTTTTCATTCATTCAGTGATGCATACTGCTCTAAACCACACAGGGAATAGCAGATTGATCTCAACAGTGCACAATACTACCTCAATGCACTATTTCTACATATGCGGTATATTACAAATACTAATTACAATCTCCTCTACCTGCTTTTTCATTTTTGCATAACCCTGTATTTCACTAACAAGAGATGCTTGGAATTAACTAAAAATTCAGGTATGGTTTGAGGTCCTTAAGGGCTGAAAAATGAATTTTAATAATAGAAAAGAAAATAGCAAGATAATCCGGAAAACTAATAAAAAACAAAAGGGGGAGAAGAATAACAGAAAGGTCACGTTACTGTTTTTGATTGCAGAATACTACTTTGATTTAAAAAAAAAAAAAGTCAAAGCTTTATTGGTTACCAAAAGCTGAGAGAAGAATATTTTCATTCCAAAATTCACTGAACTTTTTCTTATCAAAGAATTTAATTATAATAATTATTAATGTTCAAACTAGCATGCAATTCTTAGTTTGTTATTCCACCTATGTATTGTTTTCTTTATTTTGGCTTGTTTTTCTAATGTTAAAATTACAATGCGGCCTTAGATGGTGATTTAGTTTTTTCTGCATTGGTCACAAAATGGCAGTTTTACTTAATGATCTTTAGTTCTATCTCCACATATCTGTATTTTACTAAATGTATAATTTTGTGTTTCCACCGCCTCATTTGGCTGATGTTTGAGACTGGGATATATGAAACACCAAATTATAAACATGTGTTATTTTTTGCTAAAAGAGCAGTATGTCATGTAGTGTTTTTATGTTGAAGTTAATGCTTGTAAAACATTGAATGTGTTAATTTTTTTATGTATCAATTATACAGCAGTTTAAATGCATTTACTTACCACAGTGTTATATTACCAGTAACTTAGGTTCAAGTTAACATGCATCCGTCTTGTGTTTAAGTACTGTATTGTATTCGTAATTTAACTGATGCATGGGAATAAAAAAAATGTTATTCCCAGGAATAAATACAACTTTTAACAGTTATTTTTATTTATGTTACTAATTCTGTATTTTATTCTTCAGCGTATCTCTTTGAAATCTGATATTTAATGATTTTGCCCTATTTATTTTATGATTGATGTTTTCTTCAGACAATTCATTTCTTTTCTAGAATAAAGTTGCTATTGAAGTGAACACTCTGCAGTTTTTCTTAGCATATATTCAGCAAACATCAGGATCACAACTAATTGAAACTTGGCAGTCCTTGCTTGGTTTGTGGAGAGATGGTTTACAAATATTATCTCCTCTTGTGCAGTTTCATTTATTAGGGTAAATTTTTATGATAGAATACAAGTTAATCAAACATGAACGTTTCAACAGTCTATAAAAATTCATTCTTGCTGTTTCTTTTGCAGTATTCTTCATGAATTTGTTCAAAGATCACCACTGTTGGAAGACAAAAAATCACAAAAAGATCTGCAGGTTTGACTTTTAAAATTATTATATATCAGTGAAAACTGCAAAAGATGTAACAGTTTAGAAGATAGAAATAGTCTGATAGACAGAAATAATTTGGTTTGAAAACAGAAACAGTCTGGTTTTATGCACATTGTTTGATTATTTAAAAAGTTCAAATGCTGCAGTTATGCTTTTTTTTTTAATTTAATTTTTGAAGGATATAAGTTTTTTCACAATTCTCTATCATTTATAATACTTTTTTTGTATTACTTTGTAAACCATATATTATATTCTTTTAATAAAATTTCATACATTTGATTTTTGAACTGCAAAATATATTCTATTTCAAAATCATCAAAACTTTTAATATATTTGTAATATTATCAAATCAAAGCAGATTCTGATTAGCATTTATGATTACATACATTGAGAGAGGGGGAGAAATTTTATTTTGCATTTGCCATGGAGTTTGTATCTGAAGGATTATTGTTAATTTTTGCGTTTTCAAAACATTAGATAGTTTATTATAATATTTGTATATTTTGTAGGAGTTTGAACTGGGGAAATTTTCTCCCTCATTTAAATATTTGTAATATCTGGATAATTATCTGAGAATTTTGTATAAATATGGAAAAGCAATTTTTTGTTGTATGTGTTTTGTTTTATACAGTAATATAAAATATGGAACATTAATGGGACATGATTTTTTTAGCAAAATAAAATTTTTTTTACTAAATTTAAAATTTCACATACTAAATATTTATCAAGATTTGAAATCTAATGGTTGATGCATGCAAGAAATTTCTGCTGGTCACATCTTGGTAATTCAAACGTGATGACTGAATATTAAATTTTCAGCCTTCATTGATTTAAAAAAAAGTAAGTTAATGTTTAATTAGGTAATTTAATCACTAAATAGTTTACATTTGGCTGAAAATGAAAATAAGTAGATTATAAATGCTTTAGCTTTCCAAGTGGGACAAAAAAGGAAAAAAGTATTGGCAACCTCTTAAATTTCTTTCATACACTGCTCAACATTAAAAATTCAACACCAAAAAGGCGTGGTCAGAAATTTATGCAAATTTCAGAGTAGACACATGTCACTGAGTTATGCGAATGATGTGGAATGCGCAGCTCTTCGATGCACGTGAAGTAAGATATAATGGAAGGAACGTGCAGAATGGGCAATATTCGTGTCGTTATTTCTGTCAGATAAATTATCAAAGTTAGTTTTTGTCCCGGAGATACGTGTAATGGGAGAGAATGCCAGGCCGCCGTCAACAATGGCACTTCCAGCAGATAGACAATTTTACAAGGGGTATGGTGATCGGGCTGAGATGGGTGGGTTAGTCCTTACGTCAAATGGCAGCTGATACCCACATGGATGCGATCACAGTGCATCGGGTATGGCGAACATGGTTGGAACAAGGAAATGGGGAAAAAGGAGGGGTGCAGGTGCAGCCAGAGTGACGTCAGCACGTGTGGATCGACACATCTGGCAACAAGCTGTGGCGGTCCTGCAAGTCACTTGTACCGTGATTCTGCAGCATGTGCAAGATACCCTGGATGTTCCCATGTCGAGCAGAACCATTTCCTGATGATTGGTTAAACGTGGTCTGCACTCATGGCATCCGTTAAGAAGACTGCCATTGACCCCACAGCATAGACGCCAGTGTTTAGAATGGTGCCAGACTTGAGCGATGTCGTTGACAGAATGGCAAAACATCATGTTCTCAGATGAGTTGCACTTCTGTTTATCCAGTGACAGTCGCTGCATACATATGTGATGTCGATGTGGAGACAGATCTAATCCAGCAGTAACTGTGGAATGCCCCACTGTGCGACAACATGGCATAATGGTTTGGGGCACTATTGCCTACGATTCCAGGTCACCTCTAGTTTGTATTCAGGGCACTATGATGGCCTAACGATACTTGGATAATGTACTGCAGCCGATGGCAATGCCCTACCTTCAGGGGCTTCCTAATGCAATTTTTCAGCAGGATAACGCCCGACCACACAGTGCTCGCATCTGCCAACATGCTCTGCAAGGTATACAGATGCTTCCCTGGCCACCGTACTCTCCTGACCTGTCACCAATTGAACATGTGTGGGATGTGATTGGACTCCATTTGCAGACTCTGCCCCTGCCTCATTCAGAAGACGAACTGTGGCAAATGGTTGAAAGGGAATGGAGAGCCATCCCTCAGACCATCCACACTCTTATTGACTCTGTGCCTAGACGGGTTTCTTCATGCATCGCTGTCCGCGGTGGTCCTACATCCTACTGAGCCGATGCCGTTCTCGCTCTGTATTCTGACTATCATTTTGAAATACAGATCACTTATTGATGCTTGCTGTCTCTGTCTTTTTTCGAAATTTCATCACTTTCTGACCACTCCTTCTTGGTGTTCCATTTTCAATGTTGAGCAGTGTATATTAAATTTTTTTCAACACATACAGAAAAAGTACATACATTTGTATGTAATTCAACATAGACTTTCTTATTTCTTGCTGCAGTTTGATACCCGATAGGTGAATAAATATGAGATTCTTTATTTCTTACTAGAGCTTGATATTTCATGGAGCTTTGATGCAGAATATGTTTGTAGCCTTAAAAAACATATAATTTTTTTGAAGTTATTACAAATAAAATGTACAAATTTTATTGCATTCAGCATCACAAAAATGTATAATTTTCCATATCTTGAAAAAGACATGTTTTTTCATTCATTTTAACCCTTTGTTAAAGACACGGCTGGTATAGTTTGTCTTAACTTCTATTATAAGTTTATTTACAGCTTGAATTCAATAAAGCTGAATCTTCATATGAAAGCATTTAAAAGTCATTCACAATTCCAAACAATAGTATTGATATAAAGAAGATCTAACAAGTAGTGCAAATAAGCAGATTTTATAAAGCTGTACATTAATTTGTCTCTAACTATATATCAGTTTGAATCATGCAGCTATGCATCAAGCTTAGTTTGTTTAAACATGACAGACACAAAATCTGTCTGACTAGTGCATCCAAATAACCAACTAGTGATCGAATTAAGGAAAGTGTCTATTAGAAGTATCATGTCAATAGAAAAAGCTTGGAAATACCAGAATATTGAAACACCAACTTTTCACTGGGAAAATAGATTTACTAATTTTATTGGCAATAGAAATTCTGTCACCTTGCTTTATTCACATGGCCTGGCATGCATGCATAGTATCAAAGCCCTGACATATTCTATCTGTTTTCTTTTCAATAGTGGTCTGTATTTCTCAGCACCATATTTATAATAAATGCATTATTGAATTGTATTTGTAGGTCATATAAAATAGCTTTGAGATCACTAAATTAAATGATAAACAGTGTTTCAGCTTCAATAAATCTGACAGGAAACAATGAGCCAGCTGTCTAATGCCCTTCAGCATGATCATGATCTTTCAGAAGTGGCCCCACCAGTGCCGAAGTGGTTAAATGCTGCTGAATACTAGTAGTTAGAACCCAGCCAAATGCGCTGGCTGTGGGGTTGATTTTCATGTTTTTCCTCATGTGTAATATGAATATGAACCAATTCACTGCAGAAAAATCATTCCTTCTCTTAGGCAGATTTTCTTTTTGTACTTTGCCATACTCAAATAACCTAAAGAGGCTATCACTTCTAGGGACGTGTGCGGCTACGCGGGACAGTTCTGAGAAATGAGATTTTAGTAGCACTGCTTTAAGTGGTAGGCTTCCGAGAAATGTTTCGTCTAGCTAGGAGGAACATGTCCCAGCTACAAGCAACATTTTAAAACTTTTCCGAAAATTTGACGAAAGTTCTGCTTCTGAAATATCACGGGTAACTTTCAATATGGCGATGGCTCTAACTGTGAAGTCATGGACGGTGGAAATAGAGGCCGATTTAATTATTGCTGTTTTGTTGTAATAGAACTGCCTGAGTCATTTTTAAAATGTTTATATATTCATTAAATACATAATCGTAGAAATTTCAGAGTTGACAGTATTTTACAACGTTCTTGCAGTTCGGATTTGTTTACAAATTGTTCGTCGCCAAAAGATGGCCAAATTTGTCGTATTTCATGCTGATCATGTATTATCACTGTTATATAACACAATTTTATTTCTTAAATTTAAGTTTAATAATTTTTTTAAATCCGTTTGTATATGCACGGCTGTTCTCCTAATTATTTATCTTTTAAATTGTTAATTCCATAATCAGTGACACATTTTAAACAGCATAAAAGATGCATAAAAAAGAAAAGCATAGCTTATGTAATAATGAGAGTACTCATTAAATTTGTCTATTATTCTCATGTTATTAATGAAATATTTTTTGGATTATAAATACATTAGAAACTATACTTTTATTGTAAATGCTATATATTGAAACATTGGGAATTTATGGATTTATTATTATGCATGATGAAAAATGATGATTTGTATATACATTCATTAATATAAATCTTATTCATTACATTAATACTAATAAATATATATTAACAACTTCTAAACCATCACATCTCTCTATCTGTATATAAATATATGACTTATTCATATACCGAATAATTCATATAATGATCATGTAATTGGCAGCAACTGTAGTCATCAGTTCTTTGCAAATTATTATGGATATGTAATGATTAGTTAAAAAATAATTTATGAGTATGTGAGTACTAAAGAGTGTACACATTTTGTTATTGGGTTAATTCATAATTATATCATATGTATGATCTATGTAATATAAACATGACTAATAAATAATAAGAAATGTAACAGCTGTGCATTTATAACATTTGATTACTTAAAACAGTGCACAACTGATTATCACCTTCATGTCTGTTTACATAATGAATTGTACTTTCCAATTAAGTGCACGGGCCTACTAGTGGTGGCCGAAGCATTGTTGAACACTGGTAGTTTTGTCTCAGGGTAGAATGCTGCAAACGGGCTGGCTACATAGGATTTTTCTTGGTTTTGCCCATTTGTAACTGGTATACAAGCCAGTTTTAAAAATTCTTCTTCAAAGGGATCCCTCCTGTTAGGCAGATATCCCTCGAGGCTTTGCCGTAATCACATAAAACAAACTCATCATGTGCACCACCTAATTTCTAGAGTTGGTATAATTAATGTGTTTTAAGTATATTACTGAGTGTTCTATGGGACAGTAAACAACTCGCACATGTTTGATTGCTCAAGTATTCATATGCTTTATTTGATCTTCATTTTGCTGAATAGTATCTGCTGGCTGTGAGGATGTAAATATCAGCCATATAGATTTTTTTTTTTTGTTTGTTTGTTTGAATGGACAGAACAGTAATTATGAGCCATAAATTTAGTCAAGAAAATGCTTTCACCAGGTCACAAATTTTCCAGTGAGCCATCAAATTTCATTGGAATGCAGACAACAGAAAATACACATAAGTAATGTCTGATAAATGGACTTATCCAGCACATGTTTTAAACTATTCTTAGTGTATATAGAATTTGGCTATTACTGATGTAATTGATTACTATTTACATATTATTATTACAGTTATTTTTTACAGAAGTGTGTTTATCTGTTACT
This sequence comes from Stegodyphus dumicola, assembly GCF_044657685.1. Lineage (NCBI taxonomy): Eukaryota > Metazoa > Arthropoda > Arachnida > Araneae > Eresidae > Stegodyphus > Stegodyphus dumicola. The sequence continues at coordinate 192,674,883 of NC_140780.1, forward strand.
TGAAGTGTCAGAGTGGAGATCAAAGTGATTAACTTGATAGCAATCACCTTTCTATTATCTTCCATTACTAATAATAAAGTTTAAAATGAAAAGAGTGTGAGCGATACAAAACAACACGAAGAAGCAAACGTCACTTGAAAGGAAATGTCACTTTCGCCAATCTGAGTGATAACTGATTCTTGTTTGGCTTTCAGCCTGTTACCAAGGGAAGATGGTAACCCTATTTCGCCAAAGAGCATTTCTTAGAACTGTTCCACCTAACATTTTGCTCCGGCAACAAATATCATATGTGATAAGGGTTTTAGATAACCATTCAGCTGCTAACCTCTTCAGATTTGTAAAGATTTATGCAGATTATTTTTCAGATTTATGCAAACTTGTTTATACCTGTATCTTCCTTAATGAAATGGGAGAGATACATGCCAGTGTAAAATTAAATAATAGGCAAAAAAAGCAATCCTACTTTGGCAGAAGTTAAAATTACACCACACTAAGGTTTCTTTTTTGCCTAATATTATATCTTCCTTAATATCCATCATCATTGTTGAAAGAACCAACCTCTTCCATATTTAATGGAAAATAATCTCTAAATTTTTTTCACCAAATCCATACTTTTCTGTTTCTTCTCTCTTAATGTAACTGTCAATCCTATTCTTTTCTAAAATAATTGGCTTTGAAAACTTTGCAGTTTCCTATTAAATGTTTTCTTTTGCATGAAATTGTTAACATCCTTAAGTTCCTGATATGACTAATTAGTTCCGCAGTTTCTGTTGTACTAATGAGTTGATTTCTCTTCAAAATCACCTTTCATCTCTAAAATTTGTGTATAGAACATTTGTTTCTCCTTTTTTACTTCTATTAATGATCCCAACTATTTCGTCAATCACCAGTTATCACTAATACATATCTGAATCTTCTGCTTTCATATCAGCTACTGAATTACTTTTAACATTGAGTTTATTCATTAGTTTCCATTTAATCATCTTTCAGTTATTAGTATCAGAAAGTATCTCAAACAATTTTGTTAGCTTTTTAGATATAGTTCTTTCCGTATTTTAACATACTCTTTCCTGGTCAGTTCATATTCTGCCTACCATTAAATGAATTGCCGGTGTATTGCAATTTACTATAAGCTGTGTAATATCTCTTTTAGTAAAATTATTTATTGCTATGTCTGACCAGTCTTACTTTTTGTTTTTGTCTTACTTCTTGCTGGTTTTATTTGATTTCTGATCTTGAATAAATCATTTTCCTTCTATGTTACTTTTAAGTTTAATGAAATTACAAGTAATTCGAAAAAGACAATTCAGTTATTGTCTTTTACATTGTCCCCCCTTTTTTTAATAGTTCTCATGCTAGTTCACTCTCCTGTGGCTGAGAAGCTGACTGAACACTGCTAATTCAAAACAGTGTTAAACCTGGGCAAATGATTAGAGCTGCATGGGAAGTTTTTGCTGCTTTCTGCATGTACAACATGAATACAAGTCAGTTTCTTTTAGATTTCTCCCACAAAGGCATCTTTCCTGTTAGGCAGATAGCCTTCTTGTTTGCCTTGATCATCTTAATCTAACATAACTTAGCCTCATGCTGTTTTTCATTGTAATGTTAGTAAATGTGCATTCTGGGGTAAAACTGGAGATCAGACTAGAGATTTATAGAATGGGTTTCAAAAGGCACTGCTACACACCTTCTTCTCCTCAAGTTCATGTTGTCTGCTTCTATGTTGGAAGCAGACTGAATATATTTCTCATTTTTTAGTTTAATCTGAAATCAGGGAGAGTGTAGGATCTTTGACTTAAGCCTCCTCTAATCAGTTGTAGACAAAATTTTCATTCTTTGCAATGATAATGTTTTCGTTTCATTGGTTATAGTTGTCAGTTTGGTATTTTAAAGGCTTTCATGTGCATTCACTTTTTATGCTAAATCTTTTGAATTTTTATTTTTTTCCATTTGTAGAAAAACTTTTTTTTTCATATCATCAGAGATGATGATTGTAGTCTGGATATAGCTGGAATTCTAGAAATTTTAACTTTCTCAAACCCTGAATTTTTGGTTTGCTTAAAGTTTAAACTCATTATCTTTGTCAGGTTTTGTTTTAAAATATCTTTAGAATTAAAATTCGAGTTTCAATCTTAGTTCTTTGCCTGAAGACTAGGAACTTATTCTATAGATTAATTGGAAGAAGGAAGCACCATATGGACATGTGATCATAGCATCGATTGGAGAGATCTCGTAAGATCAATACCATTTAATGTAAGTGTGTTTGGTTGAGTTCATTGTGCCTAATGAAAGAGTATGCTTGGAATATGCATCCTCTTCACATTTCTTTTGTGGGCTGAAAATTGTTAATGCTGTGGCTACTATGTGTTTTGCTATAGCCACGTGTTCCAGCTGACAATCTCTGAAAACAGTAGCATAAAGTGGAAATCATTCCGTGTGGAACCTGGCAACATTAGTCAAGAAGGTGTTGAAATCAGAAATGCATTTGAATGGGAGTAATTGCAAAAAAGGAGACTTCTAAGGTAAAAGAGAATTAATGTCTAATGCAAGAAAAGAAATGTTCCATTTTTTTTTTTTTCTTCTGATGTGTGTGTGTGTATCATAATACTTTTATTCGTTACAGTCTTGGAGGTTTAAAATTTTTGTCAAAACATGCAGCACAAGAAATTCATTAGAATGCTTGAGGGTGTGTAAAGAAAGTGCAAATTTTATGCATTATATGCAGGCATTACTAAGGAATTACAACAAAATGAAAGACCTTGATAGAGCTACCAGCAAAACAAGTTCAGACGTACTTATACTGTCTTTTATGGTGCAGCATTATCTTTGGCTTCTATTTCTCTCATTTTCATTGGCTTCTCATATTTTTTAGCAAATTAAAATGTTAACTAATGCCATGAATTCATTACAATTGAATAGGACAACTGCAACTCCAAACTAAAGTATGGACATGCATAAACTACCAAACAACAGCAAATGGAAAAGTTTGAAAGGGGTTTATTTTTTCTTATATATTGATATACTAACATAGCAACTAGAAATATTTTGACAACTTTGTGAAGTATTTTTTCAAAGAACAAGAAAGACAGTTTGTTCCGAAATTGTTGTAGTTCTGAGAAGCAGCCTGTAAACTGAAAATATACACTTCTCAAAACAATTAGGGAATATTATGATTTTAAATGTAAACTGCATATGAGGAAATGATTTGGTGACTAATATATGATGTATAGGTGTTGTAAGGTACGAGAAAAGAAAGAGAAGCCACGAACAAGGAATAATTAAACTGCATTTATAACATTCGTTGGTAAATAAAAATTTCACAATTTGTGCATATTATACAAACATATAAAAAATGCCAGGCTGTGTATGCAGTTAAGCTTTTAAATGCTTTCATCAATCTTGGCCTTATGCTGGAACTTCTTTTCACGAATTTTTGCAGTTTTCAGATCAGTTGTTCATCTCAGATAAAATAACATGCCATTTTGATTAGTGGAAATACTTAGACATGTAATATCTTATTTGAATGTTAAGCTGATTCTTGTTGCCTTAGTATGTCCAATAATCAATTAAAAACATTGTTAAGAACCAAATTTAAGGCTGTCACAGAACAACAAATGAAGCACAACAGAAACAAGCTCACTGACAATTAATTTGTTTAAAGTAAAGCAGTACAGCTGGACACCAGTGTCAGATGCCAAGTTCAAATTCTATAGATGCTGGCCAGCTAGGCCCTTGCATCCAGATGGCTTATATAGCTTCATGAGCTCATAAAGCTTCATTTAAAATTGAAAAGTTTGATATTTTGGTAGTTGAGATGTAGAATAATAATAAGCAAACTTTTAAGTAATTAGTGTAATGGTGAAATTTTTAAGATGATTTTGGCATCCCCAAATCAGATCTAATTTGGGAGAAATTTTGCACTTAAAATATAATGAAAGATAACCTTATGTATAGGTTAAGTACATTTTCATTTTTTTCAGTCCCCTGGAGCATACCATAATAAAGGTTTTGTAATAACATTGCTCACTATGTGTGCCTTTATTATCTTCGATGCTTAAGCATGAGCCGACCTTTTTCCTCATTCGTAATGTTTCACAAACCAATGGAATCGACTTACAAACGAAGGACACCCTAGTCAAGCTTTGTTAGTATAGAGCAGCCAGTGAATATCAGTCCTCTCATAGCACCGTTTTCGAAGAAAATAAACAGATATGAAATGCTTTCAATTAATTGTGCTCTATGCCAATAAAAGATGATGCCAACTGTTGAATAGACAGTGATAATATTTGAATAGACAAAAATACCCTTTTTTGATAAATGGAAAATAACAATGAAGTTGTTTAAATGGTAATGTACCACATATAACTTGAATATTCTTGATGCTTGAGCCAATTTTTTGTCTGATCTACAAGATATTGACTTGTGCACCAATGGATCCTAGACTGATCTGTGAGAATAACAAAATGTACTTTGTCATCAGCCCTTTTATACCACCATTTCTCAAAAAGATTCAAAAAAGCATTCTCTGCAAACATTCAGTCTGCCCATCAAATATAGATGGCACTATCAGATGTTGAGGCAAGAACAACTAATTTTCCACATAGAACTTTTTAAAAAAATTTGTGTATTAGTTTTTGGTTTTTTTAACCATTCTTTTCTCACAATGCGAGTCAAATGGGCTGTGATATGCAAATAAATCATTATTTAGGCAAATAAAGCAATATATATTTACATTGTATATGGTACAAATTGCATGATGCTATTATGAGTATTGTAAGAAAAATTGTTGCTATTTCTTAAAGTTTCACACATGTATGAATTACTTATTTTATTTTAGGATATAGCTCATAAGCTAATAGAAGCCTGTAGTACAGTAGCTTGTGATAGTCTGGAACAAACTACTTGGTTATGGCGCAATCTTGCAGTTAAACCAGGACCTCAATCTGATATTTCTACTCCAACTGAAGATGGTATGTATATTATGAAAGATGTCAAAATTTGCATGTTGGATATTAAAATAATTCTTCATCACCAATAGCCAAAACGTAAGTTGCGGATTCTCTTATTAATATTTTCATCCATGATTTTTTGGCATTTTTAGAAGGATTTGTTAGTTACTTTGCATAGGTGTACTAGTTTTTATCCCTTTAGATGGAAGCAATAGCAGGCATTTGGTATTGTTGGGTAAACTTGGAAAGAGATCCGTGCCTATATATTTTGTCACCTGAGGCAGAGGAAAATTCATGCCCCTATATACATTGCAATATGCCTTGTGTTTCTGGGAAGTGGGGGATGAGAAATATACATACACACACACAAATATATATATATGCATTATTCTGCATGATTTATGTACATAAATATTTGGAATGCAAATTAACTACATCTGTGCACGTTTATATTCAATTAAAGAAATTATTTCAAATCATAGTACCATGATTCTGATAAAAATATTAAATGATACCTTTATGTATTCCAAAAAAATGAAACATACACAGTCAAAAGTCGTTAATTCGGACACCAATAATCCGAAATGATCTATAATCCGGACCTCAAAGCTACAAATTTTCTGCGCATGCGTCGCGTTGACGCATTAAGACCTTTACAGCTGCGAATTTGCGCGCGCTCATGCGCAAAATACGTTTACGCATGTGCGTTTAATGTATAACGGATAATATAAGCTAAGCTAAAATTATCTAATTCAGTTAATGTTGCAGATTGCGTTGTTCCTTAATCTTCGAATTGGATCCGGCTTATTATTTTTTCCAGATTGTTAGAGCAATTTTATAAAAGTAAGCTTGAACTTTCGATTATGTCAAATAGAATTTTGGATATATATTTACTAATACGTAAAGGATTTACTAAGTGAAAGTATGTTTCGAAGTCCATTAAACAAAAGTGGAATTGCTGCAAAAAATGACCTAACCATTCCAAAATCTGTTTACCAATTTCACGCTGCTCTGCGGCGGGGGAAATGCCATGTCGCGCAATGAATTGGAAGTTGATCTGTCAGCATTATCCTTATCTTCAGGGCAGATGTTTTCATTTTATTTGGCTTATAATTCCTTACTAAATGTAGTATTTCATCTCGATGTATTCCGTCTTTGATATGATTTAAATCAAATTCCACTTCATTATAATTTGCTTCCTATAGTGAAGAAAGTGACACAGAGGTTATTGAAACGAAAAAATTTTGATTGACAAATTAGTCGGTATTCCCGACACAGCAATTATAGGACTTGAACATCAACAGTTGTTCAGTTACAACAACTTTGTTATGTCTGTTTATAGAATTAAAGAGAAAGTATTATCACGTAAGACGAAGCAACTTAAACAACTTACATTGAAAGAAATGTTTAATAAATTAAACAAATAAATATTAAGCTTTTTATTTTTGTAAATTTTGATAGCCTTTAGATCATAATTGTTCTTTATTTCATAAATTATGGTTTCATATTTTTAATTTTATAATTTCTGCATGCCTTCTTACCAGATTTAAACTGATGATCTATAATCCGGATTATTGATTTTTCCGGATTATAGATCATCAGTTTAAATCTGGTAAGATGGCATGCAGAAATTATAAAATTAAAAATATGAAACCGTAATTTATAAAATAATGAGCAATTATGATCTAAAGGGTATCAAAATTTACAAAAAAAAAAAAGCTTAATATTTATTTGTTTACTTTATTAAACATTTCTTTCAACGCGCGCATGCGTAAAGCATACATTATGCATAGCTGAAATTAGAAAATTGCAACCAGAAAACTATTTGATTTGTATTCGTGATATTTATAATGACGAGGAATTTGATTTATAAGCCGAATAAAATCAAAACATCTGCCCTGAAGATAACGATAGTGCTGACAGATCAACTTCCAGTTCATTGCACGCCGCGACGTTCCCCCTCCCCCCCTGCTTAGAGCAGCGTGAAATTGATAAACAGATTTCGGAATGGTTAGATAAACAAAGGATATACCTTTATCCATTTTTTGGAGCAATTCCACTTTTTGTTTGATGGACATCGAAACATACTTTCGTTTTGTAGATCCTTTGGGAGCTCCAGCATCGGAAATTCTATTTGACATAATCGAAAGTTCAAGCTTACTTTTATAAAATTGCTCTTACAGTCTGCAAAAAATAATAAGCCGGATCCAATTCGAAGATTAAGGAACAACGCAATCATCAACATTAACTGAAATAGATAATTAGATAATTTTAGCTTATACCGTCCGTTATACATTAAACGCACACGCGAAAACTGCGTTTGCTCACACGCATATTCGCAGTCGTAAAGGTCTTACGCACACGCGTAAACGCCTATGCCCATGCGTCAACGCGGCGCATGCGCAGAAAGTTTTTAGCTTTGAGGTCTGGATTATAGATCATTCCAGATTATGGGTGTCCGAATTAACGACTTTTGACTGTATTCCAAAAAATGAAACATATATAATGATTTACAATTTTATTTGAAATTAACACAAAAATACTCTTTTTTGATAAATGAAAAATAACAATGAAGTTGTTTAAATGGCAATGTACCTACTCTAAAAATTACTGTACAAACCTTTCAAGCATATTCATAATTAATTTTTTCTTGCTTTAAATGAAGCAAAATTATCAGTAATTTTTCCAAATCTATTTGATTATTTAATTTATGCTATATGGAGAGAATGGCCAAATGGAGGTCTAAAATCTGAAAGGTTTTCTTGACTAAATGGAGATTATAACTGCCACAATTAATTTATTAGCAATTCAAACTCCACAGCAATTCTTAATTTGCATTAATAATCCTAGGTAGATTGTAACATTAATGCGAACTAAACATGATTTTCATGTTGAAACAATTTGGCTTTTCTAAAACTATCTAAACTCATTTCCATCATTGGTTGGATTCTTTTAAAAATCACTTATATCTTTACAGTATAAGTATGATTTTAAAATAAATGAGATTTAATGATATGTCATGTTTTATCTATTTTACTGTGCATCTTCATTAAACTGAGGTGCTTCAATGTGTAAAATGTTATGAATTTGATAGAAGTCTGCCACTCATTTTTATTCACAGGAATGACAGATTTGTAGGACCTGGTCTAACTGATTTTGATGCTTTTAACATTTTTTTTAGGTCTTGAATCAACAGTTCATGATGCTCATTTGTTTATCTTTCTTCATGTTTCAGTTTTTCTGAAATTGTATTTTTTAAAATTTCTGTAGTAAGAAATATATCTTTTAAATATATTTTTATATTCATGATCTTAGAATCAACAAAACTAGACTTTTTTAAGACCTGTCTTTTGTGTTCAAATCATTAACATATTTTAGCTATAACAGTTCACCTTAAATCCTCCACAAAGTATTCTGAATTTTAAACCTTCTAATTTCTTTGAAACTCAAAAATTCGTTTTATTATTATTTACTATAAATAACAGAATAACTCTAAAAAGCAAGGTTATATCCTACCTTATATATTTACATTCCAGTTGACAAAAAATGAGACAAACTAGTGTACCGATTTGTTTAATTCCAATGTATATCTGCTTCAGAAATAACTATAAATTAAATAAATGTTATTCTTCCTTGGAAACTGAACATGAATGCAAGAAGACAAACCTTGAAACACGGACCTCATTCATTGGCAAATTCTCAAAGAATAAAGTATGGACCAATAATGCAGTACATTTCATTTTCAAACTGCCTTGTTTAGTTTCCCAATGCTATTCCAATGGGCCTTTATGCATTAGTTTGCAAAAAAACTGTCTGCAACTGCATTTCGTTTGTGCTGGGTTAGTGGTCTTTGGCAAGCTTTCAAAGCAAAAGTGGTGCAGGTTAATGGGAGACAGAGTCAAGAATTATTAATGTCAGCAGTACGATATTTTCTGTGCAAGTTTAATCTGCAGCTTGTTACAAGTAGTGTAAATTAACTTCAGTATGCTACTTTCAATAATAAATTTTAATATTAGAAAATAATATATGCACTTCTCTGAAACTTCATGTCTTTTGAAAATAAATTAATGTTATTAATTGACAAAATTGACTTCTTTTAATTCAGGTGGATTGTTATAACACAAAAACTCTTTTTATTCTTTTGTATATTCCAAAGTTTAAAATTAAAATCATAATTCCTTTTCTAAATTTTCATATCTAATTTAATGCCCCTTCTATTCACCTGAAGCAAGTTCTCACCCTTCTCCCAGTTCTGCTTGGAAATCATTCACTAATGCTAAAAATGCTTCCTACATGTCATTGGTAGGATATTGGCATGTGGATGTTTTTCAAAGTAGCTGAATTATAAGCATGTGTAAAGCAGGTTGTTCCAAACATTGTATCAGCACACATATAAAGTATTGTGCATGAATTATTAGATAAGTGACAGCATGAAGTTTCATAATGCATCAGTGCACATGATCATCACTTTAAAGCAAAGCTTTTTTTAAGAATGTGTATTTTATCACATTTTATGACCTGTTAAGTATGAAAACTCAGCATATTTTTAAGAAATTTCCAGCATTTAAATGCAGTACTTTCAAACAGAAAATATCTGGAAAGCTTTAAAAATTGAGCATTTTGTCTTAAAACAGTATATCATAACTGTAAAAAGAAATTCTGATTAGCTACTTCATGGCATCCAAAAAATGAGATCAGGAATAGTTCTTTGGAGTTTATATACAGTAATGATGGAAGGGAATTATGCTGCTGTTATAACATGTAAATGTTTATAATTTAAAATTAACTTGTGAAAGTTTTTTGTCTCCTCCAGTTATGTGTCTCATCATTATCATTTATTTTGGTATCCGGGACTGAATTCACTTAAAAGCATTTGTATATATCTTTATGTCAGTGCATGATTTTTTGGCACCTTGTGCACTCAACAGAAGCAGAGAGTTTTGAATTTTTAAATGCATCTAAGACCAAAAAATTGGATAATCTATTCTGCCAGTGTTTTCTAAATGGCCACTGGCTTTTAGTTAAAGTGTTGATGTAATGTTTTATAAAAGAATGAAAACAATTTAAAAAGTCAATTGTTTAAATATGTAATATTAAACAAATGACAAACAAATGTAATATTAAACAAACAAAGTCTTATGAATGAGTTTTAGGAAAAAATGCAAGTTTAAATATAGTGATTCATTAAAATATGTGAATACTCAAATGCAAAAATTTAACTCTAAATGTATATATATAATCAGTTTAATCCTAATTTTTTCATCAAAATTTTTCAGTTCTTAATTTTTAAAGTGTATGAAGTTTACTTCAAGTAAACCATTTGCATCCATTATAATGAAATATATTTTTCACTTTATTGCTTTATATGCACCAACAGAAAAATCTATCTTAAGTATTTTACTTTTTTATGCATTTTTATTTCAGAGGGCCACCTTCAGACACAAACTTTATCAGATACTTCTAAGACAGATTCAAACTCAGCCTCAAATAATGCTCAATATAGTGTTCAGGCCCTATGTAGTTTAGCTGAAGTAAGTCATTTCTTATGCGACACTTTTGTAAATGTCATGTAAATGATATACTGACAGAAACATTTGTAGCAAAATCTTTCCAATTTTGTGCTGTTATATTATGCTGCCATTAAGCAGCCTATCAAATAGCCAGTTCTCATAATATTGCCATTCTGCATGGCATAAGATCTTTTAATTTATATTTTAAATTATAATTATAGTTGCTTAACAAGCTGAGCAATTTCAAAGCAATAAATTATCGTTTATTTTTAACTGTATATCTAATTCATGCAATGTAATCAACTGATAATTCATATGAAAATTTACACCATTATTTAATCAAGGGAGGTATTTATAAGTACATCAGAGCAGATCAGCTTTTTTAACTAAATTTTAGAAATCTGGTCTTTTATCAGTTTCATTGGTGCCCTTTGGCCTTTACTCTAACTGTCTTTCATACATTTCAGCAGTAGTACTTTGCATATTAATGCAACTCTGTCTTATCTGTAGCTAAATGCTTTATGTAACGGACATTTGCAGTATGACAGTGCATGTTGGAAAAATTTATGCTTTATGTAACGGACATTTGCAGTATGACAGTGTGTGTTGGAAAAATTTAATATACATTGTTGGACGGAATGAAAGGATCATATTTTTGATGCATGGAAAGAAAATTTCCATATTTTTGCATAAACTTAATATAATTTTATGGTGTTTACATGCTACAGATATGCAGAGTAAAAATGTTTAGTAAAATATGTACATGATTAAAAACAGCATATAGTAAATCACGTAGGATTATAGTAACTGAATATAAATGTAAATCTGAATATTTGTTAAATTAATGGGTTTTATACAATTTGAGGACCATTTTATTGTGTTGTTGATGAAATGTGTGATGAGTGATCATTAAAGCTGTATTTGAAATATGATGGTTTTCTCTTAATATATCACTGGTTAACTTATAACCCTACACAAAGGATATGTACTTACTAGTGTGTTAAATAAATACTGAGCTCATCTTAGCTTTCTTAGCTTTTGAAATTATATTTCAAATATTGTAATTTCAAGAAAACTTGAATTTGGAAATATTTGTTATGGCTAAACATGTTAAGCTTTATTGCGTAAAGTACTTTAAAGTCTATAAATTATTTTCTGGAAGTTTTTTTTTTTTTTTTTTTTTTTTTTTTTACTGAAGAATGGATAGAATCATAAGAAACTATGACTTTCAAGAATGAGCTGCTTAACAGTTGTAAATGACTATAGTGATGATATTTCTAACAGTGATATAAAAAATAGAACTTATAAAGATGTTCCCTTGAGAATGAGAATGTGAATTATATTACTCGTATAAATTAAAGCTTTGAAGCATTCTCATCAAGTAGCCAAAAAAAGAATTGCATTGTTACTCATATGAACCATTTAAATAAAAGTTAGATTTTAAATTCAAACTGCAATATTTGCGGCACGATTTATTGCTAAAATCATTTTAGCTAATTCTTGGTAACTGTGTTTACTACATGCTTAGAGGTTGGAATTTGTCTAAGTGAATGCATGACTGATCAATGCTGTGAACCATAGGATTCAGAAAGAGATGCAGAATTAGTAACATTCAGCATATATAGGGTAAATCTAAGTGCAGTAAAATAAACGAGTTCAGCGCAAGTATTGTTTATATCATTTTTAATGGCAGACATTATACCCAACAAAACTATTAGTAGAATTTCAATCCATTTTGGGTTGTTATGAGCCATTATTGCAGTTTTAAGCTACCTATGAAATCTTTCAATCAGCCTATTGGACTGAGGATGGTAAGCAGCAGTTTGAAGGTAGCCAAAAGCTTCATCAAACCCTTAATTATTCAAATTCAAAATTTCGGCGTAGATCAGTTGCTATTGATATGCTGCAGCTAAATCTAGCTATCCAGTTATGTACTAACACTTTAGAATTAGTCTGAGCAAATATGTCAGCAGTAGGTATAACTTCTGGCCATCTGGTAAAGCGGTCAACAATTGTCATGCATAATTGTTACATTCAGATTGTGGAAGAGGACCTATGAAATCAATATGGATATGTGCAAATCTTACATCAGGCAAGAAATAGGTACCGAAAGATGATTTTGAATGTCTATAAATTTTAGAACGTTGGCATTGTAGACAAGATTGAATGGCACTTTTAACAAATTTCTTTATGTTAGGACAAACTTATCACTTAGTGATTAGTTTTGTTAAGGTTGAAATGCTAGTCTGAGAAAGACAGTGAATCTGCTGGAAAATGTTTAAAGCAAAAATATTCAGGAATGAACAGATGAGCTGTACCTGTGTTCATATTGCAGTAATGAGTAACATCTAAAGAAAAACAGTGTTACTGTAGTGTAAAACACCAGTGAAGACTGAGAGAGAGAATTTTGAATTTTAGAGTACTGAAGTTGTGTTTAGATAAATTTTTATAATGAATATGTTGATTACCAGAAACTGCACCTATTTCTACCCTGCATAAAGCGTCAGCAACGATCTTGTCACGACGTTTGACATATTACATATCAGTAAAAAATTGGCTAATGAAGTTGTGGCGTTCCGACAGATACTTCAACTTCTATTCATGAGATGGCGCCACGTGTAAAATCCAGTTCTTAATCGGAGCAGCAAAGCGACGTAATTACTCACTCAGACTTCTCGTCAGACAACTGTACGCGACGGTAGCATGAACTGTGTTCCGAGCTCTGCGTTGATCTCTGCAATGTAATTTAAATTGTAATTTAGTACTTAATATACTCTTTTGTTATAGGAGATTGTCTACTCTTATTTTCTTTAATTATATCATGCATTAAGCACACGACCACCAAAAAGTTGTCATGGAAAACATTTTCTGGGCTTTTGCTTAGAAGTATATATTTGAGGCTTTTGTTCCATGTAGATTGTGAAGGCCCTGCCTTCGAGCATATGCTGAAATTTCTTTATTGACAAATACATAGCCAGTAGTTGTCAATCATAGGAGGCTCATTTCCTTTGACTTTAGCTGAATTTAATTGATAGAAACAAAAGTTTCCCAAACTGAATTATGCAGTTGCATTACTGATCTGCCAACCACAATGTCCGATGCATCAGTACAGTTTCAAGGTAGCCCCAGGAACGGGGTGTCTGAGAAGGGTAGCCTCAGTGAGTGCCCTTTCTGCATTGGAGAATGCTTTCTCTGCTTAGAGAGGGTGTTCTTTTATTTTACTTGGTTGTGAAGGATTCTTTTTATTAACAAGGCCTTCCAATAAATTATTTAAGAGAGCTGAAATGCACGAACCTCTAAGGGAAACTAGTTTGTATATATGTTACACATAGGGAAAACCATGAAAACGCTCATGCAGACAGCCCTTTTGCTGGGATTCGAACTACCAGTGTTCAGTGACTGCCAGTTCACTCAGCCACTGATAGGCACATTTGATGATAGGCTTTTACCAAATTTGTATGAGAGAATAGTTTTGTTCCAACTCTGCTGCAAAATCACAACTGTTTGGGATAGGATAGTTATCCTCACCATCTGAACAATTAAGCTCTGAAAATTTCCCACAGATCCTCTTTCATTTGTGCCTTTCTTTGACACCATTGAGTTTCATCTGGCCTAAATTGAACATGCTTGGATTTCATTCTTAGCAATTTTTAATCTATCTGAAGCTAATCTCCTAGGCTTGCATGACACTGAAGGACCTACAGTTTCAAAGAAATCCATAGTACAGTCAAAAGTCGTTAATTCGGACACCCATAATCCGGAATGATCTGTAATCCGGACCTCAAAGCTAAAAACTATCTGCGCATGTGCCGCGTTGACACATGCACATAGGCGTTTACGACTGCGCATATGCGTGTGCGCAAGTGCAGAAAACGTTTTCGCGTGCGCGTTTTATGTATAACGGACGGTATAAGCTAAAATTATGTAATTATCTATTTCAGTTAATGTTGATGATTGCGTTGTTCCATAATCTTCGAATTGGATCTGTCTTATTATTTTTTGCAGACTGTAAGAGCAATTTTATAAAAGTAAACTTGAACTTTCGATTATGTCAAACAGAATTTCCGATTCTGGAGCTCCCCAAAGGATCGTCCAAAACGAAAGTATGTTTCGATGTCCATCAAACAAAAAGTGGTATTGCTGCAAAAAATGGATAAAGACATGAAGAATGTGACAGACAGGTTAGTGAAAACAAAAAAATTTCGATTGACAAGTTAGTCGGTATTCTCGGCACAGCAATTAACGGGACTTGAACAGCTGAACTTTGTAACTGAACGAGAAATCATGTCTGTTTATAGAATTAAAGAGAAAGTATTATCACATAAAACGAAGCAACTTAAACAACTTACATTGAAAGAAATGTTTAATAAAGTAAACAAATAAATATTAAGCTTTTTTTTTTTTGTAAATTTTGATACCCTTTAGATTATAATCGTACTTTATTTCATAAATTGCGGTTTCATATTTTTAATTTTAGAATTTCTGATTGCCATCTTACAAGATTTAAACTGATGATCTATAATCCGGAAAAATCGATGATCCGGAATCGCCGAAGTCCCGACGAGTCCGGATTAACGACTTTTGACTGTATTATGCTTATCATTCTTATTAAGGTCACGAAGCTTTTTGACAGTAAAGGATAGTTAGACAGTAATTTATTATGTACATTATTTTCAATAATTGCTTTGACAAAATACAAATGTTTGTTAATGATACTGTAATTAATTTTTAAATAAGTTTTTAAATCAGTGAGTTTCCTCTTCTGGTAGCAAATGAAAGTAATGTAGAAAATCAGATCCAGTAATATTCATTGACACTTTACATACATAAAAAGCAAATTTAAAATTGTGATGAATTCTGAGGTTAAGACTTACAGTTTTTGTCCTTAAAGTGGAAATGATGTACCATTGACAGCAGAAATTGCCATAATAGATGCCTGATGCATTTCATCTTTGGTTGCTAAGAGAAAACTGACATTTGAGCCAGTGTCGTATAAAAAGATTTCAGTTGATTTTCTGTCTCTAACAAAATGGTGACGAAACTCAGAGGGTAAAGGGCAAGTTGTATTATGTCTTCCCGTGTTTGTTTTCCTGGAACGAACATGGAGGAATACATTTTTTAGCTTTCTTATAAAATTTGTGATGGTACCAGCAATACGAAAAATTTTAAGTAGCTTTTAGCTGAAGGGTTTCTCTTTCTGTTAAAGCAGTTTTTAGAAATACTGCATGATCGTCGTACAGCCAATACCTCACCACGTAATTTGCAGACATTAGCCAGCAGAGAATCCAGTTTCGAATTATTAGACACACAAGTAAAGAAACTGCACTTATCTGAGTGGATGTGATTTCCAATATCCGGTCTGAAATGCTGGCAGCTCTCGAAGAATCAAGCGGCTCAATAGATGCAATAATAGATTGAACATTTGGTGGCATTTGCTGAATAAATACCTCCAATAACAATGAGTTGGATATATCTTGTTTTTCAGCACTCCTTTTCATGACTTTAAACAATTTGGATGGTTTTCTATTTCCAAGTAGTTCCCCGGCAAGTAATTTCTGGATTTCCTGGGTATTACTTTCCCCACAATGTTTAGTCATGTCTTGATAAGAAACATCACTGCATTCCCAAAGTATAATGTCTCAAACCAAAGAAACAATATTTGGCAGCAATAACCTATTTAAGGGAGCTGAAATGTGTGAAGCTCTTCTGACGAAAATGTCTGTAAAAGTTTAAAATGCCGAGAAATTTTCGTAACTGCATTAAAGTATTTGATTTTAGGAAATTTTGAATGGTTTCCTCTCTGTGAGATAAAGATTTAAACCCTCTTCAGATATGTGAAAACCCAAAACTCGAAACATGTTACACCAAAGATACATTTAGATGCATTAATTTTTAACCAGTAATTACTTAGTCCTTTGAAAAGAACTTTTCAAGTGTGCCAAATGCTCAGTTTTGTTCTTTGATGCAGTCAGTTATATCATCAGCAAAAGTAATTACTCCTGGCAGTTCATGAGTTACTTCATGAATGAACCGCTGAAAGGTTGCAGCTGTGTTGCAGAATCCAAACTGCATTCTTTTGCTCTCAGGAAGTCTGAAAAGAGTAGCAATAGCCATTTTGTGATTATCAGAAAGATTAATTGAAATTTTATGATAGGTTTGCTTTGGTTTATTTAATTATGGCAAAGCACTCAAGGGTTATCTGCCTAAGGGAGATGCCTCTGTGGAAGTCTTTCTAAGGGAAACTATTTTGTATACATGTTACACATAGGAAAAGCCATGAAAACGCCCATGCATGATCTATGTAATAGTTGAATTTCTTCTTGGGATGTGTAATAAGCTTTGCTGTAGCTAAAGCAAAAGTTGACTCACACAAACTACAGTGAGGGATCAATAGGATTATAGATCAGTATCCTTTACCACTGCTCTGTACTCCATGGTAAAGGTTAAGAGAAGAAAATGAAGTCTTGAAACAATGCTTTTTGGTTGAATTTGAAACTTCAAACGTGTAGCCATTGTAGGAGGTTTGAATATGTTTCAGTGTTAGTTTCTACAAGCCATGACTCCATGTTCCTAAAATAATCAACTTTATTAACACAACTTGTTCATAAAAACACAGAAGCTACTACAGTCAAAAGTCTTTAAACTGGACTCGTTGGGACTTCGGCAATTCCGGATTATCGATTTTTCCGGATTATAGATTTTTCCGGATTATAGATCATCAGTTTAAATCTGGTAAGATGGCATGCAGAAATTATAAAATTAAAAATATGAAACCGTAATTTATGAAATCAAGAGCAATTATGATCTAAAGGGTATGATACTTTACAAAAAAAAAAAAGCTTAATATTTATTTGTTTACTTTATTGAACATTTCTTTCAACACGTGCATGCTTAAAGCATACATTACTCATAGTCGAAATTAGAAAATTGCAACCAGAAAACTATTTGTATTCGTGATATTTATAATGACGAGGAATTTGATTTAAATCATATCAAAGGAGTACATCGAGATGAACTACTACATTTAGTAAGGAATTATAAGCCGAATAAAATAAAAACATCTGCCCTGAAGATAAGGATAGTGCTGACAGATCAACTTCCAGTTCATTGTGTGCCGCGACGTTTCCGCCCCCCCCCCACGCAGAGCAGTGTGAAATTGATAAACAGATTTCGGAATTGTCAGAGGAACAAAGGAGTCTTTATCCATTTTTTGCAGCAATTCCACTTTTTGTTTGATGGACATCGAAACATGATGCTTTCCCTTTGTAGAACCAGCATCGGAAATTCTATTTGACATAATCGAAAGTTCCAACTTACTTTTATAAAATTGCTCTAACAGTCTGCAAAAAATAATAAGCCGGATCCAATTCGAAGATTAAGGAACAACGCAATCTGCAACATTAACTGAATTAGATAATTTTAGCTTAGCTTATACCGTCCGTTGTACATTAAACGCGCATGCGTAAACGTATTATGTGCATGCATAAAGGTATTATGTGCATGTGTCAATGCATTATGCATTGACGCAAGCGCAGAAAGTTTTGTAGCTTTGAGGTCCGGATTATAGATCATTCTGTATTATGGGTGTCTGGATTAACGACTTTTGACTGTACATGGTACTCAAACCTTAAAGAATTGATGGTAAAGACAGTGTGTTGTCAGCTGATACTTGCACAGCTATTGCAAAACAATGTGATGTCAGCTGGTGGCACGTGCAGCTGAATGTGAGATAACCATGCGTGTTAGAGTTATATTCACTAGTACTATAGTAAAACATAAGAATATTTCATACTAGCTTTTCATCTCTTCATTTTCAGTTTGTCATAGCATTGAGAATTGTTTTTTTTTTTTAAATTAAATATTATTGATGTATTTTTAAAAACTCTTCAGAAACTGCTGTGTTCAGGAATATTAGCATGTTATCTCTCCTTAATTAGGAAAAGTCAATGAAAATTTTTATTACATTTCTTTTGCAGTAATATTTGCTTTTATATTATAGTTTTTGGCACCTGTGCTTGATTTTGTATATGTTGGTGATGAAAAAGAAAAAGTTGTACCTCTACTTAGTAATATCATGCACTATGTTACACCTTATTTAAAGAATCACAGGTAAGATTTTTTAACTAATATAGATGTGAGTAATAAAAGCCTATTTATAATAAGTACTGCAGAAATACTAAATTTATTGTTGTTATTGTTCTTATAACTGAATTACTAATTCCAAAGAATACCAATTATGAAACAATATTTGCTGCATTTATGCCTTATGCCTGTGCAGCTGAATTTATGTGGCAGTAGTTATATAATTTTATGATCTTATTTTATGATTCATTCCTTTCTGTGCATTATTTGCATACATTTATTTTTTCTTAAATTTAGTAAAAACAGCTTTTATATTTGTTGCTGTTTTATATTTTATTGAAAGTTCAGTGCTGTCATTTAATACATTTATTTATTCAGTTATATGCTGCTTTCCCTCCACTTTTACCCTATGGTATGTTGACGTTTGCAACTTCTGTATTTCTCTTCAATGCATTAAAAAGGTTCCGTTTGTTTTTCAGTAGTATTTTATTATATCTATCAGCAACAATTAACATAGGCTGACTGAAAAGATTTGAAAGTGAGTCTTTTATTCAGAATCAAATAATTGTACTGTTCGTGTAATTTTAAATTTTTCAAATTTGAGTCTTAAACATTGAGTTTTCACGGCATTTTATAAATGAAACCTAACATAGACATTTCTTTAGTTTTACAGATGTGACGGCTTATTTTCTCAGTTAAAGAAATCTTATGTCTGCATATTTGCATTCTGAATGTTGAAAATATTCAAAAATTACATTTTGTTAAGTCTGGATTATGTGCAAAGTATTCTAGTGCTGACAGATTGATTTTAGATGGTACAGCAGGGCACTGGCCAGCAGCAAAGACACTGGTTCTTGAGCAGACCAGATCATTAATTTCCCATTGATCTATGCAAACAAATTTCAAGATGCTTACATAATAGTCACTGTTTCCCATTAGGCTATGGATGTGAAATATCCACGTCCATTACCACAGTGAATAACCCGACAAAACATACTTCATTGATTATTCGTATATTACTTCCATACATGGCATCCATCATTTAAATGCTGAAGCATACTTAAATGCTTCTCCATGTATATTCTGGGACATTTCACATGTCTCATATCACTCTTCCCAAATTAATGCAAAATGCAAACATACCTCTGCTGTATTTTAACAGGAAATTTTCCTGATCCAACAAAACAAATGTACTTAGTGCTCACTGTGATCAAGACTGAAAGCCAGGTACTTGGCTGTCCAAATTCAGACATTGCATTATACAATCATCACAGAATCTAGTTTAGGAATGCCAGGTCTAGTACCAGAAAAAATAAAGGCACTCTTAAAACGTTTTAGTAAACCCTTGTATGACATTGCAGGTATTTTATCCAAGGTGAGAAACGTCAGTTTTCGGATTTAAAATATATCTAGTAAGATAGTGGAAGGTGGTCCGTAATATTTATGCAACTAACACTTCCAGATAAAATTTCATCACCATTTAATTATTTCTGCTTCTGTGTCTACTTAGTGTAATAAAACTGTATTTGTTTGCATTCCAATGTTTGGGACTGATACGAACATTTTTATTATTGATTTGGCTTTCAGAAACTGTAAGTTTATATTAGGATTGTTGATGGCTAATAAAATAAATAGATCACTTTCTCTATTTTTTGTTTTATTGCTGATTTTTCCAGACTGTTAAGTCTGACTCGAAAATGTCCAAGATGGGGGAATAAAATTCCTGTGGTGTTTTTAGAACTGTAACTTCTCAGCTACTAAAACACAGTTATGCGATTTTTCTTAACTGGGCTTACTAGTTTGATTTTTTCCTGGAGCAATTTCTTTCAGTTATTTAATTACAAAACTTAGCAGAAAAATATGCATAGATAAGGATGAAAATGTCTAAAATTGAACACCATTATTGTAGGGTATTTAACATGACTATTTCTAAGCAATATTCACTGATGCACATTTCTTCTTTTTGCTTCAAGAATGTCTTTGCTGGAAACTTTCTTTTAAACTCTCTTTGCTGCCATATAAAATTCTGCTAAAAAAATAAGTAACAAAAGCAAAAACATTGAATAAAATGAAAACTATTTGATGGATGTGCATGACGTTGATCCGAGGGGTTGATGGAGCATTCGTAAACCACATACCAAAAAATAAAACAAATTCATACAAAAACACACGTATTAGGACCATCGCATTGCGAAAGACCAAATGGGTCAGAAGAATGTACAATGGAAACATCACGCAAATAACAGATATGATACACTGTAGCTGAAATTCAAGTGTGACAACAGCAAGGCAAGCTTGCAATTGGTCATCACTTGTTATGGCAATAGCGCCCATTCCTGAGCTAATGCGACTTGCTATCTGTTGTCCTAGCATCATGCCCTCATGCTTTATGGAATTCGATCCGATGATCGGGCAGGCCGTGGCAGATATGGAATGGTTTCACTCTCCAAGTAATGTAACTCCACTTCACTCAAGCAGTATATGAGCGATCTTTATCATCCATAAATATCGCACTGGTACCCATTGCAGCAACAAAAGGAAGCACAAGAGGGTGTAGAATTTTATCACGATACTGGACGGCTGTGACAGAACAACCAGGCATCATGCAGAGTTTGGTGTGGCAATTCGTTGCTATCCCAATCCATATAAGTAAACCTCCTGCTTTGTAATGGTCCCTTTCAAAGATTTTTGGTGCCCGATAGCATGCCCCTGGCTCTCGTCATATCATTTTCTGTCAAGAATCATTCTGAATATTAAATCGAGACTGATCTGTAAAGAGGACCATTGCTCTGTTGCCCTTCACAGCCCCAATTCAACCACCCTTTGACATACAATGGGGACAAAGGAACACAAACCACAGGTTGCCAAGCATACAGGCCATCTTCATGCAGTGAATGTGACACAGTTTGGCAGTATATGGGCTATCCTGCAGCAGCAGAGAAATGTGATGACAGCTGTCGTGCTGTTAGTGATCCACGGCGTCCTGCACATAGTAACAGGAAGTGATCATTTGCCGTTGTGGTAATCCTCTAGTATCCAGACCTATGTCTTGTACAGGGGCTTTGATCCCTTTAGTAATGATTCTGCAGCCTATTGAAGAGACTACAATGCACATTCATCTTTTTTGCAGCAGCTAATTTTCTTGTACCTGCTTGCAATATTCTGATGGCCCTCCAGTGCCTTTCATCACGCAAATGATGTCTTCGGCTAATGCTTTCCACTTAGACTGTCTCAGATTAAACGGAACTATCACTCTTTGGGAATTGATGCATAGGTCCCTCATACCCTTTTTAAGGCATTGTGGTGTGACTGCGGGATTGCGATTTATAGTAATTTTGGTTCCTGATATGCATTTGGCGCTGCATTCTCTAGCTCATCTGTAAATTGTTAGTGTATTTGTTTATTTGATATAAACGAATTTTAGTTGATACGATATTTTAACATGTAAGCATTTTACGATATATTAAAAAATTTTAAACTTGCAAAAAGTAGCACAAGGAAATGATGGAGCAGCAAAAATTTTGCAAATTCACATACACATAAAATTTACTCACCGTGGTGTATCAAAAGTAGTAAATTTTCAAAATATTGCATCAACTGGCAGCACTGCCCCAATACCTCCCTAAGTTCTACTGCCCAGCGTCTATCCTATTCTCTAAAAATCTGCCATCTCTAATTTTTGCTGCATGATGCTCCTCTGAATTCTAAAATTTTTGCCACAGCTAAAATCTGACACCCAATGTGGTCCCATCTGTTCTGGTGCTGGTTTTGTGGGTCATTAGCATTTTTCTGTTTTTCTATCTAACCTAAACAATAAGCTTTTAAGTCAATAATGCAATATCAAATAGTTAATATTTGTTGGACAAGCAAAAACGTTTGTGAATATATTTGAGTAATTCAATGCAAAATTTGTTTAAAATTTGGTAACACAAAAAGGTCTTGTACAAAAGAACAAAGCTGTTTCAAATGTGGCAAAAGAGAACTCCTTAACAAAGAATGCAATTCTTCGCAAGAAAAACGTATCAACTGCAAGCATGCTAACATGCATTATCATTTAAATTTTGATATCAATCATAGTAGTGTAAGTAACAATTGTGCAAGTAAACAAAGAGAAATATATCTGTTAATTAAAAATATTAATTATGGACATAATTAAAATAAAGACCGTTAAATTTACAACACTCACGGAGTGCAAGTGCACAATTAAACGACTTTGAAAATATTCCAAATTTAAAAATAGCTTGCATACAAGAACCTTACTTCATTAAAAATTTGGTAAGTGGCTTTTCACAAAAATACAGGATCTATTTTCACCAAACACAAGCAAAAGCTACAATAATTGTAAAAGAAGACTCATTTCCAGTCATTCAGATTCTCACAATGGAGGAAATAACAGTAACCAAAATAGAAGGATCGCCCTCTTATATATAAATCTCGGTCTATTGTTCTCCAAGCACAGAAATTGAACTAATATTAATTACATTAGAGGAAATAATAAATTATCCTGATGATCTTCCAATAGTCATCTGTGGTGACATTAATTTAAAACTTTGAGTTCCAGTACCAACAAATCCTCGTGGATCAAGAACACGTGGGAACACTGTCATTTAAAAAGTCATCATCTTCATTTTCAAAATGTTCCATAAGTTCCCAGTATATATGAAATCTTTCATTAGACAGCATGTTCAGTATCTGTCTGACACCAAATTTGTGGAATCCAAGATACCATTACCGTAATTTCCGGAAGAAAGGCCGAATCAGCGTAAACGCTGCACTCGAGAAAAATGGCGGGAAAAAATTAAAATTACACAGAAAGGCCGCAATAGATTAAATTGCGCGTGACATCGTCGTGGGCCGTATAGATGCAAAATCTCAACCTAAGTCCTGATATAGAACATATCAGTTAAGAAAAATGCATGAAATGAAACCATAACTCACAAAAAAATTAAAGGTAAGAAATATTGAAAATATATTTACATTCATGTATATACTTATATTTACCCACTAAAGAAGTCCATATTTGTAATACTTGGATTATATTATAAAAAATGTTGCAACAATGAAATATTAAATTTGGATGACAAAAGGAAATTTAAAATTTTACTTATAAAAGGAATTACATCAAACTATACATCATATGAAGCCATCAAAATCTGATTCTTCAATCTAAATTAAAAAGATTTAGTAAATCCTTATCTAAATCTTCCAGATCGTCACATTCATCCTCTTGGTTTACAGTCTCTTTATCTAAGGATATAATTTCAGCTTCTTTGAACCCTGCTGTTATTGACGATGTTTTTACCAATTTCCACGCACTTCCTACCCACTTTGCAACTTCTTCATGAGATGCTCTACACATTTTACCGCTTTTGGTATACCTATGCAATCCTTCACTCATCCAATAATCCCACCGCTTTCGGACTTCAGCTTTGAAAGATTTATTACCTGACAAATCTAATGGTTGTAAGATTTTTGTCAAACCACCAGGAATTATTGCTACGGTCGTAGACAATTTTTGACATCTGGTTTTCACTGAAAAAATTGCGGAAAAAGCAGGGGTGGGGAGAAAATGAGTCCTGGAAGATTCATCGAATGGCAGAGAAGAGAGACTATTCAAACTGATGAGAATGTTGATTTGAAAGGGGGAAGAATGTTATTGTTCTGAGATCCCATTTAGGGTTAATAAGGCATGTAGGTCCGTTCAAGGAAAAGAATGTAAACAAAATAACGTTCACAAAAAGCAAATTAGTGGTCTTTTGTATGGGAACAGCACCAGTCTATGTACAATGAGAAGGCCATCCAAACTATGTACAATGACCATCATAGGAAATATTTTATTTTTAGAGCACCTAAACAAGTACTTGTACTGTTAAACGCCACACCCGCTGAAAATTTAAGTTTTAAACACGTAAGCGCTGTGGCGTTTCTTCCGGAAATTACAGTAATACATTCCATTGTTTGGTTAGTAATTCATGATATAAGAACTGCTTGCTTTAGTCAATGAATTTTGATTGGAGGAACTTTTTCCACAGCTAGAAATTCAGTACCAGAATGTTGTTGAAACTAGTTGTCTCTGAGCAATCTTCCATTTTCATGTGCTCACAATGGGAGCTGTAATAACTATGTATTTGAGTTCCTACATAGAGCTGAAATACCATGTGACTTCATGTTCCTAATTTAGCTAAAAATATTACTGTAGAAAGGAAACTTAGCCTGACCTTCATTTCTTCATTCGACTGGGCTTGTAACAGATTAGTGTAATCAAAATTTACATGCATCTCAAACAAGATTAAAAATTTCTGAGAAACTCTGGATCATAAAACAGCTGAAAATATGAAATACATTTCATATCAAAAACAATTTTTAATGTTTCTGAAAAGAGTGAATTATAAAAATTAAAATTCTTTAAAAATAAGATTAGAATTTTTTAATTCCTAAACAAAATTTGAACCTACATTTAAATTTATCTTAACCTTAAGTTTATCCTAAATTAAGATGACTGACACATGAACATTACAGGGCATGTGACTTTAAATCAGTTATGACCATATGTAGTTAATCAAAATTGCAATAACAACCTTGTATTTAGCGTACATATATTAAAACAATCGGTTTCGAGGGCAACTAAAGGTCTCTCAATAGGAGAATGAAATTATTAGAAAGGGGGAAAAAGAAGAAAAATAAAGCATTGGTAAAGGAGGCCAATGCTTTATTTTTTCTCTTTTTCCCCCTTTCTAGTAATTTCGTTCTCCTGATGAAGAGGGACCTTTAGCTGCCCTTGAAATTGATTAAGTGTTTTAATATATGTATGCTAAATACAAGGTCGTTATTACGATTTTGATTGTCACATTGGCGTGTTTCTCTTCTATTCATATGTAGTTACTTATTTATGTAGCTGGTTACTGTTGGATGTTTCTTAGGTAAAAAGGAACTGCTTTCCAGGAGCATTTCATTTCCCCTCTCCTTCTGACCATTGGTACTTGCTCCATTCAGTGGGGAATAATTGTGCTGTTTCATGCTTAAGAAAATAAGCTATTTTTGTTACTAAAGCACTTCCTCATATCCTTTGGTACAACAATATCCCCATATTATATGATATGATCACGACAGTGACTTCTAAGGAGCTATTTTATCTGATTTACAGGCATTTTTGGTAATCATGCACACCATTCTCATGGCGGTACAATATATCAATGACATTTTGAATTTGGTTTCGTTGCCATTCTTATTTCATCATCCTCAAACTATTCTTTGGCTGGACTTGGCCTGACCGTGCACGAACAATTTATACCCTTTATCTGAACAGTTATCTGACCTCTCACAGATCAACTACTGTATTTGACACATGATGAGACATGCCTAAGCCTATATCAAAAAATTGCTAGGCATTTGGACCATATACGGCATGTTATACTTCAGGATGCTTTTCATAAATTGTGCATCTGTAACATGTTGGATACATTTATGAGAGCCTAAATGTCAATGTACACAAATTGGCTTGGTTTTGTCTGAATAAATGGTTCCATTACCATGGAATTGTAAAGATTTCTTATTCATGTACATTCTGTATGCCAGTTTTTGTTATTTGATGATTCCTTTCATGTGTCTTTTTCATATTTTTTCTTTAGGGGATCAAAGAATCTTTTTAGCTTATAAATAGTTAAAATCTATATTGAGTTAAATATATTTAGAACAGTAGTCCAAAACTAAAAGTATTGTTTAAACTTATAATGTATTGGCACATATACTATTCATATAGTGGATCTCTTATGGCAGCAAAAATCTGACAGCTTTTCATATATTATTTTTGTTTGAATTTGACATTTTATTGCATACTTGTTTCTTGCCAGTAAAATTGAGATGTTGCAAATTAATAGCACTTTTCATTTTGTTCCTATTTATGGTGTTAAAATTAGTATGCATTTAATATATATCTGATATTCCATATATGTCTTCTAAAAGGCCGGAAATGCATTTGCAAAAGGGGAGTAGGTAATATTTGAGAATAGAATAATTTACAGAGTTGGCTCTAGGAAATTTGCTGCCTCATGCAATAATGTATTTTTCTACCCTTTCTACCTAAAAGACATGAATTCTAAATAAAAGCATTAGTAATCAAAATTCATAGGTTAAAGAAAATAATCACAGGCTACAATTTGTGTAGAAAGAGAAAGAAAAACATATTATTATAAATTTACCACATCATCAGTGTTAAGGATTCTTTGATGCTCATAAGAGCACATGAAATTTCTGGACTGTTTCCAAGAATGAAATTCCCTTGACTAAATCATGAAGGAGAATTACTGGCAACTGAATTCTGATAGCGAAAAGAGTTAGGCATTTGTGCAATGCTGATAGATTCAAACCACTAATATATTGTTGAACTCCTGAATATTTTTTTCTGCCAGCTGATGTACTTTGAATTCACCATGCATGTTTCCAGTAAAAATATTCATATGTACACATTTTTAATTATGTATACATTTTTAAGAATGCATTGAGTTAAAACTGAATGTGTAGTGCCTTTAACACTAACGAAATCTGCAAAATGTCGGTATTAGATATTGGTATCTAAATTCATATTAAAGAATCTTAAATTAGTGGTTAATAGTCAATATGACTTACATTAAAAGTACATTTTCCAAAATGTACAAAATCCTAAATACTGCAGCATAGTCTGCAACAGTACTATTGTATTTAGGATTCTTCTCAATGGGTTCAGGTTTGAATCTTGAGGAAGGCATGGGTGCTTGTAGTCATCTGTCCCCCTTTCTTATTAGTGTAATATTGGTCTACCCCTTGCTGTGTGCTTTGGGCAATATTCTTGTTGATGAGATGACTAGATGATTGATGGATTTGGCCATTCCTGATTAATGTTTAATAATAAAGTGTCTAGTCTTTGGGGCTGGACACTTTTGTCTTTTGAAAACAAATTGCATTACAAACTGCTGGGATTCTGATTCACAAATAAGGTAACAGCAAAAACTATATATGGAGAGCAAAATAATAACAATGGTAACATCTTACAAAATTGCATATTAATCCTATAATTCTGAAATTTTATTTATGATCTAATTGTAATTCTATTTTCATTAATCCTCTCAGATTTATGGATGTAAAAATTCCATGCAAAAGGATAGCTTTCATATTCATTACACATGAAAATTTCTTCCAGTTTTTAATGTATCCAATGTCAGGTTTTATGTTTATTGGAAGAAAAGAATACAGGTACGAAGTGAGAGAGTCATTTCTTAATTATAATCAAGGAAATACCATTTATTCATGGCATTTCTAGGAACTTTAGCTGAATTTGTAATGCTTAGAGTGTCAAGAATCTGGTACTCTGCTTTCATTAGCCAGTTTTAATAAATATTTGTGTGTTTTATTCATAAGTTAGGTCATGGTGGATTTGGAAGTGATTATAAGGACATGCTCTGTAATTTTCATGGCTTCTAATACTGTTATTAAGTACAACACTGACAATCTGATATTAAATGCAGCATAAAACTACATTATTTTAAATAATTTGAACTTGATTAAATTTGATTAATGACATCCTGAAATGTGGCCACAGAGGAGGGAATATAACTTTTCTAAGATTGTTTTGAATATATATACTGTATTTGAATTTCATACAGTTTTTAGGTGTTTTTTTTTGGGGGGGTCCAGTGGAAATGGCACATGCTGTACTAAGAACAGAGACAGCTTTAGTATGAAACTAAACTAAGTGTGAAGACTCTGTATTTTGAAGCAATATTGATATCACATGCTGTAATGTAATTCTTATTTTCAATTCCCTTTTTTTTTTTTTTTTCGTGGGGAGGAGGAACAGAACAGAAGATGTTTTTAACCACTTAACAGTTTCGTTTTTCTGCCATATTATGTCCAAAAATAAGCACATTTTTTATAAACAATTTTGTATTAAAATCGATTGTATAAACTCAAATCCACAGTCAAAATTGTTACAAGTATTGCATTTATTAATTTATTTTAAATTTTTAATTAAGCGAAAAAATGGCATTTTTACTTAAAGTGGGTTTTTTAAGAACAACTAACTGAACTGTAAAGAACATTTTACAGGAATGGAAGCGAGAGAAAGAGCATGCAATATTTTAATACTTACATTTTATTTCAAAAATCAGCTTTTGTATGGTAAATTTTAAAGCATGGAGATAAACAAAGTCCAACATCACAATCAGGACAAAAATATCTTGTTTCTCTTCTGATCCGTTTTCCGCTCTCGTTCCGTTTTGAGCAACACACAAAGCATTGCCTCGTCGGTCTCAATTTCTTTTCGGTGGCAGGAATCACTTCTAAAAAGTGTCTTTCCATCAATCGTAAAGGATTGGGCAAAATTCCTGGTCGTCCTATTCTTTCATTTACTGTTCCATGCCTTTCAATCAAGCGATCAACTAAATCTAGTCTAAAATTCAAATGGGAGTATTTTCCGCTGTGCTTCTGGTACAAAACAAAAGCATTCCACAGTGATATATCAAAAAGGTGGAAGAATATTTTTTTGTAGTATTTTTTTCCTCTCTTCTTTATGATGGGATAATTGGTAAGATGTTGATCTAGTCTGTCTACACCTCCCATTGTATTGTTATATTCCATTACTACTTGTGGTTTTTTTCTGACCTCATCATTGTGAGATGGCACTTCGATCATTTCGGGATTATGTATTGTAGATAAAAGACTTACAACCTTCTTATCCATCCATTTGATGATACACACTTTTCCTCTTTGGAAAGCACGGACTTCACCTTTTTTTAGTTTTTTTGATTGCAGTTCCTTTGGAACGTCTTTCCTGTTGAGTTTGAGTGTTCCATACATATCTGTTTGTTTGCTAAGAAGGATATCTGCCAGTTCTGGAGATGTGTAATAATTATCTGTCGTTAGGCAATATCCTTTATTCAATAATGGCTGCATAAGTGTCATCACAACTTGAGATGACTTGCACAAATATTGGTAATTATTATCGAAAAGTGTGTCTTTTCCAGTGTATATAATAAGCTGATATACATAACCAGACTTTGACTCGCATAACATAAAACTTTTTATACCGAATCGTGATCTCTTTATTGGTATATATTGCTTCCAGTGCAGTCGTCCTTTGAAGAGCATCAAGCTCTCATCTATTGTTACATCTCTTTCAGGTGTCATGATTTCTTGATAACGTGCATTCAAGTGTTTTATTACAGGCCACAGTTTTTGTAATTTCGGACACTCATGTGTTTTAGCATCAAATTTCGCATCATCGGAAAAATGTAAATATCGATGAATTAGGTGAAAATGACGGTAAGACATAATTTTTGAGAAAAATGGCGTTGAAGTTGAATGTCGCTTACTCCAGTATAGTTCAATAGCAGGTTTTTTTACAATCCCTTGTAAAATATTCAATGCAAAAAACACTTGAATTTCGTTTTTTGATGTTGGTTCCCACTTTTTTGCTCTACTATTTCTTCGAAGATTACAGTTTCGAATACTTCGATCTGCATATTTGTTGGTTTCCGAAACTATCACTTCAAGTAGGTTATCATCGAAGAAAATATCAAGAAACTGTAAAGTTCCGTCATTTACATCAATATTCAAATGGATAGCAGGATTCGCTGTGAAAGGAAATCTTGGCGGTGGTGGAGGAGGATTATTGATATCAATTTCGCAAAAGTTCCGAACCTGAGTTAGGTTATTCGAACTTTCCGTTTCTTCGTCACTAGAGAAGTCCAATAACGAACTTTCACAACTGCCTGAATCATTTAGCGAAATTTCCGATTCACTGTCTGATCCAATATCAGAATTATATTCTGTAATAAGCCGCTCACTATCACTCATTGTAACACAAAATGAGGAAAGAAAGTATTCGCAACGCGTGATACAGTAAACTAAATTTGCACTTTTTCCCGCGTAAAGCAGTAAAACCAGATGAAACCGGTTTACACTTATTTTGAAAGCCAGTCTTTACTGGACAACTAGAGCCATCTATTAGAAGCAATGGAAACTAAAAAAATGAGAAAAAGCCGGGCAAATCAGTGGATCGCCGTAAAAAAACTTGCTGCCCGAGCGGCGCTCGGGCAAATCAGAAAAGTCCCGAGGTTAAATATTTTGAAGTCTTTCAATAATTATGAATCTAAATATAATATTGTGTATTGAAATGTATATGTGAAAAGAAAAATATAATTAAAAATCTACAATGTTAAATTCTGCATTGTTATTTTTAGCACACATAATTTTCCCAGTTTTCGTGCATGTTGCCAGCTACTTGCAAATATTTCTGGATATCAGCACACAAGGAAAGCTTGGCGTAAAGAAGCATTTGAGTTGCTGTTAGATGCTTCATTTTTCCAAATGAGTTCATCTTGCATTGGTTATTGGAGATCTATCATTGATCATCTAATGACTCATGATAAAACTACATTCAAAGATTTTATATGTAAGTAAACAGTATGCAGTTTTATTTTCCATGTGTACTTTACTTATATTTATCTTGTAAATCATTCTTAAATCTTCCTGTAGGCTCTTTAAATATCAAAACTACTTTTTATTGTATAAATTAATTATTACATAATACACATAATAACATGTTTCACAATGACATGTTGGACTATATAATTTTGCATGCAGTTCTTTCTTTTATTTTTAGAAATTAATTTTAAAATTAATGAAATCTAGAATCAAACTATTTTGTTCTGTAGAAAAAATAGAAAAGCACTAAAAACGTAGCCAGTGCGTTTTCATTTATAATTAAGTTGATTATGAAATCTGTAGTTTAAATGTTCTGATATATAGAGTTTCAATGTTCTGACATACAGAGTAAGAGTAATGACAATGACCTGGTTTCATAAGTATTTTGTGATTTTTCTTATGTTTAATGTGAATGCTATCCAGTTGCCCTTTAAAAATCTTGCATGAAGGCAGATAGCCCTAGTATGCTTTACTGTAATCAAAATAAATAATCCACTCTAATGTATGGGGCTGAATAAATGTGCTGCTTTTTATTTAGTTTCATTGTGTTTGCTTTTCGGTATAAATTTTGAGGACTTGAGTGTCTTTGTATTTTAATTATATTTTATTCAAATGCGGATTTTTTTATTTAGAAGCGCTTGTGAACAATGAAATATTTATTATTTTCACGACTTATATTCCTTTTTCCGAGAACTTTTATAAGCAAAATAATAATAATATAAAATCTTTCGCATGTATAAACATATTAGAGACTACAATTTCTGAGTAATATACATGACTTAATATGGTAGTTCAAAATAGATTCAGTGTGTTCTTTTCCATAGATGCATTTTAAAAATTATATAGGTAAACAGTTTATTGATATTTAAACTGCTTTACTTTTTGTTGTCATTATGTTTCTCAGTTCTTATTTTTGTTGCCACTTTCTAAACATTAGTACTCTATTTCAGTAATCCATTTTTTTTATTGATTTTAATAGGAATGAGCAGTCTAAAAATATTTAGCAAGACTGAATTTTGCTAGTATTCATGATATTGATTAATAGCAACTATTGGAATCACTTTTGTCAAAATTAAGTATGGGCAAGCTTATTTCAAATCAGGAATTTACCTTAAAAGCACATTTACCTTTAAAAGATGGTTTAAATTGACTAGAATAAAGTATCATTCCTTTTTGTAACAGAGAATCTCTGTGGGAAATTTCTAAAATGAATTTTTGTAATGCTGGATTTGCATGTTTTGAAAAATAATATTCTTTTTCTTCAGAATTCTTACACATTTCTCCTTTTTTTTATGTATATATTGTATGGATTATTTTTCTGAAAACTTGAAATCTTCTTTAGCTGTCAATATGATTTTCCTGCTATGTAATTTTCTTTCATCTCAAAGAAATTGCAAAATGCACAAAAAATCAACTTGAAATTATTGTATTTGGAGTAATTTATGTGGAACATTTCAGTATCTTTAATGCAAAAAGTAAAAATTAAATTTAGTTATGCACTTTTTGTACTTTTCCTAAATAGACTTTTCTCATTATTGTTACGCATTCTGAGAAGCAATATTCAAATATTTATGTAATTCTAAATGTCAGGCAAAGAGGTTATGCATATAGCTCCAAAAATTTTTGCAAGAGAAAAAAGTGTTTCTGTGAAACTTGATTTTGAGTTTAGCCCTACTATTATAAATGTATACATTTCAAAGACCATAGTACACTTATTTTCATTAAATCATGGAAAAATTCAAAATTTAACCACCAAATGGTCATTCAATTAACAAAATGAACAAATCTTATGAATATCATTTTCAAGCAACTTTGTATGTATATATTTTTAAGATATGATTTAGCGTTTATTTTTTTAATCATTTCACTTTTCATATGATATCATATTTATAGTCTTGAATTTTTTTATAAAAATGTTTGAATTTTAGACATGAGCCTAACTGGTTATTCTCAAGTATTTATTAATATTCTTTGCATTCATTTGTCTAATACAGTGCATTGAAATTATCCTAAAATTTTTTTAAAAGTCAGATAAAGATTCTCATTTTTATGGCAAAATGGCTTGTCATGTAAAATACTTTTGGCCATTGTTTTGCATTGTTTCATGTCAAAAAGGAAAAAAAAAGTGATGTTTGTTTGAATAACAACATTTTCGTATTTTTTTAAATTGCACAATCTGTAATTTTTCTTTACAGCTCGTGTTTCAGTTGCTCAATCTGGATCCTTATATTTATTTAGCAGTAAAGAACAAGAATATGAACAACGTGCTCATTTGCTCAAACGTTTGGCTTTCGTTATATTCTGTAGTGAGACAGATCAGTATCAGAAATACATGCCTGATATTCAAGGTAGTCCTTATTTCATATTCATAGATTTTATATTCCATGATATTCATCTGCTTCATCTTACTGTTTATACCGTTAAATCCAGATTAAAAAACTGCAAGGAACAGGAATAAAATCCATTAAATAAGATTTGTTAAATTAGGAAACAAAGATATGCTCACAAATATGTGGTAAGAGAGAAAGGAATTCATATTTTAATGTGAAAGTCTAAGTAAAGTATATTAATTAGAGATATTTTATATACAAAGTAAAATGAATGAATTTAAGAAAAATTAATTTTATTTGATAAATAGCTGTTTTTAGGAAATTTTAATATTAAATTCAAGTAATAATTCTCCAAATATGTTTATCAGCTCCCAGAAAATGTTAAATGCTCCATCTTTTATTTTATACTTTATTGTTCTAGCAACTGGTGATATAGCACATTGTGCTTATTAATAGGTGATTTGTTATGTATTTGGCATTGGTTATCATAAATGTGGTACATGCATATCTGGATAATATTTCTGTGAATGTCGAATAGGATGGCTATCCATGTTTTGTTATAATGTGATGACAATGTTATTGGTGTTACTAATTTTCCTGATCTCAACCTGAGGCAGATCACGTGCATGAATTTTATTGTGTCTAAGAGGTAACATCTATTGTTGGCAAATGCTCTTTGTACCTTGTAGGTGACAGTACAAGTTTGCCCTTCTCTTTCTGTATTTTGATGGAGAACTTCTGGGAGGGTTTCTTTCTGCTCTTAGCACCAAATCTCTTGAGGGGCCTTTTGGGCTCAACAATATTAAGCGTCTGTCATAATACACTTACAAATGTCAAAGTCTTCTCTATGGTTTGAACCTGAGCCCAAAGCTGTGGCAGCCAGCTTCGTTAGCACCATGCTAAGAGTGTAGTAGATAAAAACAGTAAAGTAATGTATTTGACAAAGGACTTTTTTTTAACTGCAAGATTTGACAGGACTGCTTGAAATCCTTTTTATTCTGGTGAGAGGGGAGAAAGAGCGGCCACTGATATATTTTGTAAGTATGTAGTATAACAATTTAACCAGTATTCTGATTGAAATTGTCATGATCCATCTTGAAATTCATCGGTGATATGCCACTATTTGAGGGTACATCATCTGCTCAGAAAATTCCCGTATCTTATTAGGAATTTACTTGTGGTCTGTACACCAGAAAGAGCATCTGAGAAAATTACTCATTTTAATCTTTCATTTTCAATGTTGCATATGTGCCTGCTTCATCACCATCATATTTTACTGCAAATGTTGAGGAACCTAAGTCTGCAAATGTTGAGGAACCTAAGTCCATAAATATGTAATCTGAAAATTGGTAGATCTTTAAAATTTCATTTCACCTTTCAATGGTATCTTGTCTAAAGATCTTTGTAATGATGCATTTCTTGGGTTGGATTATAGCTTGTAACAAAGTTTGCTTGCTTTGGATAAATTACTCATAGTGTAGGGTATCATTCTATTATATGATTCTCAGACAAAACTCAATTGCATCAAAGACATCAAATATAAATGGATTTGTCTTTTTTCCCTAATTTTTCGATATTTATATCACTAATATTTTTATGTGCTTCATTTTAAGTTGTCAAAACTATTTCCATACCCAGTGGCAGAAGTTTACTTTTTATGTGTACTAAACTGTGTAAAAAGTAAACTTGAGAAAACATTCGTATTTGATAAATTATTATTTGTCAGTTAAGAGGAATGTTGATGAAAAGACTAACTGCAACTTTTATATGGATATTAATTAATGAATTATTAAATTTAATTAAGCTAAACTGCAATTCAGCTGTATTTGAATTATATAGGCTGCAGAAATATTGTATAGTTTTACAATGTCTGTATAATTTTCTTTTCTGAAGTTGACAGAATTTTTAAAAATTGTGTAAATAGCAGAAAAGTTAAGAAATGTAAGAGTATATGCAATTTTCTTAACATGTTTGCAGTTTATTGGATTTTTTTTTAACATTTAAATTTACGACATATAAAAATTATCATTTTAAATATGTAAAATAAATTTTTTTATATAAAAATTATCATTTTAAATATGTAAAATAAATTTTTTTAAGCAATATGGATATGCTTGTTGTGAATATGAAATGTAGATGTAATTACAGTTAATATTGGCTCAAAGAACATTGCCATTAATTGACCTTTATTTTGGGGATTAATAGTCCATTTTGTTTAGTTTCTGTTTGATAGATAAAGCTAAATATTTTTTGCTGTGATCAATGCATTGAAATGGGTACAATTTTTAAAGAATAAATACTATTTTACATTTATTTCTGAACACTGCCAGAGGTGTAATTAGTTGGTGAAATGCATGTAGTATTAACTGTGTAAATTACTAATGTTAGCTACTTCCACATAAATAATTCATAAGTAATTTAAATCATCATTTTAATATATCTACTGAGAAATACAGTCTGCAAAAATACCTACTGATTATCTAAAAAAGCCTTGTGGAGTTCTTAAGTGTAATATATGATTTTTAACTTTTAACTTTCATGGTTCCAATAATGTCTTATTGGACATATCAGAGTGGACTTGAAACTGTGTTGATTTAATGCTGTGTAAATAAAATTTATCTTTTAATGCTAAAACATCTCTGTCATTTATAGAGTATTTATTAAAAATTATTTGCTACTGTGGAAGCTTCAGGCCAATAGCTAACAAGTAAATAACATAATTTCAATGTTACTTTGGTTGTTAGAATGTTTTCATCGTAATTTGCATATTAGGAAAGTATGTTTATATATTTCAAATAAATTGACACCCAGACAAACTAATTCTTTTTATGTATTCTCATAGTTTTGTTGTTACATTATGTGCCATTTTAAATTATATTTGAATACTTGAATATGTTCTTTACCTTTATAGAAAGGCTAACAGAAAGTCTCAGGATGTCTCATGTGCCTGTAGTTCAAGCCCAGATTTTTTTGTGTTTTCGTGTTCTGTTAGTTAGAATGTCTCCCAATCATGTTACATCATTATGGCCTGTTATAATAACAGAAATGGTTAGCAAAATTCCTTTTTTACATTTGTATTTTACTTTTAAAATTAAACCAAAATTTAAGTAGAATTTTTTTTTTCTGTATATAATTTCGTAGCTACTTTTCATGTACTATGTTGTAAAAGATTTTTTTAAGGAAAATTCTCTTTGTGTAATTCTTTCTGTAAATAACTTTTTTTTTTCTGTATGCATAAACAAAATGCAAGTCATTTCTTTCTATTAGCATCTTAAATAAGCTTTGAAATTTACCTGAATGTAGTCTAACTTAATGCCAATATGCTTATGTTATAAAATACTCTGTTTAAAACAGCTAAGTGATGTTTTAGTTTTGGGATATAAACTACAAATAGCAGAAATGTTTTGGATGCTGCAATATGAATCATAGATACAGAAGTAAACTACTTAAGGGGCTAAATAATTTATGATTGAATTTTTTTTAAGTCTGGAAGTAACAAAAGTGAGAATTCGTAATTCCGTGTGCATCGTAAAACAGAAAATAAAACTCGAGTTTTTTTGGAAACAAATCATTCTTAATTGGATAAACAGTTCATTTCACACTTTTCAGGCATGGAGTCAATGAGAGCCATTAGGGAGAAATTAAAAAATCTGTTTGTTTTCTTCAGATAAACAATTTCAAATTGTTGGTCTGTTTGCAGAAATTATAATCAACTAACAGTCCTTTTCACAGTATCACAAACATTCTTGACTAGATTCATATCTAAGGAAGATGCCATTCTACTTCAAACAGGAAGCAGCACACATGTTGAACTTGTTGCATCCTGCAATTATCATCCATGAAATTATATTCATCTGATGTTACTGCAGCATGCAGAATGACAAATATTTCGATGATATATCCCTATGTTGCTGAGCAGCCAATCTAAACAGGAATGCTCTCTGCCATATAATAACTGTGCTTCATTATGGTTTTGTACAAGTTGGTGCAATCATTGATGGAGGTACTAGCGATACCATCATTTCACCTTTCCAAATCAAACACTTGCTCAGTTAAAAAGCGGTTATGAATAATTTGTTCCCCTTAAATGTTGAATTATCTATTATCAGAATGGATAGTAAATCGTAATTCATTTGATGTAAGAATATTGCTTATTAATGTCTTCTCCCATCGATGTGCTGTTGTGCCCACAGTCCACAAACAGCCCACAAACAATTTGCTGCTAAAAATGCATATACACTTACACTATCTGGCTAAAAGTATGTGTACACTCAGTGGTATGTACTCAGAGAGTTTTGAAACGTATATTAATATGATGTTGGTCCCTCTCTTGCAATACTGACTGGGAAGCCTTTCTACCAGTTTTTGATGGGTGGCCATAGGATTTGACTTTCAGGCGTCCATCGCAGTTGAAACGAGTGCTGGCAGTAAGCATGGTAGATTCAGCTGGCTACGTAATCCGCATTCTAATTCATACCAAAAGTGTTCTATGGGATTTAGCTCTGGGCTCTGAGTAGGCCTAGTTTTGAACACTGATTTTGTCAAACTGTGGCTGTGCAAGTATCAATGTATGAATGGAGTAATTATCCTGCTGGAAGAGAAATGGGCCTTCACCTAAATATTGGTATAGAGTTGGGAGAGCAGCATTGTCCAGAATGTCTGTGTACACCTCAGAGTTCATGTTTGTCTATGTCACAGGAACTAAGGGATGTCACTGTCTTTATGTCACAGGAACTAAGAGATCCAGGCCGAAACATGAAAAACACCCCCACACCATGTTGCTGCCACCACTAAACTTTACAGTTAGCAAAATGCAGTCACTTAAGAAGCACTTGCTGGCCATTCTCCACACCCAGGCACATTCATAAGACTTCCAGATTGTAAAGCATGACTCATCACTCCAAAGAAAATTTTTTCACATGTCAATAGTCTAGTGATGGTGAGCTTTGCGCTTCTGAAATCGATGCTTGACATTCTGGGGAATGATGTTCGGCTTGTGAGCAGCTTTATAACCATGGAATTGCAGGTTTTTTTTTTTTTTTTTGACAAACAGTCCTGCTGCTAAACCTAACGCCTGATGAACTTTGGAACTCCTGAGTGATTTCAACTAACAAGGACTTGCGATTTTGTTTCACTACCCTTTCACAGAACTCTGCGGCTACAACCACTAATTTTTTTCCTGCCTGCCACTTCATTTTACTGCAGTTTTACTGCCTCAACGTTTCCACTTCATAATTACATTTCTCACAGTGTATTTTGGCTTCTGTAGAATGTTTGAAATTTCATGAACTGATTTGCTATGAAGTTGGCATCTCACTCTACCACCACTATCAAAGTCACTAAGCTCCTTTGACTTCCACATTGTCTCAAAAAAGCATAAATACGACCTGATAAACCATTACCATCATTTTTTCGGTTACGCATCAAATTACGTCACCTGCCAGATCCACTTCTTTAGAGGGCTATCTGGATACTTTTGGCGAGTTGATGTATACAAATATGCAGGCTAGTTCAGTGGAGTTGATTTCTAACATTTGGGCCAATAATTCTATGAAGTTCACATTGCAGAAAAATGATATTCATTCTTATATTTCCTTTGGTCAGCAATTAGGAAAATCAGTTCTTATTTTTTAACTAGTACTTCCATGTTCAGTAATTTGAAAGCATGTGAAATTTGCATTCTGATGCATCTTCCTTAAATTCTCCTTGTATTCTCCTTCCTTAAATTCTCTTCCATGTAGTTTATGTGCATTAATATCTTGAAATCTTAATCTTGAAAAATTTATGGCCTTCCCTAATTGTTTTTAGCAACATTTTATGGAACGTATTTCATTACAATGTTGAGAACTGAAATATTTTTTTAATATGTGTGCTCTGCTAACAGGTATTAACTGCTGTTAGCAAGTGTTACCCCATTAATAGCAATATCTGTTAGAGCAATTCATGAAGAGATGTTCTAATGGAATATATTTTGTTGTATTTTTAATAATATTTTTTACTCATTGGCATGATGTCAGTGGGTTAGTATGCTAGAATAGACCTCTAACAGCTCTGGAAATAATACCTTCCAGGTAAATTATACCTAACATTTAAAAAAGGACATCATTTTAGCTGTTTTGAGAACACATGCTGATTATGTGTAGTAAATGCTGGATGAACTTCTGTTATTTTGACTCTTCTGTTATTTTGAATTTCTGTTAAATGTAATTATGAAGTGCAAAGGTAGTTGGTTGGCTGGTTGATTTTAGTTAAGATAAAGTATGTTAAGGCTGCACAAAGGTAGGGATGCATACGTAGTTGAAACTGTCTTTTTTTAATGTTACAACATATAGGAAAAATTTTAAAAAAATACTGATGCAAATAGTTTTTTCACCATATTTGAACCCAGTTGAACTGCTAGTGTTTATTCCCTTGTCTGCTGGTGTGCACGTGAGAACAGAGTAGATGGCTATCACTTGTTTCCACTACTTTTGTAAGTTTGTTGTTAACTAGCTGCAGGTTTTAAGGCTTTTTAATTTTCTCATAGATTTTACAAGGCGATAGGACTTTAATTATGTCATATGTTAATTCATATTGAGCTCACCAGTGGCTCTTTAACCATTGCTGGATGCTAATAATTCAGTGTGGCTTCTAATCTCTATAAATAATTCTACTATTCACTGTTCATTGCATGGATGTTTCTGTAGTTTTCTTGGAATATAACATGAATGTGACCCAGTTCCAACCTGACACTAGGTGACTTGCTACTTAGTAGCTCTTAAATTTTGCTGTGCACTGCCTTTTGTAATCCTAAACATTTTGCGGATCCTAAATTCTACTATTTGGTGCAGTTGCACTGGTTGCATCATCAGCAGTGGTGGTGGCCTTCAGCCACTTTTCCTTAGAAAGCCCACCATTAAGACATCTTTATAATCAAGCAGATAGACCTTGCTTTGTTCTAATCGATCAAATAAGTAAACAAGAAGTTCATGGTCGTAAAAGTGTTCTTATAATGTATGAAAGTATTCAATAAAATATATTAATGTCAGAATTCTGAGTTTTAATGATAAAGAGGGTGTTAGTAAGATGAAGATGTCTCTAGAAGAGATTATTACAGTTGATATGCAAGTAAGCTATGAAGCTGCTTTATATTTGGTGGATAAATGCCCAGAATCACAGTGCTGTTATGTCAATCCTTATCCACCAATTGTTTTCAAGGATAGTTTTATTTTCAAGGAAAAAATATTTCTAATCGTAGATCAACCTTAAATATTAAAATCTGCACCAAAATAAACATTATACCTCTCGAGAGCTGGACAAGGTTGTGATGTTTACCTCAGGTGAATGGCTAGAAGGGGCACTAAAGCTGTGAGGTTTTAGAAATGCATCTAGAAAATAAATGATGATAGTTAACTTGCAGAGGCATTAGATTATTTTGAAGTAGGAGAGATGAAAAATTAGCAATGCCCATCCACCACGGACTCAAACCACTCACAAATACACGTCAAACTTGCTGGCCACCACACTACAAAGCCATGCTAAGAAGGTGGGAGAAATATCTTATATACTCCCCCTTTTAAATGGCAACTGGGGATTAGGACACCTAATCGCCAAATCCTGGTGGTGGAGAATTATCATTAACCACCTTTTAGTTCGGGCACCACTGTAGAGGCATTAGGTTATTTCGAAGCAGGAGAGATGAAAAATGAGCAATGCCCTTGCTGGGACTCGCACCACGG
This sequence comes from Stegodyphus dumicola, assembly GCF_044657685.1. NCBI lineage: Eukaryota > Metazoa > Arthropoda > Arachnida > Araneae > Eresidae > Stegodyphus > Stegodyphus dumicola. The sequence goes on from NC_140780.1 coordinate 192,715,931, forward strand.
ACCTCTTGAATATGCGTCGAACGTGCTGATCACTACACCACGAAAGCATGCAAATACCCACAAAGAAGGTGGGAGAAATACCTTATAAACTTTCAACTTTTTACTACTCTATGAAGAAGCACCATTTTAAAACAACAAATTTAAATTAATAAAAGGGTATTATATCCTTGAGCACTTGCACAACTTGTGTGCTTTTCTTTAATCAATTAACTAAACCTAATCAAAGACTTAATTAAATTTATATTATTTAAAATGGGAAAAAAAGTGAGTATCATATATTTTATATAATTTTTGACTCATCATTATTACTTTTATACAACCTTCAAACGTATGTAAAGAATCAAAGAGTAAATCATTAAAATAGGTTGAACTTGATAGAAAGGCAGTTTAAAATTTTATTTGTCCCTTCATGGATTTTTAATCCTCAAGGAAAAGAAAAGATAAATAAGGCTTTGTAAACAAAAATTTTAAATCTACACACAACTGCACGCTTAAAAGAGGGATTAAGCCAATATTGAGTTTAAGCATATGGGTTTGGTGTTTTCATTATTTTTCCATTTTAAAATATAAATACGAACCTGTTTCCCTTAGAAATTCTTGCACAAAAAGCATCCCTTAGACAAATAGCTCTCATCCTTTTACCATAATGAAATTAAGACATAATGGGAGAATTATCTCTTTAAGGAAAATGTGAGATAATATTCTTGAGAAATGCAAAAATTAAGGTTTATAGATGAATGTGTTCAGTGAAGAGGTGTGAAGAAAAGTTAAAAAGAAAGGTAATAAACCAAACTGTCAAAAATCAGTTGTTAAAAGAACTAATTTTTCATTGTAGAAGTGAAAGAAATTAACAGTATTTTAATCTCAGAACTAAAATGAAAATATCAAAAATTATACAAGTATAAAATACTAGCATACATTTTATTTGAACAATAAAAATTATGCAGGATTACAACAATAAGCATAATACTGCCTATTTTACATCAAACTCTGAGCCGAACCAGTTTTTCTTTTTCTTTTCATTATTATTCTTTGATGCAACATGCTCCATTTAGTTTTTATTCCCACATTTTTCTCAGTGAAATTAATTATTTTTTATCATGCATTTTTCTGTCTATAAAAATGTAAATGTATTTTAAATTCTTATTACTAGAATTTTTCACCATTTAAACTGGAAAATATTTTACTTGCTAAATTTGTAAGTATGTGAAATAGACCTTGAAAATTGAAATTAACCTTATGAGCTGTTATTAAAACTAATTTCTTCTGGCTAGTTTATATTTCTCATTTGTTTTCATATTACATTGAGATAACCTTTAGCAAACTTGATTACATGTGTATGTGTGTGTGTAAGATATGGAATATGTAACATAAAACTCTAATTCATAGTAGCGCCTAAAGTCTCCTTTTAGTTATTTTTGCTTTTAATCATATATAAGTAATACTCTGCTTTTAATAAATCTGTATCACCTACATCATTTCAGAAATAATCTCTGTATAATTCTTATGTAATGCTAATGGTGAACTTACATGCTGCAAATGTGAAACTGAAATCTTTTATCCAATACAGTACAACGTCCGAAATCCCGACTCGTCAGGACTCCGACGATTCCGGAATTGAGATTTTTCCAAATATTAGATCATCAGTTTAAATCTAATAAGATGGCATGTAGAAATTATAAAATTAAAAATATGAAATTGTGATTTATGAAATAATGAAATATTTATGATCTAAACGGTATCAAAATTTACAAAAAAAGCTTAATATTTATTTGTTTACCTTATTAAACATTTACCTTATTAAACATTGTAAGTTGTTTAAGTTGCTTCGTTTTTTTTTTTTTTTTTTTTTTTTTTTTTGTGCTAATACTTTCTCTTTAATTCTGTAGACAGACATAATCTCTTGTTCGTTTACATTGTTGAAGTCCTGTAACTGCTGTTTTGAGAATTCCGACTAATTTGCCAATCAAAATTTTGTCGTTTTCAGTAACTTCTCTGTCACTTTCTTCACTATCGGTAGCGGTATTTTCTGGATCTAGAACCATACTACAGATTTTGCTATTCATTAATTGATTTGATGATTCAGAAGCATTGTCATCACAATGAAAAACTTCTTTTATATCATCTTCATTTATTACCACTTCTCCACATTTCTTTCCAAAATCCGTTAATTGGAAAATTTCACCTTTGTTCTGCGATATCCAAAAACCTTTTAGATTAGTGGCTGTCATCATCAAATTTAGCTATCCTTCACTATACATGTTTAGCTATGCATCATGAGCTTGGCGACTAACGACAAATTGTTTTGTTAAATTTTATCTTGTTTCTATCACGCACTGAGACAATTAAGCCTGAATTGTATTAGTTTAGTTAGTTATTATACTTATGTCTATTTCTTGCACATGCTTAAGTCTATTTCTTGCACGCTTATCAGAGTTCTGAATAAATAAATCCCCACATATATTTAACCCGTTCAGTATGGGCATGTCATATTTGCATCAGCAGCAAACATTACCTCACGGCTGGGTGTGTCACATTTGAATCGCCATTTAATTCAGTCTATGGTCGGGCATACCACATTTGACTTTTTGATAGAACGTGTAATTAGTATTTTTTGTTGCCACTAGATGTAGCTGTATGTCTGTTATGGGGAAATATATCGAAAGTTAAGTTATGTGTACCTTCATTCCTATGCAATGTTTTTCATTTTTGGTATTTTATTTCAGCATGAGAGGGAGATTCGTGGGTGGGTGTTGAGCAATGTAATGTCTCTTTAACTGCATCATTTGATATAAACAAATGCACATGTTCTCGATATTTTGAGGTACTTTTTATTTTTATTTTTGCGATAGAGGTATTTGAACATAGAAGAATATACATAAATGCTAATTCGTTAGTGTTGAGTAACGTGATGGCTCTTACTTTGTCATTTCATATAAACAAATGAACATGTTCTCGATGCTCTGGAATACTTTTTAATTTAATAAATTTTATTTATTTTTATTTTTTTATCCCCGTATAGTGGAGTAGATGTTCTATCATTAGAGACTTTTTTATTACTCTTAGATTTTTCCGGCATTGAGACGAATATTTTGTATGGCTTAGTGTAAGTTTTTTTTTTTTTTTTTTTTTTTAATGGCAAAACGAAAGCACTATCTGACCATAGAAGATACACAAATGCTAAATGAGTCAAATTTGCTGATATTCTATTCCTGTGACATTCGCAACGTTGGACTTTGCGTACACCTATGTTTCAAAGAATATCATACACTGTCTCTTTTTTTGAAATACTGCTTCCTTTTCATTGTTTGCACATTGAATTTTTATGAAAGACAGTTTTAATATTTTTTAATTTTAATTATGTGTTGTGTTAAATAAAATTTGCGATTGTTTGGATATTTTTCCATATATATTTAATTGTGGGATAGAGGAAAAATTATATTATTCTAGAATGAGTATTATATAAAATTTTTAAGGAAAATATAACAATAAAGGTTTTTAATTAATTCTGACAACTACCTGAATGTTCTTCTCATAATGTACCAAAAATTGGAACAATTGGATGACAAATTTAATTTATACGAATTTTTTTCCAATGTTAGGCTTAGCAGCACGAATTGCCCGTTCCCACAAGACAACATATCCAGTTAATGCGCCATCCCAAGAGAACGCTTCGGTAACAAAGGTGCCAATCACGAACGGGTTAAGCCCTATTGAGGGCTGGTACTAGATATCTTACCACCTGATGCAGTCTCTGTGGGTCCTAAATTCTATGGCTCGGTGTGGCCATACTACCCCTGGTGCTGGTTCTGGGTTTATGTGAATAACATATCAGTTATTCTTAATTCAAATAGCCCTAAATGTAGTCTTTGGGTGTATGAGTATCATGAGCAAAATCTATTTTTAGCATATGGAAAGAAATTTTTCCTAGTCAACATTTTTTAGCGCATTTAACTTAAATCTATAATCATTGCCGAGTGTAATGTCAACATAAAAGGTTACCATACTCTTTTATTATTCAATTACTAACATAAAAAAAATTAGGCATCGCTATATGAACCATTACTCAAGTTGTCATATTTTGATAAACATGTGGTGATGAAAGGAAAGTATAATAAATAATGATTCACCAGGTTGGCATCAGATCAACAATGTATCTGCATGGAATGTTTCGTTTTGAGATGTGTGCCAAGCAGCTACGCAGCAACAGAGCCAAATTACTGAACGTATAAATTTATGCTAAAATGATTGTTTCTTCAATAACAAGGTATTTTATTTAGTGTCAATTGATATTAAGAATCATGACTCTCCAGATGTTTTATTATGCACAGAGGAGGGAGGGAATTAAATGTGCATGCGTAAAACTTACAAGAAACACATTGTTGGTGGTTTTGAGGTCCGGATTTTAGAGCATTCCAGATATTGAACATCCAGATTTTGGACTTTATACTGTAGTAATAAAAAATTTGAGTACCAAAACCAAACAATAGAAACAAAATGGAATCATAAATTCACTGTTCATAATCTAATATTGGTATCCATAATCATTGCACTCTTCTCATGCTTCTGTGTGCTGCCTCTTTTCTGTTACCAGTTAGAATTATGTGTAAAAATAATGCTAATTGTTATGAAATAAAGCTGCATCTTGCACCTATTTAAGGAATGTTATGCCAAGTATAAAGAATTTTTCAACCACCCATGACTCTCCTTTCACATCATCACCTCCAGCAAACTCAAAACTTCCATTATATTGTAAGAATTGGAGGCTGCCTTCAGCCCACCTAGAGACGAGTGTCCCCATAGCTCAAAAGCAGATGCCCCATATCTCCACAAATAAGGGCATCCAGTAACCCAGCCACCCCCAAACAACAAACAAAAATACCAAATTAAAAATATGTAAGAACATCTAACACAAAATTACAGACCAACAAACAAACAAACAAACAAATTATAAACACAAATTCACAGCATAGAACACCACAGATATCTAAACCGATGTAAATACGGAATTCAATTTTAACAGGAGATTCCTACAAGTGCCCTATTATGCCAAGTATAAAGATTTTTTCAACCACTCTCCTTTCACATCATCACCCCCAACAAACTCCAAACTTCCATTATATTGTAAGAATTAGAGGCTCCCTTCAGCCCACCTGGACACGAGTGTCCCCATAGCCCATAGCTCAAGAGAAGAGGCCCCGTATCTCCACAAACGGGGCATCCAGTAACTCAGCCACCCCTAAACAACAAACAAAAATACTAAATTAAAAATAAGTAAGCACATCTGACACAAAATTACAGACCAACAAACAAACAAACAAAAAACTATAAACACAAATTCACAGCATAGAACACCACAGATATCTAAAACCTTTATAAATACGGAATTCAATTTTAACAGAAGATTCCTACAAGTGCCCTATTTTCATTGATAAACTTCATTAGAGCTATAGAATATGATTTAAAAACTTTAACTTCCAATACAGTACAAAGTTTGAGATGCGGACTTGTCGGGACTCCGGGGATTCTGGAATGGGGATTTTCCAGATATTAGATCATCAGTTTAAATCTAGTAAGATGGCATGTAGAAATTATAAAATTAAAAATATGAAATCGTGATTTATGAAGTAATGAACAATTATGATCTAAAGGCAATACAAATTTACAAAAAAAAAAAAAAAAAAAAAATCCCTATTTTCATTGATAAACTTCTTTAGAATATGATTTAAAAACTTTTAACTTCCAGTATATATTAAAATACAGAATTTCCGAGCTTTTAGAAGTGGAACATAAAAAGATTACCAAAAAAATTTATAATAATTTTAATATTTGTTCATACTGTATTTTCATAGGCAATGAATGCAAGATCTCTCCCATGTTTATACTTAATTAATTGTTTGTTTAAATTATGACAAAACATCAAATTAACAAAAATATGAAAATATTTTCTGTAATTATTAAAATTTTTGAACAAGGTGTTTAGAAAAATTATTAAATTCCTATCAGTAATAGGCATTAATTGATATTACATAACATGCTGCAAAGCAAATTTGATGCTGTAATGTTAAATTGGACTTAATTATGCTATGTAAAGGTTTAATATGTGCTTGGCAGAAGGGGCTAGTACATTTCTCTAATGTGTTCGTAGTTTTGAATGAAGCCTATTTTTAATTAAACTTTAAATTTAGGCAAAATTTTCTGTTTTACCTGTTTTTTAGTGTATTTTGGGTATTTATTATGCTAATTATTGCCAACATGGTAATGGGAAGGAAAGCAGTTTTTCTGTTTTGTTCTTGCAGTGAAATGTTTCATGATTTTTTAAATAGAAATTTTTAATCCTGCTTTCTACATTTTATTTATATTGTAGTTATGTTATAAGAGTAACACAACACAAAATATATTCTTTTGTAAACTTTCTACCTTTAGGTTCAAGTTTTTACTCAAATTGAATATGATCTGAATGTTGATACTGAGGAATTCAGGTAACTTATTTAAAATATATTAAGCCATTCATTTATGAAAATTATTAAGATAGAAGTGTTATTTAGCACAGAAGAATAGCATTAAAACATTAGTAATCATTAGTAAATGCTTCTTTATGCTGCTTCATATTTTATATAACAGAAGAAATTTAATATTTTGTATACTTAAAGATTTAACCATATTCCATTAATATTTATGCGGAATTTGCTTCAGTTATGTAGGATATTTAAATTTAGCATCGTATTATCCTTTTTTATCTGAAACAGTAAGTTATTTACATAAATAGTTTAGAATATAAATAACTTGCTTTTGTATCAGTTAAATTAAGAACATGCAGGAACACATAGAGTATGATAGTCTTTCTCATAAATGTACTCTTCAGTATTTTACTATCTCCTGATAAACATACTGTCTACTTCCTAATATCTATATTTGCAATACTGTACTATCTACGTTATACTAAAAGCCTAATCTAGTTTACAGTTACATTTGTTTTATTATAGCATGGGTGCAACAAATGAAATCATTAAGTAGCAGCTAATTTGTAAATTGCTTTTTGGTTCCCTGAAAATCAGAAAAAATTAAATTACATAATACATCTTGCGTTTCTTCCTTAAAGTTTGTTATACTAACTTATTATTATTATACTTTTAAATTCAACTGTATAATAATTTATTTCAAATTGTTCATATTTACTTTTTAACTATTTTTGCTTAGCATCTTTTCTGTGAAATTTTTAGCCCTTTAAGAATGTTTAGCAAAAATGAAAAATATATAAAACTTGTTTGATTGTCTGCAAAAAAAAAAGAACATTGAAATGCTTGACGTATCAACTTCCATATTTGTATTTTGAATTTTCATCTGTCAGAAGTATATGAACTTTTCTGCTGAATTGTATGATATTTAGAAAAATCAGTTCCTTATTTATTTTCAAATTGTTATGATAGTGAAGTGTGCATAATTCTGTTATTTTCAATATTTTCTCTCATCTACGACAATTTTTTCTAACATATAATTTCTTTTCCTTGGTGTTTTCCTGCTCCAAAAGTTGTGATGGTGTCGGTCTCAGAAAAACTCACAGGTACTATTAATAAGCATGTTCTTTCTATGCCTGAAAATCTTGACTCGAAAATTTCCTAAAGCTGATACATTTGCGTAATATTTTGCTTTAAAAAGTGTTCTTTCAAATTCTTCTCTTCTCATCTATTATATTTGCATGCTTCAAATAATTACTTAACATTTTTATTTATTAATATAAAATTAATAAATATATATATAAGCTAATTTATTCTGAAACTACGTGAATTATTTGCTACTCCTCTTCCTCTAGAAAAGATAAAATCTGCAGTTAATACTAAGAAAAGAACTACAGAAAGTTATTGCTTGCTATTTTATTAATCAAATTTGCTTAAGTTTATTAACATTTAACAGTTTAGCCAGTGGCATTCTCTAAACTTTTCAAAACACAGATATTCTCCATTACCTTCATAAAAGGGCTTCAGAAGCTCTTCCAAAATGAAATTACAGATATATAAATATATTTCTTTTTAATTAGAATATGTGACTCATTTTTTATATTATTGTATAACAACAGAAGTGTTTGAATATTAAAAAAAATTATGTCTGTATGATCTTAAATGAAGAAATATTGCATTGTAAAAATAAATTTAAATAATGGAAGGTTTATGTAAAAAGCTGTGTTAGTAACAGTGCATATTTAAGTAAGAAAATATGTTCCCAGATATTTCCACAACAAACTTCTCCACTTTCTTTTCTTATATCCTGCACTTGATTGTAATATGCTTTTGAGTTGATTTCAATCCAAAATTTGCTTCATGATGCAATCTGAAATGCAGACCATTATTACCAAAATATGTGCTAAACCAGCCCTTTTTGTAGCATTTCAGAGCTACCATGTATTTCTGCTCATAGGAGTAAAAATTTTTTAACTTACAATAAATTCATTTATATGAGCAGTTCAATATTTGTGCTATTTCCTGACTTTTTGGGGCCAGTACCATGTTCTAATGCTTTCTAAAATATTTAAGTGTATGTATAATGTGTATGCACAGTATATGTAATTTCTTTGTTTATACACTTTGTTGTCTGAGTCCTTGAAGGCATATTTCATTATTGGTGCCCATTGTAGATCTTGAACTTCTCAGTAAGTGTAGTCCATCTTGTCCTATTCACTGTATTATTTTCCCGTCTCTTAATGATTAGAGTTTTAGTCTTTTTGACACAAGCAATTCATTTTAGTTTGGGTCTTATTCTTGGTCAATTCCATAATAGATGGATCTGAATTTTTTTTTTAGTGCCTCTTTCTCCAGTAATTTAAACTGTATGACCAATGTTTCAGTACTACAGTGTTTGCTCTTTCTTGTCCAGAAATCTTTGAGTGTGTAACATCACTAACTTAAAGACTATTCTAATGCATTTACTCCCTATTCCCTTTGTGTTTTTGTTTCTCCTTCTAAAAGTCAAATAATGTCATTGACTTGGGCAGAGCATAACATTGTTCACCTGCTGACCTTGTGTATGATGAGCCTGGTTCATTCTATGTGTTTTAATGCATTTCACAAAATCTAGTTCTTTATATAGTAGATGTTATTCATAAATAAACTTTCTTTCTTGTATTCCATTTATATGGATGTCACAAATTTTGTAAATATTGCTTTTAAATGTTCTGAAATTGTTTCAGTTTCTGAAAATCTCTGCTCAAATTTCTGAGATATAAGAAAATTGAGATTGATGATTTTGCATACTTATAGTTGAATTGTTCTTTTAATTAAACCTGATTTCAAAAATTCATGTTATAAAAGAGGAAGACAAACTGAACCTAAATAAGTAAACTATTCAAATTTTTGTATGATACTCGGTTACTTGTTGTTTATACTGGAATACTGCTATTTTAAAACATATTTTGTTAAATCTCAGTTGAGTCTTTTGATAGGAACTGCAAGAATGAAAGTTTGTGAAGTGGTCTTCACAAACTTTCATTCTTGCAGACTAGATGATGAAATGAAAGACTAGACTAGATGATGAAATGAAAAAGTGACACACTTTATTCTCTGGGAAGCCTGCAAGAGCTAGAAATAATGAAGAGGTGCTGAAGCATGGGAGGAATGGCTTGGAAAGGGAGTGTAGTCCTCTTGTGCTCATGTTATTTTCGTAGGACTGGGCTTTCTGACTGTAATCCAGTACAGTCAAAAGTCGTTAATTCGGACACCCATAATCCGGACCTCAAAGCTACAAGCTTTCTGCGCATGCGTCACGTTCACGCATGCGGACAGGCGTTTACGAGTGCGCGTAAGACCTTTACTGCTGCGAATATGTTTGTGCGTGTGCGCGTTTAATGTGTAATGGACGGTATAAGCTAAGCTAAAATTATCTAATTCAGTTAATGTTGCAGATTGCGTTGTTCCTTAATCTTCGAATTGGATCCGGCTTATTATTTTTTGCAGACTGTTAGAGCAATTTCATAAAAGTAAGCTTGAACTTTCGATTATGTCAAATAGAATTTCCAATATATATTTACTAATATGTAATTTGTATCTACAAAGCGAAAGTATGTTTCAAAATCCGAAATCTGTTTATCAATTTCATGCCGCGGATTGGAAGTTGATCTGTCAGCACTATCCTTATCTTCAGGGCAGATGTTTTTATTTTATTTGGCTTATAATTCCTTACTAAGTGTAGTATTTCATCTCGATGTACTCCGTCTTTGATATGATTTAAATCAAGTTCCTCGTCATTATAATTCGCTTCTGATAGTGAAGAAAGTGACCCAGAGGTTATTGAAAATGAAAACATTTCGATTGACAAATTAGTCGGTATTCTCAACACAGCAATTATAGGACTTGAACAGCGGAACTTTGTAACTAAACAAGAAATTATGTCTGTTTAATAGAATTAAAGAGAAAGTATTATCACATGAAACGAAGTACTTAACATTGAAAGAAATGTTTAATAAAGTAAACAAATAAATATTAAGCTTTTTCTTTTTGTAAATTTTAATACCCTTTACATCATAATTGTTCTTTATTTCATAAATTATGGTTTCATATTTTTAATTTTGTAATTTCTGCATGCCATCTTACCAGATTTAAACTGGTGATCTATAATCCGGAAAAATCGATAATCCGGAATCGCCGAAGTCCTAACGAATCCGGATTAACGACTTTTGACTGTAGCAGTTTACAGTGAATGTTGGGAGATGCGATCAAGGATTTTTTTCATATAATTCCAGAAGGTGCCATCTTCTAAATTTAAATTATCGGTCTTTTCACCCAAATATTCTGATCTAAAATATTCAGTAAGGTATTTTATTCTTCTGTTGAAGCAATTAACTTATATTTTAAGAGTAGGGCTCCAAGAACAGATGAAAGCTTTCCATTATTTGATACATTTCTTGATTTTATTTCTGACTAACTGGGGAGTTGCCAGTGAGTGAATTTCTTAACAGGCTCATTAATTTGAACTCAAAGGTTCTCTGAAACGATTTCGAATTATCCAATGTTAAGCGAAAATATAATTTTGAAAATGTATTGCTGAAGAAGATAAATGCCCTTTGGATTTATTAAAAGGCTGAATACATCAGCTCCCTGAAAAGCAGTGACAGGTGAAAACCGGTACCGGTTTCTTTTAAACATCAAAGGACTTAGTATAGCATAGAAGAGTCTGCCCTATCCTTCTAAAAAAAGGGATTGCAGTTTGAAAGCGTTTTTGTTAAATATATTGGGGGAAATGAAAGGAATTATCCAATGGATAATTCCTTTCATTTCCCACGTAACTCCCACATAACCAAGCCATTAAAACTGTCCCGCACGACCAGTAATTGGACAGACTGGATCCAAAACTGATAAGTGAAGGGCCGGCACTTGTGAATCGCAAAGGCGTTATCTTTCATATCATGTTAAAACGGCAGATCTCATGCTACTACACTAAAAAAAATTAATAAACGAGAAATTAATCTATTGCAAAGCAGATCGTGAGGATGTTCTAAATCATGGTAATTACATTAATATGTAGGTGTTGTATTTTTCTTCTCACCTAAGAAAATGAGGTGAAATTCCACGCACACAAAACCTCCTTATGAATAACCCGTCCAAAACATTTTGTAATGAAGAAGTCAACGATTCGGAACTCTGTAACATTAAATTGCCAAAGCTCTGAAATCCCGTCAAAGCACTTTAAATATTTTTTAATCAAAAGAGAAGCTTCAGTAGAATGTCATATTATGCTGCAGCCATCGCAAAACCTAGACATAAAACTCATTGAAAAGTGAGGGATCTTTTACATCAGAAGCTTGAAAAAAATTGATGCATTGAGTGCAATAGATCTGGAAAAATATTGCAACAGGAATTTTAGTAAAATTACGTCCTTAGTGATATGGACACTGAATTATGTGATTAAAGTGTAATCTGCAAAATATTGACTTCTCTGCTGTTTTTCTATCATAGTTCAAGAGAAATATTGCTGTCGTTATTTAAATAAAATGAAAAACTATATTCTTATCTATGATTTTATTCAGACTAATTATTTTATTCAGAACCCGAAGAAATGAAAAAAGATTTAGTTTTAATATTTCTGCACAGTTTAAGCGAGTGTTTATACATGTATGTGCTAGCTATGTGTATTTACTCATAGACAAACAAACACGCACATCCTTATGCTATTTTAAGAAAATTACGCAACTAAACGTATCTTTAACAATTGGTCGGACAATCGTGATCTCAGTTTAAGAAATGAAGCAAGTGAAGTAGGCTTTCATATCGACAGTTTTTTGCTGCGAAACCTTTTAGCTGAGTTAAATGGAACTTTAAAAATTTTAACTCAGGAAAATGTTAGTAAGAAAAGTGTTTTCCATGTTGTTATAAATCAAGTTAAAGAATATTTACCTTCTTGCGGTCAAAATTATCCAAGATATCATAAGTTAAAATTTTAAGGACCGTACAAAAGTATTTCAAAAAACCAACTACGCATTTTAAATTTTCCAATTGCGACTGCTCAAAGATAACTTCAGTATCAAGGTACATATGAGAGTTTAGAATTGTGATTCAACTTAGAAACATAGATTTCAATTTCTGGTTTATAGAAGCGCTAAAATTCGTTCCCTTCCAGCGATATTTATTTTTTACTCTGCCACTGAAATTGGTGTTTAAGCAGCTTTTCGAGTGAAAGCAAGGTCGAATATAAATGACACATTGTGGCAGGTTCATTGTAATATGTTAGAGAAACTGCAATTTTCTTTCGGTAATTTTTACAAGATCGGTAATTGTATAAAGTACAATTTATTATTAACAACTTTCTTTATAAAGGCCCTTGTAAGAGTTTGAATTTCGGATATGCTTACTAAAAGGTAAATTAATGACCAAAATTAACTGTACTTTCAAACCCTGTGTTGTTCGGTTCATATCATAATTGTTTGCGGGTATTTGCGATCAATTGTTCAGTAGATATTTAGGTGTGCAATCTTTTTAAAGCCCTTTGTTTAATAAAGCGGAGATAGAAAATCTTGACTATTGGCTTTTTCTTTAATAACTATAGAATAAATACGATATTGTTTTAGGGGTGAACTTAATTGACAAACTCATTTCATATTCAATTTTAGCGTTTGTTTTTGCATAACAAATGTCTCATCTATTCACTTTATCTCATGTCTTTTTAATAATTTTCTAGCTCTCATTTGAGACGGATGTCAACTCTTGATTCATCATGGGTTATGAATAGTAGTAATTTAAATGCCCATAATCATCCAGCATGGCTTCATTTGTATTTATCTGTTTGCAAGCTTTTAGATATGACAGTTGCTTTGCCGGCAAACATACTACCCCAATTTCAAATGTAAGCACTTTTTTTATTTATATAATTTTAATTTCTATTATAAACGGTTTTTGAGGTCATTTGCTAATATTGTAAGCTAAATTGTTTATAAGTAATGTAGATTATAACTTTATTTTTTATCAATGAAGAAATGGCTTTTAACATTTCAGTTTCTTTTTTTTTTCGGGGGGGGGGGAGGGTAAATGTTTTCATCGCATGTAATAGTTATTGACAATGGTGCACTATTTTTACCTATTTTATAAATCATACTCTGTGCTTATTGTATTGTGCTATGTATGAAAAGTAATACGTTTGTTAGTTAATTTTAATATTGTTTTTATTGCTGTATTTATATTTTATTTCAAAAGGAAATTACTAATAAATGAAACAAATATAATTTTAATAGACCTTCAAAAAGGTGTTTTAATTTCTCTTATTTAATAATTCACAATATTTAGCTTAACTGCAACTGATTTTTAGTTCTACTTCATAAGAATTTTAATGTTTCTAGGTATAGGTGGGCGTTCATTGGAGATAGCCCACCTCTATCATCTGAGTGCAATAATCGTAATGAAGGAAAATCATCTGATTCACCAGAATTTGTGCCTCATATAATTAGACTAGCTAATTTATTGAATAAAAAGGTAATTTTCATTTTCTTCATATATATGATTTGTTAATTCCCCATTTATAGTAATAATTTGTTAATTTTCTGTTTATGCAATATTATCGAAACAAGAGTTGATGGTGAAAATGAAAGACATCTGTCTCGAAAATAGCTGTTGGCAAAACTTTGAACTGAATTTAAAATTGCTGCCATAATTCAGTGAAGAAGTCTTTCCTTCTCGCAATCTTAAAAATTTCGATGAGCGTAGTCATAATTGAAGTAAATGATGATAGAATCTCTGCTTAGAATTACCAACTAATTATCACAAAAGTGCCATGTGTGGAAAAAGTGTGACTACAGCATGTTACTGCACAGAAAAACGAGGTGAAGGAGTGAGGGAAGAATTCATTTTTAACATTAGTACATGACTGTATACGAGAAGATTTTAACAGATCTACTGATCAACTACAAGTGTGAAGTCTTATCACATACACTGCAAAGTTTGAATCCACCAGACTTCAAATTCTTCCCCAAATCAAACCCCTCCCTCTGCACAGACATCCATTTTCTTTCCCTGGAAGAAATTTCTTCAGTAGCTACCAAGCCATCTGAGAATTGAATAAGAGTAGTAAACCATAAGTAACAGCAAATCTTCTGAGACATTAGATCGCAGCTATTGGAAAGCAAGGGAAACTACATAGAACAACTGTTAGGAAAATTTCTTGTAATAAAATAAATCTGAGGGGGGAAAATATAGTTTCTTATTTTAAAATTATTTTCGTATTTATCTTTTATGTTTGGCCATTTTGTTTGCTGTAGATACAATATTCCCATGGGAATAATTCACAAAAACGAAATTCTCTGTTATTTTGTTTGTTTTCCGAAGATTAGCAACGATCAGTTTAAAATCATTTAAATTATTATATATATTTTATAATTTAAGAAATTAAATTACTGATAGATAAAGAAGCTTGTCTGGGTAAAAATTCTGTTTGAAAATATATTTTATATTATTTAAAATATAGCTTAAAAAATAAAATTGTTTTCTGCAAGAGATTCGGATATAAGTGGTCAAAAGGTCGTATGCCGCTCGTGAGCAGTAGTTAAGAGACCAAAGAGTAGCGGGTAGTTGGGCCATGTCTGTTTTATGGTTTCATGCACTGGTGGTGATGAATAGTTTACATCCATTCGTATAATTAAATCTGAGTTTAAAGATGAAAACAAGCAGGCATTTTCTGTATTTATGGAATTTTCTCAGTAATTAAGTGGATACAAAGCATTCTGCACAAGTATGTGATGAATCGCCAAATGAAATAACTACTAATGTTTGATAAATATGAATGAAACAAGTGCATATCTGATGCTGTTTATTAGTTATGAAGAAAACTGGTATGCCTGCTTACTTCTCTGCCAGTTATCAGAGGAAAAGTAGGGCCTTTTCTTATAGTGGTGACATTCAAATGCTTGAAATATATTTTAATAAGTAGGTTTTGAAGTACTTTTCCAGCAAGCTAAATATTTTACATTAAAGTATTTTGGGATAACTTACAATGCAACTGTGATTATGAAGTTGCCTGTGATTTGATTTTAATATGCAGATTCTTCTTCAAAGCATCATACTGTAAAAATTGCATGGTTCAGTAATATATGTTATAGTAGATTTTGTTAGATTTCCTGCTTAATTATGTTACCAAATTCGGGAATTGAGAAACTATTGCTTTTTCAAATGTCTAGACTGAATAAATTCCTCTTTAAGTCACTGCTGTCTCTGAGTTCTTGTTTCTTGGTGTTCTATATATGTAACTTCTTGGATGTTTTCTATTGTAATATGTATTTATTACAGTAGAAAGTTATAGTGCCTGTTCTTACCTTTAAACATATATTTCAAAACAAAACATCACTTTTCATTTTAATATTCTGCTTATTTCTATGTATGTTTATGTGCATCTATATGATACTTTTAACAATAAATTATCGATCAGCATTTTCACTTGGGTGCAAAATTAAGAGAATTTGCAAGTTTTGTTGAATTTCTGTAAAACTAACAAAACTCTTATTAAAATATGTTATTAAAATAAACATATTTTAATAAAATTTAGTAAGAATTTATATTTGCGACAGAGAAAGATGCTTGCCGTTCAAAAACCTTTTTATGTGTGCATGATCATCTGTAAAGCTCATAGTGCAGGGATTGTGCTCAAAGATGCCTTCATAGTGCAAGGATATCCCAAATCCATGTTGTCATATCGAATTGAAAATGAATCTAATACGGAGCATTGTCGCCTCTCACAGCCAGACAGGTTGTGTCTCACAGCCAGCCAGGTCATGTAGCATGATGGCATGCAGGACAGGAGGCAGTTGACGAGTCCTTGTGGCAGCCGAATCCACTCCTGTAGCAAAGCAGTTTTCAACACTGGGATGGTTCTCGGAGGGGATGACGAGATCCAATTGTATTTCCAAAAGCATCCCACACATGCTGCATAGGGTTAAGGTCAAATGATCTGCCTGGCCAATCCATGTGACAAATATCCTTGTAGAGACATTAGGATTTTTTTTAGTAGGCAAGATGAAAAATTAGCTGAAACTTGGCTGAAACTCAACTCATCTATAAAAAGCAGTGCTCTTCTGAAGCCTAGGCCTAGGTGCATGTTGTCTGCACCATGTTAACACACTCACTTGTGTGCTGCAGTGAGTGGAACGCAGTCAGCGAGACTTCTGGCATACAGCCCTTTTCTCATGAAGTCTTCGGGCAACTGCAGACTGTGGAATTTGGGTTCCAGTTGCTACATATAGCTCACGTGAGAACTGTGAAGCTATAGCAGTCCTGTGTCACCGTGCTGAAAGTGCCAAATAATGATCCTCGTTCGTCGTCGTACATCCTGGTCAGCCTTGTCCACATCTTTTCTTTGAAACTGTTTCTATAAATTGCAAGTGACATTGGCCATTACATTGAGCTCAGTAGCCACATGTGTTTGTGATTGGCCTGCCTCCAATCTACTGATAATTCTCCATCTCATTTCATCATCCATACGTTCCTGGCTACTCATTTTACATGATTGATACTTTATAAAATTTACATAACTTTTGCGAGGAACTTGGCAAATGTCGTGATGAAATGCGAGCAGACAAATCACTGAAATCCACTCGTGCATAATTCCCTCCACAATTACAGCTCCAGTGACACGTACTTGTGACATACATATTCGACTCTGAATTTTTGCATAATTCTTCAGCGGCTTAATTAGAATAATTATTTTTTTTAATTTGTAAATTTGTGTATTTGATTTTAATATATTTTGTAAAAATAGACACAATTTGCAAATTCTTTTAATTTTGCATATGAGCATTTTTTGACTAAATTTACACTTCCTGTAAAATTTATGCTTCCATCTGTTCATATTTAAGATAATTTGTTTACTTTCTACCAAATCTCGATTCAGCAGTTTTTACTATTATAGTATTTTTTAATAAATTGAAAAGCATTTATATTAAGATATTTATAATATATTCACACATATTTAAACTTCACAATAGGCTAAAAGTTAAAATAATAATGCGCAATAAACAGACATGGTTTATTGCATCTGGCTGTTGAGATAAAGTGCTGTGATTTTCTATTTATGAAATTTTTATTTTCCTGGTAAATATTTTATGTTCGAAAATCAGAAACTGAGGGTGGAAGGGACTATTATATAAAAAATTCATGCCCTTCCAGATGTGTAACGTGCAGAGTGACCAGGCACATGTTGCCAAATTACGTCAAAAAAATTTAGTAATTTAAAAAACTTTTGATGCAAAAAATTATCTATATATAAAATATAGATATGTGTGTGTGTGTATGTGCAAGGTAAAAAATATGTAAATCAGAATTATAGTTTAAATTAGCAATAACCTGTTAACTGAGGATATTTGCAAATTAAAATTTTGATTTACATACGAGGGCCATCCAGGAAGTAGATTACGTTTCCGTCTGTGTCCGCTAGGGGCGGGGCTAGCGCGGCCATCTTGGGGTCAGAGCGTTGCGCAGCTCAGTCTGCATCTAGCCGTGCTAGTGAGAGGTTCGTGCTGTGCTCCGTTCAGATACTGTGACGGTTTGAAATGTCTGCGTTAATTGAAAATCCCGCGAGCTGCGAGGTGCGCTCAGTAATAAGGTTTCTGACTGCAAAAAACTGTAAACCGATAGAAATCTATCGGCAGCTTCGTGAAGTCTATGGGGACAACATTATCACTGAAGGTGGAGTGCGTCAGTGGGTCATAAGATTTCAAAATGGCCGAACCAATGTTCACGACGAAGATCGAAGTGGGAGACCCAGCATAGTGACCGCCAAACTTCTCGAAAAAGTCGATGCTAAAGTCCGTGAAAATCGAAATTTCACAATAACGGAACTTTCTTTGAGTTTTCCACAAATTTCGCGAAGTTTGTTGCACGAAATCATCAGCGAAAAGCTTGGTTACCACAAGTTTTGTGCAAGATGGATTCCAAAAATCTTGACAGAGGACCACAAAAATCAGCGAATGGCTGCAGCGTTGAACTTTTTGGACGCTTACCATAAGGATGGTGACTCTTTACTCGATCGCATCATTACTGGTGACGAAACATGGGTGAAACATGTGAACTGTGAAACGAAATTGCAATCAATGCAGTGGGGGCACACAAGTTCTCCCCAAAAACCCAAGAAATGCATGCAAACAATGTCGGCAAGGAAGATGATGGCGACTGTTTTTTGGGACAGAAAAGGTGTAATTTTGGTGGACTTCCTGGAAAGAGGCACTACGAGTACAATAAACTCTCAAAGGTATTGCCAAACTCTCCAAAAACTCAGAAGAGCAATTCAAAACAAGCGCAGAGGAATGTTGAGCTCTAAGATCTTGTTGATTCACGACAACGCCCGGCCCCACACGGCAAATGTCACTCGTAAAGTTCTTGAATCTTTTAAGTGGGAGTTGTTTCCTCATCCGCCGTACAGTCCCGACCTGGCACCGAGCGACTTCCACCTATTCCCAGCAATGAAGAAGTGGCTGGCTATGCAGCGTTTTGATGACGACGCACAGCTGCAAGAAGAGGTAACGAAGTGGTTGAAGGCGCAGGCGGCCGAATTTTTCGACGAAGGAATTTCCAAGCTCGTACATCGCTACGATAAATGCCTTAATTTGTATGGTGACTATGTAGAAAAGTAGTATTTGAGTGTGGCTTTCATCTGTATATAATAAAATTTGTTTCCTATACTTTGTTTATTTTTTTATTCCAAAACGTAATCTACTTTCTGGATAGCCCTCGTATTTTTATCTTACACACACACATACATATATATATATATGTAAAATATAAAATATCTATTTTTCAAAATCTTTCAAATAACAATTTTAATTAAAATTTTAGTTTACATATTTTTATCTTACACACACACATATATATGTAAAATATAAATTATCTATCTTTCAAAATCTTTGAAATCATATAAATTAATAGTAGCCTTTTAACTGCTGTCTTCATTCTAAAAATAGCACAGCAATAATTTTTCTGATTAAATGAAAAAGATACATCATCTAATCTGTATTGCGCACTTATAGATGAAATCTGAACCAAATGTCTGGACATTAATCTACCATGTGATCTGAAATAGAATTCAGTATAAAAGGTTAATTGCGCCGCAGCTCCCTCTTTTCTCTGTTCCCTTCTGGTTCTAGATGCTTGTGTCACCTTGCTGCTAGGCACAAAGACTTTACTTTTATAATTTTGTCCATTGTTTAAGATACAAGCTGTATAAAATTGGGGAGGGTGCACCCACAGTGGTGATGTGCCTTATCAAGAAATAAAATTATGTGTAAAATTTATCATTATGTGTGTTCTTTGAGTGTCACCTTGCTAACTATGTAGATATAATGCAGAGAATCTTCGTCAATCCATTGCAGCTTTTCTTTCACCTGGTCATCTTATTATAATAATGGAGCAGTTATATATATATATATATTCACTAGAAACAGTTTTTAAACTTTGACATAAATTAGAAAAAATATTTCAATTTGAGCAGATTTCCACTGACTAGCAAGGATTTCATATAAATCTCAACAGCTTTGTGAGAACTAAAGCAAAGAAGGCATAAATTCTCTACGGCCAGAAATATAATCCGAACTTAAAAAGAGAGGGAAGGACACCTTTTTTCTTTCTTTTATTATTTATTTTTTTCTTATAAACTGCATAGTAAACATTAAGTTCATCCATAAATTTAGTAAATTACAACTGCAGATTAGCATTAATCTAATACGCTTTTAATACCAACCATTTATTTCCTAGCATTTTATATGACTTACAGAATCACAAAATATAAGAAGCTTCATATCATTGGAGAACAACTTATTCTACCGGCTGCTTTAGATATGATAAACATCATGATTGGGGAGTTTTCTGAGAAGCTGCTTTTAAAAGTGCCTTTTTCAAATAACACAGTTAGTCGGAGAATACAACATATGACGAAGGATATCAACGATTAGTCTACTGAAAAATTATATGAGGGTAATCTTGATTGCAGGTAGATGAGGCTATGGATAATAATAAGGATGCTCATTCGATATGCTGTATAGATTATTGATGGTAATAATATTAAAGAAGACTCTGTTTTGTAAAAATATCTCTGCAGGAGCAAAGGCTCATGACCTGTTCCAGATTCTTGAATGCATTAATATCTGAAAATAATTTTCATTGGCCTAAGTGCACTGGAGTTTGTACTAATTGAGATCTCTTCATGTCTTACGCCTATGAAAAATTACAGCCACTTATTCGAAGCAAATAATCGAATGCAATGTGGACCCTGCTTTGTTCATAGAGAAGTGCTTGCGTCAAAGCGTCCGAGTCCCTGTACTGAATCAGGTGTTAGAATGTGTGCGAATGTGGTAAATTTTATAAAATCTTGTTCACTGAAAACAAGAATTAAAAAAAAAAAAACTGTGTCATAGAAGCCGAGTACTCGTCTTTGTTGTACTATAGCAGTGTACGATGCTTTTCTCATGGTAATAATATATCACATGTACCTTTGAATTGCGGTTGAATTTTCAAATTTTTTTTTTATTTTCCTTAAAGAGAAAGCTGATGCCTATTTTGTAACAAAACTGCAGTATTTATATTACATTTTTGGAAAGCTGAATCCTCTTAATCTCTCTCTGCAGGGAGAAAACGTGCACTTTTTGCAGTCAACAGAAAAATATCAACCTTAAAAAACAATTCAAACTGCTGAGAAGGAAACTGAATGAAGATTCAGGCCAAAATTGTTTTTTTAATACAGTAGTGATTTTAACGTCAAATGAACTTAATCTTTCTCAAGATATAAAAACCATGTCTGAAGGGCACTTATCATAGCTAATTATCTGGTTTGAGAAGTACTTTCAAAATGAAAATTTTGATAGGTTTGCATGGATTCAAGATTCATTTAACACTAGTGCTCCATCTGAATTTTCTTCTGCCTAAGAAGAGAACTTTATAAAGTTAACTTATGAGAACAGTGTGAAAACAAAATTTACCAGCATGGAATTGATAGATTTTTGGATTTCAATAAACGATGAATATCCCCTTGTAAGTGATAAGGCTCAGAGGATTCTAATTCCATTTTCAACGTCGAATTTGTGTGAAGCTGTGTTTTCAGCAGTCGCTGTAATAAAAAGCAAGTATAGAACAAAAATCAATGTGGTAAAGGAATTGAGAGTGGCCGTGCCTAGTTTAATTCCACGATTTGAGAAAATTTGCAGTGATTTGCAGGCTCATCCATCACATTGATTACTAATTTATTCGTTAATCAAGTAAAACAAAATGTTAAATAAGGAAGATACACAAGTTTTTATTAATTTTTATATCTTACCTATGATTAGTCATACTTTTGCTTAGGGTAGAGTGCTATGGAAAAATTTTAGTTGAAAAAAGTGCCGCGTCTCGGAAAAGTTTGAAAACCACTGTTTTAAATCATTATCCAAGGTAGTTTGCCAGAATCGAATTCGTAGAAAATTATGCATAAACATCTCTCTGGCCCTCTATGTGTAAACTCTTCTAAGATACAGTCCTCATGCTGGGACATCACTTTTCATATTATAACTTTGAAAATAATAAGGAATGATTTGAATTTACTGTTTCATATGACATTACAATTATGCACTTTATGATTCTGGACTTTTTTTGGGGGGGGAGCAAAATAAAGAAAATGCTACCAAAAAAAATATTTTCTGAGTTAAACAATATGTGACTGCAAGAAATTATGCAGCACTTATGAAATAAGAAATGAGAAATTTTTCGGTAGCGATAGTTTTGAAGAAGCTGTGTTGATTGGCGTTAATGATGTATATCCAACAGCTTATTCTTTTTCTATTTACAATAAATCATCCTAACTATTTATCCAATTAGTATATTTATCAGTAATATTTTACTACATTTTTCAGGTTTTTAAAAGACAACTGAAAACAGACTATCATTCGTTTTGCTTCCCTTTAGAATTAAATATATTCACTTTTATCTGATATATTTTTATTTATTTGTAGAGTCATTAGGTTTTTTTCGAAGCAGGAGACATAAAAAATGAGCAAAGCCCTCGCACTCGAACCTCTCGAATATGCACCAAGTGTGCAGACCACTACACCATGAAGGCATGCTAAAAAGGCGGGAGAAATACCTTATATACTCCCCCTTTTAAAGGGTGACTGGGGATTAGGGGACTCAATTGCCAAATCCTTGTGGTGGAGAATCATCATCCATCACCTTTTTTTATTTCGGGAGCCACTGTAGAGACATTAGATTATTTTTGAAGCAGGAAAGATGAAAAATGAGCAATGTCCCTGTTCGGGCGTCACTGTAGAGTCTTCGAAGCAGGAGACATGAAAAATGAGCAATGTCCTCGCCGTGACTCGAACCATGGACCTTTCGAATACGCGCCAAACATGCTGACCACTACACCACGAAGGCATGCTAAGAAGGTGGGAGAAATATCTTATAAATTATTTAAATTTTTTTTAAAATTGATCTCATAGAGTTATAAATCTTTTATGGTTATATAAATCATTTCCACTGTATAAAGTATCAAACTGAATTCGTCTCCTAGTGCTTTTTCGAAAAACCATCATACTGTGCTAAGTATTGTTTAATACAGCTTACTGACTAAACAAGAAACCAAAACTTAATATGATAGCTGTAATATTTTTAATGTTACAACTATCAAGTTACAGCTATCAAGTTTTTAATGTTAGAGCAATGTATATGTTTAAATAATATTTGGATCTATGTGCATGCCTCGTATATGTCATGGTATGTATATATTGGGATATGAATATGATTTTTTCATAGGCATCTTTTTTCCAATATTTATCCAATTTTATGCATATGTTTGTAGAGACATTAGATATTTTTGAAGCAGGCAAGATAAAAAATTAGCAACGCCTTCACTAGGAATCAAACAGCGGACCTCTGGAATACCAGCCCAGCATGCAGAACCACTATACCACGAAGGCATGTTAGAAAAGTGGGAGAAATACCTTATATACTCCCCTTTTTAAAGAGCGACTGGGGATTTCAGGGGACCCAATCGCCAAATCCTGGGTGTGGAGAAACCTCATCCAACACCCTTTTAGTTCGGGCTCCACTGTAGAGATGTTAGGTTATTTTTAGGAAGCAGGAAAGATGAAAAATTAGCAACGCTTTCGCCAGGAATCGAACTGCGTACCTCTGGAATATCGGCCCAGCATGCAGAACCAGTACACCACGAAGGCATGCTAGAAAAGTGGGAGAAATACCTTATATGTTTAATAACCGAATATGTATATATAAATTATAATGTAAGTGCTGTGTATATGCTATGGTATGTATTAAGTATATGCCCGGCCTATTGTAGTTTATGCTGTGGAACATAAAACCAGTACTCAACTAGACAGTTGCGGGTACCAGATGATACCTGATTTGTCATAAAAAGCTGTCTGGATGTCCGGCCGTGTATTCACCTGTAATATTTTTAATAAATATAATTATTTAGATATGACAATGACTATAACGGCAGCAGATCAGTTTTTAATACCATATGCATCAAGTTGCATCTAATGTTGCTTAATTTATTGAATGTGGAGTAGTTTACATTTTTCAAACTTAAGAAAATGAAACACAGTATTATCTTAATAATTTCTAATTGTGTACTTGAAATTTTAGTTTGACGTTTAATGCTTCACATTAGAAAACTTAATTAATGTGTAATTTAGTGTCAAAGATCATAACTTCTTATCAGGAAAAAAGGATCCTAATTTTAAACTATTAAAACGCAGTAGAAAACATTTGATGCAAACTACTACTTTTCACAATTTTATCGCACATTGTAAAACTATTTAAAGAAGGTTGTAAAGATTGGGAAAATTAAAACTACAAGAATATGTCCTAATTCACTGAAGGAAAGCTTTTACCACACTAGTATGATAATAAAAACTGTACTTTAAGTAATAAATATAAAATAAAAATAGTATCTAATTATTAATGTAATTCATTTTTTTATTTGGGAAAAAAGTCAAATCTCAACTTTATGATTTATAATAGCAATTTAGGGCAGGTTTTTTAAAAAGAAATACGAGGTTCTTTATGAGCTGAGTAACAGAAATTAATGGCTTTTCAAATTTACTTAGAATTTCCTTCAATGTTTTTAATTAAACATTTAATTTCGATATATTCTTAAAAATATTAGAAAGAGATAAAATTTACACAGTAGTAAAACCATAAAGTATTTTTATTTGTGCAGTACTTAAGACTTGCCTTCAGAATATAAATATAGGGGTCTTATTTCAGAGGATGTGCATATAAAAGAAACACTTGTATAAAGAGAGATTGATTTCATGTATTTCAATACATAAAACATAAAATTAAAAACAAATTTTATTTATTAAATTAAATTAAAACTGAATCAATTAATTTTAGTTTAAAAATTAAAAAGAATTGTTGATTTCTTTGCAAAAGTTTGAATTTGAATGAGGTATTATATTATGTAAAAAATTAGACTGTTTTGGAAAAATTCCATTTCAACAAATGGGCACCCTTTCCAGATTCAGGGCTGGGTATGCACCTGCTATGGAAGTTTAAGAGATTTGCTACAAATAGCAATGAAAACATTTTTTTTTTAAATGCAGGTATCAATAATTATGGAAATTGTTATGTGTAACTATGAAAATCAACTGCTAGATTTTTAAATTATAAACTAATTTAGAGTAATAAAAGTCAAAATTTGTAGTTACAAATGAATTCCTTTTTTTAGGTTCCATGTGATGAGCGTCTTCCATTTACACCAGGACAGCTGTTACTTATGATGCCCAGTATTACTTCTATATTGCAACTTCAACCATTTTTTAATACTTTGTCTGATATTAGAAATCAAAAAACTATTCCGGTGAAAATTACGAGAGGTCTTTCAAAAGATGAAAACACAGCATCTCCAATTTCGAAATCTAGATCAGCTCCAGATTTACATTGTCTTCTTAACACTCCAAATATATCACATACAAACTTTTCAAAAAGTACTGCAGAGCAAATAGAAATGGTGTTGGAGGCAGACTTTGTAGAAGCCTGTGTTTCCTAAGAGTTAATACCTTTCAATAAAAGCCATGAATTATAATTATTTTTATATTCCATATTTTATTAAAAGTGGAATAAGTGCATATGTTACGATTCGCATTAATTATTCTAACGAATTCCTTCAGAGTTTTTAAATCCATAAATGAATATGAAAGGTAAGATATTTTATAAATTTTTTCTGTTAACATTTTAGTACAAATTTTCCATTAATATGGGACAGTGAAAGTGTTGTGCTGATTTATGTTTCATTGTGCTAAGTTTACAGTTGATTAATTTTGTTCCGCTATGAACTGTGATATTGATGGTATTTATTCTTAGACAAGGCAGTGTAGATTGTCTGAAAATTTTATTTTTCATTTAGTCTCCGTTATTGACTTACAATTCTCAACCTTGAAATAAAATGTATTTAC
Source organism: Stegodyphus dumicola (assembly GCF_044657685.1). Classification (NCBI taxonomy): domain Eukaryota; kingdom Metazoa; phylum Arthropoda; class Arachnida; order Araneae; family Eresidae; genus Stegodyphus; species Stegodyphus dumicola. Next base: position 192,741,831 of record NC_140780.1, read on the forward strand.
ATTTCTAAATTGACTGTGTATATTGACTAAATCCATATTTATATTTTTATGGATAATGTCATCTGTCTGCCCCATTTCTGTTCAGTGTTTCATTCACAAGAGGAAAATTATGGGGTTTGTGATAGTCATAATTCAATTTTAATTCATTGAACTCAGATTGTGTAAATAAAAGCCTGTTTTGGTTACTATTACGTGAAATTATTTATAAAGTTCTTTGTATTTGCATTGTATAAAAATTATTTTGACTTTTTTATTATGAAATTGTACAGGAAACTACAAATTTTTTAAGTTTGATATATTTTGTACTGTTTTTCAGACTTTACTTGACTTTTAGTGACGATTTCAAATGCTTAGATCAAACGCAAAAATCCTTAGAAATAATTCTCATCTGTAGACTGAGTTTGCTCAATCATTCTCTCTCCTCTCCCATACTGTCTGCTTGTTATATTTAAAATTGCAATAGAACCTCGTCTGTCTGAACTAGTTGTGGCCCAGCTAATTCCGTTACTGACCAGATGATCTATTGTCAGATTCATTTCAAAGAAAAACTCATTTTTGCTTGCATTATTTTCAATAATATGTTATTCTTGATTACATTCATAATATAATAAGTTCCAAATTTTTATTTTGAACTTTTTTCAATCTTTGAATATAATGAAATACATTACTGTGTATTTGTAATCACGTAAAATTTGAGGTAGAACTCAGGTAATGCATTAAAACATTTCATTTAAAAATTTTAAATGATTAGTCTTCGGCTTTACTATCTCAGTGTACTTAACCTGTTCAATTAGGAGAAGTTCGATAAACTGCAGCGTAATTCGTATGTTTTGTAAATATATATTATAATCCACTCTGTTGCTGTCTTATGGCAAATTATAAATTAATATATTAACTAGATTAACTTATAGTATGCTAAAGGAGTATTCCGTATCCCCAAATTAAAACTATACTTGATTGATTGTGCTTCACAAATATTATTTTCTAAATACGAGTATTATTTTATTGACATTTTCTGTATCTAAAGAGAAATAAAGTTTTAATCTTGTCCTCTGCATGAGTTTGTACTACTACCTCTATTTTATGCCTGAATATTTAGTTCTGGTTCTGTCAGTGCATTTTGAGGAGGTGCGTTACGTTGTGCATAATTTTTAATGTTTTAAAGTTCTGTAGTCAGTGGCCTAAGTGGAGTTGTGGCTTTAACTAAATGGCATAGCCACAAAGCCTTAAATTTTATAAAATAAGTCTGCTGATTTTTAAAGACAATATAGTAAATACTGTCCAGTTATACAAAGACATGTAAAGCAATTTGCCAGTTGTGTATCTAATGTTATGTCCTGACTTTAAAATGCTATTTTGTATTGTATTTACTTTCTTGTAAAGTATTTTTATTCCAACTTAATATGTACCTCTGAAATGTGATCATGCTAAAATTTCTGTGACATTGAGAGCAAACAAGAAATTCTGTGTATTTAGCTTTTTAATAAAACTGTTGCCATTAAGAATGTTATGTGTAGTTTTTAGTCAAAATATCCGAACACTTTTTAACTATAAGCTACATAAAATTTATATGGTATTCTGAATTTAAACTTTATTATTTCTTCTTTCTCTTTTTAAGTAACAGTGACACATATTATTATTTCTTCTCTCTCTTTTTAAGTAACAGTGACACATATCTGTTTATCATAAATTTCATAAAAGTCTGTATTGAAAACTCTGTAATACAAAATTGTTAACTAAACTTAATCTATTGCAATTATTGTTGACGAGCAATATAGTAAGAAATGACTCTGCTATTCCTTTTACGTTCATTATGCAATGTGGAAAAAACATTCTCATGGCAAAGTAAAAACAATATGGAGGAAGCGCGCTATAAAACTAACATGAGTTGTAGAACTTACTGAGATATGCAAATGTTAGTATTTCATTGCATGCGGTCATTACACATAAGAGTTATGAAATCTTGAAGCAGTATAAAAGGGGCTTACTGAAAGCCAATTTGAAAATCGCATTTACTTGCTCTTGTGTTGAAGGTCTGGTTATGTCTCAGTGTATGAAGAAGAAACTAATGCTAACATATGTGGAATTGTATTATGGAAAAATCGTAGTCTTTTGGAAGTATGACCAATGTATCGCGCAACTGCTGTTCGTGGTGGCCGAAATCTAGTGACAGTTAGATTTTGTAATCATTCAGTACAGGAGGTGCAAAGCCTCCTTTCTGCCCGAGACGACATATATCTTTCTTGTCCTTGACGCTGTTAGGAATTGATTGAATAGTAGCATCATGTACCCTGGGTCAGGATATTGGGTGTCTTGCTCGGCCACATGTGCAGTGCGACTTCAGCAGGACGACCATCCTTTTCGTTTCCCTTGATGCTACAACATAGGAATCTGTGCTTACAATGGTGCGTTTTTATCATTTTATGGCACAATATTTTCATTTAAGCCTCAAGAAAAATAACAATGGCATTATCCCAATGTAAAACTTCTACTCTGCGGAAAATCTCAAGAAACCTTGTAGAGTTTTCTAGTATGTTTTGAAATCGTACACTGTAGACTAAACTGTAAAGACTAAGTAGCGAATTCTCGTTTGGTCTTGGAAGAACAGATGACTGCAGAAGGTTTAAATAACCTTTTTATTTGAAATTAGCAGAAATGCACTCACTCAGTGCTCATAATTTAGCCCCACTTGTGGCTAAGTAACTTAACAAAAAATAAGATGTACAATCACAATAAAGTAATATTGGTTACACGGCTGGCTCTTTCGTTATCTATACCGCTAAATTGGCTGCACGCACCAAAGACAATCGTAGAATATCAATATAATCTAAAGAGAGTGACTAAGCACCAACTATTGACGTGCAAAGCTACCTCAGACACGTGGCATAAAGTTGGATGTTTAAATAACAACTTCTCCCTCTGACCGACAACCTACATGTTAATAAGCTCAAACACACTAGACTTCCTATATTCAAGCTCGTCCTAGTGCACATATTCAAAATGCATTAAACATTGTCTTCAGCCAGGAAGCCTAACATACCTAAGCTAGTTTTAACATTTCGCTAAATTTTAAACTTTCAATTTCTGAATGTAGTTAAACTAGTTTTACAAGATTACAACACTTTTTTTTAAAAAAAATTCAGAAGCACATTTACATTAAACACAGTTGCAAAACAATATATATGTTACGGTGAAACACCGAAATCTGGAGAATGTCGACTTTCACTGGTGAATGTCAACATTTACATAGTCGCTTGGTGTATGTCCGAAATATTTTCCAAATACTCTTATTTCTGATTTACACCGGTAAATGTCGGCATTCACCATGAGCCAATGGTGAATGTTGAACATATAACAATATTATATTTTCTTCTCCGTAATTCAGTCGCGAATAAACGCACTTGAGACATGAAATAAGAACTTAAGAACATGAGAACCTAAAACACACAGTACATTCAAAATGAGAAAAGAAAATAATAGAAGTTAAAAACTTAATTAATTATACAGTACTTTCTAAATGAGAAAATAAAGTAACAGTAATAAAAAACTTACTAAATTATGTGATTCAAATCTTATTTATTGCAACAACTTAAACTATTATGGCACTTTATGACCTCTCTTTTCAACTTTCACCAGAGCATATCTGTGATTGTCGACATACACCGGTAAGGGTCCGAATAATACAAGAATGTAGTGAAATATTCGGTCTTTCACCGACGTATTTGGTGAATTTTGATATTTTCCAGTGAAAGTCGACATTCTCCAATTTCGGTCTTTCACGATAACATATATACAAGTTTCCAGTTTCTTATATCCAAATGACACAAAGTTACTAGTAATAATTTTATCTCGCCGAATCGCATAAAACAGTCTCTCGACCAAACAGCGTAATTCTTGATGGGAAAGAAAAATTTCATAGAAATATAAATTTTCAGATTCTTGCTGAAACCGCTAAGAAACTTCGAGGACAAACAATTTAGATAACGGTTAACAAGCAATTTAGTAAATGCTTAGACATAACAGCGCTGAAAGTTGAAAATAAAATCGAAAGTTACTTATCTTTTCGAGTTGGCCTAGTCGCTCATCCGTTTATTCAGGAAATGGTGCCAAGTGAGCTACTTGGTTGCGGTTGCAATTGCTGTCCGCTGGCGTCTGGTCTGTCGTTGCTTCTCCGACTAGGGTCCCAATTTTCTTTTCATGGCTACATTCTTCTATTCTTGACTTCCTAGGGAAAGTATCCTCCGGAGGTGGTGTCTTTCTCCCCTCGGGGAATCACCATTTGGTGTCTGCGGCGGGATACCGTCCTTTTGGCTACTTGTTCTATGTCGCCCAGTCTCTGCCGCTTGCCGAAGAACGCTGTTGTCTCTTTCGCCGGCTGCAATGGATTCCTTCTGCTCGTTCTGAATCTTTCGCCGGACGTTGTAGCTTCCTTTCCGCTGACGGTACCTTTGTTCTTTGACCGGTCTTGAGGATTCTTCTAGTCTTTTTTTTTTTTTCCTTTTTACTAGCTGCTTTACCTGGCCCCTTAACTTCCGTATTTTTCCATTTCTGTCCTGCGTTGATCTTGTGCTGCTTGGATGGGATCACATTTGCTTTCCTCTCAGAAGCCACATCTGGTAACCGTGTTCGGGCTGCAGCTGGCTGTTCTTGGCTATGAACTTTATTTCCGTCGGTATTACTGGAATTCTGCTATAAGTCTTATCACAACGATCGTAATATTTTTAATCTGAGCTACACTGGTGTGCAAAAATTAAATTAAGGATGAAGTCGAAAAATTAGCATATCAGCTGAACGAAGAGGCAGAGCGGACAGAAAAACCAATCAGGAGATTAAGTAAGGTGATGTACGGTAGCAGATGCACAGATATGCAGGTAGACGTAATGGGGGAGTGTCTGAGTAGTATAAAGCATGTTGTCGGTGTAAGATTAGTATTTCTGGCAAAGAGATTGCACGCCGTATAGCAGTTAAAATCACACCGAGTTGCTGCCTCAGTGAGAAATGGCGAATAATCAATCTGTTAGACGACATCTGGATGCTTTTACCCGAGGTCGAATCATTGGGAAGTTGGAGGAAGGCCGCAGTGTGACAAGTGTGGCTGCAGAGTTCGGAATTGCTCACAGCATCGTTTCACGACTTTGGAGACAATTTCAAACTACAGGAACAGCTATCCGGGGGTTTAGTAGTGGTCGTCCACGAGGAACCACACCCGCAGATGACCGGTATATTGCCTTATAGGCCAGAAGAAACAGGCGGCAGACAGCGGGAGAAATCGCTAGACACACGACACAGGCGACTGGACGACCGATATCGCGTTTTACCGTGGCCAGAAGACTGCACGGTGGTGGTCTGTTTGCACAACGCCCTGTACGGTGTGTACCTCTAACGCCTGCCCATCGGAGAAGGCGTTCTCTGTGGTGCCGGGAACACCGGAATTGGAGAGACAATGAATGGGGACGAGTACTCTTTACAGATGAGAGCAGATTCAGTCTGAGTAGCGATTCTCATCGCATACTCATCTGGAGAGAGCGGGGAAGCCGCAATCATCCCTCGAACATCATTGAAAGGGACAGATATGGAGGTGGCGGTGCTCTCGTTTGGGGAGGCATCATGCTTGGTAGTCGTACAGACCTTCACATCTTCGATGCAGGTTCAGTCAAAGGGACCCGTTATTGTAACGAGATTCTTCTTCCATATGTGCGTCTTTTTAGAGGCGCTATGGGTCCGCGCAGTTCCTTTTCATGGACGACAATGCACCATGTCATTGCACAGTAGCTGCCGAACAGCTCTTAGAGAGTGAGGATATTGAACGTATGGATTGGCCGGCACGATCTCCGGATCTCAATCCCATCGAGCATGTATGGGATTTTCTAGGCAGACGCTTGGCAGCTCGTACCTTACCACCAGTAACGATTCCGGAGCTTCGATTGGCGCTGCAAGACGAATGGGCAGCAATGCCTCAACAACTCATTGACACCCTCATTCTCAGCATGGGCAGACGCTGTGAAACCTGCCTAGCAGTCAGGGGAGATCATATCCCCTATTAAAGACCGGATGATTCTTGCTGGACACCCATCACAGGGATGTTTCGGCCTTCAGTCGCATTGCGCTCCATGCTACTTTTTCAATAAAGCTTCTTTTTATCCCTCTGATTTCTCTTTTAGTAAGTGTTGCTTACATTACTCATGTCCTTACGTATTGGGGATCGTACGGTATTAAATGTGTTGGTTTGGAAAGCTTTTGTACAAATTTATATTGGAAAAACCGTCTCGTCCTTAACTTTTGCACACCAGTGTATATTAACTTTACCCTCTTCATCGTTGGTATTTTTAGGAATTGTCGTGATTTCTCGAATACTTTGAATAATGAAAGGTCCATCAAATTTAGGAAAAAACCTTTGAAACGTTTCCTTCGGGAGCACAAGATACGTTGTGTTTCAATTTTAGCACCTTATCCCGATGCTTAAATTTCCTTCCCTTCGCCTTTTATCGTAATGGAATTTTTCTTTACTTCTTGCCTTATCAGAAGATTTAGTGGCCTCATTGACTAACTTTTTTATATTTGACATGTGAAATTCCGCTTTTGCACGAAACATAATCTATCGAAGGATCTCATTCTTTTCCTTCCTAAAAATATAGGCTGTTTCTAAATGAACATCGTGGTTTTAACGCTTTGTAGTATTTATTACGTAAAACTTAAAATTACACTCTTAGACACACACACACACAAAAAAAAAAAAAAAGCACCAAAAAAGGAGTTATCCGAACGGGACGAAAATCGGTAGAAGTATTGGTGATGTATATGTACAGAAAAACAAATGATTACAGTTTGAGAAGAATTGGATGATTTATTGAAGTGATAGAGCTTCACAAAGTGAAAGAGTTAGTAACGCGTTTCTCCACCTCTGACTCTTATGCAAACAGTTATTCGGCTTGGCATCGATTGGTAGAGGTTGCGGATGTCCTCCTGAGGGATATCGTGCCAAATTCTGTCCAACTGGCGCATTAGATCGTCAACGTCCCGAGCTGGTTGGAGGGCCCTGCCCATAATGCTCCAAACGTGCTCAATAGGATAGAGATCCGGCGACCTTGCTGGCCAAGGTAATGTTCGGCAAGCAGTAGAAACATGTGTAGTGGGGGGCGGGCATTATTTTGCTGAAATGTAAGCCCAGGGTGACGTGACATGAAGGGCAACACAACAGGCTTTAGAACTTCGTCGACGTACCGCTGTGCTGTAAGGTTGCGACGGATGACAACCAAAGGGGTCCTACTATGAAATGAAATGGCACCCCAGACACTCCTGGTTGTCGGCCTGTCTGCCGAAAGACAGGTTGGTATCACCCCGATGTCCGGGGCGTCTCCAGACTCGCCTTCGCTGGTCATCGGGGTCAGTTCAAAGCGGGACTCATCACTGAAGATTATTCTACACCAATCAGTGACATTCCAGTGCGAATGAGCCCGACACCACTGCAAACGGGCTTGACGTTGTACAGAGGCTAATAGTAGTCGGCGCAAGGGGCGCCGTGACCTTAGCCCCCTTTCTGTGAGCCGTCTATGAAAGATCCTTGCAGTCACTGAAGCATTAGTTGCAAGTATAATCGATGGTAATGATGCATCTGAGGCTGTGAGTGCCGCTCTGACGATTGCTCTGTCTTCACGTTCTGTCGTTTCTCTAGGCCAACCGCTTCCTTGTTGACCCTGTGTGTGGCCATGGTTCACCCATTCCTGCCAACATCGTCTAATAGTGGCATCGCTCCTGCACAAATGTCGAGCTATTCGCCGATAATACCAACCGGCTTCTTTGAGCTCGACTACACGACCTCTCTGAAACTCTGACATCTGCGCATACGTTCGCGTACCTGTATGCGAGGCATAGTTGCTGCCTACCAGAGCACACGGAATGAAATTCGTGAAGAATTTATGACCTGGAATCGTAATTTCTCCTCCTAAATATCCTGCAATTTGCGCAGATCAGATGCGTTGTAGCGCCAACCGTTCATTCATTGGCAGCCAAAATGTAAAATTTTGCATATTCCGTCGAAACCGGTATGCATATCAATTTGTGCTCAATTTGCTTTATATCTTCTCGGTGCGTCTTTTTTTTTTTTTTTTTTTTTTTTTTTTTTTGTGTGTGTGTGTGTGTAAGAGTAGATAATTAATACATAAAATGAAAGAGCAACTCAAACAGTTATACTTACAAGCTTACAAGTGTTCAATGTGAGCAACATTCGTCATACGGCACACATCAAGTCGAAAACGCTTGGTCGTCCCGTACTCTTCCCTTTGCAAAGCCAGCCGGTATTTTTCAAACTGATGATACCATCTGTGGATGTTATTATCACTTGAGGGACCACATGTGAACTTAATCCGGAACGCACGTTACACAGCAGCTATAGATTCGGCCTTTGCAAACTGCAGAACACAAAAGGCTTTCTGTTCAGTAGTTGCCATTTTTGCTACTAGCGCTTTCTGGCGCATGCGCGTAACAACAGACAGAACTGTTTGATTTGCTCTTTCATTTCACGTATTAATTAGGATTTCAAGTTTTACGTAATAAATACTACAAAGCGTTAGAACCCCGATATTCATTTAGAAACACCCTGTAGTTCTGTAGGGGTTTTCCCAGTCGTATCGTGGATAATTTTGCGTAATGCAAACGCGAGTTGATCGATCGAATCATCCCAATATCTGTGATAGTTTTTCACACAACTCCGAATAATTTTAACGATACTGCGATTTACCCTTTCTGCAATATTGTTTGTCGATGAGGGACCATCTTCGAGTGGCGTATGCCCAGCCATGCGCATAGATCTTGGAATATATGACTAACGAATTGAGGACCGTTACCTGATATGATTTTAGTAGTGCACCATATTTTAAAATAAATTTATTCAAAAATGAATCTGCGGCCATTTTGGCGAAAGCCCTTTCAATGGGAATTATTTCTTCCCATTTGCTAAAATGATCAACAATCAGAAGTATGTAATTATGTTTATTCTTTTCACTACTTGTATATGGCTCTAAAAGATCGATCCCTAACAGTTCATTGGCGAAAGTAGCCTTAACCCGTTCAAAACCAGTGTCACGTATACGCGACGCAACGATTCCACTCCTACCAGCCCAGCGTCCCGTATACGCGACGCAACGATTCTGGTCCTACCAGCTCAGCATCGCGTATACGTGACATTTAAACGAAACGATTTATTTGAATTTTTAAAAGCCAGTAAATGGAGCTAAGTGGTACTTGTTTTCACATAGTTTGGTTCATACGGCATTTGACCTTCATGTGCTGGCATTAGTTTCTGTTTTGTGCTTCTGGTTTTGAGAGATTTATTGAAATAAACAAACTGGAAATCACTGCTCTTTATAAGTGCGCCTATGAATTAAAGGGGCACAGGCGTTTTTTGATTATTTCGTTAGATTTTTTTTTTTTTCTATTTATTTTGAAACTTAGCATAAGCTTTCTTGGTTAATTAAAAAGTAACATTACAACATTATTATAGAAGGAGAAAGACTATCAGCTTTCTCGACGCGTAATGCGTCTTGCTCACATTTCTTAGGAAAGAGCCACCGTTTTTGTTTTTCTTACTCGATTTATTAATAAGTTATTATATATAATAACACAGGCATTATATTTTGGTATATAATGTATTTACTTTATGTATAAGTATATATTGACGATATTATGTATAAGTATAATTGATATATTTATGTATAATGTATATATTGACGTCATCAGTAACGGATATCCCGCCAGTGGGGGTCTTTCCTTGATCACTTTCCGGTCATCGTGCACGCTGTTCTCGATTTAGAAAAACAGGAAGTTTTCTAATATAAACTTGAAGTCACACAGGGTTTGAGGAGGAAATATCTTTTGAAGACGTTTTGGGACATGTGTTGGGGTTATATTCAGTTTCATTTCGTTAGCCATGGCTAAGAGACCTTACTTAAAATCTTAAAAATTTGTTCAAATCACCGGACACTCCACCTTTCCGTCTAACTGGAAGACAGTTTCCGAAAATTTACATTGACGGAAAAGGTAATAAAAGTAAGAGAAGATGCGTTTTGTGCTCTAAAACCAAGGAAAAGCGAAAGCAAACAACGTATTTTGAGTGCAAAATATGCATTGTAGGACTGTGTGTCGATCCTTGTTTTGAATTATTTCACACACAGCAGAATTTTTAAATTGGAACTTAATTACCTACAAGTAATTCTTGTTTAGTTTTTCTTTTTTAATACGTTCACGCCGGGGCCAATTTTTATGTTCTTCGCCGTGAGACGGCGCTCGAACTTTTGCCGCGTTTCATCTGGCGGCGCGCGATTATTACCTGTTCAGACCTGTATACGAGTTGTACGTTTGCTAATAGTTATTAATTATAATTGTTATTTAAAAAGTTTTTATATTAAATAAACGTTAATTTTTCATTATTTTAATTTTCAGCATCTAATAACACAATCGAATGCGTACCATCGGTGGCACGCGCCGCCCGATAAGACAGACTATTGCGAGACACCGGTGGTAAGCGCCGCCCGATGAGACAGACTAGTGCGGGCCACCGATGGCCCGCGCCGGCGTGAACGTGTTAATTTCGTATTTGTAAATGTTTTTTTCATGTTTATAGTACTTATTTTTGTGTGTATAGTTAGGATTTTAGTATTTTGCCTGTTTAATTTATTTCTATTAATGTGATATTCCTTATATTAATACACATTAAAATATATATATTAATACACATTATTTATATTAATACACATTATTTAATGTGTATTATCGATGGTTTCATAGTGAACGGCTCTATGTTTAATGTCTGTTAAATCCGAGTGCTCAAAGTTATCCGGATCCTGTAGATACGCATAAATGTTTTCAAATTTCGGGTCTGTTTTTAGTTCAGAGATAGTATTTCGAGTTTCTAAAATTTCTGAAGTCAACATCCTCCATTTTACTTGATTTCCCTGTCATCTAATTTAATGCGAAAAAGAGCATCCACGACGATATTGTCTTTACCAGGTAAATGCTTAAATACTAAATTATATTTCTGAAACTTAAGCGCCCATCTTATCAATCTTGGTTACAAGTTTTTACTTGAGAAAAGCCTAAAGAGGTTATCACACATGGCGACAGTTCCTCCTAGACGGGACGTTTCTGAGAAACAGGATTCTGATAGCACTGGTTTAAACGGGAGGATTCCTAGAAAAAAGAGCCCCACTGGAAGCGAAGTCCCGCCTAGCTACGGAAACGATGTAGTGGTTACGCTGGATTTTTTCAAACCTCACCGAAAATCTCTTGGCTGGAGCTCTTTCCCGGGTAGAGATCAACCAATCAATCGAAAGTTTTGCTTCTGAAGGATCACGTCATCCCAATCTGAGCGATAATCGATTACTGTTTGGCGCTCAAGTCTCTGTAGTAAGTGAAAATGGTAACCTAGCTACGTGGGTTTTCTGGAAATGTGTAGGTTCTGAGAATTGTCCCTTTCGACGTCAAGTACCGCGTAGCCGAAAATGATGTGATTGGGTCCAAAGTATGGCAGCATGGTCAGTGTATACCGTTATGAAGAGCTTTCCGAAGTATACTTGGAGTTTTTGTATGGCTAGTAACTCAGCTAGAGTTTCATGCTCAGTAGCCGTATAAATCCTCTGGGTAGGGTTCAACGTCTTACTACTTAAGTAGGCTACTGGCTGCCTCCTTTGTGATAACACGGCTCCTATGGCAAAGTCCGATGAATCTGCAGATATTTCAAGCTGACCTTCTGGGTCAGAAACCTTCTGTACTAGGGCTGTGATTACTGCTGCCTTTAACTGGTAAAACGCCGACAAACAGAATTTTTCTTTTTAGCGTTAAAAGAGGCTCAGGTATATAAGCGACATTTTTAAAAAGGGACCTATAATATGAGCACATTCCGAGAATTGAAGCAAGTTTGCAGTATTAGGCAGAGTGCCAGTTTTAATTGCGATAATCTTCGAATCTTCGGTTTCGACACCTTTAGCGTAAATTTTATAGCCTAAATATTTAAGTTCCTTTGCCGCGAATTTACACTTATTCGAGTTCACTTTTAAACCAGCATCTTGTAAGAGAGTGTGAAGACTTCCATCAAATGCTTTATATGCTCGTCTGTCGAATCACTAGTAACTATAATATCACCTAAGTTGATAAATGTTGATTTTCCGAGCACTGGTCGAAGAATAATGCCCATGGCTCTTTGAAAAGTAGCGGGGACACCACATAAACCGAATGGCATATGTAAAAATGCGTAAACGCCAGATTTAGTCATAAACGCAGTTTTATGAACATCCTCTGTTTTCATACTGATCTGAAAATTGCCGGTGGCAAGATCTGACGCTGTCATATATTTCGGTGGCTTAATTTGTCTAATTAGCTCCTCTATGATCGGTAGTGGATATACGGAATACTTTGCGATATTATTAAGTTTTCGATAGTCTATTGCGAACGGCCATGCTTTACTTTCCGTAGGGGGGAATATTGTTCTTTTTACGACACAACACGACTGGGCTTACAAACGGGCTACTAGGAGGCATACTAATTTTGTTTCTTAACATCCCCTCTACATGTTCTTCAATTTTTTGCTTTAATTTTATCATACCTATAGGGTTTAACCCTACATCGTAAATTATCTCCCATGTCCACTGCGTGGTTTACTACGTGCGTGATTCCTGGTTGGTCGCTAAATAACTCAGCAAAGTTACTTCACACGACTCTTTACGCTTGGAAAGGCTTTTAGGAGAGCGGTTTTGAAGTTTTGGTACATATACGTATGTGTCTCCGGTCCTCCAAGTAAGAATTTGCCAATGCTCTTACACCAACTCAAGGCTTGTCCTCAGAGAACTGAAGATGCTATAGCCAATTTTGGATGTCACCAACTGGGTATAGTGGAAAGTGATCGTCCGACTGGTCCACAAATGCTGTTGAGGAACATTTGACATCAAATAGGCACTGGGGTCTCATTGAAGCTCTCATGGTGCTGACGTTATACCCAAATCCTTCCATAGGATTAGCTTGAGTCACAGGTGCTGTTGAAGTGCATGGGGTCAGGTTGTCTGTAGTGCAGCGGTTCTCAGCCTTTTGACTAACAGCTACCATCTAAACAAAAACTGAAACACTTTAGTACCACCACTACATTTTACAATGATTATTTTTCCATTTATCAATATAAATATTAAAAAATATATATTTTGCCATTTGCACAACCTGTTGTCTATTTGTATTAAATATGCACACATAAAAATATTAGATTAAAAATTGATTACCATTTTAACTATCAAAATTTAAGTTATAATACTTTAATTCTAAAATTTAGGGCGAAATTTGGGCCTGTTTAAGAGAGATCAATTTCTTTATGTCTGGTCTTATTTCATTTAATGTTAACCAATATAATTAGGATCCACTTTTAATTTTGTTCTGTATTTATTTTTCAAATATAACATGGAAGAAAATATTTGTTCACACAAATAGGTTTTAGTAAAAGGACAATAAAAATTTAATAACTTTATTTGAAATGCCTTTAAACTCTTTTTTTTTTCTGTTCAGCCAAAAGTTAACAAGTGTGCTATTTTTTTAAATATCTTCTGTTAAAGTTCGATCACAGGACATTTCTATCAATTGCTGTTTTTCTTCACAAGATAAAATTTCAGGTACATTTGAACAAAACGGATTTCTTATCAAATTTTCTTTTTCATAATCCTCGAGAAAATACATGTTGAAATTATTTATTAATAAAGCACAATGATTTTTAATGTCGGATGTTAATTCTTCTTTTATTTTAAAATTATTTTCGGTTAGAAAACTTTCTAAAAGTGGTAAAAAGCTTAAAATATTATTATCCAATTCTTTGATAATTAGCCCGAGATTTTTTACCGTTGCATTTATTTTATCGCTAATGGTAAACTAATTAACATTTTATCCTTGTAATTCTAAATTTAGTTCATTTAACTTTAAAAAAATATCAGCTAAATATGATAAACGTGCCAACCATAATTCACTAAGTAAACATTTTTGCAATTCAAATATTGAATCACAGAGGAAAATCTGAATTTCTGATCGAAGTTCGAAGAGACGATTTAAAACTTTGCCTCTATATGAATACCTTACTTCGGAATGTAAGAAAAGCGCTTCATGTTCACTGCCCATCTCTTGGCATAAAATCGTAAATATTGTTGAATTTAAATCTCGGCTTTTAATAAAATTAACAATTTTTACAGCTTAATTCAAAATGATTTTCAGGTTTTCGGGAATTGTTTTGCTTAATAAAGCTTCACGATGAATGGAGCAGTGAGTAAATTTAGTTTCAGGTGCGACTTCCTTCATTTGAGAAATAATACCGGAATGTTTTCCTGATAAAGCCTGAGCTCGATGCATACGGAAGTGCACTAAGGAGTATCATACCCAGACATAAAATTGTCAATTACTTTGAAAATTTTATTTGCAGTCGCTCTATCCGGAAGAGATTCACAAAATAAATCCTCTTTTGGCAATTCGTTTATCTCCTTCGAAACGGTAATACATTTGCAATGTGAAATACTCACTGTGTTTCATTTTTTGAATAAATATCTCTTTTATGGGCTTTACCATTTCATGAATTCGTTGACTTACTGTTTCATTTGGTAATGGAGCATTATTAAGTTTATTAGCCGCTTTATCGCTTAATAATGTTAAAAAGATATCTTTAGCTGCTGGTAATATAAGTTTTTCTCCAATAGTGTGAGCTTGCCCAATGCTGGCAATTCTTAGGCTTACCAGGTAACTAGCTTCTAAAATTTTTTCATTTGAAGTGACAAAACCTCTCATTACTTGTTTACTATTTTTGAACTCTGATAATTTTCCCTTAAAATATTCTTCAGACTTATCATTTTAACTGGCATGCATAGATTCAAAATGTCTTTTAAGAAACGATGGTTTCATACTTTGATTGGATAATAGTTCAATGCAAACAACACAGTACTTTTTCTTTTCTTTTCAGTATTCTTAGTGCTATTAGATTGTTCTGGATCCACCACCTCTCCCTGAATCATCATTTTTCCGCTTAGTCAATCTTAGCTATTTTTTTCGTTTGGAAAATCTAGGTTTATTTTATTATTTTTTCACAACTATTTAAATGAACAATACCTTAACGAGTTCTTCAAAAACAAACAATGATATTCTCAAATCGCGTAGAAAAGAAGGGAATACAAAGCAACAAGAAGACAAAATACGTGCTGTTAACGACAGCAAATCAACGGAACAAAATGATTCTGATTGAAAACAGAGCAATATGCGTCCGGAAATAGTGGCGACATAAAGTGTAGACATGTTAATAAATCGATCAACTCTAAAAGAATTAATGAGATACTATTATCTTTATACAGGAGCAACATCCATTACTATTACTCCTTTCAAAAACGTAATTGATGACAAATTTTGCTATATCTATGGCTAAAAGAATATTCGTGAAAATAAAAACGGTTTATTTTCTTAACCTCTTCGTCGTACGTAACGCGTCTAGCGCGTTCAAGTGAAACTTCTGTAGTGAAACTTCTAATTTTCGAGCCATTTTACATAAGATATAAGACAGTGAGAGATCTTCAACTTCTACTCAGCAGAAAAAGAGAATAAATGAGGTTGTGAATTGGAATGACAAGAAGGATATACACTGGTGTGCAAAAATTAAGGACGAAGTAGAAAAATTAGCATATCAGCTGAACGAAGAGGCAGAGCGGACAGAAAGACCAATCAGGAGATTAAGTAAGGTGACGTACGGTAGCAGATGCGCAGATATGCAGGTAGACGTAATGGGGGAGTGTCTGAGTAGTATAAAGCATGTTGTCGGTGTAAGATTAGTATTTCTGGCAAAGAGATTGCACGCCGTATAGCAGTTAAAATCACACCGAGTTGCTGCCTCAGTGAGAAATGGCGAATAATCAATCTGTTAGACGACATCTGGATGCTTTTACCCGAGGTCGAATCATTGGGAAGTTGGAGGAAGGCCGCAGTGTGACAAGTGTGGCTGCAGAGTTCGGAATTGCTCACAGCATCGTTTCACGACTTTGGAGACAATTTCAAACTACAGGAACAGCTATCCGGGGGTTTAGTAGTGGTCGTCCACGAGGAACCACACCCGCAGATGACCGGTATATTGCCTTATAGGCCAGAAGAAACAGGCGGCAGACAGCGGGAGAAATCGCTAGACACACGACACAGGCGACTGGACGACCGATATCGCGTTTTACCGTGGCCAGAAGACTGCACGGTGGTGGTCTGTTTGCACAACGCCCTGTACGGTGTGTACCTCTAACGCCTGCCCATCGGAGAAGGCGTTCTCTGTGGTGCCGGGAAAACCGGAATTGGAGAGACAATGAATGGGGACGAGTACTCTTTACAGATGAGAGCAGATTCAGTCTGAGTAGCGATTCTCATCGCATACTCACCTGGACCGAGCGGGGAAGCCGCAATCATCCATCGAACATCATTGAAAGGGACAGGTACGGAGGTGGCGGTGTTCTCGTTTGGGGAGGCATCATGCTTGGTAGTCGTAAAGACCTTCACATCTTCGACGCAGGTTCAGTCAAAGGGACCCGTTATTGTAACGAGATTCTTCTTCCATATGTGGGTCTTTTTAGAGGCGCTATGGGTCCGCGCAGTTCCTTTTCATGGACGACAATGCACCATGTCATTGCACAGTAGCTGCCGAACAGCTCTTAGAGAGTGAGGATATTGAACGTATGGAGTAGCCGGCACGATCTCCGGATCTCAATCCCATCGAGCATGTATGGGATTTTCTAGGCAGACGCTTGTCAGCTCGTACCTTACCACCAGTAACAATTCCGGAGCTTCGATTGGCGCTGCAAGACGAATGGGCAGCAATGCCTCAACAACTCATTGACACCCTCATTCTCAGCATGGGCAGACGCTGTGAAACCTGCCTAGCAGTCAGGGGAGATCATATCCCCTATTAAAGACCGGATGATTCTTGCTGGACACCCATCACAGGGATGTTTCGGCCTTCAGTCGCATTGCGCTCCATGCTACTTTTTCAATAAAGCTTCTTTTTATCCCTCTGATTTCTCTTTTAGTAAGTGTTGCTTACATTACTCATGTCCTTACGTATTGGGGATCGTACGGTATTAAATGTGTTGATTTGGAAAGCTTTTGTACAAAGTTATATTGAAAAAACAGTCTCGTCCTTAATTTTTGCACACCAGTGTACGTTTGATGAGTACAGTCCATAATAACTCTATGATTGATGTTGAAACACGGAAAAGAACTGTTTTAAAAAACCAATAATTGTAAAAGATTACAACAAAATGGGAGGAGTGGACTGCCTGGATCAGATGTTATCAAATTAATCCTACTGTTAGAAATAAGCAGAGATATTATTACTTTTCCATTATGCTTTATTTCCTTATAATTTTACTTAATATTCATTTACATTCATCCACTACGAAAGTTATATGTGGAAAGTTATGTATGTGCAAAGAAAACAACATTACACGCTGCGAGAAACAAAGGGCCGGTGGGGAGAAATGTTTGCGGACAGGAGAGGACGGCGAAAGGGTTAAAGTATGCAAGCAGCTATTGACCTTGAGCAAATCTCAGATCGCATAAATTTACAGAGAAAAAAAACTTAAACAGATGTTGGGTATTTCAGTTTTGAATTGGATAGTTAAAAATACTTTGTTTCTTTGCGTACCACCTATTTTTCTCTTGCGTACTACCGGTTGAGAATAGCTGCTGTAGTGTTTTCCATGGTTCCAAACTGTTTCGAGCGCCAGTTGTAGAGTCTTCTAGTATGTTTTGAAATCATACACAGTAAACCCTACTGAAAAGACTAAGTAGCCAATTCTCGCTAGGTCTTGGAAGACCAGATAACTGCAGAAGAAGGTTTAAATAACCTCTTTATTTGAACTTGACAGAAATACACTCACTCAGTGCTCACAATTTACCACCACTTGTGGCTAAGTAACTTTAAAAAAAAAAAAAAAAAAAATGAACAATCATAGTAAAGTAATATTGACGACGTGACTGGCTCGTTCGTTATCTAAACCGCTAAATCGGCTGCACACAGAGAAGCCGAACCAATTTACATTCTGGCAGGAAACTGGAATCAGAAGGGAAAGGAACGTTTCTGAAACTAAAAGCAACTAGTTAGAATAAAATAAGCCTATGCCTTTACAACCTATACCTATTCTTAATAGCCTAATGCTGATGCAATGTCTCTTATGTAACTCTTTGACGTATATCTTTCTATATTAATGTATTTTTCGGTTTCCTATTCTGGTCCCATTTACCTTATGTGTTCATTCTTTCTGTATCATGTTATTTTTTCTTCAAGAGCTTTCCATACAAATCTATTTTTATAATAAACTTGTGAACATGTCTCTAAAATTTGATCTCTTAGCCACAGAATTATGCATTATTGAACCTACACTGAAGAGCCAAAACATTATAACCACCTAATCAATAATGCATTGCGCGACCTTTGGCCTGCAAAACAGCTGCAACTCGCCTTGGCATGGATGCCACAAGTTCTTAGTATATGAAGAGGCGTAGCTGGGGTTTTCAGCGCCCTGGGACAGCTAAAGGATTACTGCCCCTTTCTGTGTGCCAAGAATGGAAAACATTTCATTTTAAAATTTCGTAACATCGGTTTTGCGCCCCCTGGATGCTGCGCCCGGTGGCAGATGTCCCCCCTTGCCCCACCCTAGCTACGCCACTAAGTATATGACTGGAGGCAGGTTGTACCAAATTTCTAAGCAGCGGTCACGCAAAGTCGAGATATTCCGACATGGTGTTGTTTGAGCTCTGAGCTACCGCTCCATGACATCATAAATTTGCTCTACTGGGTTAAGATCCGGCGAGCTAAGTAATCAGGACATGAACTGGAATTCATCTGTATGTTCCTCGAACCACTCCAACGCAATTCGAAACTTGTGACGAGGGGTGTTGTCCCGCTCGAAGATTCCATTTCCAGCTGCGAGACAGATGCCATGCAAGGCTGCAGCTAATCCGCAGTTATGTTCAGGTAGTCCGCAGTTTTCATGTTATGTTCTAACACAGCTAAGGGCCCCAGAGCTGCTCATGAAAACGTCCCCCAAAGCATAATACAGCCACCACCAGCCTTGTATATGACCTGCTGTACGGGGAAGGGGGAGCAACTGTTCGCCTTGAAGACGGCTTACCCTGACACGACCATCAACGTGATGAGCGGTA
Organism: Stegodyphus dumicola; assembly: GCF_044657685.1. Classification (NCBI taxonomy): domain Eukaryota; kingdom Metazoa; phylum Arthropoda; class Arachnida; order Araneae; family Eresidae; genus Stegodyphus; species Stegodyphus dumicola. Next base: position 192,761,025 of record NC_140780.1, read on the forward strand.
AATCGTAATCAGACCAAGTACTGTCTTCCACTTATCCGTGGTCCGGTGTCGATGTTCCCGGGCCCAGTGTGGGCGTAGTTGATAATGACGCTTGGTCAACAGAGGCACACGAGTGGGACGTTTGCTGCGCAGTCCCGTATCCAACAGTATCCGATGAACTGTGTGTTCCGAAACAATTGCACTTGGACCTGCCTTGTATTGGGCTGTTAGCTGAGCTGCTTTCTGGAGCCGATTTTTCTGTACCAAGCGGGACAGTCTCTGACGTCCTTTTTCTTTAATGATGCTCAGACATCCTACATGTTGGCTCCTACTGTTGGTAACCGTCATTTATCTACTTTGCATAAATAATAACAACGGCAGATCGTCAACAACCTACCTGTCGTGCAGTTTCGGAGATACTCGTTCCGAGTCTTCGGGCCACTACAGTCTGCCCTCTATCAAATTTGTTTAGAGCAAGAACCTTTCCCATCACTCGCAAAAGTAAGTGCAAGAATGTTCCTTATCTTTTCCAGCAACAGTTAAATAGCATTCCCACTTAATCACGTGTTCTCCACGTCATCCAGACGAGTTCATTGAAAATTGTGGGGATGATTATAATGTTTTGGCTCGTTAGTGTATGTTTTCTCACCAGCTCGTTCAGCTTTTCGTTTCCTCATATTTTGTCAAGTGTTATTATGCTAGTGTGTAATTTTGAACTTTAGTGTTTTGTATCTAAATCATTTGGACCTGCGAATAATTAGAAATTTCGCAGTTTTGACAGACGTTGGGACCCGTTCCAGAATACTATGGTAATTACGCCGTCTAACCCCTGTGTGTGATAAGTAGTGCGTTCAAAAATCCATATTTTGTTGCACTAATATTTTCTGAGGAATCCCCCTTTTGCCTACAGAATCATGATGTTCTTTTCTTGTTTGGAGGCACCGAGGAAATGAAAGTTGGAAGTTTCCAATCTTCATCCTCAGACTCAGGTACCTGCGTTAATGGTATCGAATATCACTGAGTACACATCCCGTTCGCTAATTCACATATCCGGTACGCTGACTAGCCACGGTTTTATAGCCCATCTCGCTGTTCCATATTTTCAGAGCCTCCATCGCTTCTCATTTTAACCGGGCAATGCGAAACTGCATGTTGCCAACGTCGTCCTATATTTTCGCTATACTCAGAGTGTTCATGACCTGCCTTGACCAGCGAGTTCTCCAGAAGTAAAAATACCTGGTCAGTGGTTGCTGAGAGACTGACATGACAGAAACCACCTGCAAGTACGACAGATGAATTCTGGCATAGAATTGAAGCCGTGTGCATCTAAAGTACCCATAATTGCCGCACAAAGTCTGTTCGATTACATGCCTGGAAACAGCAGCTATTATCACCATAGGCTGACACTGAGGATAATGATTTCTGCATATTCTGTACATCAAAATTATCTGACATTTTAATCATTTAATCTTTACAAAATAATGTATTTGTACAATAAATAAGATTCTGCTAATTGCTTTCCATCATGGTACTGCAATTTTTATAGTCAACAGTTTACTTTTAGAGAAGCACTTAAATAAAGTGAAATAATTTTAAGGGAGATATAGTCATGGTTCTAAATCAAAATATTTTTAAATAAAAAGTTTAATTTTCTAAAGAGAATTCAGCTATAATTTTATTCATTTTCATGGCTCATACTTAAATAGTCTTCCTATGTAAATGTATGGCAGGGGAAAATGATATGGTTTTTGTTTTAAGCAGTTATAATTATGGTACCAGGTTATTTATTTATTGTATTATTAGAAATTGCAATAAAACTTAAGCATGTTTAATATACTTTTTAAAGGTATCATATTATCCCACCCGGTAAGGCTTTAATCAATCACAACTTTTTGATTATCGTTTTCTAGTACTTACAGGATGATAGGTTACAAAATCGGAATGTAATGCTTGTAATGGATTGTAATTACAAATTACATGATCTACAGTAAAGCCATATCCATTGTAATATCCGAAACTTTAAACACGAATGTGACTGAAACACATTTTACTTTTAATGTATCAATGTCTTTTAAAAGTCAGGATCCACGGAGAACAATTTTGGGAAACGCTGGTTTATATATTTTAAGACTTGATTTTGTTAGATACAAGAGTAATTGTAATTATAATTTAAAAAGAGAGAAGAAATTTTTGTGAGGTTTTCTTGTCGTTTTGTCGCTCAGCAAAGTTCTTCGAATTCGGAATCTACGAATTTAAACCGAAAGAATATCGAAATATGGAAATTTTAAGAGCAGTATGTATGGACCATACTACTCTTTTGACCATACTACTCTTTGACAGTATCTTAACCATACTACTCTTTTGACAGTTTAAAAAATAAATTTAATTGAATAGCAGAAAAATTGCCTCTCATAACTGCCACAGCATAGAGACATGATTAGTATTACTCTTGCAGGCCACTTTTGATATCGAAATATAAATTAATTAATGGTTTCGGAAACTAGATATCGAAAACTGCAGCTTTCTCCAACTATAAACTTTCAAAAGAAAATATGTCGTCTATCTATATTTTATGTAAAAGATTATCAGCTTTAAATAAAATCGATATTGATTTAATGTAGCAAAGGAAATATGAAGGAAACTTTTCAGAATCTAGTGTTCAAGAGCCACAGCTATATTTACAGATAGTCGCAAGTAGGTAATTGTATCATTTTAAAGGCAAAAAAGAAATATTTTAAATAAACTGACAAAAATTTCATTGTTTTTAATAAATGGTGCAGTTTATATATAAAAAAAAATAAATCATTCTTAATACTCTTATTCTGCAGTAGAGACGTACATGCCTATCACGAATTTTCCGATTTTATCTCTTTAGAACTACATAATTAACAACTGATTTTGAAAGGAGGGAATAAACGAAATTCGGAAAAAAAAATATGTTATTTTAGAACAGAAAAAATGGCTAAGAATTTTGCTGTATTTTCAAAAGCAGAACTGCAATTTTTTCTTTGCTCTCAATCTATACGCACTTTTAGGGAAAGAGGGAAAACAAGGTGAAACAGACAACTCACGGTGAAGAGAAATTTTAAATTAGTTACTGAGAATGTGTTTAAAATACTATCAGCTTAGCACAGTTTTGCATAAAAATCTATAGTTTAATTGTTCACATAGAACTACCTGACAACTAAAAATACTGAGTTGCACCTAACACTATATCATTTGATTAATTCCCAGGATACAAAATTTTGATTATTAGATTCAATCGGCTTCTCCCACTGCAAGCTAAAACATCTACAGCGTCATTCAGTAAAATATATCCGTAGAGTGTATTCCCGACGTATGTGTCTTTTATTCTGTTCCGATATTTAATATCTGTTCTGAAAACAATTTGTCCAAAGTTGTAAGTCCAAAAACGAGATTTTTTGTTTTGTTTTTCATTTATTACTTCTACGATTTAAACGGATAATAATCTTATTAAGAAAATTAAGTTTGTGATTCATACAAACAAATGTCTTAAGACGAAGATATTTTGTAAATTTTAATTATATGTTTCATAAATAGAACTACTGCTTATTACGAAGTGAGCCGCAGTTAAGGGAGGCAAACAGCCATATGAGCCTTTCCAGTTTGCGCACCAAATTTTGATGAATTATAAAATCTCCAACCATACTGCAATAAAATTATGATAAAAACTTATCAGTACCTGGTATTTTTAGTTTGTTTCTATAATAGCTTATGGCAAAGCACTATCTTCCTATAAAGAGCATGCCTTAGTGGAGGATCTTTCAAAGGAAGCTGATTGACATTAATATCACACATGGAGAAAAATAAAAAAACGCCCATGCAGCCAGCTAGTTCGGTAGCCTCACATTTTCTAAAATGGTAAAAATTTTAATAAACTAAGTGCAATTTTGGAAAACGTGAAGAAAGATAAGTCAATCTTATGCCTTAGAAAGGTATTTGTATTAACTTTACTACTCGATCTTTTGAATGACTTCCTTATTTGATCAGACTGCTTTACATAATTAATTGAATATTTTTGGTACATTAATAACACTTTACATATTGTAACAACATGTGCGTGTATCATTAGAGAACCTCCTATTCTCATGGCAACGAACCCCAGTATCCACAGTGAGGCCGGTGAAAGTGAACAAGAAAAGATTCGTAAAGGATACTCCCCTTTGTCTCCGTTACTCATCTTTGTAAAAGTAAAAAAACGAGGCCTTTTCTGCAAAATACCGTCAGAGTGAGACGCGTTCAAGCATCGAGAAAGCTGTTGTCTTTCCCTTCTGTAACGTAACTTTGTTTAATTAACGAAGAAAGCATATGTTAAGTTTTTAAATAAATCTAAAAAGACAATCTGTCTTAGTTATTTCCATTCCAGATGTTCGTCGACGTTGCCATATTCTTCCTTTCCCTGTGAAAAATGATTTCGAATCAGTCTTCTAAATTATTTCACATGTTACAATTCGGTTTGAGAATTTTTTTTAAAAATTGTTTTCGATGCTTTTATTGATTATGCTGACTGCAGTTTCTGCATTTAACGTGGAAACATGTAATGTGCGATTGAACTAACAGATCAGAATTCAGCCATTTGCAATATTTTTTACTCCTGTTACCTCGTTTCATTTTTAAATAATAATTAGAAGTCATAACACAAAGCAATGGAATAATTTTTAAAATAGCTAGGATATTTAATAACATTAAATTAAAATTAAAGTACCATCTACCAAGAATAAAATTTGAAAGCTTTACCGTTTTATTATCGTTTTTTTAAATAGTATGTCGAAGACAGAAATATCAAGCTAGCGGAATAAACTAATTATTTTTAATATTTATTAATAAAGAAAGTTATTTATAAATCGACGTATTTGAGTTTTCATTAAGTTAACTTGTATGTTTTTAGCCCAAAGAGCGTTAGCCCAGAAGGGCTATTAATTTTGTTTTGGTATTTTGTTTCGAAAACTTTAAATGTCCGTTTCACTTTTCAAATTCTTCCTACCAAATATTATCGCCCCTCGTACTATATTTAAAGAAATTAAATAATGAAGAATCTGCGTAAATGTATGTAGGTTTCTCGCATTGTGATAAAACAACGGTACCTAGAGCCATCAAATTTTGAATAACGATTAGCCTCTACCAAATATGGGCATCTGTTTATTACCGATTCATATTTTGTAACACTTTAACGAATTTTTGATTAACAAACTCAACGATTTTAAAGCGAGCAATGGCAACACTGTACGAAAAAAGAATTATCTCCAGTACGCGAGACTGTGTATCGGAAATTCTAAAGATACGCTCATTTTAAAATTATTTTGCGATATTGCTGTTGAATTAAATTTTATGGTTTAAGAGCGAAGAATATCAATAAATAAAGGTAACACACAAAACGTTAAAAAAAAAAAAAAAAAAAAAAAGAAGCCCGTTTGAGCGTAATGTAAAATATGAAAGCTTCAGATTTTTTTTTTTTTTTTAAATCAACATTACAAAGAATAAAATTTTTAGCCTTTCCAATTCAAGTTTATTTCAGTATGTAGTTTTCAGATACGATCAAATCTATATAAATTGTAATGTAGGCTGAGTAATTTTGTTTAAAATGTGATGAAACAAAGAGATCGTAAGTAGTAAACTCTGTAGAAATTGATGCTAATAATTAAAATGCTAAATTTGGCAAACGGTCCCTAAATGTACAGAGCATGAAAAAAATCGGACATAAGAAAAAGTAAACATACGAATAAGGCAGGGAAAGTATTGAAGTCTTGGTTAAATGGGAAGGGCTTACTTCCCTCTGCTTTGTTTCCCTTTCTGTGCTGGGGAAGAACTTTCAACTAAGCATTCACCGAATGAAAAGACATCAAACTGCCCAATTACCTGTTGACTGTTTAATTTCTGGTCTGTCTCCAGTCGAAGAATGTTACTGGGATATTGCAGAGATTATTCTGGTGTAGCGAACGCCTGCCTGAACTTGTATTTTATCCCGTAGGAACTTTAAAAAAAATTTTTGTTTCCTCTGTGTCCGAGGAAAACAAAATCTGGAGGCGGAAGGAGTTAGTCTGTAAAGAACGCTCCTGAACTCTACTAGAAAAACCTATGATGCTCTTGACTAGAGAGAACGTCGTTAGCAAACTCCTCACATTACGAGTACTGTAATTCATTTTAACGCCAATTTTAAAGAACTGTGAATGGCAACGACTTAACTGAGGAATACGCATGCGTAAAGAGATGAGACTTCTGTTGAGACGCCTGTGAGAGAGAGTTTGGGAAGCTCCGCCAGCGAGCTGAGGTGTGGAGACTAAATTTGTCCAGTGATGACGAGTGCTATCTTCGTTAACGTCTCTGATCGTGTCACCAACTCGGATATGTACTCAAGTTTTTCTAAATGTATTAATTAAATGTTGTATCTGTGTTATGTGCTGTAATTAAAGTGATGCATCACCAATACCAGTGTTGATTCCGTTCCCACTGAAGCATCCACGACGTCACAGACAAAAGAAAATAAAAATTTGGAGGTTCCACCGAGATTTGTGTGACAAGAGACCAGGTATGTGTTCTCCACAATATTCATTTCCAGGCCTGAAGTGTATAATTTAGTTATTTATTACTTATTCGGGAAATCAATTCCCAAAGCAGAAGTAGCACATCAGTGCATAAGAGTTTTAAACACTCAATGTGTTTGGTTTATATATCTAACAAGATATTTTCCTTTTGTGGTATAGTCGGGAAAACATTTTCCCATTAACACGTAGCACATCAGTGCATTTTATAGCACGTCAGCGCATAAGAGTTTTTAAAACAATCAAAGTGTTGCATTTATATATCTAACGAGATATTTTTCTTTTGTATGATAATGGGAAAAATCCATTCCCGTAAATAAACAGCACATCAGTGTATGTTTAACGTTTCGTTATAAATTGGTGTGATAGAATCTAAACTGTTTATTTTGTGTAGAAGTGAAAGCACATCAGTGCAATATTGCAATTTTCATTTCTAAGTCATTAGAAGAAAATTTATGTTAAATTCTTGTGAAAGAAATAAGTTGTTGAATATATTAAAAACTTGTTACTTTGGTTTTCTCATGAAAGCACACCAGTGCTGTATTTTAATAGGATGTGTATTTTCTGATAAGTAGAATGTTAAATTCTATCATTTCATTTTTAATTTTAAAGCTTTGAGCAGTAAAGAAATGTTCTAATAGTGTTCTGATTTAAACCTGCGCCTATCGATTTACGTAGTATTTGCGTTGGCCATGTGGTTGCCAGCGGAAGTAGCTGTCATGAAAACGATAGTTAATTAAAGGTGTTTATATTTATTGGCGCCACTCTGGTTTTTTTCTGTCTGGCTGTACTAAATGAAAAGAATTTGTTATTATTTTTTTATACGAAGTATTCAGTAAGGTTGTTTATTCGTTTTATGTTTGAATGGAAATAAATCCAAAATGATTAATGCTTTTATTAACCTTTTATTTTTATTTGCCTAATTTTGCAAGAAAGAAGAAAGTGTTTTTATATCTCTGATATATTTTTATGTGTATTACTTGTGAATAACTATTTGAGTTATTTGTTTTGAACAATTACTTTTGTGAAAATGGCATTTTTGGGAAAAGCTAAGAAAAGGGATCTATTCCTTGTCGCTTCAGAACTTGGGGAAATAGCTTTAAAAGATATGAAAGTGATAGATTTAAAACAATTAATAACGAATAGTAAAAATTATGAGGAAGAATTTGTTAAAAATTTGTTAGAAAGTATTATGACTGATAGGATAGAAAAGGAAAACTTAGAGAAGCAAACAAGAGCGAAAGAATTACAGTTAGAACAGGAAGCTAGGGAGAGGGAATTTCAGATACTACAGCAAAATAAAGAAATTGAAAAGCAACAGTTAGAACTAGAATGCCTTAAAGCAAAACAGAACACTGAATTTGCTAAAACTGGAGGTGAAACGGTATTTAATCAGAATTTTCAGAAACTAATGCCCAAATTTAATTTAAAAACTGATGATATCAGTTTATTCTTAAAACTTTTTGAGAGGCAAGCTAAAGTTTTAAAATTGCCCACGGATCAATGGGTGTCATATCTCATTGGTGTCCTTCCGGTTGAGGTAAATAATATAATTGCTAGGGAGCCTGCAGAACAGGTTAGAGATTACCAACATATTAAAGAATTACTACTTAAAAAATTTAAGTTAAGTGCGGAGAAGTTTCGGCAACTTCTTGTTAAGACTCAAAAAAATCCGGATTCTACGTGGTACGATTTTTATCACGAAATTAAGACATTTTTAGATGGGTGGCTTAAGGGATTAAAAATCGAAACATTTGAGCAACTCAAGGATTTAATGTTGGTAGATCAGATTAAAAGGCGCACGCCTAATGAGTTTAAGGAACATTTTATAGATGAATGGGCCACGATCAATTCTCCAAAACAGTTGGTGGGTAAAATAGAGGAATTTGAAGATGCGAAAAAGACGATGGTTGGGAAAACGAAATTGGGTGAATTTAAAACGAAAATATCAGGTAGACAAATGGGTGTTTTTCAGTCCACTGGAAATGTTTTCAAAAATAGAAAAAAACCTCAAGGCACACAATTTAAAAAAAAATGATGATGTACGCAATGTTGGGAAAAAGTCGGACTCGAATTTTGATAGGAGAAAAAGACTCCAGTGTTATGAATGTGGATCTTTTGACCATTTACGTCCTCAGTGCCCTAATTTAAAAACTCAAAAGGCAGATTTGTATTGGATAAGCGGGAGATCAGAGAAGAATCTGTTAGATCCCTATACATTAAATGGAAGAGTAAATGATTTTGAAGTACCTATTCTAAGGGATACGGGAGCAACGGTAGATATTATTTGTCAGAAATATGTAGACATAGATCGAATGAAGGGAGAACACGTGTGGGTTCGACATTTGTTGGATGATCATATGACTTGTTTACCTGTTGCTGAAGTAGATATTGAATGCGATTTGGGTACAGTAACCACCAAAGCAGCTGTTATAGGAGACCACTTAGACCAAGGGCGATATATATTAGGCAACCAGACAGTGGCTCTTCTCAGAGGAACTGAGAAAAATTATTCGTCGTATGTCGGTAATGTTAATGCGGTCGTTACTCGATCTCAAGCACGACAATTAAAGGAAGCGGAAAATTTATGTGAGACGAATCAAAATTCTGAGCAGAATGAGTTAGAATTGGAAGAGGAAGACGATGCTCATGAGAGGTCAGAAAACGGAGAGATATTGCCTCCTGTCGACCTTTGTGTCCCCACAAGTCCTGCAATTCAAATTGACTCAAGTACTTTTATTGATGAACAACAAAAAAGTAAAGAACTTGCGCCTTTATTAGAACTAGTAAAAAGCGGAAGTAAAACAAGTTATGGGATTAAAAATGGTGTTTTAGTAAAAAAGAAGGTAAATAAGTTAGGAGGAGAAGAACATTTAATTGTTGTTCCAGAAAAGCTCAGAGAGCAAATTAAAGCAATTTGTCATTAAGGAACTTCAGGTCACTTAGGAGTTCTGAAAACAAAAGACCGGTTACTAAGACATTTTTTCTGGCCAAATTGTTATAAAGACATTGAGGAATTCGTTAAAACATGCGACTCTGGTCAACGTGTAGGAAAATCAAGTGACAAAAAGAAAGCACCGTTGGTAATAGTACCTGTGATATCGGAAGTCTTTAGTAAGGTTAATGTAGATGCTTGCGGGCCTATGCCTACATCTACTGAAGGTAATAAATATCTTATTACAGTTATGTGCTTAGCATCTAAATATCTTGACGCCGTCCCGGTACCGGATATAACGTCGAAATCTGTTGTAAGTGCACTCTTGCAGGTATTTAGTCGGATGGGTTTTCCAAGGGAGGTTCAAACTGATCAAGGAAAATCTTTTATGAGTCGCTTAACCGTTGAATTTTTGAAGAAGTTTGGTATAAAAATTTCCAGAAGTTCTGTTTACCACCCCCAGAGCAATCCTGTGGAACGAGTCCATAGGTCAATAAAAAGGGTCTTAAAGGTATTATGTATTGAAGCTGCCCCAAATTGGGAAGTACAAGTACCTGCCGCTCTCTTTGCTCTGCGGACAGTAACGCATGATAGTACAGGATTTAGTCCAGCTGAATTAGTGTACGGGACCAACCTCAGGACACCTGTCGCATTATTGTATGAGAAATGGTTAGATCCTCAGGAAAAAGAAGATACCGTAATAGAATATGTTTTCGAATTAATCAATAGGTTAAAGAAAAGTAGAGAATTAGCTACAGAGAAAATGGAAGAGGTGAGAGATAAAAGGAAGAAATGGTATGACAAAAATGCCGTGAAAAGGGAATTCCAGCAAGGAGATTCTGTATTAGTATTAGCATTGAACCAACCCCATAAACTCGCTCCTCAATGGAGATGGCCGGGGAAAATAGAGAAAAGATTATCAGAAACAAACTATGTGGTTAGTTATGAAGGGAATCAGGAAGGGAATAAAGTGTATCACATCAATATGTTAAAACCTTATCATAAGAGACCTGAACTTTTGAATATGGTGCTCCTTGACAACGAGGAGATAATTGAACCCTCGGAATTAGAGGAGGATTTTTCTTATATGTTAACCGACCCCAATGTGTTTGATTTTAATGAAATAATAGCAAAAGATAATCTTAAAGAAAGACTTAGTGATGAACAAATCCTGCAGTTGGGAAAGTTGTTGGTAAAGTTTTCTGCTATATTTTCGAATATTCCAGGGAAAACAAATTTAGTCGAACATGATATCGAACTAATCAATGACAAACGCGTACAGCATCAGCCTTATAGAATGACAAATCGACAGAACGAAATTCTTAAAGTCGAGATTGAAAAAATGTTAAAATACAAGATTATTGTACCTGGACCCTCTGAGTATACTTCACCCATGATCCTTGTAGGGATCCTAGGCCGGTAGGATCCACCAGGTAGGGATCCTAGGCCGTGTATTGATTACAGAAAGTTAAACGAAATAACGCATACTGAGTTCTATCCGATCCCCAATATAGAGCAATGTGTTGAAACTGTTGCAGCAGCCAAATTTATCACCTTGATATACTTAACTAAAGGTTATTGGCAAATTCCGCTGACCCCTAGGGCTCAGAAAATTGCTGCATTTGCTACAAATTTTGGCGTATATAGGCCTTTGCGAATGCCATTTGGGCTTAAAAATGCTCCTTATTATTTTAGTAAAATGATGAGCGAAATATTGTGCGGATGTGAGAAATATGCGACCCCTTATTTAGATGATATTGCTATTTTTTCTGAAACGTAGGAGGAACATTTACAACATTTACATGAAATTTTAGAAAGAATAAGAAAAGCCAATTTAACTATTAAACCCTCTAAGTGCAAGTTTGCACAAGAAGAAGTGCAATATCTCGGTCGCATAGTGGGTCGAGGAAAACGTTCTCCAGCAGAACTAAAAATCGCAGCGGTTCAAAATTTTCCTGTTCCCAAAACTAAAACTGAGATTAGAGCTTTCTTAGGGTTAGCTGGATACTACAGACAATATATACCTATGTTTTCTGCTATAGCCGCACCTTTGACAAATTTGTTAAAAGGGAATAACAAAAAGGGTAAAATTGTTTGGAATGATGAATGTAATGAATCATTCAAATCGTTAAAAGAAAAGCTATCTAGTAGGCCTGTGCTACATGCACCCGATTTTTCTAAACCATTTATACTACAGACAGACGCATCAGATCAAGGATATGGTGTTGTTTTAGCCCAAAAAGATGATAAAGGAGAAGAACATCCCATATTGTATCTCAGTAAAATATTTACTGATAGTGAGCGGAAGTATTCCACCACTGAAAAAGAGTGTGCCGCAATTCTGTATGGAATAAAAAAATTGAAAGGGTATATAGATGGGCAGACTAATTCCATTCAAACGGACCATAATCCCCTAGTATGGCTAAAAAATAATGCAGGTAGAAATGGTCGATTGTTACGCTGGGCCTTAGCCTTGCAATCTTATAATTTTACCATACATCATAAAAAGGGAAGTGACAACTTAAATGTAGACTGCTTAAGTAGAAACTCTGTACATGCCAGTTAAATAGACTAGTTATCATTTCTTTTAAATTGTCTTGTTATTTGATTATGTATATTGTATTTTTTTTTTTAAATTCATACTATATAGTAACTTGTTAGCTTTATTCTTAAAGACAAAAAGTTTTGTGTTAGTTTTTCATATATTGTACATGTATTTTTATATATTGTATATGTATTTTTATATGTGTTCGTTTTTTGATGGCCTGGTTATGAGAGTGGAGAGCCTTTGTAACAGTGTGGTTTAAAATTAACTGGTAAAATGTTGAACAATCTCTATTGAAACCAGAAACTGCGAACTGTGAAGGTTTACTTCTCCTGTGTCCGGAGAAACAAAAACTGGAGGCGAAAGGTGTTTGTTTGTAGCGAACGCCTGCCTGACCTTGTATTTTATCCCGTAGGAACTTAAAAAAAATTTTTTGTTTCCTCTGTGTCCGAGGAAAACAAAATCTGGAGGCGGAAGGAGTTAGTCTGTAAAGAACGCTCCTGAACTCTACTAGAAAAACCTATGATGCTCTTGACTAGAGAGAACGTCGTTAGCAAACTCCTCACATTACGAGTACTGTAATTCATTTTAACGCCTATTTTAAAGAACTGTGAATGGCAACGACTTAACTGAGGAATACGCATGCGTAAAGAGATGAGACTTCTGTTGAGACGCCTGTGAGAGAGAGTTTGGGAAGCTCCGCCAGCGAGCTGAGGTGTGGAGACTAAATTTGTCCAGTGATGACGAGTGCTATCTTCGTTAACGTCTCTGATCGTGTCACCAACTCGGATATGTACTCAAGTTTTTCTAAACGTATTAATTAAATGTTGTATCTGTGTTATGTTGTGTAATTAAAGTGATGCATCACCAATACCAGTGTTGATTCCGTTCCCACTGAAGCATCCACGACGTCACACTGGCTTTCAACAGTTAGAATAACGCTAATCAATAACCTATGAAGATTTTATATTTATGGCCGCATGAAAAATGCAAGTTTCTAAAGAGGGAACAGATAGATGATAACTGGAAAAAAAGGGCACCTCATAACTCTCTGCGAGTGAAAGGAGTTGTCTGATCGTGAAAGCGAAGTCTTGGTGAGGGAAAAGCCGTCTAACACCAGGAGCCGGAGAGAGGTGAATCACATGATAGCTGGTGAGGAATCACCTTGCAGGAACACGAAAATTTAATTTGTTTCCTTTTTCAATAATTTTCACTAAAGCTAGTACAAATTTTAGTCTTTGAAGAGTCTTTCAGCCTTCTTGCAGTTTCGATAGGTTCTGGAAATTTATTCAGGAAGCTGCTCAGTATTTAAGTAAGTCACTAATAGTAGCTGAATCGATGTTTTCCGTCGCATGTGCAGGATGGATTTCTGCAAATGATGTATCCTTTGGGCTTGGCAGTTTTTTTTTTTTTTTTTTTTTTTTTTTTTTTTTTTTAGAAATTAGCTGAGAAGTTCTCCTTGGGATTTGTTGTCTGGTGTTCAGGATATAAAAGACTTTCTCTTAAGGCGGTCAAGTTGTCCGGTTTACATCAAACATACTCTGATTCCTCTTCCTTGTAGGTAAGAGGATCTTGAGTAGTAAGCGCAGTTAACCGGTAGGCGGAAGTGACTTTGCCGAAAGGGGCGTAGCTTCCGTCATCTTGTTTAAAGCATGCTTTAAAAGCAGGCATAAATAGCCGTTCCAGGTGATCCTGTACTAAACACTTTATCATTGTATAATCTTTGACAGCCATGTATCTGTACTACTGCAAATAAATGCAATGATACAAATAATAGACTAAATTCTTTTATCCATTTTGAATCTGTTTCTGTTAAACTATTCGACATTTATTTACTTATCACTTCGTTATCTTATGTATGATTTGCGATATCCACATCATTCGAATTTAAAAGTTTAGGGAAAAAAATCGTTTCTTTAATTTATGCATCTGTGTATGATTTGACTGTGTAAATCAGCAAGTGCTGAGCTCTTAATTTTCTAATTTCGCATAACGATGTTTTGTCAATCATTTAATTTCGTTAATTAAATTGTTGGGCTGACAAGTATGGTTTGATTTAGTTTGAGTTAATGAGAATTTTGCTTTTCATACTTCAATCCATGCATTGTGTTTAGGGCAAGTCTTTTTATTTCATGGAATTTAGCGCTCATATAAAAGTCAGAAACTAATTCTAGAAATGATATCAAAATGTTGGAAGATGAGGCATTTTAGATGCGGATTTTATTACAGAGTGAATTGCGTGCTTCTAACAGATTGCTATGGTTTTTGTATTTTCTCCACGGCGATGAATTTCACTCAGCCGTCCGTATCAGATAGAAAGTAAGGTCACGCATTCTCGAGTAGATTAAGTTTCCTAAAAAGAGAGTTAGGAAGCTTAATATCGAATATGAATGGATGGAGGGACGATAATCAAGATGGATATCTCAGAAAGAGGTGATTGGAGAAGATGATAGAAACGGTTGATAGCTGAGAATTAATAGTAGTATCCTGAAGTTTATGATACTGAAATTTTGAAGTGTTACCTCAAATAAATTTTAAAGGAATCAATAAAATTTAAGAATAAAATGATGAAGCATTTAAATTACAATACTATTAATGTTCATCATGCATTTTGTCAGGCTTATGTGAATGATGTAGGTATCAATCCATACTTTTGACATACTTCAAGTGCTAACATTTCGTATAATTTAGCAAGATAAATAAAGGAAATATGTTTACACGCCGATTTGGTTTTACAAAATGAAATCATGTATTACAGACAAATGGAATGCACGCTTTTGTGGCTCGTATATTTTGAGAATGGAATTCTGGAAATATTGTGGAAGTAACCTAAGTAACTGAGAGGAATTAATACTTTCTTTGGAATATTGCACGTTCACACTTATTTACATAAAAAAATTAAAACAGTTGATTCCTGTACACACAATTTTTGACCGTAGAGTTGTTATTTCTGAGTACATTTTTATAAAACTTTAATTTTAAACTTTTAATTTAAATTACATCAGGTAAATAATATATGCATGTGTTTTTGCAAATAAAGGATGTTAAATTTTTATTTAAATTGTATAAGCGAAATAGTATCGGCAATGAAATTTTTTTTTAAATTTTTATTACAATTGCTGCATTTAAGTTAGGAAATTAATATACCATAAATGAAACTGAATTAAAAACAGATTAAAACTAAAGTATTACAATTTAAATGCACGATCACTTAAAAAATATATTCTAATCATTAAAATCAAGCAATTAGATCCCTAATATCTCAAAAATAACTCCACTTTCAGAAATTCTCTTCTGAAGCATTGTCAGCATTAATAGTAGATTTCTTCATAGGCAGGCAAAATTTTATGTAAGATGCACTGATAATCTTTTATTAATATATCAGATCTTTAATGTTTTCGTTTTCGGTAATTTGTTCAATTTTAAAAGGTCTTATTAATATTAAACACATTTTATCTGACATCACCCATCAGTGAAAGCTAATACGGGAAAATCATCTTCTGGTCAGATATTTTTGGTAAACACTTGTGAGACAGTGAACAAAAATTAATTGCAAAACTTAGAAACGACTGATTTCTTTTACTCATTGATTTATTATTATCCCCCTCCCCACAATTTCTTTCACACGGCTTTCGATTAAATAGAGTAACGGTAGATAAAGAACTATTAGAGTCATTCCTGTATGGCTGATCTCAGGATATATATATATAAATTCTTGCAGTACTAAATTTTTAAATTTACTTGTTGTGACTTTTAAATTTACGTGTTGTGACAAATCCACAGGTTTTATCGTGACTAGAGGCGTAAACTTACGTCTGCCATTGCTATAGGTCTTGGACAATAAAGTAAGCTTCGTTCACACGGTGGTTTTAAAGTCATAAGATGTCTAAGCCAAGCAACCAGACCTTGCTACGTCACAAAACCTGGCATAAAAGGATTTTGCATAAAAGTTCAACTTTATGCCACGGTGGTATAAGAACCACCAATAAATGCGAAGTAAAATCAGTCAATGGTTTCGCTCAGCTACACATTTACACATGCACAGCTTTCCCATCCCTGAATGGCTAAGTCTTAAACCCTGTTAAACAGGTGTGAGTGGGCTTAATGACTTTTATGCTACTTTAGCCAACAATGTTTTATGACGATGACAAAATCATCGCCTAAACGAAGCCGTATAGGTGACAGTACGACTTTCCCAAAATCCGTTCCAAATTTGAAGGCGAATCCCTTGAAAGAAGAACCTAAAAGTCTCCCAGCCCTCTTCCTCTACCTAGAAATCTCCCAAAAAACCATTCCCCTCGCCTTGTATCTTAAACGCGTCCCATGCCGCAAAGACACTATACAATTATAAGCATTAAAGGCTTCTCTGTGATTAGAAGCCGGGCGTAACAATATCGCAGCCATCAACGCTAACCACTATACCGTTCAGGGCGGCGCACCTCTTATTTTTCAATGAAAAGTGAAGTATAATTTCATGAAAAAAATTTCTAGAAAAAACTGGATGCCGATTGTTTATACATATAAACATTTTAAAATAAAAAATTGAACAGTAGTCACCGCTTATTGTGATCGCAGTTAATGTTATCCATTAGATATTGTTATCGAATCACCGCCGGTTTGTATACGGAAACATGGAAAATATTAATCTTTTTGTGATCAACAAGTAGGTTAATTTTATCAAAATATTCTAGAATGAATTTTTCAACCTGAAATAATGTCACCAAATAAAAAATAAACTCACCAGACAAGACCAAAATTTAGCAAAGAGATCGCCAAATAAGCTATTAAGTCACTAAGCATCTTGATTTTGATTTAAGGAAACTTTAAATTCACGTCTCAGAAAAGGCAATTAAGAACTGTTCTTATCATGCCAGACCTTTAATGAATGACAAAATAAAAGAAGGTGAAGAATTAAATATGTCCCAGACTAACATAAATTGTGAGAAATTCAACGCTTGAATGAATATTGATGAAAAACCTAAAGCTGCAGATTCAATGACAGAAGAGGATATCTGCATGTAGCTTGTAAAATAAATGAAATAAATCCACGCACATCATTTCATAAATTTGTAGAGACATTAGGTTGTTTCGAAGCAGGAGACATGAAAAATGAGCAATGCCTTCGCCGGGATTCGAACCACGAAGTTCTGGAATACGCGCCAAGCGTGCTGACAACTACACTACGAAGGCATGCTAAAAAGGCGGGAGAAATACCTTATAAACTTTCTGAAGATGATCATGATAAAAAGCGGTGAATTTCGTATGAATGCTCATATGACGGGTGGTGCCCTATGAGAGTTAAGATCAGGAATCAAATAATCCACAGGAGCATCATTATGAACAGTTCGAAAAATGAACTTTTGCTTAAAAATTCCGGACAGTCATCTGTCAATGAGTTTTTCCTTAAACTGACATGCTATGAATGAAAATATTTCTATGTTTCTAGTTATATTTACACTAAATTAGTTTAATTCTATTGATATTTCATATGTATTAATAAATAGATAATATCTAATTGATTAAAGAATATTGATCCATATTGTATGACTTAACCAGTGATTTAAGTGATTTCTTGATCCGTAATATAGCATTGTACAAATTCACATCTTCTTAAATCATTATTATTACATTTCCTTGTAAACTAGTTTTATGATTGTGCACTGTTTGTTTGCTGCCATTTCTATGATCAAAATCGAAAATATTTCAGTTTCTTCAATCACCAATGATACTAATGTTCATACATTTCTACCTAAAAAGGTAAGTTTTATTGTATTTTATGAAATATACTTTTAACATGTTTAAAACAAAATTACACATTTAAAGCTTATATTATTAGAGTAGTACTTTCTCAGTGAAAAATAAATTTGTGAAAAAGGATTTAATATGAAAATGGTTGGTTGTTAATGTTCAAGATTTATGGTGAGTGCAACCATTACAGCCTAAAAAGTGCATACACATTAGGAATATTCCATTAAATTTCATTTCTAATATGTGAATGCTTGCCTATAAGCAAGGTAGGATTATGCATATCTGTTATAGGGTTCTAGTTAAATTGAGCCTCCTTAGCAAATAGAACTTGAGGAGAGTGTAGCAAATATTCGCTGGTCTTCTGAAACTGCAAGAATAAAGTCCAAAGAAAGGATAAATTACCCTTCAAAAAATTACAAAAAATGAAAGAAGGGTTAAATTACCCTTTTATTTTAACTTGAAAATATTTACAGTCAGCCTATCTCGGACTTGCAGGAAAGCCTCCACTTGGGCTTAAACTTAAGATAGAAAATAAGAAACTTAACTAATTCTAACTAAAACTTAGTCAAAGCTGTACAGAAATAACTAACCGTGTTGACGATGTGACCCGAAGGAAGAAAACTCTTTTCTGAGAACTTCTGAGCTTTTCTGCGGAAGTGACTGTAACTCCCCATTAAATACGGATTCTTCTTCATTTACATAAAACGCAATATTGAAAACTCATTCTGACAGGAAATTGTAGTAGGGAGACAAGGAAATATAGGAAAGTTGTTTTAAAATCAAAAATAACTATTGAAATTATAATAATCCCTACAGTGTTGTTGTGTTAATGATGTTGAGAAAGGTTTTTTAAGTTAATTATATTGTTATTTAGGAGAAATCAGAATTTAATTTAATTATTTGAATTAGTAATTTAATTTATTAATATTTTGTTATCTGAATTTTTACGTTTTGGAAAAATCAATGCTTCAATGATATTTTTTCTTTTTATTAAATTTAGCCGGGAAAGTTTCGTATTTTTGTGAAAGATTCAGAGAAAGACAGTATTTCTGCTGCGTCATTTTTTGGAATATTCTAGAAGGAAATTTCTTTGTCTCGGTTGCTAGGAGGGGAATTGGAGTACGTGACGAGGGCCAAGGGTTATTACTTGTCTTACGAGTAACGTCAACAGGTTTGACGAAAGAGGACCACTTTGGCTCCCGGTCTTGACTGGTTGCGCTTGCACAGATAGGCTATTTTGTGCAATTTGGGAGAAAACGTGGAAATTTTTGTCTCTAAGGCGGGTGCGAAGTTTGGATTTTGTGGTAGCTTGTTTTGTGAGAGTGTGATTAAGATTTTGGAGTATAGGTCACTTTTGTCTTGGCTGTCTTCAGGTTAGTAGCGAGTTCTTTTAATTCATCGATGTAGTTTTTTGGCTGCTGCTAGTAAAAGTGTTGCAATCATGCTCCCCGACCGAGAGTATTTTTGGTTATTTGGAGAAACTGAACTAGCTTTAGCCATCTTTGTAAATAAATGTGTTTAGAACTATGTCAAGAGAAGTATCTGAAGGAATTTTTGCCGAGAAATCATCAGGTTAGGTGTTTTTTTTTTCCTTCGTGCTCGACCGCACAACCGAAAATGACATGTGAATGTTCCTATGAAATTCCTGACAAATGACAGTTTCATTCTTGAAAGTTAATGGCGATTTATAGCTCGGGTGCTTCGATAAGTATTTGCGTTGTCGATTTCACAAATCGCAA
Organism: Stegodyphus dumicola; assembly: GCF_044657685.1. Lineage (NCBI taxonomy): Eukaryota > Metazoa > Arthropoda > Arachnida > Araneae > Eresidae > Stegodyphus > Stegodyphus dumicola. Next base: position 192,780,531 of record NC_140780.1, read on the forward strand.
ATTGGTTGATGACCAAGGTCGTGTGATGTATCGCTCTAGTTCAACGGTGGTTTCTCATGCCTGACTTCGTGAGTAAGGAGAGCTGGTCCAGCACTCTGAGGGGTAGACTGATCCATCTGATTAAATCTGAGACTGAAGAGCAAGGATTTAGTCCGCAATATTCCAAGAGAATTGCCTGTTAAAAACCTGTACCATGATGTCTTAATCTCCCGTTTTTCTGACGACTCGAGCACTGTTGTGTGATCATGAATTGAGGCTTCCTGAGGGCAAGTTTCCTGCTTCGGACAACTCAAATGCTTTTCTTTTTCTCATGAATCCACTCTAGAAGTTCTTATGAGCTCTATGAACTGTCACGAGCGTTTAATTTAATATAAATTTGTAAGATTCTCACTAGTATAATTCTCAGTTACTGTAGAAAGTGACGAATCTTAAGAAATATTAAGCGAATAATCGCTTAAGTTCGTGTGACAAGAAACAAGATGGAAGGGTAACTAACCCTTTATTATTCCAATAAGATTTAACAAAACTCCGTCTTGGAGTGTACAATCAAAGCCGACACTTGGGCTTGAACTTTAGAGACTACGAATTAAACTAAAACTAAGATTAACTAAAGAAATATAGCCGAAGCTATCAAGATTCTGACTAGTTGGCCCCTTAACTCTATTTGACTACGGAGCTTATCAAGGGCCTGAGTACGGCCGAGCGTAATAACAGCTTTGAGAGAGAGAGTGGCCAAAAAGGCAGACGCGCGTAAATCAGAAACTCTGATTCTCTCTGCTTCTGCAAGTAAATTTCGCGGTTTAAATACCGCTCCACCTCATTAAGTATTCAGAAAAACTCCAAAACTACGTTCTGGCCGGAAGTAGTAAGTTGAAGTTAAGAATTTGACAGGAAAGGAACTTAAAATTTAACTGTTAATGAAATTAACATAATCCTTACAAATTTAAAAAAGAATAATCAACAAAAAGGAATGAACTCTTGACTGCAGAATTTGTTTGTTAATGCTTTTCCCTATTCTTTCTATGCCTGATATTAATTAAAAATGTGATTTGGCTGAAAGTTTTGTATTTGCCTTAGACCTCTTTTATTCGCAATCTGTCAAAAATGTGTAACCAAGGGGAAAAAATGTATTTTCTTAGAAATGTAGCTTGACCACGTGGTCAATATAGTAAAGAAAATGTGTGGGGTACCGCTATCTTTAATATCTTGTGGTAATAGTGTTCCTCTCAGTAGATTCTTATTCACTGTTCACAACTTAAACAGGAATTGAATGATAATTAGAAAAATTGAATTGAATCAGTAATTTAATGATAATTAGAAAATTTAGAAAGTAATTATTAATTAAGACTAATAGCCATGAACTTTAAATAACTGTTGGTGAGATTGATAGGATTTATGGATAGTATAAGAAAGAAGGTACTACATCTTAGCTTCTAGAGAGAAAATAAATTTGCTAATAAATGTTTAATATGTACTAAGCTTTTCTTGTGTATTGTTATAGTCATTCGCCTTATCGTTTTCATGAGCACGGTCCCAGAACAAAAAAATAAAACACAACGCAAAATTCACTTTTACGAAATTGCGATCACAAAAATGTTAATTTGGTTCATACGTAATTTGTATGCTTACTTTAGGCTTTGGCTTAGCCGAGTCCTTGATTATTTTATGTGGAAAAACCATGATATTACCTTTTGGTATTATTCATATTAGATTTATTCCATTACCTAATTAGTTCGGATTCAGCCAGTTTAATGTTGTGTCTGAAAAGGATTTTGTCGGTTTCACCAGCTGATGCTGTGGCCCAAAACCCGCAACATTAGAAACATTAAGTTACTCTAGAGTTCTCTCGTGTTTTCTATTAGGTACGTCCGATTTGTGACAAAGCGTTTACAGTGAAACGGAGTTTGATTCGACACCTAAAAAATCCATTCAGAACAGCGTGTCGTTCATGCCTTTCATTGTGCGGAATGTGGAAAGCTTTTCGTTCGACAAAGTGATTTAAACAGATATATGGAAATTCATAACGAAAACACACCTTTCCAATGCACTATGTGTTCCAGCAAATTCAGTCGCACTGATTATTTAAGGGTTCATAAAATGATTCATCTTCGAACTTTTACTTGTACGATATGTTGACAAAATTTTCCGAAAACAATTGGTTTGAATAGGCATCCTGAAATCTCGTGAAAGGATTTAGAGTTGTAGTTTGTATCCTCAGAAATTTAGTGAATCTGATCATTTGGAACGTCAGAAACTTCTAATCTTAGAAGTTGTATTTAATGTTCTGAAGTTTTTACAAGCCATTTAGGAAGACATACGAAAAGATATTTGTTCAAAGATATTTGCTGGTAGAAAGCAGCATGAAGCTTGCCATCTTAAAAGCTGTACTGAATATACGGAAATTTTTAGAAGTCATTTAAGACGACATATGAAAATTCATAAAGTTGCTTTTAAATGCAGAATATGTTCAGAGATATTTGGTGAACTTGCTGGATTAAAACAGCATGAAGCTTCCCATGTTAAAAACTGTATTGAATGTACGGAAATTTTTACAAGTCAAAGATATTTAAGGAAACATTAATGTTCTATATTTGAAAACAACATTATACATTTAAAAACAACTAGCACTAAAAGTACACAGTATTTAAAAACTACAGTATTTAAAAACTACTGTATTTACTACATTTCAAAACATATTTAAAAAGTAGTTACTGCATTTAAAAGCATCCCATGAAGTTGTTTTTTAATGTAGTAGCTGCTGAAAGAGCATCAATAGCGAAGATAATTTGAAACAACATGAAACTTCTCGTCTTAGAAATCGTATTCGATGTTCACGAATGTTTAAAGAAAAAGGTGGTCTTTACATCATATTCGAGTTGAGCATAGATTTACTCGAAGCATGGAAAAACGAAGAAATGCTGACTCTGCAACGCATATACGTGTGCTAAAATTACACTTAAGGATATGTTCGCTACTGAGTCGATTTTTCTGTAATGCACAGAATGATCAAGACAGATGTGTTTCTTGAATACATAAAATATCAGCTCGAGGAAAAGCTGAGTGATAATATAGCTACATATTGTTAGCTGAAATGGTATGCAGTTATTGTCGTTATAACGAGTCGTAAGTGTGAAAATGGAGGAAAAGAATACATTTATCCACATTTCTGTAGCAACTGCTTGCAGTTACTTAAAAGTTATGGTATAGAAAAAGAAATTAACTAACCTTTCGAAAAAATAAAAAAGAGCTATTGAACATGGCTCAGAGTGGATTTTGGAAAAATTTACTAAATATGAAATAAAAATATGATTAGATGCAGAACCCTTTCTCGCATCAGTTAATTATTCAAGTGCAATTCAAGTAAAAATATTAACTTGAAAATAAATTTTTAAAAAATCTGAAAGCTTTCAGATTATATTGATAGATTTTTCAGATTTATATTTCGCGCAAAGGCGCTGTATTTAACGTTTTGTGTGTTACGTTCATTTATTAAATATCACGTTGTTCTCACTTAAACTATAGGATTCAATTCAACAGCAATATCACAAAATATTTATAAGAGCATATCTTTAGAATTTCCGATACACAGTCTCGCGCGCTGGAGATAGTTTTTTTTTCCCCGCACAGTGTTGCCATTGCTCGCTTGGAAATCGTTGAGTTTATCGTCGAGAACTCATAAATGCGTTACAAAATATGAACTCTCTCTATAATAAAAGGAAGAGTCTGTCTGTCTCTGTGTGTGGTGTAAGATCCATTAACTGTGTGCTTTTAGTTACAGTTGAATGTGAAGAATCTTAAGAACTAGTAAGCGAATAATCTCTTGAGTACGTGAGACAATAATTAAAGCTTGGAAAGGGTTAAAAAACCCTTTATTGTTCAAATAAGATTTAACAGAACTCCGTCTTGGAGTTTTACAATAAAGCCGACACTCGGGCTTGAACTTAGGAAACTAAGAATTTAAACTTAACTAATCTTAACCAAAAACGTATAGCCGAAGCTATCAAGATTCTAGCGGAGTTGGCCCCTTAGCGCTAATTGACTGCGAAGCTATCAAAGGCCTAAAGTACGACTGAGCATAATAATAGCTTAAGAGAGAGCATAATAATAGCCTAAAAAAGGCGGGATGCGTGCAGGTATCTCTCTCCCTAAGACCGAAGAACTTTGTGGTTAAATACCGCTCTTCCTCATTATGTCGGCTGGTGACAATAAATATGCGATGGCGGAAATACGCTGAAAGTGTTAGTGAAAATTTTGAAAAACCTGTAGCCGAAAAAGGAGGCAAATTTTACGGCAGAAAACATTTTGGTCGTTGGCAAAATTTTTCGTCCACTAACGGTGCTCGCCGTCGTAAATTTCAACAAATTTGATAAAAAGGAAGCGGTTGAGGAAAAGCAAAAACTTTCATACTAGGTAAACAAAGAAACAAACAAACCAACAAACTAGGTAGGGTTTCTGTGGATTAAAGACGTCAGTCAACCCAGATGAAAGAAAAGTCTCTCACATTAAATTAAATATGGTACTAAGTGAACCGTTTCACTCCATAATATTGAAATCGTCTTGCATGGAATCCTATTAAGCAGTTTACTGGGCACAGGGGCGAAAAGTAGCTTTTTGAAGGTAACAAAAAAAAAAAAAAAAAAAAAAAAAAAAAACTTAGAAAATACATGTTGATTGACGTGGCAAGAACCAAGCTGACAACAAGGCAGAAAAAACACTGTGAATGCGTAGGGAGAGTGATTTTGAATGTGCAAGCAAATAAGCAGTATAAAATGGTTTTTTGTGCATGTGTGTGGCGAGAAAAATTTACAGACAAACGTGATTTGGTTTTGGGTTACTTAAAATCAGCTAACGTGAGAAGTGATTGTCAGGAAGTCTCGATACAGTTGGGCATGAAAAAGCTGAAGGAGAAAGAGGTAGGGTCATCAGCATTCTTGAAAGAATTGCCCCGAGGAGAAAAAATAAAACTGGAGCATTTCCTAAGAAATTTTTCAGATTTATTTGATGGCATTCCTTAGTTAATCAATGTGGTAAGTCATTTGATTAAAACAGGAAATAACCCCCATGTACAACAAAGCCTTGCTGCTACGATAAAATTAAAGAGGAGATCACAAAAGACACATTTCGGGCATGCGGAAAAACAAAATTATAGTCCCCACAAGTAGCTCCTATGCTAGCCTTGTTGTACTACACAGAAAAAAAGAATAATCTTCCTCCAACGCATTTTAAAGGCCTCGCGATTTGCCATCGATTGCAGAAAACTAAACACCAAATCCAGTTTATTTCTTAACGGTAACTGAAGAAATACTAATAAAAAAAATTGTAATCTATAAAACGTATGACCACGCCTGGATATTTCCAGATACCTGTGAAACCAGAAGACGTGCTAAAAATGCATTTATTACCAAATCAAAAGTTTATGCCCTCCTTAGAATGACATTTGGTCTGTGCTGGATTGACACTACATTTCAAAGGGCAATGGCCATAATTTTAAGACCTTGACAAATCAACATTCTTATATTTGGATGATATAATAGTCACAAGTTACACAACTGATGAGCATATTGAAGATTCGCACGGGACTGTTTTCGCTTCTAAAGGTAGTAGGTTTAAAAGCGTATGTGAAAAAACGTAAATTCGCGTCCAAAGAATTTCTGTAACTGGAATATGAGACATCTGTCCTGGAAATAGAGACCTAAGATTAAAAAGTTGCATTAATCCAAACTTATCCACCACCTAAGACGGCGAAGGAAATATCATCGTTTTTGGGCTTATGCTCTTATTTAAGAACATCCATTAAAGATTTTTCTCACATACCACACAGCCTTTATTAAATTTAAAAGGGGAAAAGTTAGAATCACTTAATAGCTGAAAGCAACTATCGTAAGAGCAATTAATTAATCCTAAAGCAATTAAAAATTAATTCTAAACTTAAAATTTTTTTTTACCCAATTTTGAAATTTATTTTGAATTTTTTTATAATAAAATATTTTTATAATTACGTTCTTGATGTAGTTTCATCTTTTACGAAAAACTATTCTACCCATATTTGCTTCACATTATTCAACAACAGTTTTTCAATTGTATTCTCAATCTCATAAAACTACTGGTAGCTTTTTGATCAGCACTTTTCAGTTCAAGTGTTTATCTTTGAATTTGCTGTGCTTTTCTAGATTCGATTGATGTTGGCATGTCATCATTTCTTTCTGTATCACTTTCGCTGTCAGTTTCTGCAGCTCTTTAAAATCTTTCTCAATCAATTTTTACACTCGTCGTCTCGGTATTGTTGTGAGTTGACACTAATCTTGGATACACTAAGGAAGTGAACACTATGGATGAACTACGGAAAGATTTGATGAACATTAAGTAGAATATGCTGGCACTGAATAATCAATCTTTTGCCAATCTAAGTTTTTAGTATGTATTTGTTTTGGTTTCTGGACATTTAAACGTAATAAGCGGCTGAGTTTATTAACCAGCGAGATTAATATGCTATGGGTATTGTAGTGCCCGCCGCCTACGAAAATCACTTCAGTTCCGAACGTATTTGAGTTTAAGAAGCGGCAATTTGTGCATTATAAACTGTGACATTAGTTTTCAACTTTTCAAGTAGATGATAACTAACAATTAATTCATTAATTAATCCTAAAAATATTAATTAAAAATTAATACAAAAATTAATTCAGCAATTTTGAGATTTATTTTATAATTTTTTATAAAATATTTTTAGAATTACGTCTTGAGTTTTTATTTCTCTCAAACAACTGTTCTGTCTTCATTTAATTCATATTGTTCAACAATGGATTTTAAACTGTATTCTCAATTTCGTAAAACTCCTGGTAGCTCTTTTGATCAACACTTTTCAGTTCGAGAATTTTTCTTAAAATTTACTGTGCTTTACTAGATTCGATTGACGTTGGAATGTCATCATTTTTTCTGAATCACTTTTGCTTTCAGTTTCTGCACTTTTTTTAACACTTAATTGTGACTTTTTACACTTTTTATCTCAATATTGGTGTGAGTTGACACACATTCTAAAAATGAATCTTCCTAACTTACCTCACTTGATGTCTGTAAAATTAGCTATAGTTTGCAATTCTTCTGAGCTTCTTCTACGTAAAAGATATATTTTCAAAAAGAAGTTATAATTGATTTTAAAATATTAACCCCCGTTCTTTGACGCGTGATACGCATGTTCTCTAAAAGAGATATCGACTTTACTCTTTACTCTTTCGAAGTGTTTCTGTTTTCACAAAATTCAGTTCTGTTCAATATTTGTTGAACAGCTTTTCTGTAATGACATTTGAAAGCTTTAATTTGAAAGCTATTAACACAACTATTCATTAAAACAAGTCAAATTTCTACATGAATACTCGAACCTTCTGGTCGCGCTGGCGGTTATTACGAAAACAACATGATGTCATATGGGGTCCATGGCGGTGCACGCAGCCGAACTCAAGACTGCCGCAATACCCAAAAATTAAAAGCTGAATGTTAGGAGTTGTATTTTGTATTTTCAAGAAGCGAAACTAATATTGTTCAGATAACTAATATTGTTCAGAAACTAAACAGATCAGAAATGTGTGTGTTGCACAGTTATCCAATAGTAAAGCTACTTTTTTAATGTTTCAATTCACTATCCCATTTCAAAAGTACAGAGTGTCCACAAAGTTCCTGAAGCACTTTAACAGCACATTGTTTGGGAATGGATAAATTAATACCTTTGGTACTAGTCGAACTTTCATAAGCGAGGTTCAAAGTTTTTGTGACATGTAACATAAGTTACACAACACCGACATGCGACAAAATGATCTCTGGTTGACACTCCTCCGACTGGAGGAAAATTTAATTATTCAGTGTAGTGAGACTGTTGTTTCCTGCTCATATGAAGAAAAATGCTCCTAAAATCATGTCATGTAGCACCAAACATTAACTTTCGAGTTGTCCTGCTTCAACTTCCTTGTAACAAGAGGATTTTTGTATTCTCAAAAACACACATTATTTTTATACTAAACCAAAACAAATTATTGGAGAAAAAAAACTATAACAAGTTTGAAGTAAATTCTTAGTTCCTTTCAAATAGCGAGTTTTCTGCTTTTGCCAATAATCAGTCTTGTCTTCTTAATTGCTGGGTTATTCGTTAATAACACAATAACATATTCCTTCAGTTTCCTAAACCAGTTTCTGTTTTACATAAATTTCAGTGTGTGCTCTGATAATGTTCTGTAACGTAGTCCTATTTCGACTGCATTATAAATTTCGTGCGGCTTGCATTATCTGAACAGCCCAAATAAAATAAGCAGAATCCTACTTCTAACAAGCCCATTTATACAGAGCACAGTAGCGCTGACACCAATAAAGAAAATGCAAATGTTTTGACTGAGTATCTCGAAAGCAATTTGTACCTAATTACTGATCCATGCGACTACAGTTTCGCCTACGACGTCAGATATTTTATTAAAGACTGGCTACTTGACCCATCTGCAAGAAATTGCACGAATTTTACCTCTCCGAAAGAAATCACTGAAATTGTTAAACGGCTCAAGATACGGTAAGCCTCCCCCCCCCCGCGCAAGACGAGATCACAAACATCGCCATCAAGCACCTGCCAACTAATATTATTTGCAAATTTATTAGTATCTTAAATGCCTGCCTTGAAAATTCTCCAAATGCAAGAAACAGGCAAAGGTTATTTTACTGCTAAAACCAGGAAAAGACATAACAAAACCTGACCGATTCCAGCCTATGTCTCCTTCCCGGCTTAGGAAAAATTTATGAACGAGTGATTCTCAATAGAATGCTACCATATTTGGTGCATTAAGTGGCACAAATGAATGTTATGAACGCACAAAAATCCCAACTGTTAATCATCCATAGAAAATTCTCTAGAACTCCTATAAGCTCTATTCTGCAACTATTTAATACAGAAGTTCCCATTGTCAAAAATGGCAAAATACTTGGGCATTGTTGTAGAGACATTAGGTTAATTGGAAAAGCCGGAGAGATGGAAAAATTACTAACGCCTTCGCCGGGAATCGAACCACGGACCTCTGGAATACCGGCCCAGCGTGCAGAACCACTGCACCACGAACGCACGCTTGGAAAGCTGGAGAAATACCTTATATTGAAGTTAATAATAAACTCATTTGGACAGATCACATATCTAATGTGAAGAAGATAGCTATCGGAATTATGAGCCAACTCACTCCGTTAATAGGCAAGCACACTTGCTTAGACTTGCATAAGGAAAGGCATATATATATCGCCATTATTAAGCCGGTGTTTACTTAGGCCTCACCTGTTCAGGCCGCCTATACAAGAAAGAACGGTTCAAAATTACAGGTAATGCAGAATAAAATACTAAGAGCCATTACTAACGCCCCCTATTATGTTTCGAATGGGACGTTACGTAAAGACCTAAAAATCAAATATGTAGAGCAATACTTGCACAGAATGAATATACATTTTTTCAACAAGGCGCATAACTGTACTCACATGCAAACATTCTAAAGTTTTCGATTACTATGTGCTTGAAGAAGACTGCGAAATCAGACCCTTTGTAACACACCTCAGCAGAACTTAAAACATTTTTTTAATTAATGGCGGGCCCTCAGTCGACTTCGGCTTAGCCACTACTAAGGCCAGAAGTGGTGGTTACTTTATTATGGAGGCACCTAATAGGTGGGTCATCTTTGCCTCTTATGAAGGAACAGACAGTTACAACCATGTCTTCTCCGGGATTCGAACCCGGGCCCTTTGGTATCGCAGTCGGCTCCCTTAACCACTATACCATCTGGGAGGCTAGGGACTTAAACTTTCCGACGTAATATCTATCTCATAAGATCTCAGTATGGTCGCATTTATGTATTCATAGCTATTTATTATTTTTTAATGTAATTTGCATTTATGTATGTATACATTTGTATTTGATCAATGTATTTATATGTATGATTTTTCCTTTAACTGTCTTGTGTTTTTATTACGAATTTCACGCATTACCTTCATAGTATTTCTCAGAAATTGTCAGATTCGCCAAGCCAAGCCTCTCCATTGTTCTCCTTCTCGTTGTTACTGCTTGGCTCTTCGATCCTTCGTGGTGCATGGTCACCCCTTCTTCTCACCTTTGACCTTTCAGACACTTGTCCAGACTGCTTAATATTATCGGTTTTTTATTGCAGTATTTTTATTGAGTCGGATACGTCGCGCTTCGGGTGGCTGAACACTGGTAGTTCGGTCTGAGGTTCGAATACCGCGAACGGACTGGCTGCATGGGTGTTTTCGTGGTTTTCCCCATGTGTAACGTGTATACGAGCTAGTTTCCCTTAAAAAGTCCTCTACGAAGGCATCCCTTCCTTAAGGCAGGTAGCCCTCAGGTGCTTTGCCGTAATCTAATAAACCAAATCAAACCGTCGCGCTTCGCGCGATATGCCGGTGATAACGGTACCGACTCGACCGCAGAAAACGGACTTTAATCCAGTTATCAAGCTACATCATTTTTGCTTCTTCTTCCTCACCATGCAATTTCTAATTAACAATGTTGGATTTCTCTTTCTCTAACTTGAAAGCTATTTGTTAGTTCATATAAAGTTCACTCTTGGCATTTAACGAATTAATGAAGAAAGCTCTAGAAATAGAAACATTTTTTAGTTTATAGTTTAAAACCATTCTTGAAAAACAATTTCAACGTCTCTCGATTTCCTATCTTTTTTAGCACTTCCTTCAGATATTTAGATTTTTTATTAATTCTTCATCAATTACATTTCTTTATTTAAGTAAACTGCACTGTGATATGTGGAAAATTCCCAGTTTAAATGTAGCTTTTTTTCGAGGGGGACTTATCAAGAACATATAGAACATTTAAAGATTTATCCTTTTCTTTCAGGCTTAAATCTTGTTACTTAGATGTTTTCGATACATTATGAATTAATGATACAACAAATCAAAAGAATGCTTCTTCCAGTGATTTATAAAATTTCAAAACTCACGCTTTTAGCGAGCAGAGACTACATTTTCTCTATCAAGTCGATCTGCCACTTCATAATTGCAAGCGAATTTGATAGACGGCAGATTGTAATGGCCCTAAGACTCGAAACGAGTGTCTCCGAAACTGTACGACTGGTATGTTGTTCACGATCTGCTATTGTTAGTATTTATTTTGCATAAATAAATGGATAATGAAGATAATGGATGATAAATGATATGGATAAATGACGGTGAATCCAGCAGTAGATAATAAGGTGTTGGACGTCCATGCCTTATCAAAGTGAAAGGACGTCGGAGACTGTCCCACTTAGAACAGCAAAATCGGCTTCAGACAGTGGCTCAGCTAACAGCCCAATACAGTGCAGGTCCATGTGCAAGTGTTTCGGAGTACACAGTTCAGTGGGCACTGTTGGATACGGGACGGCGCAGTAGACGTCCCACTTGTGTGCTTCCGTTGATCAAGCTTCATTGTCCACTAAGCCTACACTAGGCCCGGGAATACAGATAATGGACCATGGATAAATGGAAGACAGTTGCCTGGTCGGATGAATCAGTATTTAGCATTTATCACGTCGATGGTCATGTCAGGTTACGCCGTATGGCTGGTGGTGGCGGTATTATGCTTTGAGGGATGTTCTCATGGGCTGCGCTGGGACACTTAGTTGCCGTAGAACAGACCATGAAAGCTGCGGACTCTCTGAACATAACTGCGGATCAGTTGCACCCTTACATCTCGTCCGTCTTCCTAACTGGAAATGGAATCTTCTAGCAGGACAACGCCTCATGTCACAAGACTTGAACTGTGCTGGAGTGGTTCGAGAAGAATAAGGACGAATTCCCTTTAATGTCCTGGCAACTTAACTCGCCGGATCTTAATCTGATAGAGAACATTTGGGGTGTCACGGAGTGGCAGCTCAGAGCTCAGACACAACCATTTCAGAATATCTCGACGTAACTTCGGGGATTTTAAGCCGGTAGAGCACGCTTGGGAAGTCATGGAGCGACAGCTCAGAGCTCAAACACCTCCATGCCGGTATATTTCGACTTTGCGTGACCGCTTCTTAGACATTTTGTACAAACTATCTCTACCGAGAACTTGTGGCATCCATGTCAAGGCGACTTGTAGCTGTTTTGCAGGACAAAGGTCGCATAAAGCGTTATTGAGTAGGTGATCATAATGTTTTGGCTCTGCTGTGTGCTTAATCAAGCAAAATTTTTAAGTTATTTGATTAGTCATTTGTACCATTTTACTTCTTTTACCTTATCTAATTAACGTATTGAAAATCTCACTGTGTATTCCTTATTCAGGTATGCTTAATAATATGGTTAATTTAATGTGGGACCTAGTGCATTTGAAGCCCTATCAATCTTCTTTCTAAAAAGCTCTTCAGTGTGCTTATGGTTTTCAGCTTGTATTAAATTTGCGCCTGCAATAAACAGATGCTTTTGTTGCGACCCGGGATAAACCCGACGCCTGCAATAAGCAGATGCTTTTGTTACGTTATGTTGTTTGTTGTTTTGTTAAGATGCTTCTGTTTTGTGCTTACCGACGACGGGTCATTCACTTATGAATGAAATTTTTATTTATTTCGATATTATAAAAATGCTTTGCTCGATGCAAGTTAACCATTTAAAAAGGCAATTTTATCTGAATATCTTAACAATCTATAACTTACAAAATTTGGCTAACTTTATTAATTTAGTTACACACACAAAATTAGTAGAGTTAGCCAATTATATGTATATTAATATTATTAAATGAGGCTCAGGTTCGAAACAGTGTATTTGGAGTTAAAAAAGGCTTATATGTGGAATAGGATGTACAGAAAGTCCTCTCAGTTTAAGCCTGTTAATTTTGTCTGAAGAGCAAATCAGATGTGCACACCTGAACTTAAATTGTACCTGAGTCCACTGGGGCCCAGCTCCGACACTTCTTAATTTTTGAGATAAACCATAATTCTGGCTGTATGCTGGGAAAACAATGATCATTGTTTGTATCATCCTTTGGAATACTGAATTTTTTTATACGTTCAGGGCGCCGACATCCAGACGGGAAAGTGCTTTGGGACTCTGATTGCTGTACCGAAAAAACCGGGTTCGAATCCCGGAGAAGGCGTACATATAATATGTCCATCTCTTCATGGTCCGTTCTCCGTAATAAAGAGACCACCGCTTCCGGCCTTAGAAGTGGTCAACGCTTATAAACGGCTGGAGCCGTCACTGGAAGGTAAACAAATATACATTAAGGGCTTAAATTCAGCCGGAGTCGGTTAAGATATTTCTTAGCTTTTGAGTGAAATTGTAATTCCAGCCGAAGCTCCAAATGAGACGAAATCCGGTATTTTAATTAATTTTTATCTATTTATGATTCATTTAGTAATTTATTATATGTTTATTCATGTCTTTCCAGTTTATTGAATATTAATTTTAACAATTTTATGATTTGGATCATTAATTATTAGACCGAAGGGGCTTTGTCTCTGAAGGACTATTGTTTTGATTTTGCGTTGAAACTTTAAAAGTCTGTATCACTTTTCAAATCGCTGCCACCAAATACTATCGCCCTGTATTATATATGAAGAAATTAAATAATGAAGAATCTGCATAAATGTATCTATGTTTCTCGCCTTGTGATAAAACAACGGTACCTAGAGCCATCCAATTTTGAATGACGTAATCCTACTGCAAATTAGGGGAATCTGGAAGCCCAAATTTGAAATTTGTTTTATTATCGATTTCATATTTTGTAAAACTTTAACGAATTTTTGATTAATAAATTCAAGGACTTTAAAGCGAGCAATGGCAACGTTGTACAGCAAAAGCATTTTTATCTCCAGCGCGTGAGACTGTGTATCGGAAATTCTGAAGATATAATCAATTTAATATTATTTTGCGATATTGCTCTTGAATTGAATTTTATGGTTTAAGTGCGAAGACTATGATATTAATAAATAAAGGTAACACACAAAACGTTGAAAAAACGCTCCCTTGGGAGTTATGTAAAATTGTTTTTAATTATTAATTATTTTGTTGATTCTTTTTTGTGCTTCTTTCCTGGTGGTTTTCCATAAGCCTCCGGTACATCTAATTTTAGAAATTAGCCCTTGGTGTACATTTAGACAGTTGTTAGCAATTACTAGTACAGACCCAAACAGCGAAACCTAATATCTTCGTAAGACCCTTTCCTTTTAGTAAAATTACGCGGAACGCAATGTCTGGTAACTATGACGACTGCTGTATACAGCCTTTTGGCGCTCAAATTTTCAATGAGCCGAGAATTCATCACCAAAAATATTTAGTTCTGCTTCGCTTCAGAGTCACTCATAAAAAAAGTAACGCCAAGCAAGATTATCTGCGATCTCCTCTGCCTAACTGAACTGAAGAACACCGCTGGGTTACCTCACTGGCGATGAAACGCATTTTACTGTAGCAACCCTGGAGTAGAACAGGTGGCTCTTCAGAACCATTGAGCAGAATGTTGATGATAATCCTTGTCGAAAACGACGGAAATTGCGCCGCATAGAGGATGACCATTCACCATTCATAGCACATGAGGAGCATTTGAACCCACGGCTTTATCGAATATATATACAGAAAAAGAAATATCAGCATTTTTATAATTAAATATCTGTTGTTGTTGGTATAAATTTTTGCAATATATTGACTGGAAGGAAAGACTGGACAGTGGTCAGTTGTTTCAGAAGGCTCCTTAAATCCTTCTAACACGTGTTAATGGTTTTTGTCCAGGCCTAGTATTGACTGTGAACAAGCATTTGTGAGAAGCCCTTAGTTTTGTTTACATCAGTCATGTAAGTAATTAACAGTATTCTAACATCATACGTATAAGTTAAAATTCAAATTTTATTACTTTACGTGCTTATAAATGATATAAGAGTATCTGAATTTGCTTATGGGAAAAATGTTTAAAAAAAGTGTTATTTATTTATGAAAAGCAACTAATAATACTTTTCGTACAGCCAAAATTATTTATTTCTCCTTTCCGTCAAGAATACCAAAGATGGAAAAATATTTGGAAGCAAGGTCGAAAATTATTATGAATTGTAGTTTAATCTCTGCACAAAACGTGATGAAGTGGTTTGAAAAGTGCCTATATATAAAACTTTAGAAAGCATATACCGTGTTTATTTACATATTTTCCCCTTCGCTTAATTTTTCCCTATTTTTTTTTTTTTTTTTTTTCAGGATATGATTCAGAAACTTCTCATTTATGTTAACTATGTAAAATATATGCAAAAATAGTGAAGTTTTTGTGTAAGTAAAAAGAATATAATTGGAATTGAGAAGTCTTTTGAAATATATAATATTAGCGAGTCTTTATGCATGATTTTTCATGTGCTATGTTTGCCATTTAAATCTCTTCAAAAATATACCACTTATTTTTCCCCTCCTGATTTTTAGGCGGTAAAATTAGCAGGAAAAGTGGGAAATACGCGAGTAAAAAAAATACTGCTTGTTTCAAACGAAAATATTGCATTTTATTGTTTTTCAGAGATTGCTTTTCTACTGTTTCGAGTTTCCATTCTTAAATAACGGTCACTGAATGTAATTATTCAATAATTTTACTTAAAAAATAGTTTTTTCGTAATTTAAAAAAACTAATTTCAAATGAAAGATAAAGAAATCGATTTGGTTCGACTGGTTGATCGATTGAAAAGACTTTCTTTGAACATTTATGCCCATCGAAAGATTTTATTTAGAATCTAACTTATTTTATTTATGGCTGATGACATATTTTTCTGTTGTCATTATCCAACATACTTTAAATGCGGTTTATGAATACAGTTTCGTTCCCTTCGAATACAGCAGGCCCCGCTAGTGGCCGAATATATAAGACCACTGAATATTAGCAGTTTGACCCGGGGCAGAGAAATAGGTATCTCCGAAATATGAGTTATATGAACTCAGGCGAAGAGACCATCTGCATAGTTGTTTATGGTTGTTTTCTCCATATGTAATGTGAATACGAGCCAGTTTTCTTTAAAAAGCCCTCCCTGAAGGCATCCCTTATCTTAGGCAGATAGCTTTCGCGTGCTTTTCCAGGGTATAGTAATGTATAATCCGTAGAAGATTCCGCGAAAGCCATTCTGCCCATGTGTGCTTTGCCGTGTTCAAAATAACTTAATCTCGAACGCAGTAGCTTTTTCCATTAAAGCTAAAATAACTGTCTTTTTAAGCCACTAATTTTCAAAATATAATGTTTGCACTTAGGTAACATTTATAGAAAGCGCGTGAACGCAACAACAGTTACTTTTCCACCCGCCTTTCATTTTACTTCTTTTCTTTCGGATTGTTTACAATGTTCAAATTTGAAACTAAGCTAAAATTTTCATAATTCTAAAATTTATGTACTTTTTGTCAAGGAAACGTAATTTTTCCTTTTGTGGAAACATTTATTTGCTAACAAGTACTTTCAGTATCATGAGTTATCATATTTTGGTCCTAGAAGAACTTCGTATTTTCACGACTGCTTTAGACTTAAAATATCACCCTCCTCTTAGTCTTTCAAGCTTTTCATAGCAAAAGTCATGGATCTTCACATAAATTCCGGTTGTAAGTTATGAAAATGTAGCATGTTCATAGTGTTAATACTTTCACGCAAAGGAATTTATGTATTATACTTAATGACAATGATAATTTATAACTTACTAGTACTGAAAGTAAAATTAAACGATTTCTTATCGGATGAAGAATTAACTTTCTGGTGACAACAAAACGAAATGACAATAAATTGTTGCGATTAAAGCAAGCTTCGATTATAACAAACATATCAAAAATATAATACCTCTAAGATTTCATTTAAGCGATTTCGTGTGGCCCTGTTTAGTTTTAAATTCCGTGTATGTGCAATTTAAACGCCTGAAAATTATGACCCACCATCATACCTGGAGAGAATTTTTTGGGGGAGGGGAGATTTCCACAGAAAAAATTAAATATAATACGTAAGAGATAAAATGTCACATTCATTTCTAATCAGTTCAAATTTATTAAGCTTTGTTATAAGGAAGAAAGCTGACTCTTTGCTGCATGACCAGACATCGTTTACAGAATGTCTTGTGTAGCTAGTTCTTTTTGTGTTAAAATAATTCGTTGAACAACGAATCATTATAACGCGAGAAGAAACTAATCAAAACCTTATCTCTAATCCTTAAATCATCGAAGAATTACATATTAGCTTACAAACATACTCTATAATGCGCATAAAGAATTATTGATGAAAATCAAAAGTGAGTTCAAAATAGTGGAAATTTAAAGTGATAATACAAACGTAAATTACTTGAAATGCATACGTAAAATGCAAGTTACGTGAGATAAATTTTAATTATATTTATATGCTATTAAGAAAACATTATTCTGAGGAATTTCACATAGCCTTCACGTGATTGTGTTTTCCGGTTTACATTATGCTGCAAATTTCTCTGATTTAAAATTTAAAAACACAGTATTCTCTTAGTAAGAATTCAAAATTTTGTGCACAGAGTGAAATATTGATTTGTGTTTAATGATGAAACATTTAAGTAAAATCATGAAACGAAAGTGATTTACAATTTTAATATTTACCAGTTCGCTGATTTAAATGGAGCTTATTTCTTTTTTTATATGATTTTTTCCATCTATATAATTAATTTGAGCCCATAGCTTATGAGAATCTAAAATTTTGGAAACTATTGTGAAATATTGTATTTCATTTCGTATGTGATTTACATTTGGAAGTGTTCATGCTACCTACCTCATCATTGCATATGTAATCAAATAAGATTATGGTAGGAGCCTTATTTTATAGATAAGCTTGGAACTTTTGGTATTTCTGTGGAGAAAACCGCAGATATATTTGCGAGGGGCAGGTGTTTAGCAGAAATCCAACCACCTTTTCCTTAACATTAAATGCTCAGGCAATTTAGAAGACAAAAATTACAGCTATGGTATTTGTTAGAAATGACTGGCTAAGAGATTCACGTTAAAAACCTATTGCAGTGCTTATTATTCACTCACGAAGCATGAGTTAGTTTTCTAACAGATTTTTGAGGTGGCAAAAGAACCCAGACACCATTGTCAAACTCTCCAGACGCCACTAGCCCTTCTTTTCCCAGGAAAAACGAGCCTGAAGTTGAGGAAATAATAGCGCGAAAAGTATTGAAGCAGGTACAAGCGATATCTGAACAAATGGCTCCCCTTCCGCACCTTGTGAAACTTTTTTTTTCGGGCAAATGCTGATGAATCAGTCACATTCTTCTGCGGGGTAGTAAGTGAATATGTGACGACTTTCAGGAGACTAGGAGTCCGATCTGCTGCTTTGAATACAGAAAGTAATCATAAAGCACTGAAGTCTTCTATAAATTCTATCACAAGACAGGTATTCATTCAGATTTGTTTTAGAATTCAGATAAGATTATTATTTGTATTTGCTATACAGGTGTAATGATAATAAAATAAAACCCTTAAAGGGCGAAGATATTTTTGTGAGCTGATGTAAAGACGTCATCTAAGCCCTCTTGAATAATAGTGCGACGAAAAAAGTCTACGAATTCGTATATTATAAATTTATATTAATTGCATTAAATTTAGTGTAATTTTATGATTTTTTATTCAAATGAATTTTTTGAAACGTCGAATTTGAGGTCCCATTTAAGCTTAGCGATCTCGATGGTCGCTTATACGAGTACAACTCGCCTCATAGACGATAGATTCATAATTTACAGATGTTATTCATAACTTACAGATTTTAGCTCTAACGTATACTGTATCGAAAATGTTTCTCAGCTAAAGAAATGTTGATATCCTAGAAACGAAATATTACGGCTAGATGTAATTTACATTATTCAATTACTTCAGGCGAAAGAGAGTGACAGAGCATCATATTTATTCGATTATAAACTTATGAACTGGCACTGCTTTTAAACAGACCGCAGGAAATCAAAAACGAAAAAGAATAAAAAACACTGATTGTATTAATGGCATCAATACCACGTAGTAGTTCAGAAAAAAAGCCGGAGGACTTTTTTCTGAACTACGACGAAAGTGTAAAACGATCGGCTTGCAGTAATAATAATGTTATATGTGTTTTATTTATTCCAAAATAATCCATAGAAATGATAATAACAGTTCTAATTACTGCTTCTTCCATTAGAGATAAAAATCAAGTTTTCTCCTATTTTAGCAAAAATAAAAATCAAAATCTGAAGGCTTTCAGAATTCATATTACGCCCAAAGGGATTTTTTAAAGTTTTGTGCGTCAGATTTACTTATTAAATATCATGTTCTTCGCCCTTAAACGATAAAATTCAGTTTAACTGCAATATCACAAAATAATTTAAAAAGAGCATATATCTTTAGAATTTCCGGTGCACTGTCTCGCGGGGCGTTGTAGATATTTTTTTTTTTCGTTTTTTACCCGCACAGGGTTGCCATTGCACGCTTTGAAATCATTGAGTTTGTTAATCAAAAATTCTTTAAAGTTTTACAAAATATGAAATAGATAATAAAACAAATTTCAAATTTGGGCTTCCAGATGCCCATATTCAAATGGAGGACTACGTCATTCAAAATTTGGTGTTTCTAGGTATCGCTGTTTTTTCATAGTGAGAGAAACACATATATATATATGTGCATTCATGCAGATTCTTCATTATTTATTTTTTTAAATATAATGCAGGGTTTTAATATTTGGTGGCAAAAATTTGAGATGTGAAACGCCGCTTATAGTGAACGAACGCAAAATGCCGAAACGAAATTAATAGCCCCTCTGGGCAAATTGCCGCTTTTGGCTAAGAAAAGGGTTAACATTAAAGAAAATATCCCTTTATGGAATAGCAATAAAAACCAATTAACGTGTAAAAATGTCATAAATTTTATTTTCAGCTCTCTAAATTGATATAGTGAAGCAGTATTGATAGAATATATTAAAAAAAACTGTTGTAAAAACAACAAGATTTTAATCTCTTTGGCTTATACCAGCTGGGTGTGTAACGGGATGTTTCTCAAATGAAGCTCTTTATTCACCAGCTCAGGAATTCCTGTTAGCTTATATAACAACATAATCAATCTTCAGCTAGCTAATCGCGTTTCTTTTTAACAAATTACCTGCAGCCAAGTGGCTAAAACATCTTAACTAATGGGCTCTCTGCAGCGACGTTTACGTTGTACATGAAATGTAAATACGAATCAGGTTTCCTTAGAAAAAAGGTTCTATGAAGACATACGTTCTTAGGTAGACAGCACTCGGAAACTTTGCAGGAAGTAAATAATCTTTCCTTTATTTTTTTTGCACAGAAGAGTGTCAATCAATTTTTTCAAGTCCTTACCCTTATTTTTTTTTATAATTTTACACAGTGCGCTTTGATAAAGGTTATTCAGTTATGGCAAAGCATACGAGGGCTATCTGTCTGAGAGGAGAGAATGATTCTCCACGAAGGCATTCCTCCTCTTAAGACTTTCTATGCGAAAGTGGCTCATATTCACACACGAGGAAATCTATGAAAACCATGGAGGTAGGAAAGGGAGGAGGGGCCAACCCGCGCTAAAAGTGAAGCACTGCTTTGAAGCTTGTGTCACCAAATGGGGTGTTCTTTGTTTACATTCAGAAGCTCGCTTGACAAGATTCTGATAGTATTTCGACACACGATAGTTCCATAGAAATCGAAAAAGGGACACTTTCGCATGAAAGAAACATTCATAGTGTGATGGATAATAGCAATTTGTATAGTTTAGTGACATTTACGCAAAAATCACATCTTGGTTATTTTTCGATAACTAACAACAGCAATTTTGATTATGAATTTGTTTTATAAAATTATAAGCTGTTGCACTACAAAAATATAGATTTTAAGAAAAGTGTTATGCTTAAAGAATGAAAAATACCTCACGGCACATTTAAAATTGTATACGTCTTTCGATACCCTTGATAGAGTATTCGCTACTTTTATTTTATTTTCCAAACGTCAAAATGTTTTAAATAAAACAAATTTTTTTCACATCCATATATTATTGTAACATGTACCTTTTAAAATTTTTTAGAGGAGAGGCTTTACTGCTGCTCAGGCTTTACTGCTGCCCATCGTTTTAATTTTATATAACTGAAAAATAATCACTTTGGGCTTACACGTTTTATAAATATAAAATTATGTATGTTAAAATTTTTGTAATTAGGCACTTAGGTCAGATTAAGTTTTTATTAAATAGAGTAACGCATGCAAGGGCTATCTGCCTAAAGAGAGAGATGCCATCGTGGAGGAATTTTGAAGAAAAACTGACCTTTGAGTGGGTATTAAAAATAATATTTATAATTTTCATTCAAATTATATTCATATATATTTTTTATGTAAAACTTTCGGGTGTATGCTAAATTAGTGTAAATTACTTTACACGAAAAATATAGTGAATGCACAGAAATTAAAGATTTGCACATGCCGGAAATGAAAAATGGGAAATATGTATGGGTATTTATGCATGTGCTTGCAAAAAGCATGTATCTGCCTTTGACAAAATACTTAAATATTCATTAAATTATTTATAAATGTATTTGAAATGAAGAATTTATTCACTTATAAACAACTGTGAAAGTGCTGTGAGGAAATCTAATTATTAAATGTATCTAATTTATAATGATTATAAATGTTATCTAAATATATAATAACCTTAATACTGAATTGTAAACATAAATTGAAATCCTGTTGACAAATACGTTATAAAAGTATTTAAGCAAGAATTGTTCGTATTGGAAAGCAATGTGTTAAAAGGTATTGTAAAACAAATGCTATGAGATGTGCACTTAAAGAACGTAATAAAGAGTTTTGGAATATGTATTGTTGAAATGAAGGGTAAAAAAAAAAATCTGATAAGTATAATTAAAAGAATTATTCCCCTTACATTTTATAATAACTCAGTTACAAGTTTTAAATAATACTTAAAAAAAAAAAAAAAAAAAAAAACTTATTTTATTCCCTTTCAGAAATGTTCAGAGAAAGTCAAGTACTATTTAATACCTATTTAATTATTAGGAATTAGCGAAATACTTACTTAAAGTATTTCGCTAATTCCTAATAATTCTCTAATTTAAAATGAACCGAATAGAGCATTAATTATAAATTGACTTACATTTTTCGATTTAAAAGATGCCTCGGAAGCCAGAAAATCATGTCATATTTAAGAAAGTATTTTAGGAAGAAGCTCTATAAATAGAAAAGAAATAATGCATGATTTTAATATTAATAATACATTAAACTTTGATCTTAATTTTTGTACCTTAACCGAATAAAATCGAATTACCTTAATTTTTTTCCTAATATAATTAACGAAAACTTGTGAAAATATTTCATTCAAATTAAACCATTCTGAGAAAAATGTCCTGTGAAAAATATAGCATTTAATTCCGTTCAGAATGAAATGTTGTTTAAAAATATGTTGTTTTCACATACTTAGGACTCTGAAGTGTTGTAGAAAAAGAAAATATATACATTTATATGTATATTTACAACGTAATTACAAAATATATACATTCGAACGCGTCAAATCCCATAGAACTCAATGGTAAATGACCCAATGTTTTGGTCACCACGTAGGGATCGCCGGTGCTTCAGAGCTGGGTACGGGAAAAACTTGTTTAGGGCGACTCCATCTTACTTCCTACCTCCATGATGAAAACCATTACGCAGTCAGCCCATTCGTCTGGGTTCGAATTACCAGTATTCAGCGATTTTAACCGCTCAGCAACTAGTGGAGGTACATTTTGGTAAAGGCGCCAAAACAGAGGTCTACAGTCCTACAGCCAAATAATAAAAATTCGCTTATCTTTTCCACTGTTGCTTAACCTGTATGTTCTTTTATACCTCGAGGACATACCCCAGAGACAGCAGTATATGTGATACAATGGCGTAGCTAGAGGAAAGCGATTGGGCACTCGGCCTTGGCGCCACATTTTTTGGAAAGGCATTTTCCATGTGATGCATATTATATAGGAGTCATATTATATTTTCGAAGATGAAAGATTAAATATGATTTATTCGATGATAATAAATTTCGCAACTGCTATCTGTCTAAAAGACGGGATGTCTTCCTGGACGACTAACATTTTCGGCGAAGCGTTTAAAAATGGGAACTGGCTCATATTCATGTCACACATACGTGAATATAACGTCATATACACTCTGTCACACATAAGATAAACCACAAGAAGCAGCCAGGCCGTTGTTTGGGATTTAAACTAACAGTATTCAGCCATTTTATCCATTCGGTCATTGGTGAGGTGAAGAATTACGAGATGCCCAGCTGTGACTTGCTTAAGAAGACAAAATCGAGAAGTGACATGGCAGTCACTTTGAATTTTTATAATTTATTTTAAAATACTTTCTCCGAAACGAAATTCCAATACTTTAATTCTGCTTCGAAATTCCTTCACATTTGCTGTATTATTTATTGTGAGAAGGAGTTTTTCTGGAGTGAGAGAAATTTTCTAGAGCTGGATTCTAAGAAGCACATAAGACGTAAAATGAATATCTTGATAATATTGTACTGTTTAGAGAAGAGCAACTGGAGTGATAAAACAAACTTCTAGAGCGTTACCGGCAATTTTGCTAAGAAAGGAACACTCAAATTAGCGTTTTAGAATGTTGGAATTAAAGTTTTATTTCACAAAAATCAACACAGAGCTTTAATTTATGTTCCTATATGCCGTTTCCATATTTTTGGGTGTGCACTGATTTTTAGGTGAGCATTGATAAAGGCGGTAAACAGACCGCCCGGGCGGCAGAACGCTTAGCTACATCTCTGATGTGGATAATTTTAACATGCAACATAACTTCAGCATACTGATAGTGAAATAACGTAATATCTAGACCAGCAGTTTTCAACCTGTGGTACGCAAGAGAAAAATAGGCGGTACGAAAAAGAAAAAGTATTTTTAACTATTAAATTCCAAAACTAAATACGCCCCAATAATATATACCCCAACATTCTGCTTATGTTTTTTTTTCCCCCTCTAATACTTGTAAATTTATGTGATTTGAGCTTTGTTCAAGGTCAGTAGCTGCTCATATACGTACTTCAGCAAAATAATCCGTTTTTATTTTCACAAATTTTCTTTTAGCCACATAGACATAACAAAATCTGTCATAAATGATGTTTTTAAAAGAGTAATAGAAATAGATTATGCGTTTAATAGGGAAAAAAAAATAATTTCCTTTAAAAGGGTAATAGTTTCTCATTAATTCTTTTACAGTTGATCGATTCATTAGCATGTCTACACTTTACATCGCCACCATTTTCGGGCTCATATTGCTGTATTTTCAATTATAATAATTTTTTTTTTTTTTTTTTTTACGTCGATTTGCTGTTTCTGACAGCAGGTATTTTGTCTTCGTGTTGCTTTATATTCCTTACTTTTCTACGTGATTTGAGGATATCGTCGTTTGTTTTTGAAGAACTCGTAATACGAGTATATTGTGCATTTAAATATTTGTGAAAAAATAATAAAACAAACCTAGATTTCCAAAATGGAAAAATAGCTAGGATTGCCTAAGCGGAAAAGTGATGATTCACAGGCGATGGATCTAGGATAATCTATTAGCACTAAGAATATCGAAAAGAAAAGAAAAATTGCTTATAGAAAATATAATGAATGTTATTTATCATGTGGGTTTACTTGGAACAGGGATGAAATGGATCCTCAAAGTCGATGTGTTGTTTGCGGTTATTATCCAATGAAATTATGAAATCATCGTTTGTTAAAGGATGTCTTGAATCTAACCATGCCAGTTTAAAGGATAAATCTGAAAAACGTTTTAAGAGGAAATTATTGGAGTTCAAAAATAGTAAACACATAATGGTTTGGTTTGGTTTATTAGGTTACGGCAAAGCACTCGAGGGCTATCTGCCTTAAGGGAAGGATGCCTTCGTGGAGGGCTTTTGAAGGGAAACTGGATCGTATACACGTTACACATGAGGAAAACCACGAAAACACCCATGCATCCAGCCCGTTCGCGGGATTCGAACCTCGGACCAAACTACCAGTGCTCAGCGACGTTACCGCTCGGCCGCTGGTGGGTCAAACAAATGATGAAAGGTTTCTTACTTCAATTGAAAAGGCTTTAGGAGTTAGTTACCTAGTAAAAGAATTTCCGAGATTAGGCAGGCTCGAACTATTGGTGAAACCCCTTATATTACCAGCAGCGAAATACATCATTTTAACATTACTAACAGTATTCAGCCATTTTATCCATTCGGTCATTGGTGAGGTGAAGAATTACGAGATGCCCAGCTGTGACTTGCTTAAGAAGACAAAATCGAGAAGTGACATGGCAGTCACTTTGAATTTTTATAATTTATTTTAAAATACTTTCTCCGAAACGAAATTCCAATACTTTAATTCTGCTTCGAAATTCCTTCACATTTGCTGTATTATTTATTGTGAGAAGGAGTTTTTCTGGAGTGAGAGAAATTTTCTAGAGCTGGATTCTAAGAAGCACATAAGACGTAAAATGAATATCTTGATAATATTGTACTGTTTAGAGAAGAGCAACTGGAGTGATAAAACAAACTTCTAGAGCGTTACTGGCAATTTTGCTAAGAAAGGAACACTCAAATTAGCGTTTTAGAATGTTGGAATTAAAGTTTTATTTCACAAAAATCAACACAGAGCTTTAATTTATGTTCCTATATGCCGTTTCCATATTTTTGGGTGTGCACTGATTTTTAGGTGAGCATTGATAAAGGCGGTAAACAGACCGCCCGGGTGGCAGAACGCTTAGCTACATCTCTGATGTGGATAATTTTAACATGCAACATAACTTCAGCATACTGATAGTGAAATAACGTAATATCTAGACCAGCAGTTTTCAACCTGTGGTACGCAAGAGAAAAATAGGCGGTACGAAAAAGAAAAAGTATTTTTAACTATTAAATTCCAAAACTAAATACGCCCCAATAATATATACCCCAACATTCTGCTTATGTTTTTTTTCCCCCTCTAATACTTGTAAATTTATGTGATTTGAGCTTTGTTCAAGGTCAGTAGCTGCTCATATACGTACTTCAGCAAAATAATCCGTTTTTATTTTCACAAATTTTCTTTTAGCCACATAGACATAACAAAATCTGTCATAAATGATGTTTTTAAAAGAGTAATAGAAATAGATTATGCGTTTAATAGGGAAAAAAAAATAATTTCCTTTAAAAGGGTAATAGTTTCTCATTAATTCTTTTACAGTTGATCGATTCATTAGCATGTCTACACTTTACATCGCCACCATTTTCGGGCTCATATTGCTGTATTTTCAATTATAATAATTTTTTTTTTTTTTTTTTTTACGTCGATTTGCTGTTTCTGACAGCAGGTATTTTGTCTTCGTGTTGCTTTATATTCCTTACTTTTCTACGTGATTTGAGGATATCGTCGTTTGTTTTTGAAGAACTCGTAATACGAGTATATTGTGCATTTAAATATTTGTGAAAAAATAATAAAACAAACCTAGATTTCCAAAATGGAAAAATAGCTAGGATTGCCTAAGCGGAAAAGTGATGATTCACAGGCGATGGATCTAGGATAATCTATTAGCACTAAGAATATCGAAAAGAAAAGAAAAATTGCTTATAGAAAATATAATGAATGTTATTTATCATGTGGGTTTACTTGGAACAGGGATGAAATGGATCCTCAAAGTCGATGTGTTGTTTGCGGTTATTATCCAATGAAATTATGAAATCATCGTTTGTTAAAGGATGTCTTGAATCTAACCATGCCAGTTTAAAGGATAAATCTGAAAAACGTTTTAAGAGGAAATTATTGGAGTTCAAAAATAGTAAACACATAATGGTTTGGTTTGGTTTATTAGGTTACGGCAAAGCACTCGAGGGCTATCTGCCTTAAGGGAAGGATGCCTTCGTGGAGGGCTTTTGAAGGGAAACTGGATCGTATACACGTTACACATGAGGAAAACCACGAAAACACCCATGCATCCAGCCCGTTCGCGGGATTCGAACCTCGGACCAAACTACCAGTGTTCAGCGACGTTACCGCTCGGCCGCTGGTGGGTCAAACAAATGATGAAAGGTTTCTTACTTCAATTGAAAAGGCTTTAGGAGTTAGTTACCTAGTAAAAGAATTTCCGAGATTAGGCAGGCTCGAACTATTGGTGAAACCCCTTATATTACCAGCAGCGAAATACATCATTTTAACATTACTAACAGTATTCAGCCATTTTATCCATTCGGTCATTGGTGAGGTGAAGAATTACGAGATGCCCAGCTGTGACTTGCTTAAGAAGACAAAATCGAGAAGTGACATGGCAGTCACTTTGAATTTTTATAATTTATTTTAAAATACTTTCTCCGAAACGAAATTCCAATACTTTAATTCTGCTTCGAAATTCCTTCACATTTGCTGTATTATTTATTGTGAGAAGGAGTTTTTCTGGAGTGAGAGAAATTTTCTAGAGCTGGATTCTAAGAAGCACATAAGACGTAAAATGAATATCTTGATAATATTGTACTGTTTAGAGAAGAGCAACTGGAGTGATAAAACAAACTTCTAGAGCGTTACTGGCAATTTTGCTAAGAAAGGAACACTCAAATTAGCGTTTTAGAATGTTGGAATTAAAGTTTTATTTCACAAAAATCAACACAGAGCTTTAATTTATGTTCCTATATGCCGTTTCCATATTTTTGGGTGTGCACTGATTTTTAGGTGAGCATTGATAAAGGCGGTAAACAGACCGCCCGGGTGGCAGAACGCTTAGCTACATCTCTGATGTGGATAATTTTAACATGCAACATAACTTCAGCATACTGATAGTGAAATAACGTAATATCTAGACCAGCAGTTTTCAACCTGTGGTACGCAAGAGAAAAATAGGCGGTACGAAAAAGAAAAAGTATTTTTAACTATTAAATTCCAAAACTAAATACGCCCCAATAATATATACCCCAACATTCTGCTTATGTTTTTTTTCCCCCTCTAATACTTGTAAATTTATGTGATTTGAGCTTTGTTCAAGGTCAGTAGCTGCTCATATACGTACTTCAGCAAAATAATCCGTTTTTATTTTCACAAATTTTCTTTTAGCCACATAGACATAACAAAATCTGTCATAAATGATGTTTTTAAAAGAGTAATAGAAATAGATTATGCGTTTAATAGGGAAAAAAAAATAATTTCCTTTAAAAGGGTAATAGTTTCTCATTAATTCTTTTACAGTTGATCGATTCATTAGCATGTCTACACTTTACATCGCCACCATTTTCGGGCTCATATTGCTGTATTTTCAATTATAATAATTTTTTTTTTTTTTTTTTTTACGTCGATTTGCTGTTTCTGACAGCAGGTATTTTGTCTTCGTGTTGCTTTATATTCCTTACTTTTCTACGTGATTTGAGGATATCGTCGTTTGTTTTTGAAGAACTCGTAATACGAGTATATTGTGCATTTAAATATTTGTGAAAAAATAATAAAACAAACCTAGATTTCCAAAATGGAAAAATAGCTAGGATTGCCTAAGCGGAAAAGTGATGATTCACAGGCGATGGATCTAGGATAATCTATTAGCACTAAGAATATCGAAAAGAAAAGAAAAATTGCTTATAGAAAATATAATGAATGTTATTTATCATGTGGGTTTACTTGGAACAGGGATGAAATGGATCCTCAAAGTCGATGTGTTGTTTGCGGTTATTATCCAATGAAATTATGAAATCATCGTTTGTTAAAGGATGTCTTGAATCTAACCATGCCAGTTTAAAGGATAAATCTGAAAAACGTTTTAAGAGGAAATTATTGGAGTTCAAAAATAGTAAACACATAATGGTTTGGTTTGGTTTATTAGGTTACGGCAAAGCACTCGAGGGCTATCTGCCTTAAGGGAAGGATGCCTTCGTGGAGGGCTTTTGAAGGGAAACTGGATCGTATACACGTTACACATGAGGAAAACCACGAAAACACCCATGCATCCAGCCCGTTCGCGGGATTCGAACCTCGGACCAAACTACCAGTGCTCAGCGACGTTACCGCTCGGCCGCTGGTGGGTCAAACAAATGATGAAAGGTTTCTTACTTCAATTGAAAAGGCTTTAGGAGTTAGTTACCTAGTAAAAGAATTTCCGAGATTAGGCAGGCTCGAACTATTGGTGAAACCCCTTATATTACCAGCAGCGAAATACATCATTTTAACATTATTAAAAGAAAAACGGCTAATCAACGTAATAATATTCCGCTATTAAATGATATAGTAAGTCGACGAATTCATGAAATGGCCAAATTCCGTAAAAGTTACACTTATTCTAAAAATAAAAACACAGTGAGTATATCGCATTGCAATTGAATGAAAGTACTAATATAACGAACTTTGTTCAATTATTAATTTACATACGATGAAGTTAAAACGAATTTCCAAAGAGTATCTATTTTATAAATCTCTTCGTGACACAGCAACTGCAAATGAAATTTTCAAAGTAATTGACAATTTTATATCTGAGAATGATATTCCTTAGAATAAGTGCATAGCCGTATGCAGTGACGGAGTTCGTGCTTTGACAAGAAAACACTCCTTTGTTATTTCTCAAATAAATGAAGTCGCACCTGAAACTAAATGTACTCACCGCTCTATTCATCGTGAAGCTTTAGTAGCCAAAACAATCTCCGAAAACCTGAAAATTGTTTTGAATCAAGCTGTGAAAATTATTAATTTCGGGAAAGTGCAGAATCTCCCATTGCTTGACGCGTTTTTCAAAATCGCCAACTTGGCGCGCTCTTGCGTCTTGTCTCCTGGATTTGCAACCCCTCCAGAAGACATTACGCAAGGCGCGACATTTACAATGGCGAACAGGTAAAATAAATGCAAAATAAAAGTTGAAGCAAAATTTTGAAAACTGAAAATCCTTTAAAAACAGCATAATAATTTAAAAAAACAAACATGGTTAAGAAAACATAGTAAGCTTCAAAAACTTAAAATCGTTACAAAACCCTGGAGAATTAAAATTCATTCACCTATAAAAAAATTGGGGAAAGTGCAGAATCACCCTCTGCTTGGCTTAAGAATTTGCTTAAGAAACTGCTTAAGAATTTTACAAACTCGGTATCCATGTACATATAGGCCTACTTAAAAAAATCCCAGAATTGTACAAAAAGGGCATTGAGCACTCCTTTGACTTTATCCATGTACACATCGACCTATTTTCACTTAAAAAAATCCCAGAATTGCACAAAAATGGCATCCCGCACTCTCTTGACTTTATCCATGCACACATTGACCTATTTTCACGTTTTTAAGAATTTTACAATCTCGGTATCCATGTACACATCGAACTACTTTCACTTAAAAAAACATCCCAGAATTGCACAAAAATGGCATTGCGCACTTTTTTGATTTTATCTGTGTACACATCGACCTATTTTCACTTAAAAAGTCAAAGAAAATTGACAAAAATCCAATTCTTACTCTTGTAAAAAGCGCCAAACAGATAAGTGGGAAATTTTTTAAACTGGAAATTCTTTCAAAAAAAAAAAAAAAAAAAAAAAAAACCTAATAACTTTAAAAACTAAAATCGTTTCGGAAACATAGTAAGTTTAAAGAACATAAAATCCTTACGAAACCCTGAAAAATTAATGCTTTCACTTCCAAAAAATTTAAAAATATGAAAATCCAGTCCTTACAAAAACATGATTTTAAAAACTGAGAAACATTTCAAAAACATAGTAAGTTTCAAACACTTAAAATTGTTACAAAACACTGAAAATTTAAAATACTTTCACTTAGCTGAAAAGGGGTAATCAACTCCGCTCAGCCGATCAACGAAAAGTAACGAATTCTCAAAATGTTCTCGAATTATTGTTTAAAATAACTGCACCTCTACCATCTATTATCGTGTACACCAATCAGAAATTCTAAATTTTAAAATACATACTGAGCACGCGCGATAATGCTCCGAATTTCGCGCTCAAGAGAAATTCGCAATTTAAAATACATACTACGCATGTGCGAAAATGCTCTGAAATTCGCCTTCCAGAACGGCAAAATCGACTTGCATACTACATTTGGCGCACTTAGCAATCTCGTAAAAAGCGCCAAACACAACGCGCCAAATATGTGGGCGATTCTGCACTTTAGCCTTAATTTCATTAAAAGCCGAGCTTTAAATTCAACAGTATTTACGATTTTAAGCCAAGAGAGGGGCAGTGAACATGAAACGCTTTATTACATTCCGTAGTAATGTAATTATCTAGAGGCAAAGTTTTAAACCTTTTTTTTTTTTTTTTTTTGAGCTTCGATCAGAAATTCAAATTTTCAATATTCGGCTGATATTTTTGGAAAGTTAAATGAATTAAATTTAGGATTACAAGGACAAAGTTTTAGTTTATTTACTAAAATTTATTACTAGAGCAAAGTAGTTTTAAACTGAGCATATCTTTAGAATTTGCGATACAGAGTCTCGCGTGCTAGAGATAAAAATATTTTTTCTGTACAATGTTGTCATTGTTCGCTTTGAAATCCTCGAGTTTGTTAATCAAAAATTCGTTAAAGTTTTACAAAATATGAAATCGATAATAAAACAAATTTCAAATTTGGGCTTCCAGATTCCCCTAATTTGCAGTAGGATTACGTCATTCAAAATTGGATGGCTCTAGGTACCGTTGTTTTATCACAATGCGAGAAACATCGACACATTTATGCAGATTCTTCATTATTTAATTTTTTCAAATATAATACAGAGCGATGGTATTTGGTGGCAACGATTTGAAAAGTGATACAGCCATTTACAGTTTTCAACGCAAAATTGCAAAACGAAAGCAATAGTCCTTCAGGAACAAAGCCCCTTCGGACTGATAAAAATCTGCTTTGCCTGTAGATATATTACATAAAATTGTTGTGAGAAATCGTTGAAGCAGAGAATAATGAAATAACTCTAGAAGTTATTAAATATGTTTTACGCGATTTCACGCCAGATGTTTTACGCTAGTTTCTCATTAAATAATAATTGAGTTATAAGAGATCAACCATTTAATTTTCTGTGTTCACTAAAATATTGATATATCACTTCTACTACTACGAAACCAGAAAAAATTCTAACAAAATAATTTGTTAATTTATTTGCTGACATTGTAGAGAATGCATTTTATGACTGTAATAAATAAATTCATTAGTGAAGTAATACAAGTTAGACGCAGATTTCTCCAAATGAAAACATGTGTTTGCTCTTGCGACCATTTTTTTTTTTTTTTTTTTTTTTGTCTTATGACTAATAACAGATTAGAAAGTATTAATAAAATTAGCAAAATTTTAAACGTATTTGAATTCGATAGGTAAATGGTTAACAAATACAGAGCTTTTAACTGAATTAAAGTTAATTGTCTTTGCTGCCAGAATTACTGTTAGACATACTACTGTTTGAGCTAACTTTGGGTTTATTGGCTGGTAAATTGCTATTATTTCAACGTGATTTACATCGTGAAAACATGCCGAAATTTACGAGGTGTTCAGTTTGCGCAATTTTTGCTGTCAGAATATACAGAACATGTATGCAATCTATCATCTTGAAAGGCGGAGCATTTACCATTTTAGAATTCAAAAACATTTTCATTTGGCCATAAATCTCATTACAAAATGTTATATAAGTTTAAAAAAGGGAGTAAGTTCAATCGTATTAAAATTAGCTCGAAATGTGGATTTTAAAAATAACTGGTTATTTTGCGTTTCGTTCAAAGTGGTTGTTTATTTTCTAAAGATTTCCTGAAGCGGAAGATACGCAAACTAGTTCTGCAGAGACAGTTATGAGGTATGTCCAATCGGAACACCTTCCTTGAGTTAAATTGCGTTTCGCTAACCAAAGCCAATGGTGTGCGTTCTTCCAGTGCTATGAACAGGATAATGAATGGCTTTATAGTACGAAGGGGACAGGAAACACTGCAGACTGGTCAAAGACAGTAATGTGCTTCAAATTAGATATCACTGAAAAATTATAAATACTGATGTTAATAACTGTAAAGTAAAAATAAATGAAAAATGAATTTATTGTGAGGTACATGTTTAATATTTTTTACCACTATATGTCAGTGAATGCTTGTGAAAAATTGAGAAGACAAACAATATTTTATCGATATAAGTACAAAAATTTTGTTTCATGCACTTACTTAATAATTTAATTCCTGACTGTAATGCAGAAAACTGGAAAAAAAAAAAAAAAAAACTTGAAAATAAAACTACATGTAGCATTTAAACTAAATATTACTAGATTTTTGCTTCAAAAATTGAGAATAAACTTTAAAAAAAAGCACATATAAGTTTTTAATAAATAAGGAAATATCAATATTTTGTTGGTTGACCAATAAAGCCACACAAATGGCCGAATGGTTAAGATCACTGAATACTGGGAGTTTGACCCGGGTTAGACCGTGACCTTCGAAAGGGAGACCTCCCTCTCGAAGGTCACGGTTAGACCCCGTAGCCGTTTTAAGTGGGAGAATGCAAGGAATTTTTTCCTCCTTACCGTATGTCCTCGTGATATCCGACTAGCAATCGAGAGGCTCGAAGTTCGAATCCCAGTGAGAGCATTTCTCGTTTTTCGTGTTTCTTGCTCCAAAATAAGGAAATACATAGTAATTCCTGCATAGTAAGAATACGTTTTCTCGTATCATTATGTCGCATTTAATATATTTTATTAGTCCTCTGATCGGTGTCTTGATCGGCTTCGCTGATCAGTTTCATGATTATAGTTCCTGAAAAAGCATGCACAAAGAAAGAAGAATAAAATCACTGAAGATATTTTAAAGTATCTTCGTGACTTTTTTTTCCCCTCTCGCTCATAGCTGTTAATATTATATTATGCTAATCTTTGAAATCGCATATTACAAAACCTGGCTGAATTTAACAGATATCGTAAGCCACAGGCGGTGGTTGCATATGCGTCTTTTAAAGAAAAGTAGTTTACACTAAAACTCGAATTTCGGTGGAGGTAGCTTTGCACCAAGTACCAGAAAGGGACCATGTATGTGCGCTAAATTTGATGGGAGCAAAATCGAAAAAACACATTTGCCATGCCCCTGCTCACCATACATGCATTCTTGCTCTGTCTAAAAGTGAAGTCTTTTTGTTCATAAGTATATTTATTCATTAATTTTTTTATATTCTCTTGAAAAACGTAAGGAATAAAACGAAACTGAAGTGTCTCTCGAAGTAGAAAGTGATTATCTTCATAAATTAATTTAACACCTTGCATCTATTTTTCGAGGAGAGAAAAATGTGACACGGTCACTCATGTGAAGGCAAGTGAAAACATGAAAATATTTATATAAATATAGTAAACGTTTTGTGTCACACAGAACCGTCACTGAAATATATTAATGCTTATCTCATTTAAACTCATAAGCTCAGTTTGGGAGCCCATGGGTCTAAATTGGTGGTTTTCCTGCGGTATTCCAGGAAAATATGTGTCAAGATATAAAAATAAATATAGTTACTTTACTATAGCTTTTCATTACGGATATACAGCTCTTTTAGTCAGCACATGATTATTATGTTATTTAACAGCGATTTTTCTTGCAAAGAGCAGCCTATTAAACAATATACAGATATTACCAACAAGACATTAAACAGATATTACCAACAAGACGCAACTCTTAGCATTCGCCCGTTTTATTAATAAAGGTCAGATAATAAATCAGTTTAATTTTTGCACAGAATTAAGTCTACCTTCAAAACGTGAGGACGTTTTTAACATTTTCAGTAATTATTTTGATAATTGGCAGTTAATATGGAAGTCGTATGCTGTGTTAAGAGTTTTACAACATCATTTGTAAAAAAAAAAAAAAAAAAAAAAGGAATGATATCGCATTTCATTGCTTTGATGCCAAAAACATTGGGAAAAAAAATAAGAGAAGTTTTAGCTCAAGTTAGTTCTGATAGTAAACTTTATTAAAACAAGACCCGTCAAATCGCTATATTTATACCGATATGGATTCTCAACACAGACGGCTGCTTTTAACTCATTAAGGTGAATGGCGGTCAAGGGAGAAAGTACACTCATGTCCATAAATTAAGGATAATGCAAAATCAGGCAAAGGAAGAGTTAGAAGCAAAACAAATTTTACTTATTTGTAAAGCTTATTTATTAAACAAAAGGTAAAGAGCAAAAAAAGATACTATATGTTTGATATTATTAAAAAAATAGCGATTTTTCTCCCTGGAGCGAATTACAAAAAAAAACAATATTACATGGTTGATATGATTGTTAATACATAGTATGTCTCCCAGACGATGCAATACAGTCCGTACAACGCCTAGGCATGCTGAGTATCAAATTATCGATCTGATCTTGGGGGATATTACACCACTCAAAAAGCAATGCTCTCTGAAGTTCCGGTAGACATGTAGGAGGAGGATGGCGGGTTGCATCTCGTCGGCCAAGCGTGTCCCACACGTGCTCTACTGGATTCAAGTCCGGTGAGAATGCTGGCCAGACCATACGGGTGATATCCTCGGATTGAAGGCATTCGCTTACGATGTTTGCACGGTGAGGACGGTCGTTGTCATCCATAAACACAAATTGTGCGCCCATGGCGCCCCGAAACAAGCGTACATGTTGTTCCAGAATTACGTTCCGATAGATTTGGCTTGTTATGGTTCTAATTTGAACATGCAGGTCAGTTCTGGAACCCAGAATAATTCTACCCCAAACGAGCAGTCCTGCACCACCGTAACGGTGTCGTTCAATGATGTTTTCTTGGTGGTAACGGGTACTTGGAGCTCTCCATATGAAAGTCCGGCGAGAATCAGACTGCAAGCTAAACCTGGACTCGTCGGAAAACATCACACAAGCCCACTGTTGCGGAGTTTACAATGCATGCTCTCTACTTCAGGCTAACTGCAGGCGACAGTGAGTTGCAGTAAATGGAACGCATCTGACAGGTCTACGAGCATATAGACCAATCTGCCCTAAGCGTCTGTACACGGTCTGCCTTGAAATTGTCGTACCAGTGGCTGAAGAGAGCTGACGAGACAGGACTGAGGCTGTGCTCCGCCTGGTTCTTTCGGCAGTAACTGCCAAATACCGGTCCTCATTCGGCGTTGTAACTCTGGGCGACCTGTGTTGTAACGTCTACTTACATTACCATCATCTTGGAATCGTTGCCAAAGCCTGGAGATGACACTCTGCGCAATTCCAAGTTCGTCTGATACTTCCAGTTGGGTACGCCCACATTTCAGACGGCCGATAATTCTACCACGTAAAAATCATCCAAATGCGTCCTTTGTGTCATAACTATTCGGTTATTGCACTGAAATGCTTATAAAGCGCCTGCGAACAATTTTGCTTCTTTGCCTGTATTCCTTATATATCACTCTCTTACACTCTCGTCATTGTGACGTACCATCAGTGTCATCTGGTTACTTCCTGAAATTTGCATATGATTCTTGAAGATGTGTGTAGTGATTTTACAGGTGATATATTTATTTGAGAGTTCGATTTCCGCGTGGCTCCGAATTATCCTTAATTTATGGACATGAGTGTAGTTACCCGCACACTTGAGCTACGATACGATAAGCACTTGTGTTTTTTGAAGCGATAAAACAATTAATCTTGTAACCTCCTTCGGTGGGAATTTTAGTTTGCCAGGTTACAGTATTTGGCCGATATGTTACAGCAGCTCAATATTTTGATTATTAACATGTAAGTGAAAGAAGAAAATATTTTCACATCCGGGGACGAAAACTCCAGAACTACAGGGAGAAACTACAGATTCTACTGCTTCCACTTTTCAGGGAAAACTACACATTTGGAAAAGAAAATGCTGTTGAAGGTAATTTGGAAATACTTCCCTTGGTTAGTGATATTTGCATAAATAAAACAGTTCCAATAGTAGTTAAACATTTAAGTTTAAAAGGCTATTAGTTCGGCCTGGGTTCGATTCCAGGCAAAGGGGTTGCGTGTATGGTTGGTTTTCGTGATTTTCCCGTGCATATCGTGATACGAGCCAGTTTCCTTTAAGAAGTCTTCTACAAAGGCATCCCTCTCCTAAGGCAGATAGCCCTTGAGTACTTTGTGATATTCATATAACTAGCCTAACAAATTTCGAAGAAAAACTCTGTTCTCAGTTAAGTTGTCCGTGACTTAACACTGAACAATACGACTGGATCAGAGTCTCATTCGTGGAAACTTCAAGTAATTTTTGTTCAACATTAAGAGAAGAACCAGCAACTATAGCCACTGATCGTGGATTGAGGATTGAATATAAGGAATTTTTTCTTGAAGCCATTTAAATTTCTATAAAAGAAGATTATGTGTCAATATCTAAAAATCTTTGAATACTTTGCTACAATTTTCATCATCATATATTTATGTGAATTAGGATTTTCCACCCTCACCACAATTAAGTGTAAAAAGAGATAATATATGCCCAAACCTTAAAGAAATCGCTACAACACATCAGGCTTTTGCTTCTCATAAACACAGGAATGTATAAACTTAGAGTATGTTTAATTTTACATTTTTTATCGCACATTCTTTTTCTGTAACATTTGAATTAATTATTATAACATATTTATTTCTCACAAATTTGTATAGTGCGCTTACAAATATTTGTAGGATTTTAAATGCGGCCCGACACCAAAAAGTTGGAGGACCACTGTTCTAGA
Organism: Stegodyphus dumicola; assembly: GCF_044657685.1. Classification (NCBI taxonomy): domain Eukaryota; kingdom Metazoa; phylum Arthropoda; class Arachnida; order Araneae; family Eresidae; genus Stegodyphus; species Stegodyphus dumicola. The sequence continues at coordinate 192,818,137 of NC_140780.1, forward strand.
CAATGGCATGTGTGAGTAGCATAGCGCATTGTTTATAACAAAAACCGTTTTTCGCCGAAATAAAAAGGATTTCCATTTAGAGGAGTCCCCAGAACTTCTCCGAATTTTGTGTCTGCTCCGCATTTTTAATGAGGGAATATAAATGGCGTGCAGTAGAGTAGTTATTTCATTTTCAGCGAATTATGATGGCCGCATGAATTGGAGTTCTCAGTAGGCGAATCATTGATCGTGTTATTACTGTGTGATCACGTATATTGTTCTATATTTTCCGATTAGACACTGTGAAATTAAATTTTTGTAAATAATAAAACTGTTTAATTTTGCCATACCCGATGGAAACTAAAATTTTAAAAAGAATTTTTAAAAAATCCGAAAATTTTCAGAGGGCTTTTTTTCCATCGTTTTGTGTGTTACCTTTATTGACTAAATATCATGTTCTTTGCATACCATAAAATTCAATTCAACTGCAATATCGCAAAATATTTAAAAGAGCATATCTTTAGAATTTCCGATACACAGTCTCGCGTGCTGGAGATAATTTTTTTCCGGTACAGTGTAGCCATTGCTCGCTTTGAAATCGTTGAGTTTCTTAATCAAAAACTCATAAATGTTTTACAAAATATAAAACAGATAATAAAACAAATTCCAAATTCTAAATTTGGTCTTCCAGATGCCCATATTTGTGTGGAGACGTACATTATTCAAAATTTGATGGTACAAATTTCAATTTGTGTGTGTATGTGTGTATTTAATTATGGCAAAGCACACTAGGGCTATCTGCCTAAGGGGAGGGATGCCTTCGTGGAGGACTTTCTAAGGGAAACCGGCTCGTACACACGTTACACATGGGGAAAACCACGAAAACACCCATGCAGCCAGCCCGTTCGCGGGATTCGAACCTCGGACCGAACTACCAGTGTTCAGCGACCTTACCGCTCGGCCGCTGGTGGGCCCCAAATTTCAATTTGATGGCTTTAGGTACCATTGTTTTATCACAGTGCGAGAAACATACACACATTTATGCAGATTCTTCATTCCTTAATTTTATTAAATATAATACAGGGCTGTAATATTTGGTGACAACAGTATGAAAAGTGAAAAGTCACAAAATGCGAAAACGAGATTAATAGCCCTTTGGGCTAATAATAATTTACTCGCAAGTAAGTATATTTCTCATCTAATTTGCGTATCGGGGAGGAGGGTTCGCTGAATTCGATTCGATAAAAGAAACGGAGGATCATTCAAAAAATCGAAAAAAAAAAAAAAAAAAAAAAAAAAAAACTGAATTATGAATCAGTCTTAAAATAACATTTTTTAACATTGCCATACCCACCAAAAGACGTGAATAACTAATCTAGTTCGAAAAAAAAAGTTACATGTAAGGTTCATTAATATTAATATTATTACGTAAACATTTAATAATTTCGCATAACAATTAATTTTCATATTAGTTTTTATTATGGGCATTTATTAAATGTACTTTTTGAACATCCAAATCAGATTTCAAATATACTGAAACGACTTTTTTCGTAGCCATTCACTTCGCGATAGACACATCTCCGTTCTGTCTTTTCGATGTCTTATGCTGGACTAGCATGCTGAAAGTAGTTTGCGATAAGGGATTTCTGTAACAAGTTAGAAAAAAATTTCTGACATTAGAACAGCATCAAGAAATAAAAAATTATAATATAAATTTTTGTAATATCGTCTAAAATATGTACTGTCAGCCGCTTTATATAATAAAACTTTAAATTCTTGATATCGTTCTTTGGCTCATAAGCTGCGGAATAGAAGTTGCAATGAAAGGCAGGAAAGCAACTTTAATTTGTAATGCGAACTCAAATGAAAGTCGGACTCTGATAAATTTCTTCAATAATTTGTTAGTTTGCCTATTTACAATCTGAAGCATGGTCCGTAGTGACATTATATCTGCGTAAATATGTCGGTCTGGTAGGTTAAACAACACAAAAGTGCACAAGATGCAAAGATCATCCTGTTCATGGTTGTGTAATAAATCATCATCAATTGACACATAATCTCCTTGTCAGTTAACAGAAGCATTCCCATTGCTCCACGTGATGATGAGCACCATCAGCGAAGAAAGTCTTTTGCTGCGTGCGGAACCATTCTTCAACTATCTTTCGGACCTCATCGACGTCCCTTCAGTGTTCTTTTTAGTGACCGAACCTTTTAGTGGGCCGAACACGTGGAAATTTCAGGGCGACAGACTGACGCTGTAGGGTGGTGCAATATCCCGGGTGGTTATTCGACGATTCTCCTTATCGAGAGGGTCTATTGAAACTACTAATTCTTCAGTGACATTGACAACTAAATGTGTTTGACCTGAACGTCTCAAATCAACTGTACAGTTCCATCGTTCTCCTTCTGCACCACATGGCATATGCGAAATCCTATATTCTCTTAATTCGACTGTAAATGTCAGTTACACATTCAACCGACCAGATTACTGCGCGCTGAGCCTGTTTTCAAGAATCTGTGGCATAACATTACTTGTTATGTCTCTTCTGCTTAACTTAGTGACACACCGCTGCTATCCGCTTTAAACTAGATTTATCTTGACATAACGGCAGAAGTTTGAAAGTTCTGCCGAAGAATAACACCGCTAGAACAACAATCCCACCATATTTCAACATTTGTCTGTGCTGCACAGTTTCCAGTCAAGACTGGGTTGTATAATTGCTAGTTAAGAATGTGCTATACAGTTGCCTATTCTACCTTGGTTGCTACCTTGGCCGAAGAGTTCTTTATTTCACATTCCTAACCGTCCATACAAATTATAGCATCATCCATGTCTTAAGATTCTTTATTACGTAGAAAAAGTACAGCTTTTTATATTTTCTTCGCTCAAAAAAAAGTTATCTCTCAGATAGCATTTTTTTTATCATTATTCATTTACCGATCCCCTACTAGGGAACATGACAGTTACGAATTATTTTTATGTCATTGTACAAAGTACTCTGTGTGGAATCCAACTGCAATTACACATGGATTCCTAACGTTGAGCCCGCCAGCAGTCAAGCGGTAAAATCGCCGAACACTGGGCGTTCGTTCCGGGCTCGTATCCTGGCGAACAGGCTGCATGGAAGTTTTCGTGGTTTTCCTCATGTATAATGTGGATACGAGCCAGTTTCCCTTAGAAAGTCCTTCACGAAGGCATACCTTCCCTTAGGCAGATAGCCCTCGAGGCTTTCCCATATTCACATAAACCAAACCAAAACATCTTCAGACTCCTTACGTTCAGGGTTTCTCAAATTTTTCTTCTAATCCGATTTTTTTTTTTTTTTTTTTTTTTTTTTTTTTTTGTCCATCATTGGCCGAGCGATGAAGCAGCTGAAGGCTAGTAGTTCGACGTGGGTATAAATTCCGGCGAATGGGTTGGCTGTATGAGCATTTTCGCCGTTTTCCCCAAGGATAACGTGGATACGAGCCATTTTCCCTTAGAAAGTTCTCCTTTGTAGGTATGGATATCTTGTATTCCCAGCTGATATACTGGGTTGGCAACATCCGCTTATTTATTTGTCTTCGGTGCAGAATGTTTTAAATTTTCAGTTCGCCTATGGATGGGATTTTTACAAATATTTTAACTAGTGCGGAATGAGGAAAGTTAGATCAACCAATAAGAGCCTTGGCCTTTTGAACGAGATTAAAGATGACTATTTCGTCAAAATTATAGGCACACATAAATCAGGGAAGAATATCATTAACTGACATTTAAGCAGGAAAAATAGCCTCGAATTATTCTAGTTTATTTCTTAACATGCATCCTAGTGCAAATTAAAAATGATGTCAAATGTCAAGAATTTTGGAATTAAATATGTATTCGGTCTGTTTTTCTCGTACAGGAGCCAAACCTTTTGTCCTTTATTTTTATAACGAGTGCAAAAGTTTCCTGCCAATAATTGTTTCTCTCGTTTGCACAAAAAGAACAAATTAGCCTCTTAATTATTTCGAAATGAAATCATTAGCAATTAATTTGATGCAGTTGAGAGGCAGACAGAATAAGTGTGATGAACTTTTACAACTTAAAGTTAATGAAAGTGTAACATTATTATTATTTTTATAATAAATTTTTGATTAAGCATGATGATTACATAATATTATAAAACTCTAATTTAAGTAACGATATCAGAGAATTTGTTTCGCCCATCATCGCAGAACGCTAAAAAGAATCATAATAAATGCATATTCTTGGCTTTGATTATTTGTGCAGCAACTAACTATATGTTTCTTTGTTTTGCAGTAAATATTGAAAATTTTTGCTTGTAATTGCAATTTTAAATTTACATTTCTCCTGTTTTTTTTATTTTAATTTATTTATTTATTTATTTTTATTGATAGTGAAAATAAAGGAATCCAGCAAGTAGATGTTTCTATAAATATTCTAAATACTAAAACTGGTTCACGTTCACCACTGCATGCATCATCAAACTGCAGTCACTTCCTTTGCTATGGAATTTTTCCTTCGGCGGTTTCGGGATTATTGAGGGAGAAAATAGAGGAGGCATTTTCTTTGTTCTGCCTTTTGTGGCGAAGAATGGAGAAACATGGAAAAAGGAAGCCAAAATGGTGCTCCAGGACAAAGCTGTTGATCAGGGTTCTTAAACTATAATAAAACGTTCGAACACTTCAACAAATTCTTACAAAGGGGGATTTCCTTTTTATTCAATTTTTCAATGGTCAAAAGTATTCAAGGAATTCCCTATACGATTGTTCATCTGTTCTTAAAATCTTAGGCGAAAATCTAAAACTAGTAGATTCCCAGGCTTACAAAAAGGTGAAAATTTGCAAAACGTGTGTGTCTCCATCATCAGTTAAATGGTTTATTGTAAAGAAAAGAGAGTAATGAAAGAGCATCGTGAAATTAATATACCAGTAATATGTATTTTCTAAATTTATAGAAACGAATTTTAAAGTGTAAGACAAGTACCATAAATATTGAAATCTCCTTCACAGTAAAGTACTTTGAACTGTTGATTTTTCAAAATCGTAAAAACAACCTTGTATTTAGCGTAAGTATATTGTAACACTCAATCGATTTCGAGGGCAGCTAAAGGTCCCTCCTCATCAGAAGAAAGAAATACCTGGAAAGAAGAAAATAAAGGGGGAAGGAGTCTCAGAAACACGTGGTCCTTATCAGCACTGCACGTGGTTATAACTGGATTTTTAATCAGAGTTGCACTGGCCGCCTACTTTTACTGAGCCAGGCTATCTGATCAAGCATAAAGGACAAGAAAAATTCGCGGAGTTAAAAATAGGGAGAGAGGGGCAAATGCACCTTCACTCTCAAAATCTATGATTTGAAGTTCAGATTAAACAATAAATAGATGAGAAGCAGCATAAGACCGCAAAGGGGAAAAAAGGGGTAAAAACACTAAATAAAAATTTAAAAAAAACTTGAAAATTTAAATTCAGAATTAAATTTTGAAAAGCGGAACCATTAATTTAGCACAGACATAATTATAATGCTTTTCATTTTATTTATTAGCCCAAAGGGCGTATTAATTTCAAAACGAAATTTTGCGTCGATTCACTTTTCAAACTATTGCCACCAAATATTATCGCCATGTATTATATTCAAAGAAACTAAATAAAGAAGAATCTGCATTTCTCGCATTGTGAAAAAACAACGGTACCTAGAGCCATAAAATTTTAAATAAGGTAATCCTCCAACCGAACATTAGCCTTTGGAAGCCCGGATTTTGAATTTCGAATTTGTTTCATTATCTATTTAAAATTTTGTAAAACTTTAACGAATTTTTAATTAACAAGCTCAACGATTTCAAAGCGAGCAATGGCAACACTGTACGAAAAAAAAAAAAAAAAAATCTATCTCCAGCGCGCGAGACTGTGTATCGGGAATTCTAAAGAACTGCTGTTTTTAAATATTCTGTGATATTGCTGTTGAATTGAATTTTATGTGTTTTAAGTGCGAAGAACATGCTATTTAGCATGTTTATAAATAAAGGTAACACACAAAACGTTAAAAAGACGCCCTTTTGTGTGTAATATAAAAACTGAAAGCTTTCAGTTTTTGTTTTTAATTTTTATTTTTTAATATAAACATATTTTATTTATTTATTTTAAACAAAACGGAATATTCTACTGGAATATGCCCCTGAATATATTTTAAATGTATCTCCTGTCTATTCTTTTTTGTATGACGTAGTCTCTTCGCAGTAAAATACAAACATTTGACTGAAATGATGAAAAATTGCATTGTTATATTATATTTTTCCTATTTAAATACTTGTTGAAAATCTCACAATATGATGAAAAATTGTATTGTTACATTATAATTTTCCTATTTAAATACTTGTTGAAAGTCTCATAATTTCTCATCTGAATGTTTAATAATTGCCGATCCTATATAATTGTGAACTTATAAAAATTCTTGAAACTGTGCCAATAATTTATTTTGGTCGTTTGATGTATTGCATATTATTCGTATGTACCCTTTCTGGTAAGCATTTATATCCTGAAATTTAAGAAGGTGCTCTTAAAAAATATCCAGTGATAAATTAATCTTAAAATATTTGCTTCAAAAATTTAATTCTCATATAATTACTCACCTTTTTCGCCCACATCTTTTCGAACTTAGTTTTTTCAAAAGCATTGAAGATTTGTATGTGTTACTTGCGTGCGCGCATTTGAAAAAAAGAAGGGGAGGGAAGTCATTTTTGTTGTCACGAAACGCCAGCTTTGCTACAGATGCCACACAGTATTAAAGAATAAGTTTATTTTAAAGATGCTGAAATATAGGATTTGTTAGCATCCTGAGTGTAGTAAGTAACTTTTTTTTTTTAGGAATAAACTAAAAATGCCTATTACGAAATTATTGCAAATAAGTGACTGAGTCTTTTTCATAGAATTTTGATATCGATAGAGATGATGTGAATAATATCACTAGCAGAATACCTTTTTTTCGAGCTTAAATCTTTTCGATTCTATACACAGCATATAACTCTTAAAATTACTCGTCTCAGTATTACAGATTTAACAGTTGTCTAAAATAATATAAAGAGGGAGTACCAGAGAAGAGCGATAAGGAGAGCTTTCTCCGAATGCCTTCTTGACCTCTTTAGCTCTGAAGTACAATACTTTTCATGAACAAAAATCTGGTTCCTTTGTTTAGTCCTATAATGATTCAAGAATTATTAATTGTAAAACTTATGACTTTAGCTCAAATCAGAGATAAGAAATATAAGACAGAGTAAACATACCAGTTGCAACTTAAAGTAAATAAATAAATAAAATATATATTACTCATTTCAAAAAGATGCAGAAGCTCCGGACTACTGATAAAGTTTAGGTGATACTGTTACCATTATTAGTGCAAAAATGCATTTCGAGGACAACTTTTGAAGTTATAAAATTATTAATTGCGATTTAATTTTATTCTCCAGTTACGAAATATGATTTAAATTTATCTCCTATACGAATTGTAATTGAAAAGGATAATTCATTTGCAAATATAGATGCTCATGGAGCTTTTTAAATTAATGACTAGGTAACTGCGGTAAAAAAAGAAGAAACGTTAAATTGACTTTCATTTTATTTGCGCTTTCTTGTGCGCTCGACTTTGAACAGTGATAACGCAGCTTAAATGTTTGCGGAAGACAATTAAAAAACAAACACACACACACACAAAAAAAAAAAAAAAAAAAAAAAAAAAAAAAAAGTTTTGAAAAGTTCCATAGAATAGCCTTGGGGAAAATAAAGGGTTCATCACAGTGCACGATTACTTTCACGGCAAGCGGGAAGGTCGCTTTGTCATGAAACTTCAGTTATGCTTCATCGCGAAGATTTCAGGCTGCAATACCAAAAGCGAAACGATTGGACTCCCAAGTTTCGTTAAATTTTTTACACTTGTGTTAATTAGTAATGTGAAACAATAATGCTAAGCTTTTTAATTAAAAAAAATCGCCAGTTTTACTTGGAGTAGTCTGAACTTGAGTAACATGTTATGAATACGTAAAATCAAATTAATGCGTTATAGTAATTATGAATATTTGTGCTCGAGTTTATCGGGTTTCGAAAATCCATAAATAAATGCAAATTCTACTAGTTGATTCAAATTTCTTTTATCATTAAATCTTCAAACTAAAAATTTAAAAAAAAAAAAAGTACGCAGTTGAAAAAAAAGTTGATTGCAAAGTCGCGCATCCTTCAAGCGTACTTTGGGTGGAATGTCAAAACGAATAACTAGTTTTATAAACGCTCCGAAATGTCGATATTTTCAAAGAATTCGGGAAAAATTTGTCGAAGTATGGGTGGTCTGTAAATCAATAATGCATTGTTTGCTTTTTCGAGTTTGTAAAAGTTGAAGTGTTGTTAATGTGGGCCATGTTTTATTTTGTCATTCCAATTTGTATAACTTTTGCTTACAGCTCACTTTTATAAGTATTTTTAAATTCACACTTCAAGAACACTTTTATGACCTTGTACTTTGACATAGCAATAGTTCGAGTAATTTCGCTGAAAAAGAAGATGGGGAACTGCCGTTTTATATTTCTTTTATTTTGAGTTATATCCATTAAAAACTTTGGAACACATAACTTTCCCTCTTGTAGGTGTTTTCTTGATTAACATACACTTTCTTGGTAGTTAAAACAGATGCATCGACAATTTATGTAACACTTTTATATATAAAGGTTGGGAACATACAATGTGCAGCCTTGTAAATTTACGGGGAGACTCCCATGAATCCATTGATGAGTTTTATAGTATCATTAACCCTTTAGCAGGGAAGTATTCTCTGTTTAGAATTTCAAGACTTTCAATTATATCGAATTGCTGCTTTATTTCAGCTTAGTAAAGAGCTTTGCTTTAGTCATTAGTCTTGAAAGCATGAAGGTGAATGAAATCTTTTATCTGAACGCCTGTGTTTGACTAAATTAATATAACTTAAAATATTGTGTAGTTTATTATCTTTTGAATATAAATAAATTTAATTTTCAGTTCCCCACACGAGACTTTATATTTTCATTATATATTTAGATATAACTAAGATGTATTTACACTCACTCAACAAATTCGTTCATAAAAAAATAAATAAATAAAATAAAATAAAAGGTCAACATTTATTAAGACGAGTTTATTTCTTCTAAAGAATAGGGTGTTGCAATGTAAAATTTGAGAACATTTCCTAGTTTGACACTAATGTGTAGAGATCACGTAACGCTGTATCAGAAATAGACCATGGGTGGGTGAAGAGATGCAGCTATTTGTTTTAAGCAAAATATATGAAAGGGAACAAGACTGAAATGAATAAAACCTAAAAGGGATAACGGTGAAGAAATGTATTTAAGACGCGGAATTTTGAGATCTGCACTGGGAGTTAACATCTGTCGGTAAGGCTATGACTTCAGATCGATCTTTTACCTTTTTTACTTAAATTGCTAAAAATATCTTTTTAAAATCAAATTAAGATTAGCGTTTACAAATTTATGATGTTCGATATGTAATTAAACATTCGGCTAAGCTCTAATTTCTAAGAGTCATCCATTTTCATCTTAAATTCTATATTTAATTCAACTCGCTACGGTTTTTAGGCTAAGTGAAATTAACTGCTGGTTATTTTAGCGTAATTATATCTTTAGACTTAATAAACTGAAACATCTCTAACTTCATCAAATAATTAATAAGTTCCTCCTCATATTGAAGCAATGTTCTTATTATAAAAAGTCACGAATGGTTATGCCTTTTCTACTCGGTATTTTACGTTGTACTGCCTGTCACATACTGTATTTTAAAAACAATTTAACAAAGCTTCAAAGTATCACGTTTACCACAAAAACTTTAATTGATGATTGGTACAATTAAGCTTTTAATATCTGACTTTTGACATTTATAAAGTTTGAAATGGTATCAAGCCATATTTTTAAATAAACGTGTTTTGAGTCAAAAAGCATTTTGCATCATTTCAACTGTTCTATAGGCCCATCAGCAGCCGAGCGGTAGTCGTCGAACGCCGGTAGTTCGGTCCGGGTTTGAATCCCGGCGAAGGGGCTGTTTGCATGGACGTTTTCGTGGCTTTCCCTTTACGAGTGTACGAGCCAGTTTCTATTAGAAAGCCCTCCACGAAGGCATCCCTCCCCTTAGACAGATAACCCTCGAGTGCTTTGCCATAATCAAACCAACTGTTCTATATTAGTTTCTAGATTAACTAAATTATACAGGGCGAATTACTAGTCATGTCCTCTGCGTTGATTCTATATTTCTTCTTTTCTACCATGGAACTTCCAGTATTTGACATAAAACATTTCCTTTCAAGCTACGATTAGTTTCACTGAATATTTTATGAAAGTTAGGCTGAACGACATCTTAGTAAATGTTATAAGTATTGTCTAACCACGTTAAGCTCAAACCTGCGAATTTTTTTGTGTATGGGCATAAGAACCCAGTTTATTTGCAAAGGAGATCGAATCAAATTTTCTGAGATGCGTCGGTTTACTTCGTGTTTTGATAAGATACTGCAACACTCTCTCGTTTAACTGACTTTTTAAATATTAAATGGTATATAACCAGCAAAAAAGAAAGAAAAAATGTCATAACGTTTCCATTAAATAATAAAGAATGTTCCTTGTTTAAATTGAAGGGGAAATCTTAGGAACATTCCTTTCTGTCCTAAAATAGGAATCCTGGCACATCTTCAACAAGAGATATACTATTAGTGAATGGACTTGTAAATTACCAATTAAAAAAAATGCTGTCTTTCTATCATACTTTGTATCTAATTTTGTTATCAGAAACGTCTGTAGTATTTCCATTTTTTCACGTTTTTTATATTACATTAACGGCCAACTTCACAAAAGACCTCACTTTAGGCTTCATAACGCTGGCAGGCCCTTGTTTCTCATCGTGAAGGAGCCACCAGCGGCGGAGTGGTAAAAGTAGCTGAACACTAGGTAGTTCGGTCCGAGGCTCGAATTCCCTTTCCTGGGCGTTTTTATGGTTTTCCCCATTTGTAACGTGTATACTAGCCAGTTTCCCTTAGAATAGTCCTCCACGAAGGCATCCCTTCCCTTAGTCAGATATCCCTCGAGTACTTTGCCTTGAAGTAAACCAAACTGATGCCACAGCTGTTGGTTGAATTTGGCACAATGGATCCGAGAAGGAAATGTGCACCGCTGTAGAAGATCTAAAGCAAGAAAATGAACATCAAAGTCGCCGCATACGATGTCAAGCTATGTCTGGGCCACTGTCAACAACTTGAGGCATTCTGCGAAAACTGTTCCAATTTTTGTATTATACTGTTCCAATTTCCAATCGGTAAGTTTTGCGACGATTGTCTAATGCAGGTTTGGTGCCCAGCAAACCTTTACGAATGCTTCCGTTGACAGTGACCCATCATCGTTAATATATGATGATGGGTCGCTGTTAACTTGTGTTATATCATAGTTTCTGTCTCATAAACGATCATCGGTATGTGAGGATGTGGAGGTGACGTTGCCACTGAATGAATGCATCGAACCATTTTGTAGCGATATGCCTTTTATTAATGCGGAATAATGGTGAGGCGTGCCATTGGTGCTAGCAGCCTCTCAGCTTTAGTTGTATTAAAGGCATATTAACGGGACGCCACTGTGTTGACATGCAGCACTGCAGTCTTCTTTCGTATCTTCAGGGTATCTAAATAAACGCCATTTTTCAATAACATAAAGCTTACCCCTCCCCAGTGCTTTGCTTGCTTGAAAGCAATTTAAGATAAGCAAGTCTCACTTCGCTAGCATAATCTCTCGCCAGTCGAATATTAGTGGTTGATTGAGCGGAGCGTCATTTGAATATCCCTCCCTCCACGACATGAAGATAAATTGTAGAGTCGAATTAATAGCACGTGTGCATCATAATTCATGACCGGAATTTGGACAATCATTGGTTCGATGGAATCAAATGTTCAGAACCTATTGCCAGAAACGGGGGCTACAAAATATTTTTGATGCCTTGTGTCTTATTATTGCACATCTTTTCACCATAAGTGTAGAAATTGATATAATAAAAATGATGATAATGAATTATAATTATTTATAATTTAGATGGGGACAAATTCCAGCGAATCCCGGCGAGGTCATAGTTGCTTTTTCATGTTTCGTAACTACGAAAAATTCTGAATATCTCAACAGCGTTCGAACTAAAATGTGCGGTACGAAAATTCGTGACCAGTTGGATTTGGTTGACTGTGTGTTGTGCTTCTTTCCAGACGTCCTTTAAGCGAGGAAGAATATAAGAAATTATCGCATTCCCCCGGCCGTACTCTCGTGGTTTAACTGCTAGCACTTGGAAGATCTGTAATTTGAATACTGGAGGAGGCATGGTAGATTTTTTAGGTTTTTAATTTTGGAAAAAAAAAAAAAACCTAGACTCCATATAGTACAAAGTATTTTCGTAGAACGGTCCTCCTGAATTACAAATTCTATCATACTGTGGAATTAGCAAATTAGTAACAACAGTTCAGCTAATAACAGTGTAAGGTTTTCCTTATTTTGCATAACAAATTTATTTTAAGTTTTCCTGTTCTAAACTTCTCAACTTCCCCTCACATTCTCTCGCCAGGATGTAAATTTAAAGTTAAGTGAAGTGCTATTTAAACGTGTAATTATCTCAGTTTATTCAAAGCTTCTTTCGCTAGCCAAGCGCACGTTTCGTTGTTATTTCGCGGTCACGCTAGTAAGCCTCTTGACCTTATCAGTTTAGTATCACGCCGATTAGATTTCTGTGAGTCTACCTCTTCGGCGTAAATTGAAGTGCGTTCTTGCACTATTTATTTTCAGGTTTGACTTTTATTATAGTCTACGTTTAGTTACCACCGCAAGTGAACGTTGTTTTTGTAACTCACGAAGTCTATGCCTTTCTGTTAAATTAGTTTGAATTAATAAAGGGTTATCTTGCACCTTTCTTCTGTGCTGGTATTTTATTCACGCCTGTGCGAAAATTCGCCAGGTTCGTTGTAGAATCTAATTTAGTTTATGTGGAATAATAGACATAGGTCAACAGTTAAGTTAAATATTTAAAAATAATTTAACGATGCTTGAAATTCCATTTCCGCAGCAATTAAGGAGAGTTATATCAATAATTTGAACTCAATAATTCAATCCTTTCTTTTCTTCTGACTGTTTAAGCAAGGAGACTGATCGAAACGTTTTGTACTTGATTCTTTTATTCAGTATAAATTTTACCCTGCATTTTTCTTTTTGAGTTTCTCATATAGAATTACACTTTTCGCAGCGTTTTATTAAAGAGTCCATAAACATGGAATAGTCTTGTGACATCCTCTTCAGCACTACGGGCGTGGCGATTATCACTTTGTTACCTGAAGACAACCTCTTCCTGCATTATTGCTTCTTCAATGTGAACTCCCAGGAAACACATGTCACTAAATCTAAACTTTACGTGAAATATTGTAGCGTGGAATAATCAGTTTTAGCCAATGCTTTCAATGACACAGTAGCAACATGGAAATGAGAGTTTTTCTCGTGTAAATTATTTCTATGCAAATAATTCTCAAGACATCTTCATAAGGTTCGCTATCTGCGAACCTTAAAGCAAGCTTTTGCTGAAGCAAATTTTGACATCCGTAACCACAATGGATGTTCTGTCAGAAGGTACTTTGTCAATCTCTCACACTTTACTGTCTAAAAATGCATCTATCATTTGAATACTGAATGTTTAACCACCATATGCATACTGCAACATTTTAAAGTCTTACTACCAAATATACAAAATTCCATGGCATTTTTGCCATATAATCATAAAGACGGCTTTCTAACCTGCCATGAAAAAGTGTAGCAGGTGTCAAACTAGCTGTCACCAAATCATGAAGACCATGGCTGTCCAACTACAGATTGAAACGTGTTGTCTCATGATTTCAAAGCTTTTCACTCAGCCTTTCTATTAGCGTATTTACTCGCACATTTACCCCCCCTCTTATATATTCCTCCATTGCATTTTAAGATACGATTTAAAAACTTCTGATTCATGATAGTAATGTTTAAAATGCGGATAGGTAAAAAAGGGGAACCGGTAAAGAATGTTGTATCTGGGCATATCAACATTTGTTTAATACTAATCAGTTGACTACGTACGCCAAACTTGTCCAGGATTTTTTTTTTTTTTTTTGTTTTTTTTGTTAGCGAGTGAAAGTGCCATACTTTCTCTTGTTTTACTGGTCAGTTATCTTTTTGAATTGTCAAGCCTCAAATGTAACTAAAGCTACAAAAATATTTCTGATATTTATCCAGCTGCTTTTAGATTCAAGTAAATGCCCAAGTTACCAGGAAGAACAGTGTCTGCTGATACTGATATTTTATGAGAAGCGGAAATCCTTGTCAAAGGATGATTCACCTTGGTAGAACATATGAAGCAGATTATTAAAGTTAGCAGAAAATGTAACTGGATTCCACACACTGTCAGATGAAAATAAAGCTGATAATTCAATCATGTGTAATTTCTTGTCGGAACGACATAACGAAGAAGCATTTCTTGATCATATTGTGGTTGGAGATGAGAAGTGACACTTGTGGCAATCCCAAACATAAAAGACAATGGCTCTGTCCCAGCCAAACTCCATTAGCTGTCCTAAAGCTAAGCTGACACCCAAGAAAAGTAATTTTATCTCTTTGGTGAAATACTCGAGGTGTAATCCATTTTGAGGTGCTAAACCAGGTCACACCATAACTGCACACCTTTATTGTCAGTGATAAGATTGAGTAAACTGATCTTTGACTGAAAAGTATCTTGCATTTGCTTACAGAAATTATCTCATTTTACATCATGACATAACCACACTCAGCAAAAATACTCTAGTCACACTAATGTATGGGATGGGAGGTGTTATCTTATCCACCTTATTCGTCAGATATGCGCCTTCTGATTGCCATTTTTCAAGGTGTTGCAATATTTCTTCAGCGGAAAAAAAATTCACAACGTGGGAGAAGTCAAAATGGAATTTCAAAATGTTTTGGTTGAAAAACTATCTTTGTTCTACAGACCATAATTGAAAATTTGCCCACTTGGTGGCAAAAATCCGTAGATAATGGCAGTGATTACATCGTAGACTCAAAATAAAAGTACATTATAAAATCATTTGTTTTAATTTGAAGAAAAGCTACGGCACTACTTTCCAGTTCTCCTTATACATTTGCAAGCAAAAGTAACTGAGACACAATAACACGCCGAATAAATACTAATTCAGAAGTCAAACAACAAAAATCAGCGTTATACCTACAAAATTTTCACAGGACTAGTTTCGATGGTTTTACCGAACCATCATCTTCAGCTGCAAAACCGCAAATGAACAAGATAGGAAATAATGATTAGACAAGATAAGAAAGCCTGGACAAGAATAAGCAAGTGGCGCTATCCGCTGGCGAAACCAGAACTAAAACATAATTTCTCTAAAAGCCGAAGGCAAATTTCGATTGGAATTAGGATCGTCAACTAGAACAGAAAGATTTCCATGAATGTGAAATGCCTCCAGAAAATCCAGTTCTCCAATGGAAGATGTTTTTTGAACAACCCTGGAAGCAGAAAAATTGAAAGTGTGATCCTCGGACTAACAATGTTGAGCAACAGAAGACCCCCGTGTCTCCTTTTTTCTAACATATGCCTCATGTTCTTTGACGCGAAATTTTAAGGCTCTCTTAGTTTGGCCAATGTAAATTAAACCACACTGGCAAGGAATCCTATAAATACCCCAGGAATTCATATCCGGAATGGGGTCCTTGAGTATAGAAGTTGGAATTTTATTGATGGGAGAAAAAACAACCCGAAAGTTAAATTTCTGCAAAATATGTGCAACTTTATAGCTAATTGATGGAAAGAAGGGAATGACAACAGAATTTTTATAATCTCCTAAAATAAGAGTGTGGCTTTTAGTGTGTTGAGATGAGAATTTTTTAACTGCTTGATTAATAATGTTGGGTGAAAAGCCCCTGGCAATAGCTATTGCTTTTAAATAATTTAGTTCTTCATCAAGGGCTAGTTTGGAGGAGCAAACTTGAAGAGCACGGAAAACATAGGAATAAAATGAAGCTAACTTTTGTTTAGTCGGATGACATGATTTAAAGTGTGGTGGAAGGCAAACCGATGAAGGTTTACGGTAAACTGTAGTACTGAAGTTGGATGTGTTACGTGTGACCAGAATGTCGAGAAACGGAAGAGAATTGCAAGTCTCAAGTTCAAAAGTGAACTGAATAGCAGGATCAATAGAATTCATTGTTGAAAGAACTTTATTTAAATCATCTTTATTACCTTCAAACAGGGTAAAAGTATCGTCTACGTAGCGGAACCATGCCGGGAAGTTTAAAGCTTCAAACAATTTTGATTCATAATAATGCATGTAGATATCAGCCAGGATGGTACTGAGGGGACTTCCCATGGCTAATCCCTCAGTTTGCTTGTAATATTTATTTTGGAAAACAAAATGTGTTTGTTTCAAACAGAGTTGAGTGAGAGAAATTAGCTCATCAATTTCGATGCAAGAGAAATGAAATTCGCGAAGTCTGGTTTCTAGACATCTTAATGCACCCTCCACTGGGACATTGGTGAATAATGATTTTACATCAAAAGAAACCATGAGTAAATTACTAGGAGAAATGTTTTTAACCTTTTTTACAAACTCTATTGAATTTTTTATGGTGTAAATGTTATTGTCTAATAGAGTGGAAAATCTAGAAACTAAATATTTAGCTAAAGGATACGAGGCAGTACCTAAATTTGATACAATAGGGCGGAAAGGAATACCACTTTTATGAATTTTGGGAAGAGCATATAATCTGGCACAATTCGCAACAGATGGGATAAGCGAATGTTTTAAGTTGCTTGAAATGATTTGCGAAGATTTGATCGCAGTTTTTATTTTGGATAAGTCCGAAGGTGAAGGATCTTTAGGGATCGGATTATATGGTCCTTCGTTTAAGAGTTTAGTGACACCATCGATATAAGTGTTCTTATCCATGACGACTATCTGGCCACCTTTGTCGGCCTTTGAAATGATAATATCCGGGTTAGAATGAATTTCGCGCATTGTAGCTCTTTCTCTCGCAGTTAGATTTGGTTTCAAAGGTTTATTATTGAATTTCACATTATGAGCGATAAGATGCCTAATCATTTCTTTCTGTGAATCTGAAACTTTACTGAACTTGAAAGCTTTTTCGATAGGAGCCAAAATCAACAATAAATTCTATTGATCCTGCTATTCAGTTCACTTTTGAACTTGAGACTGGCAATTCTCTTCCGTTTCTCGACATTCTGGTCACACGTAACGCATCCAACTTCAGTACTACAGTTTACCGTAAACCTTCATCGGTTTGCCTTCCACCACACTTTAAATCATGTCATCCGACTAAACAAAAGTTAGCTTCATTTTATTCCTATGTTTTCCGTGCTCTTCAAGTTTGCTCCTCCAAACTAGCCCTTGATGAAGAACTAAATTATTTAAAAGCAATAGCTATTGTCAGGGGCTTTTCACCCAACATTATTAATCAAGCAGTTAAAAAATTCTCATCTCAACACACTAAAAGCCACACTCTTATTTTAGGAGATTATAAAAATTCTGTTGTCATTCCCTTCTTTCCATCAATTAGCTATAAAGTTGCACATATTTTGCAGAAATTTAACTTTCGGGTTGTTTTTTCTCCCATCAATAAAATTCCAACTTCTATACTCAAGGACCCCATTCCGGATATGAATTCCTGGGGTATTTATAGGATTCCTTGCCAGTGTGGTTTAATTTACATTGGCCAAACTAAGAGAGCCTTAAAATTTCGCGTCAAAGAACATGAGGCATATGTTAGAAAAAAGGAGACACGGGGGTCTTCCGTTGCTCAACATTGTTGGTCCGAGGATCACACTTTCAATTTTTCTGCTGCCAGGGTTGTTCAAAAAACATCTTCCATTGGAGAACTGGATTTTCTGGAGGCATTTCACATTCATGGAAATCTTTCTGTTCTAGTTGACGATCCTAATTCCAATCGAAATTTGCCTTCGGCTTTTAGAGAAATTATGTTTTAGTTCTGGTTTCGCCAGCGGATGGCGCCACTTGCTTATTCTTGTCCAGGCTTTCTTATCTTGTCTAATCATTATTTCCTATCTTGTTCATTTGCGGTTTTGCAGCTGAAGATGATGGTTCGGTAAAACCATCGAAACTAGTCCTGTGAAAATTTTGTAGGTATAACGCTGATTTTTGTTGTTTGACTTCTGAATTAGTAAAAGTAACTGAATTAAAAATAATAATTAACTCGTTTCTTTGACATACTAAAACCAGAACTACAGTTCCTAGGCATTTTTTTTATAATCTAAACCTAAACATCTGTCTTTGGTAAAGTGATCAGACCAAAAATTATAAAAAAATCTAGCATTTATAGTGGGTAAGATGAAATTCAATACATGTATATATTTAGAATAAATTAAAAATGTTTTCTTTTCTGATTTAATTTGCGACGACAATAGTTATAAGTCATGTCATAAATAAGACATGAATAGTAATAAGAGAGGTTTTTGACATTAGAATTCTCCTTCCAAAAAAGCGCAGCGAGTCATTACCCCTACTGGTCATTAATTGCTTCAAAGCAGTTGGAATGAATGTTATGGTTTTGCTATTTCGCAAAAGCACAACAACATGCATATAAATTAGCTCCAGAAACTTTGCGCGCTTTTAGCATCGTAAACATCGCTGACTCACTCACTCAAGTGTAATGAATCATCACATGGTATGCACATTAGAGTGACTAATTGTTTTCGAAAAAGAAGCATTGCAGAATCTTTTTTATATGTTTGCGTTCGTCGTGTAAATTTGCTGTGTTTGAATTATCGAAACAAAGGATAATAATTCGTTTTCAATAGAACGACTTTAAAATAATGTCATTTTAATATGCAGTAAACTTCTGCTCAACTAAACCGCAAATTTAGAAAAACTGAAAGCTATTCTAAATTACAAGAAAATGAATTAGTTATTGTGTAAGTTCTAAATTGCTTCGGATTTAAATGCATTATTTAGCGGATTCAGAAAAGCAGGCAAAATATTAATTTACAGAATACAGCGGCTCACACTTGTTATCGGATAGTTGAGTTTTTCAGCTTGCAAATATCAGCTACTACCGAAATAACTTTATTTTTTTTAGCATATACTATCGATCATCTTTTTTAAAAAATTTTCAAAATGCTTTAAAAAATGTTCAAAATGTTTTCGGCAAATAAAATAATTTTTTTGAAAATTTCTGAAAATGAATTCACAGAAGTATTTAGAATTTTAAATAAACAGTTTATATTTCATAAAAACATGAAAAATACGAGTTATTCAATATTTAATTGGATATTCCTAAGCTAAAGTTACACTTTTCATGCGCTTTTTCATGGATTCAACTGAATTTTTCATATTAGAATGTTCCATTCCTCAGTAAGAATTACTTTCAGCACAGCTTTGGATTTCCTCCAACACACTGCTTACATGTTCGATAGGATTTAAAACCGAAAAATATTGAGGAGCTTTGATAATATCAAGATAATTATACAATAATCACAAGTCAATATTTTTACTTGTATTTTTAGCATCCTGACAGAACTTGAATCTATTTTGTACTTTAGTTTTTCTCGCAGATGCTTTCAGATTTTTATTAACAATACTTTATACGGATCTGTATTATTTTCTATCAAAAAAAAAAAAAAAAAAAAAAAAAAAAAAAAAAAGATTTCTCATCCCACAGGCAGCAAAACTCCCCCCCCCCGCCGGAAAAAAAAAAAAAAAACTTCATGCCTCCACCCCTGTGCTTAGCCAAAGCCCCCTGCAGATAACATGACGGTAAACAATGCTAGACTTTGGAAGATCGGCAAAACATGACATAGCTTTCTGATTTATGGCATTATTGTCAGTTATAATGCAGAAAATGCGTATTCCAATTTCTTCTAGTCTACGAATAATTTTTTTTTTTTTTTTATGTAATGAAATAATATATCTGCTGTGATTTTCTTAACGGGTAGTATATGAACAACGTCTTTATATTTCGATGACACACCAATAATCTGCGCTTGTGCGCTGTATTATTTGTGTGTATCGTCCATCTGACTTCAATATATTAAATTTCGACTTGTCTGCAAAAATATAGCTTCGTTCCATATATTATAAATCTTTCCCAATCATGGATTATGCAAACGCCAGCCGTATTTTCCTTGTTTTCTGTTGACGAAAAATTTCCTTCTAGCTTTTGCATATTGTATCCATATACCCTAATGACTCTTTTTAAGATTTTCAGGATTAATTTTTGTTGCAAATCGTTCTTCTGAATCCCATACAGGTTTTATAGTATTAATATTTTAATTTTGTTTGATTTTCCATAGGATAAATCCGATTCTTAGGTGTTAGCTCGGAATGTGGTCCGCGCTTCTGTGCATTTTCAGCAGTCCCACACAATTTCTACCGTTTTATAAAATCATAGTTAGTTGAATGCTTTGTATCAAGGATTTGCAGAATTTTGTAGAATCCTGGCCTCCATTTTCAACATTTAAAATTTCTTCCTAGACTTTTAGCATTTTTGAGCCGTTGAACACTAGTAGTTCGCCCTGAGTTCAAATCCGGGCGAACGGGCTGACTGCATGGACATTTTCAGGTTTTTTTCCCATCTGTAAGATGGACACGAGTCAGTTTCTCTTTGAAAGTCCTCCACGAAGGCATCCCTCCTCTTAGGCAGATAGCCCCGATTGCTTTGGCGTAATCAAATAAACCAGACGAAATTCCATAACAGAATATCGTCATGTTATTGTCTCCGCAGAAGAGGTCGGTTTAGGTTGTTTGAATATGGCAAAGCCATGAAGGCTATCTGCCTAAGAGGAGGGAGGACATGCTGAGGGACTGTCTCGTGTTCAGGTTACACATGAGAAAAACCATGAAAACCAATAATACAGCCAGCCCGATCGCCTGGGTTTGAACCCAGGCCTGATCAAACTATCAGTATTTAGCCGTCTTAAACCCTAGGCCACTGATGGGCCCTTCGCAGAATAATCAAAGCAAATTATAAAGGAGCTATTGCGCCGTAATATTATTATATTCGCATTTAATGTGCGAGTTTATTGTATTGCATTATTAATACGGTAAATGACTCACTCACATAACTTACATCTGTGATTTAATGTGTGACTGTCCTCATCTTTTATAACTATCATTACTTTTTGAACGGCACGTGGTTTAAGATTAACTTTACAATACAACCTTGTTTCTTCAAAATAACTGGGAATGCAACATTTCCTGATAACCCATTGTCAAGCTCATTTTCAATTCATTTCAAGAAAGTAAAAATGAATCCTTTTTGTGCACATCATTTTCATTCAAAAATATATTCATAATGAATTTTTAATATATATTCCATGAAATAAACTAAAATTTCCCTCTCAAATTCTCATTTATATTGAAATCATATAAAAGATGTCTCTGTGATTACAAGAAATTTAGCAAATTTTCATTACTTTTATTACACTTAGCGTTTTATATAACACTATAAAAATACCCGAAAAGTGTACAATGGAATAGCGCTATAAAGAAACAGCTCTTAAAAGATACGCTTTAAAGGTACAATGGAATAACTCAAAAAATATACTCTTAGGACACAAATGAACTTCTAAAAAATTTGAAACTGAAAACTCATTATATCTTATAAATAACCATAGATTTCCATTTTAAGAAAAAAAAATTCAGCATTATTTTTACATCAATGGCAATTCAATGAGAGGATTTCACATAGAATTACAAAACTCCACTTGAATTACACAGCACTTCTTAAGAAAATAATTCATTTAAATTTATGAGAGTTCATTCAGTTTTCAGGAAGCTTGTATAATGAAAAGAAAAATTTAATTGACAAGACACATCAATGGATGTCTCATTTCCTAGTAAGAGATTTCCCAGTTCACTATATATTTAGACCACGTCTTTGCTTTGTAAAATATGTATTTACTTCTGTGTAATGGAAAAAAGGGAAATGGGGGAGTTTGAAAATAATCAGAGGTGTTTGGCTTGGACTCGCAGATTTAATGGCATTTTTCTCGAACATTTCTATTATCATTGGGTTTTACTGCAGCGGGATTTCATTTTTGCCAATCCCAGGTTTAATTAAGCGCAAATTCTTTACACCACACTTTCTTCATTAGCATTCTAGACTTGTTACGTCCCTTAAATCCATTTTCTATTGCAACGCAAGTTAGTTAATGCATGTCGTTTCTCAAAACAAGCACGGGACAAAATAACTGGTATTTGCAATTAACTACTTTACAATACAGCTATAGGGCGTGGTCAGAAAATTTTTTTCGTTCGCTACTATGCTTACACGAAATACTCAATTCAAGATTTCAGGAAAAGTTATCCGCGAATATTCAGTCACGAAAACATGAAGAATCTTTAAATTCAATCAGTTCCGCGATTAGACTGTTTTTGGGTAAAACAGCGAAAATATTTTTACACGAATAAAAAGCGGAGAAAAATAACATGATATGAAACTAATTTAAAGTCCGATAATGGGATCTGATTCGAATATGTTATTTAAGTAACTGGGCTGCAGCTGCTTACTTCAATTATTGCACTAAATATCTTGTTGTTTTCAACTTTTTTGAGCTGATGGAGGCTTTCAGAGTGAGTGGTATTTAGACAGACAGTATTATTAACCTATAGTAAAAAAAAAGGGTTAAGGTCGTCATAAAATAGTAACACAAAAATAAGCTAGGATTTTTTTTTTTTTTTTTTTGGAGGGATACTAAAACTTTGAACGCATAACTTTACCAAATTTTTAATGCAGAACAATTAAAACTGCCCTTTTGCGTTTAACGATGAACTTTAAATTTTATTTTCTATGTTTAACTGAACTTGGAATTTAGAAGATAGTACGCAAGTTTGGGGCATTTCATATTACTATGGGCATCATAATATGAAACAAAAATATCAGTTTGATTTTATTTATTATAGAGAAGATCTTATGAAATGAATTTTCTCGAGCTTTCCTCGCTTTTTTTCAGTGGAGCGCCGCTTAATGGATCCTTACAATTAATGTACATTTGATTTACTAACTCTATAGACAAATCCCTCAGTCTCTAAAATTGCATTCCCTTCATGGCTTTATATTATATTTTATGTATTAAATTTCATTAACATACATCTTATATATTCTATTTCATAAGCATGCATTTTATATTTCATAAGCATGCATTTTATATTTCATAAGCATGCATTTTATATTTCATAAGCATGCATTTTATATTTCATAAGCATGCATTTTATATTTCATAAGCATGCATTTTGTATTTCATTAGCATTAAGTATCATAAGGACGGTACTAATACTAAGCATCATAAGGAAGGCGATCATTAGCAGATGTTTATAAAATTAAAATTTGAGTCACAGCCAGTAGAGTAATCTTGTGTATTCGTGCACAAACCTTGAAGAGACATTAGGTTATTTCGAAGCAGGAGAGATGAAAATGAGCAGTTCCCTCGGCGGGACTCGAACCTCGGACCTGTCGAATACGCGCCGAGTGTGCTGGCCATTACATCACGAAGGCATGCTAAGAAGCCGGGAAAAATACGTTATAACCTTACTGTATAGTTCTCGCGCGAATCATGAAATTCGTCATTTTGATTTTCAACGACTACCTTCTAGTCAGTAAAGTGAGCTGTTCCGACAGCTAAACGTTTAATGGCTATTTCTTTCGTTAACAAAGGGAAAACTATAAAATTTCTGTATTAAACGTAGCATAAGAGCTTAACATCAACATGAGACACTTCATCAAGAGCGCAATATAGTTTTACTGTTCTGCGAACTTGTCTCATATGTAGTCCTATTCTTAGCTAAAAACGGGAATAAAGGCGAATACTTTAAATGGGTGTTGCGTCAATTTTTTGCTTCATAATTTCCAGTTTGGCATCACTAGATTTATTAAAATGGTATCGAAATTTGCCACTGAAGTTTCCTACATTTATGAAACTGTAGTCTCTTAAGGAACTTTTTCAAAACAGGCAAATTAGTGCAAATAGGACAAACAGAACAGATGCAAAACAGGAAAATTAGTGACATAATAACTGTTAAAAACTATATTTATAAGTTCTACCATTAATAACACGTAATTGAAAAGGATTCTAAAGATTTTTCTAAGTCGGCGGGAAGATAAAGAATAAATTTTAAAATTTGTGATTTTGCGAAGTTTTCAGAAATGTAAAAATCACACGTTTGCTTTTCATTACATATTTTAAAGTATATGCCATTGTATTATCAGATCGTACAAGCAAGTAAATTAGACATATAACATAACGCAGTGTTAAGATCATCATTTGTTCATATGATTAATGTGATTTTTACATTTTGAGAAAAATGTTTGCAGACGCAAATTTTTTTTTTTTTTTTTTCTTTTCTTTTCAGTGAAAGTTTCATAGACTTCTCGTCTAATTATGAACTAATAAAAAATAATTAGAATATGCATTAGTACCAGTGACAAATTAATTATATCATGAAATCGTAAATATAGGCAGAATGATTGAAATGTTTCAAGACTTATTTTATTCAGAATCAAATGTCTTACTGGCTCTGTACTTTCTCTCCCCCCCGCAAAGCAGAGCTCTTCCTACTGAATAATATTTTTACAGCATTTTATGAACCATTCAGAAACATACTGTTTTGTGACAGCCCTTTTAGCATTGTGATCGTGACATTTTTGACTTCTTGATCTTCCATCCGAACAGTTCTTTTTTCATTATTAAGAATGTCCAAAAATAATGCGACATTTAATGTGAGCTACATGGGAGGTTTTCTAATGCTTTTCGAACGATTTCAGGGAGTGCTGCTAAGCCAAAAAAACATCATGCTGCAAAAGCATTATCTTATAGATACAACCACTTTTCTTGAGTAAACCGGGTATTTCTTCCTCTTTTGGAAAAATTTGGTTTTCAGCAAGTTTTTGTAAGTCAAAGTTGTCCGCTGCAGTTTGCGCATGGTTTGGCAACGTATACATCCGTAACTATATTGAATAAATTGCAGAACATGCTTCGTCAGTCACCGCCTACTGCCAGCATTACTTAATTAATAGTTATGTAGTTTACCATAGTATGCATACCGTAATATTTCTAGTTTCCATTGCCGCGTTTCCCACATTTAATACAAAACTCAATCTCATGTTTTCTCGGAGGTTTCTTCCTCATCCGCCGCGAAAGGGCTAGGTGGATAAGCGTTTTTATGGTTTTCCCCATGAGTATTGTGGCTACAAGCCTGTTTCCTTTAGAAAGTCCTCTGTGGACGCATCCTTCCCCTTAGGGAGATAGCCCTCGTTTGCTTTGTCATAATCAAATAAACCAAACTAAATAAAATCAATCCTCGTGCGCGGCAAGAGAACGCGCTTTTTTTTCCTCTGTGTGATAAAACCAAACCTCCTTGCCCATTGAGGCCAACTAGAACGACTCGAAGCTCTTGCTGACCTGGGAAGGCCATAGATGTCTAACTGCAGTTTAAGATGTTAGTACGTTAGTGAAAGTCCTTCACAGAAATCTAGTACAACGTTGCCACGTCTAATATGGAAGAATGGAAACAGAGGCAGACTTAAAACTTTTCAGTCAGTCTGTTCTCTTACAACCAAACTTCTGTCAAAGTACTTCAAAAGAAAAAAAAAAAAAAGAACATAGTTTTAAGATTGCCGTTTGCTTATCTATTTTTAAAGATTTTGCGTCATTGAGAAACGGACTGTAATCGGATCTTTTATTTATTTTATTTTGGCCAGAGCTTAAATTGCGGCGGAGCCCACCGAAGCCCGGCTCCGGTACTTCTTAGTTTTTGGGATATATTCTAATTCTAGTCGGAGTTCACCGGAGCCCTAAATAAGAAGGCTCCGGCACTTTTTTATGTAACGGAACACTTATTTTAGTAGAAATTTGCTCTAGAAAATTTTATTTTTAGCAATAAAATTATATAAAAAATCGCTTAATTAAATTTTAATTTATCTCTTTACATTTTATTTAATTTAAATTATTTAATTACTTTAATCTTTAATTATTTTAATAAATAATAATAAATTGTGAATTAATTAAACAATAATTAAAAGTTAAATAATAATTAATAAATATTAATTATTAATATCAATTAAATAATTATTGATTAATTTGATATTCATTAACAATTTAATTTTTAAATTATTAATGATTTTAATAGTCATTTTGTTTATTTATTTACTCTTGTTCCTCTTTCGTGATGGGTCTTTCATAGGGCTCCGGCACTTCTATTTTTAGAAATTAAGCCCTGATTTTGGCGGGTACGAAAATATTGAAGTTTTCTAATTATGCATTAATATGGTAATAATGACAAAATATAGCTTTTTACCACAGGAATTTTAAAGAATTAGTTCTGTTTCCGCGATTCCTCTTTCCGCGTTTTTCAAAATTCTTCCTGCTCCCGCGAAACTCCCGAGAGTACAGTATCCCTCCCACAGCTCCTCAGGAGATGTCATAAGTCATTAAGAAGAGTTGGGCAGTTTCTTTGTGAATAAGTTAGTCTTCGTTAGATTGAAGCCGTGTCTTAGGTTAGGCTCCTCTTGAAATCGTAAGTTTAATTTTGTAATTCTGCTATTATTAGCTGTTATTTTCACATCTTATGTTAATTAATCTGAATGTTTTAGACATTACTGGAACTAAAAGGAAAAAGTCTTTTGCCTTTTATAAAGGTTATCAGTATCGAATTCAGAATAAAAATAAGCAAAATGTAGTTTATTGAAGTTGCATAAATGAAAGAATTAAAAGCTGCAAAAGCTCAGTTAAGACCAAAGAAGTCGTCGTTTTAGAAGATAGAACGTCGTTTTAGAAGGAATATTTATTCGGAAAGATTTTATTAAAACTCGCTTTTATGCAGAATTTTGGAAGAATATTGTTTTTTAATTTAGGAAACAATCTTTTAGTTCATTGCCAAAATCATCACAGAGTTTGAACATCTCTCTCTTTTTAAATACAGTATTATCTTTATTCATGCAAAGATCTGAGATCGTAAATATTTTTCGATTATTTCTTTTAAAAATTCTTCTTTTTAAATTAAAAAAGTTTTCGCTTTCCTACCTTTCAAGAGAGACCAAAGTCCACTCGCCCCCCACTATGTAAGCCCTTTGGGAAGGGGGCAATGAAGATTGATGATTTCGCGGAAACAGGAATGATTTTGACAACCGCGGAAACAGGAATCGCGGAAATAGAAAAATACCATTTTAAAGATGAATTATCTTTATTATCAGTTGTATTGGCGACGAATATACTTCATTACTAAATTGTTCAAGAACTGTACTGCGATTTAGAAGTGACATGGAACCCTGGTTCCAGATCCTATGCTCCAGATCATGCGCCACTTTGTTTAACTCCATGCCTTTGCCTACGAACGAAATTAAGAACAGTTGACGGCAGATATGTTATTTACACCATTGGTAAAAAGACAAAGAGAAAGCATAATAATTTTTAAACTTGGACTTTTTTATTAACCATTTCAGCAAATTCTGAAATGTCGCATAATGCAGAAATATGTTATTGGATGAAAAAAAGACAGTTTTATTGGGTGCAAAAGTCCTTAAAAATTAGAGCTGCATTATGTGAGAAGACATACTACGTCCATATTAAAGCGATCAAATCTGCAGATCTCTGTGCATTGCCAAAATGAATAATATTTCCATTAGTTGGAATATTGTTTTTTAATTTAAATATTAAAATGTTTTGGTTGTATGCTTTGCAAAGTTTTATAGCAGATTAGAATAGAGATTACACGACAACCTTAGTCCTAATATGAGAAATATGTGCCTCGTGTTCATAAATTATGTTGTAGGGATTTGTATTTATTTTAACTAATAATTTAAAGTTTTATTTGAAACTTTCCTATAAGCCTTCATTCCCCTAATTGTCAGTTCCAGAACAGTTAAATGTTGTAGCGCGCGTGAACGAATGCAAATTTTCTATTTTGAAGGAAGTAGTTAAAAGCCGAGTTTCGGTAGGAGAAAAAGAGAGAGCCAGGCTTTAGCTGCCGTCTCTGCCGTAGGTACGTTTGCTTATTGCTGGTTCAAGTGGCTTAGTTGCATTGCTTTGCTGCCACTAGCTTAGAAGGGGTTGAAGTTCGGGATCTCGCTGAGCCCTGTAGGCTAGTTTTATCACTTGCTCAACATTTCAACTTTTAATTTCAATTATCTGACTTTCAATTACCGCCCAAGTAGAGGCGAAGTTTATTAGCGTCGAGTTGAAGCATTGTAAATTTTAAAGAGTTAATAAAGGGTACGTGAACCTTTCTCCTATATAGTTTCCTGCTACTCCAGTGTACAGATAGAAGTTAACTGACCTGGACTCTACAATGTGTTAAAGAAAACTGTCACTCCATTCGACATACATTCTGAAATGAACGAATCTCGTAGCGAAATGAGCAGAAAGGAAATATGTAAATTAAATTTGTTAGCGTAACTTAAACATATATCCTACAATATACGAGTAATAACAAAAATCATAGAATAGAAAATCAACAGTATTTTATAAATATCCTTACTGTTACTTGTGGTATCTATAAATATCCTTACTGTTGGTGTGTAAAACGGTTATAGAAAATCGACTTGACTATTAAGGGTTTCAAAGCCTAGAGTAATCTGAGTTTCTAGTTGAATCAATTAGCAGTCAATTGCATACGTGAAATAAATTGAGAAAAAAATAAGAATTTTCACACAGCTTAACACGAATTTAAAAAAAAAAATTGCAGCGTGGAAGTTATTGAAATAAAAACGTTTTTAAGCTGCATAAAAGAATACAAAATGCAAGACTTAATCTAGAGATTTCAGCTTCCGTTTTATAAAATGCCATTAAAATATATGTTAACAGGCACTTATTAGATTGATGTGATATTGATTGTTAACTGGCAGTTATTAATAAATTTTTAAGAAATACTTTTACTCTACCGATAAGGTCTGCTGTAACATTTTTTCGTTTTCTATAATAATTTCATAACTGAAATTTTTATCTGGCACAAATAAATAGTTTAATTTTTTCTTTAACTAAGTATTTTAAAATGTTTTATTGCGCATTTTTAGGTACTTTTTTATGCAATATTTAAAAACTGAAAATAATTGTTTCTTTTTATTAAATAGTAGGATTATAAAAACTAATTAAAATTAATTAAAATGATCACTATAATATGTGTTACGCTAGTGAGAACAGCATTAGAAGTCTCCTAATGGATGCTTCAAGCCGTCTTTTATCAAGAATGAAGAGAACAGTGATGAAACGATTTAATATTGTGCCAAATAAAATGAAGAAATTTGACACAAGTGGAAACACAAATGAAACAAGTGCTAGGGAAAACTGAAAAACCATAAGACTTAAAAAAACTGCTTTTTACAAGATGAGAATTTCTCCTTTTAATTGCAGAAAAACAAATATTCTGAATTGAGAACGAATTCAAATTTTACATCAGTAAGATTATATTCTGCACCCATTTGGTATCATAATGTCGGTTATTAATTTGATTTGCTTTATAAATTTTTAGGAAGCCATTAGTTCTAAACATATAGAACTAAAGATTTGCGGGTGATCTGCGAGTTCTAAACATATAGAACAATTATTTGCGGGTGATTTCCTATAAACATATAGAAAATGTACGGCTGAAGCCTAATATGTCAAAAATAAGATACGTCAAATATTCTGTTTCGATAATTTTAGACATTCGTTTTAGACAGACGTTCAGGAGAAAGGAAAAATTATTCACGTGTTTCTGCGAAAGGATTTTCTTCCGAAGATATACGAGCTTTTAAGCTGTCATATTTCATAACAACTCGATTTATGTGAGTAGTATCATCAACAAAGTAAAAGGACACGCTTCAGAATTATTTACTTTCGAATAAGCCTGTAATTCTAAAATTGGAATCAGTGATCTGTATTTCTTTATACCTCTCTTCACAAGTCACAGTCACAATCGACTGGCTAAGTTCTGACGCGTGCATCGTCGAACTCCGTTTTAGTAGCTTTACTGAGTCAGAAATTGCAGCAAGGTATTTATAAAAGAATTTTTCTCCTTGTGTGTAAAAGATATGCTTGTATTTTTTGCCGGCAGCTAGTTTTATTAGTTCTTTTGTATAAATAATATCGAGCGTAATGTTTTGGTTAAGAAGTAGTGTGATGCTTAAATCAGTATTTCTTTACAATATTGTAAAGAAATTATTTAACGTTAAATTAATATGAAACAAAATTTCATGCAACCCTCGCCAGATGCACTAACAAGAGTTTTATTTAAGAGAAAAGTACGGTTAATTTAACTTTGTTTCTGAAACGAAAATTTAAAAAAAATATAAACTGATATTCGCGCATTCAGATTTCTAGAAGCAAATTTCGGACGAACTGAAAACGAAAGTGTTACTTCAAACTTATTCGTAATAACATATAGTAGCAATCATTTGAAGTCGAGGCGAAATAACTTATTTTTTAAGAAAAACGCATTATGCAGTATTCTGCCTTCAGAATTAATCAAGACTTTATGAACTTCTATTTGCTTCTCACTATGTTATTGTAAAATATACAAGATAAAAATAAATCTGAAGGTCTTAATTATATTAGGAAATAAAAATTACGCTCAGCTTATTGAGGGCATCTGATAGCATCGCAATTTTTTGAATGTCTGCCTGTTGAAATCAGTCCAGTGTGACGAAACAGGTGAAATATCACTGCGAGATAAACTCCCCAACTTAAAATAGTACCATGTTTAATTGTTGATAAAAAGCATTATCATCGTTTCAGATCTCCCAACATTTCGACACCTTACAGAACGGATACCTTCAGAAAAGACGGTAATGAGCTATTCGATCAAAACTTTTTTTTTTTTTTTTCTTTTTCTTTTTTTGATCGTAGGAACGAAAGTCTCACTTTTCGATTTCCGGAAATGATAAATACTTTTTTTAAAATTGATTTTATTTTATTTTTTACGTGACCTTAGCTGAAGCAACTGAAAATATTCTGTCTTCTAATTGTTCTAACACTGATTTTAAGAGCGTATGCCTCCCCTCCTTTTATTATGTCCTTCTGTTTCTTGTAACTAAAGCATCTGCTACAAACGAACGCTTCAGATTCAAACGCAGGTAGTACTTTATGTATAATTATTATTCGTAAAGATGAAATTTAATAAATCTGATATTAAACAAATTAAAACATTTAGTATAGAAAATCTCTCCCTGTACTTCTGATAGGACTGGTACAGAAATGTCTGGGTATTTCCGCTTTGCGTACAAAATGCGTATACTTTATTTCAAAGAGTTTGTACGATTATATACTCTTGAACTATCCATCGTAGGCATATGGCTCCAGTTTAAGAAACGAAGTCAGCTTTGGTCATTTTAGAAGTTTTAGTAAATACTCGTGAAACTATTTCTTACGGATTTTTTAGGCAAAAAAGTGTCAACAATAAAAGTGTTTTCCTTTGTCAAATTGATCAAATAAAAAATCGCACATGGGGCCAAGGAAATTTACAGCTAAAGTTATTCCTTATTTTAATAAAATTTAATTTTTTTTGGGGGGGGAGAGAGAAAACGATTTGCAAAATTAGCCTTTAAAACTTTTTTCAAAACCATATGAATTAAACCCCCCATATGCTGAAAAAAACGGCTCAAAATATAGAGTTCAGGGGTCATGTAGCAACTGAATTTAATTGGGTAAAAAATATCGAACTTCAGCATACTGGAGAAGCGTAAATGTTTTAAGAAATAGCTATATTATGTTCCCCTAAATTTTAATTAATGATACCTCAGAAAATTTTCATTATAGAGTTTGTTTGGGGCGAGGGGACTAATTCGTATACAGATAGGGTGTTTTTCTCCTACGGGGGGGGGTCCATATAAATATTTTTATAGCTTCTTACTGTGTGGTATCAAGTTACAAAGTTACAAAAACTGCTCCCAAAGCCTACACTTTTTGGTTCATTCCGTGCAATAGAGCTATTATTCTATGAGGAGTTTTTCAAAAGGCATTTATTCTTGCAGTGATTTGCAGCATATATAAGCTATGCCTACAAAGTTTTTTTCTTCTTTCTTTTGCAGGTTTGATTCTAACTACTTCAAACTCGCATTCCTCAGACATATATCAGAGCTGATTGTAGTCCGGATATAGCCGGAATCTCGAATTTTTTAGTTTCCAGAATTTACGGATTTGAGAAATGTAGACTGTAATCAGTAAATTCGCGAACTCGAAAAATCTTTTCCAAATTTTCAAACAACCTACCATACTGTATGTTTAATTTAAATGTGCATATTGTTTTTAAGATATGCTTTTATTTTGTTTAAAGTGCCAAATTTTTATTTAACTATTCATGAATATTGTATTGCAATTCGTTTTTGAGGACAACAAAGGAGCTTGAAGGGCCGCCCAGACGGTATAGTGGTTAACAGAGCCTACTGCAATACAGAAAGGGCCTGGGTTTGAATCCCAAAGAAGGCATAACTGTAATTGTCTGTTCGTTCATGGGAGGTAACGCTGACCAACCTATGTATTAGGTTCTTCCACAATAAAGTGGCCATCACTTCCGGCCTTATTAGTGGCCAAGCTTAAGTTGGCTAAATATCTGCTAATGGGAAGAAGAGCTTGATAGTCTTTTTGCTTCACATCCTCCATTTCTTTCCTTTAACAACGGTTATCCTAAAGTGTAACATGAATAAGAGCCAATTTCCCCCAGGAAACCCTCCAAGAAGGCATTCCTTGCCCAAGAAAATAGCCTTAATTCGTTTTTATTATTATTATTATTATTATTATTATTATAGATACTTAATGCAACTAACTCCGTGGCCTTTTCCCCCTTCCTTTCCTGCTAGCTACTTATGATTTTTCTCTAAATTAAATTGACATACTTTTAAATGGGATACTGGATAAATTAGATCTCAACATATATCTAGAAGATAGCCGTTAAACGATGAGATGCTTATCTGTATTATCATTACTTAGTTTTGCGAGATCCCCAATGCGTAGATTCACAAAAAGAAATAAGGCAGACAACTTTGAGGAAAAGAACACACTAATTTACTTGGGAACTTTCTTGCAGTCCACATCATTCTTGGGCTCGTGATGCACCCTGCAGTTTTTGTATAAAAGGAATTTACATTTTAATAATGAAACAAAGAGGAACTAGCACGTTTGCTAGCAACAAGAGAAGTATGGGGAGAAGCAAACGAAACTGCGCAGTTAGTAGGTGTGGTATTTATAATAAAAATTTTCTTTAATCTGATTGGCTGGGATTTCATCGCATTGCAAGCATGATTACATAAACCGATTAATTTTAAAAGACGTACATTGGAAAAGTTATTACTATTTTTAGATTAGAGAGGGAAAGTACCCAAATTAAAAGCAGGAATTAAGGGCTATTTCTAATTTAATAGTAAATAAGTATAAATTATAGTTACATATAGTTATCTTGTGTGTGTGCACATATATGCATATATATGTATATACATACACATATACATAAATGCAGGTCATCGAAAAAAATGCCAGTATTACAAAATGTATTGCGCAAAAAAATAGGGACACATACGCGTAAATTTGTTGCTGCTATATTCAGAAATGTGTTAATGTTTCATATACATTTAAGTATGTTTCGATATGTACACCATTAGTTGCTTGGCAGACGTCGAGACGATATTCATTTTCAGTCCATGTCTTTTTGAAGCATCTCTGGAGTTACGCTTTTTTATTCGTTGTTTTAGGTGGCTGATGCCTGTAATGTTTTCGCTGTAATTAATGTTCTTAATGTTTTCTCAGAAAACCAGAGGTGTAAGATCTGGGCTTCGCGGAGGCCACCTCCTCCAAACTATATGGTGGGTAACATCTTATTTAAGGCTGCACACACATATACCTACCTAATGAGCGGAAGTACAAATATTCTTTGAACTCACTTTCAATACAAGAATTGTTTCCTTAATTTTAGATTTTCTTATTTAATAAGCCTGTAAAAGCTCTTCATTGAGAGAGATAAATTTAAATCAATAAAGAGGTTATCACACATGGCTACAGGCCCTGCTAGACGGGACTTTTCTGAGAAACGAGATTCTGGTAGCACTGGTTTAAGCGGGAGGATTCCTAAAAAAAAAAAAAAGAACCCCGCTTGAAGCGAAGTCCCGCCTAGCTGCGAAGTCCGCCTAGCTGCTGTTGCGGCTACGCGGGATTTTTTTCAAACCTCACCGAAAATGTTTCCGCTGGACCTCTGTCCCGGGTAGAGACAACCAATCAGACGAAAGTTCTGCTTCAGAAGCATCACGCGATCCCTATGAGCGATAATCGATTAGTGTTTGGTGTTCAAGTCTTTGTAGTAAGTGAATATGGTAACCTAGCTACGTGGGTTTCCTGGAATTGTGCGGGTTCTGAGAATTGTCCCTTTCGACGTAACATAATATAATGTGATCGAGGTTTAAGATTTGCGAAAAAATTATGCTACTTCAGATTATAGTGTTGCTGGAAAAGCAAATGCAATTCTACATCATAACAAACATTAAGCAAATGAGGTAAATGGTAAACTATAAAATGCAGAGGTGAAGCAAATCTCAAGTTCACCTCTTATTTATTTTGGGTTCGCTACTGAGCTCTAACGGGTAAGTTTAATAGATAAGATTCAATTAAAAGTACGGATAGTTCTGACGACGACAAACAGTAGGAAATAAAATACTTTCAGGAATACTTTTGTCTTCATCAAAGATAATTTTTTCTATAACATCCACGATAATTAAATAATTTGTTGATAGTGTTTTTAGCGCTTTTTAACTCTGCAGTTATAGGTTTAATATTCATATTAATTTTGAATTGTCATATACGCTCACTTTCCATAGCATCTTTAATTACTTTTAATTGTTTTCATTATATTAAATGTTAAATGAATTTGACTCATCATCAAATGGGAAAGAAACAAGCCAGATGTAAAATTTAAAATTAGGCAAGAAAAGGAACCTTAGTTTGGAGTGGATTTTGAGTAAAATTCTAATCGATAGAATAAACTGAATCGATTTTGAATGAAACTATTGATGTATGAGAAACATACCTATCAATATGCTTTGTCATACATTTGCCAAACTAAATGACTGTTAAAATTTCGCATCGAGTAACGCGAATCTTAACATTCGAAAAGGAAAAATAAACAAATCTTCTATAGCTAATCATAGTTGAACAGTAAATTCCAATCTTGAATTTAGTTCTGCAAAAATTATCTGTAAATTTTTCAATTAATAAATAATCTATAATTCTTCAATTAATAAAATGGAATTCCTTGAAGCTTTTCCTGTTCATATACATTTATCTTCTTTTTTTAGTGATATTAACTTCTATTCAGTACTTCTTACGCTTTCAGAATTCTAATATATTAGTTTCCACGTTTTATTATTATTTTCCTCAACAGATTGTTCTACGTTCTTATTCGGTTTGCTCCCCCCATCACCTTAAATATAAAAATGATGGTCGCTCTTTTCATTTTGCACAATTTTTTATCGTTGAAGAAGAGGACCTTGTCATTCTCGAAATCGGTACAGTTTTATTCAAAATCTACGCCAGACTAAGGTTACTTTTTTCGCCTAATTTTAAACTTGAGTCGTCATATTTAGGGAATAAGAATCATTAACTTATTCTCTTTCTTCTATTCCCCCACCACCACCTTTATTTTGTATAATTAAAGACCGTTTGATTTCGTTTTGGCTAAAAAAAAAAAAAAAAGTGATAGTTAAGAAAAACAGTAAGGTAAATCTTCCGCAAAAAAGAAAATTGGGTAAATCGAAACGATGGTCAACGGGCATTATAATATGCAGTTGCAACAAAGCCAATGTAATAGTAGATACCCTTCCTCAAAATAGTGTTTCCTATATGCATCTAGTTACTCATAATATTCATTTAAATATTCAGTTTATCACCTCAAATGTAGTCTCATGCATGTTTACATCTGTCATTGGTTGACACATTTATTCAAATGCCATGTTGACATTAGTTGTTATTCCGAAGATAAGAAACTTCACTATAAATTTTTCAGCATTTCTTCTGCTGTGTTTATGACCTGTCGTCATCTGGCCGTAATATTGTTTATCTGTTCTACCTGCAGGGCATGAGTAATGCACATGATGGATTACCGGAAACACGGCTTTCGGACCTTTTACCTCGCTTCGATGAGTTTTTCTTGGGTTAGTGTCCTTTATTTTTGTGACTTTTTGGTGTATCTGTTGAGTGAAGAAAATATACTGCATCACTAAGATAAGTTTAAGATTTTAGATTCCGGGAAAAAAAAAAAAAAAAGGATTTGCATATGAGCCATTCGTGGGATGAGTGATGGGATTCAGCTAATTCTCACCAATTCGGTACAGCAGGTTCTTAAAATAGTTTTAGTTTGGTGAACGAGTTATAAAAATTTAATTGTAATATTTATTTAGAAAATTTGTCACTTTTTAGAATGTTCTTGGGCGGATATTCTTCATCGTAAAATTTAGATTTGAGGATTTAGCATAATGTCTAGTGGAAGGTAACGGTATTCTTTTCTTAAACATTTCAGTAGTTTACGTTTTAATACTAATGTAAGATTTACAGACTAATGAAGCTCTAAAGCAGCACGTCATTGTCATTTTCTTTTTCCTTTTTAACTCAAGCACGGCTTTGTCTCAGTCTTTCACTATAAACTAAAATCAAATAACTACGTTGCAATTTTAATTGAAATTTAGTATCACGAGCTTGTTAATAATACACTAAAGAGAATCAGCAAATTATGTCTGCTTTTACGAAAAGATTTAATCAAAGGTACTAATTATGCAAATATTCAAAGTCGAATACATAGGCGTACACGTCCGTGTTTACGGAACTGTAATTTGTTTAGAGGATATAAGCGCACGAGGAATTTTCGGCGATTTGTGTGCTCTTACTCCTTTACGACATTCGTTGTGTTTCTCGCAAGAGTTAGTTAAATTTTATAAGGCATCAGGTGAAATGAGCAGTCACGAACGTATGGATGATGGAATGAGATGGAGAACTGTTGGTAAACTGGAGGCAGACCAATAACAAGCGCATGTAGCTACAAATTTCAGTGTAACGCTCAGCTTCTCCTGCAGTTTGTAGAAAAGTTTTAGGGCACTGGCTTTATACCGAGAAGACTTGGCCGAGGTTGACCACGATCCATAATAATGAATGAGGATCTTTAATTGGCAATTTCAGCACGGCGACGTAAGTCTACTACTGCTTCACAGCTCTCACG
This sequence comes from Stegodyphus dumicola, assembly GCF_044657685.1. Classification (NCBI taxonomy): domain Eukaryota; kingdom Metazoa; phylum Arthropoda; class Arachnida; order Araneae; family Eresidae; genus Stegodyphus; species Stegodyphus dumicola. Next base: position 192,855,356 of record NC_140780.1, read on the forward strand.
CCAGCTGTATATTGCTGCTGGAGTTTCACAGTCTAGAGTTCCCCGAAGGCTTCATGAGATAGGGCTAGATGCCAGAAGACCCCCCTATTTGCGTCCCGCTCACTGCAACGCACAAGAGCGCGTTCAGCATGCAGCAGACAACATGTGCTTTCGAGCAGACTTTAGTGGAGCACTGTGCTTTTTACACATGAACCGAGATTCAGCCTGGAGAGTAATTCTCGGTGTACTTATATCTACAGAGATCCCGGAACCTTCAGATTATCCCTTCCTCATCAGAGAGCAGTATCACTAACGGCGGTGGAAGTGTTTTGGCATTACGTTTGGGCAGGCATTAAGTTGAACTACCACACATCTCTTCATGGATTTATCAAAGGCTTCCTAACTGCTATAAAATATAGAGAGGAGATCTTAGAGCAGGAGTGGGATCGACTGCCATAGGGATTCCTTAGTTGCCTCCTATCTAGTATGCCGTCATTCTGCGCGACCTGGCTGGCTGTGAGAGCGAACCATACCCCATATTAGACTCATTTTCAGTTCGATACCACAGCGTGGGCTTTGGACATCCCTGCACCATGAGCTTTACTGTTAATCTTGCGTACATAAAATGACTTTTGAATGGTACATCCCTTTCTTTTTCTCATATATATATATATTCTCATATATATATTAATAAAATTTAAAAGTTATTTTCACTGAATTTCACTATATAAAATAACTTTTAAATTTTATTAACCATTTTAAGATTTTATATTCTTTAAACTGCGTTTGCCAGTTTGCATTTTTTTTCGATAAATCTTTTTAATCAAAGTATTTAATCTGACGCAGATATGGGTTAGTATGTTTAATATTTTACTGCATGTTTAATTATTAAACAGATAATCGAAATAAGGATGGATTTCGCAAAATATTGAAAGAAAAAACTATTGGAAATGAAAGTGTAATTGAAATCCTGGTTTTTTAAAGTTTTTGCATATATAAATACACTTTTTATTTATTTTGTACCCTGGGGAACTGTTTTAGTAATTGTAAAATCAATCTGAAAGGTATAAAGAGTATTCTAATAGATACATTAAAAAATTGGGAAAATTACATTTAAAATTGAAGAAGAAACGTATTTTAATTCTTAAAATTTTTCTTCAGTAATTTAAATTAAAAAAAATTACCAGAAAAAATTAGCTTATATTCAATTTGTCTATCAAAAAAATTTAATAATATTCGTAAAAAACAGATTAAAATTGTTAAATAAAAGAAAAATTGTTCAAAAGGTACAAAGTTCCCTTACCTGCCTAAAGCATATCATAATTCATCTAATTACCCTGATCTGCAGTTTGGCATTGAAACTGGAATGTTTGGATAACCAAAATCGGATAATAGATATTATAATTTTTAATGTATGTAGAGGCAATATAAAACTTTTATGTGCTTAATGCATGTAAAGCTCTTAATCTGGACTTGCTTTTTTGGTTATATTATACGAATAGACATTAGATGAATTTAATTTCCTAATATACTCTTGTATAAGAAACATCTGAAACGCCACTGCAAATCATCTGTGAAAGTCTCAGTAAAAAAGTAAAAAGTCATTAAAGAAAGAGTAATTAAGTAATCATTAGGCATTAAATTATTAATATTCATATAATAATAATCACATAATTATATAATAGTAATACAATTTATCATATCTAATTAAATAGGCATTAGTCATTAACGAAAATGTAAGTAATTAAGCGATTAAGCGAAAGTCATTAAAGAAGTAGAAAGTCATTGAAGTCAAAAATTATAATTTCTGTTTGCAAGCATTTATTATTAAGACACCGAAGAATCTATGTGCAAAGTAGCTTCCCTGTGTTGTCTTTTCTAAGAGGACATCAAATTACTTTATTTTCAAAGGAAAGAATTCAGAGAGTTAAAAGTTTGAAATAACACTCGTGAAAAAGGAAAAATAGGTTTAACAAAACTAATATTAGTAAAATGTTATTTTAAAAAAAAGGGGGGGGGGAAATTACATAAAGTGCAAAATTTAAAAACTGTGTTGAACATAAATTTACATTAGAAGTCTGACATCAATAAAATAATAAGGATGTTGGAAAAGGAAAATAGGTAAAATAGTAAAGTCAAAATATGAAAAAAAAAAAAAAATTGAAAAAAAGGTAAAATGAAAGTATAAAAAAATACTGTAAAATAAAATTGCATTAAAAAAACAATGTGAAAACAAGTTAAACTGCAAAATGAAAAATAATTGTTTTTTTTTTTTTTTTTTTTTTTTTTTTTTTTTTTTTTTTTTTTTTTAATAACATTTCACTACTAAGTATATGTGTACAAATAATGTCTTAAGCTGTCCACTTAAATGGAAATCTTAATCGCATATAATCCTTCAAATCCTGGCATATACAGACTGGATGAATGAGAGCGAGTTTTCCTTAGAAAGTGTTTCGCGAATGCTATTTCTCCCCAGACAAAACCCTGTGTGTTTTGCCGTAATCCAGTCATTATTTCTGAATAATGTTAAGTACTGCTATGTACTTTACAGCTTTACTTATTATAAATACATTATTTTCTTAAGTAATACATTTTTTAATCAATAGAACATTTTATTAGTTATTCTTCAGATTTTCATATTTATTTTACCGAAGAGGTCAGTTTCTTAAATTACATGAAATTTATTTGAGTGCCTTACATTAATTCTTTTTTAATTTGTTTAATTTCCTTTTTAGCTTCCTCCAGGAGCAGGCTGCTGTTACAGTACTCCGATAATGACAGCTGTACTTTTTACGGGTATCGTTTTGTTCGTAGTGACAAATGCCTACAGTTCAACAGACGCAGGTAAATATTAGTCATTTGTATGAAGTTAGACTACCTATGTGGGCAATAGCTGCTTGTTTCGTGACTGATAAAATTTTCAAGCCTCTCATTTAGTCCATCGTCATATCTGAGAATTATCTACTGTAGCAAACTCTATTTTTGATTTCTGTTCACAGCTTTTATTGAAAATAATGGAAAAACATATTACTGAAAGCTAGTTGGACCATTTATGCTTCGTATTATTTTATTTTTATAAGGTACATTATTTAAAATTTCCCAAAATCATGTGCTCTTAGTATTCCTAATGTTTTATAAAGAATTATAAAGAAATTGGAATTAGAAAGCAGTTACCGCATTACTAACTGAATGATCAACATATATAAATTAGTAATAGATTAGCATAGATTTAATCAAATTTTTCATTCTTATAAGTTGTTCAATAATTTATAATGAAAACATTATTAATGTTTATACCACTTATCTTTTCCTCTTACCATGTAAATTTAAATTTAAACTAATGTCTTTTACCTCTACCATTAATTTTGGAACCTATTAACCTTTAACTAGGTACTTATAAACAGTGAGCAAAAACAGATTTCTCTCCAAAGACAGATGCTAATTTCAGAACCAAATGTAATAATGTCGATTTTTTTTTTTTTTTTTTTTTTTTTTAATATTCCCATCAAATTAAAGTTTCAGAACATTTATTTTTTATGAAATTTTTTCAATTTATTTTAGGTTATTTTACTATACCTGTTAGACAAAATGCGATCTAGATTTAATTTATAGTAATGAAAATGTATAACACATCTGCTTTTCAAATCCCTACCATCATACTTAAATGGGCGACAAAATACAAATAATTAGTAAAATAAGTTTCTTTCTTTATTTGAAATTTCTGTATCAATTGGGGTAATTTGTAAAATGTATCGATTTATTAAACGGAAAGGAGAAAAAGTTTTCAATAAAATGCTTATAAATTGAGAGGAAATTCTCAGTGAGGGAGGAATAGTACGAAGAGCGTACGCTTTTAAATTCCATTATCAAGAGCAATTAAGGATTGTTTAGCTATCTTGGTACTCTCAGACCACAGTAGTCAAACAGTAGTATGCGTCAAACAGTATTAATGAAACATGGCGCTTGTTCTGACTTAAGAGTTACATTAGGAAAAGAAAACAATAAGTCAGCGTTAATAATATATTTGGGTGGCATGAGCGCCCTTTACGCTTTTATCTGTTGCACATTAACCGACTAAATAGCCAGGAAATGGGGGGGGAGTCAGTACAAATAGTATAAAAATGAATCATTTAAACTGGAGCTGAGCATATAAACCAAATTAATTCTGTTCTTAAAACAGCATATAAACCACATTAATACGGCGCTTGAACAGCATATAATTAATGGTTCAAAAATGATTTAGTTACTGCTTTCTATTAAAAAGAAAAGATTTTATTCTTAAAAGTAAGAATATGAAATTTGATTCTTCATAGATTTCTGCAGAGCATGAAATATTTTAATTTGAAATCTCAAATTTTTGGTCTTCTCAATAAATATTTGATTTTCTTGGTCAGATTAGGAATTAGAGAACAATAATACAGTGATATTTTGGAATCCAAACTTCATCAGTTCTAAAACAGAGTTCGAGCTCCAAATCTTTCGAGTTCCAAGAGAGTTTTTCCATTTTAAATAATAGCAAGACCAGTCCAGTCATATTAAAATATTAAATGCAAACTAACACGCACATACTAAGATTTCGATTAGCCCTCAGTCTTTTGCGAAGCAATTACGGCCAGCAAAGCTAAAGCCTATTAAGTAATTCAATCGTAGGGAAAAGCAATCGAGTAAATTGTCAACAATGGCTTTCAAAGCCTCTCTTCCGAACTCAAGAATTCTGCCCTTGTATAGATTAAATAATTTCAGTAAACTTCTACTTAAAAAACATCTCAATTTCAATATGTATTCGTGTTATATTTCCAAGCATTATACATATTAAAAACTGTACTTCCTATAGAATTTTTTTTTTTTAAATAGAAAATGATTTTTCACACATACCTGGAACATCGCCTGTAGTGCAAATGGCGGAACATGTCTGAATAATAATTATTATACCTGGACTCAGTTATATCCTTATCTCAGGGCAATGTAATTTATCATAAAGTTGTTTGTGAAACAATCCTTTAAGAGATTAATTACACTACTGGAACGATATGAAACAACGGAGGATGGAGCTGGTGTGACCGGAGTGACTACCTCACATAAAGGTACCAACAGCGTTTTGCAAGTTGGTTACAAGAACGCCTCCGCCCTTATGAAGGCCAGTTATGAAGAAGTTATGAAGGCCCTTATGAAGAATGTAATCTTCATCAACAAGCCGGGATGCTTATACAGTCTTCAAATACAACACAATTATAAACATTCATACCTTATCCAGGAATTTCTACCAGAGAAACAGCATGAATTTAATTATCAAAATTCCCTTCAAATGATAGTAATAAAGAGTGGATAATAATAACAAATACTATTCATTAAATTATAGTCCATGTTATGAATTATGTGTTCTATTCAGTTTCATTAAAAGTAAATTCCTTTCATGGGAAACGTAATTAAAAAAACAAAACAGAACATCAACAGGAGACAAAACTGTCTAGACTGTTGACTGCTGTTTTTAAGGATATTTCACTACATGTTTGCCTTCTTGGAATTCATAGGAGCATTTTCTCAAAAGATTACCGTATTTGACGGCATATAAGACGCACTTTTTTTCCTAAATTTGGTCTCAGAAAACTTACTTGCGTCTTATACGTGAAGGACACAGGTTAACTTTAAATACTGAATGCTATTTTTAGCCCGGATATAGGTCTAGACACGCATAACTTTTTCTACATCTACATGTGTGTGGCCTTCTAAATAAGGGTGCGTCTTATATGCCAGTGTGTCTTATATGCCGTCAAATACGGTAATCTTTTATTACTTATACAAAGCTTACACCATTGAATTGACTATTGTGACTATTCTTAAATAAATGAAAATAATTTGTTCTTTTTTTTTTTTTAAAGTAATATTTTTACTTGTAAAAATTAAACAGATTCTTGATATTGGTTAGATGTTTTAGTAAAATTAATTCATGAAGTTTGTTTGGAAAGAAAATCAGCATTTGAAGCAAATAGCAATACAATATTTCAAGCTTTTTCAAAAACATTTATTCTTAAATAAAAAAATAATTAAACAGGAAGAAAATGATAGCAATAATTTATACGAAAATAATAAACATAAAGAAAGTAATAATAATAATTTACACAGAAAAAATAAAATTTTTGCAAGCATGCATTTTTTAAAGAATTTTCGTAATAAAATGAAAAATGATGGAAAGGATCAATCATCTACAGGATCATACATAGCATACATGATTCTGAGCTTAACTTTCGTTTTACGAGTTTCATCCATATTTTTCAATTTATTGTGAAAACTCATTAAAAAATGCATGTCATCATCGTAGATTTCTTCCGAGATCAACTCATTATTTCGTTCGGATACGATTACGACTCATTCGGATACGATGTGCTCCATATTAAAAAAAATGTCGCCTTCGATGTGACAGCGAAATCGTCTAAAGAAAGCCGCTTCGTTTTAGCTTCGCTCTGATTGGTCGACGCTTATCCCAACTCGGCGTAAAGTTGAAAACTTGGAACGAGCCTTAAACCAGATTATGTGACGTAGCACAGACTGGTTGCCTTGGCAACGCAGCTCGGCTTTAACCACTTATGCCCTTTATGCCCACGTCTGAATACAGCCTTTTATAGTAGTGGTGCTCAACCTTTGGCCTATCGCGAACACATTTCCAAAACATCAACATTTTTGTTAAACATTTCCAATTTTATGTGATACATCTGAAATATTAATTTCGGCAAATAAAATTTGAGATGAATAATAATATTGGTTGAACTTTACGGAAATCAGAGAAGCAGAGTTCAAAATTATTTTTCAGTGCATTTAGGTTTTCCGAGTATTTCCGTTATTTTCTCTGCTTCCGAGTATTTCTCTGGCTTGTGGTTATTAATATGGTTTGATAAATTTTGAAAATCTGTGAATTTCTTTTCTTTCATCTGATTTATCCACAAATTTAAAAGCAGTTACAGTCCCAGTCAACTGAAAAAGGGTTTTTCTTCTATTCCCTGGAGATCTTCGTTCAGTTTGTTCAGTTTAGCTGTTATATCCGTGAGAAAATACAGATCGGATAACCAATTATTATCGTCTAATTCTTTATAACTTTCGTTTCCGGATTCCAAAAACTGCTTTATTGGCGAAAGAAGTTTCTATTAAGTTCTCCACGAAGGCATCCCTCCACTTAGCCAGATAGACCTCGAGACTTTGCCGTAATCTCATAAAACCAAATAAGCCACTGTAGTTTTCCATATGGTAATTTTCTTAATAAAAGCATCAATTTTTGATTTAAATATGAATATGTTGCAACTTTTCCTTGAAGCAACAAATTTAGTTCATTTAGTTTTTCAAATATGGCACTCAAATAACATAGTTTTTGTAGCCGCAACTTATTATGGAATAAATTTGCAAAATTAGATGTTTTTCGGTTAGAAAAAGAACTTCATCTTTCAATTTTAAAACTAGATTGCCCAAGGAAGTCATTTTGACTGCTTCTTAATTTCAGTTAGAAAAACAATTATGTATATAGTGATACAATTTCTTAGAATTTTATGACTTTTTGTACAATATATAAATGCGTTTATTAATAATTGTAGTTACCTCCCATTCTTTGATTTCTGGTATATATATATATATATGTGTGTGTGTGTGTGTGTGTGTGTTATACCTATATTGTCCAAAAGCAGTCATTTTGACTGCTTGGGAAATTTTAAATAATCAAATGACTCTTATTGAATTGAGTAAATTTCTTATATGACCAGTTCGGCTCTGTATTGAAATAAGTTTTCATTTTTTTTTTCGATTACCATCACATGATAACATACAAGCAAGTGATAAATTGTCGATTTCGGCGTATACTTGATAAGTTGCAGTTTCTCAATAAGCTAAAGTAGTACTTGTTATTCGAATCTCAGTAAACACGTTGTTCTGAAACTTGTAGAGCCATATACAAGCTGTGGAAGAAATATCACGACCGATAACGTTTTCACTGGCATGTCACTCGCGACAAAATTATTGGCCAAAAAAACAACTCTAGTTGGGACTAGAGGAAACAAAAGAGAATTACCGAGATCAGCCAAACAAACGAAGGATAACATGCCTCGTTTTTCCACTCTGCTATATAAAGCAGAGAATTGTGTTCGTACGATATATAAAAGCAAACCAAATAAAAGAGTAGCTGTTCTAAGTTCTAAGCATAAATTTGTGAAAATTGATAAAAGTAATAAAAAAATGTTACCGAAATCTATTCAATTTTATAACAGCACAAAATTTGGAGTTGATATGACGGATCAAATGGCCAGAAAATATACAGCAAAAGCTAGTTCTCGTAGATAGCCCCTCCAAATATTTTTCAATAGTTTAGATTTGGTTGCTATAAATGCTTGGATCCTTTACAAAGAAACAACAGGAATACAATTACAACGGAAAGAGTTCTTGTTTCAATTAGCAGAACAGCTCTCCACTGAATACAGAGCTGCAAGACATAAAAAGTCATCAGAACATCAGACCCACAAAGATCAGCTGCAACATCATCAAATGCAGCCCATTCTAACAAACGCCAAATTTGTCAAGTTCGACTTTGCCACAACAACAAAACAAATAATATATGTGAAAATTGTCAAAAGTACATTTACAGAAGATGTACACATAAAAAGATTCCCACTTTCATTTGCAAAAAATGTACAAATAATAATGCATAAATTATTTTTTCCCAAGTGAAGTAATTTTTTTATTATTAATATTTACTAATAACTTGTTATATAACTGTAAATAATATAAAAATATTAAAAATTAATTTTAAACAAATGTCTTTGCACATTAGTTATTCTTTTACAATGCAGTCATTTTGACTGCTTTTGGCCAATTATATGTATATACTAAGTTTTAACCTTTTTAAACTATACTATTTTTAACTATACTAAGTTATAACCTTTTTAAACTGTGGCTTCTTGAAAACCACTTTACCTCTGCATGTAATAATAAGCTTTTGTATTCAGAACGTATGTCTTTACGAAGATTTGAAAACAAACGACTGTTCAGAGCACGACTTTTAATAAAATATTTTAATAATTTTTAATAACACTTTTAATAACTTTACGACTTTAATAACACTTTAACATTATCTCGAAGCTTAACATCTAACTCTGCTGATGTTTTTTGGCCACCAGGGCTTCTCGATGCATTATGCAATGAGTAAATGTTATATGTTCGTTGGCACATTCCTTAAATTTGGCTAGAAATCCAATTTTTTCACTGACCATAGCTTTAGCACTGTCTGTGCAAGTGCCATCACAATTTTCCCAGTGCTAACTTTCTTCAATGAAAAATTCATTAACTTTCAAAAATGTCATCTCCTCTTGTGTGTCTATCCGAAGAGCGACAAAACAAAAATTCCTCATGAATACATCTAACATACACTAAAAATTGAGTCAAGTTAATAATATCAGTTGATTCATCCATGTGGATTGCAAACTTTAGCTAATAACTGGACTCATTTTGAGCCTAGTTATTAGCTGCGGATGGTGATCTTTCGCTTCGAAACAGTATCATCGCTGGAATCTTACGAATTTCATCTGCGTACTTTTTGCCAGGAACTAGTTCGGACATCTTAATTATAGCCAGCAATATTAGATTTTCTTCGAACGAATCGGCCTTTTTATTTTTTGCAATTAAATAGGATGCTTCATAAGACTCAAGTAAATATTCATCCACAGTAACAAAGTTCTCAAAGCGAATTTTTGCTGATTTGATGATTTCAAAAGTCGTTCAAAGTATTCTTTGGGTTTCTTGCAGTGAGCAATGTGCTTTGTATTGAGATGTCGCTTTAATTTGGCGGGTTTCATGCTTTCTATAGCCAAAACTTCTTTAAAAATTAAGCATAATAGCTTTTCAGTTCCATCATAATTCAAAATGTAAAACCCAATTCCAAACATGATTCATCATATTTTCGTTTTCTTGGTATTTTAATTTCGCTTGTGCTAGGGACCAGAGATAACTTTTCGTTCTTTTCGTTTTTTATCTAGTTTACCTAAATTCAGCCACTTGTTCATAATTCATAAAAATATGTGATAATAATTATTGTTAAGAAAATAAGGGAGCGTGTTTAAAATAGATAATAACTAATAAAATAATTTATGTACTTGCTGATGAATGAAATAACGATGGCAAAAGTGACAGAACGCTTGTTTTATCCGGAATCTTATACCTATGCGGAAAGAAGGAGCGCTCAAACGCATGGAAAAGATCCATAGAGAACGACTGACCTTCTGACACTGGGAAAACGTCTTAACACGGCGGTTGAAGTCGAAGACGGCCCAGCGCGCATGTGTTACCAAAACACTTGGTTCTTACGCTTACACACGCAGAGCCTTTGACGAATCCACAGCAGTACGTGTAAAACACGTAAAATGAACGTTTCTATTATAAAAAATGCGTCGAAACGTTTTAGTTTTTTTCTTTCTGCTTGTTTGTCTTACCTTTATCTATTTTCAGAAACATTATGTAAAAATATTTGGTAATTGTAAAATTATTATAATAAGTTAAAGAAATATCAAAATTGCTAAAATTTTTGGTGATCGCTGCCTCAGGTTCCGCGTTGCGACCACAGTTCAAGAAGCCCTGATCTAAACAGTATCCAAACTCCACGTTTAGCGGACGAAGCTTCACTGTTAAATTACTTTCATGCATACTTCACAATCATGATCTTTTACCTCGCTTTCGGATTTTGCGTTGACCTTGAATGGAAAGGCTACTTATCCCATCGACAGAGACTAAAATGGCACGATTAAAAAAGAAAATTCTGAAACTTTCAGATTTTATATTACGCTCAAAGGGTTTTTTTTTTTTTTTTTTTTTTTTTTTTTTTTAACGTTTTGTGTGTTCAGAGCTTAAATTGCGACGAAAAATAAGAAGGCTCCGGTACTTCTTTTATGGAATTGAACAAATTTCATAAAAGAAAATTTTATTTTTAGTAATAAAATTATATTAAAAATTACTTATTACATTTATTAAATTTCGAGATAAATTTTTAAAAAAAGACAAAAAAGAAAATCTGAAAGGTTTCAGATTTTAAATTATGTCCGTTTTTTTTTTTACATTTTGTGTGTTACCTTTACTTATTAAATATCCTGTTATTTGCACTTAAACCATAAAATTCAATTCAAGATCAATATCGCAAAATAATTTTAAATTCAACATATCTTTAGTATATCCGATACATGTCTCGCGCGCTGGAGATAAAAATGTTTTTTCTGTACAACGTTGCCATTGCTCACTTTCAAATCGTAGAGTTTGTTAATCAAATATTCGTTAAAGTTTTACAAAATATGAAATCGATAATGAAACAAATTTCAAATTTGGGCTTTCAGATGCCCATATTCGCAGTAGGATTACGTCATTCAAAATTGGATGGCTCTAGGTACCGTTGTATTATCACAATGCGAAAAACATACATACATTTATACAGATTCTTCATTATTTAATTTCTTCAAATATAATACAGGGCGATAATATTTGGTGGCAACAGTTTGAAAAGTGAAACGGACATTCAGAGTGATTCGACGCAAAATCGCAAAACGAAAGAAATAGTCCCTCAGGGACAAAGCCTCTTTGGACTAATAATCTAATATGTAATAGATCTAATCTAATAATTAAAATCACTAATGAAATAAATTTTAATATATTTCTTTAATTATTAATCACTGTAATCATTAATTATTTTAATGGTTAATGATTTTATTTATTTATTTCTTCTTGTTCCTCTTTCTTGAGGGTCTACGGTAGGGCTCCGGCTCTTCTAATTTTAGAAATTAAGCCGTGTGTGTTCCTTTAGTTACAAAATATCATGTTCTTCGCACTTAAACCAAACAAAATTCATTTCAACAGCAGTATCACAAAATATTTAAAAACAGGATATCTGTAGAGTTTTCGATAGACTGTCTCGCGCACTAGATATAAAAATGCATTTTTCGGTACAGTGTTGCAATTGCTCGCTTTGAAATTGTTGAGCTTATTAATCAAAAATTCGTTAAAGTTTTATAAAATATGAAATAGATAATAAAACAAATTAGAAATTAAAAATTCGGGCTTTCAGGTGGCCATGTTCGGATGGAGCATTATGTTATTCAAAATTTGATGTCTCTAGGTACCGTCGTTTTTTCACAATGCGAGAAACATACATACATTCATGCGGCTTCTCATTAGTTAATTTTTTTAAATATAATGCAGGGCGATAATATTTGGTGTCAAAAATTTAAAAAGTCATACGCCGTTTATAGTGAACCGACGCAAAATGCCGTTTCGAGGCTAATAGCCCTTCTTGGCTAAAGCACCTGGGGTTTTGGGAGGAAAAAAAAATTCTGTAAGCTTTCAGAGTATTGCCATTGCTCGATTTGAAATCGTTGAGTTTGTTAATCAAAAATTCTGTAATGTCTGACAAAATATAAAATAGATAATAAAACAAGTTACAAATTCCAAATATGGGCTTCCAGATGCCCATATTCGGTGGAGGATTACGTTACTTAAAATTAAATTCCTGTAGGTAGGCTCTAGGTACCGTTGTTTTATCACAATGCGAGAACACATAAATACATTTATGCAGATTTTTCATTATTTAATTTCTTTAAATATAATACGGGGTTGTAATATTTGGTTGCAACAATTTGAAAAGTGAATCAACGCAGAAAGTGAATCGACGCAAAACGCCAAAACGAAATTAATAGCCCTTTAGGCTAAAAACTCCTACCTGGAAAAAGAAAAGCCCGAATTTGCGATATTAATTAACAGTTGAAATTTCTTCTTAGCGTTTTACCTCCGCGATAAAGTATGTTCTGAGATAAATTGGTATTTAATCTTCATCTTCAGCAAACTGGATAAGCATCTGTGCTGCTCTAAAGCTACCAATAAACTTTACTGGAAAATATATATATCCTTTACGTCTGCGCTTCTGGTGGAGCATGAATCCCTAATCTTTGACTCCAGAAGCGAATGTTTTATCCTTTAGGCAACAGGAGTCCGTAAAAGTAACATTAAATTGGTGTACATTTTAAGTAAAATTCGAAATCTAGGATTTGGAAATCTATATTTTTTCACAACAATCTATTGTTTTTAAATTATTGTGTAAAAATTTTCAAACACATTTCATTTATGATTGATAATTATAGTTTATTGCTATTAATAAACCTGGGTATTTTTTTAAAAAGTTATTTATTTAAATACTGTATTAACTTACACATTTTTAATTATCATCTGAAATTTTTTATTAAGATTGTAGGGTTTTTCTTAATTTGCATAACAAATTTATTTTAAGTTTTCTTGTTCTCAACTTCTTAAACTTCCCCTCACATTCTCTTGCCAGGATGTAAATTTAAAGTTAAGTGAAGTGCTATTTAAATGTGTGATTATCTCAGTTTATTCAGAGCGTGTTTCGCTAGCTTAGCGCACGTTTCGTTGTTATTTCGCGGTCACTCTAGTAAGCCTCTTGGCCATATCTGTTTAGTATCACGCCGGTTAGATTTCTGTGAATCCATCTCTTAGGAGTAATTTTGAAGTGCGTTCATGCACTCGTTTATCTTTCAGATTTGATTTATATTATAGTCTACGTTTTACCGTCGCAAGTGAACGGTGTTTTTATAACCCACGAAATCCCTGCTGTCTGTTATTTTAGTTTGAGTTAATAAAGGGTTATTTGCACCCTTCTTTTGTGCTGGTATTTAATTTACGCCTGTGCGAGAATTCGCCAGGTTCATTGTAGGATCTAAGTTAGTGTATGTGGACAAGTAAAGATAGATCTTACAAGTTATTCCATTTTATTTCATATTTTCCTCAAGTAGAATTTTTGAAAGCGTATTCATTTAAAACCTGTGGTAAAAATTGACCATTTGAAATGTGATATCTGAAACCGACGCTACAAGCGGTAAAAACATCACACATATCCTCATGGACCTTATAATAAGAGACCTTTCTTATAACGTCGATGTATCCTTTCTTTGATCCTCCTCTGTAAGCTTAAGAGCTAAAGCGCTGTTTTTCTTCTTGATTCCATGATTCCACTTGTTCGGCTTTCTTCTCGCGATTTTTCTCCTGAGTTTCCTTAATGTATTATTAGATTTCGTTCACGAAATGTGTCTGCTCATTGCGCGATTCCTCTACATATTCCAATAAGTCTAAGCTTAGTGTAGCTTGTTACTCAAACCGGAAATTTTTGAATGAAGAGAACAACTTTTATTAGCTTTCATTCCTACTAAACAAAGTAAAATAATTACGTCTTCTTTTAGGAAATATTAAGATGATGAGTTTGTATAAAGTTCAATATGTTTTAAAAAATAAATGATTACTCAAAAGACAAAATGAAATAGGCTAGTTTCGTTGTATAAATAATGAGTGTTTCTGAAATTACTGGACAACATAATGTAAGGATTAATTTTTTTGGAGGGAGGACTTTATCCAAAAGATGTGTTTTCCATATTTGAAAATGTTATTTAATTATTTCAGAAAATCAGGTATAAAATAAGCCGTGATTAATTTCTAGTTTTATCTGTATAATAACGTTATTGTTAATAATTTCACATAACGCATTTCTACTAAGTATTTTTAGCAGACTTCAAGATTTTTTAATAAGATAAGTTATTCAGATCAGTAGTCGATTTCTCTGACCACCTTCACGGAAGTCTGAAATTATTTGAAACTATATGTGATCATTTTACTCTGAGTTAGCTACTGTACTTGGAATAAACCCATAGACAGTGACATACTAAACTTGATTCGATGAAAGTACCATAATTTTGCATTTATTGCCAAAAAAAAATTTTTTTTTTTTTCACAGTCTACTTCTAAATCTACTTCTTTCAAAAGCTATCAGCTGTTCCATATGTTTCGTTTTGCTTCGAAAAATGTTTCTTCATCATTCACAGAGCAACACTAATTGTCCAAGACTTGAGTGTTACTGCCCACTTTGATTTCCATCGGGTTCGCTTTCCGTCGACGTATCGAGCGCATCCTACTTGGATACAAAACTGAGCTTGCAATCATTTACATTTCGCATGGCTAAAAATCGGAATCCCAAATTTCTTTTCGATCTAATAGCTTTCTTGATCTTGCAGTTTCGCTGAACGATACTGTATATGTGCATGGCGGAAATAAAAAAGGACATAAAAAGGAGCAAATATATAGTAATGTAGTATAATAATGTAAATTATGTTAATTAACCAGTTATTTTATGTTACGGATCTTTACTGTCACTTCTGTTTTTCCGCTTTCATTCCAGAGTGCAAATTTAGCTCGCGTATATTTAAGTGAGGGTTTGACAGTATTTTCAGTCAGAGCGTGTTCCGTCTGCTGAAGGCTACGTTATTACTTGATATTCTACGATAGCATTCCTGTCTACGGCGTTGCTTTATTCTTGTAGATTGTGCTATCACAATCTACAAGAGAGCCAGTTTGTGTGAATTAGAGCCAGTTTGTGCATTTAAATATCTACACAGTCTGATGCTAAATAAGACTCAGATTTAGTTTTAAATTAAGATTTTTCTTTCTGATTTCCCGCCATAATTGCTGGCTGGCTCCCCAGGAGCGCCTTCTATTCAGCTTATTTGAGTTCTTAATAAAAGGGTCTTTTACATCCCTAGTAAGTTTCCATTGCTTATCTAGGCATAACGATAAACACGTCTATTGGAGGATTTGACACAAGTTACATTTAGCTACAAGTAAAATCCCTACAAATGTATAGTAATGTAAATATGCATGAGCAAAACAGCATAAAAGACTATTGGACGCATTGCTAGAAATAATCAATACATATATTTTGGCTTTTGATTGCACAGGAGGTATTGCGTAAAAAATATATTAGTGACTGAATTTTTAATTAGCGTTGGGTAGAATAGATATATTAGAAATAAAAGCAAACATAGTGATAATTTTTACCAGTTTTTACAAAATATTTTTATACAATTCTTATCTTTTCATTTCAGGAAGATTATCCGCATCTGATGAAGAAGATGCTACAAGTCCGATAGTTTTAAGATCTTCGGAGGATGAGTATTTTGATGTCATCCCTTCTCTTGAGAGCGAAGCCTACAAACATACTGAAGCTCTAACAGAGAGTCACAGCAAATTGGTATTTGAAGAACTTATCACAGTTACTCCAAACTCAGCTGTGCACACTTTTGAAACTAATTCTTTGTCTCACGAAAGCAATTCATTGGGTACTAATACAATAAATCTTTCCATTCTTATGAAATATTTGTTAGATAATACAACTTACGGAGACCTTCCGAGTAGCGAATTTAAATCGTTATTTTCAGAAGTATTGACCACATACACGGACAATGAGGAAATATCCTCAACGGATTGGATTACTTCTTTGCAGATAAGGCCTACAGTAGTGGAAACAAATTATCTGTCAACCCCGGACGTTGCTCGTAGTTTGCAGATCGAACCAACTACAGTGAAAGCAACTTTGCTGCCTTCTGTGAAAAAGGAAAAACGACTAAATGTTACCTCTGATCAAGGAAAGCCCGAAGAAGAACCAAATAGAAATGAATCCTTAAATATTGTTAATAATTTCTTTAAAGATTTAATAGGTGATTTATCCTTTCTTCTCAATGGAAAAAATATAACTAAGAGTATGTTAGATACATTGCCATACTTTAAGGATGATTATACAAAAGATGGTAAAGCACTCTCGGAAATTACTCCGTATGATATTACTGAGCAAACTGCGAATATTGCGGAGTTTCCAAGCGACGTTAATGACGAATTGATGACCAGTCAAAATGTTTTATTATCAAACGTAAGCCCTTCTTCCACTACAACTCATTTAGCATCCACTAATGAAACAGAAAATAATTTTACTTCCCCAGAATTTCCAGAATTAGATTTGCAGACAAATGCGACCGTTTCGTCTTCAAAAATAACACCTTTTGTGAGGGAAAATTATCTTGTTTTGATTCTCCGAAAGAATTGCACAGATGAAAACGATTTTTCTGAAGTTATTGACTCTTTGAACAGGACTGTTTTGAATGCTGTTCTTGATTTGAATAAAAATATGCAGCTTAATTGTGAGAAATATTTTTCACTGAAATTCCCTATACAAAATGCTAGTATTATTTCTGATGCCTCTGCAGCTCAAACTATGAAATTTGACCCTCGTTTACTCGAAAAATTTGAAATAGTGAGATACTTTCTAAATGTCAGCGATCATCAAAATATCCCTTTATTTCCGCCTTCTGAAACTTGTGACAGACCCTGGGAGTCGATTTATGGAAGGGAAATTACCATTTATATAATGGCAACTGTCAATGTTTCATTGTTACTTATAATTATCGTTGGCTTTTTCATTCGTTTCCTCTGCCGTAAACAGACGAATTCTTTAGATTTGTGCGATATACCTCATTTAAATTTAAAGTTAGAAGACTACAAAGTTACTCCAATCCCTCGACCAACCATTTGTATGCCTGATAGTAATCGAGAATTCTTGCACGCTTATAGTGAAACATATATTAGCCGTCCTTCACGAGCAGAAGATACTATATTAACACAGCACCACTTCTCTGGAAAATCGTCAAATAACTTGGATATACCTGTCGAACAAAATCATTCTGCATTTCCTCAAGAGCTGCGAACATTTGGGGCCAAAAGATCCTGTAGTCGAGTACAGAGCCTTGATGTGAAAAATTTGAATACCGGATATGGCACCGAAAGTTGGCTGTTGAAAAATAAAGGTGACAAAGATTTGGAAAGAGGTCTCCCAGGAATTGATAACCCTTTATTTAGAAAATGGTGAACTAAGCTAGATGAAGTTTTATCTCCCATGTTCTTCAAGTTCGTAAACTTTAGCATGCATATGTAGTAGGACCAGTACAGTTTGTAGATGGTATTGCTGTGAAAAATATTTCCCCAAATAAAGTTTTCGCATGCTAAATAGTTCGAATTTACATTCTAGAAATCTGTAGTTGAAAAAATCTCGAGCAGTGATCAATAATGATCTAACAAATGCTGTTTCACTTCTTTCATAAGAAGATAAACGTCTGACATTCACTTGATAAAACTGCTTCTTGTATTAATACGTAAGCAACTAAAAAGGTTTTTAAGCATATTATTATGGTGGCATATAGCAATGCTTTGTTCAACATATAACTGCATAGTTACTGTGCATTGGACTGGAACATACATTTACTGTGCAGGCTGTTATTTATTTATTTTATGATTAATATAACTATTGTTTTGAGTTTGATTATTTGTAACTGAAAAAGTAATAAAACTTTTACAATTTCGAGCTTGGAATTTTTTTTTTTTTTTTTTTTTTTTTTTATTGAAAATTTTAAATCCTCGTGCACCACATAGTATTACACAAGGCTTACAGAGGTAAGTAAAAAAAAAAAAAAATACAACAACACAACACAAAATAAAATAAACTTAAAAATTCACATATGATTCGAAAGAGATAAATTTACAGAAGAAAGAGAAAGCCATTTTATGTTGGACAAATACATGAAGAGGGGGAGGAAATGTAATATTCACAGAGTTTAACCTAGAAATGAGTTCCTTTCGTCCTTCCTTGAGCTTTGAACAATAGAACAACAAATGTTCGACATTTTGCACTCCCCCGAAACTGCATGAACACAAGTCTGTACTAGATAATCTAAATCTCTTCAGATATGAATTGAATTTACCATGTCCAGTTAGAAATTGAGTAACTTCAAAATTGCAGAAAAAGTGTTTATTATTCAGTCTGCGAGGAATGGAAGGAAAATATAGTTTAGTCAAAGAGGCAGTAGTAGAATTCCTGTATAGTTCATTCCACTCGAGTATTGTATCATCTCTACTTTTGTTCTTGTAAAATGACTTAGGAAGTATCATTGGAGTAATTACTTGAAGATGTGTAGCTTGTTTTGCCAACCAATCAGCCCTTTCATTTCCTAGATTGCCAGTGTGGCCACGTACATGAGAAAAGATAACATCAACACCTTTATTATTAAGGTCTTTAAGAAGAGCATGGGAAGTCACAATTAATTTATTATATGAGAAGATATCCCAAAAGCAGTCCTAGCATGTTCACGCAGCTCACCGTTCATATTACATTTAGATGCAAGTGCTGTGTTGATAGTATCATAATGTTTTTCAAGAGACGTGTAAAACGCGTCAAGCTCTTTATCCGCCATCTTGATGAATTCAATCGAGCTTGGAATTTGCGAACAGATTTCATTTTTTAACCGCAGAATAGGCTAGAAGTCATTCAGAAAGCTTCTTGAAAGATGAAAATGCTGATCAGAAACCATACCCAGATCAGATCCATACCCAAAAGGAATCAAAAATTTCTTCACCTTGACCGTTTGCAGGAAATATGGACAAAAATCAAGTACGTTACTCCGCTTTTTGCTGCATGTACTTACGTAGATCCAAAAGTTTCCGGCTTGATATATTTCTAAAAAATACATAAAATTTTAACAGTTTATCATAGCTGCCAATTCCCTCGATTTTACGTGGAGGCTCCTGGTTTTTCTTCTGGCATCTCCCGGTAGATAACCAAGTCTCCTGGTTTTTAATTTATAGTCTTTACTAAAGAAAGCGCTTTTCAGCAATCAAATTAAATTGTATAAATAAAATTTGCGCGGTTTAAGTTTGATTATTGAATTAATGAAGTTTAAAATGTGCGAATTTCATCCCCCAATCCTATTGACCTTCAGCATAATTTTCTTATTAACTTTTTTAATCTGAATTGTCTTAATTTATTGTAGGCATTTATAGAACTTAAACGAAGATTTAAACAAATGTTTAATCAGCAAATATTTGAATTTAATTTTGTATTGATAAAAATATAGAGTCATTAGGTTCAATTCGAAACAGGAAACATGAAAAATGCTCAGTGCTTTCACCGGGACTGAACTGTGAACCTTTCGATAGCTAGCAGGACTGGCTTCCAGTTATACTACAAAGGAAACAGGGGGCTTTGGACCCAGGTGCCAGATCATAGTGGTAACAAGCTATCATCCAATCATATTTTAGTTTGTGGCAATGTAGAATGATTTTTTAAAATTTTTAGATGTATGACACGTCAAACATGTGCAGTGCTCTTGTCGGGAACCGAGTTCCGGACCTCCTGCTTGCTTGTGGGATGTGCTTCCAATTACATCACGAAGACACGCAGTAAGGAGGGTATTTTATAAGTAAGTACCTTATAGTATGTGGTGCATTACTATTTTTACCACTAGACAGTATGCACATTAATTATTAATTTTATTTTACCGTGTTTAAAAGTTATTGTTGTAGTTGTGCCTAATCTTGCTTGTCTGATATCAGAACAAGCTCACGAAATTCATCGTGGCAAGGAGGCAATATTGCGCCTGTTGTTGGCAAGAGCCTTGGGCACTGTACAGGTGACAGTAGGACTTTGCTCAGTTCCGCCCCCAAATTCGAGGAACAGCACCTCGGCTGAATGGGTCCGAGGATCTCCCACTCCTCTTCCTCTCCCAACGTCCTCTCGAGAGGACTTTCGGTTTACCTCGTATTTTGAGTGCTCCCATACCGTACAGACCCTAAACATTGACAAACATCCATGCTTTCCGGGATTTGAACCCGGGCCCTACGGCAGGGCAGTCAGACTCATTAACCACTATCCCCGCTGGGTGGTACGTTTGAAAGTACTTTGGAAAACTGAAGCTTTCCTTCCCTGCTCAGATTTTTCTCAAAAGTGTTAGAAAATTACAAAATAAAACTAGCCAAAAAAAAAACGTAAAATTTAGAACATGTAATTAATCTCTTTTACATCAGAATCATAATATGAAAAGTTGAATAAACTGAATTACAATGTTAATTTAAATAAATTTTGAGTACCACAATGCAGATCGAAAACCTCCCGGAAACCTTCGGCTGTTGGCGGGTTAGCCTCCTGGTTTTTTCTACTTCAAGGTTGATAGCTATGGTTTATTTTTATTTTTTAATGATCTCTTGTACATCGATGCAATTTTCATACCGTTTAACAAGTCACTGTATGCCGTTGAAAAAGAAGTCTGAAGATTTGTCCTCAAAATGTCCCATAGTAGCTCTTTTCATACCATCATTGCAATTAAATCTTTTCCCACAAAGTTCAGATTTCAATTTAAATAACAGATAATACTCAACTAGAGCTAAGTCTGGGCTGTAAGGGTGAGTTAGGATCTTTAAGCCCGCTCTGCTGTTTTTTGAATTGCTGCATGAAGTCGTATGCCCTTTTTGCGGAGACTTTGTTCGTGTGTAGGTATTCATATAGAATGATCAAAACAGTTGTTTTAAACTGATCCGTTCCTGCTGTTATCTCCTTGACTTTTAATCTTGTATCACTCTATATTTCTTCTTCGATACGAGTAATATTTTTTTTATGTCAGTGCCTCCAATGGACCCATTTCTGGGACAATTCCAATGGACTTCCGGGGTCTGGACTCTCGCTTTTACAGGCCCCTCTACTCGTTTAAAGCTTTCCTTTCAACTTCTGCCTTCTGGGTACGCTGACGGTTGTTTTCAAATTTCCTTTTTGGGCCTTGACCTTCGAGCTTCGATGAGTTAGCTTGATAGCTCTTTCCCCCATAAGAGCGATTTGTGTTTCTGGTCTGTTCATTTGAGGATTGCCTTCGGAGATGCCCCTCTAGCTTTTTCCGCTATTCTGCGATTTTGGAACTTGACCGCCAACTCGAAGAGTTCCTGCAATGTGCTTGGGTTTCGAATTTCGAAGTAATCTTGAACAGCAGGTAGCAATCTTGGTAAGATTATTTCAATAATCTCCGCGTCGGGTTTCTTCCCATACAGCATATCCGTCTGTTTAATTTTTCGCAGAATAAAGTCCGTCAACTCTTCTATATTCCGTTGATAAAAACTATACAGTTCGGCTTCTAGCTTTGCTTGGTCTTTCACTATGGGGAAGGCCTTTAATAATGATTTTTTGAAATTTTCAAAGGTATATGTTTGGCCTCCGAATTCCCCTAATAAAAATTTGCCTATATTCTTCCACCATAGAGAGGCCTGTCCTCTTAGTGCAGATGTGGCAATGGCAACTTTTTGTCTTTCAGGCACAGGGTAGAGCTGGAAATGATTTTCGAGACCTTCTAAGAATATCGCCACCGAATTTTTTCCGTCGAAATTGACGTTTGGCTTGATTGATGCTCTCATCGTCTGGACCAGGTATCCAAATCCTTCCAATTGGCTCGCCATTTCTTGTTGTTCGACTTGTCCAGGAGCTTCCATCTAGTTTTCGGTCATTTCAGTTCGAAAAGTGTTCGGGCGCCAATGTGGTGTTGCGTGGCCCCAACTTGCCCGCAACAACAGTAGTGACTGCTAGGAACTGGAAAGTACACAAACTCTTAAGAAGGGTTTAACTCCCTTTTTATTCCACTTTAGAAGTTACAGATGCGTTCACTTGACGCTCACAAACTACGCCGACCCGGCGGTTAAATAAAAGTAAGAAAGTACAACTAAAAAAGAATAATAACAAATCACTACCTACAAGGCTCTCTAAACGTAACTAACTTAACCGCGTTCTAAGATACAGCTGAGATTTCAGCAAACTTTCTGAATAAAAAGTTGAAAGATTCAACTAACTGCCGAAGCAAGCACACAGGCCGAAAACCGCGGTTCTTAAATTTCTACCTAGCAACCTTCACGCTCGTGAATCAAGAAAGCACACATACAAACTCGTTTCCCTTCTATTTAACTCAAAATACTTCCGCTGAAAATTTGAATACTTTGCGCGTTCTACTAAAATTTACATACTCTGGCATTGGCAATTCCAGGGGAAAGTAAGGCTTGACAGGAAAGATAGCTTAAATTTAAAATAAATGTTAGTTAGAATAAATATAAACCCTACACAGGTAAGTCGATTATTGATAGTTATGCCAAGATATTTCGCTTTATTGATAATTGACACTGGTTCGCTAAACAGTAACAGCTCCTTTTTAAGGGCGGCATTCCTCTTTCTTTTTCTGACAATGAGGAGTTGGGATTTTTGTGCATTAATCCGGACTTTCCAGCGTTTGCACCAGTTTTCAATGTAAGGGACGTTTTCCTGTATTTTTATTTTTATTTATTTATTAATTTTGTTTTGATTGCATGATTAAGATTCGCTGACTTCACCGCGACAGCAGTGTCGTCAGCATAGCATGCAAGTATTGCATTATTATTGCAGTGGATTTTCGGGAAATCTACGACGTAGAACAAGTATAGTATCGGACCGAAATCCGATCCCTGAGGAATACCTCGCAGAATAATTCTTTTAGTAGAGAGGGAGTTTCCAACGCAGACTTTAAAATTCCTATTTGATATGAAAGAAAGTAGAACAAGAATGGGTTCTCTTTCAAAATCTAGATCGATCAATTTGCAAATTAGCCCCTTATGCCAAACGCGGTCAAAAGCCTTCGCCACGTCTAGCATGAGAACAGCTGTATTCAAATTATTGTGAAGTGGTTGCCCACAAAGTCAGTAATTCTTACTAATTACTTGGTGTTTGATAGATGTTCACTGAATCCAAATTGCTCCGGTGGTAGCTTTTGGAGGTACAATTTCATACGCGCAAGTAGAATTCTTTCGTAAAGTTTAGATAGTCCAGGCAGGAGGCTCATAGGTCGGAAACCATCTGTTTGCATATGATCTTTCCCTGGTTTGGGAATCATAATAATTTTGGCCGTCTTCTATTGTTGTAGAAAGTATGAGTAAGTCATGCAAGCATTAAAGATAGAAGTAATTTTGCGTATAACGTTGATAGGCAGGTTTTTCATGGCAGTGTTTGTGATGCCGTCAAGCCCCGGGGCTTTTTTGGTTTTCAAATTTTTAATGAGGGACTGATCTTCGGATGGAGTTGCTAGCTTCATTAAATTATTAGCTGTATGTGAATTCAGTCCTTCACTTTGGAGACCGTGTGCAGTTCAAAATCAGCATAGACGGGCCAGCAATTTGGCGAAAATTGATCTTCTAGGGGAGAGGCAAACATGGCTGCCTTTTCTTGGTTTTTTGGTATTATTGAAGTGTAGTGGTCGGTTACTGGTGTACGTAGTTTTAAAATTTTTGATGAAATTCCAAAATGTACCATTTTTGGTATCTAAATTCAGCATTTTTTCTTGCCATAATTCCTCCTTATGCTTTTTTTTTTCTTGCCATAATTCCTCCTCTGTTGGCCCACCAGCGGCCGAGCGGTAAAAACGCTGAACTCTGGTAGTTCGGTCTGAGGTTCGAATCCCGCGAACGGGCTGGCTGCATGGACGTTTTCGTAGTTTTCCCCATGTGTAACGTGTATACGAGCCAGTTCCCCTTAGAAAGTCTTCCACGAAGGCATCCCTCCCTTTAGGCAGATAGCCCCTGTGTGCTTTGTCATAATTAAATAATCCAAATCCTCCTCATGTTGTTTAATAAGTTTCTGTATTTCTTTACTAATCTTATTAATTTTCCTCTTGATTGGTGGAGACCAGGTCACGTGATAACGTTTTCTTAACCTATTTCGCTTTGCATTAGCGAACGAATATTTGAAGGTAATTTATAAAGTTTCTCTCTATAATTAATTATATCACTTGCCTCTACAGTGGCGGTTTTAATTTTACTGGTTGATGAAGAAATTTCATTTTCAATATCAATAACAGTACTTAGGCATTTTTGAGGGAAAGTCCAATCTTTCAACAAATTTTCAAAAAGCCTCCAGTCTGTGTAAGTTCTGGTCGTATTAGTGGAGGATTTAGGAATTACTAACGTAGCAATTACAGGCAGATGGTTAGAGTCGAGTTCGTGAATTACATCTAATGCCATTGGAACCGTTGTAGTCGCTAGAACAATATCTAGAATGTCTGATTTTTCTAGCCGTTCTGGTCGATATGTATATTCACTTGGGGAGTGCAATACTACAGGGTGATTTGTGACATACTCATGTAAAATTTTTCCGTTGGCATTGCCTCTTCTACAATTCCATGCTGTATGCTTAGAATTAAAGTCTCCAGCAGCAATCGTAGGGAAGTCTTCAGGCAATATAGAGTCTAGGAAAGTTTCAGAAAGTCGATTTCGCGGTGGGTTATACACTGCACAGAAATTTATGTCACCATACATCGGTAAAGTAATTTGAACAGTTATACTTTCACAATTAAAATCCGTGCATGAATTTATGAGACACGACGGGTATTGTCTTTTCACATAAATCATAACACCCCCTCCTCTATGGGTGGTACGGTCACATTTGTATGAAACATAGTTCGGAATTTTGAGACGATGGCATGCTTTCGCATGAGTCTCAGTTATCATGCCAATGTCAATATCATGATCAATGCAAAATTGTTGGAATTCACCAATTCCATTATGGAGGCCATTGGCGTTCCAGAAAACGAAACGGATAGTTGTCAGCCGTCTGGTGTAATTATCCATGAATTTGGGAGTCCGAATTTCGTTCCTGATGTGTAGTTGAGTTTTCATCAATTCATTTCTTGCACAGAAAAGGATTTACAGATTCCTTAATGAAGGTGACCAACATACTTAGTTGTTGGAACATTTGTTTGGCCTCTGTCATCATTTTCATAGCTTCCGGAGCGAGTCCCGTAGTTAATGCTTGAACATATGATTTATTCGTCACTATACGTTCATTGAACGTTTTAGCTTTGGGAGTCACTTTCTGCTGTGGAAATTTCTCACATCCTCTATAGTTGGCTGTGTGTCCAACTTGCAAACAGTTGGCACATTTCGGAAGTTCAGCTTTATCTTTTGAACACTTGAAAGTTCCGTGCCCCTCAGCGCAATGAACACAACGCGGCTCGTGATTGCAGTTCGTTTGCGAGTGGTGGAACCCTTGGCAGCGATAACACTGCAAGAGTCCCGCTCTGCCGTTGTAATCCTCAACTTTGATTTTCATTCCCATAAGGAAAGATTCATGATGGATTCTCTTATTTTTGTCATTTCTCACAAGAGTAATTAGAAAGAGGGGGAGGTTGATTACATCACCATTTCTTCGTCTTTTCAATTGGTTGACACGGATGACGTCATAATTTTTGGCGACTAATTCTTCAGCAATTTCATTAATGTCCATGTAAGCCGGTAAATGCCGGATTACAACTTTTAAATTTTTGAATGCAGGTAGCTCAAAACAGTGGAAACTCACCTTTTCATCTTTCAGAATTTTCTGGACTTGTTTAAAAATAGTAGATAGTTTTACCAATATCTTAAATCCGTCCTGCATTTGCTGACCGAAGTAGTCACTTTCAGAGTGCAGTCCATGCTTCTTTAAGAGCGCTCTAGCTTTATTCCAATTGCAGTTGGTATCTCTTACAATGAAGGGCGGAAGCCGTCCGCCATTCTTGTTAGGATATACTAATTCCGGTGGAATTTCATCAGTTTTTCCATCATCAATGGGTGCTGTTTCCATGATTTCTGGTTCAGCAGTGCTGGGATCATCTCTGGGCGAATTAGGGTTCGTTGAGGTTGCTTGGAGTGGTGCCGGCTTTCTGATTGGCTGCTTTCGGGGTCTCCGGGTGGTATCTCCTCTGGGAGCGCAGTCATCAGAGTCCGAACTAGCATCTAGTGCTTTGTATTTCGCTTTTGGAAAAATGCCCTAAATCTTTGGTAGGTAATTAGGTGATTAACATCGCGCCGATAGAGGCGGAGCTAAGTGCAAAAGTGCGAGCATTGAAGTATAAGGAGATGGGAGGAGTTTGGCCGTCGAGCAGATGTCGAAGAGGTGGAGGGGATTCGTTAGAGCCAGTCGCGTGAGTGGTCACCCATCCAAGTACTGACCCCAAGAGAAGCTGCTTGAAACTGGAAACTTATCAAGCGTATTTTGCATAATTTCAAGAGTATCTGCGACTGGTAATTTGTTCTGGAGTCTATTACTATAGCTTGTGTTTTTAACTGCAGTATTATGGCTTCGTTTATCTTGGTTAAGAGGAGGGAAGTTTTCCAAAGTTTTAGTCGGCGTCTGCG
Organism: Stegodyphus dumicola; assembly: GCF_044657685.1. Classification (NCBI taxonomy): domain Eukaryota; kingdom Metazoa; phylum Arthropoda; class Arachnida; order Araneae; family Eresidae; genus Stegodyphus; species Stegodyphus dumicola. The sequence continues at coordinate 192,882,227 of NC_140780.1, forward strand.
GTTGTACTTTCTTCACAGCGTTCTGAGTATAATTTTTCTGGGTCTTTTTTACGATTAATTTCTGCCAGTCTCTGTTGATATTCAATACAGCCTGTGAAGGAACTAGCATGAGATTGTCCACAGAAAACGAATTTGGGGGTTTGTTTATCCTATAATTTGCATTCACTAGTACTGTGATTCTCTCCGCATTTGCAACATCGCGCGCTGCATGAAAACACTTAATGCTGGGTATGCCTTATCTCGTTGAACGAAGTTCAATGAAGTCGGGCTCCTGGGTCAGACCAGTACCTCCTACATACAAAGCCACGGCACGGCTGACACTACGTCACTAAAGTCGTCCATATCTACAGACAGCATGGTTGCCACATGAAGCCACTTATCGCTGTTATTCCCTTAAGAAACGTAGTCCCCCCCTTGCAGAAGGCTTATATCATTTGGTTTTAAATAAATAAATATGTATATCCGATTTGCTCTTCATCCAGTGCATTTCCTAATTTCAAATACGTACCTTAACTTTTCTTAAATAATTTTACACTTAAAATAATAGTACAGAAATTGATTTAACATACTTCAGATGTTGGTAATAAAATACATGTTTAAGATCTGGCTGTTGCTGGTTTGTTTTTTGAATATATATTTTACTAAATATCCTCTTCCTTAATAAAAAGGCAACAATAATGCATAATGACAAGTTAACAGTTGATTAAAACTAAAAATCCCTAATCCTAAATTTATTAATCATGTTTTATTTTTTGCAATATCAGTTTTTAACAACATTTACTATTTACACATATTTGTTTAGTAATTTTCCGGTTTTTATCTTGTTCACTTCACTGTAGGATTGAATTTCGTAGCATATAATAAACCTGGAGTATGATTTGAATACTAATTTTGAGCAATATGAAAAATACTATTTTTGAGCATATATTGGTATTTATTCAGTGTTAATTTTCAATATAGGCGCAAAAAATTCCATACATTTAAGCTTTTTCAATTAGATTCCTATTTTTGAAGAATATGTAATTGCATCTTTCTCAATAACAAAAAAGGAAAATTGCAAAAATTCAACAAACTTTACACTTGTTTGGAATTCAGAATTCTCAAGTTTCATTCTTATCATTTAATGTCTGTAACATCCCTTTTGTTTAACATGTACATATATAATTTTCTTGTAACTAGTAAATTTTTGTTCCTAAAAATCATTTAATTGTAACTTATCTAAGAATTTTTTAGCAAATGATAAATATGAAGTTGTATAATTGATATGCACTAACTGGAATTTTTTTATCAGTATAATCAACAGAAACTTTTAAACCATCTAAATAGATCAAATGCCCTGAATTTTTAGAATTGTAAGGAAAAAGGAGTTTAGTGTTAAGGTAAGATTTAAAATTTTCAGAATAATTTCAGATCTTTATTAAGAAAGTAACACAACTAGGGTGCAAAACGCATTAAAAAAACTTATTTTTTATCTGACATTTGTCTACCGGTACAATTATAACTAGAAATAATAGGAAATGACACCATGTATTATAGTGAGAAAAAAGGGAGTGAATGTTTATTTAGGCAACTTGATGCTACTTACTTTTTATTACAGTAAATCCCTTTGAGAAAAAATAACTTGGTACAAATGTATGAGGCCTTACAACTGGGAAGAAGTGAAAGTACTTTTTTATTCTAGTTTATTTTTTATAGAGTTATCAGATGCATTTTTCCCTGTATACGTACAACTATATTTCTAGAAATTTTATTTCTTTGACAGAATTAAACATAGAATAAAATGAAAATAATGTATTAGTAAATATCGATAAAATTAGTCATCTGGAATTGTATTTGACTACAAATTGTACATACTTCCTTCTTACAGTTTAAAATTAATGTAACAAACACATCTGTTTCAATTAAAATAAGATTAGAAAATTTCAAGATATTTATAACGTTGCGCGCCTCCAACTTGCACGCAACCAAGAGGTGACTGTGAAAACTTGTATAAAAGATAGAGCCTTGTGAAGGGTTTAAGTCCCTTTTTATTCAACGTAATAAATTACAATTGCGTTCTCTTGACGCTTACAGACGGTGCCAACTCGGCAGTCAAATAAAAATAATAACCTGAAAAGAAACTAAAGACAAGATTCTAACTACGAGGCTCTCTAAAATAACTAACTCACCGCGTTTTACAATACCGCTGCTAATTCAGCAGACTTGAAGCTCACTGGAACGATTACCACTACTTCCCGCCAAGCACATAGGCCGCAAAGCGGGGTTCTTCAATTCTCGCTAACTACCTCCGCGCTCGCTAAGTAAGAATATCTCACACCGAACTTGTTTCCTTCTATTTAAATCATAATACTTCCGCTGATAATTTGAATCCTTGCGCGTTCTACTAAAATTTACATATTCTGGCATTGGCAGTTCCAGGGGAAAGTAAGGCTTGACAGGAAAGATAGTTTAAACTTAAAATAAATGTTAGTTAAAATAAATATAAACCCTACATTTGCCGCTGCCAGAATTTGGAAAACTTGGAAGCAGGTCCTACAAACGACCTGTTGTAAGTTTCTCTAATTCTGAACTAATTGGCGAGAACCTCGTTTACACAAAAAAAAAAAAAATATCTTATGTAACCATTTGTATACTAAAATTCTGTTGATCGTTACAAAGCTTTCTTCTTACAGCAACTTTTCCTGAACTTCATCAATCAATCTTGGTCTTTCCTTCCAGCATCTGGAAGGAATAAGTATCAGTATCTTTCTACATACATTATAATTTACACTTTCTTGACACAATAAATTTTTCTTTTTAAACGATTCGTTTTTCTTAGTTATTGCTTACTTCACATTCATTCAATTTTTCAAGCATTAATTTAACTTTACCCTGGCTCTCCACCGTGTGTGGTGTCAAACGGGAATATTCATGTTTTAGTCTTACAACACTTCCCCTAACCACCATGATTTGTTAGAATTCAACAACCAAATAGACACACCTTACTCGACATTCTACAACTCAATGAGCTACTTTAATAGTCTTAAAAATTCAAATGTAGGTGGAGAACCCTACAAAACACATTCATTCTAACTTCCCCCTCATTCATCTTTAAACATGCAGGCTTTCGCTCTAAAGCATGACTTTACAGTTTAATACTTAAATTTTGACTTCATTGCTTTTAAGCATTCACTTTTAGCATCTACAATTTTATGCTTCTAGACTAAATTCTACTTTTACATAACCTTCAAGTATTTACATACATTTACAAATTTTTAATACATATGCTTTTTACAGTTTACCATAAAATGAATAAGAGAAAATAAATTTTTACTTTACTCATTCTTCGCCAAGCTGGCGGCACTGAAAGTAAAATTCTTATAAATACAAGAATACGAAGTTATTTTTATCTCCGGCCAAATTTTGGCTTTAACATAACAGAATTAGTCTTTCGACCAACAGAAAATGCTTGTTTTTAGCTTTTACACTTAAAGAAAATAATACTTTTGCCTTAGCTAAATAAAGTAAAACAAAACTAAGTCTCAACCGAGACATATTGACTCGTCAAAACATAGAACTTCGTACTTATGCATAACATTTCGGAACAAAAGAGAAAAAAAAAATTATAGAAGGTTTTAACTTATCTTTGAGTTTTCGATGCTTGAAACTCCGTCATCCGTTTTTGGCAAAATTGATCCCAAGTTAGAGGTTTCATGGATGTCAATCTTCTCCTTATTGATCTCCGAGTGTCGTCCACGTTGCTTTTTCTTTTGCGTCCTCTACATGCTGGCCTCTTGACGGAGTAATCGTCTGGTTGTTGGCCTTTCCGTTTCTGCCTGGGACGGCTGGTCTTGACGTCCTCCGGTCTGGAGTCCTTCTTGAATTTCTTCTGTTCCTCGTATTTTTGTGCCTCCTGCTGGCGTTTCAGTTTCCGGAACGGCGGCCTTGCTGGCACCTGACTCTGTGGCCGTGTGCGCGTTCTCCTTGATGTGTAATTTCTCCTGCTATCCTTTGTAGGTGGTGTTTTTCTCTTTACCACGGTTTCTTTACCCGGTGCATCTGTATTTTTGTTTTTCTTAAACGCTGGAGTTTGAAAATTATTTTTTCTTTTTGATACCGACGTCCGGGTTGTAGAAGTGCTAGGTCTCTCTTCAGTTCTCTGTTTCTTGGGTGGTGGAATAGTTGTTGTAGTCTCTGATTCTTCTACTTCGTTTAGACTTGAGTCCTGCAAGAAACTTTTAAGGATTTCAAAATCATTTGGATTATAGTTATTTTTTCACCTGGTCGGGACTTGCTTTACAGATTTCCCCTCTCTCGTTCTTAAGATATAAGACTACTCCTTTGATTTCCTGAATTACATAGGGGCCTGCAAACTTTGGAGCTAGCTTTGCCATAAAATTGTCTGGGGCACTTGATAAAGAGAATTTCCGCTTCAATACTTTATCCCCAACTTTAAAATCTACTTCACGGCGTTTTCTATCGTAATATAGTTTCTGCCTATTTCTTGCCGTATCCGAGGTTTTAAGCGCCTGATCAATTAGCTTTTGCACATCTTTTTGTTTAAACTCCTGCTCTCTTTGTTGCACAAAGAATAATTTATCTAAAGGCGTAATTAACTTTCTGCCTAAAAATAATTCTGCTGGAGTTTTTCCCGTAGTATCATGATGTGCCGTTCTTAAAGCATAAGCTAATTCATTTATGTAGCCATCCCAGCGCTTGTGATGTGTGCTCACGTAACTGCGAATTATTTTTACTATGTTTTTATTAACTCTTTCTGCTATGTTAGCCTGTGGTCTATACGGAACCATTTTGATATGGCGTATGCCAAGTCCATTGCATATGTTTTCAAATATTTGACTAATGAATTGTTTTCCGTTATCGCTAATAACTTTTATCGGTGCACCGTACTTTAAAATGTACGAGTATCTGTGTAAGAATGCATCTGCGACTGTTTTGGCTGACGCGCGTTTAAGTGGAACAATTTCTATCCATTTTGAAAAATGATCTACTATTACTAAAAGAAAACGATTTTTATTTAACTCGCTCTGGCGGAAGGGACCAAGGAGATCTATGCCTAAAATTTCATTCGGAAATGTAGCGCGAATGCTATTTAAGTACCCGGCCGGGCTGTAATTAATATCATTTATTAACTGACATTGATTGCAGGACCTGACATACGCCGTTACTATTTTGTATAATTGCGGTAAATATACCGCCTCGCGTACCCTTTTTATAGTCTTTCTGACCCCGAGGTGGCCCGCTGTTTTTTCTTCGTGCAACTCCTTCAAAATGCTTAATCGAAGCGAGGCTGGGATGACTGGTTTATACTCAAGATTTTCGTTTGCTGTTTTCGTATAGAATAATAAATTATCTATTATTTCATAGTTTTTTGCTCTATTTCTTATCGCATCGATATCTGTGTGCTCAAAGCTTTCGGGGTCTTTCAAATAAGCATAGATATTTCCAAATTCAGGATCAGCTTTCAGTTCAGTAATAACCGTATCTCTAGAATCTAAAATTTTTGAAGTCAACACAGAGCATTTAAGTTCATTTCCTTCATCGTCCAGTTTTATACGAGAAAGTGCGTCAGCTACATTGTTTTCCTTACCCAATTTATATTTTATTGTGATATTATATTCTTGGAGTTTTAAAGCCCATCTTATTAACCTGGGCCTTAGGTTTTTTCCCGAGTAAAGTCTACCAACAGCCGCATGATCCGAAAAGACTGTTACTGGCGATTTGCCGAAATAAACTCGAAATTTGTGTACAGCCATTAATACGGCTAATGTTTCTCTTTCTGTAGCTGTATAATTCCTTTGTGTCTGATTCAACGTTTTACTAAAAAATGCCAGCGGATGGTTATTTTGCATAAGAACCGCACCCACCGCATAGTCTGACGCATCTGCCGCAATTTCCAGGTTTTCGTCCCCCTCAGGGAATTTTAAAACAGGGGCATTAATAAGCGTTTCTTTTAATCTTTCAAAAGCTGTGTTAGCTTCCGCTGTCCACGTAAATTTACTCTTTTTTCTTTTGATTACTAAGAGTGGTTCAACAATATTAGCGAAATCTTTTATGAAAGATCGATAGTAAGAACATAACCCAAGGAAAGATGAAAGTTTCTTGGCGGTGTTGGGCGGTGGGAAATTCTTAATAACTTTTATTTTTGAATCTTGCGTTTCTATCCCCTTTTGCGAAATTTTATAACCGAGATATTTAAGTTCTTTAGTTGCGAACTTGCATTTTGAGGCGTTAATTGTAAGACCGGCCTCTTTTAATAATTTAAAAACTTGTTCGAGGTCATTAATGTGTTGTTCCAACGTACTACTCGTTATAATTATATCACCTAGATAAATTAAAGTTGATTTTCCTAGGACAGGCTTTAGAACAATGTCCATAGCTCTCTGGAATGTTGATGGGACCCCACACAACCCAAAGGGCATACGTAAAAATGCATAAGTGCCCGATTTTGTTATAAACGCGGTTTTGTGTATATCTTCGGGTCTCATAGCTATTTGATAGTAGCCAGACGTTAAGTCCAAAGTAGACATATATCTTGTCGATTTGATCTGTCTAATGATCTCGTCTATAACCGGCAAAGGGTAAACTGGAAATTTAGTAATACTATTTAGTTTTCTGTAATCAATAGCAAACCTCCAAGCCCTTTTATCCGAAGGAGGAAACTCGTTCTTTTTCCTACATAGTACGACTGGACTCGCGTACTCACTATTTATGGGCGTTATTATTTTATTCTTTAACATCTCCTGAATATGTTCTTCGATGATTAGGTCTTTTTGTTTATCATAACGATATGGTTTAGTCCTACAAGGTTTTTCGGCATTTAATTGAATCTTGTGAGTTACTATCTGGCAGTTTCCTGGTTTTTCTGAAAACAAATGAAAAAAATTACTCACCACTTGCTGTATTGCTTTACTTTCATGGTCATTCAGATGGCTAAGGTCCACTTCAGGTGTCTCCACAGGTTCCACCACCCTCTGGTCCATCTCCAACACCACGGAACTATCTTGAAAATTTAATTTGGCCCTCGCGGCCCTTAAAAAGTCCATACCTAAAATAAGAGAGTGTTGTAGGTCTTTCACCACAAAAATTAATACTTTGAGATTTTCCTCTTTTACCTGTAAGTTTAATGATAATTTCCCGATGCAGTGACATGTTTTTCCTTGCGCCGCTATAATTTCCGTATTTCTGGTTTTAAATAGTCGTATCCTATAAAAATTCTTTTTGAAGAACTTTTCACTCATAAAATTTCCTTCTGCTCCTGTATCGATGAGGGCTTCTACTGGTACATCGCCAACCAGGACTTGTATAATTAAGACAAATTAACACGCCGAATAAATACTAATTCAGAAGTCAAACAACAAAAATCAGCGTTATACCTACAAAATTTTCACAGGACTAGTTTCGATGGTTTTACCGAACCATCATCTTCAGCTGCAAAACCGCAAATGAACAACATAGGAAATAATGATTAGACAAGATAAGAAAGCCTGGACAAGAATAAGCAAGTGGCGCCATCCGCTGGCCAAACCAGAACTAAAACATAATTTCTCTAAAAGCCGAAGGCAAATTTGGATTGGAATTAGGATCGTCAACTAGAACAGAAAGATTTCCATGAATGTGAAATGCCTCCAGAAAATCCAGTTCTCCAATGGAAGATGTTTTTTGAACAACCCTGGCAGCAGAAAAATTGAAAGTGTGATCCTCGGACCAACAATGTTGAGCAACGGAAGACCCCCGTGTCTCCTTTTTTCTAACATATGCCTCATGTTCTTTGACGCGAAATTTTAAGGCTCTCTTAGTTTGGCCAATGTAAATTAAACCACACTGGCAAGGAATCCTATAAATACCCCAGGAATTCATATCCGGAATGGGGTCCTTGAGTATAGAAGTTGGAATTTTATTGATGGGAGAAAAAACAACCCGAAAGTTAAATTTCTGCAAAATATGTGCAACTTTATAGCTAATTGATGGAAAGAAGGGAATGACAACAGAATTTTTATAATCTCCTAAAATAAGAGTGTGGCTTTTAGTGTGTTGAGATGAGAATTTTTTAACTGCTTGATTAATAATGTTGGGTGAAAAGCCCCTGTCAATAGCTATTGCTTTTAAATAATTTAGTTCTTCATCAAGGGCTAGTTTGGAGGAGCAAACTTGAAGAGCACGGAAAACATAGGAATAAAATGAAGTTAACTTTTGTTTAGTCGGATGACATGATTTAAAGTGTGGTGGAAGGCAAACCGATGAAGGTTTACGGTAAACTGTAGTACTGAAGTTGGATGTGTTACGTGTGACCAGACACGTAACACATCCGTTTCTCGACATATCATCATTTTATTCCTATGTTTTCCGTGCTCTTCAAGTTTGCTCCTCCAAACTAGCCCTTGATGAAGAACTAAATTATTTAAAAGCAATAGCTATTGACAGGGGCTTTTCACCCAACATTATTAATCAAGCAGTTAAAAAATTCTCATCTGAACACACTAAAAGCCACACTCTTATTTTAGGAGATTATAAAAATTTTGTTGTCATTCCCTTCTTTCCATCAATTAGCTATAAAGTTGCACATATTTTGCAGAAATTTAACTTTCGGGTTGTTTATTCTCCCATCAATAAAATTCCAACTTCTATACTCAAGGACCCCATTCCGGATATGAATTCCTGGGGTATTTATAGGATTCCTTGCCAGTGTGGTTTAATTTACATTGGCCAAACTAAGAGAGCCTTAAAATTTCGCGTCAAAGAACATGAGGCATATGTTAGAAAAAAGGAAACACAGAAGTCTTCTGTTGCTCAACATTGCTGGTCCGAAAATCACACTTTCAATTTTTCTGCTGCCAAAATTATTCAAAAAACATCTTCCATTGGAGAACTGGATTTTCTAGATGCATTTCACATTCATAAAAATCTTTCTGTTCTAGTTAACGATCCTAATTCCAATCCAAATTTGCCTTCGGCTTTTAGAGAAATTATGTTTTAGTTCTTGTTTCGCCAACAGATGGCGCCACTTGCTTATTCTTGTTCAGGCTTTCTTATTCTATCTAATCATTATTTCCTATCTTGTTCATTTGCGGTTTTGCAGCTGAAGATGATGGTTCGGTAAAACCATCGAAACTATTCCTGTGAAAATTTTGTAGGTATTTTTGTTGTTTGACTTCTGAATCAGGACTTGTATAATTGGTAGCTGTGAGTTTTTTACGATGACCGTGTTTAAATGTCTATTTGAGGGTTTTTTTTAAACTTCCGGGGTCTGGACCCTCCCTTTCACAGGCCCCTCTAGTCGTTTAAAGCTTTCCTTTCAATCTGTGTCTTCTGGGTACGCGGATGTTTATTTTCAAATTTTATTTTTGGGCCTTGACCTTCGAGTTTCGATGCGTTAGGTTGATAGTTCTTTCCCCCATACGAGCGATTTCCATTTCTGGTTTCCTCCTTCCTTCGGGTACTTTGAGAATATGTTTCCCCTCTCGCTCTTTCCGCTATTCTGCGATTTTGAAACTTCACCGCCAATTCGAAAAGTTCCTGCAATGTGCTTGGGTTTCTAATTTCAAAGTAGTCTTGGACAGCGGGTAACAATCTTGGTAATATTATTTCAATTATCTCCGCATCGGGTTTTTTTCCATACAGCATATCCGTTAGCTTGATTTTTCGTAAAATAAAGTCCGTCAATTGTGCTGTATCCCGTTGATAGAAACTATATAGTTCGGCTTCCAGCCGTGCGCGATCTTTCACTATAGGGAAGGCCTTTACTAACGATTTTTTGAAATTTTCAAATGTATACGTCGGGCTTCCAAATTCACCTAGAAGAAATTTGCCTATATTTTTCCACCATAGCGCGGCCTGTCCTCTTAGTGCTGATGTGGCGATGGCAACTTTTTGTCTTTCAGGCACAGGGTAGAGCTGAAAATGGTTTTCTAGACCTTCTAAAAATACCGCCACCGAATTTTTTCCGTCGAAATGGACGTTTGGCTTGATTGATGCTCTCAAAGTCTGGACCAGGTATCCAAATCCTTCTAACTGAGTTGTCATTTCTTGGTGTTGTCCAGCGGCTTCCATCCAATTTTCGGCCATTTCAGTTCGATAATTGTTCGGGCGCCAATATAACGTTGCGCGCCTCCAACTTGCACGCAACCAAGAGGTGACTGTGAAAACTTGTATAAAAGATAGAGCCTTGTGAAGGGTTTAAGTCCCTTTTTATTCAACGTAATAAATTACAATTGCGTTCTCTTGACGCTTACAGACGGTGCCAACTCGGCAGTCAAATAAAAATAATAACCTGAAAAGAACTTAAAGACAAGATTCTAACTACGAGGCTCTCTAAAATAACTAACTCACCGCGTTTTACAACACCGCTGCTAATTCAGCAGACTTGAAGCTCACTTGAACGATTAACACTACTTCCCGCCAAGCACATAGGCCGCAACGCGGGGTTCTTCAATTCTCGCTAACTACCTCCGCGCTCGCTAAGTAAGAATATCTCACACCGAACTTGTTTCCTTCTATTTAAATCATAATACTTCCGCTGATAATTTGAATCCTTGCGCGTTCTACTAAAATTTACATATTCTGGCATTGGCAGTTCCAGGGGAAAGTAAGGCTTGACAGGAAAGATAGTTTAAACTTAAAATAAATGTTAGTTAAAATAAATATAAACCCTACATATTGATTTTAAAATATAAACGAAAGTAATATTAATTGACAAATTATTTTATCTTCAAAAATGAATATTTCTTTAGTTTATGATGAAAAAGCTTAGTATATTATATAACAGACCTTAGAGCTTTAGCACTTTTCTATGATAATTGCAAATATTTCCCTTTTTTGTGTGTATGCGTACACGCATTTTGGAATAGGTGGCAAAGATTTCACAACACAAATAGAAAAAGCACTTTTTTATTCAACGTATTATACACATTCTGCAGGAAATATTCATTTCAAAAAATTAATTACAAGTTAAGTCTGAAAATATTAAGAAAAAATAGGCTAGTTTCACTCTCTTATTTTGTACCTTAAACACATAATATATTTCATTTCTGCTACATACATAAACTATTTTTTTAATGTTTTCAATTTCCCTTGCTTGGTTAAATTATTGCTTAAAAGATTATCATTTAACTTTTTTGCAGTAATTATTTAGAAAAATATTTATTGATGATTGTATGATATTTATCAAAATAATCTGAGGGTTATGAAGTTTTGCAGAGTCATTCAGTTCCAAAAGAAATTTCTCATGAAGTAAATTTAAAGTAATTTTACACATTGTATCTCGTGGATTAGCCGAAAATAAAAATTTTTGCTCATATTCGTCTGAAATTAGTTTCTTCACAACAATAAAATTATATATAACAGCATGTAAAATATCAGGATGAGGATACATTAGTCCTTTATCAAAAACCTTAATCCATAAGTGAATATTTTCATCATTTTCCAAAGCTAACACCTTATCAATAGTAATACTGGATTTACATATATCACATTTTAACTTTTTTAGGATACTGTAACAGCAATATCCAGCTATATATGTTAAAATAGGTATATCCAATTTTATGTCGTGTATGTCACTATCATCAACTGTTATATCATCTATGAACGTTTAAGCATCAGTATCATTAAAAGCTTGTTCTTCGGCGTCTTTAAAATCTGATATATGAAGAAGAATTTTTCCAAATTTTGAAGAATTTATTAAGGTTGGTAAAGTACTCTGAAGTCTTAATTTACCCTCCATTTCATAAACCTGTCTGATTGAAATATATGGTGAGCTCCAGCCAGTTGCCTACACTTACCAAATCTAGCCTCTAACATATCCGTTTGTATTTTGCCAAGTAAAAGGTATTCAAAACCCAGTTCATTTATACAATAACTTGACATCTCATTTCAAGCATATGTTGTGTGATATACTGCAAAGTGAGTTTCTTTGGTTAGGGAACCAGATGCTAAATTCAAATTTTTCCAACTATCTAAACAATTCAAAAATTTGTTCATAAAAATATTTTTTTCATCATTGTCTGCCACAGTGAAAGGTGTTTCAAATATATTATTTTTATGAACCCCTTTAAAAATAGATGTTACATTTACAATTGACCACCAGGTGTTTATTATTTTAATAAATTTTCCAGTTTCTTGAAAGTTTATTATTTCTTTCTGCTGCCCAAAAGAAAACAATGCTTCAACAACATTATCATTAAAAATCTGCAATGCAAGCTTCTTTGTTTTTCTATGTTAGTTGGATAGAGAGCTTTTATTGTCAGACCATAAGCATACTTTAATAATTTACTAGTTTCAAATTCATGTAATTTTTTAATACAAGAAAAAGATGCAGTTTCAATATGTGAAGCATCATCAAAACTTGGAAAAAACATACTCTGATTATTATTTTTTTTATTTACCCAGTTATTTCTAATGCATTTTAAAATATGCACTGTATCAATAATTACGTCTTTGAAGCTCTGGTGATTCCCTTGATGAAACACTGGAGCTAAGATGACTCGGACCATCAGGAAACAGACTTGGAATTGCTCCATTTTTTAAACGAGGATATGAAAAGTGGTACGATTACCTTTTTTCCAGTTTTTTCATCAAAGAATTCAGTTTGTCTCAGAACATCATGTTGTTTGAAGTGAAGTTCACACACCTTTCAATACAAAATAAATAAATAAATAAATAAATAAACACGCATTAAAGTTAAAAAAATTATAAAATGGTAAGCATTTTGCCATCCTTTTAAACACATGCATAGACCTTATAAGTCTAATCTTATCTAATCTAAGCGTATAATGTGTACGCTAAAGATTACCGAGAAAAAAGAAAAAAAGAAAAAAAAGAAATCTGGAAGAATACAGATTATAACGGTCACCCAAAAGGGTTTTTATTTAATCGTGGCAAAGCACTCAAGGGTTATCTGCCTAAGAGAAGGGATGCCTTTGTGGAGGACACTTTAAAGGAATTTAGCTTGTGTACATTTGGGAAAAACCCCGAAATGAATGACCAGTGTTCAGCAACTTTGCCGCTCAGCTGCTGGTGGACTCAAGCAAGAATTTATCAGGGTTTTTTTACACTCTCGCTGACCTCGCAGTCTACCAGTCTGCTCTTGCACTCACTTCTACTAACATTTTTTATTTTTCCTTTTAGCATTATTATTAAGCCTAGTTTTCTTTGCATTTGCACCACATACAGTTCAACAACAGAACCACACATTTTTTAAAAGCTTAACAGCAGGATATGTTTAGAATTCCCGATGTAGTGTTAAATGTTAGCATACATTTTTCTATTTTTTCACTTTTTTCTTATTCATCATATCAATGTTAAATTTTCTTTTCCTTTTTTTATTATAAACTTTATTAAATATCACATTCTTTGCATTTAGGCAATATAAAATTCAATTCAATAGCAAAATCAGAAAATATTCGATACTAAAAGATAAAAATCTTACATTCCCAAATGGCAATAATCTCGTGTGTTGGAGATGAAAATATTTTATTTCAAACACTGTTGCTACATGTAGATTCTTCGTTATTTAATTTCTTTAAAAATAATACAAAGCGATAATATTTGGTAGCAATAATTTGAAAAGGGATACAGCCATTTAATCCACTTTAAACGGCAAAATCCCAAAACAAAATTAAAAACCCTTTTGAGCTAAAAAGAGCCATGGATGCTTTAGCAAAGTTTTGAAAGTGTAAACAATTAGCACATGTTTGTTGTTTGTCATATGCCAAATGCACAGATCAAGTAACATATAATTACTACATCCTAAATATTTTTCTCTTCAGTTATTTGAAGACAACACTTGGTTATTGAAGTACAATCAAAAAGTTGATAATACAGTTATGTAAAGAATATGATTAATCATCAATTTGATGGATAAAGCAATCCGCATTCACTCTTGGCATTCGGATTTAAATTTACTGGCTCTTTTGCTGAACATTTTGAGAACTGACATGTTCACGACCAGAAGTACAAATTTACTTGTATACATACGTATGTTTATTCTTAAGAACATAAAACATAAATCATTAAAAAAACATTGCTCCTTTATTATTATTATTATTAAGAGAAGTATAAATGCTAAAGTAATGAAATAAAAAAGAGAAAAACAAGAATTTGTCTATTTCAGAGTTCACTTGCAGAAATCAAATGTTTTAGGCTATTATGTGATTTTTGAGTTAAAATTTCACAATCATGTGTCATGTGTTTGACAATATATTGCTGTGGATTGCTCATTTTTAGATTTCTTATATTCCACATGATTTTCTTTGCTTTTTCAAAAATGTTTAAATCTAATTTATTAATACAATGAAACATTTTTACATTTGGCTGCAACAACTACAAATAAATCAAACACCAGTAAGTGCTTTTAGATTAAAAACTTAATGGTAGGAACAAGTTAGGTGTTATTGGTATAAGAAACTCGTATATATTTGTGTATGGAACACTTTACTAAGCTAATCAGGATTTATGCTACCATGCACAGTGAAAACTAGTAAGCTTACAATATGTGGCAATTTTACTTAGCAGGTTATTTTAACACCCAGTAACTTATCCCAGAAAATAAAATAACTATGGTGAAACACTACTCAATTTATATGTTTGTTTCCTTTTACTTATATTTTTTAATTTTTTAACGCTTTTTTCAATTAGTAAAATTTAGAACATTGCATCGTTAGCATTAATTTCCTGTTTACATGATCTATGAGCAAAATGCATTCTCAAATGCTCCTAGAATATAATAGGGTATTGCATACATTCAACTGTAAAAAGAAAAAGCTATATAAAAGGTATAATGGGACTTAATCTAAATCAGAGCAATTAATAATATACCAAACAGTTAGATATTTAAATCTAAAACAACTTTAAATTAACGTCTTTAATGTTGATACATTTTGTATGTTTATCTAATAAATCAAAATTATATGAACATTATAAGATAGGTGAATTTTATATTGAATACTTATTGAGAAAAGGATTCATTTTATAATCACTTTAAAATTCAACATAAGCTCTGTATTACATAAATGAAAATTTATGCAAGATTAATGAATCACAGACCAATGAACATGTTAAAAAATCTCGATGGTCCTGGGGAAATATAAATTAATTAAAGAGTTCATTAATAATTCTCATTCATAATGTGTATAAAAGGAATTTCAGCCTATTAAATAAATACATAACCATGCTTGTATGGAAAGCAGTGAAACGATAATATAAAAGTTCGTTTTATTTGCTTTGGTTGAATGCGATAGAATTTTAGTATGTTATTTCCCTTGCAGTCGGAATTTTTTGTTTAACATTTTCAAGTCACTTAAGTTTCAATAGCATTAATCTTTCAGGATTTTCTAATTTAAAAATGGAATGCATGTTTACCTTTGAATGTTTGGTAGGCTGGAATCCATCTTGTCGTTTGCAGTTCCAAATCCATTTCTTTTTTTAGCTCTTCTTCCGCAGGAAAACAAAATACGGCCATCTTCGGGCCATTCTTGTAGTTTCCTTTGCATGTTGCAACACAGCATTTGTATGGCATAGTAAAAAAAAAAAAAATAATAATAATTCGCAAATGTAAAATGTTCTACAACAGCGTACTACACTTTCAAACAACAGTCGGTTCACTACGCTACCAGAGCACGAGGTTGGTGTTGACAAAGTGGAAAAACCACTTTCGTGACGTCAGAGCGTTCAAGCAACCTTAGAGCCTTGGCTTTGTATGTAGGAGGTACTGCAGTGGCTAATCGCACAGACGGTGCGAATAGCTAACAGGCTATTCACACCACCTACGTTAGCGCATGCGCACAAGCAGCCCAGATACCAGCATTTTACGAAGATTTCCGTAAGGCGGTAGTGAGAGCGAAGGTTGTTAACCCTAACTCAGCAATAGAAAGGGTTGTTAATAGTTCACCAGCAAGAGAATAATTTGCAAGTAATAATTATCAGTTACAAAGACGAAGTCAATCTATATACATGATAATGTTCAGGAAATGATTAGATAAAATAGGGATTTAATGATGGTTCTAATTGCAAGCGAGGACGAGTAATTAGTTAAATAATCATTAGTGTATTGACAAATAGGTTACAGAAATTACTTAAATTCTTTTATTTAACAGAGGAATTTTTATGCAAACTTAGACCCTGTTCTCATAGCATAGGGCTGTCAGAATTTATTATTCAATAAGAAAACTTACTGAAAATGATAATATTCTTATATATTCATCACTTTTTCAGTATCCACACAGGTTTATAGGTTCAAATGCCATATTTCAAAATCAAAGTTATTTATGAAATAAAACCATACAAAATATGATAAATTATTTGTGTATGCAAATTTTAAATCAAAATCTCTTACATTAAATTATTTCTGTCTTTTAAATTACATCCCATTATTTATTTCAATTTAATTGATTAATGTGTTTGTACTAATATTTCAAAGTTCTTTGAAGCACTTTTTGTGTCCTGAAAATGCCAAGTATTTCCATAAAAAAAATAAGCAGGCATCAGAATAATTCATTAATAGTTCATATAATCGCTTTTAATTTATTTCATGTCTAAATTTTCTACACAGAAATCCGCTGTCTAATTTTTAGTACCTTTATCGGACGAAATTTTTCAAAGAGGAATGAATTAAAAGCTTGATTGAGCAAAACACATCTTTAAAGCTAAATATATTCTAAGAAGAACAAAAAATGTCAACACAATTTTGCCCCCCCTTCAAATCAGTCATTTAAACTATTCAAACCGTTCAGGAAAAGGATAAACATTGCGAACATAAAAATCTGCCTTTTTTTATATATACTTTAATAAAAGGAAATGTGTTCCTTCTTTTTATAAGAAAAGGAACCCATTTTCCTTTCTAAACTTTTGAAAGTCTCCAACGCTTAAAAAATGATAAACTACGCCAAGGTAGAAACCCGCCCTTTGACAACTCAAATACTCAATGCCCTTTAATAAGAATATATATATATTCTTTGAATGACCCGTTTACTACTCATCGTATATGTCGCGTTTTGTTGTTGCCAAATCCCATGTGCACCAAAAGTTGCCAAATCCCATGTGCACCGGATACTAGGATTAAACCGAGGAGGGATCAGATGTGATCTTAATAGTGAAGATAGATGGTAGAATTGGGAAATACATTTTGAAGCTGTTTCCCACGTGCATTGGATTGTATCTTCCAAAACAAAACAATGCAAATCGGAAACAGCAAAGTTTACTACAGTCAAAAGTCGTTAATCCGGACTCGTCGGGACTTCGGCAACTCCGGATTATCGATTTTTCCGGATTATAGATCATCAGTTTAAATCGCGTAAGATGGCATGCAGAAATTCTAAAATTAAAAATATGAAACCGTAATTTATGAAATAAAGAACAATTATGATCTAAAGGGTATCAAAATTTACAAAAAAAAAAAAAAAAAAAGCTTAATATTTATTTGTTTACTTTATTAAACATTTCTTTCAATGTAAGTTGTTTAAGTTGCTTCGTTTTATGTGATAATACTTTCTCTTTAATTCTGTAAACAGACATAATTTTTTGTTCAGTTACAAAGTTCCGCTGTTCAAGTCCCGTTAATTACTGTGCCGAGAATACCGACTAACTTGTCAATCGAAATTTTTTCGTTTTCACTAACCTCTCTGTCACATTCTTCATGTCTTTATCCATTTTTTACAGCAATTCCACTTTTTGTTTGATGGACATCGAAACATACTTTCGTTTTGTACGATCCTTTGGGAGCTCCAGAATCGGAAATTCTATTTGACATAATCGAAAGTTCAAGTTTACTTTTATAGTATTGCTCTTACAGTCTGGAAAAAATAATAAGCCGGATCCAATTCGAAAATTAAAAGGAACAACGCAATCATCAACATTAACTGAAATAGATAATTTTAGCTTATACCGTTCGTTATACATAAAACGTGCACGCGAAAACGTATTCTGCGCTTGCGCACACGCAAATGCGCAGTCGTAAGATGTCTTACGCGCACGCGTAAACGCCTATGCGCATGTATCAACGCGGCGCATGCGCAGAAAGTTTTTAGCTTTGAGGTCCGGATTATAGATCATTCCGGATTATGGGTGTCTGAATTAACGACTTTTGACTGTATTAGAAAAGATTATGTGTGTCAGCATGCAAACTAAATAAGAAAGAGGCTAGTTTCAGAAATAATGAATGTTTAGCTACTTTGCATGTCAAAATTAAAAAAAATAATAATAAAGATGTCGTGATGAGTATGTAAAAAAGAATCTGTGCACTTAGATTAAAGTTTCATTTCGGCACACACATCGATGTGATGTTGCTGAAGCGTGGAATTGCTTACGCTTAAATGATTCGGCGAAAGAAGTGTTCATCAACTACTTTCGTGCCGGTAAAATAACAATTAATAATATAATATTTTTATTCTGCTATACATCTACAGAATTCACTGTTAGTAAATACCGTCAAAATGGTGACGATAAAGGCAGTCTCATAAACATGTATCTGAACATAGAATTGTTCCACCTAATGGGCAATATGTTTTATTACTTTTCGTGATATTCAGTACCTCATATTTCGTACAATGAATTTTACTTAAGATATCGGCATTATTTTGATTGCCCTAGTTAAGAAGCTTTGAAGGCATTTTTTGCAACAGCTGAAAGCACATTACATTGCGATTGTTAAGCATATTAATTCATCCATTACATTATGGAATAATGAATAAATTTATAGTTTTTATATGTATATTGAAATGAATTCAGAATATAAAATTATTCAGACACGATAGAAGGAAAAATCACTTAACTAATTGATTATTTAATAATAAATTAATTGAATGTTGAAGTAATTAATAACACATAGTAACTTTTCATTTAGTTAAATTCTAAATATAATCGACTCCTCTGAGAGTAACATCAAAAATGTCTACGAAATCATTGACCAAGAGTGCACTTGGTTACGTCTGTCATTAGTTTAAACCTTGGACACATTATAGGTGACAATATGAATTTACCCATCTCTATCTCATTTTGAAACAATGACCAGGAGATAGATCCAAAGATCATCTACCCCTCTTCTGTTCCCATTAACTCTTGAGGACTTATTGTTCCATGCTATATATCACGGCTTAATTTCTAAAATTAGAAGTGTCGGAGCCGTATGGAAAACTGTGAGGAAGCAAAGAAAAAATAAATAAATAATTAAAATAGCTAATAATTAAATAATAAATTTAAATTAATATCAATTAATTTTATTAAATTAACTAATTTAATTAATTAAATTAAGAAAAATGTAAAGATAAAGAGAAATTTAATAAATTGTTAATTTAATTTTGAATAGTTAAATAGAAAAAAAGGTATCGGACCTCGTCTTATTTGAGGCCTTTTCCGGAATTACAATTCCACTTGATTGCTAAAAAACAGCTCAGACAATCACTGTCTGAGTTTAAGCCCTGATTATACATAAAATGTACTATTCTTAGAGTATGACAAGTATCAGTCTTTTTTTGCAGCACACCAAGGAAAAAAGATAAAACGATTAAAGCTCCACTAAGGAGAATAGTGAGAATTCTAGAAAGAGTATGAGAGTATGGACAGAAATTTAACGGAAAAGTGTAGCTTCAAAAATAAAGAGGGAAGAGTTCAAGACTACCTGATCGCGATGCCCGGTCGATATAATTCTAGCCGTCAAGCAGAAATTTTCCCTGTGTTAAGTCATTAAGACTATTTAACTGTAAGATTACGTCATTTTTTCTCTTCTTGGCGCCTTGCATGGCGCAGATGTTCATTACAGCAACCCTGTAAACGCTTACTCAGTTTTTTTTATTGCTGTTGTTGTTAGTAGTAAGTCATCGCTTGAAAGATGACACGCATTTGATTAAGTTGTTGAATAAAATATTTAGTACAGTCCACTTCTAGTTAATTTGAAATTGTTGTATAACAACGCACGCATCGCATGAACACTTTATGGCCCGCCGAGCCACAGGTAAAAGATATCGTTGCTAAAATTAACTTTTTAGAACATTTGTAATACTTTCGTTTGGTTGTATTACGGATAACTTCATATAGAGTGTTTGGAATGCTTTCGTTTTCGTGTGGATTACGCAATTAAGATTGGATACTGTGTCATCGTTCATTTCCGGTGTTGCTGTCGAGAAATCTGCAATCACGGTAAGTGATAAATTATTTATTTGTTCATGATGAGTGAATTGAAAGCGATTAAAGCTAACAAAAAAAGTTTAAAATGCAGTATCAGAAAGTTTGAAAATAAGGTAAATTCTTCAGTGGATGAAGCAGATATTTCCTTATTGGAGTTATACGAATCAAAAATATTAGAATTTAAAAAGGAATTAAGTAACATTTTCGGTTATTTATTTGCACATTGTGAAGAAAAGGACACTGACGAATTCATTAAGGAAAAGGAAAATGTAGTAGATAATCTCGATGAAATTCATTTGAAAATTAAAAGAAAAATTTCTGAGATCCGTTCTCAAAGGAATAGCTGCTCAAATGAAAACGGTTCGAGTAAAGACATAATTGTTTCGGATATAAAATTGCCTAAATTGTCTCTTCCAATATTTAGTGGGAAAATCGAAGAATGGATTGAATTTGAGGATTTATTTTCCGAAGCTGTGCATAAAAATAGCAAATTAACTAATGCGCAAAAATTGCAATATTTAAGGAGTTCGTGTAAGGCAGACGCTTTAAATATTATTCAGTCCATTCCAATTTCAGATTCGAATTATGACATAGCATGGAATCTGTTGGTTGATCGCTATTGCAACAAAAAAGATTTGATCAATTCTATCATAAAGAAATTAATTTCTATACCTCAAACGAGTGATTCTACTTCGTCACTTTTAAAATTTATCGATAAGGTGCATGAATGTTTACGATCCTTGGAAGCATTGGAGCAAAAGGTGGAAGAATTTTCAGACACGTTAATTGTTTATTTATTAGTTGAAAAGTTGGATAAAAATACTCGGTGTTGGTGGGAAAGGTCACTTAAAAAAGACGAGATAGGAACGGTTAAACAACTGACATGTTTTTTGAAGGAACACGCTCGCACCCTATCACATTACAAACCTCCGCATGGGGAATCGAAACGCTCATTTAATACCAAAGCTCTTACATCACTTTCGGAAAATTCAAAAAGTTGTCCTTATTGTAAAGCTGATCCTTTATTGTTGAAATGTGCGCAATTCTTAAATCTAACAGTCAAGAAACGATTTGAATTTGTAAAGGCAAAAAAACTATGTTTCAATTGTTTATCTTCGGTCCACACAATCAAGGACTGTAAAAGTTCTAATACATGCAGAAAATGTCAGAAATTTCACAATTCGCTGTTACATTTTGATCGAAATGAAGAAAATTTCGATAGAGCAAACGGCACATCGAATCAAATCACAAACAAGACTAATAAATTAAGCAGTAATCTTTCTCCAAATGCTGATACATTTACTCCAATGGCAAGCAGCCAAAAGGTTAGTGACACTAATGAAACCAACCAAGCAAAGTCCATTAACGGTACTGCGTTGAATATTTCCAGTTCTTTTAATAAACAAGTTCTACTTTCAACTGAAATTATTTTCGTTAAGGGTAATGATGGAAAATTTATCTCGCTGAGAGCCTTGCTGGATTCCGGTTCTCAAAATAATTTCATTTCTAAACAAGGTGCTGAGTTATTGAATTTGAAGAAAAGAAAAATAAACGCTTCTATTTCAGGTATCAATGGTACAGTTATGAGTGTTAAGGAAAAAGCTATAGCAACCATCGCTAACGCTACTAGAGATTTTATTCGTACATTACAATTTTTTGTTGTTCCAAAAATAACTCGCGTAACGCCTGCTAGATATATAAACATTGCTGATGTTAAGCAGTTGCAACTCATTGGTTTAGCTGATCCAGAGTTTTATAAACCTGGTCAAATACATGTTTTATTATCTAACGAAATATTTTTTGATTTACTGGGAACAAATAGAATAAATATGCAAGACCTGATTCTCCATCAGTCAGTTTTTGGATACATCGTTAGCGGGTCAGTACGCATGCCGCAGCAAGGCAGTGTTGATAATTTTTGTGGGTTTATGGAAAATGGGGATAATTTATCTGACAACATGAGAAGGTTTTGGGAGATTGAAGGTATTAATGAAGCAAAAAAAGTGAAAAGTCAGGAAGAGGAATTTTGTGAACAGCACTTTCTTCGTACACACACGAGGCAAGATGATAGCAGATATGTAGTGGAAATGCCAATTAAGGAGGAAGGACTTAGCCTTTTAGGGGAATCGAGAGAAAACGCTAGCAAAAGACTGAATTATCTACTTAAACGCTTCACTCGCAATCCCGCAATGGAACACTTATACGAAGATTTCATTAAGGAGTATAATGAATTAGGCCATTCCGAAGAAATTGATGAAGGGGATAGCTCTAGTTTCTCATATTATCTTCCTCACCATGGGGTTTTCAGGCCCGAGAAACCTAGCACTAAACTTAGGGTAGTGTTCGATGCCACTGCTCCTACGACTACTGGAATTTCGTTAAACGATATTCTGCTGAATGGAGGGTTAGTTCAAGACGAACTATTTGATATTATTTGCAGATTTCGAACGCATAAAATTGCCTTCACAGCAGACATTGTAAAAATGTATCGTCAGATTTTGATTAAAGAACATCAAAGAGATTTATTACGCATCTTATGGAAGAGTAGTGAAGAAGAACCAGTTAAGGTCTATAGACTGAAGACTATAACTTACGGTACTTCCAACGCACCATATCTAGCAACACGCACACTTAATCAATTAGCAGAAGACGAGAAAAATAATTTTTCGTTAGCAGCGCCTATAGTACAAAGGGATTTTTATGTCGATGACGTACTCACAGGAGCCCATACTCTAATAGAGGCTAAAGAATTACAGTCGCAATTGATTAACCTATTATCACGTGGAGGAATGCGTCTGCACAGATGGTGTGCTAATCATCCTGATCTTTTGCAGTTTCCGGATGGACAAGAGGAATATTCTTTCAGTAATTTCGATGACGATCAGAGCATCAAAACTTTAGGATTATTATGGAATCCAAGGATAGATTGTTTTTCGTACAAATCAACGATCAAGAAACCAACTACTTACACAAAGAGAACAGTGTTGTCTGATATTGCTCGCATTTATGATCCATTAGGACTGCTTGGTCCAGGGATAACAAAAGCAAAAATCTTCATCCAAAGACTTTGGTTATTGAAGCTTGATTGGAGCGATCCGCTACCCGAAAGGATAATTAAGGATTGGCAACTTTTTATTGATTCAATGCAATCTATCAACAATTTGAAAGTCAGTAGATATGTTTTACAGGATAGTTTTTCTGATATACAAATTCATGGATTTTCAGATGCATCAGAACACGCATACGGAGTAGCCATCTATTTACGCTGTAGAAGTGACAATAATTTATCTTCACATTTGCTTTGCAGCAAGTCCAGAGTAGCTCCACTAAAACCGCTGACAGTACCTCGACTGGAACTCTGCGCAGCTGTACTGCTAGCACAGCTTGTTGCAAAGGTGGTGCCTTTATTGAAATTGGACATCAGTAAAATATGTCTGTGGTGTGACTCAACCATAGTGTTAGCATGGCTTCAGAATCCCCCGCATGTACTAAAAACTTTTGTTGCTAATCGAGTGTTGCAGATCCAAGACCTAACACAGACATGCCAGTGGAATTATGTGCGTTCAGAGGAGAACCCGGCAGACCTTATTTCCCGAGGACTGAATTTTGACAAGCTGCATGATGCTGATCTGTGGTGGAAAGGTCCTCCATTCTTGAGTGAGGGTGTCATACCTAACAAGAACATTGACTTTTGACTTTGAACAATTAGAAAAAACAGAGACATTTTCTAATGAACTGAGAAAAAGAACTGACATTGCTTGTTTATGCACTTTGCCTTCAAAATTTATTGATAATGTCCTAGATATCACTAACAATTATTTAAAATTATTACGTATTGTTAGTTATATTTTCAGGTTCATTTGGAACTCTAGGTGTGCAAAACAGAAAGGAGCACAGAGAAGAACAGGAGGAGTAAGTTCAAAGGAGTTAAATGAGGCAGAATCCTTTTTAGTAAGAGAGGTTCAAAAATGTAGTTTTTATTCAGAATACAACTCCCTCGCACAAGGTAAACCCATTAATAATAAAAGTAATTTACTTTCTTTGAACCCTTTTTTGGATGCAAATAATGTAATGAGAGTAGGAGGCCGATTACAAGGGGCCAATGTAATGTTTTCACAAAAACATCAAATAATTTTGCCTGTTAAATGCAAACTAACTAAGCTGATTGCTGAGCATTAACATCGGAAATATTTACACGTAGGTTCGCAAGCATTATTGTGTTTTATGAGACAGAAATTTTGGCCATTACAAGGTAGGAATTTAACTAGAAAGATTAACCATGAATGTATAATTTGTAGTAGAAATAAACCAGTCACTATCGAACAAATTATGGGGTCATTACCTGCAGAGCGCGTAAATCCAAGCTCACCCTTTAATCATGTCGGCACCGATTTTTGCGGTCCATTTTTTATTAGGTACAAGGGGCAGAGGAAGGGAACTCTTCATAAGGTATATTTAGCTCTTTTCATTTGCCTTATAACAAAGGCAGTGCATCTCGAACTAGTGAGTGATCTCACCACTGACGCATTTATTGCCACCTTAAAGAGATTTATTGCTAGGCGCGGAAAATGCTCAATCATAATCTCAGACAACGCAAAAAACTTCGTTGGCGCAAATGCCGAATTGCAAAGAATTAACAATTTAATTAGAAATCCTGACAAAAAATTAGCAGATTATTTAGGTGAAGAAGGAATAGTATGGAAGTTTATTCCCCCACGGACATCTAATTTTGGTGGACTATGGGAATCTGGAATAAAATCCGTGAAATATCACTTAAAGCGGATTGTAGGTAATGCAAGGTTGACTTTCGAGGAGTTATTAACTGTAGTAACTGAGATAGAGTCTGTTTTAAATTCTCGCCCTATTACTCCCTTATCTTCCGATGTAAATGATTTAGAGGCATTAACACCAGGTCATTTTCTCATTGGAAGACCCTTGAATGCTATAGTAGAACCCGAATTAATTGATATACCTGAAAACAGACTCTCAAGATACACTTGTACGAGTATTTATGAGGAAAATTACAGAACTTTGAAGTGTTTCTGTTGATAAAATAAATTTAATTAAGCTATCATCGGATTTGAGTCCAATGACAATCATTTACGAACTATTATCAATCTCTTACAAACCCGTACGCACGCAACAATATTATAATTAATCAATGTATTAAAATTGTTTTGAACGTGTTTTACAAAACAAAAACAGGTAAAGAAAAATTCTGCTTGCGTTTTATGAGTTTTTGCAATTTTTCTGGCCACATAAGGTTTTAAAAAAAGGTTTGTAATTTATGTTTATATTTACCAATTGAATAAATAGCACTAGGTTTGATTTATATATATATATATGTATATATATGTGTGTATTGAAATTCAGTAATAAAATTTTAAAGATTTGAAATGATTAAATGTCTATTTAGACAGTTTGTATTGTTTAAACTGCAAATGCAAACTGAGAAACCTTTTGCATTTTTTTCAATAAATCCTTTTACTTAAACTCCTACATATACAGGCATGGACTAAATTTTTTATTACATTTACTGCTTATTTAAAATTATATACTTTATAGAAACAAGGATGGGTTTTGCAAAATACTGAAAGGAAAAGTAAGTTGAAATGAAAATGTGACTGAGATCATATTTGTTAAAGATTTTAGATAAGAGTTTATTTTTATTTTTTTCTCAGAAACTAAGTCATTAATTACAAAATCATTCCTTGAAGTTATTAAGAACACTCTAATAAATACAATAAAAAAATGGGGGGAAGACATTAAAAATTGTAGAAGAAAGACATTTTAATTGTAAAATTTTTCTTCAAAAATTTAAATTAAAAAAATTACTAGCAAAAACTTTTTTTCAGCTTAAAATTATTTTGTCTCACAAAACCATTTAATAATTCATAAAAAGTAGATGAAAATGCTTAAATTTAAAAAAAAAAAAAAAAAAAATCATTCAAAAGGTACCGAGTCCCTTGTCGTGTTGAGGCCGATATGCACTAGTCTTAACTTCAGCTTAAATTTGAACGATATTTCTGGAATACCTAGCATCAGATAACGTTGTCTGTATTTGTCTATAATTTCCGTATCTTGTACAGTTGCATTTAATTTTTGGGGGGATGGCTATCACATCTCCAGACATCTATCAGCGCGATTGTTTCGCTGACAGTCCAGTGACAGCTGACAGTGAACCGCGCAGTATAATACGGGAAATCTCCCCATTTGCCTTGCTCCCGAGAGGTAAGGAACATTCAACCAAGGTCTACCTCCAATTCGGCGAGGCAGTTAATGTTTGTCCCATGTGAACGGGACACGTTGGAAGAACCGGTTTTCGCTACCGGTCGAAACTGCTCTTGTGAACGGGGCTAACATGTCTTAAAAATCCGATTCTGACTTCTGAATGCAAGCCTGTCTTTCCATCGCACTCAAGCCTTCACAGAGGTTGAGACTTTTGAGGAAAGAAAAGCCCCCAATTATATGTCAAAGGCTTATTCTCCAGGATATGCAATGAATTTACGAGAGGGGGGGGGTAAATTTTGTATTCCTCAAAGAACTAAAAGTGATACCCTGGTCATGCACGTTCCATGCTAGTGACTTGCTTCTGCAGAGCTGTAGACTTTCTGAATGATGTAACCAAACGGGGGGACCACTGCTGCCACTTGTACCGAGAAGTCTTATATTTATTCTCATGTTGTACTCAGGAAAAGTAATCAGGGTGTTCATGCGATGCGTGCGTTGTTATACAACAATTTCAAATTAACTAGAAGTGGACTGTACTAAATATTTTATTCAACAACTTAATCAAATGCGTGTCATCTTTCAAGCGATGACTTACTACTAACAACAACAGCAATAAAAAAAAACTGAGTAAGCGTTTACAGGGTTGCTGTAATGAACATCTGCGCCATGCAAGGCGCCAAGAAGAGAAAAAATGACGTAATCTTACAGTTAAATAGTCTTAATGACTTAACATACCCCCCCGGCATTGAAGGGTTACTTCAATAATTTCGTACGATAATACTCATAATAACCTACAAAATTGTACAATTACTGCCTTATACAATAATGCAATACGAATAACATCTCTTAATTCAATATAATAATATTCAATTTTCAATAAAAATTTTATACACAATACAATGTACAATACAAGTTTTATAATAATAAGTTAACACTTAACTAACTTAGGAAGCTTCTTCTTGGGGTAAAATTGCAATTTTTGTAATTCCACGCTTAATGATGCCCTTTGCTGTCTGTATTTCTACTACTCTAACCTTACCGTCAACTCCAGGAAAAATTCTTGTAATGAGTCCTAACACCCATCTACAAACAGGAAGCTCATCCTCCTTAACTAGTACTAGCATACCTATTTTAATATTCGTTTGTTCTACCTTCCATTTTGAACGCTGTTGTAGTGTGTTTAAGTAGTCCCTATGCCAACGATTCCATATCAACTGGACAAATCTGGTAGTTCGTTTCCATCTTGAAATAAACGAACACCACATAAGGTTACGTTCCACATAACGAAACCTTATGTGGCCAGAAAAATTGCAAAAACTCATAAAACGCAAGCAGAATTTTTCTTTACCTGTTTTTGTTTTGTAAAACACGTTCAAAACAATTTTAATACATTGATTAATTATAATATTGTTGCGTGCGTACGGGTTTCTAAGAGATTGATAATAGTTCGTAAATGATTGTCATTGGACTCAAATCCGATGATAGCTTAATTAAATTTATTTTATCAACAGAAACACTTCAAAGTTCTGTAATTTTCCTCATAAATACTCGTACAAGTGTTTAGAATATCACTAAGTATAATCAGTAGTTATGCTTCAGTCTAATAAGAACGTTAAACACAATGGAATGCAAAACGCATCTTAAGAGAAAGTTAACTCAGAAATATCTCCAATCTCACACTGAATTAACAAATGGCAACAATAACAACTTATATAGCATAAATAATGTTATAAAAATAGTGTGGTATAATGAGCTTATTACTTTGAAACCGATGTTTCGAATTGATGCCCAAGAAGAACCAATATTTCCCATTCTGCTTCGTTGCATATCTTTCAAAAAAGTAAAAATATTATCCAATTTATTTACTTCCTCATTTTTTTAAATGCGAAATGTTTGTTTTATAAGCTGTGAAAATGTCAGAAGTTTGTAATCGATATATTTTTAGATATGAAATTTTAAAATTAATGGGCGTCAAAAAGTCTAAAAAAAAGAACGATTTTCAAAAATTCTCCCAAAATATTTTTGTAAAAAATTACGCTAAAAATTTCATGTAATTTTTTTTCCTCCATAGCGTGTTATGGTGCAAACTATAATATTCTGAGATTCTCAGTTTATTTGTTAATATTTGCAAAAAAAATTTTCAACTTTAAATTTGGAGAAAATCTAATCCTGTAAAATTCAAAAGCGTGACACCACATCCACAAGCAGTGTATGTACAAAGTTTGAGTTCTATTTCTTATCGGGAAGCAGTATAAAAATCCATGACCATCTTTTAACCATAGCGACAAGCACCAAGAGTGAACTAAATAACAGCTTATAAAATAATAATAATAATAATAATTAAAAAGCATATATTTTTCAGGAACCATTACGAAAGTTCAGGTACCAGTTTCGAAAGTACAGATTACAAAATTAACAACAGTAAGCAACGTTAAAAATGTGTAAACAGTATTAGAAATCTGCAAATTCGGAGACGTGATTGTTCACAGACGCTTAGGTGTAAAGGGGAAGGAAGACGGTGGTGTTCTGAACGGGTCCTAAAGACGAAACTCTTTCATGTCTCCTTTTTCTCCTCTTGCTAACGGCAGCTGTGCGAAGGAGCGTTGCATGTGAACGGGGCTGTTTACTATTAAAACAAAATTTCTGTGTTAAAATTGTGGTTCACTTGCTTAGAAAAAGTGCCTGAGCCCTTTTATTTTGGGCTCCGGCTGAAATTATAATTTATCTCGAAAACTGAGAAGTACCGGAGCCGGGCTCCGGCGCAATTTAAGCTCTGCTATATACAAAAATGCCACAAAGTGAAGAGCAATTTAAATGCCAACCTGCACCCCTTTAATTCTCATTTTAAACTTTTCAAAATAAATACAGATTTATCATATGAATGCAGTGCATCAAAACAAAAATATATGTGGTACTCAATTTTTTTTGGGGGGGGGGGTTCATTCTTCAAAAATCTCTTATGTGACATCAATAATTTGAAAGAAAAAATGAAATTATATCTGTACAATGGCAAGTTCTGTATTTTAGTAGGAAGCCCACTCAATCCCTAAATATTTGAGTTTAATAAATATTTTTAATATTTGGAAATTTATTATTCCCGAATTATATGACTATAATAAATAAATCCTTTATGCCACTTCTCTTTTACAAAGGTCTTAAATTTACTCTCAGAAAGAACTAAGGGTTATAAAAGAAAGCATGGATTTTCATTTTTCTAGAATGAAAAAGTGAAATTATTATTTAATATTTTTATTTAATGTAATGATTGCAAAAATGTAGGCCTTAATTTTAAGAAAGTATACTGATATAACACAGTTTTTTCAAAATGCTTTGATCATGTATAAAACAAATTTTTGTTTATTGAATATATTAATTTTAATATTTTATGCTATCCATAACACAATATAAACATGAATTGCCAGTGCTGTGAGCAAACAGGCATAGAAATCATAGGAACAGTACACACTCAAGCAATGGTTAAGATACTACTAAATGATCCTCGTTCTTCTTTCTGCATAAAAAAATTGCATCTCTTACTATCAGATCTTTGACAACTCAGGATAAAAAATATAATCATTACTCAACCACCTGTAATTATAATGCACTTGCTGGCCTTTTAATTGCTAGACTATATATTTATTACATTATTTTATATTTTAGTAATTTTAATTTGTTTAAATATAATTTGAAAGGTTATTTTTTTCTAATCCGAGAAGCTTTTTCCATTTAAATTAATGGTAAATAGTTCTTTGATATATACCATTTTGTTTATAAAAATGTCCAATGAGAGATTGCTTTCATTATGTATTAAAAAATCAGATTTTAATTAAAATTTTTAAATTGCTCTGTAATTATATCAGCTTGACACTATTAATTAAAATAATTGCCATAACTTTCAAACTTTAAATTTCAAGATAGTTATTTCTTGTAAGTACGTAGTGCATATTAGTAGCACATAACCAAAAATAGCAACAATATGCCAAACTTATGGTGAATATAATCCTTGCTGTATAATGATGGGGGGATAATTATTAAAAATAAGTCTTAAAATATTTTCATGCTTTTAAAATGAGATATAGTATTTCTTGCAAGAGAGGTAGCACATAAAAGTGTGATTTTGCCAATGTAATTAATATTTAAACGCTACAATTGTCAAATTACTTAGCTAACATATTAGAAATAATTTTTCTCTTGCAGTAAATGCTTCTATATTGTAAATCTTACGTCGATTAAGAATTCTCTTAACCTGTTCAATGACCATACGATTGCCATTAACTCCAATTTGCTGGCATGATAAATGCTTCTATATATTTTTTAACAATTTTCATAAAAATTAAAACTTGTAAGAAATAATTTCCAACATTTAGGATTGTGCACTGTTGTAGTTTAAATGAGAAATCAACTAGGATTTGATAAAATAACATTTATTAATAGACTTCAGAAACAAGCAAGAGACATACCTAGATATTAAATGGTTAAAAAATTTCCGCATATAATTGTTCCAATCAACAACTGCATTGCATATTAAAAACTCAACTGAGGTCAGTCCATGGTACCAATGGTACATAAATTTACAGCTCTAAGGAAATTTAGATGCGATCCTTCAAACCAAGTGAGAAATCCGAGACTTTTTTTCTGGGCAAGATCTAAGATTGAAACGTCATTTTAGTGTATCGTAATTGGTAAAACACATCATTTCAAGATTATTTTTACAAAATTTTCAGCTATGAGGAATCCCTTTTTTTCTGTAGTAATTTCACTGCTTCTTCCTTTTTTTTTTTTTTTTTTTTTCGTGTGTGTGTGTGTGTGTGTGTGTGTGTGTAAACCCCAGGCAACTGTGCTATTGAACAAGAATTTCTATCTATAGAATTAAAGAGAAAGTGTTAGCACAAAAAATTAAACAAGTTACATTGAAATTGTTGGCAACCACCGTTGATTCCCCTAGCGCATGCGCGTGATAAGCAAGTTCTCTGCTGCGTAATACTTATACTCAGTTAATATGCAGTTAGCCAAAGTCAATGGTAAGTATTGCATGTAAGAGAGAAGTGCAAAGTGCTGTGTAATATTATGTTTCTACTCTGCTGTTCAACGTCTTCGTAGTTTAAATAAATGTTTGTCATGTGTGTGGAAGACGTCATTTTATTCTTCATAGGTTATGGGCCCAGATAGCGCTTAACTGTGCAGTGCAACTACCATTGTTAAATTTCGGCAAGCCAAGCTGCGTCGACTGAAATGAAAATGGCGACGACTAATACAGTGTCAATTGAAAAGCTAAACAAGGACAACTTTGATACGTGGAAGTTGCAAATGGAAGCAATACTGATTAAAAATGATCATTGGGACTATGTAACTGGGAAAATTCCGAAACCAGAACCTGGTGATGAAGAATTTGCTAAATGGAAAACTACTGACCAAAAAGCACGAGCGGATATAATCCTATCCATCTTACCCAGTGAACTTCCACAACTAAAGAATTGTGTAACATCTCACGAACTGTGGAGTAAATTGCATTCTATTTACGAATCGAAGGGACCAGCTAGAAAGGCCACAATTCTAAAAAAATTGCTTTTTACAAAAATGAGTGAGTCTAAACAAATGACTGTTCATCTAAATGATTTTTCCATTCTTGTGGACAAACTTAAAGAAATGGAAATAAACATTCCGGATGATTTGCTTACAATATTGCTTTTATATAGCATACCGGACTCTTATGAAAGCTTTCGAATAGCAATCGAATCTCGTGATGAACTGCCTTCTCCAGAAATGCTGAAAATTAAACTGTTGGAAGAAGCTACCGCTCGCAAAAATAAAGATTCATCGTTTTCTGAACAACAACATGCGTTCTATTCGAAAGATCGGAAGTATACTCAACGACCGGTTCCTAAACCGAAAGCAGATAAGTCTGCAAACCGAAGACAGTATCCAGTTAACTACAGATGCAACTTCTGCCATATCTATGGGCATAGAGCATCGGAATGTAGGATGAAAAGTAAAGAAACTAAAAGCAAATACCTTAGTGAAACTGCGATGTCTGCAGAATATCAGAATTCCCTGGAGCAAGAAAAAGCCGTAGCATGCACTAATAGTAATTCTAAACACATTTTTTGTCTGGATAGTGGTGCCACATCGCATATGTGTAACAGCAAGGAACTGTTTCAAGAAATTCACGAGGTAGGTGACACTTATGTTAAATTAGCTGCTGATAAAACTGTTAAAGCTATTGGAAAAGGAACTGTTAAATTTAAAGTTCGCATAGGTTCTAAAACTGAAAATATCAAACTCAAAAATGTATTGTGTGTACCTGATTTGAAAAATAATTTAATCTCAGTGTCTAAAGTAACTGAAAATAATCTTTCAGTAATTTTCAAAGAAAAATGTGCTCAAATAATTAATTCTAATAACGAAACAGTAATTTTAGCTAAACGCGAAAATGATTTTTATTTTGTCATGCCAATATTTGAATCTGTATCAATTGCTAAAGAAATAGATCAGTGGCATATAAGATTTGGCCATTTAAATGAAAATGATCTTAAAAAACTTCAAATAAATAACATGGTTAGAGGTCTTTCTTTTTCTCAAAATGACTCTCTTTCTACTTGTAAGATATGCATTCAGGGTAAACAAACCGCAACCCCTCTTCCCAAAGAATCTGAATTTAGAAGTACTGAATTGTTGAATCTAATTCATTCTGATTTATGTGGTCCCATGAGAACTGAATCAATCGGTGGATCATTTTATTTCGCAACATTTATCGATGATAAATCTCGATATGTTTGTGTTTATTTTCTGAAATCTAAGGATGAGGTTAAAGAAGCTTTCAGAAATTTTAAAGCATCTTTTGAAAATAAACTTAACTCTAAAATCAGAATCCTGCGAACCGATAACGGGCTAGAATATTTAGGGAAAGACTTTAATAAATTTCTTAATAATGCGGGAATAAAACACGAAATGAGCACTCCTTACACGCCAGCCCAGAATGGCGTCGCCGAAAGATTAAATCGCACTTTGGTTTCAATGGCGCGATGTTTGTTATTGCAATCCAATCTGCCTCAGAAATTCTGGGCCGAAGCCGTCAATACGGCTGCTTACATTCGAAATCGCTGCCCAACGCGAGGTTTAAAACACGAAATAAAAACACCTTACGAAGTGATGTTTGGCAGAGTACCTGCTGTCTTTCACTTCAGAACCTTTGGCCAAAAAGTATTTTCGCTAAATAAAAGGCCAGGAATAGGCAAATTTGATATTCGATCTAAAGAATGTATTTTTATTGGCTATTCTGATGAATCAAAAGCGTATAGACTTTGGGATCCCGAGGCACGTAAAGTGATAATAAGCAGAGACGTAAAATTTATTAATGAGTTTGAAAACTGCTGTAGTTATGACTCAGAGCAAGAAATAAATCTGCCTTTCGCTCCGGAGGAAAAAATTATAAATAAAACATGTTGTGAAAAATCATCACCTCTGGACGGTAACGAGTCGCCACTTCACTCTGAAGCTGAAAAGGAAAGCGGAAGTGATTTAGATAGCGAAGCAATGCTTCCTATCCTGATTAAAAGGGGGCCTAGTCGACCCAAGAAAATAAAAACAGGTTTGCCAGGAAGGCCTAAAAAGGAATATCATTATACAGTTATAAATAAAAGTGAACAAACTCAAAATGTTGTTGAGGAAAGCATTAATCCTACGGTGCAAGAAGCATTAAGTGGACTATATGCTGAAAATTGGCTTAATGCCGTGCTGTTAGAATATAACTCGCTTGTTCAGGAAAAGGCTTGGGAATTAGTAAACAGACCTGAAGACAAGAAAGTTATTGGTAGCAAATGGGTTCTTAAATTAAAATATAATCACGACGGCACTATCGAAAAATACAAAGCTAGGCTAGTTGCTAAAGGGTGCGCTCAAATCCCTGGTCTCGATTTCACTGAAAACTTTTCCCCTGTTGCTAGATTAAGTTCCATAAGAACAGTTTTAGCCTACGCAGTAGAACACAATCTCAAAGGTTACCAATTAGATTTTGTAATGGCCTATGTAAATGGAAATTTAGATGAAGAAATCTACATGGAAATTCCCGAAGGTTTTCGCGATGAAACTAATTCAGATAAAGTGTGTCTTTTAAAGAGATCATTATACGGTCTTAAACAGTCAGGACGTCAGTGGTACAAAAAGTTGGATGAAAAATAGAAATCTATGAAATTTAAATCTCTTAATTCAGATAATTGTGTTTATATTAAAAAGACGCCTAACAGTGAAACTATTATAATCGTTTATGTAGACGATCTTATCGTTTTTACCGATTCTAAGCAAACGTATGAAACAATTCGCAATAGTTTAGCTTCTGCTTTCAAAATGAAAGACTTGGGAAAATTACATTATTGCTTAGGCATAGAATTTCACCAAAATGAGAATTCAATTAAAATTTCTCAAAAGAAATACGTTGATGATATTTTAAATCGGTGTAATATGCAAAATGCTAAATCCGTGTCTTCACCTATAGATAACAGCAAAAAATTATCAAAAGAGATGAGTCCTAAAAACGAAAACGAAATCGCTGACATGAAAAATGTTCCATTTAGAAATCTGATCGGATCACTAATGTACCTTTCAGTAGCTACTAGGCCAGATATCACATACGCCGTGAATTTCTTAAGTCAATTTAACAACAATCCGGGAAAAGAACATTGGCATGCTGCGAAAAGAATACTTCGATATCTAAAGGGAACACAAGATCAAGGACTAATTTATACGAAAACAGGAAAACAACTCAT
Source organism: Stegodyphus dumicola (assembly GCF_044657685.1). NCBI lineage: Eukaryota > Metazoa > Arthropoda > Arachnida > Araneae > Eresidae > Stegodyphus > Stegodyphus dumicola. The sequence continues at coordinate 192,917,329 of NC_140780.1, forward strand.
CGCCTTTGTGGATGCAGATTGGGCGTCAAATGTCGATGATAGAAAATCCTACACCATTTTTGTATATATATTAAGTGGTTCAGCCATAACCTGGGAATCACGAAAACAACGCAGTGTAGCTCTATCTTCAACGGAGGCGGAATATATGGCTCTGTCTGAGGCCGCCAAAGAAACAGTCTACCTACGTCGTTTCCTGAAGGAGCTGGGTTACAACATACTAGAACACCCAACAACAATATACTGCGACAATCAAGGAGCTCAGAAAATTACAAAGAACTCTGTGTTTCACTCCCGTACAAAGCACATAGACATTCGCCATCATTTTGTGCGTGAAGTATATGAACTCGGTGAATTAAATGTGAAGTACATACCTACCAGTGAAATGGGAGCTGATGTGTTAACCAAACCCCTGACTCCTGTTAAACATCAAAACTGTTGTACAATTGTAGGATTGAATACTGTTTAATATGTATTTTGTTTTACTTTTCAGGAATAGGAGAATCAACGTCGAAAGGGGGTATGTTGGCAACCGCCGTTGATTCCCCTAGCGCATGCGCGTGATAAGCAAGTTCTCTGCTGCGTAATACTTATACTCAGTTAATATGCAGTTAGCCAAAGTCAATGGTAAGTATTGCATGTAAGAGAGAAGTGCAAAGTGCTGTGTAATATTATGTTTCTACTCTGCTGTTCAACGTCTTCGTAGTTTAAATAAATGTTTGTCATGTGTGTGGAAGACGTCATTTTATTCTTCAGAAATAAATGCTTAATAAAGGAAACAAATAAATGAACTTTTCTTTTTTGTACATTTTGATTCCCTTTAGGTCATACATATTTTGGTATTTCACAAATCACCATTTCATATTTTTAATTTTATAATTAACATCTTAGTGGATTTAAACTTAAGATCTAATATGCAGCAAAATCCCAAATCTGAAATTGCCAATGTCACGATTCTAGATCTTTCACTTTGTACTACTTGTATATCTCTAACAGCAGCCAGTATAAAGCCATGTTATACATGATATAAAAAATTGCGGTGACAGTTTCTTTTTCAAGGATGTTCATGGTCTGAACAACATTTTGTTGTTTCGGAAATGCTGCTTAGCACAGCCAAAAACAAGTTCAGCAGATATGAAAGTAAATCGATGGAACATCGTGCACAATTTTTTTAATTTCTGTGGCATATGCTCAGAATGCGAATGTAAAACAGGGCCCGATAAATAGGTTCTGCATGCTTTCATGCAGAGGACGTGGAAATGCATCTTCTGTTTTGAAATGACATTAAAAGAAACAATTTCTAGATTTCATTAGAAATGCTTTATATATTGCAGTCCAGTGCACAAAGAGTACGGTTAGTATTGGAAAATGTACAACCCAAGCTGTACGGCATGTAAATTATATTTATTTAATGAGAATAAGAAAGTGTAATAAACAAATAATAACACATGAATATTTGGCTCAGTTCACTCATAAAACCAAGATGACTTAGCTGATCACATTGTTGCTATCTTCAGCAAGTTATCACATATTTTAACACTGTTTTTTGTTTTGAAGTGCCCATATAACAGAAAAAAGTACCTACATTTCTAATAACAGTTTTTAAATGGAACACTATCATTATGAGTTATAAAATATACTTTTTATGTCTTATTAGGACAAGTTATTAAATTATAAATTATAGAATTTTTTAAAGTGTGAAAACTAACAGTCTTTTAATGAAGAAAAAGTTACAGAAATGATAATTACTTGTGTCTAAGTAAGAAAAGATATATTTATAATTTATTCAAATCTGTTATTAAAGGGATAGTAATAATCAATTACTCAAGTATATGTTAAAATCTAAAATAAACCTAACACTTATAAATGTAATAATTACTTAACATTATCTTTCAAAATATACTACAGTCAAAAGTCTTTAATCCGGACTCGTCGGGACTTCGGCGATTCCGGATTATCGATTTTTACGGATTATAGATCATCAGTTTAAATCTGGTAAGATGGCATGCAGAAATTATAAAATTAAAAATATGAAACCGTAATTTATGAAATAAAGAGCAATTATGATCTAAAGGGTATCAAAATTTACCAAAAAAAAAAAAAAAAAAAAAGCTTAATATTTATTTGTTTACTTTATTAAACATTTCTTTCAACGCGCGCATGCGTAAAGCATACATTACGCATAGTCGAAATTAGAAAATTGCAACCAGAAAACTATTTGATGTTTACTCGTGATATTTATAATGACGAGGAATTTGATTTAAATCATATCAAAGACGGAATACATCGAGATGAAATACTACACTTAGTAAAGAATTATAAGCTGAATAAAATAAAAACATCTGCCCTGAAGATAAGGATAGTGCTGACAGATTAACTTCTAGTTCATTGCGCGCCGCGACGTCCCCACCCCCGCAGACAGGGTTCGTAGCGGTCCTTACAAGTGCTTATAAGTCCTTATATTTGAAAATAAAATATAAAGGCCCTTATAGGTGCTTACGTTTTCTTTAAAGCCCTTATTTTTTTTTGTTTTTAGTGCTTATTTTTTGCTTTTAGTGCTTTTTTTTTAATCCTTTGTTTTTAATGAACGCGCATTTTTTCCCCCGTACCAAAGCCGAAACTAAATAAACAACTTTTCTTTCTTATATGCAACGTCAGATGGTGAATCATACCCCCGAAAATTGCTTTCCCCCCTTCCTCTGCATTAACGTAACCTATGGTGCGCGCGAGAGTACAAACAGGTGCACGTCGTTCTATTGGCCAAAGAATTGCGAAAACGTAGAAAATTCCGGTACATTCGGTATTCTTTTCCTCCCACCCAAATACTACACACGTTTGAATTTCTATCAAGATTTTAATAATTTGCATTCTCATTCCGCGTGGTCAGTTCATATTCGTGTTTATTATGATCGTTATGCTTATATTTATAATAGTATAGTTGCAGTAAGTGCTGAAGTATAGATAAACTTCCAAAAATGGGTGTGTTTTTACACAGATTAGCTTTCTAAGGAATAATATTCGGAATGACTTAAATAAAAGGAAAGTAATCGAATAGTCAATATAATTTCATTTTCTTTGCCAATACATTATACAGTACGGAGGTTGGGAGTTTCTCCGCAAAATCTCTAATATTGAAGCAGCAGACATTTTTTTGTCACTGTCCAATCTGGATTGAATCCCAAACAGCACCGGAACGTTCCGAAAACGTTCAGAGTCCGTGTCATACCGTTCTATAACGGTGTTAGGTGTATTTAGAACGTTCTACATAACGTGCTAAAGTGGTGCGTGTAACAACCGTTTATTTAATACGTACATTTCGACGTACAACAATCGTGTTTTTTGAAACGTTCCCAGATTGAGTTATAAAATACGTTCGACATAACGTGCTAAAGTTGCTTATGTTAGAACCGTATTCTTAGGACGTACATTTCAACGTAAAATACTGGTACTTTCCGAAACGTTCTCAACATGTGCTAGAAGATACGTTCCAAACGACGTGCTAAGGCGGTGCGTATTATAACCGTGTTCTTAAAACGCACATTTCAACGTACAATCCTGGTACATTTCGAAACGTTCTCAACATGTACTGGGAAAAACGTTCTAAATTACGTGCTAAAACGGTGCGTATTATAACCGCGTTCTTAGGACGTATATTTCAACGTACAACACTGGTACTTTTCGAAATGTTCTCAACATGTGCTAGAAAATACGTTCTAAACGACGTGCTAAAGCGGTGAGTATTATAACCGTGTTCTTAAAACGTACATTTCAACGTACAATCCTGGTACATTTCGAAACGTTCTCAACATGTACTGGGAAAAACGTTCTAAATTACGTGCTAAAACGGTGCGTATTATCACCGTGTTTTTAGGACGTATATTTCAACGTACATTCTGGTACTTTTCGAAACGTTCTCAACATGTGCTATGAAAAACGTTCTAAACGACGTGCTAAAGAGGTGCGCATTATAACAGTGTTCTCAGAACACATATTTCAACGTAAAACACTTATACTTTTTGGAACGTTCTGATCATGTGCTGAAGTACGTTCTACAGGACGTGGTAAAGCTGTGCGTATTATAACCGTGTTCTTCGGACATGCATTTTAAAGTACAATACTGGTTTTTTCGAAACGTTCCCAGACATACTATAAAGTACGTTCTGCATGATGTGCTGAAGAAGTGTGTGTTACAATTATATTCTTATAACGTACATTTAGAAATACAATACTGGTATTTTTCAAAACGTTCTCAGCATGTGCTATAGGCCCCCAGCGGCCGAGCGGTAAACTCGCTGGATACTGTTAGTTCGGTCCGAGGTTCGATTCCCGCGAACGGGCTGGCTGCATGGCGCTTTCGTGGTTTTCCCATGTGTAACGTGTATACGAGCCAATTTCCCTTAGGAAGCCCTCCAGGAAGGCATCTCCCTTCCGTGTAGTGCCTAAGAGCGAAGCACATTAATAAAAAAAAAAAATGTGGTATAAATTACTTTATACATGACACGCTAAAGCTAATTACACTGTGTTTCTTAGGATGTTCTTTTCAGAGCATCCATTGGTAATTTTCGGATGGCTCACTGCATGCTATCAAGCGCATTCTACATGACGTGCTTGTTACACCTGTATTTTTCTGTACATTTTAATATATAAAACTGCCGTGTTGTACCATGTTTCTTCGTTAAAACATTTGGAGCGTGTGCTATAAAGTACATGCTACTCACATTACAATTATACTAATTACCTAGGTTTCAGGCAACAGTCAAATTATTCATTTTTCATAAATACTTCAATATCTTTTATTTTGCCGCAGTATTAGTTACAGAAAACATTTTCATTATATATGTACTGTAAAGACAGTTCGTAAGGCTTGTATTTCAAAAATAGATAAAATAATGTTTCTTAAAAATTGTATTCTGCTTATTAAATGTAAGTTATTTAGAATTTCAAAAAAAATAAATAAATAAATAAATAAAAGTTCCTGCATATTTTTTCAGATGAAATTATGTCGATTTTTTTGTTTGTTTGTTTGTTTTTTTTTTTTTTTCATTTCGCATTAATCATTTGTGTTTGCAGTACGTTCATGAAACGTGTCATGAACTTTCTACTAGAACAACCATGTGAATATTATGTAGCTTTCTATGTGCAATATTGGTATCTTCCATAACATTTGGACATGGAGTAAAAAAACTACATGTTATTCGCGTTACAAATGCGATTGTACATATTTAGAATAGCAACAGAATTATGATGATGTTAGGACACGTTTGCGAGCGTGCTAATTTTTTTCCCTAAAATGCACGAATTATTCGTATTGTAGGTGTTAAATGTCGTTGGTGATGAACTGTTTCTTTCAAGTGAAAGAAGAGAAAAGTCACTTAATGATTTTTATTTAAGAAAATTGTTTTATAAATTTTATTAATTTTACAAACATGTAAACACCTATACAATAATAATAATAATAATACACACGTATACAATAATTTTAATAATAATAATAAGGATACAAATTTGGGGGGACAAAATCCGCTTTTTTGCTTGAACATTTTCCATGTTTCTCACCGCCTAAAACAGGCGTCATAAAGAGGATATTTGTCAGGCACACAGACCAAAATCTCTCGCGAACCCCCCACCTTCACATATTGCAACAATCTATGATATTGTACAAGATTTACAATAAAGCAGAGTGATGCTATGCACAATTTAGGATAAAAAATGAGTCAATTGAAAATCAAACTTATTTTCGAGCGCATGTAAAATAATTAGCAACACATGGACCCGAACTCCTTAATTAATTACTTAACAAGGGGCCTCGAGGGCCATAAGTAATTGATCTGCGCGTTACCGAATATCAGTTATAGTGTGAACTGAAAAGTGAATGACATCAGTAGAAGACCATTAGATAACAAAGCATTAGCAAATGCCAACAATCTTATCTAGTAATGCGCTAATGCTTAATTGCGTTTCTTTGAAAAAAATGAAAAGGCCTTGGGATTATTGCAAGATTTGGATACCTAAATACGCCACAAATGGAATCCCTTCTGAGTGATCACCAAATGAGTCATTTGTCCACTATTACGTTTTTACAGAAAAATAAAAAATTGAAAATTAGGCAGCATAAGAAATTTATGAATTCAAAATATCTTGATATTTTACACTTGTTATCCATTTTCATAGACATGAAAAAAGAAGAGTATGAAAAAAAATAGTTTTTTCAACAGCATTTTAATTTCATACTCTATATATTTGTTGCTTTAATTTTTTCCCTGTTTAAAAACTCTGCGAATTGGGAAAATTTAATCCTGTTATTTTTCGCAAATTTAAATAATTTAATCATTATTCGGAAGATCACATATATGAAGCTGAAATTTATCAATGATTTTTAATCACATGCGAGAAATTTATGTATATCTGCATCGAAACTGTTACGAATATTATTAAGCTGTAGATTTTCAAATGAATTTATATAGTTCCTTTTATATAAATTTGTCCTTTATTCATATCAACTTTTAACTCAGAATTTGATTTCCTGTATGAAAATCATGTCGTCCAATTAACTAGAAGCTATTTACATATTATTTCTGATATTTAGCAAAATATTCGTTGTTTTAATGAAAAGCAAATTTTATTTGCATTGCTCATCTATTGACAATAACATGTAAACAAAGTATTCTTGAAAACGCTTAACTTCTTGAACAATCGTGCGTGCAAAGCTTATGCACATTCGGTAAACATGGAAAATAATATTTTACTTTACTTCCAAAAGTTTTTTCGCAGAAGTCTATGAGCAAATGTTTTTGATTTCCTTAAAATTTTTACCCTGTGACTATGACTCATTCTCGAGGATTCAAAGTTTTACACCGAACTTGGATGAAAGGCCTCAGGTTCCCGCTGCTTTTGACCATTCTCAAACTAGCTTTCAAGACATCGTGGGGCGCCAAGTGCCTCGCCTGTGGCCACGTCTGTTAACAATAAAACTGATCTTTCTGGTTACCGACCGCATTATTTCCTTTTCACGGAATACAATAATGTTTACGTCCATTCCCAAAATGTCAATATAAAACAGCAATTGGATCGTTTCAAGATATTCGATGATTAAGAACTTTAGGTTTTCTTTATAACACTGTGAAGTTCATCAATTCCAGATTTCTACAACTTTTCAATTAATTCTAAAAGTGCATTTTATTTCCCTTTATAACTATATCCTTTCAGTACTTACTCTTATTATTATTATCATCATCAAAGAACCGTTTTTTGTATACTGTTTATAAGAAACAGAAAATGTTTTACTTTTCACTTAGCACTGTTATCTCTGATGAAACAAAACTTGGTATGTACAAAATTTATTCACTTGTAGAGCAATAATCCCATTTAGCCTACAAATAAAAGATTTAAAGAACTACCCAGATTTTTCAATTCAGAATTTAATATCTAGTACCAAGTACTTTAGAACTTTGAATATTTGGAGTTATAAAATACTTGTTTCGTATCCGTAATTAGTTCAACAAAGTAAATAAATATTTTCTACATGCGCTAATCCAAACTTTAATTATGAAACAGAATATGCTCTTATTCAAGAATAATTTTATTTTAAATATGTGCATACTGCTCTACTTAGAAAAAAAAAATGAATGAAAATTTCAAATGAAGCGAGTTTCAAATGAAGCAACACAAAGCGAGTTATGTGTTTCTTCAACAAAAGAAAAATAGCTTTCTAGCAACATGGTGGTTAAAAAGAAGATTTTTCTCTAATAAACTGGCTAAAATAACGCTGATTATTGTTTAGAAACCAAACCTATATGTTCAAATATTTGATTACTATTATATAAATGTTCACATAGAATTAATTAAAATTTACCATAAAATATTTTAAGAATATTTATTGTTAAAATATCCACATAAAATTATCGCCCCCCCCCAAAAAAAAAGAAAGAAAGAAAAGAGAAGAAAAACTTAACTTAAATGGTGCAGTGTAATAAAATCTATAAAGACTTTATATTTTTAATAAACGTGCACATATAAAATTTCAAATACACTCAAAAAATCCTTTTGCGACTACAGTATTTTAAATTGCTGCATACAATACGTCTGCATGCATATAACAGCATTCGAAACCTGTTAAACATTTGTATATCTTCTTTTGTAATAAAAAATTATGAGATTTTCATAAAAATTGCAATCTGATCCTGCAATATCCAACTTAATAGCTAATATGAGTTTAAACTGAAGGCATTCTGTACCATTTAAATTACACATGGCCATAAAAATTTTAACTTAAATGACATACGGTGCATTTAAATGATGTGTATAAACATAAAAACTTTTTATTAACAGGGAAATTTATTATTTTCATAGTTATATGAATCTAATGATCGTTATAACGTCATTTCGCATCCTTAGAAAATGTCTTTGAGTATCAACGGTATATGAAAAGTAAACCAAATAATTCAATTGAAAATAAAATTCAAAGTAAAAATTGCACAAGTTATGGAAATAATGTTTAAAAAATATTATTCGTTTGTTCTATATTGCACGCTAGACGTAATTAACGTCAAAAAAAGTTGAATGTGATTTTAAGAGTGATGATGGGCGTTCTACTTTTGTTAGCATTATTTCGATATTTTGAAACTGTAACGTATCATGGAAAAATGTTCGCTGAATTACAATTTTATTTATTACCTGATCTTTGGATACCTTGCAGATTGCCGTGTAGAGTCATATATGATGATGGAAAACATGGAAGGTAAAACATAGTCGGACACATGCATGAATTTTTCAGGAAAACACAGAAACTCGTTATATCTTGTTATGCTCATAGCAGGAATGAATTGCATTTTTTATTTATTCGTAAAAGGCAGGGATTTTTAATTTTATTTTCTGCATCTATGTAGCGCGAAAAATTCTGATAGTCATGTACAATTCACGCTGAAAACAATCTGCGAAACTAGTTGAGAAATGAGAACTGAAAGCTGTAGTCTCAAATTCCGGGCATTCGTAACTTAATATATTTTTAGGAATGGCCAGTCTTCATCAGTTATTTAGCCATTCCATCACCGAGAACTTTGCTGTGAGTGCGACCGATCTTCTGCCGTGAGAAAGGGAAAAGTTTCGTCGCAGTTTTGATGGAGAACACTCCGAGGGACTCTCACTTCTCTTTCCTAGCCAGCAAAACACTCGAGAAAACTTCCGTCTTATAAATGCTTCTTTAGAACTGGTAAGAACTTAAAAATATCATATATGTTTTAAAATATTTTAAGGAAAATTTTAAAAGAAATTCCATATGTTTCTGTGAGACATCTAGTTAAATAAATTGCAGTGTTTAGATTTTATTTATCTCTTACGATCTGGTCTAATACTTATTTTCATTGCAATAAAGTTAATAAAATAATTCAGCAGAAAGATTTGCAATTAGAAATCGCAATTTGCAGGAAGAATGTGCCGAATTTGAAGAGTTCTTTTACTATGCTTCTATTCTATTTGGCTATGGAAAACAACGTAATTTTGAAAATTGTTGATGCACAAAATATATTTCATAAGTAACTTCAATTTTTAATTTCAGAATAATAGGGTGAAGGATAATAAATTAGGTGATAATCTAAACATACTATAGAAATTGCAATTTAAAAGAGAAACCCCGTTAAGGGGCCCTATGATCCAGCTTGCGAAGACTACCAAAATTACTTGGATTCGGAATTCGAATCCTGGTGAGAGTACTGCGGATTTCTTGTTTCGTGAGTTCTAAAAAGCTTTACAAGGGGCGCCCGAAATAAAAGATGGTAGACAACAATTCGTCACTACCAGGATTTTTCGACTGAGCCACCTCATACCTAGTCACCCTTAAAAGAGAAAGTATATAAGACTTCTTTTCCTCACGTGTTTCGTGTTTCCTGGATCGATTTAACCTAATGATGCTACGATACCGTAACTGATCCTGCTATTCTGTTACTTATATAATCGACTCAAAAATAGTAACCAATGACACAAATAACAGGATCATGTTCCGAAAATGTAAAGCAGGCGTTATTCACGGTGGTGTCAATAACGTTTTACAAGAACGTTCTGAATTATGCCTATCTGTTACACCTTTTATCCGTATAATCGCACGTCAATTACCGGTATTAACAGTTTCCATTACATGTAAAGACAGTATAAAAGTGTCTCATAGACGGTATAGTGGTTAGGGAAGCCTACTACCATACTGAAGGTCCCGGGTTCGAATCTCGGAGAAGACATGAACGTTTGTAAATGTATAGTGTCAGTGCGGCATGGCGGCACTCTAAATATGCGGCGACCCGAAAGTCATTTCGTGGGGATTGGTGGAAGGGGAGAGGAGTGAGATATCCCCGGAATGCTCTCTCTCAAAATTTGGGGTGGAAAATAGAAGTCCAACCTCTCTTCGGAATAAGCTCTGGCAACCATTGTTCCATGTAATATGGACACGACAACAACAACAAAGTATAAAAGTTTACGTAGTAGAGCACATTAAAATGTGTCACATGGACAGTGTATGTTCATGAAGGGTATCTTTTTTTATATGTTTAAGTATGATATTCATAAATGTCTCTTAAGAATAGTTTAATATATATAAATCAAATACGTATGTGCATTTATGGATTCTTTGAAATACTAATGTTTCTTTAAATATCATTATGATGTAATAAATAAAGATGTATGCTTTTTAATATTTCACAATGCATTTAAAAAGAAAGCTAAGAAAAAGGATGCTTTCTCGCGAAGCATTCAGATGCAGAATTCAAAAACACACACGAACATGCCCAATAAATAAATAAATTAAATTAAACTCGGAAAAGGACACTCTAATACTTCTGTGTTAATAGATTTAAATTTCCTACTACCTTCCAATCATGAAGATCAGCTTAATTTCCAGATATATTGGACAAATTTCAAAATATTCGAATATACTTTTTAACCAACTTCTGTTTACTATCAGATATAAAATATTTCATCATAGTCGTGCCATGGTACGTTGATTTTTCTATGATAATTTTTCTAAAATTATAAAAACATTTGTTGATGTCGACGAGAATACGAAAATATGTTGGTTTTCTGCCATAATTATCTGATTAAATTTTGAAATTAAAGTAACTTTTGCAATGTGTGGAACTTACATCACTTGCAAGGAAAGCTGCTAGTTAAATTCTCGACTTAATGAAAAATTTTAAAATTAACACCTCTGTTTTTGATTAACTATTAAACTATTACCGTATAAAAACACTATAAAAGCCAAAACGTCTCTGCAGTGAATGTGTTGTAAATTGTAAAGTGCCTAGTAAAACATTTTTAATTTTTGGTCGATGGATTAATCAAAACAAAATGTTTTTTGTACGTTTACTTTTTTATCATCTCACTTGACTTATGGATCTGCACACAGTAGACTTTAGGCTGGAGCTCTTTCCGCTTCTCCATATGTTGTCCCACAGCACTATTTCTCTCAAGGACGAAATCACTTTTTTTCTCTCAAAGTACTCTCCCTCAAAGTATGCCCTGCGGTCCAAAAAACGTATGTAACCAATCAAATCCTGAAATTACTGACGTCCGGCTGACTCTGACCTCAGTCATTCTTAAAGAAGAACGATTCGTTTGAGGTCATCAAGAACACCCCTAAAATTATTCCAGATCGAAGGGAAGTATTGATGTCTTTGTTTTATCCGCTCTACTAAAAGTGTAAGTATGCATATTTTCACATTTTTAATCGTATTTTTAATAATGAAAGTTTGCTAAAATTGTTTTGTATGTGTCTAAAATCTTCCAAATGCTATAATCATATTGATCTCAAACTTATCATAGCTGCCAACTCAAGTTTTCAACTCAGTCCCAGTTTTTCATCACATCTCAAGGTAAATTACCAAATCTCGAGATTTTAAAGTCTCGAAATTTAAATCTTTACTAGAGAAAATTTTTCCCAGCAAAAAAACGAAATTTATCAAAATAATGAAATTTTTAATTAGGCGAATTGTATTCGTCCACCTGTAATGATTTTCATAATAATTTTTCTTGTTAAACTTTATTTCACAAAACTGTATTTTTTTTATTAATTTTATTGACCTTAATAAATTTTTCTTATCGGATTTCGTTTAATCTGAGTTGTTTTAATCTGCTGTAGACATCAGTAGATTTTTATGTGAAGATTTAGGCAATGTTTAATTAGTTAATTTTCGTGTTTAATTTTGTTTACTTTAGTACCTGGCATATTACTAATTTTATCTTGTGTTGTTATGTATGTTAATTATTAATTTCACATGCATCGTATATTTAAAAATACTTTGATAAATAAAAGCTTTGCTTCACTACTGAAGATTTCCTCAGCATAAAAAAGCGAGGAAATAAAAAAAATTAAATTAGTAAAGAGCATAAATTTTAGACTATCTAATAAAATGCTAATGCATCTTACATCAAAATTGAATTACAAGTACTATAGTAACCTGAACCATCATGCATCATAAACTGAATCAAAGCGAGTTTGGAATTTCTTTGAAATGGTATAACCTCGCAGTGTGAAAAACCTTTCATTTTTCTAGAGCAAACCCGTCTTTAAAGAAAATCTCCCGTCTTTTAAGATTTTCCAAGGCTGGAAACTATGATCTGCATGCATATACGATTGTGTTTATGGCTTTAGAAATACAATTTTTATACTATTCAAATGTAGTACTGGTATTTTATGCACGTACTGTTTTCATTAAATTGTAAAGAAAAATTAAAACACTAAAAGAATTAGATATCTTATATTTACACAAGCAATGAAATAGACATTTTTTATTATTTAGAGTTAAAAACTGAAATTTTGGCAAGTTTTTTTAACTTTTTGATAACTATTTTAGAGCAGTTTAAGTTCTCCAACTAAAGCGGCAATAAATAAATAAACAAATAAATAAGTAAAAATTTGAACTTTCAATAAATCACTGGAACTGCACTGGAGCGATGTAAATGAAATATCTTCATCTCACATTGGTCACATTACATACCAAGCGAATTTAGTCGTAAACCTAGAATGCTTTAAGAAATACAGAGTTGGAAGGCAACAAAGTTTCATTTATTTCTTTTATACGCTAGGCCTGTTGTTATGAATTCAATTTTACCATCTGCTATGTACAACAACTACATGTGGAAATTTTTATTTTAATAAAGCCTTCAGATATTGCTTTCTCTAATGATGTATTTGCAGAAAATGATTTAAGAGCTTTTGTTAAACACAGTATTCGATTACATGGGAAAATATTTATTTAATAATGTATAATGTTCTATCTTTGATTCATTTAATAAATGATGTTCAAATATTTGGGCCTCTTGACACTTTTTGTTGAAAACATTTGAACTTTTTGGGGGAACTGAAAAATATGCTTTGTGCTCTTTCAAAACCTTTGCAGCAGCTTGCACGCAGATATGCTTAACAAACACGTTTTGACGAAGAAAAGGAATCAATAAGTGAAATTAGCAAAATATATCGTTTCAACTCTCAGAATTTAAGATATCTGCTGACACTGGTGATAATTGTTGTTTATTTATAGACAAATCAGTTCTAATAATCAAATATCTGCTAGAAAATTCGTCGGAAAAAGAAATTGTTTTTTTACAGATTTAATAAACAAAAAGAATTTTAGTCATCCTTTCAGTTCTCTAAATTTAGGTGTCATTATAATTTCAGAACTTTCAATAAATTTAGAATCTACATCAGTTGAATCTGTTAACTGTATATATATGCTAGTGGCATATAGGGATTATTATGTTTGTTATCCATTATGTTTTTAATCAGGTGTACTAACAGAGTTTCCCTCACCTAGAAAATTTTAGACTGCTATGGAAAATACAAAATATATTCAGAAAGTCAGGGAGGAATCTTCCCAGAATGTCAGGAAGGTTGAGTTCGTATAAGACAAGCTTTTTAATGTTGATAATTAACTACATATAAAGTAAGATTGCTTCAATTCAGTTTCAGAACATTTACGGATTTATTATATTACATTCACAGAAAATGGCATTTAGCGTTGTACATTTGCTAATGATCGATGAAGTGGCTGTCGTCCAAGCAAATGAGTGTCAAATGATAAAAAGGGACATGTAACTGGCCTTCGTATAAAGAAAGAAGTCACATGAAAAGAGCAATTCTGGAACACAGAGAACCAGATACATCCTGAGAGAATTTTTAAATTGTTGTCCTGGGAGAATATTGTAAGTATTCTACAAATGATTTTTACGTCTGTTTTCCCATATTAATTTAATTGGTAGGAAGTTTTTCGAGAGCATAAAATTGAAATAATTTGTTTTCTGAATTGAAACATTGAGATTTAAAAAAAAAAATGTTTTGATGCGAAGGAAAATGTATTAAGCATACTTTAATTTTTCTAAAAAAATATTATTTATCCTTATTCTCTCTAATTAATTGTGCTCATATTATATCAGCTTATGTTTTAATAGTTTCGCTCCGAAATAAATCATTTCTACATTCTTAATTACGGTTCATAGTAAGACTCTAATATTCAATATACTTTGCTAGTTTGTGAATTTTAATACAACTTCTTTAAAAACTTACCCATATATAAAATAATGGATGCTCAAAGGAAGACTGAACGAGAGATTTTAGCCTGCGGATCCATATAAATGTCAAATTCAATTCCATTGAGTGAAGTCATGAATCAGGCTCCAGAATGTTAACACTGTGTTTAAATTTAATTAAAAAACGCCTATCTATATATTTCATTTACAAATCTGAATAAAAATATAATTTTCAATAATAAGATTTGAGTTTTCTATAAGATATGTTAAAGTGATTAACGATTCTAAACAATAAATATGCTGTTGAGTTGAAAGATGAGACTGTATCTAATGAAAAATGTATGCATTTTTGTAGCTAATTATGCTACAGTTGAATTTAAGTCCAAAAACGGCTTTAAAGACATTGAATTTTAGATTCAGGTTCAGACTTTGAAACACCAAAACAGAAGCGAAAGAGGCCATTAACATTCTGATACATGTATATGTATCAGAATGCTAATTCTTCGGATGATAAATTAAATACAAAAAGAAACAAAACAGAATTACCTTCTACTAAATTAAATTATAGCTAAATAAAAAGAAATCCCTTTTAATTTTTCCTCATGCGGTAGTAAATTAAATTTTACTACACTTTCTTAAGCTTCTTTACTTAGTTATATTAATTACAGTAGTAGATGTTTTTAATCATTTATTTTAGTTTTTATTTTTTTTATAATTAAATCGAAATTATATGTTTAATTCCATTATAATAATTTTGTTTGCTGATTATTTTTTCCTTTATCAAAGTTAAATTTTATTTTGAAATTTTGCATTTTAACAATTTCACATTATGAATGTTTTTCTATTATAAGATTTTTGAATTCTACGGTTTTCTTTTTCTTTGTGGCTTGTGCTTTATGTCACTGTACTTTTTCAAGTTCTTTTTACTCGTATAAAAAGTTTGTACTTTAGTAGTACTTTTATAGTACATTTTATATAAAAAGTTTCTAACTTTCAAATTAACAAAATTTGCTCTTTTCAAAAAAGTGTTGACTTTTTCATATTTTTATATATTGGGTAACTAATTTTGAATCACGTCAAAAATTAACTAGCTATTTAATCATTTACTTTTATTTTTCAAGAATGTTCATTTCAGAGACACTTAGCGCTATGTTTAATTCCTCAGCATTAACTTTGCTTATTAGCTATTTTTTCACGATCTAAATTCATTAATCTTTTTTTTAATTTCATAAGTTTACTAAGTCCATATTTTCAAAATTTGGCCAGCTTTGCCTTCTCTGTGGTTTTGAATTCCGCATGTGTCTTTTTTTTTTTTTTTTTTTTTTTTTTTTTTTGTCATGTACATTATGTCATTCCTATTTTCCAAGTTATTAATTTTTAAAAACTAAAAGGTAAGTGATATCGTGATAAATACTGATTTCAGATACTTGCAGTTTTTATCATTATTTTAATTTGCCTCATCGGTTGCTAAATGTATAACACTAGCGAAGACTGGGAGTTCGTCTTGGCTTTTATTCCAGACGAACGGTTTTGTTGCGTAATTGGTTTTCATGGTTTTTCCATGAGTAGCATGAATACGAGCCAGTTTTCCTTTGAAATTCCTCCACGAATTCATTCCCTCCCTTAGGCAGATATCATTTGTACACTTCGTTATATTCGAGTATCCTTAAATAATCATTAAATAATTTTTAAACAGTTTTAAATTTTTTGAAAATTTTTAATTTTGAATTAAGGTTTTGGTCTTTTAATTCAAAGGACTCTTTGATTACTTGTACAATTCATCCAGATATAATTTGATTTCTCTGTTTATAATTCCAGTTTCTTTCGGCTGCTCTTTGACAAAGACCGAAGATATTTTTTAATTCTTTAAATTTCATGCGAACTTTGTTTTATTTATGTATTGATTTAATTTTGCTCCAATTTTGTTTTCCATGTTTTTGATTCATTCTTTTGATTTGTGACTTATTGTTACAGAGTTCATCATTTTAGGTTTATATTAACTCCATTTGTTTGAATTCACATGTCTCTCTGTATGTATATATATATGCAAGGAAGAGGAAAGTTCAAAAGCGATTGCTTAAAAGTACATTTGGAAATTAAAATTTTAAAATCAAAAAATACCCTCACTTCCAATATTTCACTTAACATGATCTTTGAGACTAAATCGCGATTTCAAAGTACATAAAAATCATATTCTAACCATATTCTAATCATATTCAAAAAAATTTCAATGATTTTTTTCAAGGATTGTATATTTTTCTTCAAGTGAATTTAACTAAATTCAAATAGTGACATTACAGAGCGTGTTAATTTTGTATTTCAATCTCGAAAATGATTGCTTTAAACGGCGACCATTTCGAGAGCATTTTGACTTAACTGACGATATATGAAATTGAAGCGCAATTTCTTGGCGACGTTTGGTGCTAAAAACAATTCTTGACCAATAATCTTCTTACAAAATTAATTTTAGTAAGTGTTATAATTTGTTTGTCATTTCTAGGATAACCCATATTCATTTTTTACTTTATATTTATTAATTATATACATATGTATAGATTTATATATATCCGTCGATCTGTTTTTTTATATGTGTTAACTTTTCACATATCACATCGATAAGATTAGTTTTTAGTGCATTCACATGTTTTCCAACATTGATTCTAACAGTTTTATTTCGCGTGTAGGCTGTTTTTTCACCTTTCCATGTTAATATTTTTTTAAAAATTACTTCCATGTTAATATTTTAAAAAATACTGCGTTGAACTATTTTATGGAGCCACAGCTCCTGGTAACTTTTTAGCGAGCTCACTAGAATATTTCTTCCTATTATTTCATATTTTTGCAGCATTTTGCGCAAAAAAATTTTTAAGACCAAATAGGTCTTACGTCAAATTACTTGTTAGCTTTTCAATTTCTATTTCAATTTATATATATATATATATTAATATATATGGCATTGCTTATTAAAAGTTTTTTGTGGTTAAAACTGATCAGATCTATTTTAGTAGAATCTAATGAGTAAGTATTATGTTGCGCTTCTTGTAGTTGTTCTCCATCACAGGTTTAAAATCATAAGCACTCATTAAATGAATCATGAAATAGCTTTAGCACTACTGTTATATTAATAGATGTAATTGTTGCCCCAAAATTTGGCTACTCGGCTTTCCTGAAGTCTATTGCTCTAAAAAAAGAAAAGTCTATAGTAAAATGCTTTATTCAATTTAAAACAAGGGTGCCAAAATTCCTAAATACATATTTGTAGGAATGAATAGAATTACATATTAAACGTTTTTCTCATTTACACATTTCTCCATTTACGCTGACAAATTTTCATGACTAAATACTACTTCACTTTTTGTTAAGATTATTTCACGTTTAATTAGATACCTGCGCAAATTTAATGCAAATAAAGCACATTTAACAACATATAATGACACAATTCTAACTAATCAATGCACTAATCTCTAATATTAAATTGAATTTACATTGTAATTTGATTTTAAATTAATTGTAAATCTTTCATATTAAATTAAATTTTAATTTGAATGAAACACTAGGATAAAAAATTATTCTGATTACTGAAATGTATTCATATATGCAAAATGTAAATAGCAAATAATGTTTCAAATCAAATTTCTCAATTTTATATTTATACTTATTATATGTGTAATAAATTTTAAAATATTTAGGGAGTCATTGTAAGATATTTTTGCTTGTGAGTCAAAGTTCTATTTAATTTCCTTAACATTCGTATTAAAATACATATATAGTGTGTATATACATACACACACATATATATATAAATTTATTTCCTAAACAATATTGATTAATTGATTATATTATCTCCTAAGTTTAATTAAAGTAAAATTATTTTAAAAGAGTATATATATATATATATATATATATATATATGTAAAACGTTTATCTTTACATGCATATGCACATGTACTTAAATTTTTATCATAGTTGCACTGTATTCTCTTATTTTAATATAAGCATTTCAAGGTGACAGTATCCATGCTCCTTATTTTCGTTCGTAACATATATGTTGCCATCTCTTCAATGAAATAATTTTTTCTACTCCATGACTAACTCATATGAACCTTTAAGTGCGGTGCCGAAATAAAAGGAAAATAGGAAAAACGAATCTCCAGAATCGAAAATCTTTTGCAGCACATGTTACCCTTGTTCACTAGAGAAACTAAATGGGGAAATAGCTACTTGAAAGAAACACAATTCGACATTTTTTGTTTGTAATACTTCATAATTTTATGACCATTTCATTCTTTTCAAATATTTTAACTAGACCAGCATTTCATGATTTAAATAACCATTTTCGTTTCTTTTCTGGCAAGGAAACAAATTTCATTTTTTATTGTTGATAATGCTATCTGAGAATGCAAAAAAATGAGGTATTTGTATTGCAAACTTCAAAATCTTTAACCAAAAATTATCTGTTAAAAAATCCTTTTTCTTAATTTCATTATATTTTTAGTTCCCGTTTTCTAAATAACAGTTCAATTTGCACTTATCTAATTTTTGAAAAATTGAAATTTATCTAAAATTTTGATTTTTTTAAAATCAACTCTAACGGCGAAATCTCAAATTGAAGCATTATTCAATAGTACTATTTCAAGATAACATAATTTTACATTAAACCGACCACATAGGATGAAACAGCATCGCTTTTATTAAAGTTTGAGAAAATTTATTATTTCTTGATTATTTAGTTTAAAAAATATTTTTTCTTATTCTTTTAGGTGCTTTCAAAGAAAATCGGGCCACCAGAGAGGTACCTTGCAATATTATTGAACATATTATAAAAGACTGGTTGAAAAGTGTTTCATTTAGAGAAAAGTATCGTAAACAAAAAGGAAACAGAAGGAAGTTTGTAAACAATGGAATAAAAAATTTGTGTATTAGCTTGTACGAAAATACTGTAATTAAAGTTATTAATTGTTCAGTTTGTTTCCTAACTTTCATGAAGACTTGGATTGGTAGAGGATACTTAGCTTAAGCAAATATTGTATCTTATACATTGTATTACTGAATATGAAAATAATTAGTTCATTGAATTTGAATGTTTGATTCTAGAAGAGAAATTTATTACCTGAATATGCAATATGGAAATTAATTTCATTACATTTCCTTTAATACTTTTAATTTTGCTTTAAAATTTTATGAAATAATATAAAACTATCAGTTTATAGATTTTGGGAATTTAATGCATTCCTAGTAGCTGAATTAAATTAAAACCTTTTGCAATAAATGCTTCAAATTTTAAATTATGACAATAATTATATTTTAACTGAAAATTGCTTGTTAAGAACCTTATCCATTGACTGGACCATCCACTGAACTAATTTTATAAATCAAATTTATGGCAAAATAATGAATTTGTGAAAGATATATGTCATTTTATTTGTTTATTAACTTTCAAAATACGCCTTCTAACTTTATAAAAAAATTACATGGACAGAAGTAATTTTAACAGAGAACTGTTTAGTACAGTTAAATTGCTTGTAAACAGAACACAAGAAAAAATATTTATTTTTAAAATTTGCATACATTTAAATGCAAACTTTTAAATTTATTTTAATGACAAGAAATATCCAAGCATTCACTTTAAATTCCCATCATCCTGATGCTTTCAGTCTACTGCAATGACAAAAACTCTAGACAGCAGTAGTCTCATATAAAGTTTAAGTACAGTTATTAAACTGGCATATCAGAGCTTATTAGTGTTGAAAGAAAACAATTTGTTTTTAATTTACTGCAAAAAAAGTACCGAGGATTATATTTAATAAGAAATAATTATTTCGTCCAGAATATAATACAGTCTCCCATTAAAATAGTTTGGTGTATATGATCACATGAATAAGGTTTCAGAATTTTGAAAATTGCAATGATTATGGCCATATATTAAAAATCGTGATTTGCAGTCTGATTCCTTTTCCTTCCAGTAAGAACAATAACTTAATTTGTTGGTTAATTTATTAAAATTAAAATACATTTCTATCATTAGAACTGTAACAAATCTTGTTTTTATATGTAGTTGATAAGAATGGTGTGTAAAACTTCTATGGGAATATAAGATCTAGATAATATTGCATTTGAGGAATTGCATGTAAATGTAGAGAAAAAGTGTAAAGTTTCATTAATAAATGGCATGTATGTAATGAACTAAGAGAATAGAAATAAATAATAGAATTTTAATTTTGATGCACATATAAAGCATAACATATATTTGTAAATGTAACATTTTAGGCTCAACTCTTCAAACAGATAATGTCTTTTCCAGAAAATTGCAGTGTTCTCTTCCGTTAAAGAAATGTAAATTATTATATGAATTCACTATTTGGAAACTAAGTTTCGCATTAGACGCAAGTATTACAAACACAAATATTTCATGTACTGTTGTCCTTCAGAGTCTGTACATATAGACCGGATTCAGAACGTTCTAGTTAGACGTAACTCAAAACGTTCTAGTTAAACGTGATTCGGAACGTTCTTTGCATGTTATACAGAAGTGTTAACAGTACAAGTATTTGACGTGGTATTGCTCGTCATAAACCTTTAATCTATAGACGACAGTCAGAACGTCTGCCCAAACGTTAAGAGAACGTTCTGCTAGCACGTTATAGAAACTTTCAAAGAACGTTCTAGGAACGTTATATAAAATTATTACTAGTACCACATTTTGACCTTCTATTGTCCATTAATGTACTACATCTTACAGACGTAATTCAGAACGTTTTGCCTGAACGTTAAAGAAACGTTCTGCTAGAACGTTAAAGAAACGTTCTGCTAGAACGTTGAAGGAACGTTCTGTTAAAAGGTAACGGAGCTTCCATATAACGTTCAAGGGACGTTTTATAAAATTGTTAGTAACACCATTTTTTGACGTTCTACTACCCGTTATTGAACTGTAACATACTGACGTGATTCACCACGTTCTGCCTGAACGTTAAAGGAACGTTCTGTTAGAACGTTAGAAGAACATTCATAGAACGTTATAAAAAAGTGATAGTAGTACCACTTTTGACGTACTACTGTCCGTTATTGAACTTCAATACATAGACGTGGTTCAGAACGTTCAGGTAAAATGTGTCAAAAACGTTGTACTAGAACGTTAATGACACGTTGCATGAAAGTGTTACAAACACAAGTATTTGACGTGTTATTGCCCGTCTTAGAACTGTAACATGTAGACGGCATTTTGAACGTTCTGCTTGAATGTTCCCGACACGTTTGTGAAGCACTTGCTCTGAACGTTCTCTGAACGTTCTTGTGCTAGTTGGGATAGGACTAAAAGTTTTTGCGGTCCACCCAACCCAAGCGATTTAGGTCTGTTTCCGCGATTCCTGTTTCCCTGTTTTTAAAAAATCTTCCTGTTTGCGCAAAATCGGGGAGTACAGTCCGCATGTTCCTAAAACGTACTCGCTGTACCTCCTGCTGTGAGAGCTGCTTCGGTGCTATTGGTTAGAAGAATTTAGACGTAACATAGAGCTTTCGACGTCATTTGTTTTGTCACGTGGTAAAGCTTCTCGTACTCCAGCCATACTTGTTCGGATCGGATCGCATACAGCGGTTATGTTTTAATCCTTTACAAAAATCAGTTAAGAAGTCAGAGGTGATTTTATGTACAACTGAATTAATTCATATGTTAATATATATTTTCACTTTATGCAATACACACTTGAGAAATACCGGATCATTACAAGGAAGGAAAATGGGTTATTTGCTTGAGAGGGTTATATCCATATTGCATTTTGCTAATGGAATGTTGGAAAAACAATATGTAACATAGTTTATTTATCTATAGTATATATTTATCTATAACATAGTTTATTATCTTTTATCGTGATACAACCACATTTTTAAGAACAAGATTACAAAGTTTACAATTATACACCTAAATTTATCTCAGTTTTCACTCTGAGATGGAATCCCAGGAAAAATATTGTTAATGATGGACTAGATCAAAGTAGTTATATGGAGAAAGCACACGTGGGATCTTTCCTTTACTGAATAACATTTGCCAGTCAATTTACAGCAAAATATATATGCCTACATTGCCTAATGTCCATTAAATTAAATGTAACCTTTGAATCGCTCTTAATATTATTCTTGTTTTAAAAGTAACTATTGTCAGTTAATTCTATCAGTAACCTTTAGTATGCATTAGGTAGTAAGGAATATACTTTTTAGACACATAAACATTGCTTGGATTATCCTAAATTTTCATTTATATTTTTAAATACACAGTGTCATTTCCATTATCTATTTCTACTTCATTACCTTTTTTTTTTTTTTTTTTTTTTTAAAGATGGGGATGATCTTGTGTGACAAATTGCATTTTGAATGTATTTTAAATGTACCATTAATATTTTAAACTACATTTTGCACCAATATTTATGTTTGCTCTACCATTAAGGGAAACAAATATAATAATATAAGTTATTAAATTAAAATTCATATATTTAAATTAAAATTCCTGTGTTTAATTTCATCTTTAACAAGAGCCATAAAATATATGGAATTTACATTCTTACCACAGATGTGGTAAGCCATGAACTCATTGGCACTGAAAAGTCATGAACTCATTGGCAACTTTGAAGAGCATTTGCAAACTTGTTGGTGAGTTAGGAGAGGGATGTTTGTTTGCATATCTTTAAATTTATTTCAATGATGCATCCACCACCACCTATTGTTTTACATACTTCTTCTTCAATACAAGACACGCACAATGCTAGGCTTTTTTTCAGCGTTGTTTTCCCTATAAATCTTTTTAATAAAAAAAAAAAATCAGAAAATTGCAAAATGTTGGCACCAGAATCCTAAAATGAGAAAGGAAAGAGAGGCATGTGATGCCTTTTATGTTGTATGCATGCAGAAAGCAACATCGCCAAAGATTTTACCAGAGACAACAGAAACTGCGGTATGTGGTCCACCCTTATGCTGAAGTACTGAAATTCCCATAGGAGGGATCATAATCTGCAACCAGACTGGTGAAAATATCTGGGGAAGTGCTGTTTGGGAGAATGCTATGTGTATACTTGGGTTGCCATATAAATAATTTTTAGTGACATGTGTAGCCACATAAATTTTTCTTCGCATCATGGTTTAGACCATCAATACTTTTTCACAGCATTCTGGTGAGGTTCAGAAAATTAGAAAGTACCAAAATTCATCATTTTAGAATTATTTTGAGTAAGTTATACACTTTGTGAACTGTGATGAACAAAAATTAATAAGCTGTGCTTCCCTCAAACCAATTTCCTTTCTTCCACATAATGATTTATTTGCATATATCAGAACTTTACTATTGCAATATGCTTTTGGAATGATTATTATTTCAATCTATGAAATTTTTACTTTACCACCAAAGAAAACGCACAGACATCATTGCTGGGAAATAACTACCTCTAAAAATCTGAGATGTATTAATAATAAATAGGTACCTTTGTCACAATTTGAATTATTATTTTTAAAGCACATTGATACTTAATTATGTTAAAAGAAAAAAAAAAAAAAAGCACTATCCTACTTGATCTGGTTTTCCTACCTGAGCTGGTGAATGAACTCACTAGTTTGACTCATTGATTAAGATAAAATAATCTGTATGTATGGCTGTTACAGTTATATTATTCTTCAGTTCAAAACTAAGTAGGTGCTACATAGCAAAAAGTTAAAGTAGTGTTTTTTAAAGTGACCATTGTTTCAGCTAACTTTGGTAGAAAAAATAAGCAGCCCTTAGATGCTTTGCCATGTTCAAGTAACCTAACCAAATCCTCGTTAGAACATTATAAGTGACTAGAGCTATAGTTGTGCATAGAACTTTGCAAATAGAAGGATAAATAATATAAATTCATTTTATCCAGATGAATCTTAATCCATCAACACCATCAAGGATCACATCCATGGTCTGCATCAAAAAAATGCCACATTATGTCATGCATTATGCATCCCCATACAGGTCTGAAACCAAGTGTAATCGTATGGTCCATTACATTCCAGTTGCCTTCACGTTTAATGCTCATCGGTGGCCAGGGCAACCTGTATGAGTGCAATGGGCAGCAAGACATAGGAGCGTCAAAATTTTTAGAATTTTGGCAGGAACTGGAAGGCATAATTTGCAAGCAGCAGTTATTCTATTAGGTGATAAAATATCTAGCTCTGGCTTCGCTAGCAGCCAAGCACTAAAGTAGTTGAATACTGATAATTCGACCTGGAGTTTACATTCTAGCGAACAGGTTGGCTGCACGTGTGTTTTCATAGTTTTCTGCATATATGAAATATGTATAAGCTAACTTCTCTTTGAAAGTACTCCATGAAAGTATCTCTACCCTTAGCCAAGTTACTATACTGTAATCGAATAAATTAAACACCCCCCCCAAAAAAAAACAGCCTCCATGTTTAATGTGCAGTTGAACAGGCGCCATTGTTTAGGGCTACTGTAAATGATTTATCAGATTTAAAAATTCTAATATCGAAAATATTATGCATATTATAATGACTGAATTTAAGTAAAGAATGAGAAATTATCCAAATTTTCTTTACGTACAACAAATGTTTTGCTGTGTATGTTATGTGAGCACCAGCTACATTATGTACAAAAATACCATGTGAGCACCAGGTGCATTTTGTACATAATGTATTAACAGTACATTATGTACAAAAATGCACTCCTTAATGTTTGCCGAATGGAAGACTTCAAATGTGATAGATGATGCAGTATGGAAACTCGTACAAAAAAGGTGAAATCAATAGCCATTTGGAAGTGTGCTATGTGATCAATGTTCATAAAATGTATGTAGCATGCGAGGTAATTTTTTAGTTTCTAGTTCATTTCCATAAATTGATTATTGTATGTATACTATTTATGAAAATGCAGTGTTTTTAAAATCTGATGAATCATTTATTATTACTCTGAGGTTTTCGAAGCTCACTGCTGTCTATCTTTAGAGGTTGTCTAGAACTAGTGATCAACAAGGAATGTCTGGCACATAACAGAGAGCAACTCCTAAGTTCCCACCATTTTTTTTTATTGATCTATTAATCCCTTGATCTATGATTTCATCAGATCTGTTATCTACTGAATATATCAGGCCTATGATTATAAAAAAACTAACGTACCACAGTCTACCCATGGCTACATCAGCTGAACACTGGTAATAACTGAAATCTACTTTTCTCACATATTCTAGGTGCACATCCATTATCTGTTTATCTACATGCAATGGCTGTACGAGGTCGTATACTTTAAGTTTAACTGTTTTTTAAACCATGTACTTTAAGTCTAACTGATTTGCTTACACATATACAGTTAAACCATGTATTAAAATTTATTTGTATAATAAATATGGCTTTATCTCCTGTCTTCAATAATGTTATGCTTTTAATGGCCATCAGTGTTTTATGATTACAACAGTTATTTATATTAATGTTAACCCCCTAAAATATTAAATCATTGTGGAAATCTACAAATTAGACAAACTGCAATTATCATTTTCTTCTAATATTTAATCTAAAGCAACGGTTCTCAACATTTTGACAAATGCGTACCATCTAAACAAAAATTGAAAACCTTTAATACCACCACCACTCTTGAACAAAGCTCAAATCACATAAATTTACGAGTGTTAGAAAAAAACTCAACCAGGATGTTGGGTTTTAATTTTTTAATTTAATAGTTAAAAATACTTTGCTTCTTTGTATACCACCGGTTGAGAACCCCTGATCTAAAGAAATGTTCCTATGTTGTTTAGATTCATCCACACTCATTCTGCAAATAAATTAGAAAATTTTTATATTTTTGTCTATTAACAGTCAAATGGTAACTGCGTTAAGTCATAATATCAGTAGAACATATTCGCTGTACTGATGATTTTCATACTCTTTCTCAAATGTACACATAACTACTAATAATTTATTCATAGTAAATCATTAATAGAAGATTTTACTCTTTGATGAAACACATTTTACTTAACTTATCTTTTTTGCACTTTTGTAACATACATGTTAAACGTCAGTTTACATATTTTCTAATTAATATTTCTTTCACTTAAATCATCATTTCCTAGAAACTGGTATTGCTGTTTGTTATTAATTTTTCATTAAAATGCTTTCAAAAGTTTTTTTTTTTTTTTTCCTTCTCAGAATTTTACTTCATGTAATGAATAAGCATTATTTCCATTAAGTTGGAAAAGTTGGATCTAGGAAAATATAAAGTTTGTCCAGTTTTGTCTGACATCATTCTAAATCTCAAAACAAATCTATAGCACATTACTTTAGAGACAATTTTGATTAAAAAATCTGTGCAAAATAACATTAACAAGAGAAGTTATCCTAGCTGTATCTAAGCAAATGTTCTGTGATACATATTTTTGTAGGTATAATATATTTATGATATATTTTATTATAAAGATTAAGAGTTTTACTAAACATACATCACTTAACCTAGCTTCATATTTAAAGACACAAAACATTTGTACGCTGATTTCAGGCAGGTCATGGCTGGCTTGGTCTTTCATGTATTTTCTAATCGGAAAAGCAGGTATGACACAAATATCATTTAGTAGCTTCCATGAGAGCATCTCTCAAGAAAAATACTTGTCAAAATTAATTAATTAGCTTTTAAAGGTACATTAAAAGCATGATGTTACGAAGAAGAGAAAAGTTCCACAAAGCAGAAAAAAAATCTAAAGTACAAATTAGCAGGAAATCCAGCCTTAGTCCTACGAAGCTTTATTATAGCACTATTATATTTATTGTTTTAAACTCTAATTCATTTACTCAGAAAAACCATTCTATTAAGAAATTTTATATAACCATCATTAAGAAAAATATATTGTTTTTAATATGTTTTTATATGACTACTTCATTTTAGACAACATATTACTTTATGAAGCCAAATAATAGATATGCAAGACTTAGTTGAATATCAATTGTGTAGATCTTTTGAAATTTTAATATATAATTAGGTGATTTATTAGTGTTGGAAACATGATTTTGTAAGTAATTATTTTCTTCTCAGATGACATGCTGTATTTTTGTCTTAAATCTGGCTGGTATTTTCTAGGGAAGATAATCTTTTAGAAGACTTTTGCTTACATTTTTGTTTGATTTACCCCTTAGAAAATTTCATGAATATCATGATGTTAACTGAGCAATGCTACTAAGGCATTAGTTTTATATCATTATGCACAATGGCAAATGGTATGAGAGCGACTAAATGGATAGTCAATAAGACAGTGATTATTTCTGGTGCTTTTTATTAAACACGATCTGTAGCTTTCATAAGTATAATAAAATCTGAGATAGAGTTAGTAATTCATCACGAATCAACTTGACTGCTTTATGTAATCTTAAACAATGCCTAAGACCTATGGAAAAGCCACTTTAATAAGGGAGTGTACAAAGTGTCTTTCTAAATTTACAGCTGATATCACTCAAAACAGTTTTATGTATCTTATCATGCACATAAATTATGTCATGATGCAAAATATTTTCCCAACATGATGATAATGTAAGTCGAGCCTCCAGCAATGCACACTTCACATTATCAGATATACCCCACTAATAGATAATTCCTGATTTAAGCAGAGAACCACTGTACACATATATAGCAATCCTGTAACTGTCTAGTAGCGGGTGGTTTTACTATTCTTTACCTTGTTGTAATGATGCTATTAATTATATCTTCAAAGATATCCCTGCCACTCTATGATAATCAAAAACTGCAGTTGCTTATGATAGTGTCAAACTTAATTTTTCATCTGTTCAAATATTAATTTGATCCAAGACACTCTGATATTTATTAGTAACAAAGTGCCATGCACATATTATGCGAATATAATTATTTTGGCTTTGTATATATTGTTAATGTTTACTTCAGGACAGTTTGGCTATGTTGTAATTGTAAGTCCCTTTGTTTTTTATTTGCAATCTATCGGTAATTGGGAAAAGTATAAAAGAAAATCATCTAATATGAATGTGTTGTCAACTCCATTGATGGCTGCACGAAGTCTTTAGGTGCTATCTATTCTGCATCAATAATTTTTTATACAGAAATATGCAATAGTTTTATAAACTATGTAAAGTACTTACTCTTGAAGTCTCTTAGATAACTGTTAATCAATAATACACTAATAGCCATTAAAATTGCTATAGCATGAAGAAAAGCAAATAAAAAAAAATATTTGTTGTGCGTAAATAGTATGGCATGAAGACAAAAATGATTAAATTTGTAAGCAGCCTGGGGTTTACAAGGGTGCGAAATCAGTCGAAACAACAGCTCCACCTGGCAGCTAAAACGGCCCTTATCCGGTTAGATACTGAGTAGAATTTCACTTGAATGACAGAAATCGGCATCTCATTCCATTCTGATTCAAGTCCATGCCACACTTCATCAATCGTATTAGATGGAGAGGGTTGCTAGGCCAGTCCTCAGCAAAAGCAAGTATTTTCAATGGGTGACAGATCTGGAGACCGTACAGGCCAGGGCAGCAATCAAATACACCTAGGAAGGTCAGAACACAATGTGCAACATGTGGTCTTGAATTATCCTGTTGGAAGATTGCATTTGGCAGGCCTCAAAGATAGGGCACAACCCCTGGATGTAAGATGTCACAAATGTACCGATCTGGCATTCAAATTACCATCGATCCGAACTAAAGATGTGTGTGCCATGTGCTCAGTGGCTACCTATACCATCACATTAGGGTTCCTATGCTGATACTGAATGCAACCAGGCGATGTGCGGTCTCCTTGGAGCCTCTAGACACTTATACGACCATCAGAATAATGCACACAGAAACGGGACTCGTCTGAAAAGACGACACTGTACCCCTCCTATATCCAGCTTTGTTGTTGGACACACCACAGTAGCCATCTTTCACTGTGCTGCATTGTTAAGGAAAGCTAAAGTAATGGACACTGTGCTGATAGTCCATGCTGATGCAAACGTTGACACACCGTACGAGCAGATACTGGGCATGCTGCAAATATGCCCGTTTTCTGACTAATGGTCTGTGATGTGGTTGTAAATTTGGAGGGCTGACCTCACAATATGCCTGTCCTTTCGGGTATTAATCATGGGACGGCAATGAGATCCTGCATGCCGTTCAGTATAATCCTCAGCATTCCATACATGCCATATTCGCTTAACAGTGGTTGGATGTCGACTAGTGCAACGGGCGATATCACAGAGCGATAATCCACATACTCTATAGGCAACAATCCTGGCTCTACTGAATTCTGACCCATGCTGGTAAGCATTTCTTCTTATTATTCAAGGCATACCATGATATTCTGAGCACATTCCAACCTTGCAAAGTGCTTTCCGAATGACAAATCCACTACACAACTTTTTTAAATTATTAATTCACCATGGCAAACTTTGCTTAGAAATACCATAATGACTGTTTCCAAGTTTTTGAATGCTTATTTTTTTCCTGTGATTCACATAAATTAGTATGCAATTGAATACCCACATCCAAAAATGAAACAATGCTTTTTGATACATTACTTGTGACAATGACAAAGTAGTGTTCTAGTTTGCCTTTTTGTACCTTTTTAAAAGACGGACATCATCAGAAGTTGCTCTATATTTTTAAATAATCGAAAACAATATTCTTTTCAGAATATCGGTTATTACTGCAAATATTAACAGTCCTCCATTTTTTAATTTTAGTTCCAGAAAATATTAACATACCAATGAAATATTAAAAGGTTAAACTGTTCTTCTGCCAAAAATTTTCAAAAATACAAAACTAATCTTGTTTTATTATAAAATAAATAAAAAATCCCTTCATGCCAAGCTCCAACTCCCTCAAAATTGAATCTCTAATGTTAAATCAAAATTCTCTTACATTATATCACAACCTCTGATATTTGAAAATCTAAAGTACAATAATAGATACTTTTATGCTCCGGTAACGAAATTTCTTTTGCATAATTATATATTTTGTTTGCCGAAATTTGTCTTCCTAGTAAACATATCTTATGCCGTCCGAATAAAATACTTCAAGCGTTATGTCTGAAGAGGTTTGTGTTCTATATTCTTTACCAGCTGTACCTTTTAGTGGTTTATTATTAATTCAGAATTGTATATGCACACAAAATTTATTACGTCTTATACAGCAGACTACAAATCACACTTAAACAACACTTCAGAATCCATGCAATCGGCTTGTCACGTGACCAAACAAGTGACGTTTTTTACGTAGCAAGTCGGTCAGCCAATAGTGATTCAGCATTGTCCCAGCAGGGGGTACGGCGAGTACGTTTTAGGAACATGCGTACAGTCCCCCTCCTAAAGTTCCTCAGGGAATGTCAGGATGAGTCATTAAGAAGAGTTGGGCAGTTCCTTTGTGAATAAATTAGTCATCGTCTTGACATTGTTAGACTGAAGACGTGTTTTAGTTTAGGCTCCTCTCGAAATCTTTAGTTTCATTCCACTTTAAAATCTTTAGTATTAGCTGTTATTTTTCGTATCTAAATCAGTATGGATGTTTTAGAGATTATTGAAACTAAAAGGAAAAAGCCTTTAGCCCTTTACAAAGGTTATCAATATCGAATTCGGAATAGAAATAAGGAAAATGTAGTTTATTGGATTTGCATAAAAAGCTTTTCTCTCAAATTTATACTATCCATGTTGATATTGGAAGTACCTCTAACGAGATTAATGTTGTTCCTGTGTTGTTTTGCTTACTTCCTGATAAGCAAAAGCAGACTTATGAGAGATTATTTCGTTTAATTAAAAATTATATTTCTGATTGGGACCCTAAAGAAATTGTGATGGATTTTGAAATTGCAGTTATAATTTCTGAAAAATATTTTTCCTTCCTTAAATATAAAAAGGTTGCAATTTCCACTTAAATCAGTGTCTGTGGAGAAAGATTCAAGACTTGGGACTTTTTAACGAATATAGGCATAATGAAGAAATTAGAACCCATCTCAGAATGTGCGTGTCCCTTGCATACATACCCGCGGAATGTGTCGATGATGGTTGCCTGTGCATACAAGAAAGTTCACATCTTAATGCAAGGTTAGAGGCATTTTATGATTACTTTGTTGAGCAGTGGCTTGAAAATGACATCGTAACTATACAGATGTGGAATTGCAATGAGAAATTGCACAGGACAAATAATATTGTTGAAGGATGGCATCATAAATTAAATTCTGTTATTAGGAAAATCCATCTTAAAACTCTAGAACTGATAAAATTTTTGAAAAACGAAGCTAAAGAAAGTGATTATTTTATAACTCGTCGTTATGTAAATTTAGAAGGGAAAAGAAGGAAAACAAGTGTGGTCAAAAAAGAGGAAAGAATCCAACGTATTATGCAAGAATTTTACTCATCATAAAATATAAGAAAGTGCTTATTATCTCTTTCTTATCTACAAAAATTCGATTAAAACATATGAAAATTTTCTTTAAAAACAACTTAATAATAATTTTTTTTTTTTTTTCAAAGGAAAGTGACTAACATCACACAACTTTTAAACACGCCAGTATTTTTACTACCAGTCCTAAGCCTGGAAAAGTGTAAAGGAAAGTTGAATTTTCTCTGTTATTAAAGTGATAATTTTAGTTATAAGGTATTTTCTGCCTCCTTTCCGCATGCCTCCGTGATTAATTGGAAGCATACTCGGGCGTGTAATTCGAGAAGTCCAGGATTCGAGACTCGGGGAGGGCACTGCATATTTTTCACGTTTGCTGCATTGATTAAACCTAATAACGTCCCACTGTAATCAAATTTATTAAATAGGGATTATCAGAGATTTCGAAAGCACGAATTTTAAGGGATTATCAGAATATCGCAATATTTGACGAGTACTGAATTCTCCACTTTTTAAATATCCATCGTCAGAGTAAACTAAAGTCGTTTGATATTTGCCTTAAAGAAGCTGATTGTACTTACTCTTCAGTTACAACTGTTGAACCAGTGTTTCCGAAGTTTTTAATATTGCCACCATACGAATAAATTAAATTGCGAATCGCATTTACAGTTGGAATTGAAAGTGACTCACAAAGTACAGTTTCTCTTAAAAAATAAGCTAGATGAATAGGAGATTTAGAAAAAGAGCATTAATAATTAGCCATTTCAATATATACAAATGCAGATGTGTATATAAAAATAAATGATTTAAAATATACTCTTTAACTATTTATATTTACTGTTAATAATTACTAACAAGTATATACACATAATTAATTATTTTAAATTAGTATGATAAATATATACAATCACTGCTGAATCGTGCGCTATGCTTCTGGAATTTCTGAATTAAATCTTTGAAACTAACAAATTTACCTTTGACAATTGATATTCCGATGAAAGCAAATCCATTCAATCGAGATTCAGATGCTATATTTCTGAATTATGGACTTTGACAATTTACAGCTAGGACAAGAAAGCTTCTTTTGGCTAGGACAAAGCTTTCTCAGAAGTTGCCTTGATATTCGAGGTATATTTTCTTCTCATCTGCCTTTCTTTTCGCAACGAATATATATTCTGAGATTTTATTATAATTCACCTTTATGCAGAATTTCGGAAGAATACTGTTTTTACTTTAGGAAACGATCTTTTAGTTCATTGCCAAAATCATCGCAGAGCATGAACATCTCTCCCTTTTTAAATACAGTACTTCATTTATGCAACTTCGTAAATATCTTTCGATTATTTCTTTTAAAAATTCTTTTTTTTAATATAAAAAAATATTTGCTTTCCTACATTTCGGAAGAAGCCAACGCCCAGTCGGCCCCCGATTATGGAACCCCTTTGGAAGAAGGGTAATGAAGATTGATGATTTCGCGCAAACAGGAACGTTTTTGACAACCGCGCAAACAGGAAGACACCACCCAAGATTGATTCTATTCCGGAAATTTAATACAGTCTGTTGAAAATTAGAATCAGAAACACCCCATATTAGTAAGTCTTTCTTTTCCTTTATTTAGTTCTTTTTTCTCCGAATGAATCCGATTGCGTAATATCACATTTGGAAGAATTACGCCGCACGTATTGCGCAATAACGTTTGCGGTATTTTGCATTGATAATTAATTTTGACGTTCAGTCTGAGATTTGTTTATGCACACTTAAAAGAGTTTTACTGTGCTTTCTAAGCAGAATATTTCTCAGTTCCGTTGGTTTTTATATGATACTCATATCGAAATGTCAAAACCATTTATTTAGCCTAAATTTAAATCTAAAGAACAGCTACAATCTTCCCCACTCCTCTTTTTCCAGTTACT
Source organism: Stegodyphus dumicola (assembly GCF_044657685.1). NCBI lineage: Eukaryota > Metazoa > Arthropoda > Arachnida > Araneae > Eresidae > Stegodyphus > Stegodyphus dumicola. The sequence goes on from NC_140780.1 coordinate 192,951,092, forward strand.
ATCCGGAATATTCAGGAATTTCCGAGTATGCGGGTTAGTTAAGCTTTTACTGTTAAAGGATGACTGAATGAAGCAATTTCCCGTCTTCTGATTTCAGAAATGTGCCTCTTTATTACTTAAATTACTTTGCTTGGGATATATGTTAAGGGAAAACTGTTATGCAATGAAAATTTAGAAAATGTTCCGAATTTTGATTTAAGTTAAATTATTTAAATATTAATATGAGTGGAAAATAAATTGTATTTATTATTAGGTGCCAAACGAATACAATTAATATGGCTTATTATTATTTATTTTCTATATTTTCAACTGAAATATCATCATTAAATTTTGTAATATAGTTTAGTTCTGCATAGTTTTTTTTTCTCTCATTGTTAACTAATTCTGTAAATTGAACTGTCATTTAAAATTTAAAAAAAAAAAAAAAAAAAAAAAAAAAAGGTTAATTGTTTTCCATTGTTGAGGTAATGCTCATTCTCTTAATAAATATTGCATTGCTCATATTTTAAATTACAAGTCTAATTTTTCAAGGTTATGCAGTTGTGTATAATGTAATTAGACAGGTGCTTATTTTTTCCTTAAAATGTGCTTGAAAAGTGCTTATAGGTGCTTATTTTTTTAACTAAAATGTGGCTATGAACCCTGTGCAGAGCAGCGTGAAATTGATAAACAGATTTCGGAATGATTAGAGAAACAAAGGATATGCCTTTATCCATTTTTTGCAGCAATTCCACTTTTTGTTTGATGGACATCGAAACATAATTTCTATTTGTAGATGATCCTATGGCAGCTCCAGCATTGGAAATTCTATTTGACATAATCGAAAGTTCAAGCTTATTTTTATAAAATTGCTCTAACAGTCTGCAAAAAATAAGCCGGATCCAATTCGAAGATTAAGGAACAACGCAATCTGCTACATTAACTGAAATAGATAATTAGATAATTTTAGCTTAGCTTGTACCGTCCGTTGTACATTAAACGCGCATGCGGAGTTGACGCATGCGCAGAAAGTTTGTAGCTTTGAGGTCCGGATTATGGGTGTCCGGATATAACGACTTTTGACTGTATTTCCTAACTATGTTACTTCTGACTAACATTCCTTACATGATAAAATACTCAATACTGTAATTTTTCTCATGCCATCTGGGGATGTAGGCGAAACGAAGTTCGTATTGTTCTTTCTTTACTTAGCGATACTGAATGCTTGATTTATTCATCATGGGAGTGATCAAAAGAAGGGTTTGGTTTGAAATACTCAGCGAATTCATTTGCCATGATATTTGCAATCACTTTTTCTGAGTGGATAGTGCGCCCCATGTGATTTATATGAGAAACTCTGTTCGTTCTCTCTTTTGTGATGGACTTTGCAATTTTCCAGATATTGTTGGGTTCGACATCAATAGTTTCAAGAATCTCCCATCTTTCTGTTTGGTAATCATCGATTTCATTTTATGTTTTTCTTAATTATAATAAGTCAGATAATTAACTCTCCTTTTCGTAACTGGGTTGTTTTCTAATATTTCCTCAGCCAATTTCTTTTCTTGATAAAGTCAGTGATATAAGTAGGGACTTTGAGACATTGATTAACTTGAGTAGTAGCTAATTTAGAGCATCCTGAATTTTACTGAATAATCTATATTTTCAGCGTCTCTGCAACATTGAATGTTAACATTACATGGCATAGTAGCTAGGTAAATTCAGTCCAATTAATTTTCACACACGTCTTTTTAAGGGGAGGATAGAAACCATAGAAATCAAAATTTACTGGTAAGTGATCATAAGAAAGTTCTCCTTTAACATCAAGATAGGGAGTCTGCGTAAGGTACTTGAGTAGGAGAATATCCCCTGTGTCGTTGGGATTATATCTTACGAGGTTGCTTGGGGAAATAATTTTGGTGTTATTACTAAGTTGATTAGTTGTAGAGGTATCTTCCTTTTTCATTTGTGTTCCTGCAGTTCCAAGATTGATGTTTGAAGTTAAAGTCGCCTGCAATTGTTGTAGCTAAGTTTGAAGAGGTTAAAATATCTAAATCTTGCGTAGAAAGAGTTCTTCCTGGGGAACTAGACACTGCGATGAGTAAGAGCTCTTCATTATGGTGCTGTAGGTGAGTATTGCAGTGCGTTCGATATGCGAAGGGCTCGGAAATTGCAAGACAGCATGCTTAATACGATTTTTTATCCGCAGTGCCGCCACCTCTATTGTGTTGCATGTCTTTTCTGATGATAGTGTAGCCTTGAATTTCAATTCTGTCGCACTGAAGAAGATGAGTCTGATTCATTAACATGAGATCAATGTCATGTTTGTGAAGAAAATCTGCGATTTCGTGTAGTTAATTTCGGATACCACTTACATTATAATACGAGACTTGTAATTATTCATAGCTCGGATTAAGTTAGTACATTGCTTTAAAATTCATAATTGATGCTTGTAAAATAATCAAAAGCTGCCATGCCTATTTCAATCTTCTGCATAATTGTTTTTGCAGGTTTAAATTAAGTAAAGAACAGCCTGTCATAACGAAATACATAAGTCATTTGTCCTTGAAGATTCCAGATGTATCCAAAGGGATTACATTTGGCTGATTCATATTCGGGCAACCGTTTTCAAATGGAAATACTCATAAGATACGATTTATTTTGGAACGTTGTTTGTTATGACACAATTAAATTAAATGGAAACATTACTTGTTTTGGTTGGTTACTAGCGGGAGTGGAAATAAGTTCTGCGTTAACTAGTAATTATGACAATGTGTCTTCCTTTTGAGCAATTTGAAAAAATTTTCGGAGATAGAAGAATTTCAGTCGGAAAAACAAAACTTTTCTGAGAGTGACAATCAACTGATTGAAAAATGTGAAACTTTTTAGGAATTTAATGAGGAAAGGTACGTTTGCAGAATGATGTGGAAAGAAAGTATGGGACCCGGTTAAATTCTAATTATAAGGCGTTGTGAAAAGGCGTTTGTTTTGTTAAAGCATAAACTAAATAAAGATCAAGACATTTATGATAATTATAAACAAATCATATCTGATGAATTAAAATGTCAGATCGTGGAAATGTGTTAATGAAGATAAAAAGTCAGGAAATTATAGGCCCCACAGAGTGGTTATTAGGGGTGACTAGGAAACAACTTGAGTTAGAATTATTTGTGACTGTAGAAATAAAGCAAGTGAAATAATTAATCTTAATGAGTCTCTAGAATCGGGAGTTAATCTTTATGCAAACATTCCTAAATTTCGAGAAAATCACGTTGTAGTTTTTGGAGATTTGGAGAAAGCTTTTCTTATGATAGAACTTACAATGGAAGATAGAAAATATCTTTATAGTTTCCATAAGGGGTAGGGTATTCAACCTAAACACTTCATTTAAATCGTCTCCCATTTTGCTTTAGCGACTTCGCCATTTTCCTTGGCTTGTGTTTTAAAATTTCACATTAAGAAATTTAAAGTATATCTTCTGAAATACTGTGACATGTTAGGTTCTTTTCTTTATGTTGGTGATCTGTGTTATGGAACCGATACCGCTCAGGGTGCTTATCAATTCATCTCTAAGGCAACAGACATTGAATGCTGCAGGATTTCATTTGAGGAAATTAAAAACTAATTGTCCAAAACTGCATGAACTTTCGAATGCAAACGGATATGAGGAAAATACTGATTTCGGGCAAGGGACAGGTTTCTAGGAATTGAAGTAGGATTTGATTGACGATAAAATTAAATTAAATTTAACAGATGTTAGGGATTCCATTAATGCTAGAATCACCAATTTTAAAATTTAGGGAAACTCACTAAGGATGGGGAAAATTACATGAAAATTTTTAAACCTTTCAGAATCTAACACTAAAGAGCTGTGGAAAAAATATGTGAGGATATATGTTTATATGTCAAGTCTGAGTAATACTCCTCCAAACATCACATATTTTTATTAACAGCAACATAATTCTCACAGATGAAATTTCTAGAATATTCACATGCTTGGGATTTTTGAAATATTTTCACATTCTTTATCAGTATCAGAGAGAGACAAACTGTGTCATCAATGTTAAGCTACTGAACTCATTTTTCCCTAATAAATCCTGCATGATAAAAATCCATTACAATTTTCTGACACAGAAAGTACATCACTAAGAATATTTAAAAAGTGGAAACCGTTATCACATTTATATTACAAAGCTGTTTATTTGAAATCCCATTTAAAATTTCTCCATTTCTCATTTTATTACCTCTTGATTCATACAGGGAAAAACAAAGCAACATTTGGGAGAGGGTATTAAATTTTTACAAATTTTTTTATACTTTAATTGCTAATAGAATGTGTCTCCCCCTTTTTTTACACCTATTTACATCCATATCCTGTACTCATTCTTGAATGATATCTCTTACCACCTATTACCTTTAAGGACTATACAATGTCTACACTCTAATTCATATATATAAACTTGCAACTTTTTAAGAGCCATTCCTGAGTGATTCTGGCAATAATTCAGTAGGGGAAGATATAGCAACCTTCAAAACAGCATGGTTTCCAAGTTGCATCGACTATGCAAAACGACTATTGTTATGTTCCTGATCAATTGGTCGTCAAAAGCATCCAACACTGGCTTGGTACTGAGTGACTATCTTTAAAAAAAATATATATATTTGCATAAAATTAAGAAACAGTTCTGCTACAAAAAGCCATTCTGGAAGGTATGCTGCTTAGCATTGACTTACTCCACGTGCCACCAAGCCTAGGTTTGAATTCTGGATGTCTAGCATGCAGATTGAAGTCATTTAAATTCTATCAACCCCAAAATACTCTTGACAAATTTTGGGCATGCTGAAAAGAATGATCATGGAATCACACTCTTGACTGCACTTCATCTAAATCATGATATTAAAAATTAAGAGTCATTAAATTATTATAAATGAAACTAATAATGAAGATGATGCTACATAGAGTAGTGTACAAAACTTAAGCAAATTACACGAATGTGACTGTATTCTGTAAGAAATCAACTGGGTGCTATGAAATTCATACTAGAGAGGCACAATGTACTACTTAAAGAATGAGTGTAGTAGCAAAAAAATGAATAGGATGCATAACAATACGGAAAGACTAGAAAAAGGCTTTATTGACAGAATGGCATTGGTAAAATAAACTGTCTCATCCTAGAGGAAGAACAACAAAACATAATAAGGGATATCATCTTCCCTAATTACAATGGTTGTGCAGCGGCAGTGTCAAACAGGTGATACAAACTCAAAAACTCTAGAGAAAATCTTTTACTTAAAATTTTAGTTCACTAGTCTATGTAGCATCTCAGAATCATTGTGATGCTTTTCTCAAAGATTTAACAAATTAAATACTTTCAGGAACTGATTACGATCAAGCTCAAAATGCGTGGAAAACTTTTTATTTTAAAAATTTAGAATATCGTGGTTTATACATGAAAATGGATGTACTGTTACTTGCCTGTGTTTTCGAAAACTTCAGAAATCTTTGCTTCAAGTATTACGAGATCGATCTTAGTCATGTTTATATTGCGCTGGATTACCTTGGCAAGCTTGTTTAAAGATGCCTGGAGTTAAATCAGACTTTACCTAATCGAGACAAGCATTTATTGTTTTAAAATCTTGAAGTGGTGGCATATGTATTATTGTTAATGGTTTTAATGAAGTCAGCAATAAATATGTGACCACTAAGGTTACTCTAGAGCAGCTGTTCTCAACTGGTAGTACACGTACCACTGGCGGTAAGCAGTAGACAAATAGGTAGTAAGCAAAGAAACAAAGTACTTTTAACTATTAAGTTAAAAAATCTCGTGAAGAAAAAGTGCAATTGATAGAAATTTCCTGTGATTGAACTCAAACTGAAGATTACAAAAATAACACACTTGTTAACCTATGGCTGAACTGAAAAAAAGAATTTAAAGGCATCTCAAATAAAGGTATTTTTATTGGTTAATTTTTATTGCCTTTTTGCACAACCTATTTGTGTGAAAAAGGATTTTCTTTCATGTTTTATTTGAAAAATAAAAACAGAACAAAGTAAAAAGTGGATCTTAATTTTTAATTTGTGGTTAAAGCTAAGTGAAATAAGGCAGACATAAAGAAAACTGATCTCTCTTAAACAGACTCAAATTTCGCACTAAATTTTAGAATTTAAGTATTATAACTTTAATTGTGATAATTATAATGGTAACCAATTTTTAATCTAACATTTTTTATGTGTGCATATTTAACACAAATAGCCAATAAGTTGTGAAAATGGCAATATATATATATTTTTTTAACTATTTCCAATTAGAATTTGAAAAAAAAATCACTGTAAAATGTATTGGTGGTACTAAAGTTTTTCAATTTTGTTGGAAAATATAGCTCTTTTTCTCCCTTTTACTGCATCATCTCTCCTCCTTGAAATGTTTATTTAGTTTAGTTCTTATTTTAATGTAATATAGTAGTTACTTCTACTTCTTTTTCTTGCTGCCACTGTTTGCATTGAGAACAGACTGTTTCAACCTAATTGAGATGCAAAAACGAAACGTGATGTTACGTTATCTGGAAAGCCGATTCGTGCCGATAGCTGATTGGTTGCCGTGAGATGACGTTATTCCTACTTCTGCTATAAGTATCTCGCGTCGCTCTGGCAAAGAATTCTTTGGCTCTGGCTCAACGCCTCGAAATAGTTCACATTCAAGACCTACTTACGCGCGTGGGCCAATTGGCTGGCATTGCGGACGTGTTGAAGACAGCGCCCGATTGTCTGTGAATTTGTTTTTGAACTTGGGAGAGGTGTGAAGGGATCTGTAAAATATCAGCTTTTTAAGAACGATTCAACAGAAATTCTCATATTTAAAGGTGTAAGAGGTATTTTCCCACCAATTTGTAGCCAAGATTTGAGACTTATTTTTTACCCAAGCAAAAAAAAATTCTAATTTTTTGGTCCAAAAATAGAGGGGCAAATTATGCGAATCATTTAGTTTCCGAAGGATACAGTTAGAGTAAAAACATAACAAATGAATAGTAGTCATGGAAAACTTATCGGTAGCTACTACAATATTATTTGTTTAGAAGAATCCTACATTTCAGTAATAAAACATAGTAATGCAATGACAATATCTAATAAGGTATCTTCATTTACTTCCTTATATTTTGAATCCCGGTCCTTCTTATTGTTGTCTGTACACCCTTAGGCCTCTAATCATTCATAAATATGTGATGTGTGCTAACTGTACATAATATGAATGTGCAGCTAATTGGGCGAAGTTCCAGAGCGTTTGCTGTGCTATGATCGATCCTTTTTATATATATATAAGGCTGGTGTAAAGTTTTAACAGTTAGAAGTTTTAACAGTTTTAATAGACAAGTAAAGACATAGTAAAGTTTTAACAGTTTGAGGTGTTGCTGTTGATTAAAGAAATTGTTCTTTCTGTTTACGGCGTTGCTTTTTTCCTGCGATTTTGTGAAGTAAGGGAAAACGACATTGCTCTCACTACTGAAGCTGATCCTGAGTTGCTGTCGTCTCTTCTTGATGTTCACGATAAGTATGCTTTCTTTATTCTTTTCGCCATTAGGTTAAAAGTTAGGATTCATGCATATCATGGACAAGGAGGCGATCGAAAACCGTATCAAATCTGTGTGTAATCACAGAAATCTGGAAGTTACCTGCGATAACTTAGAAAAACTTATGCAACTTATGCTTTCTGAGTTTCATGCTTATCAAAATTCATTTAATCCAAATAATGCGATTGAAGTTCACTTAGCCCACGTCAATGCTATGGAAAAGGATATACAAATCTTAGAATTATACATTAATGAAATGAAACAAAAAGAAACCCTAAATAATCCAACAGAGGAAACAAATCAATCTGATATTACTGCTAATCAAAAATCTAGAATCAAAAAGAAAACCACAATAGATAGAGAAGGATACATAAACCCTAGAAAAACTCATAAAAGAACTCTATCAAATTCCGAAATTGAAGAACCAGCTCAAAAAAATAAATTCGAGGAACTAAACCCTGAAGACAATATGGAAGCAGAGGAAGGTGAATTTATTACACCCAACAAAAAAGCAGGACACATTCCCCCTATAGTCTTAGCAGACTTCACGGGGGATTGGGATAAGATGAAAGAAGATTTTGAAGAGCAATTAAATATAAAAAAATATCGTGGAAACCTAAATGGAGGTACACTGACCATAAGAGTTTATGACTCAGACCACTACCGCACAGTTACTGAATATCTAACTAAACTACTTATTCCTTTTCATACTTTTAAACTCAACAGTGAAAAGCCTATCAAGACAATAATTAAAAAACTTCCAAAAACAGCTAATATGGAACTAATCAAAAACGAAATTGCCCAAGAAGGTATCCCAATTCAAAAAATTCGACAAGTAATTCACACTATTGAAGGAAAGAAAGTTCATCTTCCTGTTTTTATAGCAGAATGTACTAGAAATAAAGAAGGTAAAAGAATATATGATCTAAAGAAACTCAGAGGTCTGGATGTCTTCATCGAGCCTTTTAAAGCTCGCCCTGGACCCGTGCAGTGCCATAAGTGCCAAAGGTACGGGCACACACGGGACAAATGTCACTATAAACCTCGCTGTTTAAAATGTGCAGAGCCTCATGAAACATTCACTTGTAAACAAACAAAAAATGACAACAAACTCCCTGTCTGTGCCCTCTGTGGGCAAAATCACGTTTCTTCCTTCAAAGGTTGCAGTAAACATCCTTATAATGTTCAGAAGCAAATCGAAGACTCTAAAGCTTTCAAAGAAGAAAAGAAAAAAGAACAATTTAAATTTAACAAAAAGGATTTTCCTTCACTCCCTGAGAACAAACCAAAAAATGCATGGAATACTTCCAAGGAAAATGAAAACACTAGTAAAACAGAAGACACAAACTCAAACCCACTTGGCTTTTTTGACTGGATAAAAATCCAATTCACTCAAGTTAAAGAATTCTTCCAGAAATTTAAAACAGCAAAAACAATATTAGAAAAACTAGAGGTCGGTATAGCGGCCTTCGAATATTTCTCAAATCTAAACTATGAATTTTAATCAAACTCACAGTCAAATAAATTTTATCTCAGCTACAAATAGCTTCTTAAAGATTTGTTACTATAATGCAAACGGCATCAGATACCAACAAGTGGAAATTTCAAATTTTCTTACTAGACATAACATTGATGTTATGCTAGTAAATGAAACCCATCTCCGCTCTTGCGACAAATTTAAAATACAAGGCTACCGCATCTACAGAAAAGACAGAAGACATAATAGAGGGGGAGGAAACGCAATTCTCATTAAAAACCATATCAAAACGGCCAAATATGATTTAAATCCTGCTTGTACTATAGAAAATGCTGCAGTACTTATCTATAGTGGTTTTAGAGAACCTTTTCTTTTTATCTCCGTCTACAATCCCCCCAACTCTTGATCTCAATAATCTGAAACTACTTACTGAAAGTAACTACCCCACCTTAATAGCAGGTGATTTAAATGCTAAACATTCCTCTTGGAACTGTAGAGTCACAAATAGAAATGGAGAAAATTTAAGCAACTTCATCCACAATAGTAACATCAATCTCATTGCACCCAATCACCCAACGCACTATACGCACAACGGACTAGGGGATATTTTAGATATAGTTTTGATGAAAAACCTTCCTAATATTCCTAATCTTGATGTTCTCCCAGAACTTTCATTTGACCATCTCCCTATAGTCTTCAACTTCTATGGATTTTATCCCCCTCTCCCTAAAGCTCATACAAAAGTTAATTGGTATATGGTTACCGAACAGCTAAATTCTGTTAACAGCAGAGCCACACTTCGTTATGACTGCGATATTGAGCTGGAAATCACCAGATTAAACTCCAAAATTCAAAACGCTATCAATAATGCTACCTATACAGTCAAGAATAAAAATCCCTATGGCATTCCAGATGAAATTAAATCCCTTGTACAAGAAAGAAATAGACTTAGAAAAAGATGGCATATTACTCGCAATCCTACTGAAAAACGTCATATTAATTATTTAAACAGAAAAATAAAAGAAGACATCGCCACCCATCGATCAAATTCGTGGGATAATTTCCTAGAAAACATGGATCTTTACCCAAACTCTGTTTGGAAAGTAGCTAAATCACTCAGAAATCTTTCACCCAATCAAATTCACCCCCTGTATCACATGGGCAAAATTCACCACTCCGAAGACTCCATTGCTGAAATTCATGCAAAAGAATTAGAAAACATTTTTAAACAACATGAAAATAAAAATTCTGATCACAAAAAAGATATTAATTACTCTGTCAATAGCATCCTCAACAGTCCCACCATTAATTTTTTTACGCCTGCATCTCCAAACGAAGTTCAGCAAATTATTAAAAAATTAAAGAAGCGCAAAGCTAAAGGATATGACATGATTTCTAATAAAGCGTTGCAAGATTTACCTAGAAGATGCATAGTCTTAATTACAAATATTTTTAATGCTTGTATTAGACTCAGCTACTTTCCATCGCAGTGGAAACATTCGATCATTGTTACGATCCCGAAACCAGGAAAAGATTCAAAGCTAGCAAAAAATTACAGACCCATCAGTCTTCTGCCAGCGCTTGGAAAAGTTTTCGAACGAGTACTTTGTGCTCGGCTCACCAATCATCTAGAACGCCTTAATCTAATAGACAAGCATCAATTTGGATTCCGCAAAGGCCACAATACCACACATCAAATATTAAATTTAGTTGAATTTATTGCCCAAGAATTTACAAAAAAGAACGGAGTAGCGGCATGCTTCCTCGATTTCGAAAAAGCTTTCGATCGAGTGGGGCATGCTGGCTTACTTCATAAGCTATCTAACTTCCTTTTACCAAACAGCTTTATTAAGCTTATGCATTCTTATTTTAAACATCGTACTTTTCAAGTGCGCTGTGGTGAAGCAATCTCTTCAAAAAAAGTGATTTACAGTGGAGTAGCTCAAGGCAGTGTTTTAGGAGCGAAGCTTTTTACAATATTCATAAATGATATGCCTCTACCTTTTCATTCTAATATACTCAAATATGCCGACGACACAGTCATCCTCACCAGTTCACGAAGTCCAAATAATGCTTTAGAGAAACTTCAGCTCCAAGTCAACATTATTAACAAATTTTGTCAAGACTGGAAAATCAAACTAAATACTGATAAATGCTGCGTAGTTCTCTTTCGCAGATACAGAAAAAATATCCCAGTGAATATAAATATCCGACTCAATAACCAAGATATTCCTGTTGCCAACTCCTATAAATACTTAGGTGTCTATATTGACAAAACCCTAAATTTCAAAGATCATATTCAATATGTTACAAATAAGGCTAACGCTGCTTTCATTGCTCTCTAGTCATTAATTGGAAGAAACTCTAAGTTAAACCTCCGTACCAAGAAAAATATCTACATCTCACTTATTCGACCAATAATCCTCTATGCAGTTCCAGCCTGGGCTACTGCCCGAAAAATAGACAGACAAAAATTAAATGTACTTCAAAACAAAATCTTACGTAGCATAGTGAACGCACCCTGGTTCGTGCGAAATTCTCAAATTCACAAAGACCTGGATATCAATCCAATTCACGACCAAATCCTAATTTCTGCACACAACTTCTTTGAAGATATGAGAAATTCTCCTTATGAAGCTATTAAATCGCTTACAGACTATGACCCTACTATTGAGAACGTAGTGAAAAGACCTCGAACGATCCACCACAATTCTAAGTGGTGGTAGTGTATATAATATGAAAAAAAAAATTACTATTCCTTTGCAGTTACTATTCAAGAAAGATGAACTTTGCAAAATTAGGACTTTATTTTTCATCGATGGATTCTTCGTTTTACTACTTATTTAACCAAGATTTTTACTTTTACTTTTTATTTTTACTATTTCGTATCATGTGTTTTAAAATCAAAGTTCGGTAACACCAAGTGCTTACTCTCACTCATTAGCCCTAGTGAGCTACATGACCTCATTTTCGCCTTTTACAGTTTCCTATTCATTTAATGATTATATCGCAAGTTTAGAAGATTTTCAAGTGTTTCAAAAGACATAGGACTCTTAAATTCACAAATAGATGTTGCTTTTACTATGTTCGAACTTTATTTATTGCCAAAAACTTCATTTTTCGAACTCTGACTCCTCGACCAATCTAAATGCCGGACGCTGATCACGTGTTTCTGCACTTCTTGACTCACGCAGAAGCTTAGACTTTCATTTCGCTTCTCGCCACCATTTACATATATAATCACCCATGCTATGCCATGCAATTTAGCAAAACTTATTTTATGAGTTCTCTCATTTATTGATTTCGCCTTCGGGCGCGGTGTATTTTAAATACACATCTTAAATTTTTAACTTTATGGCCTATGGTAAAATGATAATATACTGGTAAGAGCTCCTAGTAGCTAAAGCCAGCAGTAAAGATATGATCCAAGATCCAAGCTCAACGCCTTCTAGTTCCTGCTTTCCTGGCACTTGAGTGAGCGGTTTCCAGCCCCTTCAGAAGGATGCATGCAGTCCGGTGATTAAAGTGCCTTGGTTCCGGTTTGCGGGATGGCTGTTCCTGAATAAAGTTCCTTGGTGCCTGTCCGCGGGATGATTGTTCCGGAAAAAGTTCCTTGGTTCATATCCATAAAATGATTGTTCCAGAATAAAGTTCCTTGGTTCCAGAGGCTACCATATGAGTGACTGCTGTGGGCGGTATCCATGTTCTTCAATAAAGGCGGCATTTAAAACACGTGAGCGGCGATTCCTCGTGCAAACGGAGTTAGGCCGGTTTTAAGTGTTTTCAAGAACTTGATTTAAATTTCAGGTGTTTTTCTTAACCATTGATTATGGACTTATTGAATGTGTAGCCAGCTTCACTTTTAGGCCGCATAATTACTGTTTAGGACATTTTTGTTTGTATAGAATGCCAGTGTTTTGGAGACCAGATAAAAATATTATTTGATGAATGATGGTTATATTATATTTTTCCTAAGACTCTGATATTGTTGAAATTTATTTTCTGTGTTTTTATTCTTTATTATATTGTTAATAAATTGGTTAAGTTCAAAATCTTTTATTGTCTTCAATGTCTGCACAACATATCTCAGGGAGCTTTTATTGCTACTACTGCTAAATGTTTAATTTTCTTTAAACTTTAAACTTTGCTTTAGCATCATTTTGGTTATGGGCCACCAGCCCCTGAGTTATTTTTAGTGCAGACTTTTGAAGTTTATAGTTAATTTAGGACTTAAGAGATTGGGGGGCGGTTTTTGTTAAAATTCAAATATGGCTACTGTTAGTGTCATGCATAATATTGCTAAACTTGATGCATGTAATTATTTTACATGGTCCAAAGATATGAAGTTTGTTTTAAATGAAAAAAATGCATGGCTTTTGGTCAAAGGTATTGAAAAATGTCCTGATTTAAAGGATGTTAAGGGTATTACAAAAGAAATTATTGCCGACTATCAAAATAGAAGTCGATTGGCATTATCGTTAATTTATATGAATGTAAACCCTGAATATAGAAACTTGATATGTGAAATTGATGACCCAGTAGTGGCATGGAATACGCTTGCCAAATACTTCCAGCCAGATTATCGGTCAAGACATATGTCCCTGTTTTCAGAGTTCTTAAATTGTAAAATTAAGCCAAATGAAAGTATTAGTTTCTTTTCTTCTAGATTAAAACGCGTAACTGAACAGTTAGCTGATATTAATCAGGCTGTAAGAGACGTATATATATGTTTCCAGTTTCTTAGGTTCCTTCCAGATAAATTTGATCAAGTAGTTCAGAATGATTTGAGGTGGCCAGGTGAAAAGTTCATATTTAAAAATGTTGAACTTGAAATACTAGCAGAGGAAACGCGTCTTAACTTAAGAGAGATAGATAGGGAAAACTCCAATAAGACTATAGATGTTCAAAGTACTCACTGTGAACCCAAATTTAAGCAGATTAAAGGGCTCAAGTGTTATAAATGTGGCCGTCTAGGTCATATTCAAAAATACTGTAGAATGAAAGGTAATTTTTCCAGATCACCCTCACCTGCTTCTTCTGTTTCCTCAGCTGTATCTAGTAGTAATAAAGCATCTCCTAAGTGTAAGAATAAACCCAAGTTGAGTAAAGGTAAAAATAATTCCCATGCTCAGTCCCATTTTATAGCTCAAGCTAATGTTAACAATTTGGAAGAAAATGATGATAGTTGGATTTTTGATACAGCTGCATCTCATCATTTTTGTAAAAATCGTGAATTGTTTGATACTTTTTCTCCTGTGAAAAATGAGAATATGCTAGTAGCTATTGATGGGGTAACTTTTCCAATTCATGGTAAGGGTACGGTTAAAATGAAATTTGGGGATACGGTTATTTTGCTTAAAGATGTGTTATATTCACCTGAGCTGAGACGAAATTTAATATATGGACCTAGATATCAATGGAGCAAGATTTTATGGTAAAAATGGGCAAATTAAAGTTACTGATGATGAAAATGAAATTTTGTACAAGGCTAAGTTGATAGGAAGTAACTATCATGTATTCTCGAAAATAGTGAAATAGGGGGGCAAATCTGTAAAATTTGAGGCATCGACAGTTCAGCATAACAATAGTGAATTATGGCATGGTCGGTTTGGTCATAAATTATGGTGCTATTGTCAGGACTAGTAAGAGACATTCAGTTCGAGGTCTTCCTGTGTTAAAGCACTCACCTAATTTGTTTTGTGAACATTGCCAAATCAATAAGCAAAGACGAATCTCCTATAGACCCTTAGAAGGTATTCAAGTAAAGAGACCGCTTGAAAGGGTTTTTTTCTGATGTATGGGGATTATTAACATTCCAGGTAGGAATGGTGAACGTTATTTCGTTTCCTTTATTGACGAATATTCTCGTTACGTGGTAGTGTACCCCATTGTGGAGAAAAGTCAGGTGTTTGAAGTATTTGAAAGGCATATAGCACGGAAAGATCTTTGAACTTAGGTTGAAATACTTTAGGACTGACAATGGGCGAGAATATGATAATGATCAATTCAGGACATATTGTAATAAAAATGGTGTAAAGCACGAATTTACAGATGTATATACTCCAGAACAGAATGGAGTTTGTGAGAGATTTAATCAGACAGCTTTCAACAATGTACGTGCAATCTTAGATGATAGTGGAATGAGTTCCGAATTTTGGTCAGATGCAGTAATGTATTTTGCATATTCATTTAATAGAATTTGTCATAAGGGCCAAGATAGAACCCCATTCGAATTATACACTAAGCGGAAACCATCAGTACGTCATCTTAAGGCATTTGGAACGATTGCCTATGTGGGAATTCCAAAGGCTAAAAGAAATTCTAAGCTTGATCCAAAGGCAACGAAGGGCCGATTGATTGGGTACAGTGTACGAACAAAAGGGTGCAAGATTTGGTTGGAAAATGAGCAAAAGGTAGTAGAAACCCTAAATGCTACTTTTAAAGAGTCAATTGGAATGCAGAAAAGTGGCAGTGGAGATGTACTGGGCATCCTTCCTGATTTGGAATCTGAAGAAAGGGTAGAGTTCCAATCCACTGATACTCCATTTGGCTATTTTCCTGAAATAGAGGAAAGAACCGATACCAATGTACCTTCTTCTACAATTGGCACTGACACTCAATTTACATTGAGACAAGTAACTTGGCTTCGTAAACCTGTTCCAAGGCCAGACGGCACTCGTACGGATGTGTATTATTTTGAGAGGGGATCTAATCAAAGACTATGATCACCAAATGATGTAGAAAGGTATTGCACTGAACATAATATTCAGTATGATCCTACCTTGTTTGATTTCAAGGGAAGCAATAGTTATAGTGGTGAAAACGACCCAACTGGTACTCCTTCAACGTCATATACCCGAGATAGCTGACTAGAGGTTTCAATTCCAAACACTTATAACCAGGCAATGAAATCCACAGAAAAGCTTAAATGGATAGAGGCAATGGAAGAGGAAATGGCCAACATGCGAAAGCATAAGGTATGGCATCTTGTTCCACTTCCTAAAGACAAGACTCCACTAGGTTGCAGGTGGATTTTCAACATTAAACGTGACGAACTTGGAAACATTGTTCGTTTTAAAGCTCGTTTAGTGGCTCAGGGTTATCGGCAAATTAAATACGATACCTATGATGAAACCTACTCGCCTGTAGTCAACTTTTCAGTAATAAGGCTCTTTTTCTCCCTTTTAGTTGCACACCTTGGATGGGCAAATATACAATGCGACGTAAAAAGTGCCTATCTCTACGCTCCTTTATCAGAGGAAATTTACATGTCCCAACCTCAGGGTTTTGTGGAGCGAAATAAAGAAACTTTTGTGTGTCGTTTAGATAGAGCCTTGTATGGTTTGCATCAGAGTGGGCGATTATGGTACTACGAGTTGGATAGAACACTATGTAACCTAGGGTTTATCAAGTTTGAGTGGTGCAATTGTGTCTATCGTTTTAAAGATTTTGTCATTCTGTTGGTTTATGTTGATGATATAGTTGTGTTTGGGAAAAGTGAAGTTCAGGCTAAAAGAATATTAAAAGTCCTGAGTTCACATTTCGATTTGAAAATTTTGGGTAAAACAAGAAAGCTTCTGGGTGTGGAATTTGAATATGAGAACAATAGTGTTTTAATTCATCATCAATTATATATAGAAGGCATAGTTGATCGATTCAAGTCTTTTAAAATACAAATTACTTCCCTTCCTATAGTTAAAGGTGTGAAATACTCAAAGTCCCAGTACACAAGAAGAAACGACTGAAATGATGACTTATCCTTATAGAAATGTTTTGGGATGTCTCTCGTTTCTTTGCAATCGTACTCGTCTTGATATAGCTTATGCTGTTAATATATTTTCTCAGTTCCAAAGCAATCCTGGTAAGTTTCACTGGGAAGGATTACTTAAACTTTTAGGGTACGTTTCCAATACCAGACAGCACAAACGTAAACTGGTATGCAAGGAACTGAAGCTCAATATATATTCAGATTCGGATTTTGCTTCAAGCAGGGATGATATGGTGTCTATTGGTGGACAAATAGCTTTGTTGGGAGAATCACCTGTATCTTGGCGTACATTTAAAGAAAGGGGAGTGAGTTTATCTACTATGGAGGCTGAATTTATCTCCATGACTGAATCAGCAAAAGAATTAGTTTGGTTTAAAAATATTTTGGATGAATGCATTCAGTTTAAAATTGCAAGTAACTATGTTTCAAAACCAATATTGTTTGCTGATAATATGGCTGCTATATGTTTTATAAAATCACCCATTGAAAACTCGAGGACAAAACATATAGATGTGAAACTATTTTTCATTCGTGATCTATTGAACAGGGAAATTTTTGATTTAAAATATGTCCCAAGTAAAGATAATCTGGCTGATCCCATGACAAAACCGCTGACTAAGCATAACCTGATAAGATTTTGTGGAACAATTTTCTTATGAAATTTGTTTTTGTGTGTATTTAAGTTAAGAGTTTTGTTGAAATTTGAAAATATGTTATAAGTCATATGTGATGGATATTAGGTAAATGTAAAACTGTATAGTGTAGAATGTTGTATGAGTGACCAGGGCCCTGGGTAAATGTATTGAGTGTATGATCATACATATGTCTTTGTATTGTTTTGTAACATGTTGAACTTTCTTGCTATGGTAAATTTTTGAATAATGGGATAAGATGTTCCCAAAGGAAAATTTTCTTAAAAATTTCTGAATGAAATTGTGATATTTATTTATTCTTGTTTTGAATTTTGTAAAGATACTGGCATTCGGTTTTTATTTCAGGTCGGAGATGATGATGTGGGGGGGCATTTGTTGGAAAATATAGCTCTTTTTCTCCCTTTTACTGCATCATCTCTCCTCCTTGAAATGTTTATTTAGTTTAGTTCTTATTTTAATGTAATATAGTAGTTACTTCTACTTCTTTTTCTTGCTGCCACTGTTTGCATTGAGAACGGACTGTTTCAACCTAATTGAGATGCAAAAACGAAACATGATGTTACGTCATCTGGAAAGCTGATTGGTTGCCGTGAGATGACGTCATTCCTACTTCTGCTATAAGTATCTCGTGTCGCTCTGGCTCAACCCTCTCGAAAAAATGGGTTGCGCCAACTTGGCAGTCCGGCGCTCTCCCTTTTAACGGGTTGTTTTAGGGGACGAACTGGTCGTCGTATTCCTCGTGAGAGTAGCACGTCGCTTGCGAGTGCTCGTTCCACCAGATCCGGTTCTTCGATTTGATCACCCTGTCCTAGGCCTAATCGCCGCGCTTGCGTGGCCACGTGCCCAGAGATTTCGAGTTTTGACTATCGTACATGTAAGACGTGCATCTGCTCGCTCCTGATTTTGTGATATTAGAACTCTTCTTTTATTATACCTGATCAGAGTGCATGCCGCTGTAACAGTAGGCCGGCATTGCAATAGACTCTGATTGCTTTCCCCGTTGCTATATTCTCTGCCATCCGCTCCACCATGGGTCGAATGATTGATTTTATTGCCGCTGAGATTACCACCTTAGAATGCGTTGAAGAAGCTGATGGATCTCTCTCATCTAAAGATGCACGAGACCTTAAATTCCTTCGTCGTCTCAAACTTTTCATCGACAGAGAATTGAATGCTGATCGTTCTTCTACTTCTCTTCCCAAACCAAACATAGCTCCTAAGGTTAATGACAACGATTCTTCAATAACTGGAATCAACAAAACTAATGCCAGACGAGCCAGCAGCCCTGCGCGCTCAGATGAAGAGCAATCGAAAAAATATAAAGCATTGGATGAAGACAGCTCCGATACGGACTCAGGTCCAAAAGGAGATATTACTAGAAGACCAAGAAAACCCTCTCGAAAGCCTACCCTGACGAATTCCTCTGATTCGACAGCTGAGCCGACCACGGAAACAACTTCTGATAATATGGATACAGCCCCAGAAGTACAGGTCGCAGATCCGGCTACTGAAACACCAAAAAATAACGTCATGGACACTTCTCCCAGTCCGCAACCAATGCTGACGCTACCATCGACCAATCCTAACACGAGCTCAAGAAAACCACCGCCTATCATGGTTAAAGATGAAAGATTCAAATTTTCAGAAGTTAAAGCACTCCTCATCGGTTATAATATGCAGGCTGAAAAGGATTACTTTGGTCAATTAATTCAGAGTGGATTTAAAATCCAATCCAAATCCCCTGCGCTTTATAAACAAATCGTACAGGTCTTCAAAGACAAAGGTATTCGATATCACTGCTTCGAATTGCCTGAAAACAAATATGTTAAGGCTGTTATTAGACATCTCCCCAATGACACGGACGAAAGCGAAATTGCTGAGTATTTAACTCAAAAAGGTTATAGCATCATCAGAGTGAATCAACTCAAACGAAGACGAGACGGAAAAGTCATAAATATGCCTCTCTTCTTGATCACCCTGGATCGTAAGGAAAAAAGTAAAAATATCTTCGACGAAGAATTCATCCTAGGAATGAGGATTAAAGTAGAAAGATACCGAGGTAGAGCTGGACCCCTGCAGTGTTTTCGCTGCCAGGGATTTCACCATGCTCAGACACATTGCCACCATGAACCTCGGTGCGTTAAGTGTGGAGACACTCATCAATCGTTTTTATGTAAAAAAGACAAGAATACTCCCCCTACGTGTGCGAATTGTAAGATGACTGGACACACTGCGAACTTTCGTGGTTGTGAAAAGTTTCCAAAGCCTAAAGCTCAGGTTCAGCCATCATTTTATGCAGATCGAGTAATTAGTAACAAATCCTACTCGCAAGCCTTAGCCAGTGGACTTGCCCCTGAAGCGGTAAGCGAAGCTAAAACCATTCTACATGAACTTAAAAGCTTTGTCGCAATTATTCAAAATTCTGGACTTCCCCTGCTCTTCAAGCAACTAACCCAAGAAAAAAACGCTCTACCTCAAGAAAATGTGATCTCAGATAATGGGCCAACACACTAATAAGGCAAATTTAATCCGCTTCATGGTGTGGAATTCAAATAGTCTCCGCAATAAAATCTCAGAACTGCAAGAATTTCTGTACGAGCACGATATTGACTTCGCGCTCATTACTGAGACACATGCTCAAAGATGTTACAGTCTGAATATCTCCAACTACAGAATCTATCGCTGTGATAGAACTAGCCATCGAGGCGGAGGTGTCGCCATCTATGTGAAGAGAAATTTACCATCTTGCCTAGTTAAAGAGTGTAAAGACTTTGGTTGCGAGCTGATTACAGTGTGCATTACCCTTCCGGTGTACAAAAATATTTATTTCAGTGCTTTTTATAATCCACCGCATAATGTGTTAACTTATAACCTACTAGACTCAATCCTTCCTCCTGATACTCCTACGATCCTGGCAGGAGACCTAAATGCCAAGAGCATCGCATGGAATTGCCGTAAAGGAAATACAAACGGTAAAACTCTACAAAATTACATTTTAAGCCATCCTGTTGTTATTTACACACCGGACGAATACACTTATCGCCCGGACAGAATAGAATATTCCGACATTCTGGATATTGTTTTGTCCACCACAACTATCCCTATCACGCTTGAAGTATTGCACGAACTATCCTCGGATCACTTACCGATCATTGCTACTTTAGGAGTGAACAAAAGTAATACTGCTTCCACTAGGAAAATTACTGACTGGCAGCGCTATGAACTCTTCATGAAAGACAGTGTTCTTGATGTCAGAAATTTGATCTGTGTTGATAACATCGACTCTGCAGTATCCTCATTTACCTCAAAAATTCAAAGGCCTATTGAAAATGCTAGTGATACAGTTGTAAATACAAACACGCTCTTCCGACTGCCGCCTAAAATACGTCAAATGATGAGGCATAGAAATCGCCTCAGAAAAATTTACAACCTTACCTGGGATCCTGTCGCCAAAAGGGCGATAAATCGCCTAAACCGGGACATCAAAACTGCTGTGAAGCAACACAAGGACGAACTCTGGTGTGAAAAAATGTGCAACTTAGATTTCCGTGACGGATCTCTTTGGACTTTAATAAAAAACCTCAAAGCAAATTTTGTTACCAATCGTCCCATCTTCCATAACGGAGTTGTTGCCCTTTCAAATGAAGATAAAGCAAATGTTTTCGCCTCGCATTTGGAACTACAATTTACGCCAAATGATTGGCCCGTGGACAGAAACTTTGAACTTTTCACCCTTACTCATGTGAAAGATTGGCTAAATGCCCCCACAGCACGAAATATTCCCAAATTTGCTACCCCTGTAGAAGTGTCTCAAATTATTAAAAAACTCAAATCACGCAAAGCTCCCGGAAATGATGGCATTTCAAATACTGCAGTTAAAATGTTACCTCCCTGTGCAGTAGCGAATTTCACTAGCATTTTAAATGCGTGTTTATTTAACTCCTACTTTCCACAGCAGTGGAAAAGTGCAAAAATTATTTTAATTCCTAAACCTGGAAAGGACCACACGAAACCAGATGGCTATCGACCTATTAGTCTCCTGCCTGTGCTCGGAAAAATTTATGAGCGCATTATTCTCTCACGTATGCAATCCTATCTAAACATGTTGCCTCCGGAACAATTTGGTTTCCGCCAGCACCTTTCTACTACGAAGCAATTGTTACGCATTACTGACTTTTGTGGCTCTGCTTTGCATAACAAACAAAGTGTTGCTCTCCTCATGTTGGACGTGGCGAAAGCCTTCGACCGCGTCTGGCATGAGGGGCTCATATCCAAATTAATTACTGCTAACGTGGACCGAGAAATGATCTTGACAATTCACTCCTTCATTACAAACCGGACTTTTTGTGTTTGTGTGAACGGTGCTATCTCCTCGTCTAGAAATATCCATAGCGGTATTCCGCAAGGGTCAGTTCTAGGACCTTATATGTATCTATTTTATGCTGCTGACTTTCCTCAAGCATCTCAAAATAACGCTATTTTGGCCTGTTATGCAGACGACACTGCCCTGGCAGTAAAGTCTGTTAATATGAATCACGCCATCAAAAAACTACAAGATGTCATTCCTAGCATCGAACGATGGTGCGCGCAATGGAAAGTCCAAATAAACGCAGCCAAATCTCAACTTCTCCTCATACGCAGAAATAAAAGGAACACACCTGTCAAAAGAGGACTTTATCTATTTAACGAAATTGTTCCAATTGTTCCCCATGCCAAGTACCTCGGAGTGATTATAAATGATCGCTTAACGTGGACTAACCATATAAATTACGTCAGGGATAAGGCCTTACAAATTATCAAATGTCTCTTCCCAATTATTGGTAAATACTCCACTCTCGACCTGGGAAAAAAGCGGCTCATCTACACGTCTGCGATCAGACCGATCATGACTTACGCCTCCCCAGCGTGGGCCGCCCTGACCAAAACTGACCTCAATAAATTATGTGTTGTGCAGAACCGCTATCTCAGGATTATTACGAATGCTCATTATTTCGTGACAAATAAGTGTCTACAAGATGACCTCAAGATCGACCCCTTAGATAAGTTCATCGCAAAGCAAAATCCGAATTTCTTCAGAGAAGCCCAGGACTGCAATCATATGCGTCAATTTAACCTCTTTGAATATGAAACATTGCACGAAGACAGGCACCTTAGACCATTTACTGCATTTATCCTCAATGAAAATCAGAACTTTCCAACCTAAGTTTTTACCCTGTGTTTACTTGGAAAACTGAAATGCTTAAAGTTAAGCAGCCACTATCGGGGTCAAGGCACGGGAGGGTGACCTCCCACGGGACTACGAACTAAAGTCTTCTACTGCTTACTGTAGATCTCTCACTGCTCCTATTGGTTTCAAATTTCTTTTATTTTATTTAATTTAACTTTTAGTTTACTGGAAAGTATGTTTTTATGTCTCTGCAATTGAATATTTTGTAAATAGCAAATTCTCATGATTTTTCGCATACACGTCTCAACAGCCAATCAAAAGACCTCTACTAAGAGATATCTTTGACTGCTTCTGCTGGACTCCCTGCGGAATTTTACTTTTGTATATAGTCTTTCTAGTTGTGAGAAAAATGCACTTTGATGAGTTTATGCACTGAATATTTGTAAAAATGCACACTGTACCTGAAACTCGGACCAGCATCTCTCCAGCCTACCAGACACCGCTATAGCCTCACGTGACAAAGTAGTCACACCTTCTTTCATTTTGCATCCTGTCCTCCGGACACACTCAAGCATTTGCTATACCTGCAATGTACTTTTTAATTCATGACAGCCGGTATACAGCTTGCTATCAGCAAGCTACACACGGCAATAGTGGGAAAAGGAAAGGAAAGGAAGGCTCAACCCGTTTTTTTTCGCGTCATGGACGCCAAGAGCGACAGACGTGCGAGCTCTGAGCTCCGCAATGCGAAAACGGAAACCTCGAATACGGCGCCGCCAGCAGGCAACCATTCGACTTCTCAACCATTACAAGTTCAAACGGATATGGACACTACGCACTCAACTCCTCCTGCTTCTCCTTCAGCTCACGAACTTTCGAAAAGCGCACTACAGATTTACGCTCTAAAGACGAGACACACGGATCTACTGTTCGACATTCAACGCTTACAACGATCGGAAACTCCCAACAAGGAACTGATGATGAAGCAACTACAGGATGAGGGTGAGAAAATTTTATTTTCTTTACACACACTTTGCACCAGACTCAACATTAATCTTTTCACCCTACCTGCAACAGAAGAAGAATTTATTAGAGAATTTCAAAAACCACAATAGCATCTGATCCTGAAACCAAAAATCCAAAATCTAACTCACCCTCATCCTCAGACCCACCCAAAGAAAATTCTAAGCCTGATACCAAAAAAAGAACCAGACCTGTCGACAGTGACGGCTTTGCAGTCCCCCCCAAACACTTGATTGCAAAGAAACTACCCAACACTAACGATAATACTAACAACATTCCAACCAAAAATTCTTACACAAACATACAAAACGTCTCAGAAAACACAGAAAACTTAACGCAGCAGCCGGCTGAAACTACAACACCTAAAATTCAAACACCACCACCCATCTTCATTAAACCGCGTGCTGATTGGTTCTTTTTACTAAATCAGTTACGCAGACACGCACCGACTGTCCAATCCAAACAGGACATTGAATTTTTACGCCTCACCACCACTAACGAATCAGATTACAGGACAGTCGTTAGATTTCTCACAGAAAACAACATACAATTCAAATCACACACACTAAAATCGGACAGACCACTCAAAGTGGTCATTAGGGGATTACCCTCCAACACACCAATCAACGTTGTGCAGACTGCGATCGAAGTACTTGGTTATAAAATCCACAAGATCTCCCAACTCAAAAAATTCAAGACCAAAATGCCAATGCCTCTCTTTTATCTTCAAATTCACAATAGCCTCAAAGCATCAGAAATGTACTCAGTCACTGAACTCCTTGGAACAGAAGTGGTAATGGAGCATTTCAAAGGGCAGAAAGGTCCCTCTCAATGCTGGCGTTGCCAGGGATTCTTTCATTCTTCAGAGGTTTGTACGCTACCCCAACGATGTGTAAGATGCGCTGGTCCGCATCAGGCGAAAGACTGCACCAAGCCCTTCGAAGAACCAAATAAATGTGCCAACTGCTTCGGGAGCCATGCAGCTAACTGGAGATCATGCCCGAGATTTCCAGGATCGAAAAATCGACAGCCACCTAAACCAAGTACCAAGCCCAGTCAGACCGTTGACAACACGAACAAATTTAATTTACAACACAATACATTTCCAACACTGCCGGCTGCACACACTCCCAGTGCAAATAATATTCGCCCTGGAGTTTCATACTCTGCTGCCCTTACGGGTATGCAACAGACTGCACCCCCACTTATTCCAAATTTATCGGTCCCCACTGGAGTAAATTCGAATCTAAATTGCACCGAAATCCTTTTGGCTATAATCCAAATTTCTAACCAGCCTGGTATTGACCAGAGCAAATTACTTTTGGCATTCAAAAACGCCTTACCGCAGCTCAGAGTGGCTCCATCTGGTGCTCACGCGGCTTACTACATCTTTGAGAGCTATGTCACTCTCCAATTCTCTGATTCCCACCTTCATTAAAATTCAATACTTTGAAAGGGTTGAAAAATCTTAAACTATGCACCTGGAATGCAAATGGCATTCTTTCCAAATTTCATGAGTTTAGAGACTATGTAGAAAAGAAGGATTTTGATATCATTTTTGTCCAAGAGACCAAACTCCAGCCAGGGAGAGCTCCCAAGCTTGTAAATTATGCACTATACAAAAATGACAGACAAGCTTCTGATTCACGTGATGTTTATCATGGTGGCACTTGTATTTACATAAAAAATTCAATACCACATCGCAGAATTGACACACCAAATATGAGCAAACTTGAAGCAACAATTATCGAAATTTTTATTCAAAATTCGCCATCCCTAGTTATGATCTCTGCCTATCTCCCACCAGGTGGAAATTTTGCTGTGGTAGATTTTAACAAACTGCTCAATTTTTCAAATAATCTTATCATAGCTGGTGATTTAAATTGTCACCATCAGCATTGGCGTTGTCATAGATCAAACCCTGCTGGTCGTGGCCTCCTAAAATGGGCTCAGTGCGCCCAAATTAAAATTATTGCGCCGGATTCCCCCACTAGATATGGTTCACGGGGTGCCCCCTCTTTTATTGACTTGGCACTTTTTAGAAACATCCCTTTTGGATACCAAGTGACTGTTGAAAATTGTTTATCATCAGATCACAACCCCGTGATCATCGACCTTAGCTGTACTATTTTTACTCAAAATTTTCCGGCACTCGTCTCAACAAATTGGGACAATTTTCGTTTTAAGCTTAATTCTAAAAGCTTACCCTCCCTCGAAATTAAATCCAGCCATGATATAGACAAGGCAGTAGATCAATTAACGAACACCCTTACTGATACTTATAAGGAAGTATCAAAACCCACCCTCAGACCCAATTTTCGTAAAATACCTCAAGAAATTAAACTCAAAATTAAAGAAAAGAATAAAGTACGGACACTTTGGCAAAGAAATAGAAATCCTGGCTTAAAAATTCAACTCCGTACTCTCCAAAATGAGATCAAGGCATCATGTGACCAGTTCTTCCAATCACAATACACGAATTACATTCAGTCCCTAACGACCAATGATAACAGTCTTTGGCGCGCATCAGCCCGCCTACGCAAACACAAATCTCACATTCCGTCCTTAGCTACGGACGCAGCGGTGGCTCACACAGACGCTGAGAAATCCGAATTAATTGCGGATTCTCTTCAAACTCAATTTACACCACATAATGAAGGAATTTTTGCGAACAACGCAAGTTCTTTCCCACAAGATGTTGAACGTTTCCTCTCCTCGCCTTTCGCGAGAGAAATACAATACACATCCATGAGCGAGGTAAGTGAATACATTACCAAGCTCAAACCCAAAAAAGCCCCTGGTATGGACTCTATTTCTAATCGTATGATTAAAAATTTACCCACCAGTTATCTATTTTTCTTAGTAATGCTTATAAATTTTATGATACAGCATTGCTATTTTCCTCAAAGCTGGAAACAAGCACTCATTGTGCCTATTCCAAAACCAGGCCAAAGCCTTTC
Organism: Stegodyphus dumicola; assembly: GCF_044657685.1. Lineage (NCBI taxonomy): Eukaryota > Metazoa > Arthropoda > Arachnida > Araneae > Eresidae > Stegodyphus > Stegodyphus dumicola. Next base: position 192,977,682 of record NC_140780.1, read on the forward strand.
AAATCCTCAAAATTATAGACCTATCAGCCTCCTATCATCGTTATCTAAAATATACGAATTTGTGTTATTTAAACGCCTGAATGATTTTCTCCGAAATCACAACGTTCTGATTGATGAACAATTTGGATTTCGAGCAAAACACTGCACTACGCACCAGCTCCTGAGGACAGTGGAGTTCATTCACGAAGGGTTTCGTAACAATATGCTTACTGGCGCTTTATTTCTTGATATAGCCAAAGCATTTGATAGGACTTGGCATATAGGAATCATTATCAAGCTCATACGACTTGACGTTTCGGCCCATTTAATTCATATAATTAATTCGTACCTCACTAATAGATCTTTTTCTGTACGAGTTAATTCTTTCATTTCGGCACCCTGTCCAATACTAAGCGGCGTCCCCCAAGGGTCACTTTTAGGCCCAATTTTGTTCAACATTTTCATAAATGACATACCAAAATCACCTAGTATCACTCTCGCACTTTATGCAGATGATACGGCCATCCTAGCCCAACACAAACGCCTTGAAAACTTGGTTCACACCATTCAGAGATATCTCTCCAGCCTTCAGCACTGGCTCATCACTTGGAAAATCAAAATTAATGTTGCTAAATGTGCTGCTATGATATTCAAACGTAGCCCCCTCCCGTACCCTTCCATTAATTTAAAGTTTTTTGACGATTATGTTCCCTGGTCAAATTCTTACAAGTACCTAGGAGTTGTACTTGATTCAAAATTACGCTGGCACCTTCACATTGAAAATGTTCTCAATAAAGCAAAAGGTGCTAGAGCCCAACTTTACCCTCTCTTAGCTCGAAAGAGCCATCTGTCAATTAAAAACAAAATTCTTCTCTATACATCAATTATAAGACCTGTCTTCATGTATGCATGTACAATCTGGGGTACTGCTGCAAAAACTCATGTAAAAAAACTTCAATCTTTTCAAAGTAAGACCTTACGTATGGCCCTGAATGCAGCCTGGTACGTCCGTACAGATGTGATTCATTCGGACCTTAATATTAAACCTGTAGATTACCATATTAAAAAGCTTAGTCAAAATTTATTCCTCAAAATTGAACAGATTGATAACCGAGCACTTCAGCAGATTCCAGCATACGACCCTGCTATTCGCAGCTCACAGAAGAGACCGAGAGCCGTGATTGGTCGAGAGTTCGGCATCTATCCGCCATCCAAAAGGGCAAGACACGCCCTCTCAACATCAGTTCCAGCCCCCACGCCATGAAGCTGCCATATAATTGCTTATTTCATCTTCTACAACTGCAATCCAAGATCTTCAAGCAAAGTTATCAATCTGTTTACTTAAGAATCACATCTCCCGCAGATTCTAAATCTGCCTAAGAATATTTTCATCGCGATCCCATTAATTATTTGCACTCTCCTACACAAGCCACATGCCAATGAGCCTATTAATCGTAAACTCTTTCCTATCCGCTTTTTTCTTTAGTGTTTGTATTGTGTATAAAAAATTATAAAAACCAAAAAAAGTATAAAATATAAAATACAAAAAAATTATAAAAACCTAAAAACTTTAAAAAAAAGTTATGATACTTAAGTTTTTATTTTCTCATCTCTATCCTTAAACTTTCTCGAGCCTGTGGCTCCCTCTATTGAGCATCAAGTTACTTATGCCAAATTTTTCCTATTTCTGCTCACTTTTAGTAATTCTGATGTGGAGGTACATGGTTTTGAACCATAGGCACTCCGAAAATTGCAAATCATTGGCTCAACCCCTTCTAGTTCCTGCTTTCCTGGCACTTGAGTGAGCGGTTTGCAGCCCCTTCAGAAGGATGCATGCAGTCCGGTGATTAAAGTGCCTTGGTTCCGGTTTGCGGGATGGCTGTTCCTGAATAAAGTTCCTTGGTGCCTGTCCGCGGGATGATTGTTCCGGAAAAAGTTCCTTGGTTCATATCCATAAAATGATTGTTCCAGAATAAAGTTCCTTGGTTCCAGAGGCTACCATATGAGTGACTGCTGTGGGCGGTATCCACGTTCTTCAATAAAGGCGGCATTTAAAACACGTGAGCGGCGATTCCTCGTGCAAACGGAGTTAGGCCGGTTTTAAGTGTTTTCAAGAACTTGATTTAAATTTCAGATGTTTTTCTTAACCATTGATTATGGACTTATTGAATGTGTAGCCAGCTTCACTTTTAAGCCGCATAATTACTGTTTAGGACATTTTTGTTTGTATAGAATGCCAGTGTTTTGGAGACCAGGTAAAAATATTATTTGATGAATGATGGTTATATTATATTTTTCCTAAGACTCTGATATTGTTGAAATTTATTTTCTGTGTTTTTATTCTTTATTATATTGTTAATAAATTGGTTAAGTTCAAAATCTTTTATTGTCTTCAATGTCTGCACAACATATCTCAGGGAGCTTTTATTGCTACTACTGCTAAATGTTTAATTTTCTTTAAACTTTAAACTTTGCTTTAGCATCATTTTGGTTATGGGCCACCAGCCCCTGAGTTATTTTTAGTGCAGACTTTTGAAGTTTATAGTTAATTTAGGACTTAAGAGATTGGGGGGCGGTTTTTGTTAAAATTCAAATATGGCTACTGTTAGTGTCATGCATAATATTGCTAAACTTGATGCATGTAATTATTTTACATGGTCCAAAGATATGAAGTTTGTTTTAAATGAAAAAAATGCATGGCTTTTGGTCAAAGGTATTGAAAAATGTCCTGATTTAAAGGATGTTAAGGGTATTACAAAAGAAATTATTGCCGACTATCAAAATAGAAGTCGATTGGCATTATCGTTAATTTATATGAATGTAAGCCCTGAATATAGAAACTTGATATGTGAAATTGATGACCCAGTAGTGGCATGGAATACGCTTGCCAAATACTTCCAGCCAGATTATCGGTCAAGACATATGTCCCTGTTTTCAGAGTTCTTAAATTGTAAAATTAAGCCAAATGAAAGTATTAGTTTCTTTTCTTCTAGATTAAAACACGTAACTGAACAGTTAGCTGATATTAATCAGGCTGTAAGAGACGTATATATATGTTTCCAGTTTCTTAGGTTCCTTCCAGATAAATTTGATCAAGTAGTTCAGAATGATTTGAGGTGGCCAGATGAAAAGTTCATATTTAAAAATGTTGAACTTGAAATACTAGCAGAGGAAACGCGTCTTAACTTAAGAGAGATAGATAGGGAAAACTCCAATAAGACTATAGAAGTTCAAAGTACTCACTGTGAACCCAAATTTAAGCAGATTAAAGGGCTCAAGTGTTATAAATGTGGCCGTCTAGGTCATATTCAAAAATACTGTAGAATGAAAGGTAATTTTTCCAGATCACCCTCACCTGCTTCTTCTGTTTCCTCAGCTGTATCTAGTAGTAATAAAGCATCTCCTAAGTGTAAGAATAAACCCAAGTTGAGTAAAGGTAAAAATAATTCCCATGCTCAGTCCCATTTTATAGCTCAAACTAATGTTAATAATTTGGAAGAAAATGATGATAGTTGGATTTTTATACAGCTGCATCTCATCATTTTTGTAAAAATCGTGAATTGTTTTGATACTTTTTCTCCTGTGAAAAATGAGAATATGCTAGTAGCTATTGTCGGGGTAACTTTTCCAATTCATGGTAAGGGTACGGTTAAAATGAAATTTGGGGATACGGTTATTTTGCTTAAAGATGTGTTATATTCACCTGAGCTGAGACGAAATTTAATATATGGACCTAGATATCAATGGAGCAAGATTTTATGGTAAAAATGGGCAAATTAAAGTTACTGATGATGAAAATGAAACTTTGTACAAGGCTAAGTTGATAGGAAGTAACTATCATGTATTCCCGAAAATAGTGAAATAGGGGGGCAAATCTGTAAAATTTGAGGCATCGACAGTTCAGCATAACAATAGTGAATTATGGCATGGTCGGTTTGGTCATATAAATTATGGTGCTATTGTCAGGACTAGTAAGAGACATTCAGTTCGAGGTCTTCCTGTGTTAAAGCACTCACCTAATTTGTTTTGTGAACATTGCCAAATCAATAAGCAAAGACGAATCTCCTATAGACCCTTAGAAGGTATTCAAGTAAAGAGACCGCTTGAAAGGGTTTTTTTCTGATGTATGGGGACCTATTAACATTCCAGGTAGGAATGGTGAACGTTATTTCGTTTCCTTTATTGACGAATATTCTCGTTACGTGGTAGTGTACCCCATTGTGGAGAAAAGTCAGGTGTTTGAAGTATTTGAAAGGCATATACTGATAATATACTGGTAAGAGCTCCTAGTAGCTAAAGCCAGCAGTAAAGATATGATCCAAGATCCAAGCTCAACGCCTTCTAGTTCCTGCTTTCCTGGCACTTGAGTGAGCGGTTTCCAGCCCTTTCAGAAGGATGCATGCAGTCCGGTGATTAAAGTGCCTTGGTTCCGGTTTGCGGGATGGCTGCTCCTGAATAAAGTTCCTTGGTGCCTGTCCGCGGGATGATTGTTCCGGAAAAAGTTCCTTGGTTCATATCCATAAAATGATTGTTCCAGAGGCTACCATATGAGTGCCTGCTGTGGGCGGTATCCATGTTCTTCAATAAAGGCGGCATTTAAAACACGTGAGTGGCGATTCCTCGTGCAAACGGAGTTAGGCCGGTTTTAAGTGTTTTCAAGAACTTGATTTAAATTTCAGGTGTTTTTCTTAACCACTGATTATGGACTTATTGAATGTGTAGCCAGCTTCACTTTTAGGCCGCATAATTACTGTTTTTTGAAATTTTTGTTTGTATAGAATGCCAGTGTTTTGGAGACCAGGTAAAAATATTATTTGATGAATGATGGTTATATTATATTTTTCCTAAGACTCTGATATTGTTGAAATTTATTTTCTGTGTTTTTATTCTTTATTATATTGTTAATAAATTGGTTAAGTTCAAAATCTTTTATTGTCTTCAATGTCTGCAACACATATCTCAGGGAGCTTTTATTGCTACTACTGCTAATTGTTTAATTTTCTTTAAACTTTAAACTTTGCTTTAGCATCAAATTTTTGTTTAGACGGTATGCTTTAGTCAAAAGGTTGAGAACCGCTGGTCTAATATCCTCCAAATGGCAAGATCATGCTGCCAGCAGTTTCCCTAAAGTATCTGGCACATGTTCAATTGGATTTAAATCCGTGTAGCACACAGGCCAATCCATTCTGCAGATATATTCACTTTACAGGAGCTCCTCAGCAGCATGAATCCTATGTGGCTGAGCATTATCATCCATAAAAGCAGACATGGTCCATTGAAGAGGTAACCATACTTTGCATTCTCGATTCTATACTACTGTAAATGGTGCTGCCAATGGTCTGCTGTCAATGGCATGCAGGATGGTGGATGAAAAGGCCACCTTTATGAAATCATCTGGCCACAGTAAATCAGGACATGTCATCTGATTGCCATGCAACACTGCTTTCTTCTCTCTGCCTGCAGGATAGCCTGTCCGCTTTGGAAAGGTGCTTGTCGGTCTGTTTAAGTCCTGTCAACAACTATAATGATTTCTTAGCACTTTAGATCAAGCTCCTCAAAGTCTCTTTACAGGAAAAAGCAAATGAAGGAATTAAAAAAAAAAAAAAAAAAAAAAAAAAAAGGACAGTGAACTATAAAGGGAATAACATTTTGGAAGGGGAATGAGAACAATTTGCTGGGTATGAAGCATTATCACTATTTGCAAACGGTTGAATCATTAAAATATGGTATTCTTCATGTTGCCGAATTTCTGTCACAGACATTATAAATTTGTACATAAAAACGTGTATACGCCTAAATATGCTGATGCAAATGTGCAGATACTGAATGCTATTACAGATATTATAATAATTATGTATAAATATAGTCATTATTAAATACATTACTTGGTTCGAATAAATATGTTTGTGCAAACATTCCTAATACAAATATGCAGATAATTAGTTCCTGCTACAGATACCATACATTTGCATGTAAATACATAGGTATACATATACACTTTGAAAGTACATAAATTAGCCTAAAATATATTAATGGGGCATTGCTAATACAAATATACCAATTCTGAGTTCTGTTACAGAACTGGATAACAACATTTATATATACAATCACTACTGAAATACATTAACTAGTTTAAATAAATGTACACTGGCCATTAAATTAAAGGATAATGAAAGAAATAAAATGTAACTATAACTTAATGAGAAATCATTAATATAAATTTTGGTAAAAGCATTAGTTAATGTAAATTACAATGTTTGGCAGTTGATTATTTGGAAAATATCGAAATTAAAATAAAATTTAAGGAATTTGGAAAATAATGGAAAAATAAAGTCACTGCTTGTGTGGAAAACAGTTTTACTTAATACGGTGTATTGTCACCTTGGACAGATATGCATTCCTCACATCTTGATTCCGCAGACTTTACCAAAGTGTTGTGGATTTGCCCCCCCCCCACTCTTCTAAACGTGTACTTTTCAATTCCTAGACCATCTGGGGAGGAATTCTAGCAAGCTGAAATTCACCATCCTAGGCATCCCACACATGCGCTATTGGGTGAGAAAGGTAGCTGATCTATTCGAGTGATATCTTCGGTTTCCAAGTATTCTGATAATACATATGCTTGATGAGACTCAGCATTGTAATTCACTAGCAATAAATCTGCACCAACAGCATCCATAAACAGTCTAACTTGGGGTTCCAGTACCTCATCCACATATCTCTGAGCAGTTACAGAACCTCCTTGAAAGATGTGCAGCTTGGTGCCACCATTTGTCATAATTTCTCCCCAAAGCATTAAACCGCAGTCACAGAAATGGGATATTTCACAGACAAAGGAAGGCAAGTTGTGTGTTCTTTCCTTTCTCCAGATTACAACTCATCTGGAATCACTGTTCAGACTATATCTGGATTCGTCAGTAAAAACAAGTTGTCCAGTCATCTTGGCTCCACTGAACAGGATGACAGCACCGGTTTAAACGGGCCCCTCTGGAAGTTAGAGTGAGTGCAACACAAACCACTGGTTTTCTCATACAGTCCAACCTTGTTAAACCTTTGTGCAGCAGCTGAATGGCTGATTCGAGTTCAAGTGACAGCCTGAAAGTCTAAACAAAATCTCCTGCAGTCGCTTTACAGTTTCTACGAGCCAACAATGGTTGAAATGCCATTGTTGCTCTTGACTGACCTTGACCTGGCTATCTATCAACTGATCCAGTGAATAAAAAGGCGGCTTTGAACTCTATATATGGCATTTGGAGGGAAATTTAAATCTTGAGCCATAATTATTTGTGTTTGACCTCTCTCAAGTTCTACCAATTATTTGCCCCTTTACTTAAATGACGCATTTAAGCCATAACTACTGAATACTGATCCGTCTCAGAAACCACATACCCTTTAAACAACAATACAGACGGAAATTCCAACACACGTTTGTTGCGCATCACATTATCAATCACCAAATTTGCATATTTCTGTCCCTAATGTACATGCGGAAGTGCAATTTTTGTGTTCAGTTGTATTTCATTAATATAAATAATTACAGCATTGGGCACTAGTTGCTACATTAACTTACAGAACATATTTTTTCTCATTATCCTTTAATTTTGATGACCAATGCAGATCACATGTTGATAGAGGCTCCGCTCATCATGCCCAATTTCTGAGAAACATCGCTTGCTGTTTGGTTTCTATCTCTTTTCACATGCAGGGGGATATATCAATCATCAGTCACTGTTCTTTTCCTTGGATGACCCCCTGACAACCTTTCCTACAGCTGTACTTGTCATTTGGAAGGTTTTCCAAGCTCATAAAACAAAATTTTTTATCATTTTCACACTCTCGGGCAACATACTTCAAGCTTGCTAATCATTCTGACACACATAAAAGCATACTGATGTCTTTTTGTAGCTAAACAGTACATAATCTTTTACAATCTCACTTGCAAAAGATTGCCCGGATATCTGCCTTTCTTTCTTCTTTTTAAGTTGCCTTGTATTCTGCACACTGACTCCTCATGCTCTGCATGCCCTGGTATAACCCTCTGATGCCATGGTGCTGATATTTGCATATGCATCACTTTCAAATGAGTTGGCTTTTCATTGTATTAATCACAAAAAGCCTTCTTATGCACGCTAGTGTATTAATAACTACAAATACTTTAGATGTTACTTTTAAAATTCTTTTACTTAAAATTTTCATAAAATGTCTTAAAGTATAAAATTCACAAGGAAATTTGAATGTACTTTTATAAATACACAATGCTGAAATCCTTAATATCCCCTTAAATGACTACTGTTAAGAAGCAGAATATTAATCTAGCACAAAATTATTCACCTTAATCATTACAGATGCAAACTTCTAAAAGTTCCACTTTCTTTACTCATTTGGGATTGCAAATAATAAAGGATTCATAATTACTTTTGTTTAATATTTAGTTCAGGAAAACCTCAACAACTGGTATTATTTCTAAACTTCATTGTAAATATGTATTTATTTATTTTCAATGAAACATTATTAAATGCATATTTTAAAGAATTTTGGAAACTGAGCTGCATAAATCTAGTTTTCATAAAATTAATCTCTTGAAATGTAGATGTAAAAAACGTACATATAAAAAATAATGAGAATGCAATGAAAAAACAAATAGCATTTTTAAAATAGATAAAAAGACAGGATTTTAGAAAAACAAGGAAATACTACTGCAAAGAATGAAATTTGTTTATTAAAAAGATAAAAATGATAAGTACAGTGAAGTGCAGAAAATATTTTAAAAATTAATAACTAGTTATTTTTGTCACATATAAGCAGATGACTTGATATTCTTTTCAATTTTTAAATTGCATGATAAATAATTGTTTTATACCAAAATTAGGGAATTTTGTATTAAAACTGTCATATTTACATGAACAACGCCAAATGATAAATGAAGAAATATTATTGAAATTCATTAGTGTGTATATATTCACCTTTATTTTCATCAACTTAGAAGAGTCAGGAATACTTTCACTCCAGATTAGAGGACAGAAAAAGGAACAGAAAGATAAGTGTGACTGTATATCACAAAGCTCAAATGGTCAAGTACCCTATTACCACAATAGCCTAAATTAACTTGCAGGAATCAAATATAACTTACTACTAATGAATGACTAATTTAAAAGCAATTTTATTATGCAAGGCAAACAAAATACCTCTAAAAAACACTAAGAAAAGACCATTTTATTAATGTAACAAAGTAGAGGACAAAAATAATCACAGAAAATGCATGGGGATGGGGCAATTCTCAACTGCATATATCCACAAAATGAAATAGCTCAACTGCCTGATTATTGAATTTATATAATGAGAATGAGATGGTAAAAAAAATGGCAGTTGGAGGTCTTATATTTGGGAAAATTAGTTACTAATTCATCAGTTTTTAGGTTCAATGTGCTAAGTGAGAAACAAGATAACTAAAATTGACTGACCTTCAATAATTTGAATAAAGAGAAAGAAATAGAATTATACAGCCCCCCAAAAGAAAAATTTCCCTTTTCATTAAAAAAAAAAAAAAAAAAAAAAAAAAAAAATTAAAGACACAAAAAAAAAAAAAAAAAAAAATGAGAAAGTACAGTTAAAAAAAATTTGTAATTAAAATTCATTCCATTACAATGATATACACAAAGCAGAATACTTAAAAATTACTAGTAATCTGAGAAAATTATAACCTTTCTTAGAGAATAAAAATAATAATAGGGCATATTAATTTAAAAATATGATTTCATTCTTTTAGTGAAATACTTTATATTTAATAGCTGCTTTTATAATATGCACCTTGTAAAACATGGCCCTTTATTGCACTAGAAGGGCAAATCATAAGGATTTAGAGAATATTTTACTAAATATGCATCAGTAGCTATTTGAAAACACTCATTATTTAACACAGATCAAGGATGGAACTGCAGCTCTGGAGCATGTAACAGCGCAAAAATTTTCACATTAACAATGTTATAACAAAGAAATCTTAAAAATCCATATTTTAGAATCTACCTCAAATATTTTAAAGGCAGCATAAGGGATTCATAATCTACTCTTTGTGGAAAATTTTGCATCATGTTTACTTAATTGAGACTATGATATTTATTATTTCAAAATTAATAATTATTAACTGCTATAAAATATAATGTGCTCCACAAATTATGTATTGAAGACTCAAGACGCGATTAATTTAAAATTGCTTTGTAGACTATACAGTATCCACATTGTAATTTACATACATACACTTGCAACTTTTTGAAAACCATTATGGAGTGTTTCTAGTTATAGAGGAGAAGACAGAACTTCTACTTTTAACTGAAGATAACCTGTGCATGGTTTAAGTTGGTCAAGATTGCAGTATCTGGAATTTTCAAACTCTTCCATTAACAGGCAGCAACCAGAATATGTGCATGTGCCCTAACGATAACAATCCTATACTGCAATCCATACCAAATTTTGTCTCTCAATATGTTTTGATTGAAACAACATTTTCTGTGTGAAATGTTGATGAAGGTACCAAAGTAGATTTACGATTTCAAATTGCTAAACAGTAACAGTTACAGTTGCAGCAGCTTTCATCACCGCATGTTTTTCAACACATGGCAACCTGAGTAATGACTCATGCAGTGATGCCAAAACATTATTTTTTATATTAGTACAAAGGAATATGGTAACCTTTCATGTTGACATTATTACACTTGGCAATGATTAAAGTTAAATGGGTTAAGAAATATTGACAAGGAAAAATTTAACAAAGTTTTTTTTTCCATATGCAAAAATAGATTTTGTGAATGATACTCATAGGCCAAAACATTACACTTAGTGCTATTTGAATTAAGAATAACTGATTTGTTTTTACATAAACCCAGAACCAGCACCAGAGCTCGTATGGCCACACCAGATGGCAGAATTCAGGAAAGACAAGATTTTTGGAATTCAGAGAAAGCACCGAGCAACAAAATTAAAAGATGAAAATATTTTTAGAATTCAGGGAAAGCACTAGGATCCAAAATTTAGGGGCAGGCACTTGGTAGCAAAATATAGAACCTGCAGAGATTGCATCAGGCAGTAACAGATTTAGCGACAGCCCTTGATAAGTACATGTGGGGATTTATTTATTCAGAATTCACATAAGCCTGAAGCATAAGTAAGAAATAGATGTAACTATAACAAATATCTAAACTAATACAATCAGGCTTATTTGTCTCAGTGCATGATAGAAACAAGACAAATTTAGAGAAACAACTTGTGTGTCGTTGTCAATTTCATGATACATGTATCATGAAATTATTTATTATTATTATCATGCTATATTAGCAGAAGCTATTAAGCTTTACTCATTACAAGGAATTTCAGCTAATATAGCAGATTGTGTTCGTCCTTAACTTTCTGATTTGATCCAGCTTAATTATTTTTTGCAAGCTGTTTTTATTACAGCAATTTTATGAAAACTGAAGTTTCATCTTTCGATCCTGCCGAAGAGAGTTTCTAATTCTGGAGCTGCTAAAGGATCTACAAAGTAAAAGCATGTTTCGATGTCCATTTAATAAAAAGTGGAATTTCTGCAAAAAATGGATAACAGTATATCTATCTCAAAATTATGTGAGGAGTATAGCATAGTAAAGTCAAATGTATATGATATAAGAAAACAGAAAAGGAGGGGGAACTGTTTGAATTTTTTGTTGATTCCGATACCTCGCTCGCAACGAAAACAGAAAAGTTATTTGTTATGCTAAAAGTGAAGATCATGACAAAGTGATAACTTAATGGGTAGACAGTGTTGCAGCGAGAGCGTGCCATTGAGGGGTCAAATACAAATGGAGGAAGCTAAAATATTTCATTAAGAAATGAACTTAAAAACTAAGTGCACATATTCAACAGGTTGGTTAACCCATTAACTGCCAAAACTACCAGGACTGATTCTTTTCTCATGAAAATAATAACAAATATTAAATTAAGCATTTATAACATAAAGTTACATTGAAAATGATGGATTGGATTGGATTATTGTAATTTGGCACAAAACCTGTCAAGGTTATCTGCGCCAGACAAATGGTAACAATGCAATTAGTCATCTGTAAAAACTTCTAACTTAGGTAAAAAGAGACAGATTACAGTCTATGATAAAAGCTGATATCTTTTAAAAAACAGGTTAAAGTCTATTATAAAAGCCAATATCTTTTAAAAATAGAAAGAAATTACAATGATGTGTTTTTCCAATTAAATTTCCTAAGTCCAGTTCTAAACAATTGATATGTTTTTGGCGAAAATAATTAAACCTCTGGCATTCCACCAAGATGTGATGGACTGTCAGGTCTGCATTGCAGTTTGGGCAGCTGGGATTCTCTTCTCCCTTCAGAAGATACTCATGGGTCAGGCAACAATGGCCAATTCTCAGTCGAGTCAAGAGGACATCCTCCCTTCTATTAGCCATACATGGCCAGTATCCAATGGTGGGTTTTACATTTCTTAGCTTGTTATATACTTTGTCATCCCATTGCTTCTGCCATTTGCTGAGAATTTTGCTTTTGATAAACCCTTTGATGTCTGCTAGTGGAATCTGAAGATTGTACATTGTGGTTGCAGTTTTAGCTGCAATATCCGCCAATTCATTCCCCTTAATGGCAACGTGTCCAGGGATCCACGAATAAAGAATCTGGTATCCCCGAATTTTTAAAGAATGATTCAACTTCAGGATTCTGGTTGCATTGAAAATGGAAAAAAAAAAAAAAAAAAAAAAAAAAAAAAAATGCTCTTACCTGTGGAAAAAGCGAGTGTTGCTATCGGGCAACGTCAGCGGAATAACGGAATAAGACTATGGATGTTTAGTGACTAGGATTTTACTCGTGCGATTTTTCCTTTGAGTGGAGCACTGGATTACTTTTTAGCTGTATAACGTTATATAAATCTATAAGTCACTTTACTTGTAATTAATTTAATATTAAAATATACATAATTTTTCTTTTACAAATACAGATTCTTTCAATTGAGAGATTCAAGCATGAAAAGCTTCACTACAATCATGATGAAAAGCTACATTACATACTTTGCATCTATAAACAGTCTGGCTATGGCACTCTTTATAACGAAGTCTTTTGTTATCATCGGACTTTATGATAAAATGTCTACCATCTCCATGCAGTGGTTTTTGAATGCTGAATTTACTAGATCTTTCTATTGCTGATCTATTTCTGGCTAATTCTACACTCTCAATAGGAGTTTGTAAAAGGAATAATGTAATCTTGCATCTGAAATCTAAAAGACACTTTTTATTTCCAGTAGTAGAAAGTCGTGGTATTTAGTAAGTTTAGATACGGTCTCAACTTATATAATTTATCAATATTCTCAATTTGACTATTGTCAGCTAAATGCACATTCTGCTTCATATTCCTGTACTGCAAACATGATATTGATTCTTGTACAATAGGAACAGAAAGGTCCTTATCAAGTGACTAATATATTTTTTCTTGAGGTAAAGAATGCTATCCCGTAAGCAATAATATTCCAATAAATCTTCCCATACAGGCTACAGGTGCAATAAATTCTGGCAGATTTTTATGCTGAGCGTATAGATATGTCTGTTCAACGAGAAGAGAGTAAATGTCTAAACCAAAAAGAAAACCGAAAATCTCTCCACTAGTTTTAATTTGTATTTTGTCTTTTATAGTTCCTCTTCTATCTCTTTCTTTATTTTCTTCCTGAGACATAACTGACGGTTCCTTTTTTATCCATTTCAAGTTTCAGTTTTCTGCTTTTTAAACTGTTTCTTACAACTACCACTGCTTTTAGAACGCTGAAACTTACTTCTTACGTGAATTTCAACTTCCCCAGCAATATCCTTTGGTAAAATATCATTATTTAAAACATTATCATTCCCTTCTTCTTTATCAGTAGCTTCTGAAATTTCCGGGGAAACAACAACAAGATCAGTTTCATTCAGGTCATTATTAAACATTATCATCATCATCTGTTTCTTCATCAAAAAAATCTTTGAAGGGCCTCTTCTAATGTAAGATGCCCACCAGCGGCTGAGTGACTTACCCACCAGTAGCTGAGTAAGTCGCTGAACACTGGTAGTTCGGTCTGAGGTTCGAATCCCGCAAACGGGCTGGCTGCATGGGCATTTTCGTGGTTTTCCCCATGTGTAATGTGTATATGAGCCAGTTTCCATTAGAAAGTCATCCCTTCCCTTAGGCAGATAGCCCTTGAGGCTTTGCCATAATCACACACAAACTCTAATGTAAGATACCTTGTTATTAGCATTTTTAAAGCAGCCAGATTAAGAACCAGAAAATAGAAAGGAATGAGTAAAAAAGGAGTTTACCCGTCTCCTGCTGACGCTGCGTCAGCGCAGTACCCGTTTTCTCTTCTTTCCCAACACAAATATAAACATCTGATTGATGTAATGTTCTGATAAATGGTGACCTTGACTAAAAATAAATCACACATAAAGACGGCGATTCTTTCGTTTAATATTTTTGGCAAAAATATCCGGTCGAAAATTTTGCTTAAAGTATCAGATTATTATTATAAACAAAATGATTGTTGAATGCAAATATTTTTTTACAGAAATAATCATGATATTCCCTAAACAAAATCATCTTCTGGTACAAAATATCTTAGGTAGTTATAGTTATACATGCATATATTTCGACCGTTGCGTCAACGCAACACCAGCAGCTAATGGGTTAACCAAATTTAAAAATCGCCATGGTATAACGCAGTTAAGAATTTCAGGTGAAAAAGCTTCAGCTCATACTGGAGCTGCTGAACTATTTGCAGATGAACTCAATCTTCAGATATAACTTTTAACTATTAAAGTTATCTCCAGAACAAATTTACAGTGCTGATGAAAGTTAGCCTATTCTGGCAATATGTACCACAAAATACCTACGCAACCTCTATAGAAAAGGCTCCAACTCATGTCAAAGATTTCAAAGCGAGGCTAGTAATTTCATCATGTGCAAATGCAGCAGGAACGCACAAGTGTAAACTTTTCGTAATCGTGAAAAATACACAACCTCAAGCATTTAAAGGAGTAAAACATTTCCACCATATATCGTGCAAATAAAAGAACATGGATAACACAAGTGTTAATGAACGATTGGTTTGAAAATCATTTCATACCCAAGGTTCGGCAGAATTTGGTTGGTTTAACTGATAATACTAATTCAGAAGTCAAACAACAAAAATCAGCGTTATATTTACAAAACTAACACAGGACTAGTTTCGATGGTTTTACCAAACCAGCATCCTCAGCTGCAAAACCGCAAATGAACAAGATAGGAAATTCTGTGATATGTTAATTACCTGATAATGCCAAAATTATCCTGATTGCAGACATACGTTTGGCTCAATGGAATAGTGCACGCACTGAAATGCAAATATAAAGTAGAATTTTTAAAATCCATGTTCAGTTTCTTGACTAATGGCAGAACTATTCAAAAATTAAAAAAATATTTTAGCTTCGTGGAGCATCCCGAAGATTGTGGGAAGATCTGTTAAAATTCCAGATACTGGAGCTGGGCATAATATTGGCCAGCTAACATATTTCATGATGAGATTGATGAAGATGATAGCTGTGAATGTGAAGGTTTCTGGATATCGCAAACTAAAGGCTAATTTTCCAGTTAATGGGCTTCTTAAAGAAATGTGGAGAAGCTGTTATAAATGATGATATAACAGAAATTTTTGATTATGATGACAATGCCCCAATTATCAGTCAATTAACGGACAACAAAATCTGTAGTATGGTTCTAGATGCAGAAAAATGCCGCTACCGATAGTTAAGAAAGTGACAGAGAGGTTACTGAAAACAAAAACATTTTGATTGACAAGTTAGTCGCAATTCTTGACACAGCAATCATAGGAATTGAACAATGGAACTTTGCAACTGAATAAGAAATTTCGTTTGTCTACAGAATTAAAACGAAAATATTAGCACAAGAAAGCAACTTAAACAGCTTACACTGAAAGAAATGTTTAATAAAGTAAAGAAATAATTATTAAACTTCTTTTTGTAAATTTTGTTTCTCTTTAGAGCATAAATGCTTCATTATTTCATAAATTTTAATTTTATAATTTCTGCATGCCATCTTACTGGATTTAAACTGATGATCTAATATCCGGAATTGCCGAAGCCCCGACGAGTCCGGATCTTGGACTTTGTGCTGTATACATTTTGTGTAAAGATTAACTACATCAAAGAGACAAATGACCACAGTGAAATAAAATAAAAGCCTGCTTGGTTGGAAACATAACATTAACAAATGTGATGCAAGAGGGGCTGAAAAATCTAGGACTTGTGAAACGCAGACCTATACGATAGCCAAATTCTGTGATATGTTAATAATTGAAGTGCCAGATTAAAAAAAAAAAATAAAAATAAGTATGGGGAAAAGAGATTTGAAAACAATTTTATATTCTACACGAACTGTGTTCAACTGATACTGAAATATTAACTCACGATTTGTAGGAGAGAGTGATCTATATTTAGCATAGACTATGCAATTTTATATTGTGAAAAATGACCATGAATTAACGCTCCAAGCATTAAGGGTTTGGTCCCTAAATTACCAAGAATAAATGGTAATTTCTTGATCATAATTGCAAAATGACCTTCTCACATTGTATCTTGATTCCTTTCCTTCCAATATACCTACAATTTGATTCGGATTAATCAAAAGCAGCCAGAACTAGTTGTCTTTAACAAATTCGAAAAACAGCCTTCTATGTGGAATTTTATATGCATAACCCTTTAAGGGTAAGACCATTGTTCAAGATTCCTTAAGTAAAGAACGGTGTTTCAAGTTTTAGGCTGATCTCCAAATGGCAATTTTCATCAAGCTATAAATGTGTCTTTACATCCTGATTTACTCTCGAGTTACTTCAGAATAATGAAATGAATATTCCCCCAAGGTTATACACTGCCCCTATATGAATTCTATTGAGCAGTGTCCTCAAACTGGTCACCCATGGGCTACATGTTGTTTGTGGCCTGCAAATTACCATTACCAAGACAAGAGTTTGAAGAAAAAGTTTAAGTTTTAATGGTTTGGAGTAAAATTCTATATTATTTTCATTCCAACAAATGAATGTGAGTAACTCTCCAGAAAATCTGGAAATGGAGTCAATCAATTTACACTATAATATAAATCTTAACACACTACAAAATCCGTATTTGTCAGGACTTTGGCAATTCCAGATATTAGATCATCAATTAAATCTGGTAAGATAGCATGCAGAAATTATACAGTTAAAAATATGAAATCATAATTTATGAAATAAAGAACAATTATGATCTAAAGGGTATCAAAATTTACAACAACAAAAAAAAAAAAGCTTAATATTTATTTGTTTACTTTATTAAACATTTCTTTCAATGTAAGTTGTTCAAGTTGCTTCCACAAATAATTCAAAAAGTTCCTTTTTCTTATGTCATATGCAGTTGACTTTCCCACGCCATACTCCTCACATAATTTGGAGATGGATATGACTTTATTCATTTTTTGCATCAATTCCACTTTTTTGTTTAATGGACATTGAAACATGGTTTCGCTTTGTAGATCCTTTGGCAGCTCCAGAATTGGAAACTCTTTTCGACATAATTGAAAGTTCAAGCTTAATTTTTATAAAATTGCCGTTATAATAACAGTCTGCAAAAAATAATAAGCTGGATGCAATTAGAAGATTAAGGAGCAGCGCAGTCTGCTACATTAAATGAAATGCCTTAGAATCAGTAAAGATAATTTTGGCCTAGCTTAATAGCATCCGTTATACATTACTGGTTGTGTATCACAAGATTGGCAACTAAAGCCAAGTTGTTTCACTAAATTTTGTCTTGCTCCTATTGCGTACTGAATTAGTTTAGTTATTTACTATACCTATGTTTATTTCTTGCACATGCTTAAAACTAATCAGAGTCCTGAATAAATAAACTCCCACAAATACTTAAGGCTTTATCTAGGGCCAGTGCTAGATATCGCCTCGTGCAGTCTCTACAGGTCCTAAATTCTGCTACAAAGCACCTTCCTAAGTTCTAAATTTTCACCGCACCTAAACTTTAGATCCCAGTGCTTTCCCTAAATCATAAAAAACTTCTCATCCCTTAATTCTGCCGTTCGGTGCTTCTCCAAATTCCAAAAATTTCATCTTCCCTAAATTCTGCCGTCTGGTGCTGACATATCCTGCCACCACTTCGGGGTTTATGGTGAATAACATATAAGCTATTCTTAATTAAAATAGCACTAAGTGTAATCTTTTGGCCTATGAGTTTCATTAACAAAATCTATTTTTAGAATATGAAAAGAAATTTTTGTTGAATTTTTTGTCGTCAACATTACTTAGAGCATTTAAAAATCTATAATCATTGCCAAGCATAATGTTAGCATAAAAGGTTGCCATACTCTTGTTATTCAATTATTCATATAAAAAAAGTTTAGATATCACTGCATGAGTTATTACTGAAGCTGTTATGTATTGATAAACATGCGGTGATGAAGGCAAAATATAATAAATAATGATTCGCCAGGTCGGCATCAGGGATATAAAATAGGTGAATGTCTCTGTTTGAGATGTACGCCAAGCAGATACTCAGCTATGGAGCCAAATTATTAATCTCACAAATTTATGCTTACATGATTTTTTATCCATAACGAGGCATTTTATTTAGTGCCTAAGTGAAATTAAGAATCAGAATTTTTAAGTGAAAATCTCCACGTTTTATTATGGAAGGAAAAATCAAATGCGCATGTGTTAGGCATACTAAAAAAAAAAAAAAAAAAAATTTATCCTGGATAACGGATGTCAGACTTTGTACTGTACAAAGATCTGAAGATACAAATTACTTTTATCAGTACTTGTTAAAAGGTAAATATTCTCAGTTACGAATTTTTGCAATAAAATACATCGCTTTGTTTCGGAGTACATTTACATTTGAACTATTCCCCCCCCCATAGTTGAAGACTAATAAATCTACAAAACTGCTGATAAATATTTACAATTTGTGATGATGATTTCTAGTAATTTTCCTCCAATATTACAAACTTTATGAATATTGAAATGTTATGAGGGGTTATAGCTGAAAGACTAAGTAAGAAAAGAAGCTGACAATTATTTAAGTACAATATTATTTTTTCTGAATGTATCCTAGGAAAATCCAATAAGGAAGAGAATAGATTTCATTTTTTATTCTCAAGTTTCGTACACTTCATTTATGCTAAAAGTAACTAACTTGGTGGTTACTTAAATACATTACAATTATTTGAATAACTGTCAGTCTAAAAATCTTAACACTTAGCTGTTAATGCATCTGAATTAATAAACTGTGACTAAAAAATTTCTTACAGATGCCAACTGCAAGATTCTAGGCAGAAAATAAGAATATAACTGATTTTTTTTTTTTTGGCTTTATTTTTATATGTATGTTTTGACAAATACGTTTAAATTTAGTTAAAAATTTTTGTTTAAAAAAAAGTATTTTTCTTTCTTTGTTCTCCGTTACTTTAACAGTGGCCCATCAGTTATTGTTAAATTGGTGCATTTGGCCTGCATGCAATTTGGGTTTCAGATCACTGCCACAGAATTTATTGTCCAATGTAAATAAAAGTTTGCAGGGTGAAAATTGCTATGGAATTTAACTGTGCATCTAGCCTCATTCCTCATTAGTGTATAAGAAATCAGTCGTTGCAAATGCAACAGTTGAAAATAGCCAAACTGATAACAATTTGATGACAAGCTACTCCTCTTTCAGTAAATTAATTAGGACCACTGCTTTATTCTTAAGATTTATTAACAATTGTAAACTGAATCCAGAATTAAGAAGAACATACTTCCTCTGTGTTTCTGAATTAAGACATGCTACTGAAGTTTTAGTAAAATTTATCCAATCAACTGAATTTTGAATGGAAATAAAAAGCTTAAAAAATAGACAATTTAATCCACAAAAGAGTAAAGTATCATCCTTAAACATACTTCATATCATTAAACACACTTCTTGACAAAAATGAACTGTCGAGAGGAGCCAAAAGCTCAGCATTTCACCGACTTAATTATTGAATATTATCACAGAAAACACTTGCACTTTGTTTAATAAGACAGTCCGTCATATTGGATACCATCTGGTCAAGATTGAGTTGGAAGAGTATTAAATAAGTGCAACACTTGCTTTCGAACAAAGAATCAAACAATACATCAGGTGATCTACCTAGAGACAGAGTTATGGCTTCCAGAACCTTTAAAATTAGGTTTTTTGGGTGGATTGTGGGAAGCAAACACAAAATTAGTGAAAGGGATTTTGTTAAAGGTAACAAGATCATCTATCATGAATTTTGAAGAGTTAAGTACTTTAGTTATTTAAATAGAAGTCGTTCTGAATTCTCGCCCATTATCACTACCTTCTTCCGATCTGAACACATTTTTTGACAAGAAATGTTACATTGTTGTTATTTTATACTTCTAAATCTCTCGAGATGCAATGATTAATGTGATTTCTTTTTCTTTATTAGCTTGTGTTTGCCTCACAGAGCATTAAATTACGTCATCTATGTTTTTAGGCAATCTACCAACTTTAAGCTCTGAACTTCAGTTATATATTAGTCATAGTAATGTTGATCGCTGCTGTAGGAATGCTGAACTTTCCATTCTCCTAATAAACGTTGTTATCCCTGTGAAGAAGGTATAATTAAATTTATTTATATAACAGGTTATGGGCACCAGGAATTAGGAGAAGTCTTTCATAAAACATGTATAGTAATATTTCAAAGCAGCATTTTTGATTAAAATTGATGAACAGAGATTACTACAATTTTCTTCTTTCGCCTTTAATGATTACGTAATGGTGGTTTGGATCTAAACCACGCCTGCATCGAAGAGCTGAATGACCAAAATTACTATACTTGGAAATTTAAACTAGAACTCTTGCTGATTAAGGAGGATTATGGGATGTTATTATTAAAGAACCTCCATCTCCAGTAACTACAAAGTGGGTTTCGAAAGCCGGAACAGCTACAGTAACTATAGGACTTTTAGTGAAGATAACCAATTAAGACATTAGAAAGTTTACGATTGCGAAAGAGGCATGGAATATTCTCAAACAGTACTAAGAAAAGTCAACACTGTCCTGAAAGTTTGAGCTTCTGAAAAAGCTGTGTAATTTGCAGCACAGGAATAAAAACAAATGAGAGATCATCCAATGAAAATGGAAGTTCTTGTGGATCAACTAGTAGTGCTAGGTGAGAAAATTTCAGAACCTTTATTCGTTGCATTTATTTTAAGTAGCTTACCTGAAAATTATGCTATGTTAATAACAGCTTTAGAAATACGACCAGAAGCAGATTTAACAGTTGAATTAGTGAAAAATAAATTGTTGAAAGAGTATACTTGTCAAAACGAAAATAAAGAACCTGGTACAGGAAGCGAGAATAAAGCTTTGAAGTCATATTCTTCTTTAAGACGTAACATTCCAGCTAATAAAAATAAAGTATCTAATTGTTTCTTTTGTAAGAAATTAGGGCATTTAAAGGCTGACTGCAGGAAATATGTGACATAGAAGCTTAAGCATAATCAAAAGCAAAAAGTCAATGAAACTATGATTTCAAGTCACATCAATGATTCAAAACAAGTTTCTAATTACCACTGTTTTAAAAGTGCGAATAATTTACATGTGCATGTTACATGTACGTGGTGTATCGATTCTGGAGACACCAATATGTGCCGATATGTGCATTGATAAAACTCTGTTCAGCAGTTTTTATAGTAATTATGTTCTTGAGCAAATAACTTTAGCTAACGGATATACAGTGCTTAGCCAGTGAAAAGGTAATTGCTTGGTAAAATATCAGAATAATCAAAATGAGGAAATACAGATTACGAACAAAGATGTGCTTTTTGTTCCACAGCAATCCGGAAATTTATTACCTGCAAAGAAGCTGACTGATAATGGATATGAAGTGAACTTTAAAGGTGCAGAATGCCATATTGTGAACGATAATATAACAGCTTTTAGCTATGTCAGATGAGGTTTGTATGTTCTTTGTACGAAACAAGTCCATACGGAATGCATTCATGACTGGCATATAAAATTAAAATTAGGTCACAGAAATCCTGCTAATATTTTAAGGATGTGCAATGAATCTATAGCCGAAGGTATGAATATTGTTCCCTGTTCTACTGTATTGATATGTGAGGATTGTGTTGCTACCAAAGCATGCGGAGAACCATTTCCGAGAAAATCTACTTCACGAAACTGCGAGATATTCGATTTAGTACATATAGATCTTTGTGGACCAATGCAAACTGTAACTCCAGGTGGTGCAAGGTATATACTAACAGTAATTGATGATTACAGTAGATACGCTACAGTTTACCTTCTGAAGCATAAAGAAGAAACTAAACAATATATCGCACACTTCCTCAAACAAGTATTAACACAGTTTGAGAAAGCATCAAAACGACTGATATCAGATTGAGGAGGGGAATATATAAGCATTGCTGAAAGAAAATGGAATAGTACATGAGAAAACTGTTCCTTATTCTCCGCAAAAGAATGGAATCGCTGAAAGAAAGAATCGTACATTAAATGAGATGACAAAAGCGACGCTAAAAAGCTCTGATCTTCCAAACAAGTGCTGGGGGTGAAGGTGTTATTACAGCAAACTAGCCGCAAAATAGGTTGCCTATGAGAGAACTACCTTATGAAAAATGGCATAAAAGGAAATCATTATTAGCAGATATACAAGCATTCAGTACTCCAGCATACGTGCATATACCAAAACAGAAGAGACAAAAATTTGATGACACGTCTGTTAAATGAATCATGGTTGGGTATGAAGAAGGAACAAAAGGTTATCGTTTGCTAGATTCAAATACCGACAGTATTGCAATTACCATAATTTCCGGAAGAAACGCCGCGGCATTTACGTGTTTAAAACTTAAATTTTCAGCAGGTGCGGCGTTTAGGTGCACTAAAAATAAAATATTTCCTACGATGGTCATTGTACATAGTTTGGATGGCCTTGTCATTGTGCATAGACTGGTGCTATTCCCACACAAAAGACCACTCAGTTGCTTTTTGCGAACGTTATTTTGTTTACATTCTTTCCCTTGAACGGACCTACATGCCTTATTCACCCTAAACAAGATCTCAGAACAATAACATTCTTCCCCCTTTCAAATCAACATTCTCATCAGTTTAAATAGTCTCTCTTTGCTATTCGATGAATCTTCCAGGACCCATCCTCTCCCCACCCCTGCCTTTTCTGCAATGTTTTTCAAAGGCGGACATGACTCCACCTGCCCGTAACCATCCGATGGTTACGACCTGCCTCGCAATAACGAACTCTGACGTATTTCCCCTTCAGCATGAATGGATTTTTCTTGGCATTCTGCCAAATACAGATCCCATCAGTTTGGGTACAAGTACTTGTTGAATAGTTTTTAAGTTAGAAGGGAGCGGAAAATTTTTGAAAATGTCTCTAAACGGCACAGAAGCTATACATTTCTTACCTTTAATTTATTTTTGAGTTATGGTTTCATTTCATGCATTTTTCTTAACTGGTATGTCATATATCAGAACTTAGGTTGAGTTTTTGCAACTATACGGCCCACGATGTCACATGCAATTTAATCTATTGCGGCGTTTCTGTGTAATTTTAATTTTTTTCCCGCCATTTTTCTCAAGTGCGCCGTTTACGCTGATGCGGCCTTTCTTCCGGAAATTACGGTAGTCATGATGTGACATTTATACCAAATGATCCCCATCCTAAGGATAAGCAGGAAGATACAGAAGATCTAACTATTTTTAAAGGTAATTCAGTAAAGGAGTATATCTCTGAAAACACAGACCTGAGGCGAACTCCTAGACAAAACAAATGTGTACCTCCTGCGAGATAGAATATTAGTTCATTCTCACCACAGTCAGAGCAAGTAGCAGATCCAACATCATATTAAGAAGCTTGTTCGGGTGCCAATAAGGAAAAATGGAAACAAGCCATGCAAGAAGAGATTAATGCTTTAAAGACAAATGGCACATGGATTTGTAGATGTACACCTGAAGGGAAAATCATTATACGCTGCAAATGAGTATACAAGTCCAAAAGAGATTGCGAAGGAAAAGTATTTTGTTATAAAGCTAGGCTGGTTGCTTAAGGATACCAGCAGAAATATGGTCATGACTATGATGAAGTATTTGCTTCGGTAGTCAAGCCAACTACTTTAAGAATGCTTCTTACCATAGCAGGAAAAAGAAAAATGGCAGTAAGACATTATGATATCGAATCAGCATACTTATATGGAGATCTATCTCATGGTATATACATGAAACAACTCCCCAGATTTGAAGAAGGAGATAAAGTTTGTAAACTAGTAAATAACTTATAATGGACTCAAGCACGAATGAATGGAACACAAAACTTGATGAAATTCTCTTACGCAAAGGAATTGAATGAAGTCAAAATGACCCTTGTTTATATACAAGACAGGATAAAGAAGGGTTTGTATACATCACTGTACATGTGGATGATATGGTTGTTGCAGACATGGAGGTAAGAAAGGAAGGAGTGGACAAACTGGCAGTACAAGTGAAGCACTGCACTGAAGTTTCGGTCACTAGATGGGGTGTTTTTTTTGTTTACATTCAGAAGCTGGCTTGACAGCGCTCTGATAGTATTTAGACACACAACAGTTCCATACAAATCAAAAAACGGGACACTTCTGCAAAAATCACATCTTGGTTATTTCTCGATAACTAACAACAGCAATTTTGATTATAAATTTGTTTTATAAAATTCTAAGCTGTTGAACTACAAAAATACAGATTTTAGTAAAAATATTATGCTTAAAGAATGAAAAATACCTTACGGTACCTTTAAAATTGTATATATCTTTCTATAGCATTGATAGAGCATTCGCTACTTTTATTTTATGTTCCAAATGCCAAAATATTTTGAATAAAATACATTTTTTTCACATCCACATATTCTAAGACGCACTTTTTAAAATTAGTGCCGTAAGACATGCCGGAAATGAAAAATATCAAATATGCATGTGCTTGTAAGAAGCATGTATCTTTACATGTGCTTGCAAAAAGCCTTTAACAAAATACGTATTTATTCATTTATAAACAAATCTAATTATTAAATGTATCTAAATTTATAATTATTATAAATATTATTTAAATATATAATAACCTCAACATAGTATTGTAAACATGAATTGAAATCCTGTTGACAAATATGTTATAAAACTATTTAAGCAAGAATTGTTCACAGTGGAAATCAATCTGTTAAAAGGTATTGTAAAGCAATTCCTATGAGCTGCCTATTTAAGAAAGTAATAAAGAGGAGTTTTGGAATATGTATTGTTGAAATTAAGGGTAAAAAAATCCGATAAGTAAAATTAAAAGAATTATTCCCCTTACATTTTATAATAATGCAGTTACAAGTTTTAAATAATATTAAAAAAATAATCCTTATTTTATTCCCTTTCAGAAATAGTTAAGTATTATTTAAAGTTTTTCACTATTAAAAGGTGCTCTAATTTGAAATGGACTGAATAGAGCATTAATTATAAATTGACTTTTATTTTTTGATTTAAAAGATGCCTCAGAAGCTAAAAAATCAAGTCATATTTGAGAAAGTATTTTAGGAAGAAGGTCTATAAATAGAAAAGAAATAATACATAATTTTAATATTAATAATACAATAGACTCTGATCTTAATTTTTGCAATACTTAATAAAATCGGATTACCTTAAAATTTTTTCCAATGTAATTAACAAAACCTTGTGAAAATATATCACTCAAATTAAACGATTCTGAGAAAACAGTTCTGTGAAAAGTATAGCATTTAATTCTGTTCAGAATGAAATATTGTTTAAAAATGTATTCTTTTCATATACTTAGGGCTCTGAAGTATAGTAGAAAAACAAAATTATACATCCAATTGTGTCAAAACCCATTAAACTTAATGGTAAATGACCCAATGTTTTGGTCACTACGCAGGGATTGTCAGTGCTTCAAAGCAGGGTATGGGGCAAACCAGTTAGGGCCACTCCATCTAACTTCCTACCTCCTTGGTTGAAGCAAGCACAGAAGATTCACTTGAAAATTTTAAAAGCGAAATTGGTGAACATTTCTCAGTGAAAAATTTGGGAAATCGTCATTACTATTTAGGCATGCATTTTCAACATGATGACGAGGGAATCTTCTACCTAGACCAGTCAGGCTACATTTCGAGAAAGCTGAAACAGTATCACATGAATGATTGTAAAATATCTACGTTTCCTATTGATCCAGGATGTTATAAGCAAAGGAAAGATGCAAAAGCTTACAGTAAAGCTGAGGAATATAAAAGTCCAACAGGATAGCCATTAAGACAAACTTGTAGGGACATTAGGAATTTGGAGCAAGAGAGATGAAAAATATGCAACGCCTTTGCCGGGAATTGAACCATGGACCTCTGAAACACTGGCTCAGTGTGCTGAGCACTACACCACGAAGGCGAAAGAAATACCTTATATACTAACTAAAATCCTTCAGGCAAATTTATGTTAAAGGTGTTAATTTCATGTTATATATTGATTTATTGTTTTTGTGCATCTTAAGGTAAGTTATTTTGTTTTATTAAAGATTAATCATTGAGGAGGGGTGTTGTTATTTTATATCTCTAAATGTCTCAAGATGCAATGATTAATGTGATTTCTTTTCCTTTATTAAGTTGTGTTTGCCTCTCAGAGTGTTAAATGATGTCATCTATGTTTCGGGGCAATCTGTTAACTTTAAGCTCTGAACTTCAATTATATGTTCTTCAGTAGTAATGTTGATCACTGCTGTATGAATGCTTACCTTTCCATTCTCTCATAAACCTTGTTATCCCTGTGATGAAGGTATAATTCAATTTATTTATATAACAATGTTATCTTTTCCTGAAGCACATACTGCTTCGGATTCTCTTTTTCTTCCAGGTGGGAACTGATTCACAAATTCCAAGCTAAATTTTTAGAACTGATGGCATTCAGAATATTTAAGTCAAATCAACTTGTGCTAAATGGCAAATTTTACAATCCAATTTTAAGGTCAGCCAACTGGAACTATTGAAGAAATGCAACTTTAATCTTTTGAAATAGTCGTTGGGTCACACCCAAGAAGTGTGTCTTGGTAGTGATGAAATTGAGAGAGTTGCCAAGATGGCTACAGGTTTTCTTCAGTTAAGTTATCAACAAAGTAATGACATGGCCTTTCAAG
Organism: Stegodyphus dumicola; assembly: GCF_044657685.1. NCBI lineage: Eukaryota > Metazoa > Arthropoda > Arachnida > Araneae > Eresidae > Stegodyphus > Stegodyphus dumicola. The sequence continues at coordinate 193,004,911 of NC_140780.1, forward strand.
AACTGTAACTAATATGAACTTGAATTATGTTTCCTTTATTTTACATATTTTAATAATTTGAATTATTAGTATTTAGTTTAGTAAAATTTTATTATCTGAATATTTTAAAGCTGATGTGTAAACTCCCAAATCTGCTCCATGCCAGAGGGTGTTAATTCTATTGTGTGTGTTCGCATGGACAGATAGATGTGAGACATGTAGATCAGTAAATTGTGATATGTGGATAGTTAATTAATTTTATTATTATTGATTGTGATTAATACTGAAAATTTGACATAATGACTGCTGAACCATTCAATTGATTTATAGATCCTGTATAGGAAACAATACTTTTAATTTAAATAAAAATGCATTATAAAGACAATATTAAAACACTTCCTTTTGTTGCATACTTTCAAAAGCTAATTCTTTCATTTTACTTCAGTAAAATTTCTCATGATTTAAACAACATGAAGTAATCCAATGTATCCTGTGATAAGAGTACATACAAATTGTGAATAAAAATCTAATAATGTCTATAATGCCAATGATTACAGAAAAACAAAGAAATATAGTGAATTGAATTTGTATCTGCATTAATCAGTATACTATGGCATATGCATTCGCTTTGCATATTTTTTTAAATTCTACTCTACTCCAAATGAAATTTCATGATCCACATTAGGTCACTATATAAACAATATAGATCACACATGCAATGATTTATATGTAAGAAAAATCTACATATAATGAAACATCAAACTCTTTTATGTACAAAAGAAGGGACGAAGAATTTAAATGAACATGATAGATTCCTGATAGATTTTTTTATGTGTATATGATATTATTATATGCCAGAAACCTTGTAGCAGAAGCATAACTTACATTAATATTTGAAACTAAATGCAGGGATTCTCTATAATTGGGTTAGAAGTTAAAAAACAAATTCTCTAGCACAATTAACCCACTGAGCACCATGACCAGCTTTACAAGGTCATATGATTTTTTTGTCACTAGGTATATATTAGCTTATAATTTAAGATACTTTTTTTAATAATATAAATGTCATTAATTAATGTAAGCTTAAGAAAAATAGAGGCTAAAATAAATATACAAATTTAAGCTAATACAGGTCTTTATGACAGATCCATAAACACGCGCAGCTTGAAGGTTAATAAATACACATTAAATAATATAAACTTTTATAAAAGTTTAAATCACGCAAAGTTTTTTTTATAATCATATTTTGTCCAAATTAATATAATTATTTGTTATAAAATCACCTACGAGTTAATTTGAGTTTTTTCAAAACTCACAAAAAAGAAAATAAATGGAAGACTAAACATTAAGAGCAGTTCAGTAATCTGTCTAAGGGGATGGCACAAAATCAGTTTTGGTGATAATTTTGGAAAATAATGAAATCTGATTAACACATAAAGCATTTTGCAAACAGTGATGCTGTTCCATCCCTACAATATAAGTACCACACCGATGAAAACACAATGCAACCTTTTTTAGAAAAATTGACATAGAAATGCAGAAAATTTTTTTTTCCACAGATTAAGGACTGACAGTTGTAAAACACTACTTAACAGATATGCACATTTGTGCCTCTTCAGGAAAAGTTAACTGAGCAGCACAACAGCTTACACTTCCCTACTAATGTATTATGTAACACTGCACATGTTGATTCCTTATGTGTCCAGAAATACTGTATGAAAATCTTTCACATCCCAGTCAGTCAGCCCGAACATATATATAGTCATATACAAAAAATACTTTTTCAACAAAACTTTGCTCTTTTCCTGGCAATGGCATCTTCAACTGCTTTTAATTGTTTTAACAGTTCATCTCTGCGTGAACTAGCAGACTTTTTGGGTATAAGAGTAGGTCCAGTTTTTCCACCTATACCAAAAGATGGAGATACAGGTCGCTTAATTCCGGAATGAACACCAAATGCTGTTTTACACAATTCCTCTGAAAAAATAAATATTTTTTAACATTAGTGCAGCACAAATACATATTTAAATAATTACATAATTTAAAATCTGAAACCTTTCCTATTTTTGTTGTTATAACATTAAAAATACATTTACTTTTTTAATAAAATACAAAAATGTATACAGAAGGGAAGAAATCATAAAATATCTTTTCAGTTCTGCACAAATACTTTTCAAAATCTGTTGATCCAGGGAACCACTACAGTGCTTACTTTGGAGAAAGAAACTATACCATCCTCAGATAAACAAATTTTAAGAAATAATTGAAAATGCAGTTAAATGCTTGTCTTGATCTAGTAAACATCTTAAATCATGGATTTAAAATCTCAGCAAAGAACAGCAATAATGTTTTGCAGCAAATTTAGAAACAGTAGAGGAGACATTTGGGATGTAGCGTAAAGCATATAGGTTCAAACATTAGCATGATCTGATGTTTTTTGGTGGTACAGATGATTTCATGAAAAATGTAAAGATGCTTACGATGGACCCAGGGGTGACTATGCTTCACAGTTCTGAATGGATCAGAATATCGAAAAAGTAGTTGTTCAACAACTGTCAAAAAATCATTACTTGTCTCTTTAAATATCTTTTAAGTAAATGCACTGACTACTGAGGCAGGGAATTGAATTTTTGCATGTCATAATCTGATTCAGATAAATTTTGGTATCTTGCCTTTTTCTGATTCTAAAAGATTATTCATCAGGAATTTATTTCCAAAAAAAAAAAAGATTGTGAACTTCATATTCATAAAGATGTAATAGACTTTTAAAGAATATTCAGTATGTTAGGCCTAAAAGTGAAGTAAATGCATTATGGCTTATTACTGATGAAATGGATTAAATCACTAATGAAATATTAAATTACAACTATAATTTCACAAGTAATAAAAAAAGAGTATCCTTTCAAAAGTTCTAAAAATTGCTATCCTTTTTAGGGCCTTTTTGAAGGCTCACTAGTATATTTACAGTAATTACTGTTTGGAGAAACTGCAATAAGAATTCAATTAAGAACTTAAGTACTTTTATACAATATATTTTATCTCAGTTTAAACAGACAGACATTAATTAAATCTCCTTACATTTGTAACAATAACACTTCAAAGTAGCACTGTTATGCAGACTTCAAAAATTAACATGCATTATTTTAACCTACAATACAAATACTTCACATCTGCGATAAGCTAAACTATAAACAATGATTTATTACCTGGCTTCCCTTTAACATCAAGCTCCTTTTTTGGTAAACTGGTTAATTTGGATACTGCAGGCTATAAGAAAAGAAACATTAAAAATATTAGCAATCCACATCAACAAAAACAGATTTCCAATATTAGGCTGTAGAATGTAGTTTTTCACGGAATAACAATTTTTGCACAAAAATGTCTGAAAAGATTTTGCCACAACTTTCCTGTAACAAACTAAATAGGACTTTCCAATAAGTTCCAATAAGAATACTTACACTACTACTTCAAATTTAGCTTAATTCATAAAAAATTATTAGGAATTCAGTACAGATGAGAAATAAAAATTACACTACAGCATATTTAAGTTACTGAATTAAAAAAAAGTATTAAATTTTTACCTTACAGTTTTTATATTCGTAACTTGTAATTTCTATAATGAGCACCATAAGATATCAGTAATTTTAAAAAAGTACTGCTTTCACTGGATTGCCATTGGTTTTTATGCAACCGCCACGTACGTTCTGCAGGCATTACATTTTTGCATTCTTCATGCTTTATGGGATAAAAGTGGAATAATTTAAATAACATTGGTTACAATATTTTTGTCTATTTTCCTCTAAATGAAATTTCAGAGGCCGATTAGACGATTTAACACCGACAACTTAATCCAGGCTCAAACCATACTCACTGTAAACAGGGAGGCTGCATGCATGTTTTCTTTATCTGTTAAGTGAATATGAGCCAGTCCTTAAAAAGGTAATTAGGCATTATTCCTTTCAGATATACACCCCCACGTGCCTTGCTTTAAATGATTATATAAACAACAATTGCAGTCGGAACAATTTACACTCAAGCATTTTAGTTTGCAGTTTGGTGTGGGAACTTTTCTCCCTTAACTCTACAGAGAAATACCTTTTGGATAAATTATGGCACTGACTGATGGGTTAAAAAACTGTGTGGACATATTTTTGCCAAAAAAAAATCAGCATGCAATGTTATTTTTATATACACAGTATATATTTCTGAATATAAACCGATTCATGTGTAAGCTGAATGCATATTTTCTTAAAAAATTTCCCCGTTCACAATCCGTATATAAGGCTATATTAAAAAAAAAAAAAAAAATCTTGTAGCAATTAAAACGATGCCATGACAGTGAAAGTATTGCCATACAAGCAGAAAGGAATAATTATTATTTGAATAAGATCCACAAATTGTATAACAGACTGCCCAGGTATTAAATGCACACCTGGTAATGTTTAAAGCACCTGGTAATAACAGGAAAAGGTTGCTTGACAAATAGGACGAAAGAAAAGCATGATATTAGAAAGCATACTTCTCCTTCTTACAAGAGAAAAAAAATGAAGAAAGGTTAACTGCAGGTTAAAAATGGATAGACTATGGCAATCATGCTTATTTATCACAATGGTTGAGAATGAGACATTAAAGAAAAAACTTTAAAACTTCTTCACATCCAAAGATGCTATTTACTGTGGGATAGTCTTCAGCTACTGTTTTTTTCACTACTCCTTGCATTCTGAAGGTAAAACAACTGAGCCTTAAGCAAGCAGCACTTGTAAACATAGATGGAGTCCTACTACTTTAGGTTAATACTCAACCACATATATAACAATGTCATCTATACAGCACATCAACAAGTTAGGACAGAAAATTTTGCCTCATTCTCCATACTCTCCTGATACTTCCCAAACAAATTAATACAGTTTTAGCATTTCAGCCATCTTTTTTTTTTTTTTTCTTTTTTTTTTTGCAAGAAATGCTTTGCCAAAAATGCACCAGCTTGTCACACTGAGGAAAGTTTTGTCACTGCCACAGACACAGATTTTTCTAAATGTGATATAAGAGACAATGCACTGATGATCTTGTAGATTACATTGAATAAATTTGAATAAATAAACATTTTTCTTTTCCCAAAGTCCTTAAAATCAGTCATTTCATTTGACACAACAAAAAGGATCTTACCTATGTACCTAGAGTTCCGAGAACGACCGACAGTCGGGAGCTGTTCTCTGGTGCTTTACTGTGAAGCTGTCTCCACCACTATAACCTGACAGTGTGAAGGCTGTGTCCTTACTGCTCCAGCGTGTTTATAATAGTTCTTTGACGACTGTAACATGATTTTGGAGCTGTCCTAATTAATATTGGCTAAATAAAGTGTGTTTCGATACTTCATCAAGTGCTGTCGTCGATTCATTTCAAATCCACATGAACCCCGTACGAACGTGAAGGAAGAAAATAATGTAACAATTGGTATCAGAAAATAATGTAACAATATTTATTAATGAGAAATGTCTTCTTTTGAAAATGAACAGATCACAGACTGTAGTCATTTTGTTTGCAAAACAGCAACCATTCCATCTCATGCAGAAAAATGTTTTCCTACTCTGTCCTCTAGCATTATAGAGGCAGGCTCAATGGTGGGAATGGGAATGAGATCAAAGGATTATGGACGATGTTCAAAGTTCACTTTTATGTTCTTCAAGCCACTCTGTCACCAGTTTTGTGATGTCAAATGGTATACTCTCATCCTGGCTTTCAGGATGTAAAAATTTAACATTTAGGTGGATTTGGCCTGTTAAATGTCTTTGAGAAGGAAATAATTACCAAGAGCAAACACTAAACTAGTATTTCAATCTGTGCATACCACCCATGCTTTAAACTGGCCACAAAGCAATCCAGATCATAAGCACACGAAGTAAATCTGAATACATAACTTCTCCAGAATGGAACAACTAGGTAAATAAACTCACTCTGCATAATCAACATTTTACACTAAGTTCCATTCAAGCTTTGCCTGCCTGATACCACTGAAATTATCCTTTAACATGAGTGGTGGATGGCTTTGCTTTAACCTGCATGATCATGAATTAGACTTTCTGAAGTTCCCAATAGGCAGTTTGTGTACAAATGAGTTGAAGGGAATATTGAGCTTTGTCATAACTTAAATAACCATTGCTTTACTGTTTCTAAATGTAATCCTTTATAACATTCTATTATCTTTTTCATAATTTTTTTTCACCTGTGCAGTTACTGTGACTGGTCTCACTACTCTAGCCACACAGATACAACACACATCAGTATAAATTGATGGTTGATGTATAAAACAGATTTGCTGCCTTAGTAACGACCCAGATAAGGACCAATAATTTTATTCTTTGATACCTACATTGCCGATTTAGAGCCTACAATTCTATTTTAGTGAGTATTTCTAATATTTTGAAAAATCTAAACATAAACTTAAAAAACAAATCTGAAATCATTTAGTGTTCTACCCAGAAGTACATAAGCTGTTTTGAAATTTCGATACCTATACTCGTGTTTTATCACCCATCTCCTACATAATCTACATCAGGTGTTCCCAACCCTATGCCCCCAGCGCCTGCCAATTGTAACGTGTGCAAGCCGCTCTGTGATTACAATAAAATGTTTTAGTTTCCAATAAAATTCTACGTGAAAGTTTTCCTCATTTTTAATGAAAAAGAAATTGCATCCAACACAGATACTAGCACAAAGCAATATGCGACCAATCTATTTATTCATTTGCATGTATTATTAACTCTATCCAACGATAAATTCACCTTGAAAAAATAAATGGTGCTTGCCATCCGTCAGATATTCTAGAATGTGCTCTTATGCACAAAAAGGTTGGGCACCCCTGATCTACATATTCATTAAACATCCACGTGACAGGAATTTAACCCTGAAAACAAAGTTGCCCAAAAGTCACTACAAGAGAGAGATTTTTATTGGAATTCCAAAATCCTGAGCCACTTTGTGCTTGGATTTTTTGTTTACAATTACTGCATAAATTGTCAGAACACATTTCAAGATACATGTGTAGGTGCCTATCTGAGTGTACTAGGACTATACTTGAATGTGTATTATTTGCCTTCCGCACAAACATATTATTTGGCTGCTTGAAGAATTAAAAATACTAATACAATTCAAAATTTAATGGTTCATCTATGAAATTATTAAAATGCTTACAACTAATTACAGAGCATTTAGCAAAAAGGCGTAAGAAATTTTGTCACATATATAAGATGTTATAAAAACACACAATTATAAGTTTCATTAGGGGTAACATTCTCAGATTTTCTTTAAGGGCCGTTCCCACTGGGGTTTATCTGAGCTAACGGAGACAACCGACATAGCCGACCCATCTCCAAAACTAGTTTTCTCCCCATAGGACAGCAAGTTGAAAAATCTGAAATGCAGGCATAGCGGAACTAGACGACACATGGAACTGACTTCATTAGCTCAGATAAACCTCAGTGGAAATGGCCCTTTACAGGCAGTACAGGTAACATACGCTTTATGCTCTGAAAATTATGAATTTTCAATATTAAAAAAAAAAGGCTGCTTTTTACATACACATGCAACTATGTTTTCTTCTGAAAAGATAAAGAAGTATTTTAAATTTTGATTTTGAGAGACATCAAAATATATGAGATAGCAACACATTACTGCACTGTTTACTGCAATATATCTCCGTTATGACAATGTCTAGACTGACAAACAGTCCAACTATATTCAGAATTCCTCTCGTGTTTAATTACCCCTTCACATTCAACAATGAAACAAATAGTGAAGGGAACATATACATTTAAAATGTTATATGGAGACAAAATTAGATTACGTTTTAATTAGTTCCAACTTCTTGCTTACCTCCCCTCAGAACAACTGGTAAAAGTAGAGGTCCTTTCTTAATCAAAGGAAACGCATAAGACATTTCTGGAGAAAATTTTACTAGAAAGGTTGCATGAGGTTTAACCACAGTTACATGGTATTATCTCAACAGAGCTTTTCTTGTAGAATGTCTTAGCTGGAATGCACCTGTCACAATCAGCCAATATGTTCCATGGTCACATGAACAATCCCTACTCAAACCTAAACAATCTAAACAACTACATCAAAGACATTAATACCATCACTAAAATCTGACGCTGGCCTTATCACAAAAGTTAACAAAGGCAACCATGATAAGAATGGTACTTTACATTTGTTCATTTAATCTTAGTTCAATGCTGTAACATTTGCTTTATTGCTAACAAAAGAAGTGCTCTAATCGTATAGCACTGTTTGTATACACCTAATATTTATGCTATTATGGGGTCTATATATTTATGCTATTATTAGAAGTGTACGCTTGACCTAATTTGATAATGTATGCCCGAAATTCTTAAATCATCCTAAATGAAAACTATTTTGATTTATTTTATGGCCTAGTGATTTAAAAAACCACTTACAGTTCCCTAAAAATGTATCAGTACAAATTAAATAAATTATATTTACAAAAGAAATAAAATGAACTACCCGTTTTACAGAATAGATGTACAAAAGCACAGACAAATACTTTTCAGGATTTAATGAACTGATCATTAATACTTATCTTAAGAGGGAAGCAATACAACTATATGCTTTTCTGGAATAAAATCATTACTTTGCTGAAAGATCCATTTACACATGTTGAACAAAATTATCCGAAGATTTTCAGGAAACCGGGGGAGGGGAAAGGTATCGCTGTCTTTGTTGACTTAATCCATAAAACAAATAATGCAAAGGAAAGAAGTTCTTTTCCATTTATAATAACATTATGAAATACGAGATGCACCCATATAAAAGCACCTGATAAATTCAAAACTAATAAGAAATCTATTGACAATATTTAAACTTCTTTTACACACATAGACACACAAAATAAATACCTTGAAAATAAAAAAATCACAATTTCAATCACCATGCTTACAGGATAGAGAGTTTTTCATCAGGTTGTAAGAATTATGTTAATTTTATTAACAGTTAAATTTCGAGTTAAACTTAATTTCCTATCGCTTCTTAATTTCAACTTACCACTTCCGACCAGAACATAGTTTTAGAATCACGTCTGAATGCTAATGAGGAAGAGCAGCATTTAACAGCAAAGTTCTACTGTCTTAGTGAGAGAGATACCAGATATTCTGGCTGCACACGTCTGCCTTTTTTTTAGCCTACTCTCTTGTGAGCTATTATTATGCTCGGCTGTACTTTAGGCCCTTGATAGCTTTGCAGTCAATTAGCTTTAAGGGGCCAACTCTGTTAGAAATTTGATAGCTTCGGCTATATCTCTTTAGTCAAGATTAGTTTAGTTTAATTCTTAGTCTCTTAAGTTCAAGCCCAAGTGTCGGTTTATTGTACTACTCTAAAACGAAGTTTTGTTAAACTTAGTTTGAATAATAAAGGGTCTTTTCCCTTTCCAAGTTTATTCATTGTCTCATGAACTCAAGCGATTATTCGCTTACTAGTTCTTAAGATTCTTCACTTTCAACTGTAACTTAGAATTACACAGTGGGGAATCCTACAAGGTTTTTGATATTTTGGAAGTCATCAAACAGATTAAGAATGGCAGAAATCCTAGACTAATTAATTTCTATCTAGAGTTTATGAAACATCTAAGTTATAAGACTACAGCTGGTATTCTGGAAGTCTACAACCAGAGAAATTGGTATTTGTGCTGTATGGAAGACTATCATTATCCAAATTCTGAAAAAGAATAAAGCCATAGATGAACTGGCTAGTTATCACAATTCCCTAACGGAACATTAGCGAAAGTCATGCAAAAGATGACATCTGTTAATTTCAATTGGTTCCTGAAGACTTATTAACAACTAACTACAACTGCAGAGAATTTCTTGCTCCAAGTCAACACGTTGCCATATTGAACTAAATTGTAAAAAGATGCTTTAGAACATTGATACTTACAAAGTTGTTTTCAGGTACTAGGGTAGTACAACATCTCCTGATCAAATCTGTCAACACCACCCACAGTAAAGTTAAAATCACAAACTTCTTTTGGCTTTAGTTTTCCCTTTGCTATCCCTGAATAAACTGATACAGATAATGCATCAAGAAAAGAACTAAGCGTATTTACTATTTTCTTATTCCACAATAAAAGAAGCAACAGTGTCGATAGTGTTTGGCTGTGAAGAACCAATAGCATTAGCTTTCAATGATACAAACCTGTAGCGTAATCTAAGTGCAAAATGAAATGTGAAATATAAATATTACAATATTCTCAGCCTACACAGATAAAAAGATGGGATACATACTGAAAATAAAAGAAATAAGTTTACGCATGCTATTTTCACGTGACGAATTTTGTAAACCGTGGAAACCTCATGGGCTACGCAGAGGGAAGAAAGTATTGATTTAACCAGGACCAATATGATGAAATTATACTTCAATAGAGTAAGTACAGGTAAAGATTACTAAATGAAGTGATTGCTCTTGATCCTGGTTAAAGAGATAAAGAAAGCTGTTAAAGGGATATTTAAAGCATGTATGTACCAGCACACAGGATGTGAAACAAATCAGTATTACATGGATGTTGTAATAATACTGGTAATCTGAGAGGAGTTCAAGTTTTAGATATCATGTGATTATCATGAAGAGATAAAGAACTCTGAAGCAAGCATCATACAGCAATTTTAAGGCATGATAAATAAATGATTATGACAAAGCAATTTCTATGAGAACACAACCTTTGGATAGAATACTATTTTATACACTTTTATATTTAGCAACAGAATTTATCTGCAAAGAGCCAGATTTTGACAATGATGGAGAAACTTGGTTTGTCAGATTAGTTGAAGAGATATCCTGATATTCATTCCCAATGCATTATACATATTTGAAAAACAAGGGAGATGAAATAGCATTATCAAAATTTTATGAAAGTTGAATTGAGGTACATATATTTATGAGAAATATCACACATACCTTATTCAATAAAGTTAATTTAATCTGTTGTTTATGCAGACCCTTCAATGGTGGATCTTTAGTTACTCTGTCAGGTGGTGGTAATAGATGCTGAAAGCTAGGAAAAGGTGCTGGTGTTTCTACTGGCAAAGGAGGAGGCTCAGGTAATGAAGGAAGGGATGCATTTATATGAGGCACTTCAACAGTACTTTTATCATACTGTCGAATCCTTTGTATTTCTTCATAAAGACTTGCTGAAGCACCTTTTGAGTCAGACTTCTCAATGAGTGGAGAAGGTTTTTCTTCTTCTGAAAGATAATTGCAAATAATACAGTGCAGAAAATACAATTTTTTGTAATATAAAATTACTTATAGATAATAAATATAAATGTTTAAAAGAGGAAATTTGACACATTCTTTAATTTTAAAGTTTAGACTTATGTAAGCATTTTATATAAGTAGTTACAGTTTTAAGAGATTAATATTATGTACAACAATTCAAAAAGCTACAAAAATTACATTAATTAATAAATAATAGTGTAAGCTCTGAAAATGAAAGGATGAAATAAAATACTTGGGTTGATTGTTTTCCACACGACATATTAAATGACTGAACGCACATTTTATTAGTCACTATTTGTCAGCAAAGAATCACATAGAATCAAAAGAATACGAGATATCTTTGCTGTATGGTACGTAACAGCATCTTTTCCAGTTTAAACTCAGAAACAGTGGGTAAAACTCTCTATCAGCTTTGGCATCTTTAAGTAAGCTTCTGAATTAAACAGTACATGAATTAAAAATAACTTTTTAATCTCATGCAATTATTTTAAAAGGTTTCCAGTATCTTTTCAATGTGGGAAAAAAAAAGGGGGGGAAGCATATTTCCTTATTCCACATAGGAGTTTACAACACACATTACTTTTACAGTTAATGTGTGCTATCTTTTCATTTTCCTAACATGCACACAAAAACTCCTAAGACACACAATTCCAAATTAGCTGTCTAAAAATTTCAATGTTCTTTAACCAGCTATAGAATACTTTCTACTTATACCTATTTTATTCTGTGATGGAACATTCTTGTCAACCACCGCAAATGGTAAGAACATCTGTAATTAGCATGAAATTTGATGCCAGTACATTTGAATATGGACAGTTTGTTAACGAGATGCTAGATCACTCATTGATTTTTCACATATAGTGGTTTTATCTACATGTAACATCAGCAAGAGCTGATTTTCTTACAGAGTCCTCCATGAAATCAAGTGTGCTTTAGAATAACCTATTAAATCCAATCCATTTTCTTATATGGTAGTTAACTTCAATTAAGCATGAATCTCATGACGATGTTCATACAGAACAGCATATATACAATTAGAATAACCAGTGTTTGAACATTATCCTCAATATGAATAACTATCTGCATTATAAATGCAGAAGTAAAGGAAAATAGTTATAATTATTTCTAATCAAATTCAATCACTTCTCAATCAAATTCAATCAAGCCTATATCATGACTGTGTTATACATACAGAACTGGCTTCATGAAGAAAATTACAATGAATGCTACCAATATTAAAAAACGAAAAATATGATTCAGCATTGATCTACAGAGTTGGGAGTTTGTACTGGCATATAGCTTTATCAAATATAGAAAATAAAACAAACTTATAGCTTTATCAAATACTATATGATTACACCATACAATAAATGCAAAGACAGATGATAAGTGCTTTCTGTATAAAACTGTGTAAAAAATATAATCAACATTAAATATATAAGGATGTATCTTTTAAAGCCAAGAAATATATTTAACATAGACTAATTATATTTTTTTATGGGAAGAAGTAAATTAGATGCTTTGAAGCAGATCAGGAAAAAACAATGTAATATATACAAAATTTGTCCATGAAATGGCATTAACTGGAATTTATGCTTTTATGAAGCCTATGTAACTGAATGAGACTATTCAAAATGATAAAACCTCAAGCAAAGTAAAATTTACAAGGCCTAATAAGATATTATAACCTAATAAAACCCAATTCTACAATTTTTTTAAAATTTATTTTTTAGAGAACAAATTCCTTCTTTAAACTAAAATAAAGCATATATAGTAGTAGTTAAAAAAAATTTCCTCTGACAGAGTGAAGTCTGGGAAAAAAATTAAGACAATTAAATATTTATTTTATGATTTAGTTAATGTTTAGGATATGAAAATACACTAAAATGCTCTTCCTTAAAGTTATTGAGATATATCAAACCAATCGCTTCCACTTTTCATTTACTCTTTACATTTAAATATGTAACTACTCTAATCAAACATTCCATACTTTACAAACATGTAACTTTTTAGAAAATTTTACATTTTGCAAAAGATCATACATGAAATTATGCTTATGTTTCTTCACATATCTGCAGTTTTGGAAAGGCCGTTTCTTTCTGTGTTTAAAATATCCATTAACTTCCCCCCCCCTTTTTCTTCTTCTGTGCTCTTTACTAAACGTGCTATCAAGTTTACTGCATAATCAATTTCACACAATATATATATATATATATTATCCCCAAAGCATTACTATTATAACTATAATAGGAGTTGTTTTCTCCACTGATGATTGAGATTAGAACCTGCCCAATTTGGATTTTGAAGTGTTTTTTGCAGACATTTTTTAGCTAAATGAAAGAAAGAAATCTATTTAACAACATTTAAAAATAAATTCAGGTATTTTATGTTTATTTAGCAGCATACATAAGCAAAAAATATGCGCATAAAATTTCATGATGGTATGTTATCATATTGCTAGAATTAGTTTCAGGAGTATGCCAGAGAACATTGCCTGTATTGAAAGTATTATTAGCTAATAATAAATAAATTTAGAAGGAAAACACGTTAAATGATATGAATAACATTAAAATAATGTTTACTTAAAGATTAAAAATTGATTTACAATAATCAACGATATTTTGTTGAATATAGTTACGTTAAATAGTTAGGCTAGATATCTAGTTACTATTTTTTTTTATTATTTTACTCCAAAATGACAAGGTATTTATTAAAAAGAAGGGGGAAAAAAGGGGTTTAAAAGATTTTGTGGTAAAATCCTAGTATATGGCGTTGTCATGATTTTGAAAATTGCCACCAACACTAAAATGACCTATTTACCGCACATCATAAACATCTGGTTTACTGCTCATCATAATGTACGTAAATCTCATGTGTACCATATACTAAGACTAAACATATATTGTTTTATACAAGAATGGGAAGGTATTTTCTTTCGTTCGGCATGCACTGCACGTTTCTCGACTTTCGAGGCTACTGGAAACTTGCTTTGCCTTTCTAAAGGAAAATCCGATTGGAGCTGTGAAAACTGGCCAGCTGCCCGTAGGATGCGGATGCAATACATAATTCACCAAGAAAGTTATTGCTTCCAACGATGGCACAAAAATTTTGGAGATCGCCATATGAAATTCCCTGCCCTTTCCAGAGAAAATTTTTGACAAAAATATTAATTCCTTAATTATTTTGGGCAATTTTACCTCCATGAATTTTGTGCAAAGTTCTAGTTTAGTTTATTGTTGTACACAATTTTCCAAATTTAGGATTCAATAAGCATATACATTCTATCATCTCCATAACCATGAGTCTTGGAATGTGTGAATAATGATAAAAGGAATGAGTAATTTAAGTACACAGACACATAAATTACTCTTGGACTTTTGTATAACTGATGCACAGATATTTTTTTAAGAATATATTATAAAAAAATCTGAAATTTTTTAGATTTTATATTACGCCCAAAGGTTTTGTGTGTTCTCTGCACTAAAGGATAAAATTCAATTCCTCAGCAATATCTCAAAATACTTTTTAAATGAGCATATCTTTACAATTTCCAATACAGTCTCGTGCGCTGGAGACAAAAATGTTTTCCTTTCGTATAGTGTTGCCATTGCTTGCTTTGAAATTGTTCAGTTTGTTAATAAAAATTCGTTAAATGTTACAAAATACAAGGTGTGAATCAGAAGTTTCAAGACCGGTTCATTTCTGAGTAGGGGAGCGTGCGCGAACTGGTTCCGCCAAGTGGGAGGTTTCAGGGAAAGAAATGATGCTGCAGCAGTTGCTTCCGGAACCCTCGAGAGCGAGCATCGTTTGCAGCGTGAGTGCGTGTCATCGACCTCGGTCGAAAAGTGGGAGAGGCGAAAATGGAGCAAAGTTATGCAATTAAGTTTCACATGCGACTGAACGAAACTACCACAGAGACTCTCAGTATGATTCAAGAAATCTTTAAGGAAGAAGCCATGTCCAGTGCAATGGTTTTCACGTAGCACAAACGTTTCAAAGATGGTCGCGGGAATGTTGAAGACGACGACCGCTCTGGGAGGCCATCATCACAAGCTGAATGTATCAAAATGCAGAGAGACAACGGGAACTTTTAAACACTGACCATCGTCTTAGTACTAGATTAACTGCCGATGAACTGGAGCTCAGTCAGTTCGATGTGGAGGATCGTGACGGAGAATTTGATGATGCGAAAAGTGTGTGCCAAACTGGAGCCAAAATTTTTGTCGTTGGATCAGAAGAAACGCCGCATGACTGTTTGCCAGGAAATGCCCAAACGGTTGAATGTTGATCTGAACCTTCTAGAGAAAGTGGTTACTGGTGATGAGACCTGGGCCTACGAATACAATCCTGAGTCGAAGTGTCAAAGCAAAGAATGGCACATTGCTTCCTCGCTGAAGCCCATGAAAGCACGCATGAGCAAGTCGCGTGCGAAGTGCATGCTGACTGTTTTTTTTTATGGTAAAGGAGTGATTCACAAGGAGTTTGTTGCTCATGGACAGAATGTCACAGGTCACTTTTACGCTGGAGTGCTCCGCCGCTTGAGGAATCGAATCCAGAGCGCCTGATCACATGACGCTCGCTGTCGCCAAAAGTTCTACGTGACAACACTGCCGCAGCCACCCTACAGCCCCGACTTGGCTCCAAGTGACTTTTCCCTCTTCCCCCGAATCAAGACAAGCGATTCGACACCATCCAGCCGGCTTCGACGAGAGCCCTTGACAGCATGACACCTGAGGCCTTCCAAAAGGGATACGAACAGCGGAAGGCACAGGGCAGCGCTGTGTTGATGTTGAAGGATCATATTTTGAAGAATTTTAGTCCGATGTACTTAAATGTCCAATAAATTTCTAGTTCTGAGGTAAGTCTTGAAACTTTTGAATCGCACTTTGTATGAAATTAATAATAAAACAAATTTCAAATTCCAAATTATGGCTTCTGGATGCCCATACTCAGTGGATGATTACGTTATTTATAATTTGATGGCTCTAGGTACCGTTCTTTTCTTACAATGCAAAAAACATACATACATTTATGCAAATTCTTCATTATTTAATTTATTTAAATATAACACAGAGCGATAATATTTGTTGGCAACAGTTTAAAAGTGAACTAACATTTATAGTAAAGCAACGCAAAATGCCAAAATGAAATGGGCTAACCAATATATATTTACTAATTTACATATAACAGTACAATTTACATAATGTGATTGTTTTTGATTACCAAGAACATAAGATCTGAATTGAAAAGTGTATTATTCAATGGAAATTTAAAGAATAATGCACTACAAAGGAAGCAAAAACAGATGTTTGGAAAGTTTTCAGTTTACATTTATTCATATAATTATAAAGAATGAAACTGATCTTCAAAATGCGTTTCACTATACTTACGTTTCCGGAAAGCAGAGATATGCGTATGACGTTTGCTTTCTGATCTAGAACCAGAAGATGAACGTGTAATGCTGCTAGATGCCGAAGACACACTATCCATGCTCAAGCTTCGAGAGTATGATCGAGATCTTGATGCTGAAGGTGTCCTTGAGATCGAGTGTGAACGAGATGAGCTTGATCTAAAGATGAAAACTTGACATTAAAAATGACTGTTACAAGTAAACAGGAAAACAACAACTTGAATAGCTTATATATCTATATATACATTTGCTCCCCATTATTCTACTTTTTGTCAAGAATTAGTAAATGTTTACTATATAGACATAAATTAAGATGATTCAAATAAATTTTGGCTAATACTTAATATTATAAACAAATTGAATAAAATAATTATAAAAAATAATATCACAATTTATTATAATTTTGACTAAGAATAACGGTCCCATCATGACCATTTGGCAAATCCAATCACTCAAGAACGTTTAGAAAACATACACCAGCCTTCAAAAAAAAAAAAAAAAAACTTGTGAAACATTCCAGAAGGAGAATATTTTGGTGTTAGTACTTTTACTCTAATATGTGAATAACACTTAACATGGAAGTGGGTAACATATCTCATGTTAAATGTAGCTGCAACATTTTAGGCCAGTATCCAGCCATAATGTGCCGGTACCACCTCATACCATCTTCCTACATCACCAACTATATGGCAGGACTACAAGATACCTAATACTTCCCTGCATGTGTAAGTCTCTATCATTGAATTCAGCTCCTTTTGTGAAGCAGGTGTAAGCATAAGTGAATATTTTATACCCGATCACAATATTGTTTCCTCAGTGCAAGCAGCCAATCCACCTCAACACTTTCCTTTACCCATTTGAGAACAAATATAAAATTCAGTAACCATGCATAATGCACACTTACATAAATAGTTCTTAAACACCTTTCAAGAAGACAACAGAAATGCAAATAGCACAACTTATTCTTAAACATGTAATCTGCTACAGATCAACTGGAACATTAGTGCTATTTAAACGGAATTTTAGTTTAATAAGTGGAAGTGACTTTAAAAAATAAAGAAAGAAAGAAAGAAAAAATAAGCCATGAATGATTATTAAAAATTACAGTTGTAAAATTTAGACTTTATTCATATAGAAGTAAGCAAATTTGCTTTGGTTTAAACCTGTTTGTGAACAAACAAGTTAAACAAACGTAGATGTACGGAATAAGGAAAGACAAAGGAACTTGATAAATGAAAATGAACTTAAGCAATCAATGTTTCGTTTTATCACTTCAAACAATACAATAACACATATAGTGAAAAAGGTCTGCTTTTGGAGAAAGTGTATCAGCTTGTCAAGAAATTTTCTGGAAAAAAAATTATATTACTACGAAGAAAGCAATATTTCCAGTTGTGAATGAAATTATTTTATCAACTACTTTATGAAACAAACCTATTTTATCATACAATGCATAAAAAAATTATGCATTTTTATGACAACTCTCTGTGTATAATGAATAATTAAAATATTTTTTTATAAAAATCTAAACAAGTTTGCTGCTGAAAAAAACGCCAAAAGTTTACCTGTCAAAAATGATTGCCATTCAAAAGTATAGATAATGAATGAAATCTTTAAAATGCTGAATAAAAAATTTTCATAGAAAACAGATGTGTTTGATTTTTGATAACTGCACCTCCCATCTTCATACTGAAAACTGCTTACCCCATGATGACTTAATGATTGTTGATAAAGCCATGTCTAGATTCTAGTAGGGCAATTCGTTGCCTTGTTGAAATACAAGGGACATAAAAAAAATAAGCTTCCCACATTGCCAAGAGATGGTACTGCAAAAGGATGAAATCATGAAGGCACAAGCCGGGTAATTTGTGGATGTGGTTATCGTATGCAGTAGTTGCAATTTCCCGATTGCTTACATTAACATTGTAGTAGTGCGCAAAAGTGTCACCTCTTATTTCTACTCCTATCAACTGTGAGATGAAGACCATGAGTTTTTGACTGCCCATAAGGTAGCACCGATTGAAATCCATTATCAGTCACGTTAAGTGTATGGACCGGATGTGATGAGCAAACACATGGTTCATCTATGCCGTCGGGATGCTTTCAAAGAAGGGCAAAATGTCCATTATGAACAGCACTGCAGCCAGCCAGCCCTCATCAATGATGGCCTTATGGAGCGAGTGCGGCAGTACATTCTGTGTAATCGTCGCTTTGCAGTTACGGAACTCGATAGCCATTTATCATTAGATATCATGAAATTGTCACTAAACACCTGTTTTTCCAGAAATTGTGTGCTAGGTAGGTGTCAAAGAACCTTACAACTGAACAACAAACAAAATGCATGGGAGCACTATTGACTTTTGGGCAGTGATACCACGATGAAGGTAATAAGTACCTCAACAGGATCATTACATGTGATGAGATGTGGATTGCTCACTTCATGCCAGAAACCCAGCAACAGTTGATGCATAGGTGTCACATTAGGATCTCCAAGTCGGTCAAATTCAAGCAGACTGCATCCACACTGAAATTGATATCCATGGTCTTCTCAGACAGGAAAGGCATTTTGCTCGTTGACTTCTTGCTGATGGGTGCTACGTTGAATGTTGCTGTGCAACATCTCAGAACTTGTGACAAGCCATTCAGAAAAAAAAAAAAAAAAAAAAAAAAAAAAAAAAAGAGGCACTGCATGCTCAATGCTGGTAATTAGATAAAAAATGTGCTACAGAGAATTTGGTGGGAGGTGTTTGACCATCCACCCTATAGTCACGATCTTGCTTCCAGTGGCTACCACCTGTTCTTGCACATAAAGAAATTCCTGTCTGGGCATCAGTTTCCCACAATGATATGCAGACAACTCTACACAGGCTCATTTCTCAGAGACAGCAGACTTCTACGGC
Organism: Stegodyphus dumicola; assembly: GCF_044657685.1. Classification (NCBI taxonomy): domain Eukaryota; kingdom Metazoa; phylum Arthropoda; class Arachnida; order Araneae; family Eresidae; genus Stegodyphus; species Stegodyphus dumicola. The sequence goes on from NC_140780.1 coordinate 193,024,483, forward strand.
ACTGGACCACAAACACTTATCCCACGATGTGACAAATGTTACAATTCCAATCGTTCTTATGCTGAAACGTAACTGAAATATTGCTGTATCTTTTACAACAAAACTTTCCAGGTAATTATGTTTTGTTTCATTTTATGGGCTGTGAGCAACTTATCTTCTGGATGATCCTCATAAACTGTATTTTAAAACAAGTTAAGGCTATGGAGAAAGGGTGTAACTGTTTCACCAACACATTTTGAATATGTGTAGTATTTAACAATTTTTTCCCAAATGTCCAGAGAAATGCTCCCTGTATCATTCTGTACTGAAACAACTTCACACTATTGTTCCATGGTTCAGGTTATTAATATTATATCCATATTCTCCTTATGAGTGCATTATAACAATATTTACCTCATCACTACTCAGTACTGTTGCCAGACAAGTTGTTATATCTGATAACATGCATTCAGAAGTGATATCCATGAAGGATTTTGAGTTCTGTAGCTGCTTTACATTCTGCTTATCTATATCCTTGGAACTCTGATAGTGTGTACCTGTACTACCAAACCTCTTTGAATGCCAGTTGGTTTTTCATGAATACTAAGAACTATCCAAAATATAACTGGAACAGCAAAAGCTCTTCTGTGTGCTCCATTTTGAAGTATCCATGTCTCTGATTATACTGCAGAATGAAATTCAGGTACAATTAAAAGACGTGTTTAATATGGCAACTGCATCATACAAATGAAAGGTGTTCCTTTATATTTGCATAGCAATATGCAAATGCTTCTTAGTTTTTTTTTTTTTTTTTTTTTTTTTTTTTTTTTTTTTTTTTTACAGTGCAGAATCAGGCAAACTGCAGATAAAGAGCATTTTTTCACTAGGCCATCCCCTGTTCCATATTTTAACTATGGAATTCCTTTACGAAATTATAAAAGGCAATGGTTACACACTTTACAGCAGGTATGATACGTCAAATTTCAGAAGAATTTTAATACCATATTGATGTACTACGTGACTCGTGATTTACATATACAACTGTAATCAATCAATGAGAAACTTGGATAATACTAAAGCTGACGATGCAGATTGTTCTCCCATAAGATGAGAAGCAAATTCCTCATTGTTTTGTATATGTCTTATGTTCTAAAGTAAAATTTGTAAATGGATATTTTCAACAAACACAATTCTTACAGAGGTAACAATTTCGAAAATAGAATCTGGTCAAACGATATGAATTTTATAATATATAAAATTGAAATCTTTTGTACAGAAATATGATTTACAGCAAGATTTCTGAGCTTTCTTTTAAAAAAAATTGCATTTCCCAGGCTTTCTCTTTAATACTAACATATACTTCTGGGAGCTTTATTAATGAAACTCTAGTATTTTAATTCTCAGTTAAAACTATGAACTCAACATACATTAAGCAACTGAGTAATACATACCAAGGCTAAGAATTTGCCAATTAAAAAGAAACATATGAGTTTTTTTCAATACATATATATTTGTGCGGGGTATATACACTCAGGAGAAAAATTAAAGAGAATTTGACAATTATCTCAGTTTTTAGAAAAGTATTGAAACAAAGGTACTAATTATGCAAATATTCAGAATCAAATACACAAGCGTAAATGTGCGTGTTTGCAGAGATGTGACTGTGGAGGAGATATAACTGTACGAGGGTGTTTGACGATTTGTGTGCTGACACTTCTCAACATCTGCCATGTTTCTTGTAACAGTTGGGTAAATTTTATGAAGTATCAGGTAAAATGAGTACTAATTAACATATGGATGATGAAATGAGATGAGGAATTGTCAGTAGACTGGAGACAGGACAATCACAAGCACAAATGACTACACAGCTCAATGTAATGCCTAGTGTCATCCATAGTTTAAAGAAACAGTTTCAGGACACTGGATCCATGCTGAGAAGACCTATATAAGGTCAAACAAGATCCACAATGATGGATGAAGATCGTTATTTGTTGCTTCCAGCATGGAGACACAGGACTGCTACAATTTCATAGTCCTCGTGTCAGCTGTACGCTGTGATTGGAACCCGAGTTACACAGTGTACACCTACTCGAAGGCTTTATGAAATAGGATTATGGCAGAAGACCCCCTTTTGCATCCTGCTCACTGCAGCACACAAGATAGCACATTTAGCATGTTGCAGACAATATACACCTTGGAACAGTGGCAGCTTTAGTAGAGCACTCTGCTTATTACAGATGAGTGGAGATTAAGATTGGACACTGATTTTCAATACACCTACATCTACAGAGAGCCTGGAACATAACATCCCTTCTTCATCATAGAAAAATATCATTATGATGGGTGAAAGTATAATGGTTTGGGCAGACATTATGGTTGCAGGGCTCCTCATCACCACATATGTTTGATAAAGCTCCCTAACAGCTATGAGGTACAGGCAGATCTTGCAGCTCTATGTTTGACTTTTCAAGGACCACAGATTCATGGATTCACATTAATTAACAACAATGTTCATCCAAATAGGGTTCTGCTTGTCAATGATTACCTGGAAAAAGATATTTGCCACATGGATTGGGCAGCTAGATCTCCTGAACTTAACCCTTTTGAGATGGTGCGCCTTTCTTTAAGACACGTGACACGTGACAGATAGGAGTCGAAAGGAATTGTTCCACAGGTTGGGAAGTTTGCGTCTGCTAGGCCTAACTTCATAATTTTCGGTGCTATTTTATATATTACTTTATCTGTCATATATGTTAAAATTAGCATTTAATAATCTTTTACTTTACATGAAAATATAGATAAAAAATTGCTTATTTTGAGAAATAATTTTTGAAAGTGTTATTGAAACTATTCCGAAACATTAAATTAACAAACTTTTAAATTAAAAAGAAAAATACAAGAAACAAAATCTTCCACTTAAACTGAAAGTGGTCATTCAGTGATCTCAGTCTCTGACCAAATGCCCATATGAGAATCACTAGAAATATATCTAACTCTTTAGAAAATGATTCACTAATTGCCTCATTTACAATGTGAGTATATCATTCGTCTGATAAAGAACACTTGCTTGCCATAATAAACTAAGTTGAAGCGTTCCGAAATAAAATGGAAGTACATGAAATATACGCAATAAAAGCAATGGAAAGCGAATAGAACCCCATATAGTAACCCTATAAGACCCTACACAAGTAGCAAAAGAAAGAACTTAAAAAAAAAAAAGCTTGATTCAAAGGGATATCAGAAACATGAATGTTTGTCCAGATGGTGAGTTAAAAGATCAGAGCTTTGTGTACATTATGCTTTTCCTCCTCCACCGTAACAACCACTGACAATAACATTACACAGAATGTGATCCAATGAAAGTCAAGATCTTTAAAACTATATTAAATTTAAAAGTAATGGATACAGGATGCCATCTAGTGGTCTTTCAAACATTCTAGGACACTGGCACAAATGTATGATGATCGGGGGTGAAAGAGAGAAGGCTCTCATACATCAGTGTGCGGGCAGGAAATGAGTGCGTTTCTGCATACCATATGCATACCAGTTGCCGCAAAAGGGGTTAACCCTACAGAGGATGCCTGGAATGTTCTTGGAAGGGCAATTTCATCTTCTCATGCAATTCTGAGAACCATATCCAAGCTGAAAGCTGCATGGCTACAAAAGTGGGATCGACCATCACAGGGAACTCCGCAACTACCTATTGTATGTTGTCACACTACAATACTTATTTGGCTGTGACAGGGGACACACTCCATGCTATACTCATTTTCACTTCAATATCACAATGTGGGATTTGGATATCCCAGCACTATGAGCTTTACCGATGATCATGCATATATAAAATGATTTTTACACATTGGTACACCTCTTTCTGTGTTATAAATGTATATTTAAACAACTTTCTTTCCTTTTTCTTAAAATCTCTTCATTAGTTTTCAAATATTCATTAAAATGTGCAAATTTGCACAGAAGTGTATACAGTGCATATACTTATGTATATATTACGATATTAAAAATAAAAAATGCACAGTGATAGCTCCAGAAAGACCATGCATACGAAAGTTCCATTGTAATAAAGAAAAATATTTTGCAAAGAGGTCACTAAAACATGTGATTATGCTAGAACAGTGTAATCTGTATTGTTTGTGACATTATGTACAATATATAGTATAAGACATGATTCTATATACCTAAAAGCCATATTTCTTGAAGCGAAAATTTATTCTTTTTCTAAATAAAAAGGCAAACGCTCTCATTATATTCAGGAAAATAAATAACAGCAAGATATCTAAGCGTGTGACAATCACTTTGACAATCTACACTTTTCCATGAATTATTTCAATTTTTCCATTTTATTTCGATGTTAGTTTTCAAGTCAAAAAATTTCCAAGGCCCCTAAGTATCACTTCGATGAATCTTTGAAGTAGCTATAAGTTGTGTGGAAGAAAGGCATGGGATTATGTAATAAGTGTGAACAAGTCGAGACAAAATTGTCTCTTTCTTTAGAGACAATGTAAGATGCTATGAAGCCAGATCAAGGCCAAAGAAGAACAGCAGCCTTCAAGATCGCTTTCGGCTGCAATTGCTTATCATAGAAGAAACCTGCCCATTAATCACAGGGTTCGTACACATTTCTGCACATGGAAATTAAGTACTTTTAAGGACAATTAATGAAAAAATTAAGGACCTATGAGCAAACAGCAAATTAATAAATTTAATTAAAAATATTATCAATGCCTGAACTTTACTTTTGTAATACCATCCAAAAAATAAAATAGATCCCTAAGTAGGATGCATTATTATTAAACATAACTTATTTAACATAATTATTAGTAAGTTTGAGTATAAAATATACTTTATGAAATTTATCAAACAGCATTAAATATTTTACACTTATAATAGTTCAGCATATTTGAAAGAAGATAAGTGACATTTTATTTATGTTTTACTAATAGTTATAGTTTCATGTTGGATTATTTTTATGTCTTATTACTTGCTCAACCTAGAGGTTTAGTAAATAGCCAGGTAGATTTTATGTCAAGCGTCATAGGTTAAATCAGAAGAAAATCATAATAAGAATGATTTAAAACAAAAGACTGGCTGTTGTCACTGCTGCTCCTTGCCTAAAGAGAGACATGCAACCAGAACTCAAAGGCCTGATGTGGGCACGGTTAGCTAGTTTTTAAAGTCAGTACCATAGCTCTGTGTAGAGTTCCAGGGATTAAAACCCAGTTAATATACTTTAAGGTGCCGTAGCTCCGTGCAGAGTTCCACGGGATGTAACCCAGTTAATATACTTTAAGTTTCCAATAAGCCACTAAATAACCAGAGGTGACACTAACCTGCTGTGTATTATTTTAGGTCTCACTAGATACAAAGAATAAGTTTTATATGAATTTTAAAATTTTTTTGTTTTACCTTGTACCATGCTAAGAAATAATGCTTTCATTATTCACTTTAATATGCACAGCTAATTTTTAAGGGTAAGCAGTTAGTTATAAATTAAATAGTTAGATAACCTTAGTCATTATGGATTTACATGACCACTATTAAATTTTACCTATTTTTTAACAATACTGTTAAAAGTCCCTATTAAAATGCCAATGTAATAAAATTTCACACTTTAAAATACATGCAATTTATGTCATTGATTCTTCAACGATATTAGAATAATCATACATTAAAGGCTACAAAACATTTATGTTTTATAGCAACAACACTCAGCAAAATATTTATGCTTCTTTTTAATTTGAAACCTGGCCAGACATTTTGGCTAATTTATATCGATTTCCTTCTCTTTAAGCATCTTTACTAAGAATTAGAAATTTCTCTCAATATGCAAAGTAGTGTTCTCATTAGTTTCTGCGTGATTTATCTCCTAAATTATCAATCTCTCCACAATGTACCTATGAGGGTTTACTTGATCTGGTAAAAGTTAAATAGTCCAAAAACTCCAGACAGACGCGAAGCAAATTATCGCTATGTCTCAAAGTAATTACAAAGACAAAGATTTAAATAAGCCTCTTATTTAAAAAGAACTTAAACGTATGTTCTTATGCTAACCAAATCAATTAAAGTTTGTGGTGATATAATTAAACAAGAACAATCAAATTCAAACAGAAAAATGTGGTCTAGTGGTCAAAGAATATACAATTTAATTTAATTTTAAGCTGGCTCAGTAACTCTACTGTCATAACAAATTCAAATGTCGGCAGCAGTAACGCAAAGAAAAATAATTACAAATTATCAGAGCCGGCAGGAACTAATGCAAGGAGCAAGTGGAGATCAGAAACACACTCGTCTTACACTCCAAACACCTCAGTTTAAAAAATGTCTAGGTGATTCCCATTCTAGGGAAAAAATAGTAAAAGCTAAAATTGTAAACAACTGGGTAATTTACGTAATAATAACTGTACATATCTTTGAAGAATAATTTTACATATTCAGTTTCTTTTGTCTACATTTTCTTTCATTTTAAAATTTTTGGATTTAATTAAATATTTCTGTTATTCTAAAAATACTAAATGCATTTAAAATGTATATAAAAAGCTGCTAATTTTATTTCTTGAGTAATATTAGTTAGTTATTCACAAGAGATATGAAATATGTATGTTAAGGGCCGGTTACAGAGCTGGTGTGGCAGAATTTTTAGAATTTAGTGACATACCCAGCAACAAAATGTAGAAATGGCAAAACTTTTAGAATTTAGAGCAGGCACTGGAAGCAGAATTTAGGATATACATAGAGAGGTTTAATATTCCACGTGATTGCACTAGGTGGGAGAATGCCTAGCGTCAGACCAGTGTATGATGCATTAAGACAGATTAATCTTTTAAATTGCCAGTTTTCAATTTCTTTATTAATCAAAAAATTCCTTTCTATAATGCCTGTCCATGAGATAAGATTAGAAGCATTTTTAATATTTTCGATACTCGTGTCTAGTGAAAAGTAGAGAAAGCGAAGATAAGTATGTTAAGAAAAAGATTCTACTATCAGAAGTAAAACATTCAAATATTATGTTTTCATTGTTTTTCCAGATGTTATCCAAAAAGTAAGAAATTCATTGCAAACTTTCTGTAAAATACATCCATTACGTGTTAATACCATAGCAACATTTTTCATTTTGTCACATTTTTCTAAAATCTTATGCAATCGGGGGTCTATAAATCTTGCCCTCAAATCCTTCTAAACTTTCCAAGTTGCAATGTCTAATGTCCCAAAGAAAAATTACCCCTACCAGTTTTGTAACAGCAAACAGCCAGAAATATTTTTTTGGGGAAAAAAAAAAAAAAAAAACATACGAAAAAAGTATGAAATTAATTAATTAATTTTATAGAGAAAACTGATGCATATTCTGAGAATTCGTAATACTCTGAGACAATTACATGCGAAAACTCTTATCATGAAAAAATTGAAAAGATACTGTTACGGATTTGGTATTTAAATAGCTAATGTTATTCGAATTATAAATTAAATTGGTTTATTCCCCATACACTGCAGCGCGTGACAAAATACTAAAGGAAAGCTAAGCCGGAAAATTAAAAATACAAGAGCACGCGCATTTAACATTTAATAAATAAATATCTCTTTTTGATTTCGAGAAAGTTCCAGAAAATTCTCGCGCGCTATTTAAAATCTTATAAGAGGAGGAAAACCTCTCAGTTCGGTGTGATTTTAGTTAGTTACTTAGTTTGTTGTTGTTTCAAGAGAAGAAAGTTTTTTTAGAAAACTGCTCTTGTTGATTGTAGAGAATTCGCGGATTAGCTTTCTTTAGCTGTTTGAATTAAGTTCTCTTGAACATTTCAGTAGTTAGAAGATACTACTGTGATATATTGTGATACTGCACGATTATTTGAGAACATTTAATCATATTTGTTGTGATAATAAATTTTCTTCATTTTTTATCGGACTTGTGCATTCATTTTGTAACGAACCCGTACGCACGCAACAATATTTTTAAATAAATATGTTACTTTTAAATATAATTTCAATATAACATTATTTTAATGAAATTTATCAATGTTAGAATGTTTTAAAAAAAATCGTCAAAAAATTCCCAGCTCTTGAAATTTAAAATTTTCTATAGAAACTGATCTTAAAAATCGCCAAAATGTTGATAAGTCAACGTAGATCCGTTCAATAAAGAATTCACATCCCCAAAAGCAAAAAATTGTTTAGGAGCTCTTCATTAGAGAAAGTGAAATAATTTTGAAATACTTGTTTCACTTCTTGCTCAGAAACTCGAGTATCCCACCATTTATATTAGAATTAGGAACAAATCATAACCCATTCAAATAACCATATTTATCACTGAATCGCCAAAAATATACCTCCAAACTGATAACTCAAAATGGCAGTCATAAAAACAGACAGAAATTTCACATGATTAAAATTAAAGACCTTCTGCCGATTTTGGCCAAAATTAAGGACGTTTAAGGACCAAAAATCAATTCCGAAAAACTTAAGGACTTTTTAAGGACCGTACGAACCCTGTAATCAGTTGAGTTTAATGTTTGTAGTCCAAAGTGGAACTTCTATACTGTACAGAAGACCAAAATATGCAGAATTTTATACATAATGAGAAAATTAGAAAGGCCTAATGAAAAATTGCAGGTACAATTTGAAGATATGGCATATTTGTTCAAAACAAAACAGAGGGCAAAATGGGTATTTCCTCTTTTGCAGAAAATTAATAACTTTCACTATACGTGTATCTGAATTAGAACCAAAAACACTTTTCAACTATTTTAAAATTGTTAAGGAGTCCTCTTGTTTATATTAAATGTAACAGAGAGAAGGTTCCACCTTCTGATGACTAAAGAATTTGGTCTTAAGTCATTCTTTCACAAAATGATTAATATAATTTATATTTAGCTTTATTGATAGGTAAGCAGAATATATTTAATTCATTGAATTAAAACTCAATATAACAGGTCACATATTAATTTGAACTCTTAGGAACTAACAAAACTATTCAAATTAGAGAAAGCCAACTATAAAATCTGAAACAAATATATGGGGAAAAATCGATCGAGGAAAGAAAAATAAAATATACGTATGCATGTTTATTCATTTACATCACATCTGTGGATACCTGTATAAATATGCACAACTCTAGGAACTTATCAATAGTTGTCTATTTATCCCTATCAGTTTCAGAAATTTCACTAGTTTTATTTTAAACAGGCCTGAAAATGTTTTGTTTTTTAAAGGCTGCATAAAAATAAATGTATGCAAACACTCAGTTTCTCTGTTAGCAATAAACTTGTTTCAGAAGCAGAGATTGATATTTCAATTTGATATACTTTTTTCTCGTGTTCATTGATAGCTTTTTAAATAGTTCAATAATGAGAGAAAATGTCTGAAAATTTGATTACCGCATTTGAAATTTTCACAAAAGTTAACAAGCAGGGTTTCTTTGTTAGCCTTTTTTGCATTCATACACATGTAATCCAAGAGTCAACGATGCAGGGCATTGTAAAAGATATTGGCAGGCACTGCCGATGTTAAAATATCCCATGTCATATATAATTCACTAGTAGCTAATAGTAAAATTATAACTTTCATTGTAATCTATTGTAAATAAAACTGGTTTCAATAATCTCTTTCTTAGTACAATTCTGGATCTTTATTTATGCCTTGCAAAATGAATATCAGCTCTAGTCTGCTAGTAATATTAGACTGCATATCAGTTTTGTTTTAAGCAATCCAAAATTCACATACAACAAAGTCAGAACTTCTAGATCTTGCACAAATATCTGAAGTTACAAGATAAGTTAAAATTAAAAATCTTTATTAGAATTGCTTCTCAACTGAGGTTTTTGGGACTTGGGATTTCTTTCAAATTAACCAGATTTCACAGTACTTAAAAGTTCCTTAATTCTGCTAAAAATATTGACATGAAGCTAGAGTACTTATGGGGAATAGAAATTACTTTAATAGACATTTAATATAAAATATGTTGTAAATGAAAAAATTTCACATATTCATTTCCAATGAATTACAAAATTATTTTAATTTGAAGCATATTACCAACATGCATTAATACGGAAATTTCCCAACTATTCTTTCTAATAAAAGATGCTATAACGGAAATATCAGTGCCAAAACAAGTGTTAATTAAATATAATAAAGTAGCCAAATACAATAAACCCAAAAAACTTAAGGAATATTTAATTAAATTTTTCATATGAAGATGCACACTTTTCTATTTATACCAAACCATAAGAAAAAGTATTAAGAACTCAGTTAGGCACTAAAGAATATTTAAGGGTAATATGTAAGAATTATAAAAGTTTGATTATAACCAAAATTAAATTTTTTTTTTGAAAAAAAAAGGAGGAAGAGAAGAAAAATCCCAAAATTAGATTACAAGCTATTTTAATTGCTATCAGAAAATAAGTCTTAAAATATGCAAAGCAAATTAAATAAAAAGGCATTGCTCAGAAACCATTGCTTTTAAAAGGTAGTGATTAGACTGAAGCATCTTCATGAGTGCTATATATTAGTCCATTACCTGCTACGGGAGCATGATCGACTTGAATGACTCCGTGTATAACTTCGACTTCTTGAAGTTCTATTATATAAAGGTATTTTTCAGTTATAAAAAACGAAATAAAACTACACTTCTTAGAAATTTAGAACAAAAACATACAAAAAAATATGTTTTTTATAGTGATATTATTGCCTTAAAATGAAATCCTCTTTCTCTTATTACTACTAACCACCGCCCTCTTCAATATGATTTTATACTCTTCAGACTAAAAATCAGTACATTTAATAACAAACAAGTCACCTTGTTCCTGGCTTTTTTTTAATAGTTGCAAATCTGCTGTTAGGACCTTTAGGAGACATATTTGGGCCTTCAATATCAGGAGAGAGTTTTCTTTTCTGGAGAACAGATGGACTGTAAAGACATCGTATTATAACAAAATATTATACATTTGTCACATTAGAAACTACATGCAATAACATCTACCAACTTATTCTGTAATTAGAAAACATACAAACACACTTAAGCAGCAACATAAAATTTAATACAAATTTGTTGTCAAATCTGAAGCTGTCAGAATACACATATTTCACCACTGCTAAATATCTTGCTTACATTTCGATATAAAAAATATTGTGCCAAAGCACTTACTGGTTTTACTTATTTTAAAAAATACTGACAGTGCAAACTGATTCAGTATAGCTTCTATTTCTAATATCTACCCCCTCTTAAAAGCTTAAAAACAATTTAAATGTTTACAAAATGAACAAAATTTATGAAATGTAACAATATTTTTGAAATACTCATTGCAGATTAATACATTATCTAATCGTGCATCTATTAATACCTTAAAGCAGAACAGGGCAATGGTTTTGATGGAAATGTTTTAAATAAATACAGTATTAACTCCAAAGCTGATAAAAGCAGTCATACTACAGTCACAATAAAAACATATGGGCTGGAGAGGGATCTAACTATTTGAGATTATAAAGAGGATGGTGCCCAGACTTGGAAACATTTTTTGCAAGAAATGCAAACCTCCTACCTTATACTATTTTTTACTTTTCATGTGTTTATCATTAGGAACAAATATAACATTAATTAGAAATTTTGTTTCATTTAGGTGATACCAATAGAGAAGGTTCAATCCTTTTACCCAAGTAAATGGAATAGAAATTGTACTTTTCAAATAAGTTTCATGCTTTTAATGTACATTTTTCAGTTTGCTCAAAACAAATTTAAATATTAAACAAAAATTAACTAACAAGCACAAACACATTACTTGGTACATCAACTAAGTAACATCAGACAATTATGTCAACTTAAAATAGACAGGTTAGATTTCTCACATCACGTATTATTTCTATAATATCAAAAATCATCCCCACTCCCATGCTGAACATTTGTTTTCGGCTATTAAACACTCATACAACCCAATAAATTTCAGAAATGAGCAAAATATTGGCATCCTCCCCAGAATTTCTGATATATCATTAAGACCAGAAAAAATATACCGGTGCTTTCCAGTCACATTAGACAAGCCACACGATGATCCAGTGGCAAGTCTGCAAGACCCATATGATACGATGATTTTGCGAAGAGTGGTCAGCTCTCAAATGAGAATTCATGCCTTTTGTTCTAAGAGAAACCGGAGTCCCCTATAAACAACCCTAGGTCTTTTCCAGCAAAGAAGTGGCACTGCTTTTGTTTTAATCTGTTTTCATATTCAGATCATTAAGGAAAACACACACACACACACAAAATATTCAAATAGTGAATAATTTTAATATACACCAAATGACAAAAAATCTCACGGCTGGATACAGGCGATCGTGCTAACGAGATAATTAAAAAGTTTGTTGACATTCCTAAAGAAATATAATGATTAACTCATTTCCATCAGATAACTTTTAAGGCCCACACAATGTTCCTTAGAGACCAGTATTTTAAGATACTACTAATTTCAGACTCTTAAGATATATGTCCTCTAGGGAAGGTGAGGTGTTAAAGTAAAAATACTGAGCTTAAAAATCTTGTTTTTATTGTTGTTTAAAGAATGAGGCCCATAATCCTCATAGAAGAATCCCTTACTTCTGTGCTACGTGAATATCGTTGCAGATCAAGTTCACCCATTCAGGACAAAAGTATTTCCGGCGGGAGATGGTGTTTACCAACAGGATAATGCACCATGTCATAAGGGTCGAATCATCAGGGAGCGGTTCGAGGAACATTCTGGTGACTTTCAAGTCATGTGATGGCATCTGGAAAACCAAAATTGTGCTGCCACACTACCCCCTTCCCCAACCTAAAATGTGTGGGATCCCTGCAGGACCAGTTGGCAAGTGCTTGGTACCAGATATCTCAGACTATGTATCAGCATCTTGTGGAGTCAATGACACATGGGTGGTCTTACATGTTATTACTATGGTGATTAAATATAATGGCTCTTCGGTATATATTGTTGCGTGCGTACGGTAGGTATATCAGGCAGGCTTCGTAGGAAAGGCCTTTCAAAACAGTCTCCATAAGACGTTCGAATGTTGCCGGCGCATTACACAGTCCAAACGGCATCACCTTGAATTGCCAAAGCCCTTGTCCCGTAGTAAATGCCGTCTTTTCTCGGTCTTCAGGCTGTATTTCTACCTGCCAATACCCACTCTTTAAATCAAGTGTTGAAAACCACTTGCTTCCAGAAAGAGTATCTAGAATGTCGTCAATTCTAGGAAGAGGGTAACTGTCTTTCTTCGTAACCTCATTCAACCGGCGATAGTCAATGCAAAATCTTGTTGAGCCGTCTTTCTTTCTGACGAGAACGATGGGAGATGCCCATGGACTCGCTGAAGGCTTCCATATCTTTTAACAGTGTTCGGACCTCTTCCTGTTTAGCAAACGGTAGACGTCTTGGATGTTGCTTGATCGGGGGATGATCGCCGGTATCTATTCCATGTTGTGTCAAATTAGTTCAACCCACGTCAGAAGACGAGAGGGAGAAAACAACTTGAAGATCTTTAATGATGCGATCGGCAGCATTCTTCTCTTCATCGTTCAATTGCGCATTCTGCAATAACTCCGATGTAATGCTCTCTGATGAGGACACGGATTCTGGGATATTGCTCTTTCTTTCAACGCTGGTTACTGGAGTACATGCTGCAACCACGTCGCCTTTCTTAATAACTCTCGCCTTCTCAGTTACATTGGCAACTCTCACCGGGATAACCATTCTCGATAGGTCGACGAGTGTTGAGGCTACTAGTACTCCTTTCGGGGTATTACAGCTATTGGGATATTCTATGATGCCGTAGCGAAAATCTCTGTTTTCGGCGATAGATCCAGGGAGTAAAATTTCTGTTCTTGCCGGTATTGTGATATTGTCTTGTGCTACGATCCTGTGGACAGATTTAACTTCTTCATTATTAATTCCAAATAACGTTATGTCCTCAGACACAGAATGCAATTCGTTATTTTTAAAGTCCAAGGAAAAATTGTATTTCCTTAGAAAATCCAATCGGAGTATGCAAGAATCAGTGATCTCTGCTACATATGCCGTGTGATGGTAAGCGGCACTTCCAAACGTGATGTTAACATTTACTTTCCCATTGATGTCGATCTTCTCACCGGACACAGTCTGTAGGGTAACGCAGGGCGGCGTCCAGATAAGTTTGCTTTCCAGTTGTTGGGCCAAATCTTTTCGGATGATGGTAACGTTGGCTCCTGTGTCTATCGTCATATTGCAGGGAACTCCATTAATATGTCCTATTATGAAAAGTCCATTACTGCCGCCTCTCACTGCAGAAATGTGAAGCGCTTTAAACTGGGGCTTTTCATTATCTGGCAACCTCCGCCCCGCGATATGGCCACTAATTAGTTTCCCTGCTGCTTGTTAAAAGTGGTCTTAACATCCGTACCCTGGGGTATTCTGTAGTTTCGTCGTGTGTGTCCTTTAGCACCGCAGTTCCAGCACTTAACGGTCGGTTTCTTCTCACCAATATTCCGTCTCAAGGCGTTCAGTTGTCTAGTTAAATCGTCTAGACGAGCGGTGACTTGATATCCTGGCCCCTGGACTTGAGCAGCTCTGACTGGGTGGCGGTCTCGACGAGTGGCTTGCTGGGCTGCCTCGAATTTCATGGCGTACACTAGAGCACTTTTTAAATTTTTTACATCCGCCATTCGTAGAGCCTTTTGTATTTCAGTATCCCGGATGCCGTCGATAAAGTACTGCAAAGAGAGGATTTCCCTTGTTTCTGTCGGGCATTCCGAAAAGGCGAGACGGGACAGCCTTTCAACATCCGTGGCGAGCTCCTGAAGTGTTTCAGTAGGCTTCTGTTGACGAGATTTTAATTGGAGCCTGCTGTAGTCTTTTAAACACTTCTCCCCAAAGCGCAGCTCCAAGGCACCAGACAGAGCTTCGAAATCTAACCTTTTGTTTTCGGGAAGAGTCTGAAGGATATCCGCTGCGTCGGCTCTTAAAGAAGCGGCGATATGACATTCCTTAGCTTGGGAATCCCATCCATTCGCATCCACAATGATAGAAAACTGGGTCTTGTACACTTGCCAGGATGTCTTTCCATCATATGTGGATAGCTTCAGAGATGGACGAGCAGGCATCGGTAAGAATTTAAAATTATCACTCTTGCTCCCAGCCGTCGCTATGAATTTCTTTAAAGTTTCCATTTCTTTGGCAACTGCAGAAACTCTCTCATCAATTTGTCGTTCGATTTGGTGTTGGACGGCACAAACTCTTCCTTCAATTCGTTCCTCCACAGCCGAAACTCTCCCTTCTATATGTTCTTTTACAGAAGAAAATTTTTTCTATTTCTTCTTTCATCGAAGAAAACCTTTCTTCAATTTGATCTTTTACGAAAGAAACTTTTTCTTCAATTTGTCCAACTTTATTTTCAACTGTGTCAATTCTGCCTTCCATAGCTTCAAATTTATTTTCTATTATGCAGGTAATTTCTCTTTTCATTTCTTCTTGACATGCTTCAATCTTTTCTTGACCAGCTTGAACGGCTTTCATTTCGTCCTTAACGGATTCCTGGCCCAATTTCATTTCCTCTTTAAATGAGGCAAAGGCTGATATTAACTGCCTTAATTGCTCTTCCATCGCTCTTGTTATTGGCATTCAAACCCCACTCCTGACACCAAAAATTGTTGCGTGTGTACGGATTCGTTACGAAATGCATGCACAAGTCCGATGAAAAATGAACAAAAATTTATTATTATCACAACAAAAATGCTTAAATTTTCTCAAATTATCATGCAGTATTACAATATCTCACAGTAGTTTTCTTTTAACTACTCAAATGTCCAATAGAACGTAATTCAAAACAGCTAAAGAACGCTAATCTGCGAATTCGCTACAATCAACAAGAGCAGTTTTCTAAACAACGAATCTGCACGCTAACGAATCTGCATCACAAACAAATGCAGCTATAATGTGACAAACTCCACAGAAGACCAAAATGATGTGGATTTTGTTGTGGCTGTCAAAGGAAGATTTAATACATGTGTACATATTACATATACACACATATTTACAGAAAATCAAATATCCATACAACTTGGGACCTTAGGCCAACAGACTCTACAGTTAGAGACTAACAAAATTCATTTCAATATTTTGCAGAATCAAATGGATTTTCAGGCATGTACTGAAATGGGATACTGTACTAAATATGACACTATCCTGAACAATCAAGCCTATCTGGTTAATTTAGATTTGATATGACTCTGAATATTATTCTCTTGACCACAATGTCATGGCTGAGACCGCTGAATACTGGGAATTTAACCTCCTGGGACTGGGAAATTCAACGATCCCAGAAGAATGAACTGGCTGCAAAGTTTGTTTTCATAGTCTTCCCCCATGTGTAATGTGAATATCAGTCTGTGTTCCTTAGAAAGACCTCAATGAAGGTATTCCTTCCCTTAAGGTTATATGTAAGATTTGCCATATATGAATTACCTAAACTCAACCACAGTGCATAGTCACTTTTTTCACAAGATCCACCACTATATGTATGTTAATTTATTTGAAATATTTTATATTTTTAATAAACTATATATCATCTTAATCAGCAGAAGGTAATGAAAACAAAAAAGAAAGAAAATAAGTAATCACACAAATCTTTTTAATAAATGATGTTTAAATACAGCTTTTCAAACAGATCCAAAAAAGCTATATTGCACAGGTTAAGAGTAATTTGAAAACATATGGTCAAACCTATAAATGTGATTATCGAGTTTTATGTGCTTGCTACTATTTTTTGTACATTTCGTGGACAGGTTTTAAGATACTCAACATAGTTTCAGTTCTGGAAACTAAACAGGGAAGTTATATTGTTTTACAACCTGGTTTGCTACTGGAAGTCATCTGTGAAGTCAATGTTTTTTATTTTTTTTCAGTAATTATCCCATATGCATGTTACCAAAATGAATCAAACTAGCAAACATTTCTGATAAGAAAAAATACAAGGTATGTAAAACACAGAACGTGTGACAAAATAATTACCTTCTTGAGCTGACACAGGAACTTCGGGATGAACTACGTGAGTAACTACACGAAGACCTTGACGACCTATGAAAAAAAAATATTTAGTATCTTTTGCAAACACCAAAGATAACAAGCAAAGTATTTACAAGTAAAGTACCTGTCAGAATATGAATATGATGATACAGATGAATATGGTGAGCCAGAACGTGATCTTGAGCGTCTACCACTACCCTTAGGAGTCTTAGATCTATAAGGAGAAGGAAAAAAATTACTAAAAAAAAAAAAAGGGAACTGCTTCCAATTCAAACTACATTTCTTAAATTAAAGTAAGACCTCATATATATGCACATAATTATAAGAGCACAACAAGAAATCAGTATATTCCCTTAGAAATACATTTAGATGATCACAAAAGATTTCAAAATTTGCATCAATTAATGCATCTGAACATCACCAGATTTATTGCTAGTGTATACTGTATCGTATTGTGCACATGCACCTACATGTGCCAGCTGGAGCAGGACATACAATGCGCATGGCTGAGCATTCTGGTTTTGGTGAGTACGGCGAGCCATGTTTCCCCTGTCAGAACATGAAAAAAGCAGATTGAACCAGACATCAAGAGCTAACTGATTGCTTGATGATGGAAACTTTTTGTGTCAGGTAATGTTGACAAAGCCACATATAACTGATATTGTCTAGGTTTGTGATACTGAGTGCATACTAAGACGGTAAAGAAAAAAATATTCTCCTTTGACTCAATACAAGTCCCTAATACTAGTTGAATTTTCTACTAAGCATGCTACCTTCACGCTAAGGTGTCTTGCAGAGCTAAGGTGTTTTCACACTTCACGTTCAGAAAACTCAAGAAGCATATGGGCTACTCTGAAGGCAGTGACAAATTTTTCTGTAAATATTTTTTTAAAAAATACCAACTCCATTACAACAACATCCCTGGTGAAACTTGAATCCAAAATCTTTAACTCCAGAAGCCAACATTTTATCCATTAGGCAACAAGAGATATCTTAATGTAGATAGATTTTAAGAAAACTTCAAAATCTATCACTATTTTCTTGCAACAATCTATTACTTTAGATTATTTTGTAAAAATTATCAAACATGTATCATTATGATTGATTATTAAGGTTTATTACTGCTAATAAACTTGAGAATTTTCCTCTAAATAATTTATAAAGCTATTCTATTAGTATAGGCATTTTTTATTATTATCTGAAATTTTTATTATGATTAGTCCCACTTGACTTCCCCTCCCAGAAGAATTTTTGAAAGTGCAATCATTTAAGAACCTTGGTATAAACTGGACATTTGAAACCGAGATGCCTAAAATTAATGTGTCAAGTAGATGTGGAACTGGGCTTTATGCTGTCCAAAATTATAGTACTTTTTTAGATGTTTCTGAATTCTACTGGGCTGTCCATCACTGGCAAATGGCAGTCATGCCTAGGTCTGATGTAGGATTAAAAAAAAAAAAAAAAAAAAAAAACCTTTCATGAGGTCAGCCAGACTTTCTTTATCCAGAGAAAAACCTTATTTCTACTAACTTGGAAGTACAAAACACTAATTTAACACTCCATAAAAATTCACTTAAGAGGAGGCATAAAAGTTATACTTACAAAGAAGAAAAAAATCAGGAAAGATAGACTTCGAATCTTCAAAGAACCAGCTCTACGCTGACACTTCAAAAAATAATCTGAAGAAGCTGTTCAATGGAAAACTTCAAATTAAAGCAAAGTTAAAAGACCCACAGCATTTGAAGAGGTTTACAGGATTTTATAATTGTACAGTCATTCTTTACAAAAAGTGTTGTTATTAATTTTTTTCTTAATCTCCATAGGTTCCTCAGCCAACCCGATTCTACAAGGAATAAGTTGAAACAGATAATGTTGGCAATGATAATATTTATGACAGTAAAGAAAGATGTGCTCCCATGACTAACAGATGTTGAAGAATTTTAAGTCACCTAAAAAAAAAAATAAATAAAAAATTTGTTTCTCCCCTATTTTGTATGCGTCTCTGCATGCGCGCGTGTGTATGTGTGTGTGTGTGTGTATATATATATATATATATATATATATATATACACATTTAGAGAGAGCTATAATATAAATTCCATTTAATAAAGATTGAAAGTTTATTAAGGATTTTTTTATATAATTCGATAACAAAAATCTCCCTTATCATTACAGTTACACAAACTAAAAATTCATGTCAATGGATACAAATGCCCCCCCCCCGATCTTCAAATTTAATTAAACTCTGCTTTATAACAGAAAATGGAACTTATATTATGCCTGTTAATAGTGGCAGGAGCATATTTTTTTCCATGTACAATATTTCCAAATATCTCACATTTTTGTATTAATGTATTAAGCAAAACTTAATTACAAGTTCAAACATCTCTGCAACGTATGTGAAATTTTTAATAACAAATACCTCCGCCAAGGATCAACCCATTCATCTCCTCTTGATCTTGTCTGAATCTCAAAAAGACGTTCATCACGCCATCTTTCATTGCTTCTAGAATGTTTTGAAGTTCTATAAAAAATAAATAAAATATATTCAGAAAAGTATTAAAAGAAACAAACTGTATAAGGTAAAATAATTTATTGTATGAGACTAAGTTAAGAAAACTTCATTTAAATTGGCACATACTGTACATAAAACTCTCCATTAATTCTATACATGACTAACATGTTTCATTTTCATGTGAAACAAAGTGTCCTAACTTTGACCATTTTATAAGCCCTTTACAAAAATGATTACAATTTATTCGTCACACAGCTCTGTTTTTGATCCTGCTGAGCATCCATCGCATTTTGTACTTCAAGATTTTGATATACATATCAAAATCAAAATGGGTAAATTAAAGTATGATACATAACATTGATGAAAAATTCAAAGGAAAACTTTAAACAGAATTAATTTCTTTGATATCAAAGAGACTGATTAACTGAAACTGATTTTAGAGAATATAAAATTTGATATTACAGTACAAAGTCCATAATGCGGAATGATCTATAATCCAGACCTCAAAGCCACAAACTTACACGTGTTTAATGCGCGTAAAGCATTTAAACATGCGCGTTTCCGATAGTGAAGAAAGTGACAGAGAGGTTATTGAAAACGAAAAAATTTCTACTGACAAGTTAGTCGGTATTCTCGACACAGCAATTACAAGACTTGAATACAAGATACACTTTCTAACCGAACAAGAAATTGTCTGTTTATAGAATTAAAGAGAAAGTATTAGCACAAAAAACAAAGCAACTTAAACAACTTACATTGAAAGAAATGTTTAATAAAGTAAACAAATAAAAATTAAGCTTTTTTTTAATAAATTTTGATACCCTTTAGATCATAATTGCTCTTTATTTCATAAATTACGGTTTCATATTTGTAATTGTATAACTTCTGCATGCCATTTTACCAGATTTAAATTGATGATCTATATAATACGGAAAACTCCTAATCCAGAATCGCCCAAGTCCAGATTATGGACTTTGTACTGTACTATCTATTAATGCAGTCAAACCCATGTAGAAAGAACTTAGCTCAGAACTAACCCCTGGATATGAAGCTTCTCATCCGTTCAATTTCCTACATATTCAATATTACTTTATATTGTTATAGTGGACTACCTACCTTTATACTGTTACAGTAAATAGTATGAAAACTGGAAACAAACCGTTGTTGGCGAAGGTAGTCAAACAAATTATATTCTCTAAGAATCAATCATTAAGTCATTCATACATACTGCTATTATAAGATAGTTGAGCTTATCATTATAAATACATGGATCTGACTTTAATCTAATCAATTTCCTTTTCTTAAGAACTGTACATAATTCTTATACTATAGTCCAACTTTTGTTCACAAGATACACTTTGTTGGAATATGATATAAATCCAGGTGGTTGTCCCAAGTAAATTGGTTTATCCAAGTATCCATTTAAATATGCAGTTATCTCCAATATATATAGATTTAAAATATGGAAAAAAAAAAAAAAAAAACCCACACACACACACAATTTTGGTCCACAAATTCAGCAGTCAAAGGGTTAAATGTACAAAACAGATAATTACCAATAAATTTTATTGTCACCTGTTCTTTGGTAATGAATGTAATTACTTCATTAAATGAATATAGGCAGACAGGCCTCAAGGCTTAATGAAGTTAAATGAAAATTATCAAAATGGCTCTAACATATATGACCAATCTGCATCTTAGAATAAATACTCTTGGACACTTTGAATCATGCACACAGAGCAAAAATTGCTTATTATTCACAAAACAGCATTTACTTTTTAAACAGAACAACACATTTACTTGACAGCACAATTAGCTAAGAATTCACTTAAAATTACAAATATCATCTTACAAATTAATGCGTTCAATTGAACATCTTACTTTCTGCTACATAATATTTTTTACGAATCATAAACCAGTTAGCTGCCTACTCTAGTTACATATAAAAGATAAAATAATTTTAAGTTCGCAAAAACCCACGTTTAACTTTGGCTGCAACTTCAACACAACACTCAGGATTTCCTACTTTCTGTCTGAATTCAATCAATACACATTCCTTGACATCATATATAAATTCAATTATTCTTTCAATTTATTTGCACTTGTAAAGTTTTGGGTTCACTCACAATTCAATCTGTCTTATCTTCAGTTCACTCATTCCATCTGTTTTATCTCTCTTGTCAGCAGGAGACATTTGCAGCTGTGACAAGTGTAAATATGTCACAGACACACATTACTTACAATTAGGGGTGGGCTAAATATGTGACAGACACACATTACTTACATACAATTAGGGGTGGGGTAAATATGTGACAGACACACATTACTTCCTACAATAGTACACTTCTTGGAAATGTAATCACAACTGCCTTCTTTCGAGGAAGAGGTCAAAAGAGTTAGTCTTAGGGAATGCATCAAAGTGCTGTGTGTTTTGCCAATTCATTTGTTTATGTTTAAATATTTCATCTCTATAAATTGATAAGATTGAGAAATGAAGAAACTGCAGTATTGATATGAACAATAAGAAAGTAAGAACTTTATTAAGGAAATTATTGATATGAGCAAAAAGAAATCATTAACTTCATAGTATTGAGATAATAGATTAAATGTTCTGAAAACTGTGAATCTTTTCCTTTAATCGGGCATTTGTATGATGTAAATAGATCTACTATATGTTCAATTTTGAAAAACAAGAGTCAAATAAATGACTATGTTTAAAATTGTGGAAATACATCTCTAAAGGTTGTTTCCAAAAGACACGCATAGTGATGGATGGGATGGAAACATCTCTGTCTTTATGGATTGACAATCAACATCAAAGTAATGAGCCTCTGAATTCTTCAATTATTCAGACAAAGTTAGTTTGCATGAAGATTAGATTAAACACAGATTCAAACATGGTGTTTCAAACAAGTAATGAGTGATTCAACAAATTTAAAATGAGATACTGTTTACATAACATTAAATTCAGTGGAGAATAAGCTGATGCAAAGATGCTGTAAAAGAATTTATTTCCCCTTATTGTCCAAAATTGTTGTAGATGCAGAATATTCTTTTAGTCCAATATTCAATGTATATGAGATGGATTTATTTTGGAAAAAATGTCAAATTTTTATCAAAGTAAGAATCAGCTGCCCCTGGACATAAAATTTCCCAAAACTGATTCATGTTCTTTCTTGGTGGAAACTTAAGTGATTTAAAATTGAAGCCATTGTTCATTGATCAAGCGGAAAATCCCACAGCATTGAAGGGAATATCTTGCAGTCACATGAAAATCAAAAATTCCTTCTATTCGCGGAAATATTTGGCCTGACTAGAATTGCCTGTTTGGCTTTTACTTATAACTCGAGTAAAGACGAAACACTTTCGTATTTACGTATTTTTATCAATTATTGTTCATTGAACGGGAGTTGGTTTGTTCCCCTTGAAAAGTCAACTAATTTCCGATCAATGACAATGATTACATGTTTTAATTTTTCCTTTTACAATTGAAATTTTATTATTCATGATTATTTAACTCCAGTCCCCGTTAAAACATTATTAACATTTTGCTTTCAAATTACTTCAAAACATCTTTCAAAATATAACTTACCAGTATGGATTCACACTTTTAAAATAATTGTACTTTAATTAAACTTAGGAGATAATATAATCAATTAATCAATACTGTTTAGGAAATAAATTATTATATATATATATATATATATATATATATACGAATATTTTAAAATACAGTTTTGGGCATATATTTTTTTTTACATTTATCTACTTTAAAAAAATTCAACATTCTCACACACTTTCAGAAGCCAATTACGTTCAAAAGTCAAAGACCACTCTTAAACACTTATTTTAATGCCATAAAAATAATTTATGTTTCAGTACCTTTAGTCTCTAATGTCAACGGCAAGACAAAATTTTTCTCTGGCTGTCTAAAAGTAAACTGGATGTAAACAATACGCAAAAGTTCAGGTCATATCCTGAATTATTTTCATGCTTTCAAAATAACTACTACTGACACTAGATATAAAACCGAGTTCATATAACTAAATGAAAAAAACGGCTGAAAAACTATACAGAAAACCAGAATTTATAATGAGAATGCAGAACTCATGAAAAATAATACAACTGTATGAAGAAAGACCAAGGCTTCAGAAACAATAAATCATGATATGATGAAGTACAGTTTAAAAATTTAAATAATAACCAAAATCACAAGTCACAATGGTAAAATAATTTGGGAAACATACGAAAAAAGGACAACTCAAATGAGAGAATACATTCCATTACTAATAGTAAGAATGCTACTTTACATCAGAAATCATTATGTACATTGGAATAAAACAGGAAATTTAAGCTAATAGAATAATTAAAAAATGAATATTTGGTAGAAGACTGAAATTTCAGTATAATGCATTTTATTAATTTACAGTCTATATTCATTCCAGACCCCAAAAGATTTATTACCTTAAAAAAAAAAAAAAAAAAAAAAAAACTTATGCTTCTTATTCACTCTTTAGACACAAACTAAAGAAAAAAAAAAAACTTATGCTTCTTATTCACTCTTTAGACATACAGCAGATTGTTAATTAATAAAATACCCAAGTTAATTTATTAAAACAGCAAGCAGTTAATTTATTAAAATACCCAAGTTCCCTTCCACACAGCGCAACTTAAAAAAAGCTAAAAAAAGATATTCTCAGCATCATTATACCACACCAGCACTTTTCAAAAAGTTCTGGGCACCCCTTATGCCAGTCCAGTGTTTCCCCCAAAACGGTAGGCAGTTTTATTGCAATTCAGTTTTTCATTAAGTGAAGACAACCTTCAGCAAAGTACTGAAGAGTTCATCCCCTGCTCAATTAGTTAATCAGACACTGCAAACAAAATTGTACTTGCATAGCGGTATTTTATAAGGATGCAGGCACCTTTAATGGTTTTCTTTAAGCTGAAAACAGATCTTTAGTTTGTGTGTGCTCTCTAAATGTTTCTGTTTTTGTGAACTGTGACTAACTTGTATATGGTGTGGGATCCTCATGAAGGCATCTAATAAAAACAACATGGGAGTTAGACATGTTCTCCCCCCTTCAATTATCACATCAGGAAAAATATTCTTTAAAGTGTATAAAAATGTTTGAAGAAAGATAAGCTAGATTGATTTAGCATCCTCCACACAATTTGAAAACTGATTACCAAATGCGGCACATATTTCTGGTAACACGATGAGAAGGCTATGGAAACAATGATTCAAGTACTTAAATAAATCTAGGTACTGAATTTGCTGTATATACAGATCTTCATGAATAGTTTCAAAGGCTTCTGTCTTTTCTTTTCAAGTCACTCACAGCAAATTTAGTCACATGGTGAGTTTTTTTTTACCATACTAACAATTTGGTATAAAGCACTACACAAGAGATATGCACAGGAATATCCTTGGAATAAACAAAAACGTTCAAAACCTTAGTTAAAACAATATTTATACTATAGACTGTGATTTACAAATCTATAACTAATCAAATTAGCAAAATGGAAATATTAATCTATTAGAAATCACATTGTAAACAATTCCGGTCAAGCAATGTTCAGGAAAGTAAAAAATGGAAATATATGCACACAATTAATTAGAAATAAGAAAAAATGCATAAATCTGTTAATGAACATCAGGATGTCTTAACACAGGATCCAAATTTTAAGCCTTCCCCCCCCCACACACACTAGATTACTGAAACTTATGTCACGGTAATCATATTCCAGTTAGATTTGGCTTACTTGATTATGGCAAAGCTACCTGCCTGGGGGAAGGGATACCTTAGTGGAGAAATTTTTAGAAAAAAATGGTTCATAACTACATTACACATGTTGAAAACCACAACAGTTTTCAGTAATTTTACTGCTCGTGGACCCTTTCATGATGGAGAAATAAATGATGCAGAAATGCATAACTATCTTGAAAGCATATTACATATACAGTATTGTGATAAAACTTTGCACAAATTACATCACATGTGGTACCAAATGCAAAAAGAGTGGTTATAAAGTTTGAATACACAGGTTTGGTAATAGATATTTGGCCAATCACATTGCCAATAAGAGTGTTAGTAATAATGAGTGTTCAAAAATGTCAATTCGTTGCACTTTGAGTTAGACATTTCGAGTAACACCATGCACACCACATTACAGCTAAAGATCAGTGTGTGCATCCATGCATCAATTAGATTACTCAACACCTTAAGCTGAACAACCATGTGAAGAAAAGAGTATTGGAATTTTCTAAAAGAGTATGGAGGACATTTCTAAAATATTACTTTTAATATTTAATTATTTAATTTTGACAGAGTATTTATTCTTTCAAAGTGCATGCCAATTTATGCATAGACAGAGGTTCACTTTGTAAATTAAAATTTTGCATTACTTTAACACTTTTATCAGTAATGAGATTTCTGGGACGTTGTACATATTATACCACAGTTAAGATTTTCATTCTATTCTTAAATAATGTTTGTTTTTATAAACTGACATACAAGAACAAAATACAAGCTAAATGTAGTTGTAACATACCATATAAATACTTATGTTTAAGAGTACATCCAAAAAGCACTAAGAACATAAGACAAAGCAAAGCTGTATCCTTCCATGATAAGAGCAAATATTTTATGTTTCGTTAATTATTTATTAAAAGAAATTGTTTTTAAATCCTCTTTTGGATATCATCCAGCAATGAATGTCTATTGTAAGTTCGAATGTAAATTAACTGTATTTTGCCTTAAAGTCATATTTCAAGAATTTTTGCATCATATTAAAAATTCTAAACAAATTTAACTTTGTACCACTTTCTATTTTGGGGTGAGCACAGCCTGTTATAAGTATGTGTCATGGGCATGAAGCACACTACATGTTACAGATCAACGAGACCATTTCCAGTCTGAAACTCCAGCATGAATATTTTGTAATGCTTGTTCATATTACAGCGAATCAAATTTCTTTAAAATAAAAAAAAGTAACTCAGATTTAAATATATACTAGAAAACTACATACTTCTTTTCTCTTTCACTTGATATTCTCCTACCCCTTGATCTTTCACGATCCCGGCGGTCCTGAAAATGATGTAAAACTTAGAAACGATTACAAATTTACAGTTAGTAAAATAAGAATATCAAATATTCTAAACATTAATAATTATAACCTACCTAAAAAGTACATAACATTTTGATTACACAAGCTATTAGATATTACATATACAAAAAAAATTATCAAATTGTTTAATACAGCTGCAGAATTAAAAAGTACATATTAGGGGGAAAATAGAGCTATGCAGTTTGCTAACATCAAATATAACTTTCACGTAACAAGTTTTTCTTTCCTCCTATGGATAGAAAGTTAAGAATGACAAATGTATCTTCAAGCTGAAGCCTTATTCTTATGGAAGTTGCAAATAAGCATGGACGAAAATAAAGCTTTTTATATGGAATTGTTAACATACGAAGAAGCTTTCATTATTATGTATAATACATTACCATCCAAAATTAATGCAATTTAAGCAAATGCAAAACATCTGTTACTTTAAAAACTACAAGTAAAACCTAGCTTTTACCAAAGTGGGTTGGTAAAAGTCTGAAGTACGGATTCCATTTCAGGCTTTTACCAAGTCTTTGTGGTAAATCCTAGGAGTTACAAACACCTTCTGGTAAAAGCCTGAAACAAGGGCTTTAAATCGACCTTGAATAAGACTGTACATGCAATTTCCATGGCAACACCTTTCTGTTCCTGCCCCTCCTCATTCATACCATTTGATGTCTAGGTTCGAGCTAATTCAAACAATTTTAAGTGGCTACGATCTAAAATAGAAACAATTTGCTTCCATTTTAGCATATTTTGCATTTTTTATTTTGCTGAAAGGAAATAAGCGTTGTTATGCGGAAAAAGTTTTAAGAAATTTTGTCTGAATTTGTAAAAATTGAGCAGGATAACAGCTTTTATTTAACAAATGAAAAATACACTTCCTTAATAAATGATGTGGAAGATGCAAAAATGTGCGAAGGAAATTACAGAAGGTTGAAATATTGAAGGTTCTAAATACTGGAGGAGAGAACAAACTTATAGCACAACAGTCTGCAGAAAAAGCAGAAATCCTGTATTCTGTTACAATTGATGAAATCTTCAACGTCATTCACGACGAACATATCGGAGTTGGCCCATGGTGGAAGAGCCCGGATGATTAAAGAATTGAACCACAAGTACAAGAATCACACAGTAGAATCTGTCGTCACGTATTTGAAAATGTGATCCATGCCAGAAAAAACAAAACAAAAAAAAAAAAAAAAAAGTGTTGAAAAGGGGGATTGTAATCAAGCCAATTGTGTGTGTGTGTGATAATGGCAAAGCCTCGAGGGCTATCTGCCTAAGAGGAGGGATGCCTTCATGGAGGACTTTCTAAGGGTAACTGGCTCGTATACACGTTACACATGGGGACAACCACGAAAATGCCCATGCAGCCAGCCCGTTCGCGGGATTTGAACCTCGGACCGAACTACCAGTGTTCAGCGTCTTTACCGCTCGGCCGCTGGTGGGCCTCAAGCCAATTGTGCATAGCGAAATGAATTCTCGATGCCAAGTCAACCTAATAGATATGAAGTTTAATCCTGATCGTAATATGAAATTCATTTTAGTGTATCAAGATCATCTCACAAAAGTCATCCTACTCTGAAGTGTACATAGTAAAAGAGCTGACGAAGTAGCATACCCTCTTCTGGATATTTTCACAACTTTTGCAGCCCCCAAAATTCTCCATTCTGACAATGGGAGAAAATTTTGAACCCAAATCATAAACAGGTTATGTGAAATGATATAAAAACAGTTCACGGTAAACCAAGACACACTCAACGCAAGGTTCTGTTGAACGGGCCAACAAGGATGTTGAGAACATGTTGGCAACATGGATGGAAACAAATAAGACAGAAAAGTGGTCAGAATAATTAAAATTTGCACAAGCAATGAAAACCAAAGCATATCATGAGGACATCAAATGCTCATCTTATGAGGCTATGTTTTCTTGTCCTATGAAGCTGGGATTGCTATCTTAATTTTGCCATGGAATTTGATTAGTAACATGGCCACAGAAGTGGCCTTCGAAAATTTATTAATATTAATAATGAATGCATGGATAATACAGTAGATGAAGGCACTAATCTTGAATCAACAGTTGATTTAGAATCGCAAGATAACAATAATACACATGAAAAAGAATCATGCATAATGATGAAAGTAGATACTGAAGTTTAAACTGGGAAGGGGGGGGAAACCAGAATCAGATATGTGCTGTGGCATAACAGGTGTGATTATCAGCAAAGTTCAACATATTAAAGTGTTTGGAGACAGCTAAGGAAGGACTTGTGAATCAGGCAAAGAAGATGAAGATTACATCTACTAAAATATTTCGAAACCTACTGTCAGACAAAATGGTAAAATAAAATTACCTGATAATGATTGATTGAAAATGGATCCAAAATGAGTAATAGCCGTTATTGCAGATATTAAAGATAATGAGTTTTATGTTCTTGGTACTAAGTTTGATAAATTAAAATCACTGTACACGAGAAACCGGTTTACCTTTTACAAAGAAAATTTTTTAAACATCAAAGAAGTTAATACATAAGAAATGAGTATACATGAAATAGTAAAAAGACTTTTAGTTGGGGGATAAGAACTCAGAAAATGCAACTGTTCAAAGAAGTGAGCTACGATGATGTGTTTGTGCAAATCAGCTGGTCTACTTTACAATTCAAAATGCCGCTACAGTCAACCTTGCTGTAACAGATAGTAAGAAGTATTAAAAAAATTTACTACATTTTCCTTCTTTCTAAAATTTCATAATTTTTATTCCCCCCCCCCGGGCTATCAATTCAAATTTTTTAACTTTTGCCAAAAATATTCTAAAAATTATTGAAATCGCTTCTGTTGTTATAAAGACAATTGTGTATTGGTTCCCCTTTTTCACATGGAATCTTATTTGTGAAATGACATAAATAGTGCTTTTTTAATTTTTGTCTTGTAACTCTCTGAACAATAATTGTAAGACTGTTCCAATGACATAATCTTAAAACTTATTTATATCAGTTTTACAATTTATATTATCAATTAAAAATTAAAGTGTGTTTTAACCTTTTGGAGACAAATTGTATACAATATACCTGCAAATGGAAAATCCTAAGTAATTCCTCGTTTTGGGCTTTTACCAGAAGGCATTGGTAACTCTTACGATTTACCGTAAAGGCTTATTAAAAGCTGAAATGGAATCATATTAAATCATACTTCAGTACTCCAGTTGAAGTCAGTTGATAATATTCAGCCCTTGATTAGATAATTAACTTTTCACAATTGTTTGCAAGGTTGAGACCTTGCAAAACAGAGATGTACATCTGAGTGTTTGCCATAAAAGTCTGAGCTCGAATTAACATTAACGCCAAGTTTTTAGTTTTATCTGTTCCGTGCACCCTCTGGGAGTTTTTCACTAAACTGACTGTGCAACTTTTGGTCTCGTTCATTCGCTCTTCCACTGTTGTAAGTTCAGGTTGGAATTCTAATATTCCTCTTTTCTGCCTCTCAGAATGGAATGCAACCCTAAAGCCCCGTTCACAAGAGCAGATTCAACTGGTAGTGAAAACTGGTTTTTCCAACATGTCCCGTTCACACGGCGACAAAAATTAACTTCTTCTTCGAGTTGGAGGTAGAACATTCCTACCTCTTGGGAGCAGGGCAAATGGGGACATTTCCCATACTGCACTGCATGATTGCGCGGTTCACTTAATGACTGCTCGCAGAACTGTCAGCGAAACAATTGAGTTGGTAGATATCTGAGGACTCGATTCATCCAAAAAAATTACGTTGTTGTTTAAGAACTTTCATCTAGTCTTATGAATGTTATTAAATGGTTTCGTAAGACAAAATACTTTTAAACTGAGAAAAAAATTTTTGCCAGTATTTTTTTTTTTTATTTAAATTTTTGGAAAAAAAGTTTAACAATTAAAATGTCATTCTTCTCTCACAATTTTCAATGATTTCCCACCAATTTTCTTATTGTATTTATTAGAAAGTTCTTAATAACTTTAAGGATAGATTTTGCACTTAATGAATTAGTTTCCGAGAAAAAATAAAAACACATTTATGCAAAAACTTTGAAACAAATATTATCTCAATTACATTTCCACTTCAAATAATTTTTCTTTTCAGTATTTTGAAAAATCCATTCTTATTTCTATAAAGGATATAATTTTAATTAAGCAGTAAAAATATTAAATAGTTTGGCCATATCTATATAAGTTTTAGGACTTTTAAAAGAATTTATCAAAAAAATGCAAACTGAGAAAACGCAGTTAAAAGAATATAAGCTGTTTATATCATTTCAAATTGCTTAAAAATTTTCTTACTGAATTCCATTACACAGATATAAAATAACACCGAATGCTATTCAATTGATTAATATAAACATAAATTACAAGCTTTTACTTAAAATCTTTGTAAAACACGTTAAAAATAATTTTAACAGATGAATTAATTATAATATATTCTCTAAAATGTTTATAATCAATATTAATACTATAAATTTGAAGTTTTATTCCTTTTTTCAAAAAGCAAATTTGGAAATTTTAGCAGCCACAAAACATTTTATTTAAAACTGCTCAGCAGCATATGTGGTTTCTTTTCTTCTTTTAATCATTTAGTCTCGTATATAAATTGCATTTTATATTAATTTAGGCATATTTTAATTAATTAAAGAGTTAAACTCTGATGGTGTTCTATAGCAATAGTAAACAATGTCAAAAAAGATGTAAGTAAACGTTACAAATCCGCCAAATCTGATGTGCGTTTGTGACATCATTCATTGCTCGCAGTGGCTTATGGGTTAAGGGATTGAAGACGATGTGCATCTGAACCAATCCTGAAGGCGAAACTGCTTCATATCCCCGTTGCTCCCAAATACAAATGGCGGCTGTGCGAAAGTTTGCTGCATGTGAACGGGGCTTATGTTCTATGGTAATTATGGTATGGGGTGCGATATCTTGGCGCGGTTTTCGGCCCACTTGTTATTCTGCATGGGAAGATCACACCCAATCACTATCTAAGCATTCTAGGGGATCATGTCCATCCTTTTGTCCAGACTGTATTCCCTGAGGAGCGACCACTTTTTCAAGATGACAACAAACACCCCTACCCAAACTGCTAGGTGTATTCAAGAATGGTTTGAAGACCATGACGATGCCACTGAACATCTCGCTTGGCCCCCTCAGTCCCTGGACTTGAATGTTATTGAACATTTATGGGCATATTTGGAGTCCAAACTTCGTTCTCGATTTCCACCTCCATCCGGACTTTCGGAATTAAGAGATTGCTCTGCAGGAGGAATGGCTTAATAGTCCTATAAATATTGCCCATTACCTTTATGTATCTATCCCACGTCTTATTCAATCTGTACTTCACTCAAAAGGTGGTACAATTCCCTATTAATAAAGATTTTCCATTATTTTGCAGGTGTTCGGATTATTTTGTTCTCCATCTGTATATACACATTGTGTGGCTATCAATTTCCAGGACTGCTCTAATAACACCAGAACAGATGATGCAAAAAATGTAACCTTTTAATATGTTTCAAAGTAATCCCCATCTACCATAATACACTTTTGTGCTTGGCTGTATAAGTTGCATAAAAACTTTTAAGGTCCTCTTTTGGAAGGCTCTTCAATGTCGATGAGACATCCTTTTTAATGTCTTCAACATCCAGATGAGTTTGAGAAACAAAAAGAAGTCTGCAGGGACCAAGTCAGGAGAGTATAGTGGATGATGCAGCTTCACAACCTCATGCTTGGCCAAAAACCTGTGGGGGCAGGCACTGTCACGCAACAGAAACCAACTCCCATTCTGTCGAAAATGGGGATGTACTCTGTGAATTCTTTGTCAGAGTTGGGGAAGAACTTCTGCATAAAACTGTCTTGCAACAGTAGTGCCTGGTGGGACAAATTCATGATGAATAAGTCCTTCACTATGGAAGAAAGTGATTAACATGACTGATTTTGAAATCGAAATTTTTTCTGTTTAGGGGAGCTGGGAGAACACCATTCTGTGCTCGGTATCTTGGTTTCAGGGTCGTATTGAAAGCACCACGATTCATCACCCGTTACTATCAAATCCAGGAAAGCAGGGTCAGCGTGGTCGATGAGTTCACCACACGTGTCCATTCTGACTTGCTTCTGATCGTCTGATAAACAGTGTGGGACAAATCTGGAACACACCTTTGTGTTTCCCTGGGTCTTGCATCAGAATTTGGAGAACCAAGTCTTTGTTGATGTTCAATTCACTGGCCAACATTCGAATAGTCAGTCGCCGATCCGCTGTTACAAGCTTGCGAACTGTCTCAATTGTTTCAGGTGTATGCACAGAAATCGGTCACCCAGTGTGGTCATCATCTTCATCACTTTCACGGCTGTCCAGAAAACGTACATAGCATTCAAATGTGTGCGAACGGGATAATGCTTGCTCACAATGCACTTGCTTCAACATTGCAGGTGTTTCTGTCGTACTTTTGCCCAGTTTAAAGCAGAGTTTGATGCTCAAACTTTGTTCTATTTCAACACTTCCACAACACCACTTTACCACTTTGACAACACTTCACCACATACGTTTCCATTCGTCTTTCCCAGCCAAGCTCGTGTCTACAGCTGATGCACGCTGCAAGGACCATTTGCAGATGTACTACTTTCCAGATACCAGCAGCGCCTCTCTCGGGCAAGTGAACGGTTTCATGCTGTGACATGAATCCTGGATATTAATAGACACACCTTGTATATATACAGAACTCAATTTGCAGTTGAAAGCAAGCTATGTATACATTTTTTACATGAAATTTTAGGCTACATGAAAGGAAAACTTGCACATCAGTCAGGATTTGGATAGCAATGCATTTGTACTGTATAACTAGACATGCACTTACAGAAACGTTTTCCATCAGAATCATAGTTTCAAGTTCATTGCAGACTTTGTACATCTTTGAATTTTAAACTGCTCTTTCTATTACATATCTTAAAAGAAACTTAAAGTTTGTGTCAGTAATGTGAAGTGCCTATTTTATTTCTGTAAACTGTAACGTCAAAAAACCAAACACATCATTCACCTAAAAAAATATTATTTAAAAGAATAATGCCTAAATTTCCTTCATTTGCATTCAATAGCTTATACATAAAATTTTATTTTGAACCAGTAGCCAACAGATGCTAATTCAAAAGTGTATTTAATTAAAAATTATGAATGCAATGGTTAACAATGTAGTTAAAAAATTATATGTAAAACATATTCAATAGTTGACAGAATTGTAATGAATGTGAAACTCTCTAAAAAAAAAAAAAAGGAAGAATGATCATATTTTACAAATTACTTTAAAATAACCATTCTCATAACATTCAACATGTAACTTAATCAACACAAATTAGTAAAATTTTAAGAAACTTATCACCAATAAATGCAGATTTCAAAATTTTGAATAAAAACTTGTATTTTGAAAATCTGCATTTTCTATTTCAGAAATTCAAGATTTAAACAAATTGCTCCAACAAAACAATATATTTCTAATGTTTAGACTTCCGCACAAAATTGACAATTTAAATACTGTGGACAAATGAAGATGGACTTAGAATTCAGTGAAAAGTTAACCACAAGCAGCCCGAAATAATTTGAGATTACTGGATCAATAAGCTGACTTTTGTCACAGAAACTATGTAAGAAAGAATTTTTTAATTCCTTGACAATATAATTAACAACAGGGGAACATAGAAAACACTGAAAAATAAAATGAATTTACCATGTGCATGTCTTGTGTGCGAGCTCTAGTCCATCGGATTTCAAAATTTTCAAAACGACCTCCACGCCAGTGCTCACGAGCTTCCCGTTCACCATTGTCAAATACCTCATTTGACTCATCATATCTAAGATTAATTTTTAAAAAAGTATTTATTTACATCCTTCCAACATAATAAATGCATGCAACACTTGAACTGAGCAAAACAATCACAAATTAAAAAACAATGACTAATAATGGCCAAAGAAAACTGCAAAACAGCGAGTTTCTTTTGCAGACTTTCCAGCTGAAATGAATCAAATACAGCATATCCACTAAATAGCAAATGTAAACTGGGTCAATTCCTTAGGAAACATAAGCATTAAACACATTTCCCAAAGCAAAGAGTTACTTTGAACATTACTGCTACCCCATAAGAAAAAGAATTCATAAAATGAACAGTTAGAAAAAATGCCCTCATTTTACTATGCATTATTAGCAAATTGAACACAATTTTGGGGGAACCCCCCCATAGAATTTTATATATACTTCTAATACAGTGGCCAGCAAGATGAATATTATAGCTGAAAATACTAATACCTGTAACAATAAATAAAAGTTCTTTCTGTAATACATGCAGGTTATAACTGGCATTATTTCATTTAAATATTTCTTCATTAATAAAGTGTCTCAAAGGGATATCTAACATTTTAATTTGTTATAACTGCTGCTATTGTGATATGCAAAACTACAATGCATTCAAACAGTACTTGAATTTTTTGCAGGTCACAACAGTGAGTCTGAAACAACTTTACTTTGTGACAATTTGCTAATTTCTGAAACAGCAGGGAATATGTCAGATACAAAGACCTCACTAGACAAAATGGAAAATTACTAATATAGCTCTCCTACTGACAGTGCCACATAAATGTCATACTAAAGTATAAAACTACTAACAAAAATTAAACCACTAACCATCCGAGACATCTGGAATAAAATCAAAAATACCAAAAAAGATGGTGATGTCTGCTGAAATAGAAATGTGTATAATAATAATAATATATTAATATACAGAGTTATATGCTGAAAACCTGAAAAAAAAACACCTATGTTTGAGAAGAGGCCGAGGAACCATAACTTCCCCCACAAGCAGCCCAGTATAGTTCAGCAATATTACAACAGTCAGCAACAGAAAAGGATTTGTCTTAAAGAAGATGAGGACACAAGATAGGATTAAAATCCATGCAGTTCCCTGTAGAGGGGAGTGGGCAATCAGGAGAAGAAACAACACCAATGCAGTGCAAGTGTCCAAATAAAAAGTCGTGAGCAGTGTTGACGACAAAGTTTGCAACTGTAGCGTATCTCAGGTCTTGAGGAATAAATCTAGACTGAAGATTTTTTGCAGGCCTTTTCCATGGCCTGGGTTATTATATGTATTTTTGACTTTCTCTTTTATTTTACTTTTTATCACAGCGAAAGATTCTTCAAAAGTATAAGAGTAAGACTACTGAGACACACGCTTCCTTAAAGAGCCAATCAGCATGTTCGTTACCCGAATACCGCAATGGCTAGGGATCCACTGATAAGTTATTTTCAAATTTGAAATCAGAATATTGCTAGCGAAAGTACGTATAACAGAAAGGCGTGCAGAGTCATCATTATGGTATGGTAGGAGCAAAGGCCAAGATTGCTGCCTGAGAATCAATAAAAAAGACAGCCGTCTTATAATTTGTGATAGAAGGAAGTCTACAGAGAGCCTGATAGTCTCCACCTCAGCCTTAAAATTCATTGAGTTTAACCCAATGGCCACAGAACCCTCAAAAACACCATAACAGTGAGTCAGAGGCACCATCAGGTTTAGATGAGCCATCCGTATAGATATGGAGCTAGAGACCAGTGGAATAAAGTGTATGTATAATCAGTATCCAAGGAATGTGCTTTTAAAGCATTAGGCAGATTCACTTTTTTTCAACTGTGCTAACAGAAAAGGAATGGCAAAATCAGAAGGCAGAAGAATCAACAGAGAACGGACAGCTTGTTTTATAAAAGGGTTCACGAGCAAGGGTATTAATGTTGTAGTTTGTTCTGAGTTCTACTGCGGTTCAGCATGTAATCTAAGTTGACTATAAAGGACACCATGATATACAAGTCTCCTTTTCCAAATTTGTCCAAATTTGAGTAATTCCCAAATTAATGGCATAAGACTATCCATAACTCCTAAGGTTTTTGCTATGAATTTTATTGAATGATCATTTCAGTTCATTTTTTCACTCTGATTCCTACATATTTGGCTTTGTTGACTTGAGGGATGTTGTCATTAAAAAGGTAGTTTTCTGTTGACAGGCATATTCAAACATCATCTACATATTATTAAAAGTTGTGATTTGTGCTCATTAATAAAGCTATGCCACTTGGAGTACCATTCTTCAATCAAAGGAATAATGTTTTGCAGAGTCTTGACAGCATGATTGGCAATAACAGACTTCACAGCTAAGGCTGTGTCACCTGCATAACATCCTAAGAACTGATAATTCTTTAAATGAAATTTGGGAAAATCTGCAAAAAAGAATAAATAGAGGATGGGACCAATAATGGATTCTTACGAGACACCAGCATATACCAGCATTAATAATCCAAAAATCAGAAAGCTCTTTACCAAATTCCACGAAAAATTTTCTGTCTGTAATGAAGGGTATAATCACCTCAATGAGTTCTCAATGAAAGCCTAATTTAAAGAGCTTGTAGAAAAGACCCTCTTGCCAGATGTGGTGGAAAGCTTTCACTACATCCAGCATCAGTAGGGTAATATTTTTTTGTGCACAGTCACTCCTATGCACTTCGTGAGCCTGACCAACTGTTTTGTCATAGAGAAGCTTTTCCCGAACCCATATTGTTTGGGGGCAAGTAAATTCATGTACGGCTGGGTTCTGTTGAGAATAATCCCTTTGTAAATTCTGGCCAGTCCAGATAACAGATTGATGGGCATATAACCAACAGCTTGGGTCGTCTTTGCCCGATTTGGGGATGACGATTAGCTTCAAAATTTTCCATAATTTAGGAACATACGAATGCATTAAACAGACATTTAAAATACCAGTATATCTGCTTATAAAATTATATAGAAAATTGCTAATAGCAAGATTACTGATTTTATCATAACCTGGTGCCTTCTTAGCCTCGAGTTTCTTGATATGACTCATTTCACTGGGCATGGCGAATCCTGCAATGCATGCAATGGATCCTGCATGGTTCATGCATTCAGCGAATCTGTGACAGTATAGCACACCACATAGACAAAGTTGATATCTCAAGGGCTGGGGTTTGCCTTGAAATGATACTCCAGATGATTAGCTAAAACCATGAACTTCAGTACAGCACACCACATAGACAAAGTTGATATCTCAAGGGCTGGGGTTTGCCTTGAAATGATACTTCAGATGATTAGCTAAAACCATGAACTTATCTCTGTCTGTGAGGACAGCATGATTATTCACGTAAATCGGGTGGATGCACACATATTTACGATTTAGTCCTTTGGTGGAAGATCAGAAAGAACTGCTTGCGGCATCTAGACCATTTATTTTTCCTAAAATTTTTAATATTCTTACAAATCTTCTAAAGTGATTTCATTAACTTTGGGTCCCAAAGGCATAAGGAAATAGCATGCCTCAATTTCCTTATGCAATTTCTCTCTTTAATCTGTTATCTAATTTTAGTGGGAAGTCTGTTGGCGTGCTGGTCTTGAGGTAGTGGGGGTGGGTTTCCTGGCACAAAACCTTAATGCTTGAGGAATGCAGCAAGAAGCTTCATTAACTGCTGAGCAGATGCAAGAAGTGATATTCTCAACGTCTACGTCACACCAAGTTTTGACAGTAATATTTGGTATCATAACTAACTCATTATTTGTCCCCATGTGTAAGTATGAGCACATAAGAGAAAGTTTAGCTTCTGAGATAATACACTTTTATAATACATATATTACACCAAAAATACACATTTAATGTATGCACGGTATGTCAAACTGCAACTTAGATTTCAACATAAATCATATTTAAAAAAAACAGTCATTTATTTTTATTAGATAAAACAAGAATAATATATTTGACACTGCACGTGTTAGGTAAAGAACCTTATAATTTGCAGCACAGAATTGCCTTTTATCTAATTGATAATAAATAGCCTTATTATTTTTTAGTTTGGTTAAGTAGTAGCCTCTATTTTCATATTGCAATGTTCATCAACCAAAACAACCTTAAAATTTCAACAAATCTATCACTAGCAATAAAGGTTCAGTTTGTTTGATTATGTCAAAGCACTCGAGAGCTCTCTGCCTAAGAGGATCTAACAGCAAAGAAGCAGCAAATATATGTGACAGGATCAAGGCACGTTTATAGGTACCCTGTTCTAAAAGTGCAGCATTTTCAAAAGTATTTAAAATCTTTAAAAATGCTAGTCCAGTTATTTACAAATTTATATTCCTTAGACTTTCAGAATGAATTTAGATTATTTTACTCTCCTCACAATAAATAACCTTCCCTTCTTATATATACACACACAAGTACAAAGTATGAAATAAAAAATAAAAGGAATTTAAAAAGTTAGCAAAACAATGCTGTAATTTTAAATTACTAAAAGAAATACAAAAGAGATTTTATTTACATTTTAAATCAAATATAATTGTATGCATTAATAGTACACAAATATTAAAGCAAATGCTTACTTGTTGTAGTGGATATCATTCTTTGAACGAGATCTATTATATGATTTCTCTATGTAATTTTCATTTTCTTTATCAATGTCAGGTAAATATTTCTCATTGACATCAATGCTTAAATTCAATCTTTTTTCTTCAAAGTCTGGTTCCTCTTTTTTGCGTTCATTTGCTTTCTTCACTAACTGTGAAAATTATTTACACATTTAAGAAAACAAGTGTAATTAACATCTTAAAATTACACTTTTTATTAGAAATGTACAAGACTATAAGCTGAGAGTTATATAGACAGAAAA
This sequence comes from Stegodyphus dumicola, assembly GCF_044657685.1. NCBI lineage: Eukaryota > Metazoa > Arthropoda > Arachnida > Araneae > Eresidae > Stegodyphus > Stegodyphus dumicola. The sequence goes on from NC_140780.1 coordinate 193,063,823, forward strand.
ATAATGCAGGAGAAAAATGGAGATATGAGGATGCGCAATTTTATTTCATAGGAATTATTACATTCCATACCTATTTAAAAAAAAAAAAAAAAAAAAAAAAACAATGATAACCACCCTGAGTGTTTAAGCACACTGTTGAGAACATTTCAGGGCTACAAACCACAAATTACTAAAATCCCCCCCCAAAATTCTCGGCTTCTCTTTTTGCATGAAATGAAAGTGAGTAAATTTGATTACAGAGATGAGAGACATTACAGCACATTGAAAAATTGCTCATGATCTGGATAGCAGAAAACATTTACACACAGTATCATGTGCAGAGTTTCATTTATGTATAATATATATTTCAATCACTGACTTTGTATTTGAGTATTTATTAATCTAGTGGATTACTTTTTTTTTCTTTTTTAATTTCAAATGTATACTAGTGACCAAAATTATCACTACACATATAACAATAATGGTATTTTCATGAAATAAATGCAAAATGTGATTTACTTTACCATGGATGAAATAAAATGAAAACCTGATTATCGTTATCCCTTTAATTTAACCAACCTGTCTCTGATATACCACTAACAAATAAGCATCATTAAATGCTACTAATGGCAAGACATCATTAAATACATATTAAGTGCAAGGCACATATCCTTCAAATTTATGATTTAGCTTCAAATTTTAAATGAGTTCAACACAGCTTTTTAATAGATAAATTTGGAATAATCATTAAGATGGAGAATTTGCAATTCTTAAGATGATGAAGTTCTTATTGAAGGAGAGATTGGCTGCTTTAGAAGCAAGGCAGATAATTCTAAAATGGCAATATTCCAAAACAATCTATTATCAAGAAAAAAAGATAAATATTCTACTGCACAAAATTACAGAAAAAACTTACTGCTACTAAACATCATTTTCTGTCTACAACCATCACAACAGGAATGTGCTAAATAATAGAATTTAAAGCTTGAAAATTGGAATTTTGGTACAATGACACATTATTTGCAGGTTTAAAAAAGGAATTTATGCTGGAAAACAAACTGTTTTACTTTTTAATGAGACCATAACAAAAGAAGCCCATCTAATCTTTAGTAGAAAACTAACCTTGAAACAAAAAATTCTCTGTTAGAAACTATTGGATTTTTCAAAGCAGAAAACATAAAAATATCAACTAAGCCCTTAGCAAGAACTGAGCCACATATCTTCCATTTTTGAAATAGATCGAGAAACAGCCATGCCAGAAACGCTTCCATGAAGGAAATGCCCTTTCATGCTCTTACAATATATGGAAATAGAGAAAGGTCTAAAATCATACATTAATGCAGTATAATACTCCATTAAATGTAGAAATAATACAAAAAATTCACCTCTTTAGCCTCCCTTAAGCCTCTTTCCCATGCAGTTTCTACTGGAGTTGGTGGAGGTGGTGGAGGCAAAGGTGGTGGAACTGGTAAAAAGTCTGGTCCTCCACGCTAACAGAAAGCAAAAAATGTATGTAAATTAATCACTGAAATTATAGCAATTCTTTGATACCAGCAGTTTTAAAATAGTTTTAAATACTTACAGGCCCTCCTCTTTGATTAATTGGATTTATAATACCAGCAGATAAACTTGATTGGCACAGAGCATTCCCAGGACTATTTCCAGGCAATCCATACAGGGAATATCTTGAATTTCCAGCAAACATATTATAATAGCCTTTGTTATTAACACTTAGATGTAAAAAGCGACATAAATTTCCATAGGTACATTTGCCTCTATTATAAAATTTGCAAACTGCACGTGCTGGTTGCTTAGGGCTTGGACTACCATCCTTGACTTCTCCTTCTTCTAAATCATCATCCTGCAAAGCAGTATGTATAAGATATATATATTTAAGGCAGTGTTTTACATTTAGAGCATACATAGGGCAAAACATGATACATATACATACAGCATCCTATTTTTAATCGCAGCTTCATTTCACACATTTTTTTTTATAAAAAAGACATTACTTTGGCTGCTTTTGCATAAATTCAACAGGGTTCATAGCCACATTTTAGTTAAAAAAATAAGCACCTATAAGCACTTTCTAAGCTCATTTTAAGAAAAAAAATAAGCACCTGTCTAATTACATCATACACAACTGCATAACCTTAAAAATTAGAATTGTAATTTAAAATATGAGAAATGAAGTACTTATTAAGAGAGAATAAGCATTACCTTAACCATGGAAAATAATTACTTTTCTTTTTTTTTTTTTATTTTAAATAATAGTTCAATTTACAGAACTAGTTTACAATGAGAGAAAAAAAACTTTGAAGAACTAAACTATATTACAAGATTTAATGATGAAATTTCAGTTCAAAATAGAGAAAATAAATAATAATAAGGCATATTTATTGTATTCGTTTGGAACATAATAATAAATACAATTTATTTTTCCACTCATATTGATATTTAAATCTAAATTTTCATTGTATATCAGTTTTCTCTTAAAAGAAATTGCAAGCAAAGTAATTTAAGTAAAAAAGAGGAACATTTCTGAAGAAATTTGCTTCAAGCAGCCATCTTTAACAGTAAAAGCTTAACTAACCCGCATACTTGGAACTGGCGAATATTCGGACAGTCGAGCCTAACTTGAAGGAGCGGATGGGGGAGGGGGTAGACTGTAACCGCTCTTTAGATTTTTCCGCTAATAAATGCTTTTGACATTTCAATATGTGCATCATATAAAAATAAGCCAACGGAACTAAAAAATATTCTGCTTAGCAAGCACAGTAAAACTCTTTCAGTTAGTAAGTAAGTGTTCATAAACAAATCTTGGACTGAACATCAAAATTAATTATCTCTGCAAAATATCGCAAACATTATTGCGCAATACGTGCGCCATAATTCTTCCCTACGTGATATTATGCAATCGGAATCAATAACTGCCGGTATTGGGAGAATAAAGAACTAACTAATTGGGGTGTTTTTCTTTCTAATTTTCAACACACGGCGTTAAATTTCCAGAATAGAATCATTCTTCGCTTGGGTTGGTAGACCACAGAACTTTTAGTCCTATTCAATCCAGATTGGAAAGTAACCAAAAAAAAAAAAAAAAAAAGTCCGTTGCTTGTTTTGCAGCGAACTGTAACAGTTTCAATATTCAAGATTTTGCGGAGAAAGGGGAGACCTCTCAACCTTCGTACTGTATAATATATTGGCCAAAAAAAATGTAATTATTTTGACTATTCGATTACTTTCCCTTTATTTAAGCCATTCCGAATATTATTCCTTAGAAAGCTAATCTGTGTTAAAACACAACCATTTTTGGAAGTTTACTACACTTCAGCAGTTACTGCAACTATGTTATTATAAACATTCATACATATGCTCATAATATAAGCATAACGACCATAACAAACATGAATATGAACTGACCAAGCAGAACGAGAATGCAAATTTTTAAGATCTTGATAGAAATTCAAACATGTGTAGTATTTGGGTGGGAGGAAAAGAATGCCGAATGTAGCGGAATTTTCTACTGCTTTCGCAATTCTTTGACCAATAGAACGACAGGCACCTGTCTGTACTCTTTGTGTACACCAAAGGTTATGTTAATGCAGAGAAAGGGGGAAAAGCTATTTCCGGGAGTATGACTCAGCATCTGACATTCCATATTAGGAAGAAAAGTTGTTTATTTAGTTTCGGCTTTGGTACGGGGAAAAATAGGAAAAATAGCGCGTTCATTAAAAAAAAAGCACTAAAAGCAAAAAATAAGCATTGAAAACAAAAAAATAAGAACTTTAAAAGAAAAAGTAAGTACCTATAAGGGCCTTTATATTTTGTTTTCAAATATAAGGACTTATAAGCACTTGTAAGGACCGCTACGAACCCTGTTCAAAGACAGTATCCCATATACAGTACAAAGTCCAATATTCGGACGTCCATTATCCGGAATGATCTAACATCCAGACCTCAAAAGCAACACTAAGGTTTTTTTTCTCGTAGGCTTTACGCATGTGCATTTAATCCCCCCTCCGCGCATAATATAAATCTGGAGAGTAATGATTCTTAATTTCACTTGATACTAAATAAAATACCTTGTTATCGAAGAAATGTTCATTTTAGCACAAATCTGTCCGATCAGTAATTTGGCTCCGCTGCTGCATATCTGCTTTGGCACACATCTTAAACCGAAATATACCACATAGATACATCGTTGATCTGGCAAATCATTCTTTATTATACTTTCCTTTCATCACTGCATGTTTATCAAAACATGACAACTTGAGTAATGACTCCTGTAGCGATGCCTAAACAATTTTTTTATGTTAGTAATTGAATAATAAATGAGTATGGTAACCTTTTATGTTGACATTATGCTTGGCATTGATTACAGATTTAAGTTAAAATACGCTAGAAAATGTTGACGAGGAAAAATTTACCAAAAATTTCTTTCCATATGATAAAAATAGATTCTGTTGATGATAGAGATAGACCCAAAGATTACATTTTGTATTACATATGTGAGAATTTATTTATTCAGAAATATGATAAGCCTTAACCTTTTAATTGTCAAGTTATTTTGATGATTTGGGTGCATAAATTGTTAATTTTTTTTTATTCCAAAAATGAAATGTTTGCCTCAAAGTCAAAAAAAAAAAAAAAAAATGCTGCGCACTTTGAATTTTAACCTCTATCCTTTGAAACCTTCAATCAAATGCTGCCATCTGTTGAAGCCGAAACAAACTTCTCACGATATATATTTCGGTATAACAATGCAATGCACTCAACAAAAAATTAGCCCGAGTAATATTCGGCCGTGACATTTTGGAATACCAGTGCTGTGCCCGAGATTATTTCGGGCATGACAGTTAAAAGGTTAAGCATGTCCAAGAAATAGACATAAGTATAATAAATAACTAAACTAATACAGTAGACTTCCGATTATCCGCGCCTGCCGAACAATTTTTTTTTACAAGCGTAAAGCAAAGATAATAAAAATGTTCACAAAACTGAACAAAACGTTAAATTTGCTAACAACATGCTTATTTATGGCAAAAATATCCCGGGCCTTCTCGGAACCTACCCCTCTGATGAGCAAGTGATTTCTTACTCACCCCTGCAGGCCCGCTCCACCTCCCTCGTCTTAATCTTACTGACACGTCCACTTCCTTCCACTCGTCGTTGTTAGTTTAAGCCGGATTGTGTTTGCGAACCGGTAGGAGTTAATTTCTTATCCTTTATTTTTATTGTGTTGAGTGCTTGTGCTTTTCGTTACCAATTTAAAATGTCAGGAAAAGGAAAGAAGGTTGTGTTGACGATTGCGGAAAACTAGAATTAATTTCCAAAGTAGCAAACGGCACTACAAGGCAGCAGATGGGATTGGATTATGGAATCGTGGAAACAACAGCGTGTGACATTCTAAAGAAAAAAGACAAACTGGTGAAATTTGCATCAATGTCGAACAGTGCTTCCGCAATGAAAACGTGAAAAACTATGAAGGGACCTTTGATGAGCTAGACATGGCTTTGACAGAGTGGTTAGCTTAAGTTCGAAAAGAGGGTACTCCTGTAAATGGTCCTATCATTGAGGCGAAGGCAAGAACCTTTCTTGAGTTGATAGGCTTGAAAGGAAATTTTGATGTGTCTTCTGGCTGGTTGACTCGTTTTAAGCAGCGACATGGAATTCGAGATATTGGATTTCATGGGGAGAAACTTAGTGGTGACCAACAAGCAGCCAATGATTTCCACCATGAATTTCAAGAACTTGTTTTAAAAGAAGACCTATCTTTTGAACAAATTTACAATGCCGATGAATCGGGACTTTTGTGGAAATGTCTTCCCATTCGCACTTTAGCATTTGAAAGTTAAAGTAAAGCGACGGGTCATAAAAGCAGCAAGGAAAGGATCACTATCATGTCTTGCAGTAATGCTACCGGTGGACATAAACTTAGACTTGTTGTCACTGGAAAGTCAAAAAAAACCGAGATCTTTCAAAGGCACAAGGATAGAAAATTTGCCCGCTGATTACTTTAATCAAAAAAAAAAAAAAAAAGGATGGATGAACCGAAACATTTTTCAAGAATGGCTCGAAAAAATCTTTGTTCTTCAAGTGCGTAAACATCTTAAATCGAAAAAACTGCCTGAGAAAGCTATGCTATTGATCGACAACGCACCTTCTCACCCAGCAACAAGCGTGCTAAAGTCTTCTGATAGACAAATATTTGCAAAGTTTCTCCCTCCAAACGTTACTGCGCTAATCCAACCCATGGACCAAGGAGTCATTACAACAATGAAGAGAACATACCGAACCAAGCTGCTAATGACCGAAATTGAAAAAGGTTATGATCTGAAAGAGTTTTGGAAACACTACACAATCTTGGACAGCATCTACGATATTGCATTTGCATGGGACTCAGTGAAACCGTCAACCCTCATAAAATCATGGAGAAAACTCATGCCTAATGTTGAAGCCAACAACAACCTAAACCCTTCGAGTTGTGAAGAAGAGAATGAAGATGTAGACACGCCCACAACAACTCTTGCCGATATGGTGAAAACAGTTCTGGGTGGTCAGAACGTCGATGCTGAAAACATTAACGAGTGGTTGAAGTGTGACGTCAACGATCCTGGCTTCGAACGCTTGACAGATGACAAAATTGTGAAGAAAGCAAGGGGAGAGACCGAGAATGAAGGACAGCAAAGTGAAGGCGAATAAGAGCACATTGTGCAGATGCGGAAGACTCACAAAGTGGCTTTGCAACAAGTCGATGGACTGCTGAGCTATTTGGAAGAACAAGACGACGCGGAGTTGGCCGAGGAATTTATGCTACGAAAAATGCAAACTCGGATCATGAGAAAATGCTTCCAAAGCAAATGACTGATTTCTTCAAAAAGGTATAGTTTTACAGTTATGCTTTTGTAATTACATAATACATTACGGTATTAAAACAGTACATACGTATTAGTTTTCTGTGTATCCTTGACGCCTCTCGTAAGTACAAAGCACTTTTCTGTTTTCATTAACAAAATGCATTTTAGGTTAGTTTTGAGTGATATACTAAAATATTAAACATTAGTTAAACATTTCCTGCTGTTTATTTTGCGTTTTATTGTACAGAAAACGATTTTTCAAAATTGGAATGACTGTTTTCTCTTTTGCTGTACCCGTTTTTAGCTTCTTTCGGATTATCCGCGATTTTTGTTATCCGTGGCGGCCACGCCACCCAATTTCGTGGATAATCGGGAGTGTACTGTACAATTCATGCTCAATTGTCTCAGTGCACGACTAAAGCAAGATAAATTTAATGGAACAACTTGTCATTAGTCGCCAAGCTTGTAATGCATAGCTAAATATGTATAGTGAAGGATAGCTAAATTTGATGATGACAGCCACTTATTTTAAAAGGCTTTCGGATATCTCAAAACAAAGGTGAAATTTTCCAAGCACTTCCCACAACCCTTGGCGTGCCAATTTATATGGCGCATATCGATGTATACATGGACAAAGTCAAGGGAGTGTGCAATGCCAAGTTTGGGCAATTCTCTGATGCCTTTTTAAGTGAAAATAGGTCGATGTGCACATGGATACCGATTTTGTGCAATTCTTTGACTTGCTATTTTCAAGTTGGTGATTTTGAGAAACGTGCGAAGCAGTGGGTGATTCTGCACTTTCCCGGTTTGTTGCCAAGGGTATGGGCTCTCCTACGATTTAACCGATTTTGTAAAGAAATGTGAAGAAGCGGTAATAAATGAAAAGGAAGTTTTTTATTGTGATGACAATGCTTCTCAATCATAAATCATTAATGAATGGCGAAATCTGTAATATGGTTCTAGATGAATAGTGAAGAAAGTGACAGAGAAGTTACTGAAAACGAGAAAATTTCGATTGACAAATTAGTCGGAATTCTCGAAACTGCAGATACAGGACTTCTACATTATGTCTGTCTACAGAATTAAAGAGAAAGTATTAGCACAAAAAATGAAGAAACTTAAAGAACTTACATTGAAAGAAATGCTTAATAAGGTAAACAAATAATAATTAAGCTTTTTTTTTTTTTTTGTAAATTTTTATACCCTTTAGATCATAAATACTTCATTGTTTCATAAATCACGATTTCACATTTTTAATTTTATAATTTCTACATGCCATCTTACTAGATTTAAATTGATGATCTATCCAGAAAAATCCCAAATCAGAAATCGCCGAAGTCCCGATGAGTCCAGTTTTCGGACTTTGTACTGTATTCCTAATTGATAAGTTATGCTCTTATTGTACGCTATAAATGGTAGGGAAAAAACTGAGAAATTACTTCAAGAAGCGATGAATAGTTGGCTGAATATAATCTCTTAACTAATACCACATTTATTAAACATCATTTGCTTTACCACAGAAAGAGGAAACGATTGCTGAAAACTAGGTTTTAGTCCTGGGTTTCAGTTACAATACACATTGCTGCATAGGTCTTTTAGTATTCTCTTTATGTGTATTGTGAATTTATAGCATTTTGATTTAGAAAATTCTCATAGAGACATCACTCCAAATCTGGATAGGCATGATGCTCCTTGCATTAATCAATGAACAAATTAAGTCATAACTTAGAGCATTAAAGAAAACAAATATTTAAATTAACAAAATGGAGAAAAGAGGAAATGCTTTAAACCATTCTAATATCCTAATTACTCAGTAAAAATGGATAAACCAGAATTTTTGAGAACCTCAGTTCTGAGTGAAAGTTTTCAACGAGGAATTACCTAATTACAGCAAAACACACTAGATCAACCTTGTGGAATAGATACCTTGGTGGAGAACTTTCAGCTGGAAATTGGCCTGTATTTACATTATACAATAGGGAATCCACAGGAAGCATTTTAATACACTATAACAAGGAAGATTTCTTAAACTGCCTTTCAATCTGTATTTAATTTTGGAAACAAAATATTGATAACATATTACAGAAGATAAAATACAACACAGTCTTGATTGTCCAATTAATTTTATGTACCTTATTAATTTGTTTTTTTTTTCTTACCAATAGTTATTAACAAATTAGGCAATATATATCACAGAAAACAGTAAGGGACTTTTGTATCATAGATGGATAAAGAAAAGATACCACAAACTCAGATTGTTATCAATGGTTACTTAAAGACACAATTTGCATTATAGGCGGGTATATTTAGCCTATAAATAAAAAAAAGATGAAGATTATAAATTAAAGCTAAAATCAAATCAAAATCCACATACTTTTAGTACAAAAAGAAACGAAAAATTTTTGGATGTAGTAATGATTTTAATAGGTAGAATGAAAAATAATGAGACTGAGATCATCTATCATAAAAACCATTATTTCAACAATGCTGATTTCATCTACGCAACTTCCATTAACAAATTAATTTTAGTTTATTAACTTCTATGCAAGATAAATCTCATAAAAGAATGACCATACACTTCATTTGATAAAGAAGTTGTATAAAAAGAACATATTTCCCATAATACAAAGATGTTAAAGCAAGCATGACAAATGTTTAAATTTCAGAAAAATCAACTAAGAGGGCATTGATTTTGAAGGAGGTAACTTACAATTATACCACACATCTTAGTCATGCTCTACTGAAATTTTTCAAGTCGGTTCAAACAAAGACTAAGTAATATAAAGTCAGATAGCAAAGTCGCGCAAAAATTCACACCTTTGAGATATACATGATTCGTTTTAAACATTCAAACAAAAAATAAATAATTCACAGGTCAGTTTATATTAGCAGCCCAAATCTTTAAATTGTTTTTCTGAACTTTGATAAGAAATTCAAATTTTCCTCTGTGACTCAAAATTTGAATTGCAAAATCTTCTTACACTGTTGGCCATTAAAATTGCAACACCATGAAGGAAAGCAAATACAAAAAACATATTTATTGAATTTAAACGGTATGGCATGAAGACAAAATGATTAAATTTGTATGCTGTATGCAGTTTGGGGATTTATGAAATTAGTAAATACAGCTGCGACCAATGGAAGCAAAAATGTCCCTTACCCGGTTAGGCATGGAGTTGAACTGGACTTGGATGAGGAGAAACAGGCAAATCATTCCATGCTGGTTCAAATGCATACAACATATCATCAACCTTATTAGCTGGAGAGGGGTGGCGGGCCACTCTCTTAGCAATCCATGACCAAGTGTTTCCAATGAGTGACAGATCTGGAGATCATGCAGGCCAGGGCAGCAGTCGAATACACCGTGTATTGAGGAAGGTCAGAACATGACATGCAACATTTGGTCTTGCATTATCTTGTTGGAAGATAGCATTTGGCAGGCCTCAAAGATAGGCCACAACTACTGAACGTCAGATGTCATTAATGTACCAATATGTGTTCAAATTACCATTGATCCGCACTAGAGATGTGCATGTCGTCTAACCAATGGCTGCCCAAATCATCTCAACAGGTGCAGGGCCCTTATGCGGATATCGAATGCAAGCAGGTGATGTGCAGTCTCCTCGGAGCCTCCAAACATGTATACCGCCATCAGAATACTGCAGGCAGAACCGGACTCATCTGAAAAGGTGTCATTATGTCACTCTTGTAGCCAGCTTTGTTGATCGGTGCACCAGATTCGCAGTCTCTCTCTATGATGCATTGTCAAGGGAAGACGAAGCAATGGTCTTCATGCTGATAGTCCACTGCTGCAAAAGTCAGCGCATTATACGAGCGGATACTGGGCGTGCTGCAAACATGCCCATTTCCCAAACTATCGGCACATGATGTTGTATGGTTTTCAGCGTTTGTAGCCACAGTTTAGTTAAAAAAATAAGCACCTATAAGCACTTTTCAAGCACATTTTAAGGAAAAAATAAGCACCTGTCTAATTACATTATATACAACTGCATAACCTTAAAAGAAAAGTTAGACTTGTAATTTAAAATATGAGCAATGCAATATTTATTAAGAGAATGAGCACTGAAATTTCAGTTCAAAATATAGAAAATAAATAATAATAAGCCATATTAATTGTATTCGTTCGGCACCTAATAATAAATACAATTTATTTTCCCACTCATATTAATATTTAAATAATTTAACTTAAATCAAAATTCTGAACATTTTACAAATTTTCATTGCATAACAGTTTTCCCTTAACATATATTCTAAGCAAAGTAAATTAAGTAAAAAAGAGGCACATTTCTGAAATCAGAAGACGGGAAATTGCTTCATGCAGTAATCCTTTAACAGTAAAAGCTTAACTAACCCGCATTTTCGGAAATTGCCGAATATTCGGGATAGTAACTGGAAAAAGAGGAGTGGGGGAGATTGTAGCCGTTCTTTAGATTTCTCGGCTAAATAATTGATTTTGACATTTCGATATGTGCATCATATAAAAATAGACCAATGGAACTGAGAAATATTCTGCTTAGAAAGCATAGTAAAACTCTTTTAAGTGTTCATAAACAAATCTCGTACTGAACATCAAAATTAATTATCTCTGCAAAATACCGCAAACTTTATTGCGCAATACGTGCGGCGTAATTCTTCCATATGTGATATTACGCAATCAGAATCAACAGCAGCCGGTATTCGGAGAATAAAGAACTGAGTAAAGGAAAAGAAAGAGACTTACTATTCTGGGGTGTTTCTGATTCTAATTTTCAACAGACTGCGTTAAATTGCCGGAATAGAATCAATCTTCGCTTAGGCTGGGTGGACCGCAAAAACTTTTAGTCCTATTCAATCCAGATTGGGCAGTGACAGGAAAAAAAAGAAAAAGAAAGAAAGACCGCTGTTTCAATATTAGAGATTTTGCGGAGAAAGGAGAACTCCCAACCTCCGTACTGTATAATGTATTGGGGGAAAAAATTATTTTGACTATTCGATTACTTTCCTTTTATTTAAGCCATTCCGAATATTATTCCTTAGAAAGGTAATTTGCATAAAAACACACCCATTTTTGGAAGTTTATCTATACTTCAGCAGTTACTGCAACTATATTATAAATTTTCATTCATATGCTCATAATATAAGCATAACGATCATAATAAACACGAATATGAACTGAAACGCGGAGCACGCACCACAGGTTACTTTAATGCAGAGAAAGGGGGGAAAAGCAATTTCCGGGAGTATGATTCACCATCTGACGTTGCATATAAGGAAGAAAAGTTGTTTATTTAGTTTCAGCTTTGGTACGGAAAAAAAATGCGCGTTCATTAAAAAAAAAAGCACTAAAAGCAAAAAATAAGCACTAAAAATAAAAAAATAAGGGCTTTAAAGAAAAAGTAAGCACCTATAAGAGCCTTTATATTTTATTTTCAAATATAAGGACTTATAAGCACTTGTAAGGACCGCTACGAACCTTGGTTTTGCAGGGCTGACCCTCACAATATATCTGACCTCTCGGGCGTTAGTCATGATAGTATGTTAAGATCCTGCAAGTCATTCAGTAAGACCCTCAGCAACCCATTCCATCTATATTCACATGCCAGTGGTTGGATGTCCACCAGTGCAACGGGTGATATCAGAACAATAATCCACACTCTCAATAGGCAACAAACCTGCCTCTATCAAAATACGACACTTGCTGGTAAGCATTTCTTCTTCATATTCGAGGCATAACACGATACTCTGAGTAAACTCTGGCCTTACAAAGTGCTTTCCGAATGAGAAACCCACTACACAACTTTTGTTTCATGCAGTGCTTGAGATGTTGTTTCTTCCTTCTGCATAGTCTAAATGTACTTAAATACTAATCATTTGCATATCCCAACCCCTTCATTATTTCATGTGATTTTGACGCTCATCAGATCCTTCCTTCCTGGTGTTGCAATTTTAATGGCCAGCAGTATACTTACTGAATTATGGTTGATGCTTTTAGCACATATTCCTTATTGGAAAGTTAAATTAGTAAATTTAGGATAACAAAGCATTAATTTGTTTACCATTAGAGATAAATGCAATGATAAAAAAAAAAAAACTTGAGATCAAAAATAAAAAAAAATACCACTTTTAGAAAGTTTTCTAAACGAAAATAATTTGAACATAAAAGAATTAACATCCAACATTAAAAATCACCATTTTCCATTGATAAATAATTTCAACATTTATTTTTTAGAAGATTATCAAAAAAATTGGATTAGAAATCTATTTTGTTCAAATGTACCTGAAATTTTCTCTCGTGAAGAGAAAGAACAATCGATAGAAATTTCCTGTGATCAAACTCTAACTGAAGATTTCAAAAATAACACACTTGTTAACATTTGGCTGAACAGGGGGAAAAAAAGAATTTTCAGGTATGTCAATTAAGCTATATTAAATTTGTATTGCTTTTTTCACAACCTATTTCTGTACACATGAATTTCTTCCATATTTATCCATGGCAGAGCAATTGGGGTTCATCTGCTCTTTGGCAGATGAGGATGATGGTTCGTTAAAAACTATCAAATTTAGTCCTGTGAAAATTTGCAAATATAATGCAGATTTTTGTTGTTTGACTTCTAAATTAATATTTAATTAATTTTCTCTTTCTTCTAAATTAATATCTTCTTTTACCGAAACCTAAGGATCTTTACAAAGTGTACAAAATTGAGAATTCAGACTTCATAAAAAAATATACTGTAGAAATAAGATACAGCATGGACATAGCCTCTTTAGAATTTTCTAACTGGCCCCTGGGCATACACACATAATGGTTTAGGCACTATCAACTACTCAGTGACATCTTAACCAAATTTTTCAGTGCAGTAACAGCTCTCGTGTCCATGGATCAGTATTCATCAGACTGCTCCAAATCAGATTGGCTTTGAAAAAGTTGCTATTGCCTGAGGTATGCTCCCATACTAGACCAGCATCACTCTATGAAATTTTCATGCTCAAGTTACCAGCCAGAAAATCGCCATCAGCTACAACTCTAGGATAGCACAACCATGTGGAAGCCAGCTTCACAAAATATGTTACCCTGATGCATCTCCATTTGTCAACAGTGTAAACATAACTAGAAAGTGCAAGGGAATGTAAACAAACCAGCTACAAAGTACGTTTAAATTTGAAAGCAATGTCCGATAAATAGCAGACAAATACACTGACCTAAGCTGCAAAATTTTAAACTTAATTAGACATGTAAAAATTAATATTATAAAAACATCAAATCATGCACACAACATTTAAAGCACAAATAAATGCTGAAATTTTTAGTCTTCATGTATTATAAAAAGGAAAGCATCTTTATGGTCATCTTGGTAAATATTTCACTCTTTTTTTATATATAATGCTTTGCTCCTCATCTTTGCTTAAGAATTATAGGATGGGGCACAGAAACTTTTTAAGGCGAATTATAAAAAAGTATCGATGATAGACAAAAAAGATATTTTTACTAAGAGAAGAACACAATTTAAGGTTTTCTACAGTCACATGGGTGCAGAAAATTCTAAAATAATTTCAGTAATATAACTAAACCACTTTTGCAATCAAAATATGCTTCAGGGCATTTTTATTATTTAATACTATATAATTTATCATGCTGAATTTTCTGAAAATCAAAGATTATAAGATTGTATTCAAAGATTATATTATTTGTTGATTTATAAGAATTCTACTCTATTAGCAATTTTACACTTGAAGAACTGACAGTTTGCCATAAAACGTTCATCAAAGACACTGCAGCTTGACTTTTGCAAAGAGGGACACATATATGTCTACAAAATATATACTGCAAGATTATCACACAAAGACAATTTTATACACAAACTAAAACAAACTTACATCTGATATTTCCCCATCATCCTCGCCTTCTTCCATTAGATCACTCTAAAAAAAATAATATATGATTACATAGAACAAACAATAATATCAATGTAAAAAAAGCATTTCATATTAAAGCATTTTTTACATCCCCCAACCATACAGTTTTTGGGGGCAGGGACTAAGGGAAAGTATAAGTGCAATACCACTCCCCTTTATTTCAGTGGCTAAGTATCACCATGATTAAATAAGGGCTAAAAATGAACTAAAAACAAGTAATAGTTTAATGAAGCAGAAAGCTCCAGCAATTAAAAAAAATTAGATGTACTGAATGATATATGTATAGACTCACACACTTCTTAATTACAAAGGAGTTTCTGTAATTTAATAAATTTAATGCCCCTAATATTTTAAAAATGTAAGAAATACAATATTTTCTTGTCTGTAAGATAATCACAAAAAGTAAATGCCTCTTAGATAGCAACCAGTTTGGTTCCATCATCGTTGTGGGATCTGCTGTTCAAACATTTATTATTCAACTGGCACAAATTTCACATATATCTCACTTAGCAACTTCGAGGTGCAAACAAACAAAATGTGTTTCGTCAACTAGCATGCATTTCCAGTTGGTCTCATGATGTGTGCATTTATCAGGGGTGTTTGTGGGACCCCCAAAAATCCCCTGAAACTTTTACGGACTTACTACCGACATTTTGGAGTTTCGAGAAGGGGGGGGAAGAGAAATGAAAAATTACAATTATGAAGTATTGAATGACCTAATTATAAAATTTCAATGAATTACCTTTTTTTTGCAAAATTAATAACCATAAATTTTCAAACATATAAACTACTACATTTTACGTAAATATTTTAAATTACCTGAATTAATTCTTTAAAAAAAATTATCTAATTTCTGCTGCTTTTTTTTATTTTCTGATGTTTGTGGGCTTGTCTTTCTTTTGTGGTAAACTTCATAATTGCAGGAAGGTTGACTTTTATTTTCTTCATTTACAGTTGAAGAAATTTCCTCGAGAACTGCACATGCAGACGTAGAAGCAGTTTGCTTTTCTGCTAATGTAGAAGGTTTTTTAGAGACTTTTATATGTGACTCATCTGAAATACATGTTTTTAAGTCCTCTTGATATGTTTCCAACTTCTGTTCATATTTAGTAAGAGATCTTTGTGAATTGGATCAGTCATTGGATTTTTTGAGCCATATTTTTTATGAGGTTTCTTTAGAAGCCATTAAATCATATTTAATAGTCTGCACTGCATCTAGGGAATCAATCTTAAGAGCGGTTCTATAGTCAGTGACAAGTGTATCCATTAAGTTGAATGCACTTTCCACTAATGAGCCATGGAAGCAGCTAAGGCAGGCTTTGACCAATTTAGCCAATGTAGGATACTTGTGAAATCATCTTTTAAATTAAAAACTTTAGACCAATTTTTATCAATTGTACACTTGACTTGATTTCCACTTTCATCAGATGTGTAGAGCATTTCTTTGGTGATATCAATATCACTCTGGTATAACCTTATTTCAGCTTCTACTTTTGACTTTTCATTATCACTAAAAATATGGGACATAAAAGATGATAATTTTTCAAAAGCTAATATTGTACTGGTTTTACCTCTTAGCTCTGGATCTAATGCTGTAAAACTAATTAGATATGAATTTTTAAGGGGTAATTTCTGTTTCATATGCTGTGCTGTATTAGTATAAGCTTTCATCAGAGAAATTTAGAATTCTTTTGTTATTGGATGATTTTTTGATAATTTCTTCAGGAGAGTGGAAGCTTCTGCACCAGAAAATATTACTTTGCTAGGTAGATGGAATTCTGGATTTGTGACATCAACCTTTAATAAATCATTCATTATAAGATGTGCACTCTATATTTTCTGGCTTCATAAAGAAAGAGAAAAATTTTGCCATCAATTTATAAATACTGGAATGTATTAAATGAAGCATTGGTTTTTTTTTTTTTTTTTTTTTTTTTTATAATTTAATATATGTGTTGAACTCTGGTAATACTGCTGAATATAATGCCATATGCAATAAAGTTTTGTTCAGCATAACAAATAACCCATTTAGTATTCTTTTTCCCCGAGCTAAAGCATCCTTTGTGAGTTGTTGGGAATGCAAGCAAGAATACACCCCTTCAACAATTTTTTCCTGAGCTGCAGAAATATTTCTTTTATTGCATACAGTTTCAACATAAGAAAAATAATCCCGTTTATCAGTTTTATCCAAGTAGTGAAAATAAAATGCAATAAGAGCATCCCACAGATTTCTAAAACACATAAAATGTACACCCACCTATGGTCCGGTCTCTTCAAGGGCTTAAGTTTTTTAATGGCAAGGGATTCACAGATTTTGAAAAAATTTTCTCTTTTACTGCAGCTTTTCAAGACAAAATAGATGTCATCAAACAAATCTAAGTATCTATCAAAACATGAAGCAAATTTTTTTTGCACAGTTATTAGCTGTGTGACATGTGTCACCATCAATATGTAATAAGTGGGGTGCTTTGTTTGATCATAGTCTGGTTTCAACACCCTTTTTTTTTTCCACGCATGGTGTTACATGAGTCCATTAATACACTAATTAAGTTTGCCCATGGAATATTATTATCTTCAATAGTATTAACAACTGCTTTAAAAACAGCTTCTGAATTGCAAGATTCCATCTTTAGAGATGCAAAATGATGAACTACAACTTCATTTTGATTGTTGTCATAAAACTGCACCAATATTGCCAGTATACTTTCTTGAGCATTGCTAGTACCTTCATTAAAATTTAGAGAAAATGGAGTCTCCTTTAAAGTTTTAATATTTTCCTTAATAGTTTTTGCGAGCCCATATTTCATCTTATAACATTAACAGTCCTGGACATTTCCAACGAGTTTAGTGCCGTCTGATCGCGGCGGAACTGTTTGCAGAGTTCAATTAAATTGGGAGCTACATTGAAAGAGAATTCTTGGCGATAAACGAAGTTATTAATACCTCTTGGCGTGCTTTTCTTGTCCAATGGCCGAGCATCAGTCTCCAGTAAGTCATCAGTATTTTTTGAATTAGCATAATTACTTAAAAGTCATTGAATGTCTAATGCACTTTTAATATTTTATGTGCGTCACAGTTTTAGAATGATTTGTGAAAGCCTAGAATCCTTCCCCACCATACTTCAGCAGTGAGTTACAAAAAACACAATATGCTTGTCCAGCAAAATTTATTTTCTTGCACCATGTGCCAATGGTATCCCCATTACCATCTCTCCGTTCAATCCAATTCCACCTAAATGCATTCCGAACACCTTCTTCTAATTGTATAATATCACTATTTATATCCAGAAATTTCATAGTGAAATTCTCTTGCATACATAAATAAAAAAATATTTCAATAAACGAAACGAAAAATTTACACGTGCATCAATAAATGAAATGAAAATTTTACACAGCGGAGAAAAAAAAGTTGCGAAGCAATCAATGACAAATAGCTAACACGGCAAAAAATCCCCCTTCTCTACTTATTGGCGCCATGCCAGGAGAGATAAGACCTTTGAACCCAGAGTCAATGTGATCGCACATCTGGTCAAACGAGGTCTCTCCCTTTTTTTCCTGCCGTGCCTACTTGCCGAAAAGAATCCAGAAGAGAATGTCCGAGAACCGGAGGAATGAGTCATAACTCGCAATAAGGAAAGAACAAAAAAGAAGTTTTTTCCCCCTTTCCATGCATTATCATTGCCTTTGGAGAAAGAAAGGAAGTTTTCACCACACACACTGATTTTGCGTTTTCTGCTTTCAAAGCAAACAAAATTACCCAGATCAAAATAAATAATTTATTATTATTCCTACTTCCTTTTGAACGACGATCCGCGGAATTTCCAGGTATCGAAGTTGAAAATCCCCGGAATTCCGGGATTTTCCCGGAGCACAAACACCCCTGATTTATCTAATTTTGCCACAGAAAGTTATTCAAAAAATTACAGTCTAGATTAGGGGTGGCAAACCTATGGCACACAGCAGATATTTTGGTGGCATGCTGCAGGTACATATTTAATTGCTTTTATTCATTTACATTTACTAAAAACAACATTTCAGAAAAAGAAAAAAAAAGAAAGAAAAATCTTCGAGCCTAATGGCTATCAAAAACAGACTCAAAAATGAGCACAAGCATGGGCGCCATTCATAACTAAACAGCATAAACAGTTACAAAATACAATTTGATAGTTTGAAATCAAAGCAGGGGTTTGAAGATAATTTTTAAAAAGAAATATCACAAGTGACATATTAGACACCTGAAAATAATAAACTATATAATTTAACTGGCACACTAACACAAAAAAAGTCCGCCATCGCTGGTCCAAATGGAGTTGACAACAAGAAAGTCATATGTCCCATTAACAGGCACATTTCTAGCATTTTGGTCACTCTAGAACCTATGACCAATGGGTCAGACATTGCCCATGAAGGCTCTTTAAGTGAACAATGCATTGAATTTTATCAATTTATTTTCTTTCATAAAAAGTTAACAGATAATTGAAAATATTAAAAAATTAAAAATATAAATATCTAATGTTAAATTTATAAAAGAAGTACTTCCAAGTGGACGACTGGCCAATTGATTTTTTATCATGTATCACTCAAGTCCTATATCTATCGTCTCCTCTGATGAGTCATTACAGTCACATGCCTGTAATTTTAAAATGCACAGGTGCCTGAAAAGTTGTCTGATATGGTACATCTAACGTTCTCATGAATGAAGTGCTATAAAAGCATATATTTCAACGATAATGGTCGGAAGGTTTTGAGGAGGTAAGATTTCTGATTTCATATTTGTATAAACTGTTTCTAAACTATTCCACTAAACATTGCTCCGATATTAATTTTTGGGGAAAAGTTTACTACAAACAAGAATGCTTCACGTCTTTATAAAGAAAAAGCCAGTCCATTTAATAGTTTAGAAACCATGATATTCCTTCGTAGAAAATTTATCAGATATGCTGATTATCAAGGACTCGTCTTGGTATTAGCAAAGTTAATAATTATTACTCATACTGATAAACTTTTAATGATGTCAGTTTTCAGTTTAATTATAGTACTGGTAGTTTTAAAACTTTGTGACATGAACTGAATGAAAATCTTTACATATTGTTTCAAACATTTAATCTAAGCTAGAAACGTGTAACAACATTGTACATAGATCATATCATAGCTATATTTATTTGACAAACATTTAATGCATAGACTTTCGTACATATTTTAAATAAAAAAAACCAGCTTCATTGATCCATATTTTTGAAAAAAACTGTTTTTTGAATGGAGTGCCTTTTAATGCCGAGGAAATGGTATTTGTTGCGAAGTGAGAAAATTATTCATTTACAAGCATCATCACGTTATTATTTCCATATACATAACATCTACCTTTAATAGTTTCATTCATTAAATTTTAAAAGATTATATGAAATAAAATTCCTTTTCTTGAAATTTTTATTTTACAACAGTTTTTTAAATCAATTTATTACATATTTAGAACACAATTTTTAAGTTTTATAAATTTCATTGTTAATATGCATGTATTTTTAGGATATGTTGTGAAATCAAAATTTTATTACCACAAAAAGAGGGTGCATATAATTTCAGTTATTTCATTTGAACCTCTTATTATAATCTGATACTATTCTGATAAATATTAACATGACTAATAAAGCATAAAAATAGTTTATAACATACTACAGTACTTTTAAAATAAATTTTACAGTTACAAAATTTAAAAAATTCCATAATATATTAAAACATATTTTAAAATAACTTTTAAAGGATAGATGCTGTTTTGGCGTATTATTGAAATGGATGGCTAATATATTTCTTCGGAAGTACATATGTTTTTGTGTGAATAACGTTAAAAAAATTTCTTCTAAATATAGTTTTATTTTGTAGCCCCGTACTATGTCAGCTGTTAAAAAAAATAAAAACAAATTATACCACTTCCAGACCATATCAAACAAAATGGTTTGAAAAATATGGAGTGATTGAAAAGAATAAAATGACTTTGTAAAAAGGGAAAGTTAACTTCACATACATACAATATAAGAACACATTTAAAAGTTGCAAAGGAAGTATACTGGTCTTGATATTTCTAAAGAATATGATAATGCATTTAAAAATTCAATATTGATCTACAAGAATTGTTTCTGTGACAACAGATGGTGCACCCAGAATCGTGTGAAAAATGTTAGTTTTATTTAGCAGCTTAAGCAAAATATTGGACATTCTACCTGACTGAATTTCATTGTATAACACACCAGGAGGTTTTATGTGCAAAACAAGTTTTAAAAACATTTTCCATGTAATGCAAGTTGTAAGAAATGTCACTTATTTTATAAATTCAAGTGGTCATAATAAACAAGAATTTGCACAATTATTAGAGGAAACTGAATGCCAATATTCTGGGGTTCTGATATAAAACGTTTGATGGAACAGTTCTCATAAATATCTTAATTGGTTTTTAAGCTTATTAGAAGAAATAAAGCTATTTTGAAAGGAAAAAACTGTAGTTATGACCAATTTCCAAATATAGATTGGTTAAATGATCTCTCATGTGACTTCACTCAGCATTTCAATGAAACGAATAAAAAGAATGTGGAAAATGGACAAGTTGTATCAATGATGTTTGAACAATATTAAAATATTTATGATGAAACAAAAATCAGGAAAAATTTTCCTCAATTACAAAAACACTTTCGAAACACTATAATTTTTAGAAATACCCTTGACTTTCAAGAAAATACAATTAAAAATATTAAACCATTATACAGGAAATAAAACAAGGTTTTTCAAGAGAGATTTAATCAATTTAAAAGTTTGAAAAATACATTAAATTTTTTTTATATCCATACAAATGTATTTTGGAATCAACAGTAATCTGCTTTTGCTTACAAAAAATCACAGAATTTTAGAGACTTGTTTTGTGCAAGTCTTGGCAACAGCAGTGGCTATCCAGTAAATGCATTTGCTCATTGTTCCCTTTAGTAAATTTTCAGTGAAATTCGGTATTCCTGCAGAAATTTTACCAGTTTTCTCGACTGCTGGCAAATTCCACAAGTTCATATTTTAACTAAGTTTCAGGAAAACATATCATGATTTGTTTATAAATACCGTTGGAACTTTGAATGCAACAAAAAAATGCACACAAAAATGGTGGCATTGCTTGACTGAAGGGCTGTTACGAGCACGATTGCTGGAAAAATGCATAGTGTCCAGAGTTTGGCGATTTCTGCTAGATTGGTTGCATTAAAACGCAAGTACCAAAATCAGAGCCACGAATCAACTATAATGTGCCAGAACAACTTTAGCCTAACGTCAGGATATCTACCCTTTGATGCACAGTAATATTTTTGACAAACACAACTAAGTTATTTAGTAAGAAAGTTATTAACATGGCAGAACTCTGAGTAAGTTGAGCACTGAATATAAAGATGACTCTACATTAGCAAGATAATGGTCAACTATTGAGTTAAGTGTAAACATCTCACCAATTACTCAATGAAATGGTTATTATTTCATACAACTTGCTATAATGCTTATAAAAACTGATTATATATATGTACATTATAAATTGATGATGTACGATATATGTACATTATAAATTGAACATGTGTACACACATGCAGACTTTTATTCTGATTATTATAATCTTATCTACATTTTATCTATTTCAGCAAAAGGGATGCCAGTTCCATACAGATTTATTATGACGATTAATTAGAATTTAAGAACCACTAGTCTGCAATATAAGCAACAGCAAGGTGACACAAAGAGTAATCTATATTCAGGTAAATGGTATATAAATGCATTTCACAATAAATATGTGACTGCTCTAAAATTATACTCTAAAGTATTAAATAAATAAACCTTCTTGCCAGCTAATACTGCAGTCTTTCCCTCTTTCGTTTCAAGAGATGGACTAAGCTGACCATCTTCATCAATACATGGTGTTTCTTGTGTAAGAACATCTTTTGGAGCATGTGAATCTGTCTGCAATATATATTTTACAACTCAGTTAACAACAAAAGTTAAAAATTTAAAATATATATTTCATATACATACAAATTTTAAATTTAAAAATTTAAAGCTTACAAATAAACAAAATTATAACTAATAAAGTATGATCTTTTTGTTAGTCAAATTGCATTTGCAATGTTGCTATCGGCACAGACACACCCCCTTTTCAGCCTGTGTTGTTAAAGAAAATCCACTTTTCATCAAAACTGAAAATCCGGTCCAGAATTTTCTCCTTCCATTGATATTCAAGCAGATTAGTGCAGGCCAGAACATGTCTGCTTGAGTCAGCTCGTGCAGTGCCCAGTGACTAAGCTTGTACGTCAAATTCATGTGATACCTAGTGCGACTAATGGACATGGCACAAATGTCAAACTACTTAGCAAGCTCTCAAGTCGTCACACAGTGATTTTCCACAAGTTCTCGCAGGCGGGCCTCATTAACAAAAGTAGGCCGCCAGAGCACTCTGCTTCTTGAATGTCACAGTCCTTGTTTTTGAAATTTTGGTACTAAACCTACGCAGTGTCATATGCTACAACATTAGTATCTAAAGCTGCATGCATGATTTGGTGACATTCTGTAGCTGATTTTCTGCAACAGAACTGGAAGTAAATGATGGTTCTAATTTGGTAACATGATAGTTCAATTTCAGACACCTTGTACTTTGACTAAAGTTTTCTTTTCTATTTGAGCTTAATTCTTCTGTGTATCTGTTAATGTATTAAGTCACTGGTAAATAATTCAGCAATTAGACTGCTCCTAGTACAAAACTACAGGCATGTTTATATCATAACACAGTACAAAGTCCGAGATCCTGACATACAATATCTGGAATGATCTAAAATCCGGACCTCAAAGCCAACACCACCACTTTTTTTGTATGCTTTATGTATGCGCATTTGATCCCCCCACCCTTGCGCAAAAGAAAACATGTGGAGAGTCCCGATTCTTAATTTCACTTTGGCATTAAATAAAATATCTCGTTATTAAAGAAACAATCTTTTTAGCATAAATTTATATGATCAATAATTTGGCTCCGTTGCTGCGTATCTGCTTGGCATACATCTCAAACCGAAGCATTCTACATATATACATTGTTGATGTTACACTTACTAATATTTTATATCCCTGATGCCAATCTGGCAAATCATTATTTATTATATTTTGCTTTCATCACAGCATGTTTATCAAAACACGACAACTTGAGTAATGACTTGTGT
Organism: Stegodyphus dumicola; assembly: GCF_044657685.1. NCBI lineage: Eukaryota > Metazoa > Arthropoda > Arachnida > Araneae > Eresidae > Stegodyphus > Stegodyphus dumicola. The sequence goes on from NC_140780.1 coordinate 193,087,793, forward strand.
AGCGATGACTAAATAATTTTTTTAATGTTAGTAACTGAATAATAAAGAGTATGGTAACCTTTTATGTTGACATTAAAGCTTGGCGATGATTGCACATTTAAGTTAAATACGGTAAGAAATGTTGGCGAAGAAAAATTTCTTTGCATATGCAAAAATAGATTTTGTTAATGATACTCATAGGCAAAAAGATTACATTTAGTGCTATTTGAATTAAGAATAACTGATTTGTTATTCACATAAACCCAGAACCCGCGCTGGGGCCCTTATGGCCCCACCGGACGGCACAATTTAGGGAAGACAAAAGGAGGCACTTAGTAGCAGAATTTAGGACCCACAGAGAAATGCACCAGGCAGTAAGATACCTAGCACCGGCCCTCAATAAGCCTTAAGTATATGTGGGAATTTATTTATTCAGGACTCAGATAAACCTCAAGCATGTGCAAGACATAAGACAGTAAGTATAATAAATAACTAATACAATTCCGACTTAATTTTCTTAGTGCGCAATATAAGCAACATAAAATTTAGCAGAACAACTTTGTTAGTTAATTTTTCTGAAACAACTAGCGAAACTTTTGTAGGAATTTTAGCGGAACAACTAACGAAATTGAAAATGCATTTATGATACATATGCAAATATGTATAGTCAACGATAGCTAAATTTTATGGCCGCGAATTTTAAAGGTTTTCGGATATCACAAACCGAAGAAGAAATTTTTCAATTAACGGATTTTGTAAAGGAATGCGGAGAAGTGGTAATAAATGAAGATGATATAAAAGAAGTTTTCGATTATGATGACAATGCTCCTCAATCATCAATCAATTCACAGATGGCGAAATTTGTAGTATGGTTCGAGATCCTGAAAATACCACTACCAATAGTGAAGAATGTGACAGAGAGGTTACTGAAAACGAAAAAATTTTGATTGACAAGTTAGTCGGAATTCTCGACACAGTAATTACAGGACTTCAGCAATGTAACTTAAACAAGAAATTATATCTGCCTACTACAGAATTAAAGTATTCGCACAAAAAATGAAGCAACTTAAACAACTTACATTGAAAGAAATGTTTAATAAAGTAAACAAATAAATATTAAGCTTTCTTTGGTAAATTTTGATACACTTTAGATTATAAATACTTCATTATTTCATAAATCACGATTTCATATTTTTAGTTTTACGATTTCTACTTGCCATCTTACTAGATTTAAACATATGACCTAATACCCGGGAAAATCCCAAATCCGGAATTGTGAAAGTCCCTACGCGTCCAGATACTGGACTTTGTACTGTACCGTAAAAATGGTTGATTTACTAAGACAACTTTTTAGTCTTTTAAATACTTTTTCATGTACTGCATTCAAGTTCCAGAAAACCTTTTTTTAACAAATCTCTTAAACATAATAGAAAGTATTATAATAAGTAATCGTTCCTGGGCAAGTTTCTAATTCCTTGACATTTTTTGGTGGTTTTATATCTAAAATAGCCTTGACTTTGCCTTCATATGGTTTCAAACCATCTTTAGAAAATATATGTCCCATATAATTAATTTCTTCAGCCTAAATTCAAATTTCATTTAGTTAAATTCAATTTAACATTCTTGTCTCTGGCTGTTTCCAACAGCTTCTTTAACCTTAAATAATGTTTTTCTTGTTGCTATTTCCCCCAAACTAATGCATTTGCTTTATCTTTCCCCCAAGCTAATAAGTTATCTATATATATTTAAACTCCTATACCACTAAAAATTTCAGCAAAACTTTTGCAGATGAAAACAGTCTTTAAAGCAACCTTAAAAAAAAGTATCTACCAAATGCAGTATTAAATGTAGCAATGTTAACAACTTGAATCTGACAGTTAACCAAGATACTTTGTTTGCATCTAAAACACTAAACACTTTTGCATTTGACATATGAGATGAAATTTCTTCAACAGTTGGTAGGTGATAATGTTCTTTCAGTATACTTTGGTTAAGGAACTGAGGATCTAAACATACTCTTAAACTAACAGTTTTTTTTTTTTTCCTTACTACAACTAATGATTTCACAAATTCTGTAGGTAGTTAGCTTTCTTTACAATACCATCTTTCCTTTGTTGCCAGTTCCTTTTTTTTTATGGATTTTTTTTAAAATTATTTTTATGGACTAAGTGGAATTTTCCTACAGTTCCCTATTTTACCAACAGTTTTTGGTTTAATTTAATTTGAGAGGTATAACCAGTTAATGTACCAATTCCTTTAAATAAGTCTTCATATCCATTTAAAGATTCTTGTAACTTTTCATTACATTCCAGATTTACCGTACATATCCTTTGTAGCACTCGATTTTATTTCTGTAAGGCAGATAAACCAAAAATAGCTGGAATAGTTTTATCGCATGCTATTACATGAAATTCTATTTCATCCTTACACCTCAATAAGAACTTAATATTTTTGAATTACATTAATTTAAAAACCATTGTAAATATTTAAATTGACTTTTGATTCAATCACTTATTTCTTACATTGTTTAAGCAATGACATCACTTTACATTGATTTCGAGTATCCAACTTAACAAATAACTACTTAGATTTGTTTACTTTCAGTTTTTCAAACCATTCTGTTTTATTTTAAGAAAATGGATTTTTATCTTAAACTGATTCTAAAATATATTATCATTATAATGCGAGTCATACTCTAAATTATTCTGTACTAAATTATAATTTACACATTTTTATAAAAGTTTTTTTTTTTTTTTTTTTTCCAGTATAAACGAATCTTCTTATAAGCATAACAAGTGTATAACTTATGAAAAGCCTAATATTTTTTCTACCTGAGTTTGAATTACTGAACTTCTTATTTCCTTGATAATTTGAAGATGATTTAGTATTTTGTTGCTTATGTGTTACATGATATTTTCTCTTACATGACTGACTTTTCTTCTGAAATTAAAATTTTATTTTACTTTATAACTTCTATTTTATTTTCTCTAGTTAAAATTTTCAGCTAATTTGTGTTAATTAAGCAGCTTTACAGATTTTATTTATCTAATGTTCCCTGATCTTCCCTCAATAGATTATCTGTAATATTTTTATTTAATCCTCTGACTCTTCTATGTCTAATTAAACTATCTTTTAATTCTCCAAATCGACAGTTACTACATCAAACCATTCACCTACATTTTGTGTTCAAGAAAAAATATATGCCCATTAACACTTTTATTTGCTTTCGATATACAGCAATTTCGGTATACAGTTCTATATTTCAGTAATGGTTATAATATCGTTGCATGCATACAAGTTCATAATGGATTGACTGCACACAGAATCGATGATAGCTGATAAAACTTATTTTACCAGAAGAACACTTTCAGTCTGTGACTTTCCACAAAAATACTATACTGCTCTTCTCAGTCTCAGAGTACAATCAGTAGTTACACTTCAAATTAATAACATTAAACACAGCATAATGAAAAGCACATCTAAGAGGTAAAGCTTGGACAGAGATCTCTCAGCACTGAACTAAACAACTCAGAGCTGATGCTCTTTCTGGTCTCGTAGTTTTTCCCCGCTTCAATAAATGTCTAGTACCTTCCATTTCTCAAAATCACTGGAAAGCAAATACTGTTAAGTTACACATAAGGGAAAGTTCCAGTTAAATACAAAGTTTTTCGTAACTCATGGGGAAAAAATATCAGGGGTGATAAGGATGCATATTAGAAATGACTTTACAAGTACAGGTGAATTCATCCGTGAATAATACATGTGCACTGAAATCAGGCCCTGCTGCTAACTGTTGCATAAACCAACATGCAAACTAGACACACGGCACATAATCTGCAGCTATAAAGGCTTGCACTATTTGTAGATGGTAGGGGTGTAATCCTTCGTCCTATGATATTTACCAATTGGGTGGGGCACATTTACAGCAAGGGAAACATCTTGAGTGCTAATATACAGATATCTTTTTTCACACAGGCACTCAGGCAATCACTTGAACATTTTAAAGTCTGGCACGAGTCTTCTTGGGAAATGCTGCCTATACGCTTCCAGAACATTACCATTTGCAAAACCATACATAAAATGCATGTCCCCTTTTTACCTGATTACTGTACTTTGACATGCCTTTAGAAATCCAAGCTAGAAATGATGATGTGGAAGAAAACTTGCGCTTTATGCTTTCCATGACAGTGCCGTCTAGCAGTCACTACTTGGCTTTCCACCCATGCATTGTATGGTGAAAATTGCTTGTTTAGATAGTTTTATCACCCCCTTAAACTTTTGCCTATGAGTTTCAAAACTTCATGTATAGTGGCCGATTATATTTATACAAGGACCAAATCAAATGTGGGCAATTTAAGGCAATTTCTTGTCAAACTTGGTATCAAAAATTAAGTCACCAAAACAATTGCCAGTTTGGCAATATCTTGACAATTTAGGGAAATAGCCATTTATCTCATTGTTTAATAGACCTGCCCCTGTAATCTTATTTGTCTGGCACAGCTTTGCTCTCTTCAGACTTTTCATGTTACATTATACAACAGATATAACAGTTTCACATACAGTTTCCCTAAAATTATTTACATATACACAAAATTCGTAACAATATTATGGTATAGCTACATACATGACATTCTCCATTGCACTGGTGCCCATTCTGTCCACTGTCATGGACACATGGACACCTACTTCACTGCACAAAATGCTGAGGAAAAACGTTATATATGCTCTAGCATACCACTTCCAAGATTCAGAAAATTAGCTTTCAATGTATTTAATGAAAAATGTGTTATTGAAATTTTATACATCTTTTGTAATACCTGAATTTATAAATTGTAACAATTATATATAAATGTAAAATAGAAAAAAAAAATTATTCAAAAATACCCATATTTTAACATGTAGAGCGCGGGGACCGGCAGTGGAATTTTCGTTTGACTGCCGTCGGTCTGCGGAACCGACAGTATTAAAGTTAAAAAATAAATGTAGTCTCAATGAAATGTGGACAAATTTAGTTTTAATGAAATGTATTGAAACATTCTAAACAAAAATACAAACAACAAAAATAGTTCGCTGCCGGCTGAACGGAAAGGACAGCAAATTCGGCGCCACGCTCAACGTGTTAAAATCAGAAGGTTTAAAATTACATGGCCTACATATATGTTTTTATATAAATGAAACTTCGCCTTCCCAAATGTTGATGACAGCTGTCTCATTACTGAGAAAATGCGAGGACTGATAAATTAGAGAACTCCAGCAAGACTGGTAATATTTACCAGGTATGTGAATATTCTTCACTAAGTGGATGATAAAAGCTACAACAGCAGTTGTAAAGGAACATGAGATTAGCAAATTAATGTACATAATGAAACATGATATAGAAAAAAGAGAAAATAATAGACTGCTTGCTTGGATGCTTTTTCAATAGCAAATGTAACATTAAATTAGCAAGGATTTACTGAACAAATACAATGATTTGAAGAGAATTACTTTCAGACAACACAAATTATTATTATTATTTTTTTTTTTTTTTAGTTTACTAGACAAACTGTACTAAAATTACATTTTTAAAGTTTATTAGACAAATTATAATGATCTCTCACTAACCTCTTCTTTTTCACCACATTCAGTTTCGGATACACACAAAGTTGGCTTTATATCTTCTTCTTCTTCAAAATCCAACTCTCCTTCCATACCTTCATGAGATTTAACTTGATCCGGAATTTCAGAATCATCACAAACTTCAGTATTTTCGGATTCACATGCAGGACCTGACAGATATGCATTACATGTGTGCATTATTGCAAAAAAATTTAACACGTAATTAATTGATTGTCATATTTTAAATTATTTTTCAGATCACTAAAATAGAAAATTTCAAATTAGTTCCTTAATATTTACATTTTCTATATCTGATTTAATACCATTACAAACATACCTCAAAGAATCTGCACTAGACGAGTTACTTATTTTAAAAGCCCAGTTACTTAAAGAGGTAACTTTATTTTAAACAATCAACATTTCATAAAATCCAAATCAATAGCTTAACATAAATAAAAAATATTTTGTTCCTATTTTCCTATTAAATAACCACACAGTACCTCAAATTCAGCATCATCTAATTTATTAAACCCTACCTATTAGGAAATTTTCAGAAATCTGACCGGATAACTGTTCCCACAAGTCTTGATAAATGAGCTCCAACAATGATTCCACGATTACAAAGCATTTTTGGTAAAAGCATAGTTTAGGGTACTCCTTGGTGAAACTTGGCGATTTTTGGCGGTACATGGATACCGATTTTGTGCAATTCTTTGACTCGTTATTTTGGCTTGCCAAGCGACGATTATTGCGCCAAACATCGCCGCCTACACAAAGCCAAAATAACAAGACAAACAATTGCACAAGCTTGGTATCCATGTACACATCGACTTATTTTCACTTAAAAAAAAATCCCCGAATTGCACAAAAATGGCATTGTGCACTCTTTTAACTTTATTCATGTACACGTCGACCTATTTTCACTTTAAAAAAAAATCTCAGAATTGCACAAACTTGCATTGCACACTCCCTTTACTTTGTCCATGTACACATAGATATATTTTCACTTAAAAAGTCGAATGAGCACCAAATTCTAAAATATAGGCAAACAAAAAATACATAATCTCAATAAAAAAAATTTTAAACCAAACAATAAAATAACATAAAAAAGAAAAACATGTTTTACATTTAAGCACTACCGAAAGGAAATATTCACTTATCATGATTTTCGAGTTCGCTTCGTACACCCAGACCCACGTCAAAATCAAAATATCAATCATACTTAAATCACTTTTTTCAAACCAGGTACTCTTTCTGATGGAACGCTTCACATAGTGACTATCTAAACCTTTCTTCCTACAAGCCCATTCAAATCCATCTAAACGGTTTTTACGTTCGACTAGACGCATATCCTTTCTACATACAGGACACTTATAACGGCTACTAAGTAAACCTTCATTTACACACCAGTCATTTAATGCCCTTTACCCTTTTGCTCCAAATTGTACAGAAAATTCAAATTAATCTTACTCCATTCGGCCATTCTACAATCTAAAGAATCAAACCATCACACACCACAAAAACGCTTACAAAACATCCCATGATTCGAAATTTCCCAGAATCATGCACCCGATTACATCACAATAGGGTTTTCATAACATTCAACTACTCAGGCTACCATAAATGAAACAACAACTTGGCTATAAATCAAAGAACAACTTCGCCATAATACAAGGGGTACCTTAAAGTCTACTCTACCCAGCATTTTCTATATAGCTCGGCAAGTGCAGAAACAGCTTTTATAATTCTAACAAAGTTAGAAAATGTTTGTAGATAATTTTAATACATAACTAAATTATCGTTTTGAAAGAAAAATTTTGAGAAGTATTTTTGGCGGCATAAAATGTAACAATATCTGGAGAAGAACTAACTCTGAACTCTATAAATCTTTTAAAGAAATAGATATAGTAAAATATATAAGGCTTCAGAGAATTGGAACTACTCTGATATGCGCCCTCAAGTCGCCAAATTTTTCGCCAAATATTTTTGGCGAGAAACTTCACGCTGCCATATTACTATCTAAATTTTTTTTCTACATTTTGAACTTTTAGCCTAAAACGTTTCCAAAAATGCGGTTTTCGCACATGCAAAAACTACGTTTTGAACCCACAATTTAGCTAAAAATCCGAAACAAAAACAACAAATTTAGATAGCAAAAACGTAAAGCAGGGTTGCCACTCAAACAGGAGAATGAAATTCCCTGACTTTTCCAGGTTTTCCAGGTATGTTTCGAGAAAATTCCAGTCTATCCGCGTAATGTACGTTCGCTGTGCTAAGAGGTAAATTAATTATGGCATTACTTGTACTGTGTAGCAAATTCACTTAATTATTCAATAAATCCCAGAGGACATTTATTCTTAATTATTCTTGGTACACTTTGTTTGATAATTGTGTTTACTTTTCCGCTTAAAAAACTTAATAAAATTTAAGATATATACATTGGATAACAAATGTACGTTTTATTTAATTCTTACTCATGATCATCCCCAGTTCAACACGAGGCTAATCCGGTTCTTATAAATCACAACACAATGCTAAAAGTTAGGTTACATTTTAGGTAAATTTAATTTGTGTGAGGTGTATTCTTAAAAGGCAGCTTAACACTTGAAAACACAAATATAATTATAATAGGAGTTGTTTTCTCCACTGAAGATTTAGAATCTGCCCAATCTGGAATAACATAAGGCTTTTTTTGCAGACATTCTGCAGCTAAACGAAAGAAAGAAATCTATTTAATGATATTTTTTTACTAAATTGAGGTATTTTATATTTATTTCGCAGCATACATAAGGAAAAAATATGTGCATTAAATTTCGTGATGTCATCATACTGCTAGAATTAATTTCAGGATTATGTCAGAGAAAATTTCCTGAAAATTGGAAATATTATTTACTAATGATACATAAATTTAGAGGGAAGAAGCAACATTAAATGATATGAATAACATAAAAATAAAGATAATTACTTAAAAATGTAATTAGAATAATCAACGATATTTTAGCAAATATAGTTATATTACATGGTTATCCTAGATGATCGATTACTATTTTTTTGTTTTACTGCAAAATGACAAGGTATTTATTAAAAAGAAAAAAAAAAAATTGCGGTAAAATCCTAGTATACGATACGGCCTTCGCATGATTTTGAAAACTGTCGCCAAGAACAAAATGACCCGTTTACTGCTCATCATCATGTCGCCAAATCCCGCTGTAGCATACATGGAGATTATTCTGACCAAAGAACGTCTATGTAAAAAGCGGAGGGAAAATTTGCCAAGGGATTTGACGACGGAACGGCCAGAATTTCCCTCTCCGCGATGTGTACAGGAAATTGAGAAACACGTATTAAGAAGAAACGTTCTTTGACAAAAAAGAAAACTACGAAAATCCGTTTTTAAATTATTGCGAAAAATCCAAGAAGAAATGTTTTATCAAAGAACGTTTTTTCTTGGATTTTTCACAGTAATTTTAAAAACGGATTTTCGTAGATATTCCCCCCCCTTAAAATAAGTAATCCATGAATTAATTTACTTGCGCCAAAAAATATTTTCTTTTCCTATAAAGACATTTTAAACGATATTCATTTTATGAACTCTTGATAACGTGACCTTCGAACTTCGACACCGGTTTCGAGCTTTGGCGACAGATATATCGCGCAGGCACAGCTCTTTCCCGCTATGATGGAACCGAGCCACGTCTGTTGCAGAGAGGTTTTCCTTCTTTACAACACATATTTTTTTTATTCTAACCTTCATGGCACCGTATACTAGGATTAAACCCATTTTGTTTTATACGAGAACAGGTACTTTCTTTAGTTCATGCACTGCACATGCGATTCTCGAACTGGAAACCAAAAGTTGCGGGAAACTTGCTTTGCCTTTCTAAAAAGACAATCAAATTGGAGCTGCGAAAATTGGCTCTATGCCAGCTGCCCGAATGACACTCACGCGATACACAATTCGCCAAAAAAGTGATCTCTTTCGACGTCAGCGCAAAACTTGCCTTTTTTGGCGGGATCGTTGTATGAAATTCCCTGACTTTTCCAGATTTTGACTAAAACACTTAAATTCCCTGACTTTTCCCTGAATTTTTTGGTCAATTTCCGAATTCCATGACTTTTTCCGGTTTTCCAGGTAGCGTGGCAACCCTGGTAAAGTTTCTAACCAAAAATATTTGGCAAGAATCCATGTACACAGCGACATGTTTTAACTTAAAAAAAATCTACGAATTGCACAATGTAGGCAATGAACGAATCTACAAACTACGCACACCTCGTTTTAATAAATTAACATAACAATAAATTTCAAAGAATACCACGTACACAGCATCCTGTTTAAACTTTAAAAAAATTCTACGAAATGCACAATTTAGGCAAGGAAGGAATCTACGATCTACGCACTCCTCGCTTTAATAAAATAAGATAACAATAAATTTCAAATAATACCATGTACACAGCATTCTGTTTCAACTCTAAAAAACATCTACGAATTGCACAGTCTAGACACTAAACAACAAAATAAACTAAAATAAATTTCAAACAATTTAAAAAAACAACAATAACGACAGAAATTCATACTAAAGAACCAATGAACATAACATTCTACAAAAAAACAAGGATAAAATAAAATGCACTTACCATGAATTAATGCGTTTTCGAATAGCAGAAATATAAATTTCATACCGCCTTTAACATGCCGCCACGTAATCACTATCGTATTTACATGACAGCCAGACACACTATCCAGAAAATTTATACTATGGTTCACAAATAAATAAAATCACAAATCCCTACTTCTATCATGCACTGCCATTAAAAATAATCTCCCAGACCCTCTTTCCACACTTCCAAATACCCACTACCCCTCAACAGGATAGCCACAATGATATTTCCTTTTGCCGAACTTCAACTCAACAACTACCATTTTATCTTTCCCTCCCATCTTCTCAGACACAGAGGCGAACCAACGAGCTCCAGCGAAATATTTTTCAACGTCAACAGGGTTGCTATAGAACACGCAATCGCGCCAAAAACCAGCACAGAACACATATCGCCACATTTGGTGAAATTAGGGCGTATATTAGAGTTGTACCAGAGAATTAAATGGACAGGACACCTGTGCAGAATGGATGAAAATCAAGTAACTAAAAAGATCTTCTCGGCCAGACCATTTGGCACCAGAAAAAGAGGGAGACCTAAACTTAGGTGGCTCAACTGTTTGGAAACAGACTTAAGAATTTTAAGAATAACCAACTGGATGTCCATCGCCAGGGATAGAAGAGCTTGGAATTCGATTCTGAGGAAGGCAAAGGCCCATCCTGGGCAGTCTGGCCTTTGAAGAAGAAATTATAGTTAAATATTCAAATCTACACAAAAATAACCAAAGAATATAAACTATATCAAAATGATGCTTCCTATAAGATATGTTGTGTATAAGCATGCAAAAATTCAACTCGTAGCATATTCCAAAATGCCAACTGAAAATTTAAAAAAACTCATGACATGATGTTGCAAGCATGTCAATGGTTATGTAAACATAATTTTCCTTAGTTATTTTTCACAACTTGTCAAGACTTTCTTTTAATTTTAATTTTTATGCTTAGAATATTAAGAGAAAGGTGGAAATGGTCTACGTTTTCATACTGAGGTTGATTGCCTCCTTTATTTGGTACTTTTCGTTTTGCCAGCGCAAATCTCGCCAAGCAGACTTTATTGGCAACAAACAGCATACAGAATACACATAAAAAATTCTAGTTCTCCAAATTTTTTATTTTGAAGGCATAAACATATTAATATGATTTAAAATTTTGTAAAAAGCCAATAAAGACAATAAATTTGTAAAAAGACATTAATTTAAGAATTTACTATGCTTTCATGGTTCAACATCCTGATTTGCCGTTTTGCATCACGTGACCCAAACTGACCTCATCTCACGTAAACTGCACTACAAAAGTATAATTCTCTCAGTAATTATCTACATTAATTTCAAGTTAATACGAATAGCTTACTCAGAAATTATGTAAAACTGCACTGCTTTACATCGCTAGTGCATTCTCATTAGAATTGGTGAATTTAACCCTTAATTTTGCTTTCCTATATTTTAACCTTCAGGTGAGCGGTGTGATTGCATCCTAATTGGCTTTTGTGCTTTCGGACTTTTAAAAACTGCATTACCTAAATGTTGTCCCAAAACCCTAACAGGACTCTGGAAAGCTGTTCGGGAGGAATGGGATAGAATACCTCTTCTGCCACTTCAAAAGGCATTATTATCCTGGAAATTGCGGTGTCGAAAGATAGTTCAGAATAAGGGATGTCAAATAGAACATTTAAAACACAAGAATTTTATGTAATTTAGTTTTCTGAATACAATATACATCATCTAAAAAATGTGTGAACAGCCTCTGTACCTAATATATTTGTTTTATTTTGTAATAGATGAAAATATTTAGTTTGAATTTCATTATGAGCACTGATTATGAATGACACTGTTAATTAATATTTTACTTTTCAATTGATACTTTTCCATTTTCTAGATCTCGGTGAGAAAAATACAGATTTAAAAATCTGGGAATTTTAAAAGAAACAAGAGTAGTACATGAACTTAGGATTACTGTATTGTTTCTTTTATTTCCTTTCCTCATGGATAATTATTACATTTTATGCAAAACATTTTTGATAATTTTTACTTTTTTTATTTTTATATATTTTAAAAGCGTTCTACATTAAAATTAGCCTGTTTCATGCCCTTCTAGTTCCTTCATTACTTCCTGTTTGACATGAAGTAAGTGAAAATAATTTATTACTGGAGTAGCTGACTTCTTTTGTTTTATGATCACAAGTGATTTTTTTTCTTCCTTTTAGTTTTATACAAAGGAATAAGCGAGTTAAAAATTCTTATAATCCTTATGCTTTAAAACAACAATGAAATAATTCTACAAACACTGAATACTTTATCATAAATTCTTCAGAGGACAGAAATATTTCTGGTTACTCTTTGACATAAGCAGTACACTTCATTAAAATTCTTTTCTATAGAAAATTACAATAAGCTAGAAAAAAAAAAGTGCTTCATTCACAGCAAATTTTAAAAAGGAGCCTCAAATATAAGCTAAAGCTTTTTTTTTTTTCAGATAAAAAAATAAACAAATAATTAAATATATAAAAATATATGAGAAATAATTCGAACATTTTTTATTACATTGCATCAAGAGTATAATAACAAAACAATATTCAAATAGGTTATACTAGCATTTTTCCTAATGTGCTTATTTTTACTTCAGTGAATTAAAAGTTTTACTTAACAATTAAAAATTGTATTTTATTGTATTTACATGTAAATACAATTTTACTCTTTTTACTGTGAGATGTTAATTTGAACAGAGTCCAGCCAGTGAATGTAGACACATGTGGTCTTGCATTATCTTGATGGAATATAAACTTTTTGTGCCAGAATTCAGTTAGTTTTTCCTTGAGAGCAGCCCCACCATGGACTAGCATCTTGCTGTACAGCTTACTGTCACGGGTTTTACATTTTTCAAGACACTCTTTGTGGATAACACGGCAATCCCACCAGATACAAAGTGTGACCTTTTTGTTAGTCAAATGTGCTTTGAGACACTGCCAACGGGCTAACCGGACGCAGATGATTTTAAGCTGTTCATACACATACACATCTAGCCAATTATCTGGCAAATTTATTCTGACATAATTATACATGTTCTTTTTAACTTAAAAATTTATTTAATGCCACAGTTCTTTATACAGTCTATGCTTCCTATAATAACCACTTTTCATAGGGACTATGCCATTCCATTACATTAGCCAGTACTAAATGTTTGTAATCAATAAGGATATATAAGATTTATTTCTACTCTTGCAATCACTCATTATAATGTCCTTATGTAAGATGAGTTATTATAACTAGCTTCAACTGCATTTTAATTTTTCAGGTAATTTATCAATATTTCACTTTTGCTTTCCTCCACATCTTTTTGCTTACTCATTATATCACTTCGTAATTTCTCATGATGCAGATTATTAAATTAAAATATATAATATTAATGAAAAATCACCAAATTAAGCAAATAATTTAACCACTTTACCTGCTTCAGGGCTATCAATGTATTCCCCAGGACTACTAATTCCACCATCCTCTTCCACGATTTCGCTATTACTTGTTTCTTTTGCATTCACTAAGTTTGCTTCTGTATCAGATGCAGACATTATTCTGTAAAATGCACATATGTTAATATTTAAGCAGTAAAACACTTAAAAAAAAGCTTTAAAAATACAAATATTGCTTCTCCATTACCTTTCGCTATCCTTCTCACAGTGAAGTTAATACCTATAACAAGGATTATACAGAGATCAATAATCAAGAAATTCCAACCCTGTAGATACATCCAAGTCCTATTGCATCAATGAGTACAGATTCAGTATAAAATGGACAGCTACAACAACTGCTGCATTTATTATAAGGATGTACTCCAGAAGAACATGCAATATATGTGGATGGATTACTGTAAAAAGAATAATTTGCAATGTTTTACAATATGCTATCACTGTTTAATTAACAAGATATTTTTTAAAAAAAACCTATCAAGTTTCACTATTATAAATACTGAATAAAAATTCAAATTATACTACTCAGGTTTTGAAACTATAATTTGAAATAAAAAATGATACACTAGAATTGAAGGTACCCTGCATACATATACAATATATATGGTCAATCTGCTGGTTTCAATTGAAATCAGATAATATTATGAGAATTTATATTTTATAATGTTCAAAATGTTACAAGGACTGTCGTGAATATTTCTTGAATGATATCTGTCAAATAAGCCAAAAAACTTCAAGATTATGTATTTTTTCAAATTATAGTTATATAGATGATCTAAATTATTGGTTAACTTTAGGAATACTTTTAAACCATTTCCTGTTAAGAAATGTCAAACAAACCAAAAACTTCCTGCCTAGTTCTTTTCTAGAATGTGGTTATATCATAAATTACATTACCACCATTTTTTAAACAATCTTTGTTAATTGTATATCCATTCATACAAATCTCAATTTAAAGTCTACCTCAGCAAAACAGAATACTTAAATATTTGCTAACAACAAAAAAACAAGCATCTATATCTCTATCAGATTCATACTATTTCTAGAACAAGTTTTCAGAACCAAGTTTCTGATGGTTGCTTTTTATTTTATTTTACCAATGCCATTACTATACCAGATTATGTTTTCATTCTGATTTTAAAAAAAAAAAAAAAAAAAAAAAAAAAAAAAAAAAAAAAAACAAGGTTCTAATTGTAGACAGGAACAGAAAGGGTTTCAAAATCCTTCTGCATTATAAAAAGAAAACTAGCCCTGAAATACACTGTCTTACACAATATAAACACCTACTTTAGCAACTTTACTAAAATCATTTAATATTTCATTCTTATTCCCTAACTTAATTACTAATCAGAAATAAAACACATGTATGAAAACTTTTACTTTACTGCAAGAAATATTTTTTGAATATAATGCTACACAGCATTTAAAAAAAAAAGACATCTGCATTTAAAGGAAACTTTATTGTTAAGAGATTCTATAAAAAGGTATTTACAGACTACCTGAAGACACAGTACGACTGTATAATTCCCATTCGATAAGGCCATTAGATAATAATTTTCAAAATATAATATTAGAAAAACTGCAATACTCTTCAACATAAATATTTATTATGTGCATCATCTATTTGCTGTCCAAGGTGACAGTCATAATTAATTACAGATACATATATATGTAGGATGCACAGGAGAGTCTTCACAGGAGATTACTTTTTAGTCACAGCCAAGATGGTTATAGATGTTGCTGGCATAAAGATAAAATGATGAAATTTGTAGATTCACCACTTAATTTTTATTGCTTGATAAAGCAACTCTCATTCATATATCAGCACAGATGCAAACTGCACTCATATTTTTGGAAATTTAATGCATCTTAAACATAATGTATGATTGGTAGAAGTGAGTGGCGACCTGTTACTTTGATACAGGCAAGTGGTAATCAAATAAAAATACCTGGGTTACTGCACTAATATTTAAAAATTGATTCAATTTTCATTTTGTGCCGAGAGTTAAAGCAATATTGTAAAAATAATAATTTACAATTTAAAGCATAATAAATCTTATGCAATACTCCAGGACACCCAAAATCTCAGCAGAATGTATACTCAGAAATCAGTGTTGTGTTTCTTCCTCCCAATACTACCTGCCCATGGATTTAACAGTAATAGATACATTTAAACGACATTACTCACATATGAGGATGATAATGACTAAGACTATAAAGGCAACTGACAAGGAAGATTTTTGGAAGAACTATATAATATATAGAACATAATAAACAACACTGGAGATTCGTGGACTGAAATAAAAGAGGCACCAATGAAAAGTTCTTGGAAACAATTATGGCTGCAAATGATGAGTGATTTTACGAGGTCTGTCTAAAAAGTATCCAACTCTGAATTTTCCCACCGAAAGTAATGATGCTGGGGCGGCACCACTGTGGACTATAAGGAGACAGCTTAATACAGCGTGCTTGAATTTTCTCTCTATGTACAAGTGTGCCAGTCGTTGCCTGCTTGCCACCAAGATTACGAATAGGGGCCACAAAACTTGTGTCCAAGATGCTGTTGGTTTGTAGAACAGAAAGAACAGTCTTGAGACTGCAGGACACTACCGGCACTGAACCTCAGTTTCTGAACACTGTGATAATTGCAGCTAACTCATGAGTGAATGGGTATAACATGAACAAAAGCACAATCATCATAATGGAGGCTTCCTGAGTCCTGAAAGCCGAAAAAATGTAACAGGGCTGAAATAAAATCAAGGTGATGCTTATTGCATTGTCTGTTATCCGGGAATCTGTGCAGTGGGAAGGCAAATAGTGATAAAAGGGTGCTAACAAGAAGTTCTCCACCAACTCCATGACGCAGTTAGGCACAAATGACCAGAACTCTAGATGACGAAAAACTGGCAAATGCATCATGCAATGCTCCAGCTCATTCATAGTATTTGGTTCAGACTTTCCTGGTGACACATAGAATTCCAATCATTCACCAACTTCCCTACTCTTCAGACAGGGCTCCTTGCGACTTCTAGTTGTTTCCAAATTGAAGACGATATTGAAAGGATCACATTTTGAGAACAGAGAAGAGATAATGCAGAATGAGATGGCTGAGATGAAATGACATTTCCAAAAAAAAAAACCATATCTGTTTTCAGCAGTACAAGGACTGGTGGACTAAGTGAATGGAGGTGCAAGGGGCTAACTTTGAAGGGGTTTAGGGTCTCAATTCCGACACATACACAATATAGTTTTCCTGGCAAAAGGTCGAAAATTATTTACACAACCCTCATATAAATTTTGAAGAAATATCAGAAGCTGTAACAATTGAAATAATTAGCCCAATGAATGAATGAGTGGGGCCCACCAGCGGCCTGGTAGTTCGGTCCGGGGTTTGAAATCCGGCGAACGGGCTGGCTGCATGGGCATTTTCGTGGTTTTACCCATGTGTAACGTGGATACAAGCCAGTTTCCCTTAAAAAAACCTCCACGGGGCCTCCCTACCATGGAGGTAGGAAGTAAGATGGAGTCGCCCTAAACAAGTTTCTCCCGTACCCGTGCTCTGAAGCACCGGCGATCCCTACGTGGTGACCAAAACATTGGGTCATTTACCATTGAGTTCTATGGGATTTGACGCATTCGGATGTAAATATTTTGTAATTACGTCATAAATATACATATAAATGTATATATTTTCTTTTTCTACAACACTTCAGAGTCCTAAGTATGTGAAAACAACATTTCATTCTGAACGGAATTAAATGCTATACTTTTCACAGGACAGTTTTCTCAGAATGGTTTAATTTGAATGAAATATTTTCACAAGTTTTCGTTAATTACATTAAAAAAAAAATTAAGGTAATTTGGTTTTATTCGGTTAAGGTACAAAAATTAAGAAACAAAAATTAAGATTAAGTTTATTGTATTATTAATATTAAAATTATGCATTATTTCTTTTCTATTTATAGAGCTTCTTCCTAAAATACTTTCTTAAATATGACATGAATTTTTGGCTTCTGAGGCATCTTTTAAATCGAAAAATTTAAGTCAATTTATAATTAATGCTCTATTTGGTTCATTTTAAATTAGAGAATTACTAGGAATTAGCGAAATACTTTAAATACGTATTTCGCTAATTCCTAATAATTAAATAGGTATTAAATAGTACTTGACTTTCTCTGAACATTTCTGAAAGAGAATAAAATAAGTTTTTTTCTTTTTTAAGTATTATTAAAAACTTGTAACTGAGTTATTATAAAATGTAAGGGGAATAATTCTTTTAATTATACTTATCAGATATTTTTTTACCCTTCATTTCAACAATACATATTCCAAAACTCTTCATTACATTCTTAAGTGCGCATCTCATAGCATTTGCTTTACAATACCTTTTAACAGATTGCTTTCCAATACGAACAATTCTTTCTTAAATAGTTTTATAACGTATTTGTCAACAGAATTTCAATTTATGTTTACAATTCAATATTAAGGTTATTATATATTTAGATAACATTTATAATCATTATAAATTAGACGCATTTAATAATTAGATTTCTTCACAGTACTTTCACAGTTGTTTATAAGTGAATAAATTCATTTCAAATACATTTATAAATAATTTAATGAATATTTAAGTATTTTGTCAAAGGCAGATACATGCTTTTTGCAAGCACATGCATAAATACCCATACATATTTCCTATTTTTCATTTCCGGCATGTGCAAATCTTTAATTTCTGTACATTCACTATATTTTTCGTGTAAAGTAATTTACACTAATTTAGCATACACCCGAAAATTTTACATAAAAAATATATACGAATATAATTTGAATGAAAATTATAAATATTATTTTTAATACCCACTCAAAGGTCAGTTTTTCTTCAAAATTCCTCCAGGATGGGCTCTCTCTCTTTAGGCAGTTAGCCCTTGCATGCTATTTAATAAAAACTTAATCTGACCTACGTGCCTAATTACAAATATTTTAACATACATAATTTTATATTTATTAAACATGTAAGCCCAAAGTGATTATTTTTCAGATATATAAAATTAAAACGATGGGTTTAAAATGAGCAGCAGTAAAGCCTCTCCTCTAAAAAATTTTAAAAAGTACATGTTACAATAATATATGGATGTGAAAAAAATTTGTTTTATTTAAAGCATTTTGACGTTTGGAAAATAAAATAAAAGTAGAGAATACTCTATCAAGGGTATCGAAAGACATATACAATTTTAAATGTACTACAAGGTATTTTTCATTCTTTAAGCATAACACTTTTCTTAAAATCTATATTTTTGTAGTGCAACAGCTTAGAATTTTATAAAACAAATTCATAATCAAAATCGCTCTTGTTAGTTATCGAAAAATAACCAAGATGTGATTTTTGCGTAAATGTCACTAAACTATACAAATTGCTATTATCCATCACACTGTGAATGTTTCTTTCATGCGAAAGTGTCGCCTTTTCCGATTTCTATGGAACTGTCGTGTGTCGAAATACTATCAGAATCTTGTTAAGCGAGCTTCTGAATGTAAACAAAGAACACCCCATCTGGTGACCCAAGCTTCAAAGCAGTGCTTCACTTTTAGCGCGGGTTGGCCCCTCCTCCCTTTCCTACCTCCATGGTCCCTACCTCTCCGTGTAGTGCCTAAGGGCGGAGCACGTAATAAATTTTTAAAAAAAAATGAATGAATGAAATAAACAATGAAGTCAACAATGAAGATGCTGATAAGTTGACAGAATCTCACTCTGTACCTCTGTCACATTATACTTAATTGAGCAACAACAAAGTACACAATGAAAGTGCGGAAGAAGAACCTGAAAAAAAGCCTCGACTCTGAAAATTAAAAAAAAGAATCATCCATCTGGACAAGTTTTTACTATCATGGAAGAATGTGATCCCAATGGAAAATGTATATGTCAGGTACACAGGTTGACCAAGAAAGACACAGTATGTTATAGAAACCTTTACCAAGAAAAGAAAGAAAGAAGTGGTATTCTTCAAGTAACTCTTGACAAATTTACACAAAAAAAAAAAAAAACCCTAAAGCACTTAACCCTTTCAGGACAGGCATCTCATATATGCATTCCTTACGAACATCTCTCACAGCCGGACATTCCCCCCCCCCACACACATCACTGAAGAAATAACACAAGAGACGAGTGATTCGTATATGCATTTTCAGCTGAAACAGGTTTTTAAAGACCACTAGATGGCGTCCTGTGTCCATTACTTTTGAACTAACTGAATATAGTTTTAGGATTCTGACCTTCCGTTTGATCACATTTTGCGTAACGTTGGTGTCAGATGCTGTGGGGAAAGAAGCGAAGCTTAATGTAAACAAACGGAGCTATTCAACTCTTTAACTCACCACGTGATATAAACATTTGTGTTTCTGATAGCCTTCAAATCCTATTTTGTCTTTTTTTTTTTTTTTTTTTTTTTTTTTTGGCTACTATGTAGGGTTTTTAGAGTTAATAAGTAAGGTTCTATTATGCTTAGCATTGCTTTTATTGCTTTATATTTCACGTGCTTCCTTTTTCCTTTCTGAAAGCCTTAAATTCAGTTTATTATGACGAGAAAGTATTATTTATCAGAGGAAGGATAGACCCGAATGGTAAATGAACCATTTAGTGGCATCGATGAGAGCGATGATTCCTTTCCTAAAGAGTTACTACAGAGCGATATTCTAGTAAATCACATATAGACATTTTATCAGAGTGTCAGCTTTGAAAGATTTTGTTACTTCTTCTTGCAAATAGTCTTTCTTGTAATTTTTTTATTAATTTTAAAGTTTATTAACATATTTTGTCAATTAAAACTTGGCAATAATTTGATTAGTGCTTCCACAAATTATTTCTTAAAGGAGTTTGTTTTACATATTAACATATTAAGTAAAGGAATTCATGTAAAGCATATTAAATACTCATTTTAACATATATTATAGCTTAAGTAATAATCTAGAATGGTACCAAAATTATGATGTTAGGATGTTTTGTGTGCGTAATTCCCCCCTAAAGTTAGGCAGTACAAAGTCTTTAATCCGGACTCGTCGGGACTTTGGCGATTCCGGATTAGGGTTTTTTTCCAGATTATAGATCATCAATTTAAATCAAATAAGATGGCATGCAGAAATTATAAAATTAAAAATATGAAACCGTAATTTATGAAATAAAGAGCAATTATGATCTAAAGGGTATCCAAATTTACAAAAAAAAACTTAATATTTATTTGTTTACTTTATTAAATATTTCTTTCAATGTAAGTTGTTTAAGTTGCTTCGCTTTATGTGCTAATACTTTCTCTTTAATTCTATAAACAGGCATAATTTCTTGTTCAGTTACAAAGTTCCACTGTTCAAGTCCTGTAATTGCTGTGCTTAATCATAGGAAGATACTTGTCAGCATGTGTATGTTATACCAAAAATGGCAGCTTATCAGAAGCATCTGAAAATGATGGAAGTTTATTAAATTTCTTTTTCAATAAAGAGTTGGTTACTAGATCAAATTCAATTTGTATGCATGTTCCTGTGAATTATCTAGATTTTCAGTTTAAGAAAACAGATTTATAAATGCAAGATGCAGTTTTCCTCGGCAAAACCACTAAAATAACTGTTAAAGGACTCTTGCCATAATGTAAGTTCCTGAATACATTCTGTACGGTTGGCATTATCTTCAACATATTTACTATATTCTATTAAATATGGTAATTTAAAAGAATATTGCTAAAAATGGGTTAAATCTCCATTTTCTAACAAGGAGATATACAGTTTTACATACTTGGAATACACTAATGTCATTAAAGTTAAATAATTACAATGCCTTTAACATTAATGCCTTTAACATTAAAATTATAAATCAAACACCCATTTCTCATCAAATAAAGAGCTTTTATATCATGCAGCTCATCCTTGCCTTCCAGAGAGTTATCAATACTGTCCTTCAATGGCCAAAATTTATACTCTAGAAAATTACTTATGGCTCTAGAAAGCCAGCATGATGGATAAGTCCGTCATACTTCACATCTAAGAATCCCAGTATTCTAAGATTACTTCTCTCATCATACAACCTTACACTATATCACAATTCTTTCTTAAGTGTGACTTTTATTCCAAGGTTCTTCAATACATTAACTTTTGTTTTAACAGACAGAGCATGCTCAGTAACAAAACCCCACAATTACAAAACAAAATTAGCTTGACAACTGCTGCTATTGGTTAGGCAAATTAATGAATTATTCACAACTTAGATGAACGTTCTTGTACAAACATCCTTTCACCTAAATTTATTCGAAATTAAATTCGTACCTCTATTAAATACAATACAATACAATACAGGGTGAGACATAAAGAAGTATACAGTTTCAATGCACTATAAATCAAGAACAATGCAAGATATTATATGTTACCTGTAGCAGAACTGCACGAGATTATTTTAAGTTTTGCTAGCGAGAAAACTTAAAATTCTATGTGTGAAACTTTAGTCACACGACACCCATCGAGCCGATAATTCGTTTCTGCTCAGACGCATGTTAAGGTACCTGAAACGAGTTCATTGATAGCAGCTGTGATATGACATTTCAGCTCTGCTACATCAACAGGAAAGGGCAAGACGAATAGCTTGCCCTTCAAGTATCCCCCACAGGAAGAAATCGCAAGGTATTAAGTCAGGTCTTCTAAGAGGTCAGTGGGTATGGGACAAGTTGCAGTCTGTAGGTCAGCCAATCCATTGGTGAGTAAGATGTTTATCAAGGTATTCTCATGCATAGGCCTACCTGTGTGGTCTAGCACTACCCAGTTGGAGATGGAAGTTGTCAATGTCATCCTGCAACTATGGCATCAACCAAAGAGTTAACACATCTAATAAAGTGACTTCTGTGATAGTTTGTTCATGGGAAAAAAAAAAAGAAAAAAAAAAAAAGAGATGAACACAGCAGAGAACATGTTTGTTTACCTTACAGGAATCTTGCATGTGTTGCACTTTGAATTTGAGATTCTCTGTTCTCCAAAAGTGAACACTATGCTTGCTTACCTTCCTACTGAAGTGAAATGTTGCTTTATTAGTGAAACCTAAACAGTCCGCAAAATCGTCATTTTCAAAAGGAAGCTGCACATTGGCAAAATTCAAAGTGCTTTTTGTTTGTCAAAGTCGCTCCAATTTTGCAACACCTGCACTTTGTATAGAATCATTTTTCAGCTTCCTTAAAATTATCCAGACAGTGGGCTGAGAAATCCGCACTTCACAACTCATACTTCACATTGATTTTTCCCTGGCTTCGTTAAATGGCAGTGCAAACTCAATCGACGCCTTCTTGGGATATAGTTGTACAGTTAGTGGTCCCGGACTTCTGCACAGACAGCCCCTATTTTAAAATTTTCATGCCATTGATAGATAGATTTTTCTAGTTGAAGATTCATTTCCAAATTGTGATCGAAATTTCAGTTGTGGATTCCATTTTGATAATTCAAGAACGTTAAAGGCCTTCTCCACTGCAGACAATGCCATTTCAATTGACAAATATGACATGCACGTTATTGCCTACATCACTTCCATCAGGGGCTAGGCACAAGCTTTAAGGATATGTCTACCTTGTGGTTTGCTGAAGGGTGTGTGTCTTTGACTGTCATTTTTACAGCATCTGAAAAGTGTATACTTCTTTATGAATCACCCTGTACACAATGCTGTGAATTTTGTACACATGTAGATGATTTTGGTGAGATTATATGTCAAATTGCTCTTCCCCCCTTTTTTAAAATAATGTAATTAATATGAAAATCTAAAAAGTCAATGCTTTGGTGGAAAAGTAAGACTACAGAGAGAAGCGTATTTAATATTGAGTAAATGGCTATCTCGCTAAATTGGTGACATATCGCCAAGCTGGTGGTGGTTTGGGCGACTAATTTTTGTCGCCAAATTTGGAGAGAATCATCTTCCTCTAATTTTATTCTCATACTTTAAAACTGGTATCACAACATGTTTCAAACTTACATGTATAGTTTTTCCATCTAGAAATTCTTTGTGCATAATACAGTGATACTACAGTTAAAAAAAAAAAAAAAAAAAAAAAAAAACTTTTAAGTAAAGCTACAGTCCCAGATAACGTACTAGTAGTTCTGGATCAGTGCAAACAACTGATGAGCTCATTATAATCTGATGGTTAATTTTCTAGACATTTTGTCAAATATGTCAGACCCTCTAGTTTACCCATAAAGTGTTAAAAGTGTTTCAAAAATTCAAATTACCATCATTAAAGCTTATAAAAATACTTAATTGAGCTACATCATATACAGCAGCAGATTTGTACTAAGTTAAAGATAAGATCAAACATGAACATAATCTTTCAATTGTTTTGCAACTTTATAGGAAAGATTTTCTGTTGTATTTTCTATACTTATTAGATATGAACATGGATTTGAAACTCCTGATGTACTTGGGCCCTTATTTTCATCATTTTTAGAGTATTTTATTTGTTGTGATGTGTTATCACATAGACATTTAGCAGCAATAGGAATACAATCTGAATCTGATTTTAGTTCATCCTTCTTCTGTTTTTCCTTTTTGGGATGTTTTAATTAAATAGAATTCCATTCTTATTCTGGAGTTATGAGTTTTTTTTGGGGGGGGGGTCTAATTTTTTCCCCCGATTCTGAGAACCACTAAGTTTCCCTTTGCACTGACATGGTCTAAATAAAAAAATAATTTGTGAGAGTTGCAGGATGAGAAGTTATTGAAGAAATACAACGAAATTAAAGGCAATTACATACAATTAAAAAAATGGAAAGGGTCTCTGCAACTATTAATGATAGGGAAATAGGATTTGTATTTTTGTATAAAGCTTGCTACCGCGTAAATTTGGGTGCTCTAGATCTGAAACAGAAAATTGGGCAGCTTAGGTCAATTAGTGTTAGTCTGGTATTAATCATTTTGATATTCCATTGCTATAAGGTATTTGAACTTAAGAAATCTTTTGTATGCTACTTCAACACTAGAATATATAGCATAAACAACAACATTATAATGTGTAAAAGATAGCTTGAGTGGGGAAGGTAGGCCTTCAATAGATGCTGAACCTGAGTGTTAAGTACTGAATTCAAATTATGATAATTATACGTTAAACAATGATACAACTACTTAAACAGAATTATAATTAATTACACTGCAACTAAGCATAAAGTGCATAACAATGAAGAAAAGTGGTGAAGGGGTATAATGCTACTGTTATTGTCACGCTTAGTAAACAAACATGGCTGACACTTCTAGCAGCAGGATTAATTGGAACTTTTAATATTCTGTGAAGTGAAAATGTCATTTGAAAAGAAAAGAAACTAACATGGCAAAGGAAATGAAACTAGATGTCTTAAAGATGTAAGGTGTATTTTAACAGTTATTTTTTATTTTGAAACCCTTTCAATTCCTCCAGACTTACTTACAGCTCTCTACCAGAATGAATCGCATTGAATACAAATTAGAAGAAGTATTTAAAGGAAGTTCAATTTACTTCGAAAGAGAGTGCTTAGGAATCCTTAGTGGTGCGCATTTGCCTTCTGGCTACTTCGTTCTTGAATCTTGCCACCTGGCTACTTCATTCTTGAATCTATTACACTCAGCCCTATTGTACGTATCTGTTGAGAATCAACAGCTAGTTTAATTTAAGGGCCAACTATGTTAGGTATTTGTGTCTAGCTTCAGCTAAGTCTATTTAATTTAGTATTAGATCAGTTTCTTAATTTCTTACCCTGATTTAAAAGCCCAAATGGAGGCTTTCCTCTATGCCTGAGAAGGGGCCATCTTTTATTATTTCTTTGAATGAATAAAAGGGTGTTTTAATCCTTCTCACGTCTCTGTAGTAACTATTGGAATTCAGCGATAATTCAGTACGTAGTTAACTAGGTTCCTTAACGTTATATGTAGACAAAGTATCGAGGAACATTATAAAGAGACTGGACAAAGGAGAAATTGTAAACAAAATTACCATGGGTTTTATGTGTTGGACAGACTACTTTGGTAGGGCAGAAAAAGAAGAGGTCCGAAACTGAATCTTGGTGTGTGAAAACAGCATGTACGGATAGTTTAGAGGAAAGAAAAAGTATGAAAGGTGGTGAATACGAAAAAATGAGCAAAGCACTTTATTTGTGGTTCAGGCAGCAAAGGGAACAGGGAACACCCACATTTCAGGACCAGTTTTACAAGAGAAAGCCCTAAAACTTTATGATGAATTTCAAAAAGGAGAGCCTGGATTTACTGCTAGTGCTAGCTGGCTCGACAGATAGAAAAAGCGGTAACTATCTGCTAACTTGGAAAATGCTGCAATATTCAAGGATAATTTCCAGAAATTAATTGGAAAGGAGGGCATATCTGGATATCAAATTTATAATTGTGATGAGACCAGTCTGAATTTTTGAATGATACCTTCGAGAACGCTGCATCCAGGGAAGAAAAATCAGGTCACAAAAAAAGCAAGAAGAAAGTCACAAACTTGGCATGCAGCAATGCAACAGGCAGCCATAAGCTCAAACTAGCGCTTATAGGCAAATCAAAAATTTCCAGGCATTTAAAGACTTTAAAAAAGTACACTAATGGAACCAAAACCAACTATGAGCTTCCTGTTTGGTACCGGAATCACAGTCAAACGTATGGATCAATGGAGTAATATTTAAAGATTGGTTCTATCAGCAGCTCAATCAGTGGAAGAGCTTTTAAAATCAAAAAATCTACCAAGGAAGGTGATTCTCATTCTAGACAATGCCATGTGGATAAAAATGTAGGTGAATCAGAGAACAAAGTTATCGAAGACAACGAAAAGTTAAAATGATAACCCATAGTGAAGGACTGAAGGCCGCTGAAGGAATGCTTCATTACATGGAGGAATAGGGTGCATCTGTTATGGACATTTTGGGATAGAGCTGCACAATGATAGAATGAGTATCAGACAATCTACCACCACTCGATATTTTTCTACAAACGAGTAATAAATTTTCTTCATTTTTGTATGTAAGTTTTTTACTCAATTATCATAGGGTATTTGTTCTTTTTATTACTCCTATTGTGCAAGAATTTACATAAAAAAAAACAGCATTAATTTTACGTTTTACTTATCTGAGTCCAATACTGGACAAACATGCGTCTAGAGCAGGTATTTGAAATATGTTACTTAATAATTTTCAATAAACAGTATAAAACAGTACTTGATTTAATGATCCTTTCCCCCCCTTTGAAACTATAATACAGTCAAAAGCCGTTAATTCGGACACCCATAATCCGGAATGATCTATAATCCGGACCTCAAAGCTACAAACTTTCTGCGCATGCGTCGCGTTTACGCATGCGCATAACACCTTTACGGCTGCGAATATGCGTGTGTGCATGTGCATAATACATTTACGCATGCGCGTTGATTGTATAACGGACGGTATAAGCTAAGCTAAAATTATCTAATTCAGTTAATGTTGCAGATTGCGTTGTTCCTTAATCTTCGAATTGGATCCGGCTTATTATTTTTTGCAAACCGTTAGAGCAATTTTATAAAAGTAAGCTTGAACTTTCGATTATGTCAAATAGAATTTCCGATATATATTTACTAATATGTAAAGGATCTACAAAGCAAAAGTATGTTTCGAAGTCCATTAAACAAAAAGTGGAATTGCTGCAAAAAATGGATAAAGGCATATCCTTTGTTTTTCTAACCATTTTTCTGCGGGGGAAGGGAACGGCGCGGCGCACAATGAACTGGAAGTTGATCTGTCAGCACTATCCATATCTTCCGGGCATATGTTTTTATTTTATTATAGCTTTCGGCTAGATGTTTTCGGTTTATAGTTCATTACTAAATGTAGTATTTCATCTCAATGTACTCTGTCTTTTATATGATTTAAATCAAATTCATTATAAATATCACGAATACACATCAAATAGTTTTCTGGTTGCAATTTTCGGAACTACTCTGATATGCGCCCTCAAGTCGCCAAATATTTTTGGCGAGAAACTTCACGCTGCCATATTACTATCTAAATTTTTTGTCTACATTTTGAACTTTTAGCCTAAAATGTCTCCAAAAACGCAGTTTTCGCACATGCAAAAACTACGTTTTGAACAAACAATTTAGCTAAAAATCCGAAACAAAAACAAAAAATTTAGATAGCAAAAACAAAGTTTCTAACCAAAAATATTTGACAAGAATCCATGTACACAGCGACATGTTTTAACTTAAAAAAACATTTACGAATTGCACAATGTAGGCAACGAACGAATCTACAAACTACGCAGACCTCGCTTTAATAAATTAACATTACAACAATAAATTTCAAAAAATACCATGTGCACAGCCTCCTGTTTAAACTTAAAAAAAATTCTACGAATTGCACAATTTAGGCAAGGAAGGAATCTACGATCTACGCACTCCTCGCTTTAATAAAATAACATAACAACAATAAATTTCAAATAATACCATGTACACAGCGTTCTGTTTCAACTTTAAAAAACATCTACGAATTGCACAGTCTAGACACTAAACAACAAAATAAACTAAAATAAATTTCAAACAATTTAAAAAAACAACAATAACGACAGAAATTCATACTAAAGAACCAATGAACATAACATTCTACAAAATAAAAACAAGGATAAAATAAAATGCACTTACCATGAATTAATGCGTTTTCGAATAGCAGAAATATAAATTTCATACCGCCTTTAACATGCTGCCACGTAATCACTATTGTATTTACATGACAGCCAGACACACTATCCAGAAAATTTATACTATGGTTCACAAATAAATAAAATCACAAATCCCTACTTCTATCATGCACTGCCATTAAAAATAATCTCCCAGACCCTCTTTCCACACTTCCAAATACCCACTACCCCTCAACAGGATAGCCACAATGATATTTCCTTTTGCCGAACTTCAACTCAACAACTACCATTTTATCTTTCCCTCCCATCTTCTCAGACACAGAGGCGAACCAACGAGCTCCAGCGAAAGATTTTTCAACGTCAACAGGGTTGCCATAGAACACGCAATCGCGCCAAAAACCAGCGCAGAACACATATCGCCACATTTGGTGAAATTAGGACGTATATTAGAGTTGTACCCAATTTTCTAATTTCGACTATGCGTAATGTATGCTTTACACATGCACTCATTGAAAGAAATGTTTAATAAAGTAAACAAATAAATATTAAGCCTTTTTTTTTTTTTTTGTAAATTTTGATACCCTTTAGATCATAATTGTTCTTTATTTCATAAATTACGGCTTCATATTTTTAATTTTATAATTTCTGACTGCCATCTTACCAGATTTAAACTGATGATGTATAATCCGGAATCGCCGAAGTCCCGACGAGTCCGGATTAACGACTTTTGACTGTATATTATTCTCGAAAACAGTTTTGCAGTTTCTGTTTTATTCTGCAGATATTTTGGGGAAAAAACTGAATGTAAATTAGAAACACAAAACTGGACACTGCAATACTAACAATCTACAATAAAATAATTTTTAATTAAACAGATATATTTTACTTTGCTGAAAATTTCCTCCTGAAATAGTACATTATCAACCAGATTTTTAACATTTATGTAAAATTTAAATATCATTATGCCTATAGAGCATAATTTTAACAGTTCCACTAAACTTTAATCTTTACTCATTTCCATAGCTTTAAGTGTTTACTTTTTGATTATTCCTTGTATCGGAAAAAGTTCAAAGATATTTGATAAAATATACCAAAACAAATTTGAAATTATAAGGAAATTTAAGAGTGAAAAAAAAAAGACTGAGACAAAGACTAGTTAAATTTAAAGTTGTCCATAAAATACTCTAATAGTTAAAATAATTTTGGGAACTACTTTTAGATGTGCCCTCAAGTCGCCAAATGCGGCGACAAATTTCTCACCACTCCACGGTGCCATATTACTATCTAAATTTTTTGTCTACATTTCGAACTCTAAGCCTAAAATGTCTCCAAAAACGTAAAGTTTCTAACAAAAAATATTTGACAAGAGTCTATGTACACAGCGATATGTTTTAACTCAAAAAAAATCTATGAATTGCACAATCTAGACAACGAACGAATCTGCGAACTACGCACACCTCGCTTTAATAAATTAACATAACAATAAATTTCAAAGAATACCATGTACACAGCATCCTGTTGAACACCTACAAATTGCACAATCTAGGCATTGCGCACAAATCAACAAAATAAACTAAAATAACTAAAATTACAAACAATTCGAAAACAACAATAAGAACAGAAATTCATAGCAAAAAAACAATGAACATAACATTCTACAAAATAAAAACAGTAAAATAAAATGCATTTACCATAATACATTCGTTAATAAAATTTCACCAGTCGCACGTCTGTGAACAAAAGTGCCACCATTTTGCTATATCACGTCTTTCTGCGATTCCAAATTTTGAAAGTAACAATAAAAACTTCCTCCAAAGTTAACTTACTACACAAAAACCATGATCCAAATCTTAAACTCCACTGACAGCCACATGCTTATGATACATACTCAGCAAGCATTTAACTGCAAATCCACACAAGAACTATCAGAAACGCCCTTCTTCGTCCGAGTTCTCATAGCAGCTCCACATTTCGCACTACATTTTAAAAGTACCACAGAAATTCCAAAAATACACTTTGATCCTCATAAACACACCCGTGAACAAAAGGCTCATTAGTAAATCCACCAGTCGCACGTCTGTGAACAAAAGTGCCACCGTTTTGCTATATCACGTCTTTTTGCGATTCCAATTTTGAAAGTAACAATAAAAACTTCCTCCAAAGTTAACTCACTACACAAAAACCATGATCCAAATCTTAAACTCCACTGACAGCCACATGCTTATGATACATACTCAGCAAGCATTTAACTGCAAATCCACACAAGAACTATCAGAAACGCCCTTCTTCGTCCGAGTTCTCATAGCAGCTCCACATTACGCACTACGTTTTAAAAGTACCACAGAAATTCTAAAAATACACTTTGATCCTCATAAACACACCCGTGAACAAAAGACTCATTAGTAAATCCAACATCGTACCTTTTAATACTAAATTTACTTTCAACACAATCTAAAATACGTGACTGAAAACTTCCCACCACGTCTATCATTGCAACACAAGCCATTTCAAAACATGCACGACACTGCAACAAAAGAGTCAATGGCAAAAAGGTTGCCATACAAACAGCATCGTCCACTAAACCATCCCTCAGCACGGAATCACGCCAAAAACCAGTGCAGAACACATGTCGCTACATTTGGTGATCTTAGGACGCATATAAGAGCAGAGCCTAATTTTGTTATATAACCTTAATATAATGATATGATATAAATAATTATTTTAAGTACTTCTTAAAGACACATAATTTTGTAATACAATTTAAAATTCAAACAAAATTTTTATAAAAGCAAAAGTAACATAATATAAAAAATGGAAATTTATACTTTTTCTTCTGTGTAATGCCCAGTAGTCTCATTCTGGAACAACTGCAATATGAAATTTTCCGTCAACAACGAAAAGCCTCTTAAAGTCTGGTCACCAATCCTTATATTCCCCTTACTTTTGTAACATAAATGCACCCCTCTGAGAATCCATTAAACTACACACGAGGATATTTGTTGCACATAGGAGGAGATTTCTTAAAGGGAGAAATGCATTCAGTTCATAACCGTTCTTTCAAGGCTTTTACAGCTGCCAAAGCCCCTGCCTCCAAATGTTAATCATACACAATTAAAAACTAGCCAGTCAGTTATGGTATTTAATACAATTTAGTTGCGAGAAAAAATGGTATTAAGCATGTGTAAGTAAAGAGTAACATAAAAAAGTAAAGTAAATGTCAGTATTATTACTGAGATATAGTTTCTGATTCTATTATTATAAAAGAATTAAAAAAAAATTGTATACTTATATCTAGCAATACAGTCAAATACCGAAAATCTGCGTTGCCTCTCAAAATATAAGCATTCAGTTTATAGGTTCCGGAAACCGCAACATTGAGTATGAAATATCGAAGAAAAAATACTTACCGAATAATGCTGTCACAATTACCGAATAATAATGAGTCATAACGGAAATACCAAATTATTGACATAAAAAAGTTTTTCCCCTCTCTAATCTCTGCATCGAGATAAAAAAGCAGACCATAGGAGACGATTCACTCAACTCTTTGTTCAAGTTTCACGTTGTTGTATTTTCTGAGCTTTGTTATTTCACGAGATTGTTTAGTGCTGCCTTTTTTTTTTATCCTGATATTTTGTGGATAAATTAAGAATATTTTAAATCTCAGCCCTTCTAATACAATGACAGATAAGAAACACACTCATGATTTTACTGCTTGCAACGTTGAAAAATGTAAACACGCTGCATTGATGGTAATGCAAAAAGTGCAAATTCTGTAAAAGATGGAAGCAGGTACTACCCCTCGATTTATAGCAGAATGGCATGGAATTGCAACACAATTGTGTACGATATACGGAAAAATAAAGAAAAGCTGCTGAAATTTTACAGCAACAGTTATTCTAACACCGGAATCCGAAAACAAATCTTTGCATGAGGCGAAATCGGCAAACCTCGATGCTGTGTACATATAATAAAATGAATAATATAATCAATTTATATACGTAATAATAATTTAATAATAAATTATTGCCATAATGTATATAATAATTTAATTAAATGCATTTAATACACCTTATTTATTTTGCACTTTTAGTCCGAATATTATGCTTTATCTTTTCTGTCCTGAAATCCGCACAACCTCTGGTCCCAAATGTTCACTTCCACGCCTATCGAATTAATTTCTACCTTTTCGTTGCCCTGCGTTGGCAACAAGCTTTCGAGTTTTGTCGTTCGTAGAATTCGGTCGCTAAAAGCGTAGCTGGCCTGTAATGGTTGTAATTCTTATTTTAAAGCTTATCTGTACTGCTGAATTATTACTAAAAGGTTTACGTGTGAATGTTATATTATTAAATGTATTCAGTCCAAGAGTACCAGAGAGTAACAGACCAAGAGTAATTGAATTTATTAAGTATATTTAAAGTCGAAACTGCGTCATCCATGTCAGTGCCATTCTAATACAGGAACGTAAACACGAAGCTTTGTGGATTTCTGGACTTCTACTGTACTTCCTTTCTTTTTTCAAAAACTTATGCCATTAAAAGAATATTGTCAGAGACATATCACCCTAAAAAGATAAAATCTTAAATTCCATAAATGGACCTTGCTGTTATGTTTACCTTTACACCAAAATAGTTATTTAAGTACATGATCAGCAAGATTTTCCTTTTGAAGACCACTTTTTTTTTTTTTTTTTTTTTTTGTAATGTTACTTTCAGAGGCTGTCTGTTCAGTTCTTAAGACTGGATATGTGGCAGCAGTTGTTGGATTAACGAAATTTTTTTAATTTTTGATTAAACAGTTTGATGCGCATAATACCAATGTCTGCCTAAGAATTAATATGTCTGCTATTCACCAATTATAACAGATGTTCCCTTTGTCACTTGCTTTCTTAATCAGTGGCATCAGAATCAGTGCTGATCCACTATTTCCTGTGAACACATTTTCAATGAATGCAATAACCTTTCCGAGACACACTGCAAGATTCTGCACTCTGTACTTTCAAGTTACAGTTGAATTTGAAGAATCTTAAGAACTGGTAAGCAAATAATCGTTTGAGTTCGTGAGACAGTAAATAAAACTTGAAAAGGGTTAAAGACCCTGTCTTATTCCAATAAGGTGTAACGGAGTTTTACAATAAAGCTGCCACTCGGGCTTGAACTTAGGAAACTAGGAACTGAAAATCTTAACTAAAAAGGTATAGCCAAAGCTATCAAGATTCTAACGGAGTTGGCCCCTTAAAGCTGAATAACTGCGAAGCTATCAAGGGCCTAAAGTACGACCGAGCGTAATTATAGCTTAAGAGGGAGTAGCCTAAAAAGGCTGATGCGTGCTAGCCAGAATCACTGGTTCTCTCTTAACTAAGATGGTAGAACTTCGCGGTTAAATACTTCTCAGTTTGCATTCATACACGATTCTAAAAATACGCTCTGGCCGGAAGTTGTAACTTGAAATTCAGGAAGGCAGGAAAGGAACTTTAACTCAAAATTTAACTGCTAGGAAAATTAACATAATCCTTACATCATTGCTGACAAGCATCCATCTCAGACAAGTTCCTTAATTAAACAAAAATAATTCCATCTATTTACAGTTAAAAAATTCAGAAAAGATAATATAGAAATCAGACAAAATAACAGTGAATAAGT
Organism: Stegodyphus dumicola; assembly: GCF_044657685.1. Classification (NCBI taxonomy): domain Eukaryota; kingdom Metazoa; phylum Arthropoda; class Arachnida; order Araneae; family Eresidae; genus Stegodyphus; species Stegodyphus dumicola. The sequence continues at coordinate 193,121,765 of NC_140780.1, forward strand.
AAAGAAGAAATTACATGTGTAAAGGTGAACAACGAGTATGATGCTACAACATGCAAAATTATGAACAGCAATTTAAGGAACCAAAAACAACATAAGAGGAACAGCTGCTACCTCCGAAAAAGCGAATCCATTAGGTTACCGGGTTTGAACTATTATTGCCATTGTTGGCAGTATTTAAATTTACAAGGTATTTTGTGAAAATGCTTCCCCAGGAATTTATCCTCCATCTTCGTATATAAAGAACTCCCTTTTGTTATATCTAAGCCTTACTGTTTCACTTGTTGTGGACTTGCTGCCAATGCAGACATTTAAGGTTTACAAAACAAGAAAAATCAATTATATTCTCACTAGACTTCAAACCACAGATTTTTCAACTGTCAGCTGAATGCGGTAAATAACTTACACCATGCAAATATACATTAAGAAATTTGGGCTAGAATGGAGATAATGGTCCATTCGCCAAATGAAGCGAAATTGTGTGTATTTTTTGGAGGGTAAAGTGCAGAATCGCCCTCTTATTTGTTTGGCGCTTTTTACAAGAGTAAGAATTGGATTTTTATATTTTTTCTTTGACTTTTTAAGTGAAAATAGGTCGATGTGTACATGGATAAAGGATTTGGTTTGGTTTTACTGAGATTACAGCAAAGCACACTAGGGCTATCTGCCTAAGGGGATGGATGCCTTCATGGAGGACTTTCTAACGGTAACTGGCTCGTATACATGTTACACATGGGAAAAACCATGAAAACGCTCATGCGGTAAAAGTATAGTTTAGGGTACCCCTTGGCAAAACTTGGCAATTTTTGGCGGTACATGGATACCGATTTTGTGTAATTCTTTGACTTGTTATTTTGGCTTGCGAAGCGACGATTTTTGCGAAAGCCAAAATAACAAGACAAACAAGGTATCCATGTACACATCGACTTTTCACTTAAAAAAAAAAAAAAAAAAAAAAAAAAAGTTGATCTTTACAATATGGTAGCTGGTAGTTTGGCGACATTTTGGAGGCGATAAAGGTTACTACCTGGGACTTTGGTAATAATGTGAGCAGTACTCAGTTCCGATTACGCATTATTTTGTGTGAGGGAAATGAGAGATCATGGGATATGTCATGTGATATTAATGGACGAATTACGGTTCTTTAATCGGAAAAGGGGGGAAATCGGGAAAAAATCTGGAAATTTTGTATTTGGCTTTATTCTGTGTTGTGTGAAACAGTGTTGGTTAATTTTGGATCCCATGGCCATAACTAAAGTGAATTCGAAATGGGTATTTAGTGGTATTGAAAAGGGTAGTAATAAATGTTTGTTTAAGGTTGTGCGAGATAGAAATAAAGATGTTTTATTAAGTTATTTATTTTACCTGGTACCTTGCTGTGATAAGTATGATTTTAAAGATCCTGAAACAGAAAGAAGAAAAGTTTATCAGACACGTAATCAAGATTCTGAAGAAGATTAGGTAAGTTAGTATTTTTAATTATTTGAGGATATTATTTTTATGCATTGTTCTAAATGTAAGGTGGAAAGGAATTTGGTATTATTGGGAAAATTGTTATTAGCAATGTTTTAGTTTAAAGTAATTAGGATTGTAAGGTAATTTTTTATTAATTTAATGTATGTGCTCATTTATATTTTAAGTAGTGTTTTTGAATTTAATTATATTTTAATGAAATGATAGTTATTTTGTGAATTTTATGTTTGTAGGAATTTGGTATACGTTTTAGTTGAAGTAAACGTGCATGGAAATAATTTAAATATCTGACACTAAGTATTTGTAATGGTTGCGGTATGAATTCGTGACGTTTATAATATAATAGATGATTTAGAGGTAAAAGTTTTTGGATATTTTATTTATTTTATATGTGGAAATGTTCATATTTGGAAAGGGTAAATACTTTTTCGCGATCAGGTAATTTCATATATGTTCTTTTTACCGGGTTTAAAGATTGAGAAAATTGTCATGTATTTTCGTGAAATTTTTCTAATTTATGAGAAAAAAGCAGTGTACATGGATATAGTGAAGAGCGTGCGCAATGCCATTTTTGTGCAATTCTGGGATGTTTTTTTAAGTAAAAATAAGTCGACGTGTACATGGTTTAGTGATATTTTAATTAAATGATAGTTATTTTGTGAATTTTATGATTGCAGGAATTTAGGCTAATCTTTGGAATATGGTAACAGTAGTTTGGCCACATTTTGGTAAAACGATAAAGTTTACTAGCTAGGACTTTAGCAGTGTACATGGATATAGTCAAGAGTGTGCGCAATGCCATTTTTGTGCAATCCTGGGATTTTTTTTAAGTGAAAATAGGTCGACGAGTACATGGATGATACCGTGTATGTGCAATTCGTAAAAATGCGCCAAGCAGTGGCCGATTCTGCACTTTGTCCCAATTTCGCACCTAGTCTTCATCATGATTAAGCACTTTTGTTCCATAAAATTTCTAGCATAAGCGTAATTCAGCTAGCAGATTGCTGGAAAAAAATGTTGAGTAAAAAAAAAACATGCCTTTACTTTGTGAAAACAAAATGGCATCCAAACAAAAACTAGCAGGTTGCTGTAGCAGGGTTGGTCGCCCAATTTTCACCAAAAAATCGCCAAGTTACCATAATCCAAAGATTAACCAAAAATCCCAGAATTGCACAAACTTGCATTGCGCACTCCATTTACTTTGTCCACGTACACATCGATATATTTTCACTTAAAAAGTCATAGGAGCACCAAATTCTACGATATAAGCAAACAAAAAATGCATAATCTCAATAAAGTACATTTCAAACTAAACAATAAAATAACATAAAAAAGGAAAAACATGTTATACATTTAAGCACTACCAAAAGCAAATATTCACTTACCATGATTTTCGAGTTCGCTTCGTACACCCAGAGCCACGTAACAATCAAAATATCAATCATACTCAAATGACTTTTTTCAAACCAGGTACTCTTTCTGATTGAATGCTTCGCATAATTACCATCTGAACCTTTCTTCCTACAAACCCATTCAAATCCATGTAAACGGTTTTTACGTTCGACTTACACGCATATCCTTCCTACATGCAAGACACTTATAATGGCTACTAAGGAAACCTTCATTTACACACCAGTCAATTAAAGCTCTTTTCCCCCTTTCGCTCCAAATCATACAGAAACTTCAAATTAATCTTACTACATTCGGCCATTTTACTGTCTAAAGAATCAATCCAACACACACCACAAAAACGCTTACAAAACATCCCATGATTCAAAATTTCCCAGAATCATGCACCCGATTACGTCACAATAGGGTTTCCATAACATTCAACGGTACAACTCTGATATACGCCCTAATTTCACCAAATTTCAACCATTTTTGGCGCGATTGCGTGTTGTATGGCAACCCTGTTGACGTTGAAAAGTCTTTCGCTGGAGTTCGTTGGTTCCCGTCATGCCTTGTGTCTGAGAAGCTAGGGGGGAAAGATTTAATGGTGAAAGTTGTTGAATTGAAGTTCGGCATAAGGAAATATCGTCGTGGACATCCTGTTGAGGGGCAATGGGTATTTGGAGGTGTGGAAAAAAGGTATGGGAGATTATTTTTAGTGGTTGTGCGTGATAGAAGTAGGGATTTGTGATTATTTGTTATTTTATTTATTTGTGAACCATAGTATGAATTTTCTCGATAGTGTGTCTGGCTGTCATATAAATACGATACTAGTGATTACGTGGCGGCATGTTAAAGGCGGTATGAAATTGGTATATCTGCTCTTCGAAAAAGCATTAATGGTAAGTGCATTTTATTTTATTCTTGTTCTTATTTTGTAGAATATAATGTTCATTCTTTTTTCTAGTATGAATTTCTGCCGTTATTGTTGTTTTTTTGAATTGTTTGAAATTTATTTTAGTTATTTTGTTGATTAGTGCGTACCATCTGAATTGTGCAATTCGTAGATGTTTTTTAAAGTTGAAACAGAACGCTGTGTACATGGTATTCTTTGAAATTTATTGTTGTTATGTTAATTTATTAAAGTGAGGTGCGCGTAGTTCGTAAATTCGTTTGTTGCCTAAATTGTGCAATTCGTAGATGTTTTTTAAGTTGAAACAGGATGCTGTGTACGTGGTATTCTTTGAAATTTATTGTTATGTTAATTTATTAAAGCGAGGTGTGCGTAGTTCGTAAATTCGTTCGTTGCCTAGATTGTGCCATTCGTAGATGTTTTTTTTAAATTAAAACATATCGCTGTGTACATAGACTCTTGTAAAATAATTTTGGTTAGAAACTTCACGGTTTTGCTATCTAAATTTTTTGTTTTTGTTTCGGATTTTTAGCTTAAATTGTGTGTTCAAAACGTGGTTTTTGCATTCGCGAAAACCGTGTTTTTGGAGACATTTTAGGCTTAAAGTTCGAAATGTAGACAAAAAATTTAGATAGCAATATAGCAGCGTGGAGTTTCTCGCCAAAAGGCGCCTTGAGGGCGCATATCAGAGTAGTTCCCATTCAACTACTCAGGCTACCATAAATGAAACAACAACTTGGCGATAAATCAAACAACAATTTTGCCATAATACAAGGGGTACCTTAAAGTCTACTCTACCCGTTTGCGGGATTTGAACCTCGGCCCGAACTACCAGCGTTCAGCGACTTTACCGCTCAGCCGCTGGTGGGCCTATAAAGTCAAGAGAGTGTGCAATGTCATTTTTTTGCAAGTCTGGGATTTTTTTTATTGAAAATAGGTTTATGTGTACATGGATACTGAGTATGGGTAAAAGTATATTTTAGGGTACCCCTTGGCGAAACTTGCAGATTTTTGGAGGTACATGAATACCGAGTTTGTGCAATTCTTTGACTTGTTATTTTGGCTTGCAAAGCGGTGAATTTTTAGCCAAAAATCGCTATACAAAGCCAAAATAACAAGACGAAAAATTGCACAAACTCGGTATCCATGTACACATCGACCGATTTTCACTGAAAAAAAAATCCCTGAATTCCATAAAAATGGCATTGCGCACTCTCTTAACTTTATCCATGTACACATCCACCTATTTTCACTTAGAAAAACATCAGAGAATTGCGCAAATCCCTTGACTTTGTCCACGTACACATCGAACTATATTCACTTAAAAAGTCAAAGGAGCAGCCAACAAAAAAAAAAGTATATAATCTGAATAAATTGCATTTTAAATCAAACAATGAAATAACATAAAAAAGGAAATTTATCTTTGCACTACTCAAAGGAAATATCCACTTATCTTATTTACAAATTAACATACCTTCAGTCAAACAAAATTCCTTAACAGCATCCAAAAACTTTTTTAAATTCCCATTTTTTGCATGTTTACAGAATTAATTCGAATTCGCAACCATCTAATATGCAAACATGATTAATTAGCAATTTTTTAAAATGAGCAAAAATAACCGATTTGGCATTTTTTTGAAAATGCGCCAAACTGGAACATAAATCCAGTTTTACCGGAATCTGTGTTATATTCCTTAAAGTGCTAAAAAATATATTGTTGGATATATAGGCTTAGAAGGCCTCGGAATCGTTTTGCCACATTTCTACTTGCCTTAAATTCTGCTGCCCACAGTCACCCTTAAATACTAAAAATTATGTCGCTCCTAAATTCTGTACCACAGCGTGAGTGCACCAGTTACACCAGCACTTGGCTTGATGGACCGAAAGATTAAACAATCGGTACTGTTCTATTATCAGGACTGGATACACACGTGCATACATTCACACATTTCTGAACCTGATCCCAAAAACAGAACAGTGCCATTCATTTAGTACCTACAAATAATGATGCATGAATCAAAACACATTTTCCCTTGCACAAATTTTTCTTATTTTATTTAAAATCTTGAATAATCAGACAATCCTTAACATAAAATTTATGTAACATTAAGTTATGAACACAAACATAAAATTTATGTAACATTATGTTAAGAACACTGAATTCTAACTGATAGCAAAGTACGAAAATAACTTTAGAATTAGAAATGATACAAATAAGACATGTATTTTTAAAAACTGCTGAACAGCAAAAACTTCACTAGGGAGATGTAACAGAATTTATTTTACACCATGTGGGTCCTCATTTTCAAATATTTTTAGTAAACAATAACAGTGCAAGGAAGCATTTATAATAACTGACAGTTTAAATCGCTTTTAGCGATGACATCTCTAAAGTAGTCATGAAGTTTAAACGAATTGAAAATTCATGATGAAAATTAAATCGGCTTTTAAAGGATTAAATAATGAAAAACTTTCTACTTACGATGTTTTACGACTGTCTTCCAGTTTTATTCTTCAGTTTCCGATAGCAAAATAATATGGGCATTATTAATGTAGCACTCGTTTGAAAAATTATTACAAAACTACTCTGCACACTATATTAAGCATAGTTTAAGCCTATGCAGGTGGATGACTGCAAACTTTCAAACATATTAACGTATTTCATTACTATAAAACAAAGATAATATCAATAATCACTTAGAACACAGAAGTTCATACTAACCAAAAAAGCAATAAAATATAACATTATGAGAAAAATATCAACTCCTTGTCATCGTAACTCTAAAATACCACTCCTATAACCAAGACTCTTAACACACAAAGTATAATATTGATATTATGGTTACAGAGGTAACGTGCATGTTTTCCTACTAAATTCGTTAAGGAAAATCTCCCCAAATAATCACTCTGATATTCCGAAATAACCGTTCTAAAAACAAGAACATCTGATAAAAATTTGATATCTATGCATATTACTTTGTAACGAGGTAAGGAAAGGAAAAGCTACGCTTTCAAACAAATGCTAAATATTGGGTGAGCCTCACATTAACGCCACTCAAAATTTTTGGAAGTCTAGTACTCCTAAACTCGTCTTGCATAGGTATATGACAAGGAAGAAGGGTCAGCGCTAAATCCGAGACGATTACATCCTTATGTAGGGATTTGTTTACTGATTTCGAGACTTAAGTGCTTTTGATACGGAAAAATTTTTCTTTCAGCGATAAGTTTATTTGTTGTTATTTTCTACGGGTTTTTCCAATTATTTCGAATGTATTCTGTTTCCAGAAGAATCGTTAGGGATTATGCCTAACGAACTCAAGCGTAAAACAGATAGTGACATGGACAGTGGCAGCAATAAAGAGAGGAAAACAAATGGAAACTTTTATAGCGCGGACACAACCCCTATTGACAAGGTAAAAATAGCTTTTAAAAATGGCACAAAAGAGGTCAAAATTGTTCTGAAGGCAATTGAATCTGGTATCCCGATAGGTAAGTTGCTCAAAAAAGGTTCTATTTTAAACGAAATTACTAATAAAGAAGATAATATATACATCACGAGAGAGAAAAAAAATCATCATTTCCACGAAAAGAATCAAAACAATAGAAAACGTCTGTAAAGTAAAATCCTTGGAAGGTGTAGGAGTAAAGGCCTCTATAATTGAAGATACGTACACAACTAAACATATAGTTAAAAATGTTGATACACAACTTAGTTTAGAAGACATAGCAGCTGGCCTAGAAGAAAGTGAGACTAAATTTTCATGTATTATAAGATTTACTAAGCCAAGGTCGGACGAAAAGGTGCCAATAATTCTGATTAAGGAACTTGGTTCCTGTTATCGGTCTGATATCAAAATAGGTCGAATAAATTTTGCGGTAAGCAAATATATTGAAAATACCATAATATGCTACAAGTGCTGTAATATAGGCCACAAGTCGAAACTCTGCAAAAGCAAAGCAAGATGTGCGAACTGTGGTAAAAATGATTGCAACGACCCATGTAAAAATAACACCAGTTGCTTTAGATGTGGAGGTGAGCATAATGCTCTAGACAAATCTTGCCCAAAAATAAATATCAAAAAAGGGGAAGCGAACGGACAGAAGCGTGAATCTTCATCGAAAAAACTTATCCAGAATTCCAGTTATTGTTCCTGGGCAGAAGTTGTCCAGAAAGAGGAAGAAAAAAACCCTACTAACACCAATACAAATAAATATACTAAAGGCGCGGTATCGGAGAAACCAGGGGAAAATGTTTTAAGTAAGATAGTCGCAAGATTAGAAAATCTCGAAAGGAAAATTGATTCTCTTTATGTAGACAATTTAAATCTTAAGGAAGTTAATAACAAACTTAAAACAGAAAATACACAACTTAGAAGCCTGTATGAAAACTCCCTCAAACAAATCCAAAAATACAAGGAGGATCTTGAAAAGACCTGCCTTGCATATGAAAATCTTCAAACAGAACATCTAAATTTGAATACTATTCAGGAGGTTACTCCTCTGATATCTTGGAATAATGGGCGAGACACGCTTCAAGGAGAGGAAATTCCTCAAAGTGATGATGATACTTTCTAATTTCATGTGTTTTATCTTAAGTTGGAATTGTTGAGGTTTCGAGGCGAACTTGAGTTTCTTGTCTTCTTTTGTTTCTTGGTTAAAACCTTCAGTTGTGTGTCTCCAGGAGACCTGGAGTCGGAACCCTAGGGTTCCTTTCCTTTCTGGATACAACAGTTTTTAAAAGAAAGAACTTTTCCCAGTAAAGGCGGTGGCCTTGCCATTTTTGTGTTAAAAAATCTACCTGTTTCCAAACTTCCAGATACTGGAATTAAATCTGACATGGAAGTTCTAAGTATCAAAGTGCATGCTTACGGTAAAACATTTACTATAGTAAATTGCTATAGGCCTTCCGGAAGATTTAAACCAGAAGACTCAATGGTCTTGGATTCCTTTAAGGATCCTTTCACGATTTTGGTTGGCGATCTCAACGCTCGCCATAGAAATTTTGGAGATAGTATTACACCGCCCAGCGGTCAAAAGTTCATGAATTGGCTAATTGACTCTAAAATGATTATTCTAAATAATAAGAAACCTACTCATATTTGTCGTGGCCAAGAAGGAGGAATCCTCGACCTTTGTATGGCAAATGTCAATATCGCGTCCAAGCTGTCGTTCCAGAGACTTGATGATACGGGTCAAAGTGATCATTTCCCTGTGTATCTTAATTTTAATCATAGTTTTAAGAGACCTGGAAAAATTAAAAGCTATACAAATTGGCGAGATGTCAGTATATCACTGTCACGTTTGCCTGTGAGCCACGCTGGTAATATGGAGGATAAAGTTAATGCTTTTGCCTCTGTAATTAACAGTGCTATCAAGATACACTCCAGAGAAATCACCTACAAGGTCGAGCCAAAAAACATATGGTTCAGTTTGGAGTGCGCCAAATTCAATCAGTCTTTAGAAATGTAAAAAACCTAAAAAAATATCTATTGGTCTCTCCCTTGGAAGTTAATTTCGTGATCACTCACTCCAACGCAGATGTTTTAGACAAGGCTGCTCAGGCGGATATTTTCGTGGAATATTACAGCGCCAATGACAATACTAACCAGCCGGTTCCTATTGACCTTCCTTTGGCAAATATTGAGCCAATTTCCGCCAAAGAATTAATGTACGCACTAAGGAGTAAGAAAAACTCCTCCCCGGGTCCCGATGGAATCACTTACAAAAGTCTGAGAGTCGCTGCCAAATATACGCAGAAAGCCCTTCTTGAGATGTATAATGAAAGTTTGCAATCAAGTAATATTCTGACAATCTGGAAAACATCCTGGGTTGTTCCAATTTTAAAACCGAATAAAAACGGGAAACAGATTGCAAATTACAGGCCAATTTCTTTAACGTCTGTGATTGGGAAAACCCTTGAAAAAATAATCCTGCGCCGCTTAGAGTGGTGGGCTGACACAGAAAAAATTTTTCCTTCAAATATTTATGGCTTTAGAAAAGACATTTGCGTAACTGACTGTCTTAGAGACATTTATGATTCTGTCTGGTCAGCCAGAAACAAAACTCTGGAAAATTACTTAATTTGCTTAGATATCAAAGGAGCTTACGATAACGTGCAACATGAGATTTTGATTGAAAGGCTAAAAAAGATGGGCATGAACACTACCCTGGTGCGTTGAATCTACAATTTTATTACTAATCGTACTATTTCTGTAAAGTGGAGATCTATCCTATCAACAGATAAGCTCATGTCCAAGGGCCTTCCACAAGGAGCCATTTTATCGCCTTTCCTCTACAATTGTTTTATGCTGGATTTTTGTAAACTGAATGATAGGAGTACCAAGCTTTTCATTTAAGCTGATGATATCTATGTGCATGTTACTGTTAGGAAGGACAGCCGGTATTCCTGCTTACAAGACACTCTCAAAAAGATCATTAGCTGGTCTTCTGAAAATAAGGTTGCTTTCTCCTTTGAGAAATCAACACTAATTTACTTTTCAAGAGGAAGAAAGAAATACTCTTCCCCCATCAGAATAGGTACTCTCAGTATTGGATGGAAAAAAGAGCATAAAATACTTGGCGTTATTTTCGAACACAACCTCAGTTGGCGAGCGCACGAAGCTTATCTAGTTAAAAGATTAAATAACACTTTAAACTAGATCAAAATTCTCTCTCACCCAACTCAAGGAATGAGAACAAAAAACTTACTAAATATCATCCAGCAAATCATGATTCCCCAACTCATATACGGATGTGAAATCAGATGGGGAGAATACATCTCCTCCCAAAATAAGTACGATATTTACATCAATAAAGCGATTAGAAAAGCCTTAGGGGTAAGTCATTTGGCTCCCAACGACGTTATTAGGAGAATTGCAGCAATTCCGCATTACAATAAGATAAAAAATTGGCAAAGAATATTATCCATCATAAATAAAAAATTTCAAGGAGCCGATTATTTTTTTCCCGTCACTAGAGGCGGAAGGTTTAAGAAAGAAAGAAAGGATTTAAGAGCTGTTCTTGACAGCTATGATTCTAAATGGATTTTAGATAATAACGTTGTCCGTCAAAAGAAACGGATTTCGCCTTGGATAAACTTTAGGAATTTGTGTAACATCGATTTAAAGAATCTTCACGATTTTGTCACTGATTACGCTCCTTTTATTAAGAATTTGACTGCAGATGTTAAAGCAGAAAACGTATGGGGCTCAGACGGTTTCAAAAATTTGGACGGAACTGGTTTTGGAGTTACCAATCTAAAAAATACCGTTAACAGAGCCATCAAGATTGTAAGAAATGCTTCTATATACACCGCGGAAATTTCAGCAATTTGGTACATTTTGAAATATCTAGCCAACCTTTCCGAAGCGACGATAATTTTCACTGACAGTCTTGCGGCAGTAGAAGCTATTGCCTCCTTCGAAGATTCAAATAACAACATAATTGAGAATATTCGATATGAAATTTACAAAAACATGCCAAATAGTAAGATAACAATTTGTTGGATACCCGGTCACAAAGGCATTGACATCAACGAAAGGGCTGATTTTTTGGCTAAACTGGCGGTAAATTCACGCAATACTCCAATCCTCCCAATATATACATGGCAGGATATCAAAAAAGAAATTAGGGAAGACAGGGAAAGGGAAATTGAGACCACCTGGCAGAACACGAAGTATTATTGTTATTTTAAAAATGTTTTAAATACCAAACACTTGAATATTAATTGGCCCGACTCAAGGAAAATGGAAAGTAAAATCAACAAAATCCTCACTCGAAGTATCCTCACGAACTACCTTAAATTCAAGTTAAAACTCTCAAGTACTCCTTTATGCATAAATTGCAAAGTACGAGATGATTTTGAACACAGACTGAATGAGTGTAAAAATACATTCATCTAAGGAACTATATCGCCAAATTCTGCGATAAAGAAAACATTCAATACATCCTTTCTGCAGAATTAGTTAACAATTTCAATCTAAGAATTCCGAAGTTGGGTCGTTTACTCGCCAACTTCTTCTAACTTTCCGTGCCTCACGGACTGGATAATACTGCAATCGCTAGAATACGAAGTTTAATTGTTATTTAAAAAAAATGTTTTAAATTCCAAACACCTGAATTTTCATTGGCCCGACTCAAGAAAAATGAAAAGTAAAATTAACATAATCCTCACTCGAAGTCTCTTCACGTACTTCCTTAAATTCAAGTTAAATCTTTCAAGATATCCTTCCTGCAGAATTAGTTAAAAATTCCATTCTAAGAACTCCGAAGTTGCGTCGTTTACTCGCCAACTTCTAACTTACCGCGCCTCACGGACTGGAGGAAACGGCGTTCGCCAAAGTCCTCACCTCCTTTCTTCTTGCTCAAAAGCAAGATTGCTACAGATGCGCTAAATCCCCAAACGCGCAGGGTGGTCACGTGACATCCGAACTACGTGTAAGATGATGTCACATCAAAGATACGCCCCTTACGCTCAGTAAATTTCTGCGCATAAATTGAAACATGCTTTTGCAATATGGTGTTGGTGTATTTAATTATGGCAAAGCACACGAGGGCTATCTGCCTAAAGGGAGGGATGCCTTTCGTGGAGGACTTTCTAAGGGAAACTGGCTCGTATACACGTTACACATGGGGAAAACCACGAAAACGCCCATGCAGCCAGCCCGTTCGCGGGATTCGAACCTCAGACCGAACTACCAGTGTTCAGCGTCTTTACCGCTCGGCCAGCTTTTGCAATATGAATTTCAGAAGCAGAGAAAATTTTTCTGAAAATACTACAGATGCTAACTAAATACATATCAAATATTAACATTTTAGCATGTATAGCATTTCAAAATGCTCTTGTGTTTATTTTAAATCACTGATAAATATATGAGATTTCAGTTTTAAACTCATTCTGTTAATATTTCCAATACATTTCATCTAATAATTAGTGTTTTGGCTTTAATTTCATCCTTATATTAGAAAAAAATTAATATTTCTTTCTCTATATATTATTCAAATGAATAATTAATGAATTTAAAATTACGAACATTTTGTATAAATGTGACAACTTGTATTATTTTATTGTATATCTGAAAGGAATCTGGTTTAAATATAAATTATTTACATAATCTTTGGATGGAAAAACTATCATGTCATATATTTAAACAAAAGATTTTTTTTTAGTTTTTTTTTTTTTTTTTTAGTTCAGAATTTTTAATGTGTATATAAGTTTGTTCTAGAATAGTTTTGAAAAATATATTGCACCCATACTAAATTTAAATAACAAATTTTTATCCTGTGAAATACACTCAAATTTTAATATGAATGAGCCCTTGTGATGCTGCCAAGGTATTTTCATAGAAAGTATTTCATAGAAAGTTAATATCAATTTAAGGCTTAAAAAGGACTTCAAAGATGGATTCCAGGCTTTTCTAGTGTAGATACGAGCCAGTTTTCCCCAGAAAGTAATCCACAAAGACATCCATCGTTTTAGGTTGATAGGCCTTACGTGCTATAATCAAATAAATTAAACCAAGCTTATGGATCCTATTATTATGGATCCTGTTTTTTAAAGGTGTCAAGATTTTTGATAAATCGCCAATGTAAACTATTCTGAAACATCTGGCAGTCCCAACAATGATGAGTTACAGTTTGCTTATAATGAGAAGAGCTTCGAGGAGACCATGTGACCATATTTCTTACTATGCAAATGTTAATAATTCATAATCACTCAGAATTGTCTCATCACAAAAAGAGCTCTCAGTATTCTACATGTTAATGAATTTTATTTATATTTTAATCTTAAAATTCTTAATTTACTGAGAAGTGAGGAAGATGCGTGCTATATCTTTCTTTCAAGAAATGCACATATTTTACATCATATTCGAATATGCAAAAATGGACATTCAATAAAATTTCACATCAGTGAAAGCATTTAAAGGTGCAGCTTGTAAATTTGCAAATGAAAGAAAAGTATATGTTTTAACAGCTGGTTTAGTGGTTTCAGAATACTGTTTGTAACAGCATAAAATGAAACAAACACTACAAAAATGTGACTATTCACTGAAACATTTTGACAAGAGAGATGTATTCTCTGCATATGATCCGCCAACCAAATATGTGAATAGGTGACCCTGAAAAAATTTTGAACATAGAAGAAAATCTGTTCATACAGAAAAAAAAATAAAATAAAATAAAAAAAAAACTGGCATGATTCTTTCACAATGCTGTATATATGACAAGTTATGCCAAAAAACTGAAAAATTCTTTCTCGCTCAGTTTCTCAATAGAGAGCCATCCACACTCATGCCACAAGTTGTCGACCGTTCTACAAGAGGGAGTGACAATTTATTCAAACTTTTGGTGAGAATATAAAAGACAGGAACTGGTAAATACCAGCTTATAGACATTTTTCTGTCTATAAGCTGGTGGACAATAAATTTCATTTTCTTGATCTAACAACAGCTGCTCATATATAAAATAAAGAAAGACTGTGGAATTCCGCTAAGTGGTGGAATAAAAATTGAAGAGGCACGTTTCACTATCATCATGAATCTTACTTTGCAGAGTTAATATAGCAAAAATCTTTGAGAACTTGGAATGCTTCTTATGCCATATTAAAAGCAATTGAGGAAGCAGGCCAGTAACAAAGTGTACATGAGACATGAAGTTGGCAATAATTCTGATGCCAGCTTGATGTTTAAAAAAATGGAAGCTGCAATACTAAAGAAGTATCGTAACATTTTTAAAACTAAGGTTAGGTTTATATTTCAGTTCATTTCGTTGCCATATCAGTATGTTTTGATTTTGATGTCCTCCAATTATAAATATCTTTTAATTTCTTTTTAAAATATAGAAATGTGTCATTACTCTGCATTACGTATGTTTTAGTTAATTTCATGAAATTCTACATTATGTAGCAAGGACTTGAAAATTTACTGATGTCTCCTCACAGGAAATTTCTAAATCTATAAATGTCTGAGCAGAAAGAGGCTGTATTGAAATAAGTAAAGGACTTTTAACTAGTTGGTGAGGGCGTTATTTTAATACCCACTGTATTGTCTATTAAACACATAATTTATCTACTTCTGTATAATATTTTGCACTGTTCCTTTATCAGGACCTAATTTAGAAATGTAGATATGTATGCATGTATATATGGATGTATGTGTTCATATATGTAAGTACGAATGTATGTGTATACACATACACATATATGTGTACATGCATACATTTGTTAATCCAGTCCGGATAATAGAACAGTACCTAATATTTTGCCAGTTGATTTTTTTCGTACACCTCCACCCATAAGCCATGAGAATATATTCATGAAGAAACTCACCCATGTCGCCAAAAAACATTTACGTGGCAACCCATGATGCCACCAAAAAATATTTATTGTTCAACACAGGCATCTGTATAGCATTCCCCCGGATGGTTTTTCAGTAGCATGACTGCAGATTATGATCCCTCCAATGGGAATTTTAATGTTTTAGCCTAGTGGTGGACAGTATAGTGCAGTTTTGATTGTTTTCGGCAAAATCTTATATTTAGCCTTCTGCTTGCATGGAGTGTAATGTAGCTTGCTTTAAAGACATCACGCACCTCTTTCTTCTTTTTGATTTTAGAATTTTAATACCAAGTTTATGATATTCTCAGATGTTTCCTTACCTGAAAACAGAATCGTTGCAATAGGTATAATGTTTCTTTCCAATGATGCAAATGAGTTATTACAGTTAAAGGCCTAATGACCTTACAGGGTATGGATGTCTAGGAATACGAAACGATGACTAACACATATGATAATGAGTAATTTTCTCTATAGTTCAAGAAATTTTTAAGAAATACCTTAACCCTTTAACTGCTTAAGATGTGTTTAAGCGTTTTTGGAATTTCCTTTAAAATGCTTAAGACGTCTTTACACGAATTTCAAATCGCACGAAAAATGCTTAAGACGTGTATACACGAAGCCCGAATTTCGCGAAGATTGCTTAAGACGTGTTTAGACAACGCGATCTGATCTTCCTTCCCCTACTTTCTGCAGGTGGCTGTCAGTTGACACAAAGGTCTTAATAGGGTGTGAAGTCTCTTTGAAAAGAGCACTTTAGGAAAAAGTCTTTAGAGTAAAGTATCTTTGTCAGACAGCAGGTATGTATTATCTGTGTGCCGACTAAAAGTTTGCGAAAGAAGATAAATCGTTTTACAACTGTTTGCCTTGTGGTACTTTATACAAATGAAAGTCAAACAGGATCCGACGTTGTTATAGTACATTGCCGAATTTTAGTAGAAACAAGAAAAAATAAGAATTGTAACGGAGGGGGCCTTCATGCCTATATGTTATAGAATCAAATATTTTATTTTTGTATTGAAAAATGATTACAATTTCTGATTCGTCAGGAAAAAATATAAAATGTTGCAACCAGCTTTCTTGTTTGCCTTCGTACTTCAAATGCGCATTATTATAATGGTATATTCTTCTTTTTACATTCTTAAATGTTAAAACTGTGCTTTCAGCATGCCCGAATTTTGTACTCGTATGTGTGGCTCTATGCTTCGTAGAAATGGCGAACTGACATATAAAAATTACATGAATGTTGAAAGGAAGATATTCTACTCGAAACTTCAACTAAATGGAATAATTGAATACGCCGAAGGAATTTCTAGAAATATTTGTTTTAAAAATTTTATTAAGATTTTAAATCCAAAATGTTTTGAAATCTAAAGAAAAAAATATGTATTCCTTGAAACATTTTTGGAAAGAAATCTATCGATATAAAATCTCTTAAAATTAATGGAGTGTAAATTAATTAAAACAGTTACTGTACGGAAGGGTTAGATATACTCCTCACAAAAAATTACAGTCAGAAGATCAATTATTTAAAGATATAAATTAATTACATTAAAAGAATTTAAAATAAATTAACATCTGTCCAAATGTCAATGCTAACAGCAATAGCACGAATGAAAGTTATTCTTTAAATTCCGAACTTAATTCATCCGTCGGTACGCAATGATTGTGTCTTTGCGATTACTTTTCTTATAGGTACTACAAAAGGCCCCCAACGAAGTAGCGGTAAAATCGTTGAATACTAATAATTTGAAGCGGGTTCAAATCCTGAGGAATGGATTGCCTGCATACCAGAGTTAGCGAATTTTTGCTGCCCATGTTTAATGTGAATATGAGCCAATGTCAGTTAGCTTTTCATGATGACGTGCCTTGACTACGAGTCCTCGCTCGGGTTGTGTTTGGTTTGGCTTGTTAGATTATTAAGCACGTGAAGGCGATCTGTCTAAGGGGAGGTATGCTTTCGTGACAGATTTTCTAAGGGAAAGAATCTCGCACTACAAAAAGTTAAAACCATAAAAACGCCCATGCAATCAGCTTGTTCACGGGGGTTTGAATGCAGGTCAAACTACCAGTATGTTAAGAGAAACAATTTCAAGAATGTTTAATTATTTTATTTAGTTTGTCATAAGCTAAATAAAATAATTAAACATTCTTGAAATCTCTTCACATTACTGAAATGGCAATAACTTCGAATTATACTATGCTACCACTTTTCCTCTAATATGAAATTTTGAACTTTTCCGTTATCGGACAGCCCACCAGCGAATGAGCGGAGTCTAACGGAACAACTGGTGGTTCTGTCCGGGGTTCGAATCCCGGCAAACGGGCTGGTTGCCAGGAGGATATTCTTAGTTTTCCACATGTGTAACATGTATGCAAGCCAATTTCCGTTAGGCAGTCCTCGAACGAAAGCATCCTTCACCTTAGGCAAATAACCATCGAGTACTTTGCCATAATCAAATAAACCTTTATCCATAACATGCTTCAAATATTTTTATGTTGAAAAGTTCATGCGCCAAAGTTGGCCCCCGTTGAATGAAATATGTTGTTTATTTTTTCTTTGTTTTTTATAACAACAATGTTCTTGTTTTCAGAATCTGAATTATCAATGAAATTCTTTTAATAATATGCGATTCTATTTTGTTTTTTTGTTTAATGAAAAATTAATTTAAGCGACAAATTTCTTACATTTAGAAAAATTTTCGATTTTCAAAACGAGTTGCTGTCAAAAGCGCATCTTCTCTTTGCTGCATATATTTTTTTAAAGCAAACTGCTTGGCGCGTGTGCTTTTATATTTGAAAAGATTCAGAGAATTTTCAACAGGGAAATAAAGTTATTAATTTTACTGAATTTTGTGGATTCTTTGTATTTTGAGGTAAATGTCAAACCATCAGATAATGTGATAACCTTAAAATAAGGGTGTATATAATCAGGATTTTGCGGCCAGACATTCCCAGCAAAATACATTACAAAAAATTATATATGTAGAATTAATGTATATTCCGTTTAGTATTTTAATTTATCAGTTTACACATCAGTTTATCAGTGTAAGTTATATCGAGTTTCAGTTGTGTTCGATATAAGAATTTTATTTGGTTTATATAAATCCGATTCGTTTAATAATATTATATTTATTAAATACTACTTATTAGGTTTCCAAATCTGTCAAACCCAATCAATGGCCTCCTGGCTAAGATATCTGATTATCGCTATTTCGACTCATATTCGAACCCAAACAAACGAACTGGTTGAATTTTGTGATTTCCCCTATGTGTAACATGAACATGAGTACGTTTTTTACTTAGAAAGTCGTCCATGGTGACATTCATTGCCTTCGGCTGATAGATCTCGTTTCCTCTGCCATACTCAAAAAATCTAAAAATTTTTCAAAAAGACTAACAGATGCATATAAGAAAATAAAATTAAGTAAATGCATATAAAAAAACTGAAATAAATGTATATAACGAAAAAAAAAATGAGGTAAAAACAAATTTTTAATAATTTTTCAATACAGTAGTTTTTAAATTGCTTGTTTTCAAATTTTATTTCATTTTTATGTATGTACTAATATACAGTGTATGTGTGCGAAAGTGTGCTTGTTCGACATATCCATATATATTAATTAAATAAATCTGATTTGAAAATGCATGCACTAACGCGCTATTCTCGTAATTTGAAAAACACTAAAGTATTGTCTGAGAAAAATATTTATAAAGAAAATTAAATTTCGTCTCCTTACTCGGTGCTGTGTAAAAAATTTAAATAAGCTTATTATTTTTTTCTTCTTTATTAAAAACAAATTAGTTTCTTTTCATCTATATATGAAAAATAACAAAATCTTGCTGTCAGAATGGAAATTCTTATAAATATAAAACTCGTTTTTTTCGAACAAAAGTTTCTGAGAAATTTCTCTAGGTCAGCAGGTAGTAACAGGACCACTGACTGCTTTGTTTGAAAAACCCGATGAAGTGGATGATTTTACCCCCAAAAGGTTTTCTTTAACAAAGCAGATGCGATCCAAATGGCTTTGCTGAGAAGCGTTCGTATTTGAATAGCTTGAAGCTTGAAAGCTTGAGTTGGAAGACTTTTTGTTCCTGAAGCAATCAGTCAGACAGCAATAAAATTTGTTATAGATATTTCTCTCTCTCTCTCTGTGAGTTCTTGAAATCTTGGAATGGGTGAAAGTTTATTTTGTTTTACATATATAAGGAAACTGCATGTAAAGCAAAATAATTCAAGGCACCCATTGTATGTTAATCATTGTACGTCCCCTCAGCTTTTCGGTTGGTATTAAGAAAAGAAATTCCTATACTGCTTTTGTATTACTTGTATAGTGAAAGATTTGGAAAAAATAGCTTCATATGAAAAGTTTTTCTCCGATGAACGAATACAGCTGAAACATGTTTCTGTCTTCAAGTATATCCACAAAACATGAAATAGTATTGTACTCTTCTGTATTGTGTTGCATTTTTATATTACTTGGTGGTAATTTTTTTGATTCTTAAATTTCTCTCTCTCTTTTCTTATAATACACAAGTACTCTTTAAAATATGACTGACCTATGAACCTAAATGTTTATACTATAAAATTTTATATAAAAACTAGCTGTAATCATTAGACACAGCTATATATAATCATTAGACACAGCTGTATATTATATTCTTGAATACATGCCATCAATTAATACTAAGAATACTATTGATAAAATTCGTGACATAATTAATAATGAAAATACTGTTTAAGCTAAAAACCGATTTGAATCTTTTTTTCATTATAGGGTAACACGAGCCAAACAATTTTCGTTAGAAATATACAATTATGCTAACTTGACACATCAGATAGAAAATATTTTATCGTCATCATCGGCTATGATAAAAGATTTTTACGCTTAAGATTTTGGATTATGATAAAGCACACAGGACCTATTTGTCTAAGGGAAAAGAAGTCTTCATGGTAGATTTTTTTTTTTTTTTTTTTTTTTTTTTGTTTTTTTTTTGTGGAAAACAAACTGTTAATTCACAATCAATTGTACTTATGAAAAACCCCTAAACCTCCCATGCAGCCGCTAGAATTTACTGGTGCTCAGCTATCTTACTGCTTGGAGACTAGTTGGCTTTCTGAACTTACGCAATATCTATCTGAATTTGAATATTTGCATAAAAAACGAGGAAAATAAAATGACACATTGTAAATAGTACATTTTATTGAAATCACTTTCTTTGAAAAAGGAAAATTAATTGTAAGGAATAAGATGGATGCATTTAATTAAACGGCGGGCAATAACAGCGCTGATCATATGTTTTTGTATAGGAAATCATTTTGTTCGTGTTATCGTATAACGAAAAATATCCACAGATTATATTTTACAGTTTTTAAGAAGTAATGGGTTATCTGCTCTAAGAGAACACCTTCGTGGGTAATTTTCTAAATAAAATTGGCTTGAATTCACACTACGCATCGGGAAAATCATAAAGACCACAAGCAGCTAACCTGTTCGGTTGCCAACAACAAACTACCAACATCCAGCAATCATATTCACTCAACTATAGTGAACTTTAATTAATGTTTGTATATTAT
The DNA here is from genome assembly GCF_044657685.1 of Stegodyphus dumicola. Lineage (NCBI taxonomy): Eukaryota > Metazoa > Arthropoda > Arachnida > Araneae > Eresidae > Stegodyphus > Stegodyphus dumicola. The sequence continues at coordinate 193,142,447 of NC_140780.1, forward strand.
TAGTAGTATTAAAATAACGAAAATATTTATTCTAATAAAAATTTTTGTTTAAATATCCTCCCTAGTAAGGTATTTCCTTTGGTTGGAGATTTGCCAATAATAAATGCTATGTTCAGACAAGACATTTATTTAGAGCATAATGCTTCAAAAATATATGCTGGAATCCCTAGAAAAAAAAATATCGCCGGAAAATATATCTTCGAAAAAAATATTTAATTATTCATATTCTTACGATTAATTATTAAATAATTAATAAATTTTATAATTATTAAATGCAATGCTTATTTATACTTTACCAAATGTACAGCCACACTCTTTCTTTACAAAAATACCATATTGAATAAATTATATTGTAAGCTAATAAGTAACAACATTGCTTTGTTTAATTAAGATACAATAACAAGCCGAACAAATATTAAATTGGAAGTCAAACAACAAAAATCAGCGTTATATTTTCAAATTTTCACAATCTAATTTTCATTATATCTTATCTCGTTCATTTGCGCTTTTGTAGCTGAAGATGATGGTTCGGTAAAACCATCGAAACTAGTCCTGTGAAAATTTGAAAATATAACGCTGATTTTTGTTCTTTGACTTCCAAATTAATTGCTTTGCTTGTTATAAATATGTCTCATCTTTCCTATTTCAGATAAAATTTACTAGTGTTTCTTGGACAGGAAAGCAAGAATTTTTAGTTTGAATCAATAAATTTATGATACACTGAAAACGGTTTCAAGTTATAATTCCCTTTCTGAATATCTTGAATGTATATAAAAAAAGTAAAATGCAAATTTAATATTAATATTATCACCCTTAAAAAACACCCAAATGTTTCGTTTATTTAAACTACGTAAACTACGTAATAATTAAGGACTTAAAACTAAGTAATAATTAAGGAAAAAAGAAATTATTTAAAATAGTTATTAGTTGCATGCAGTTGAAGAATATAGGAAAATGCTGAAGGTTTTAAAGATTTTTAATTAATGACAAAAATACAGAAAATCGGAAATAATACGAAATGTTTCAGTAATATCTCAGAAGGAATGAAAGTTGCACCAGATTATTTGTCAGAATATAATTTTAGTGATAGCAGTTTAATCAGTCTGCATGGAAATTCCGGTGATAATCAGTGACATACAGATTTAGGTTACTTAGGTTAAAAATGCGTAATAATTTAAAATATAACCGGGTAAATTTTAAAACCAATTTATTTGAAAACTAGCAGCTTCGCTGCGAGCCTTCGTCTGGCTTTTAAATGTACCGGAAAAATGGCTGAAGGGAACTCCAAACGTTAAATTTAAAAGCTGCGTAGGATTTTACTCTGCAGAACAATTTCATAAAAAAAGTTATTACGTATAATAAAATTACAATGAAATAAGCAATATCCTTTAATACAAATATTAATTATCCTAATAAATAAATTAACCAAATTCCCTTTGCAAAATCTTAAGAACTCAAATGGTATAAAGAGGTTAAGAACTTTGTTTCCTAAAAAAATCAGTCAAAACATTTCAATATCTTAAAAATAGTGAAATGAGCAATAAATAAAATAAAGGAATGCAAAAAACAAAAAATTCTGTAAAGCTATGATATTTTATCTTATATTTTCAAGGGAAAAAATTACAATGAAATAAGCTATATCTCTTAATACAAATATTAATTATCCTAATTAAAAAATTAACCAACTTTCCGTAGAAGAACAAAAATCATGCAAAAGTTTTCAATATCTTATAAACAGTGAAATAAGCAAAAAATAACATGAAAGCAACTCAAAAAACATAAAATTCCGCGCAGAATTTTACTCCACAGAACAACTTTATCAAAAAAAAAAAAAAAAAAAAAAAAAAAAAAATCAATAAAAATATATTATATTTATATAAAAATGACAATGAAATATGCCAATCTCTTAAAAACAGTGACATAAGAAATACGATGAAAAATTGTTGCCAAACCCATATTTCTAAAAGAATGAAACTATTCAAAATGATGCGATTTTATCAAAAATCTATCAACAACAATAAGACAGGAAAACTGTTGCCAAAATCACATTTTTAAAGATGTGAGATGTGAGAAGTGTACTCGGAAACTTCATTTAAAAAATCTTTTAAAAATACAAAATATTATCATTTTTCCAAAATTCTTTTTGTGAAAGCATTCGCAATGATGAAAGTTTAACGTGTCCAAAAATCAAAGAAAAATAAACTGTACATTTTTAAAAATAAACTTCTTTAGAAAAAATCCCATTGAAAAAATGTTAAGCTCCCTTTGTTAAATAAATTCGTATTTAATCGATTTATTGAAACACGAAATTTATTTTAAGTTCGTAAAATAGCTAAGTGCCTACGTTTCATGACGATGTGAAAATGGAGTGTGTAGAGTAAAATCTCGCTTTCCTATAGTCCATTAAGTTTCAAAATGACGCGATTTCGTCACAAAACATAAAATAAAAAAATTCGAATTCGAATTTCGAAAAAATCGCTTCGAAGTGCACTGGCTCTTGTGTAGATGTACCTATGTACCAGACACACACACAGATAGACTCTTTCTTTTATTATATGTAGAGAAGATATGTAGAGATAAGATTGTTTAAAGGAAGGAAACTTTTAAGTTTCGCAGCTGTACCCTGCGGCATTAAGACGGTCATCACGGAGAGTCTAGCCTTTTGCAATTCTCTTGAGAGCTCACATCTACGAAACAATATCTAGTAATCAATCTCACTTAGCGGAATCATTGAAGTAAAATTCTGGGAGGGATGGGAAATAACGAAAGAACTGCTTGACAATTTTCAGAGGTTCAGGGTTATTTTCGCGACATTTTACGGGAAGTTCGGTCCAAAACTAGCGACAGTTTTAAAGGGATTCGCAGAAAATCACTCGACAGGCTAAGGGTTAAAATGTGAGATTTACCAAACCTGTGAAAACTGCATTCGAATTTAAAGTTAGGTTAGGTTATTTTAATATGGCACAAGTTCACAAGGGCTACATGCCTAAGGACAGGGATACCTTTGTGGAGAAATTCCTAAGGGAAACCAGCTCATGGAGAAAAACATCCATGCAGCTAGCTCATTTGAGTGTGTTCAAACCTGGGCTGAACTACTAGTGTTCAGTGGTCATAACTTCTCAGCGACTGGTGGGATCCATATTTAATGTGTATTAACAATATTTTTCTGCAACGAAAATGGCTCACAATAGGCAGTTGGTAAAACTGAGGAGAGTTTGTTAGTTCAACCCAGTTTCAAATCCCAGCAAATGGATTGATTGTATGAGATTTTTGTGGTTTTTTCCATGTGTAACATGGAAGCGAAAAACTTTTCTTATAAAAAGTATTCCACAAAGGCATTCTTCCTCTTAGGTAAATAGCTGTTCAGTCCTTTGTTATAAAATAAATAATGCAGTGTTAATTTGTAAGTATAATTATGATCCAAACTGAACTATATTCAATAATTTAAAAACTTAAAATTGTAATTTTAGAAAAAAGACTAGCTTGTTTATAGACTGTACCAATTGCATTAATAGCAAAGTACAGAATAATTTCTTTAAAACACGAGGTATCATATTTCCCTTCAGAGTTTATACTCTATAAACACTAATGTAATAGTAATATTAAATACAGCCAAAGTTGCTTAGAAGTACATAACAAATCTTTCCAAGTTTACATTATGAACTATCAAACAGAAGTATTTACAGAGGAGATAGTTCATGCATAATGAAAAAAATTTTGAAGAGACTGATTACCTATACGATGCAAACTGTTTTGTTATATTATTTGATATAGGCTAGTCAAAACAAAAGGAGATATAATACCTGTTTGGCATGTATAAAATTTGAAGAAATTTTTTATATACCACAAGGCACGTTTTTGCAGAATTTGTGATAGTTAACTATAAATTTTTGAAACCCTAGTCCGACCTTGGCACCAAATTCGCACCATTGCTGTAGAAGTACATGCCGGCCATCTTTCAAAGTATATGCCAGTTACCTCATTGTGGTTGCGATGCATGTGTTGCTGTTAGTGATAGTTTATTTGAACAGTTCTTATAAATGTTCATTATTCCTTATAAATATTCATTATTAAAATCATATTTTGTTCTCTACATTTTCTTTGAGTATTTAAATTTTGAAACAGTCATGGATTTATTTTCTGTTTTGTAGCTTTGGAAAATTAAAAAGAAAAAAAAAGAAGAAGAAAGAGTATTGTTGCTGAAAATTCTGAAATAGCAAATTATATTATTCATTGGTTTGTTGATTATGTTGATTTGTCTATTAATATATAATTTATGTCCTTTAAAACAATTCTTTTCCTGCATGCTTATATATCTTTAGTAATATACCATTGCAAGCATCTTACTTACTAATAATCTTTTTAACTAATGAAACTAATTCCATGTATGCATACCTGAGAATTAAAATAATAGTTTAATACTAAATTAAGTTCAGCGACAGAAATACAGATTGTAAAGATGAATGCTGAAAACACAGAAAATAAGTTGAATGGTTGATATATACGTGTGTAGGAAAAAAAATTCCTGGCACTGCTACCTAATTTCCCAGTTTGGAAGAATCTGCATTTAAATTGTCTTTCATAAAGATGCAGCCTATACAATTGATATCCATTTTTTTAATATTCAGAAATGCAGTGTTCCATAAAATTTTAGGAGAGGCAACACGGCAGGACAAAAGTGTGTTGAGTGCCACATACAAAATCTGATATTTATTAATTTTTTTCGATTTCACTTGTATTATTAAGATGCATGATAAAAGTACACAAACTGTTTGAAAACGTGCTTATTACAGAAAAAATGCGCGTAAAATTTTAATAGAAACATTGTGCATGACTTTTTTCTAACACATGTGAGCTTCTTGTTTGAAAAATATGATAATGATGGAAATAGTATTACCGGATGTGTGCCTGAAATTTTGCTCATCTTATCTTTTAATTGCATCATATACAATTTTTACTCAAATGCACCTAATTTCAGCTTGCAATAAAAAACTGTCATTTTTTCTGTAATTTCTGATTTATGTATCTATTGGATTTGCGAAGTCAGAGAATAGAAACTCTCTACTTTTTTTTAACTTTATTGAATTGGCATGGAAACTATTTAAAATTAGGTAAAAAAAAAAAAATAGGAGCCTAGATTTTGGATAAAACTAAATTGATTTTGAAAGCGAGGAAACACAAATCCCAGTTTGCCTGGAGCAAAGACATTCAGTTTCTAATTGTGTTGATATTATAAACTGTTATATGAGAGTCAGATATTTATCCACAAGTATGAATGTTGGCATGACAAATATCTGTTATTATGAAAGCACCATAAATCCAATAAAACACATAGATGATTTAGTAGCAACTATATAAATTTTTTTCACAAGTTTGCCAATGAGGATGAATGATGTGACACGAGGGGAAAAAAAAAGCAAATATAGGGAAATGCAGTTGATTGGCATTTTCAAAAACCTAGATTCTATTTCTAAGGTCTGATTACAAAATAACAGATAACACTCTTTATTTATGTTTTTTTTTATTCAAACACAGTTTCTGTTGTGAAATGAACTGAAGTAATAACCGGCGCGAGGCGCTGCTGTTTTGTGACGTCAGCCTGCGTGCTGAATGTTTTCGAATCTTTTTGAGTGTGGACGAACGAAAGCTGAGCTCGGAAGAGTGATACTGTTTTGATGGAAATAAAGAATAATTTATTAAGAATTTTTTTGTCTTTATTCATAATGCACCCAGCCTCGGGTAGAGGCAGGCCCGCAAGTGAACGAACTGTTTTAAATATATTTGATTTATATATTTTCTGTGTTCTTCGTAACATAGTGGTACCCTCGGTGGGACCGGGTGCTTTGAATTAGAATTTTCCGATTGAACTTTTGTTATTGAATTTCGATTTTGAATATACTTTGAAGATGGATTTGATCGCTTTAAAGGCTCAAAGAAAAGGACTTAGAATTGCGTTTTCGCAAACCTCAAGGAAAACCGAAAGTGAATTAACTAAAGAAGTAAGAGATTTGAAAATACTTTCGATTTTGAAGTGTCAACTTTGTGATAAATTCCAAAGACTTGACGTATGCCAGAGTGCTATATCGCAGCAAATTCTGCAGACTGAAGATGGAGAAAAATTATTTAGTGATGATTTTCAAGAAGCGGAGAATTATCGAGATAAGTTTCTAGAACAGTGTGCTCAAATAGATGCGGAAATACAAGCCTCTTCTCCTTCAAATCTAGGAAATTTAAATTTCCTAAAATTGAGCTTAAAAAATTCAGTGGTGAAGCTAAAGATTACCTGACTTTTTGGAATCAGTTCCAGAAAATCCACGATGACAAAAGTATCGCCGATGAAGATAAAATGCAGTATTTATTGCAGGCCATGGAACCCAAATCGAAAGCAGAACGCCTAGTCCTTAGCTTCCCGGCAACGGCAGCTAATTATCCTAAAGCCATCGAACAACTAAAAGAGCGCTTTGGACGCGAAGATTTACTTGTGCAAATCTATGTGAGAGACTTATTAAGCCTAGTGATGAAGAACGCTGTAACCGGAAGAGCAAAAACGGATCTACCCTCCCTGTATGATGAACTAGAAGGAAAATTGCGAGCGTTGGAAAGTTTGGGAAGAACCCAAGAAAAATATGGGGATTTTTTGACCCCCTTAGTGGAAAGTTGCTTACCAGAAGAAGTACTGATGGCATGGGAAAGAAGCAGAAATCACGACTCCATTGAAACTAAAGGGAATCGATCTTTGAAATATTTAATGAATTTCTTAAAACAGGAAGTTAAGGGGGAAGAGATGGTTCTCCTCGCAAGAACTGGTTTCGCTTCCCAACAGAACCATCGAAAGAAAGATTATAACCACGAACAGGTAAAGCAAAATGATCCCGTAACAGCATCAGCTCTAGTAAGTCTTGAGAATTCAGGTAAGAGTGTTCCGAACTGTAATTTTTGTGAAAAGAAACATTTTAGTGAAAAATGTTACTCTGCAAGAAAAATGACTTTAGCTGAAAAACAACAATTGTTGTTGAAAAAAGGTGCTTGTTTTTCTTGTCTGAAAAGAGCGAGTCATATTAGCAAATTTTGTCCTTTCAAAGGTAAGTTAAGTTGTTCTATTTGCAAAAGTTGTAATCATTTTGATGTAATGTGTAATCAAAAGCTAAAAAATAATGATCAGATAAATGTTTCAAAAGAGAGTTCTCTTTCTAACTGTAGCAGAAGCGAAACTGTATTTTTGCAAACGCTTTGCGTTCGAATTCGGTGTCAAGGTCGCGAGAAAATTATTCGCTGCATAATTGATAGCGGAAGCCAAAGTAGCTACGTTAGTGAAAATATGATGAGTCAGCTTAAAGCATCTCCACTTCGGGAGGAGACAGTTATACATGCACTGTTTGGGGGGGACGAAACGAAACCTAAACAGCATGAAGTGTTTTCGGTCGAGGTCAGCAATTTTAAAGGAACATTCGCATGTAGTTTTGAGGCATTATCGGAAAAAAAGATTTGCGGTTTTATTCCTAAGGTTAAAGATAAAGAGATTTTGAATGAATTAAAAGAAAAAGAAATCGAATTTTCTGATCCATTGCGAAAGGAAATTGAAATTAACCTTTTAATCGGAGCAGATGTTATAGGAAAATTATTGACGGGAAATTCTATTGAATTACAGTCCGGGGCAACGGCTGTCGAAACGAAACTTGGGTGGACGGTATTTGGCAAACGAAATTCGGGTGAAAAGGATAATATTTTGAAAACATTTTCAATGCATGTCAGGAGAATTCCTCTGAATGAGTTATGGGAACTTGAAAAAATAGGAATATGCGCTCCAAACGAAACTGTTAAAATGAATGAAAGTTTTAATTTATCTGAATTTGAGAACAAAATGAAAATTCTTCCAGATGGAAGATATGAAGTAGAACTTCCGTGGAAATGTGATACGACACATTTAACCGATAATAAAGAATTATCCTGGAAAAGGTATCAAAAGATGATCTATAAACTCAGATGTAGTAAATTTTTCGATGATTATCAAAATGTGTTCAAGGAATGGGAAAGGTTGAATATTATTGAACGCGTACCAGAAAACGAATTGAATAATGAATGTCATTATTTGCCGCATAGGCCTGTAATCAAATTAGGAAGTGAAACCACGAAAATTCGTCCTGTTTTTGACGCTTCTGCATCTGAGAAAGGGAGACTCTCTTTGAACGAATGTTTGTGTAAAGGAATAAATCTTATTGAATTAATACCTGATATTATAGATCGTTTTAGAATGTATCCGATTGGTATTAGTGCCGATATTGAAAAGGCTTTTTTAATGTTATCCGTCGCATCTAAAGATAGAGATTTTCTCAGATTTTTTTTCCCATGCAATGAAGAGCAATTAATTTATAGGCATTGCAGAGTTGTGTTTGGAGTTTCTTCGAGCCCCTACTTGTTGAACGCATCTATAATGCATCTATTAGAAAACTGTCCACGTCAATATAGTGAAGTTGCTCAAAAATTGAAATCGTCATTTTATGTGGATAATTGTTTATCTAGTGTTTTTAGTATTGATGAACAGTTTACGTTTATTGAACATTCCAAATTAATCATGTCAAATGGATGTTTTAACTTGCGCGGTTTTGAAAGCAATGTGGCTGGTACAAATGTTGACAAACATTCAGGGGATACTTCCGTTTTGGGGGTAATTTGGAATTTGGATAATGATACGCTGAGGTGCTGCACAGGACACAAATACATTGACCTGTGATACAAAAATCACAAAGAGGACAATTTTGGCAATTGTGCAGACAATTTTTGATCCTATTGGTTTATTAACGCCAACTACATTGCTTCCAAAACTGTTGTTGCAAAAATTGTGGAAAGTGAAAATTGCATGGGATGATGAATTGTCTCCGAATGATGTAAATATATTTTTGAACTGGTTTAAAGAACTTAATGTTTTGAAAGATGTTACTTTGCCTCGATACTTGTTTATCAATGACACGTCTGAACTACATGTATTTGTGGATGCTTGCAAGGGGGCGTATGCAGTGTGCGTCTTTGTTCGATCAATATTTAATTCTGAAGTAAAAATAAATCTCGTACGGGCGAAGTCTAGAGTATCGCCTTTGAAATCTTTAAGCATTCCTCGCTTAGAATTAATGGCCTGTTGTATAGGTTCTAGACTTGCAAATTCTATTATCAAAGCTCTCAGTTTGCCCGATTTAAAAGTTACCTTCTGGTCTGATTCAACCACTGCCCTTTGGTGGATAACAGAGCAAGGAAATTGGTCCGTTTTCGTCGAAAATAGGGTTAAAGAGATTCGAGAGTTGACGCGAGGTCATTCATGGAGACATATCCCAGGGAAACTAAATATTGCCGACTTGTTGTCGCGCGGATGTTTTGCGAAGCAAATGCTTCGGTCTAGATGGTGGGAAGGCCCCTTGTGGTTACGAGAAAGCCCTGAAAACTGGCCCACTGGTGAGATTATTTATTTGCATGAAGAAGTAGAATTGGAGAGAAAAAAGATAAAAAGAGTGAATATTGATCTATCAAAAGACGCACCCCCTTGGCATCGAATCAGTGTATCCAATTATGATAAAATGATTAGAGTATTTGCATGGATATTTAGATTTGTAAATAATTGTAAAGGTGGTTCTGAAAAGAATGGAAAGATTGAACTTTCACAGTATGAAATTGAAAATTCTGAGAAAAATTTAATTCGTTTGGTTCAAAATTATTATCTGACTGATAAGAAATCTTATAATTTTATTGAAACGCTCATTGATGTTGATGGTATTCTAAGAGTTAAAACGAGAATACTAAATAGAGATGACTATGAATCTTTTCTGTATCCAATACTGTTACCAGAAAAATGTGATTTTACTAAGTTATTAATCAGAAATGTGCATAATAAGAACTGTCATGCTGGTCTTCAGATGATGCAATGCATATTACGAGAAAGATTTTGGATAGTCAGAGCTAGAAAGGCCATTAAAAATGTCCTCTTTAACTGTATCGTTTGTAAAAGATTTAAAACTAAGGCCATGTCAAGCGAACCGACACCTCTGCCGCCAGACCGAGTTACGGATTGTGCGCCATTTGAAATCATAGGGATTGATTTGGCCGGACCGCTGTTTTTAAAAAATGGAGGAAAGGTGTGGATCGCGCTGTTCACCTGCGCTGTGTACCGTGCCATTCACCTTGAACTCGTAAATTCTCTTTCTACTGATGCGTTTCTCCTGGCGCTTCGACGATTTGTTGCTAGGCGCGGACGCCCTAGAATAATCTATAGTGATAACGGGACAAATTTTCGGGGTGCGTCTAATGATTTATCAAAACTAAATTGGACTAAAGTAGTAAAGGAAACGGGAACTGAAAGTATAATCTGGAAATTTATTCCACCTACTGCAGCTTGGTGGGGTGGCTGGTGGGAGAGGTTGGTTCGTACAGTAAAAGAATTGTTAAAACGTACTTTAGGTAAATCAGTGTTATCATCTGAAGAACTTTATACTATTATTTGTGATTGTGAAACTATAATTAATTCTAGACCCTTAACTTATGTTTCTGAAGATCCGCAAGAATTAGTACCTCTGACACCCGCCATGTTTCTTATCGAGAACAGAAATTCCAATGTTGAAGATCTTGATGAATTAAATTCGTCAAGTCTTAATAAGAGATTAAAGTATAGAACTAAATTGTTAAATGATCTGAGACAACGATTTAGAAAAGAATACCTTAGTCAACTGGTTCAAAAGCATAATGAAAAGCGATCTCGGGAACCTGTAGTAGGAGAAATAGTACTGATGGGGGATGATAACAAAAAACGTTTATTTTGGCCTTTAGCCCGAATTACAGAATTGATCCCTGGACGTGATGGAAAGATTCGTACGGTTAAACTTAAGACCCGGCATGGAATAGTTATACGACCAATACAACGCATCTTTCCTCTGGAGATACAGTCCAATGATAGAAACATAATTCCTGATAAGAAACTGGGTGCAGAGGAATCTAATTCTAGTGCTGGGTGTACGTTAAAAAGGGGAATTGCACCTGATAAAATGGTGATGCAACAATATTCCTCCTCTGGACGACTTGTAAAAGTTCCAAAAAGACTTGATCTTTTAAATAATGTTTGTTATGAGTTTGAGACTCAACCTGAGTCTCAAGGGGGGGAGGATGTTGTGAAATGAACTGAAGTAATAACCGGCGCGAGGCGCTGCTGTTTTGTGACGTCAGCCTGCGTGCTGAATGTTTTCGAATCTTTTTGAGTGTGGACGAACGAAAGCTGAGCTCGGAAGAGTGATACTGTTTTGATGGAAATAAAGAATGATTTATTAAGAATTTTTTTGTCTTTATTCATAATGCACCCAGCCTCGGGTAGAGGCAGGCCCGCAAGTGAACGAACTGTTTTAAATATATTTGATTTATATATTTTCTGTGTTCTTCGTAACAGTTTCATTGTGAATTAAATTATTAATCATACTGTGAGATTACCATAATCCCAGTTTTATTCTGAATATTCTTTGAAAGAGAAATATATAGTTTAAATTTGCCTAGTTTTGCTACGTTTGGCTTAATCAGTGGACTTGACAAAGCAATCGTATTACGTAAAAATAAGATTAAAAATATCTCGTACTAGAATATCATACTAAAGATTTTTTTACGTGCACTACATTTTATATATAAAATCAATCTAAAAAATTATCACTATTGCTTCTTTCGCTTTCTTATACGGAGAAACATAACCGAGCGATTCAGTCATATAATGCTTGAAACCGTTCAAACATACATATTCACAGATATCCACAAAGACTTATTTACGATTTCCGAATCAAAGTTGGGAACCATGTTTACATCGACCGAAGTTGTTGTTGATGCTGGGCGGAGCTTCGTTGTGACGTCAGCTTACGCATGAAGTGACGATCAACCTCCCTGCGCGTTCGGGGATTTAGCGTTGACCAGGAAGGAGAACCTCCTTGGTATACGAGGCTAATCCGCGATTCCAGCGCTCTGATACGCCATCTAGTGGCTGCAAGGTGGAAACATTAAAAATCAGTATTTACGTTTGACAATGCTACGTAGTTTGTGAAGCGTGTTGTGATCGAAAACTAATTAAACGTTTTATTTTTTATTGTTGTGGGCATTATGTATAACTTAGAAAGAAGTACAGACCACACGTTTTGTTGTGTACACCAGTGTAAATCACGAGCTTGCAAGGAACCTGAGTTATGCTTCCATCGCATTCTTGGTTCGAAAAATATCGAACGAGATAGCAAAACGAAGAAGGGAGTGGATTCGCGTATTTCGAATTGGAAAGAAAGTTGGACGTTATATGAACGTGCGTTCTAAGCATTTAAAAAAAACTGATTACATTTTTGCTCGTAAGAAAAGTTTTCTTTATATATGCAAAATTTCTTTCTCGTGTATCATATATATAAATGTGTATGTGTGTTCTTCGAAAGTAAACATGCATATTTGTGTACTGAAGTATAAATCATTATAGCTGCAGAAATTTAAATTGTGTTTCAGTTTATGTTAGCAATGATTTAAATGAAAATTTATAGAATGACATATATAAAAATAAAAGTTAATTATTTTAACGTTAATGATGAACTTTGAATTTCATATTCTAGTAATGTTGAAATTTCTGTTTGTGAGTCATTTCCTGTTAAAGTATTTAGAACTGTTTACAGTGGTTCAGGATAGTTAGCATAAAAAATTTCAAGTTCAGAAAATAGCTATGATGATCTGGTATGATTAATAGTATAAAAAGTATTACAGATATCAAATCTTTTCCACTATACAATAGCATACACCAAACAATTTCTTATAGAATGATATACATAGTATTGTTACTCGCTGAGCACAATTAAATGTTTTTTCTTATCTTTTATAGCAGTATTCGTTTTGAAGCAAGTATTAGTAATAAAAAGTTTTTAAAATAGTTTAGAAAAAATTCTCCATGGTGAAAATTATCTAATGATGAAAGTATTTTTCCTCACTTGAAGTATCAAACGGACACATATATCTTTTTTGAGAAAATTTGTGGTTCTGTAATGTAAAAAACCCAAGTATTTGTTCAGTGATAAATATTGATAGGGAGTGAGACTTTTAGGTAATTTCATTTCTCAGCCATTATTCAAAATATGATTGCATATAACTAAATAACTTTGGAGTAAATGAAATAGGTGCACAGACATGTGTACACAGATATACAGGTTAACAAATGAAGGCAAAGACAGTGGATTTGGATCAGTTCAGTAATTTATTAGATTGTTTATGCATTCCTATTTTATTTATAACAAGCTTTTATTTAGTAAAATAAGAGCATGTAGAACATTTAGTAGAATAAGAATAATACATGAATACACAGCCTTTTAGTTGCAAGAAATAAGATTTTGCATAGTTATTTAAAGATGCAACCATATTTATTATCTCAAACATATTCTACATTGGTTGTATTTCTGCGGCAAATATGCATTAATTCTTTTACCTATCATTATGTCATTATAAAAATTTCAATTTATCGTGTTGCTTATATGTATGACAGTAATCACAATGAATCATATACTCCCTCTGTCCCAAATTAGTTGCTACATTTGAGTACTGATTATTGATACTGAAGATTTTATGATTCTACTTGCACATTTTCCAGAATTTTCAGGGTGTTACGTTATCAGTCAACAACAACTTTACGTACCAAGCATTCCCTCCTCAAATCAGTACCAAATTAGTTTCAAAAATCCAGCTTTCGCACACCCTTAAGCCCCGCCCCGTTTTGTAAGGGCTCATCCATCAGTAATCGCTTAAAATCTCCAGGCTAATTAAATGTAAATTCAATGATCTGCTTTGTCTATAAGAGCCAGTTTGCCTCAGAAATATTTCCACGAAAATATCCTTCACCTTAGGCAGACAGCCCTCGAGGCTTTGCCTTAATCACATAAACACGATCTTTCTGAGATACGGGGGTTTAGTCAGTACCTCCTACATGTATGTAGGAGGTACTGGTATAGTCCTTACAAAATGGGGCGTGGCTTAACACCATGCGAACCCTCTAGATTTGCGTCTATAAAATTGTCCCAAAATAAGTGCTACATTTGTGGAAAGTAAAAACTGAGAATGAAAATCTAGCATGCAGCGTTACATTACTTGTAGCACATTGCGTAATTTTACTGATCATGCTAAACTGCATCGAAAGTTATTTTGACTCCACCTACTTTAAATGTAGCAAATAATTTAAAACAAACCTTTCGACCTAAGCGTAGCAACTAGTTTGGGAAGGAGGGAATATAATATTTTGAGACTGCTAGTGTTGCATACCAAGTATTTCAATATCATTGACCGCAAATTTTAAAAAATAAAGCCATATTCCCTAAAACAAAAAGTAGTACCTCTATTAATTAATTATATATATATATATATAAGGATTAAACATTTAAACTCTATTACTTCAAGTGCAACCACAAAACACTCAACCAGGTAGACACAAATTCATGCACAGCATATTGATACATCACACTTATTAAAATGAGATATGCGCTTTAAAATTTTGAAGCTAGTACAGACAGCATTCAAATGTTTCTGGATGAAAGATAACAAATACGAGAGCTAAAAAGTAATAATATATATATATATATATTTAATGCATCTAAATTCATATGTATATAGATATATAGGAATTTAATGCAATTAAAATTTAAGAATGCATCCAAGTATATATTTTATACGAAATGCTAATGTATATATATATGATAGGTTAAAGTATCATTTATGCAGAAAACAGATTATCTCCAGTATGATAAAAAAATTATGATATTTTTGATTCAGGAAGACGAAAAAATGACATGAAGCTGAACACACATACATACACATATTCAGAAGCTTGTTTACATACAAAAGCTGAGGGAAAGAAACATATCAAAAGAATTTTAAAGCTTTAAAATTTTACGTGATGATGGTTTTTGTTTAAGAAATTTTGTATTATGTATTTGTATTAAATCTGTATTACATGAAACTGATGGAAATGCTATCCGACAACAGTTATATGTTGGCAATAATTACTTAAATGCAATCGTAAAAAACTTTTAAAAGGAAAAAAAAAACTTTGCAGTATAGCACGCAACAATATATCATCCTATGTTACTATTAGTTACAGCGGCACGTTTTAATAAAATACACTTTTTGTTAATAACAAGCCACATTAAAAATAGAGAACGTATAGCAAAAGTGTAGCAGAATGCGAGCGCTACCTAGTGATGAAATTTCGGGAAAGCCACTGAAAACTGGGAACCGGAATTTCGTTCAGTCTGGCAGGCCTTGAGTATAAGTTGGCCTTGATATCTATGCATATTACTTTGTAACGAGGTAAGGAAAGGAAAAGCTACGCTTTCAACCAAATGCTAAATATTGGGTGAGCCTCGCATTAAGGCCACTCAAAATTTTTGGAAGAAGTCCAGTACTCCTAAAGTTTAAATGTGTATATATTTTAGTCCAGTTTAAATGTGTATATATTCATTTTTTTTGTTTTATTTTGTTATGTTATTAACGTTTTCGCCTATTAACGGAGCCATGAACTTCGCGTGCGTATCTTCAGTTCCAAGTTCCACTAGTAGGCCTATTTACATTAGCGGGCTTATTTACACTTTTGAATACTTTTGAATACATAGCTCCCCATTCCAAGTCCCAAAGCCATTTGTCTTAGGGGTTCTTAGTCTAGTTAAGGCTACTATAAAGAGCACTAAATGTAAGTGATGCTAGTCTAGAAACATTAAGTCTAACGTCTGGCTAGTGGTGTTTGGTTCACCTGGGTACCTGAGCATAAGCCCTACCCCATGTAGAATATTTAGAAAGTTTCTAATGTTAATAAACGTAAACTAAACTGGAGATTTTACTTTTTTTAATACAATTATTTAATTATATATATATATATATTTTCATCATTTTTTTTAATTAATGAATTTCTAATTTGATATTAACTACTACTATTTAAGCTAGAAAGCCGTCGAGTTGGTGAATGAGTCCTGCAATGCAATTGTTAGTGCATGTGAATGAGAGCAAGTGCGAGAGCAATGGTGCCAAACATTAAGATATTATAAGTTACAAGTAGAAGGAATTCAAAATACATAAATAATTAATAAGAACGTACAATAATCATTGGTAGAAAATACAATATACAAAGCCATTGGGTAAAATATACAAAGTTACATTATCCATACATTAAGGATGGCAAGAGGCCTATCTTTGTTGCTTAGATCATTATAATCATAGTCTGAGATTTTAATTGCAGGATTGCTGAGAATGCTCAGCCTTTCGTGAAATTTTTTCTCAATTTGATAGTAGTAGGATCTTAAAGCACAAATACCCAGTTCCTCATGTATCCTATTGTTTCTGATATACCACAGCGTTGACAATCTGTCTGAGGGGGGGGGTTCTGAGCGACTTGTAGCTTTCCTCTGTACTTGTTGCAAGAGTAGAGCCATTCCGGACATGCATAACAAAGTAGTGTACGCAGAAGAGATTTATAAATGAGTAATTTGTTATCTATAGATAAAACACTGTTTAGAGCAATTAAGGCGTAGAGTCTAGCTTTACGTGCTCGAAACTTCTGAATACTAGCTGTTATGTATGGGTTCCATGAAAGTGTCTTACTGGGGATCACCCCAAGATAAGGGACTTGCTGGGCCCATGAAATAGAGCTTCCGTAGAAAAGATAGAAAAGAAGATTTCTCTTGAATTTTTCCTTCCTAGTAAATAGGATGGCTTTAGTTTTATCGATGTTCACTTGAATTTTCCATTGTACAAGCCAAATCTCCAGTGCTTGTGTATGATTTTGTAAACGTTGGATAACTGAACCAGCAAATGCACTTTGTGAGAGGATCGCTGTGTCGTCTGCATACATAGCTAGTGTTGTGTCATGCGTCGTAGGTATGTCGTTCACATAAATATTAAAGTAGGTTGGGCCTAGCAGGGACCCTTGCTGGACCCCAGCCCTAATGAGATGTTTTGTGGAGTTTGTTCCAGAGACATGAACGACAAAGTTTCTACCTGCAGGGTAGGATTTGGTGGTGTTCGTGATGTAACCTGGGAAGCCCAGGTTGTGTAACTTGTAAATGAGGGCCTCCAGCCATACTCTATCAAAGGCCTTGGCTATATCAATAAAGATTCCTCCTGTGACTTTACGTTCTCTCATTAGCTCAACAACTCTGTAAAGCTGATGAGTAGTTCCAAGGTTTTTCCGGAATCCGAATTGGCTGGCTATGATGATATCATGGCTGTCAAGGTGATCGTTGATGCGTTTGAGAAGAGCAGCTTCAAAGATTTTACTCAGTGAAGACAACAAACTTATAGGCATGTATGCTCCGGGTTCCGTAAACGGCTTGCCAGGTTTCAAGATGGGAATTATTTTTGCAGTCTTCCAGGATTTGGGATAATGCTGCAACTGGAGCATCCGGTTGAAAACTTTGTATAATATGAAGATGACTTTCCTGAGAAATTTCTTCAGCATTTCGTTGGTGATCCCATCTAACCCAAGGCTCTTCATTTTCTTGAGTTTATTGATATAGACTAATAACTCCGAAGGCATAACTGGAGGGATGTTGTTTGAGTTTGTTGTAAAAGTGGAGTGGAAGTTGTGAATAAGGGTTTCTGTTGTAGGGTCATGTATGTTGTTTGTGCAAAACTGAGATTCCAGTTGCTGAGCCAATAATTCTGCTTTCTCAGTTTCAATGTAATGGATCCTTTGAGGGTATTAAGGGGCGGAATTTTATTGTGGCATTTGGTATACCTAGAGATTGCCCTCCACAGAGAATTATCTTCTCCAGAGAGAGAGCCTAGGTAACTGGTCCAGTCTTTTTGTCCCTGTGCATGTGTAAGAGATTTCAGTGCATTGCATAGTCTGTTAAACAGCTGCTTATCATCTCTGCAGCTAGTTCTTTGGAATTTCCTTCTCGCAGCATTTTGCTGCTTAATAAGACTGGCAAATTCCTTACTTCTTTTAACCTTTCCGTGGACAATTTCTGGCTTTGCATTCTTGTGAGCAGTTGTAATTTTTTCCGTGAGCTCCTGAATAAAACTGTCAGTGTTATCCCCCGATTGTATCGTGGGCAATGTGTAGTGAATGTTGTTGAGAGCTTTGATAAATTTTTGCCAGTCTATGCGAAATGCTCTGGTGTCTGATTTGGTATAGCAACTGATGTCAAGAATCATTTTAACCGGATTGTGGTCCGAAGATAGTTCACCAAGCACGAAAATATCCAGTGGAATACTAGTATTTCCTAACAAGAAGAAGTCAATAATTCCCGTAGACCCAGAGGTATACCGTGTTGGTGTTTTTGGAGCTGCTATGTGTAATCTAGCCGTGTTAGCCAAATTAAAGATTGCACGTCCAGTGTCGTTTGATTTGTAGCAGCTCCACGCACGGTGTCGTGAATTTAGATCTCCACCAATAATGATGTGCTTGCCGAGAGTGAGTACAAGTTGTAAGCCAGCCAGGACTGCCTGAGCATTACGTCCTGGAGGTATGTAGGTGGAGACAAAAGTGTATGTTGTAGAAGTGTTTGTTGTGAGTGTAATAGCTGAGACCTCAACGACCGAAAGCTGCGGCATTGTAACTGAGTAGTGGGGGATACAGCGTTTAATCAGGAGTGCAATCCCTCCCCCTCTCGGGCGAGAAGTGGTGGGCGCTCTATTGGATCTGTACACTGCATAATTTTGGACAAAAATAGGAGTGGCAGGGCCAAGCCTGTGTTCTTGTAGGAACATAATATCAGGGTCATACTCATTTATAAAATCCCTCAATTCATGAATTTTTTGGGATAATCCATTCGCGTTCCATGTAATGATATTCAGTACATTAAAGATATTATTCATTATTGGTGTTTAAGTTATATCCAAATACATATTCAAATAATTCAAATACAAGGAACAATTTATCAATCGCATTGCTAGTTGACTGAATTTCAGGCATCTTGTTTGAGATTTTTCTTAGGACATTCATTAAGGAGATGCCCTTAAACAGTGACATAAGTTCTTTAAAGAATTTAGCAATTTCCATTAGGCCCGCAAGGCCAACATCATTAGAGCTATTTACATTTCTAGAAACATTTACATTTTTAGCCTTATTAGTTTGAGTACCATCACCTGTATTAGGGGCAGTACCATTTAGCAATTCAGATTTATAAACAGATTTACTATACTGCTTATTAACTACATTGGCATATGAAATACTTGTTTTAACATTCGCAGCTTTTATCACAGATTTTTCCCTATCATGGGCATTCTTAAGCTTAGCACTAGGATCATTTGCATTGATACCACTCCGTGTGGCCCTAGATCTCTTCCAGAAGCCTTACCTAAAAGGTTACGTCACAAACAACCAACCAATGATCTTTAATCTCCCTAAATACTCTAGAAAGAAACTCACATCTCTCAGATATCTGACGCACACAAACGGTTGAGCTCGTAGAGACAAGTTCAAGATTTTCTTGCCTCCTATTTGACCTTGGGAAAGTACATTTTTAAGCTGTCTCCTCGAATGGCCAATAACGCCTCCCCCCAGGTAGGGGCAAATTCTGGGCAGACCGAACCCCCAATAACGAAATGGATTCTCATTATTCGACCAGCTCAGTTTCTAGAAAGCAGATTCGACACCGTCATATATTACAAAAAGATCGGTATAGAGACTCGGATAAGAGTCAGAAAAGAAAATGGAAAACCTTGAGCAGACAATTTCACATCCCAATAAAAAATCAGATGATTCTACTCAGATTTTTGAAAAATTTAAACATATTTTCTCTAATCTTTTGACCGATCAGCATAACTCCTTAATCCAAACTGACTTCATCCAAGATCGAATGAAACTAATAACTGAAAAAAATTCCTATTTACTTCTCCCCGACAGAAAGGATAGAAAAAGCAGAAAAGCGTCTTTATTGAATTAAGGAATCCGGTGACTTTGGAAAAGCTGTTCAAACTCGCAATCCAGTTTGAAAGTAGAAGAACGGCGGACATTGAAAGAAGACGCCAGTACGAGCAACTAAGCCAATGTGGTGCTCCAAGACCACAGCAGAGACAAGATCACGGCTACGGAAGCAAGTCAAATCAGTGGTCAAAGAAACCTTAATATTAAAAAATAACCGGCGAACGTCGACAGTTCAATAATAAGCCAGGAAAAAAGTTTGAAGGCAAGCGGAAAAAGAAAGATGACCCGGAAAAGATGATGTATTTAATTATGGCAAAGCACACTAGGGCTATCTGCATAAGAGGAGGGATGCCTTCGTGGAGGACTTTCTAAGGGAAACTGGCTCGTATACACGTTACACATGGGGAAAACCACGAAAACACCCATGTAGCCAGCCCGTTCGCGGGATTCGAACCTCGGACCGAACTACCAGTGTTCAGCGACTTTACCGCTCGGCCGCTGGTGGGCTGACCCGGAAAAGAAGAAAGAAGATTTAAACTGAAACGGATTTCTGCTGACGGGAAGATGCGGAAGTCCGAAGGCCAAGAAAATCGCTCTTCATTCAAGCTCAATACAATTATTGTGAAAAATCTGGTTCTTCCAAAGATTGAAGTGTTAGTGAACACAATATTCCAGCCACCGCAATCCTGGACACAGGTGCTCAGTGTTTCTGTGTGGCAGAAGATTTTTTTAGAAATACTTTCGTAAATACACTCACGTTTGTGAAAATTGCAACACCATGAAGGACTTACGCGAGTGAGCTGAAATTTTCAGGAAATGCAAAGTAGCGCATGATATGCAAATGATTAGAATTGCAAATCCGTAGCGCATGCGTATGCTGAGCAGCGCCCTCTGAACGGCTGATGGATCCGAATAAATAGACGGCTGTAGCGAGGCGTGTATGGTTATCGGTGGTTATCTGCTAGTGGTAAACGTTAACTCAATCTGTACTTATGCCTCGTTGACGAAAGAGAGCGAGATTTGAACAACTTACAGAGTTTGAACGAGGGAGAATCATCGGCCTTCGTGAAGCTGGATTGTCGTATCGTGCAGTAGCCTCTCGTATGCAGCGTAACAGCAGCACAGTGATGCGCGTTTGGAAGTAGTGGACGGACGAGTTTCGGACAACTCGGAAATCCGGGAGTGGACCCCGAAATGTGACGTCAGCTCGCGATGATAGACACCTGGTCCGCATGGCGCGGACGGACCGTACAGCTTCCTCTAGACAATTGGCAGCACTGTGGTCAATAGCTACAGGTGTTTCATTGTGTGCTTCATCAATTCGTAGACGTCTGCTGCAGTGTGGACTGCGCGCACGGACTCCTTTATACAGGATCCCCCTAACGCACGACCATCGCCGCCTGCGGCTACAATGGGCCAATCAGCATAGAGACTGGCGTGCTGATTGGCAGCATGTCGTGTTTTCTGACGAATCCCGCTTTAATTTGTGGTACCATGATGGCCGCATTCGTGTCAGACGCTATGCCGGTGAACGCCACCTTCCGGAGTGCATTATCGAACGCCACAGTGGACGAACACCCGGAGTTATGGTCTGGGGCGCCATAGCATATCATAGACGATCTCAATTGCTACGAATTGTGGGCAATCTGAACAGCAACCGGTATATCCGTGAAGTTCTACAGCCCGAAGCTGTTCCCTTCCTTCAAAGCTTGCCAGGCGCTGTATTTCAACAGGACAATGCCCGCCCTCATACTGCTCGGATTGTTAAATCCTTCTTTGCAGCGCAGCAGGTATAGCTTCTTCCTTGGCCTGCGTGTTCCCCGGATATGTCGCCAATTGAACATGTGTGAGATGTCATTGGTCGGCGTCTTGCTCGTGATCCTCGTCCTGTTGCGTCTGCAGACGAACTTTGGGTACGCGTACAAACGATATGGAATGCTCTTCCTCAGTCAGACATTCAAACTTTGTTTGACTCCATGCCACGTCGTGTAGCAGCACTTATTGCGGCGCGTGATGGCCACACAAAATACTGATTCTGATCTCTTGTTCTTGTTTGTTTGCTTTGAACATTTAATCATTTATTTGTACCACTACCACTCAACTGTGTATTAAATTGCATTCAATTATGACGATTCCTTCTTGGTGTTGCAATTTTCACAAACGTGAGTGTATAAAATCTATAATTCGGATAACACGTTGGTTTTAGCAGCCCAGGGGGAACGTTGTAAATGTATAGGTAATGTACCACTCTACGTCCGTATTAAGGACGAGCAGGTAAAAATTATGTTCTTTATCGTAAGAAATCTTCAAGCACACATTATTTTAGGGATAGATTTTTCTTTCAGAGGCCGAAGCAACGCTTGATTTTAACCAAGAGTCCCTTAAGCTGACCATGAAACCAGTGCTGGAAGTAAAAATGGACCCCCCCCCACATTAAATCTCCACCATCTGCCTACGGAAGAGCAAGAAAGACTACACCATGTGGTAAGTGAATTTTCTACTTTATTCAGTGACAGTCCCGGATTTACGCAAGTGACTAGCCACGATATTGATACGGGAGAGTCTCAGCCAGTTCGCCACAAGGCCTACCGCTATGATAAGTATAAAGAAAAAATTATAGAGTGGCATATTAATGATATGTTAAAAAAAAGATTATCACGCCCATCTCCAGCAGTTACGCCAGCCCGGTTGTTCTATGTAAGAAAAATAACGGGTATCCGGTTACACACCCGAAAGGTGGCGTTTCGCAATTGACTATCGCAAATTAAATAGTATTACTAAGTATCCGGTATATCCGTCACCTATTATTGAAGAAATTTTACGGAACATAACATCTACAAAGTATATGACTATGTTAGATTTAACATCGGGATATTTCCAAATAGACATTAAACCTGAAGACGTGCCTAAGACCGCTTTTATAACTAAGTCTGGCACTTATGCATTCTTGCGTATGCCGTTTGGCCTTTCAGGGGCACCGGCAACATTTCGGCGATGTATGGACATAGTGTTAAGACCCGTCCTAGGAAAGAGCACGCTTATATATTTAGATGATATCATTATTACTAGTGATAATTTGAATCAACATATAAAAGATTTGAGAGAAGTGTTTTCATTATTAAATGAGGCCGGTCTAAAAGTTAATGTTGAAAAGTGTAAATTCGCGGCTACAGAATTATGATATTTGGGGTACCAAATTTCTCAGAAAGGAATCGAAACAAATAAATAAAAAATAATTTCAAATCGAAACTATCGTATTCTTTTCTAGGACTATGCTGATATTATAGGTCCTTTATAAAAGACTTTGCAACTATTGCTGAGCCACTGTTTCAATTAAAAAGTAAAAAGGCCAGATTCTCGTGCACGGCCAAAACCAATACTGCGTTTGAAAAGTTAACACAAGCTCCTGTTTTGAAATTCCCTGAGAACGACGAAAATTTAGAAATTTCGGCGGACGCTTCGGATTATGCTGTAGGAGCGGTATTTTCCCAAAATAAGCAGCCCGTGGTATTTTTTAGTCGAAATTTAAATGAAACTCAAAGAAATTATTCCGCAACTGAGAGAGAGGCACTTTCAGTAGTGCAGAAGTTCCGTGTCTATTTTGAAAGTGCGCCAGTAACAGTGTATTCTGATCATGCGGCGGTAACTAGATTATATTCAGGGAAGAACTTATGCCCAAGGTTAATAAGATGGGCACTTAAATTACCAGAATATAATTTGATAATTAAACACACGCCCGGAAAGGAAAATGTCGTGGCACATGCCCTATCAAGAATAAAAACAGATGAAGAAGGGAATAGTGTTAAAGTGACAATGCTCACAGCATATACGATACATTCCCGAGAAACTGTAATAACCGAACCGGGCAAGGATCCGGAATTTAAAAATATATATGAATATTTAAAAGATACTGAAAATTTTAGCCACAAAAATATTGTGGCGGTGGCGATAAGAAATAGGGCGGCCCGTTACGAACTAATAGATGGTCTATTATTTTATATGAAAACTACGAATAATAACAATGAATTTTGACTTGTTATCTCAGGTAGTCTTAGATTAAATACATACCCGAATTGCCTGATTCGCCTCTGGCAGCTCATGGTGGTATTCGGAAAATCATCCAACGCGTACGCGAAGCAGTTTATTTTCCTGAACTGCAAAAGTTAACAAGGGCGTATGTCCAGTTCTGCCCAATATGTCAAGCAGTTAATTATGTTAATTTCCACCCGGCCGAGTTTCTAAATAGCATTAGATCAGAGTTTCCAAATGAAATAATTGACATCGATTTATTGGGCTCTTTCTCGAAAAGTCAGTTAAATAAAAGTCGGTACCTCTTTGTTATGGTTGACCATTTTAGTAAATGAACGGAAATTGTTCCCTTAAAACGGGCCTCTGCGAAATTGGGTGCTGATTCTATTTTAAATAAATATATTTTAAAATACGGGGCGCACCTGAAAGTTATATCGCATAATGGTCCTCAGTTTATAAGTAACATTTTTGAAGACATGTGTCAAAAACTGAGCATACGTCATTTACAAATGGTCCGCAATCAAATACACTGAAGTGACAAAAGTCATGGGATAGCAATATGCAAATATACAGATGGGAGTAGTATCGCGTAGAAAATGTATAAATGCGAAGTGCTTTGGCAGGGCTTTCATTTGTGTTCAAGTTATTCATGTGAAGAGGCTTTGACGTGATTATGGCCGCACGACGAGAATTAACAGACTTTGAACGCGGAATGGTAGTTGGAGCTAGACGCATGGGTCATTCCATTTCGGATATCGTTAGGGAATTCAACATTCCGAGATCCACAGTGTCAAGAGTGTGCCGAGAGTATCTAATTTCAGGCATAACATCCCACCATGGACAGCGTAGTGGCCGACCACCTGCACTTAACGACCGAGACCAGCGACGTCTGCGTAGAGTTGTCAATGTTCACAGACAAACAATACTGCGTCAAATAACCGCAGAAATCAATGTGGGACGTACGTGGGACGTGTACGATAGGACAGTGCGGCGAAATTTGTCTTCCTTGGGCTATGCCAGCAGAAGACCGACTCGAGTGCCTTTACTGACAGCACGACATCGCCTGCAGCGACTCTCGTGGGCTCGTGAGCATATCGGTTGGTCCCTAAACGAATGGAAAACCGTGGCTTGGTCAGATGAGTCACGATTTCAGTTGGTAAGAGCTTATGGTAGGGTTCGAGTGTGGCGCAGACCGCACGAAGCCATGGACCCAAGTTGTCAACAAGGCAATGTTCAAGCTGGGGATGATTCCATAATGGTCTGGGCTGTTTTTACATGGGATGGACTCGGTCCTCTGGTGCAACGGAACCGATCATTGACTGGAAATGGATATCTATAGCTACTTAGAGATCACTTACAGCCATTCATGGACTTCACGTACTCAAACGACGATGGGATTTTTATGGATGACAATGCGCCATGTCACCGGGCCACAATTTTTCGCGATTGGTTAGAAGAACATTCTGGACAATTCCAGCGAATGATCTGCCCACCTATATCACCCGACATGAATCCCATCGAACATTTATGGAACATCATCGAGAAGTGAGTTCGTGCCGAAAACCCTGCACCGTCAACACTTTCACAATTATGGACGTCTATAGAGGCAGCATGGCTCAATATTCCTGCAGGGGACTTCCAACGACTTTATGGCTGTTGTTAATGGATGCCATTTTTGATTGCACGTTGAATGTTAACAAAATCTGACTCGGTAATATTAACATTTATATTTAATTCTAGGATGATATATATTTTAACATATATTCACTTATACACAATCACATTGCCTGTAGTTACAAGATGAGTATTTTTAAGTTCGCAAGTCCGCATGAGTAAAAATCAAGAAAGTCATATTACAGCTACGATAACATCACGGAGGGAAAGAGAGGTGAGTGCGTGCTTCACCGACGGCAGCCAGGAACCGAGTAACCAGTTCGAATTTTCCTCCAGAGAGGAAGAGGGAATAAGCTTTTAGCGCCCTCTCTCGGGGCAGCGGACAAATAATAATAATAAAGAGTTCTCCACAGTAGTCCCCCGAGTACCAAAAGTACAATGAAAAAAATCAGTTCAGAAGTATCTGGTGTTGAAGCGCACACGTCTTCCCAATCGTGTGACGACTGGTGGAGCACTGGGAGGGAGCGTAAGGTCCGTCGAAGGAAGAGTATCCGGAGTAGCAGTTGGATCCGGGGCGTCAGGAGGATCGCTGGTCACAGGAACCTGAGTGTTTGAAGCTTCGAAGAAAGCAGGCTTCAGACGATCTATGCTCAGGACGGTTTCCTTGTCGCGCACGAGAACGGTGAAATGCTTATTGTTACGTGCACAGACCTTGAAGGGTCCATCGTATGGAGGAGTGAGTGGTGGTTTGACCGCGTCGTTTCGCACAAACACGTGAGTGCAAGTGCTCAGTGCGTGGTGCACGAAAGGGGCAGATTTGTTGTGGCACGAAGTAGGAGTCTAAGACAGCTTCTTCATCGCCTCTCGGAAAGTCTGGACAAAGGATGCTGGATCGACTGGAGCAGAGGATGGCTGAAAGAACTCAGATGGTAATCGAAGGGGTGTGCCGTAGACAAGTTCAGCGGATGTACCTGCGAGGTCTTGCTTGAAAGAAGAACGCAAACCAAGAAGCACAAGAGGAAATGAAGTAGTCCAACGGGTGTCATTACTGCACTTCAGGGGTGCTTTCAGGTCGCGATGTAAGCGTTCCACTAAGCCGTTGGCGGAAGGATGGTATGGTGAAGTGCGAATTCGGCGTATTCCAAGCATTGATGTCAGAGAAGCGAAAAGGTGTGACTGGAATTGTCGACCTTGATCAGTGGTACACCAAATCGTGCAATCCAACCGGTGATGAATTGTCGAGCCACAGAGTCAGCAGAGATGTCCTGAATGGGAAAAGCTTCAGGCCAACGAGTAAATTTGTCAATGCAGGTGAGTAGATATCGATAACCGTCAGATGGTGGCAGAGGACCGACGATGTCTATATGGACATGGTCGAATCGTTCGGATGGCATAGCAATTTTTTCCAAAGGGCTATGTGTGTGCCGGGTAACTTTTGAATGTTGGCACATGATGCAGGAACGAGTCCAGTCGGCAATGTCCTTTAGCATGGATGGCCAAACGAATCTTTCTTGTATGAGCGTTTTGGAAGCCCGGACACCTGGGTGCGATAGGTTGTGAAAACAGTCAAAAACTTTTTCCTGAACTCAAGTGGTACATAAGGTCGCAGTCTGTTGTTGGAGGTATCGTACAATAGTTGGTGGTCCCGAGTAAGTTGTAATGACTGGAATTTCAGCGAACAGTTTGGGTCTTCACTCAGACGTTTTAGCTCCTCATCAGTGGCTTGCGAGTGAGCAATAAGCGTGAAATCCAGTGGTGCATTGGCATCGATGCCCTGAATACGTGAGAGAGTATCCGCGACGACATTGCTGGAACCTGATATATGCTGAATATCAGTGCTGAATTGAGTTAGATAATTTAAATGCCGAATTTGTCTCGGGGAAGCAGAATTTGATTTTGATGTGAATGCATAAGTTAGAGGTCGGTGATCAGTAAATATAGTGAAGTGTTGACCTTCAAGATTATGCCTGAAATACTTAATAGCTGCGTAAATAGCTAATAATTCTCTGTCATACGTGCTGTATTTTTGTTCTGTAGGGGACAACTTACGTGAGAAAAATCCTAGCGTCTGGTAGTCATTAGAATGTCGAACGTTTAAGACAGCTCCGATGGAAATGTCATAATCGTCGACCATAACACTCAGATTTTGGTTAGGAGAGTGATAGGAGAGAGTTGCAGCATTACTAAGGTCGTGTTTACATTTTTCAAATGCCTGATTAAGTTCGTCGTTCCAAGGAAAAAAGCGTTTATCATTTTTACGTGAGGCTTTTAAGAGTTCATTCAGTGAAGCTTGGGTCTCGGCTGCCTTTGGTAAGAAGCGGCGATAAAAGTTTGTCATGGCTAAAAAACGCCTGAGCTCGACAATAGTGGTAGGTTTTGGGAAGTCGGCAATTGCTTTTATTTTCTCAGGCAGGGGTTTTACACCTGAGGCAATAATGAGGCAACCTAAAAATGAAACAGATGGTTTTCCGAGTACACATTTGTTAGGGTTTAATGTCAAACCATGTTTATTCAAACGATCAAACACTTGACGAAGATGACGGATTTGCTCTTCTTCGCTAGTCGATGCAATAAGGATGTCGTCAAAATAAGGGATGCAAAAATCCAATCCAAATAAAACTTCATGTATAAAACGTTGGAAAGTTTGGCCTGAATTTCGTAAACCAAACGGCATAGCCAAAAGTTCAAAAAGACCAAAAGGGGTTGAGACGGCAGTTTTCGGAATATCTGCAGGGTTAACAGGAATTTGATGATAGGCACGTGCTAAATCAAGTGTTGAGAATATGTTCTTTCCTGAAAACATTTGAGTGCAATCCTGAATATGGGGTACGGGATAGAGATCCGGAATTGTAACGGCATTTAAGCGACGATAATCCCCGCACGTTCGCCAGTCGCCATTAGCCTTACGAACCATGTGCAGGGGGCTTGCCCAAGGACTTTTTGAAGGCTGAATGATGCCTTTTGATAGGAGAAAATCAAACACTTGACGTGCAGCTTGAAGTAATTCTGGAGATAATCTTCTAGGTTTGGAGAAAATAGGAGGTCCTTTAGTTTCAATGTGATGGAAAATCGTTGACATTGGTGGCCTCTCAAAAGTTTGCGAAGGATTCGTCAAGCTAGGGTAATCGGCAAGAATTTTGTCAAATTTTGAGTTACCCATCAAAATATGAATGCTAGTACTTAGCGGGTTCACATTAGGAAGTCTACCGCAAGAATATAGTTTTGTTTGTCCATCAATTAAACGGTTGTTTTTAACGTCTATGAGTAAGTTGAACTTTGTGAGAAAGTCAACACCTATGATGGGTTGATTGACGTCTGCCAGGATAAAAGGCCAAGTAAATGAGCGACGTAAGTTTAAATTGATGGTCAAAAGTTTGGTGCCATACGTTGCAATTTTAGTGTCGTTAGTGGCAATGCAGTTCCAATGCAGCCGGTATTTTGGCATGCTGACTGTAACTTTTGGGAATGAGAGATAAATCGGCTCCGGTGTCAATTAAAAAAGTCGGCTTTGAGGATGAATCGGCCAAAAGAATTCGATTGATGTGGCGGTCTCAACGTTGGCCGGCAAGCGATCGCCGATCTAGTTTTCCGACTGCCGGAAATTGCACGGAGAAACACATTTTCGTGCCTTGGAACCAAAATTAATATGGTAGAAACAGATGTTGTTGCATGGTTCTTTATACTGTCGATAGCGTCCACTAGATCTATTACGCCTACTGTTGCGTTTGGAATAGTCTCTTCGTTCACAGGAACGCTCACGACTGTTTTTGAGGGCTAGCGAAAGTTCATTTACCTGCTTTGTCAGCTCTGCAACTTGCTGGTCAATGGGAGAGGTAGATGCCGTAGCAGCACTATTTATGTGCGGGAGAGTTGTGAGATCTGTAATTTTATCAGCTACAACTGCTAGTTTTGGAAGATCATCACTTAAGGCAGCAAGAATACTTTGTGTAATTTGCGGGAGACGAGATATCCATAGGGATTTCAACAAAGGTTCTCCAACGGTCTCTCCAGCGAGGTTTCGCATACGGCAAAGTAATTGTGATGGGCGTTGATCGCCAAGTTCTAGCCCTTGAAGAAGTGTACGTATCTTTGACTCCTCACTTTCAGGATGCAATTCAATTAAGCGTGTTTTTAGTGTATCATATTTGCCAGTCACAGGTGGGTGTAAAACGATATCACAAACGCTATTGAGAATATCAGATTGGATTGCAGATATCACATGATTGAATTTCGCGGAGTCAACAATGATTCCGGCGATATCAAACTGGGCCTCTAGTTGTGCAAACCACAAAGTAGGGTTGACCTTCCAAAATGGGGGAGGTTTGACGGAAACACGTGAAATATTAAGATCGTCTGCGATGGGTTGTGGTGGAGCCATGATTCACAAAAACAAATATATATTGCCAATATGACACAAATAAATACACAATAATCAGTCACTAATAAGTTCACATACGACACTAGTGCAAAATAAATAAAGTTAATGTAAACATTAACGTGAGAGAAACACTTTTGCAGGTAAGCTATCCGAATAAAAGCATAAGTAATACTAAGAATTTGCGTGGCTTACCTCCGAATTATACGAGAAATATTTGCTCAGTCAGCAGCAGATTCAGCGCAACACAATTCACTTATAGAAAAAATATTCCGAAAAAACTTATTTTATGATATGTAACCACGTTGTACGATTTATATGGAGATCACTTCAAAGCACTTTGACGATTTGCATGAGACACATGATAATTCACAAGCACGTTGTTAAGCAGGCACAACTGTTTTTCACACTATATTGCTGATGACACGATAATAATGATGGATTACGCTAGTAGTTTGCATCAACAGAAATAATTTTCACTTCATAGCACATTATAATCACAGAACTTGAGGATGCAAGCAGGTTACAGGAGGCACGTGTTCACTAACTTGACGAGTCACCATTTATGGCTGTTGTTAATGGATGCCATTTTTGATTGCACGTTGAATGTTAACAAAATCTGACTCGGTAATATTAACATTTATATTTAATTCTAGGATGATATATATTTTAACATATATTCACTTATACACAATCACATTGCATGTAGTTACAAGATGAGTATTTTTAAGTTCGCAAGTCCGCATGAGTAAAAATCAAGAAAGTCATATTACAGCTACGATAACATCACGGAGGGAAAGAGAGGTGAGTGCGTGCTTCACCGACGGCAGCCAGGAACCGAGTAACCAGTTCGAATTTTCCTCCAGAAGAGGGAGAGGGAGAAAGCTGGTAGCGCCCTCTCTCGGGGCAGCGGACAAATAATAATAATAAAGAGTTCTCCACAACTTCTTGAGTACATGCTACGTCGAGCTCTGCACTTCCCCGAGCAAAAGTAGGACCGACAAAATATTAGGAGTTATCCCATGACTTTTGTCACTTCAGTGTATAGCGGAACGGATCAATAGATACATAGTTAAAATTATTCGTAGTTAATGTTAAAAATTTTCACAAAAGCTGGGATAACTATGTCAATGAATTAGCTTTCGCCCTTAGGACTGCCAAACATGACACGACGGGCAAAACTCCTGCTGAGTTATTTTTAGGCGGGAAGATTATAACGCCGTTAGATAAATTGTTTTATGTTAAAAAAAGAGCCCTTGAATTTCAAATGGCTGATATACAAAAATTAATTAATGAAGCAAAGAAAAACACGGAAGTAGGACAAAGAAAACAGAAATTATATTATGATACGAAACGACGGGGAGTAACTTATAAGGTAAGGGACGAAGTGTTAAGAATTAAGCATTCGCTTTCTTCAGCACCAGAAGATAAAGTAGCCTAAGTTCTGCCCACGCTTTGAAGCACCATATGTGGTCGAAAAAGTAACTCAGGCTGTAGTGGTTTTAAAAGCAAAGAATGGTGAAACATTTACGGCAAATATCGACCAAATCAAGCCGTTTTACAATCGTTATAAAATGAAAATCTTTAAAGATCTTTTGCAGGATCTGGCAGGGCAGCCACAATCTCAAGACATGGCACAATGTCAACCGCCAGAGTCAGCTACGAGTAAAGACATAGGAAAGAAAAGAAAAGCCTCCCGATGGAAAATCGAAGGTAGCAAGAAAAAGAAGCTATTTCCCCGACCAGAAAAGAGAAGGCACGACCGGCTCCAACAAAATGAGGGGCGAAATTCCAGCGATGCCGAAGAGAGCCAGGAGAAATGGCTGTAGCCATACCACTTTGGAAAAACGAAAAAGCGAACCATCAGAAAGGTTTTTACAATGCAAATGTCCGCGAATTGACCAGAAAAAGCCAGTTGCAGATTCAAGGCAGCTACGAAAGTTTGAACAACGAGAAACCAGATCCAGGCAACAACCGGATAGAGATGTCCCAATACCTCCTAGGACAGCACCCATCAAGCGTCTGGGAATACAGCCAACGGTTAAGAAGAAGTTTTTCAAGGGCCATCAAGCACGCCCAAAACGAAAACGCATTGAGGAAGAAACTGAAGGGCAGACCCGCGCAAGACGTAAGATAAATCAGACCACGGTCTGCTCTACCTTCCAGGACTGGGTGGCTAAACAGATGTCTGAATATCGCAAAGATAAGTAAAACTTTATGTTACTTTGAAACTTTAAGTTAATTTTTCGTTCTTACTGCAAGTGGCAGAATGTAAGGAGACGTTTTACCTTATGTGAGGTCTATCTACCTTTATCGTCAAAAAGGCGAGAAATTGAGTTTTACGTATTTGTTACTATGTTTTTCAACTACTCGTGAGTAATCTAAAATTATTGTATAATAGTAATGTGTAAATACTTGAGTATTCTAAAAGCTTTTGTAACTTATAAGAAAGGTATCTTAAGAATATTGCAAAAATATTGTATAAAATTTTGTTTAAAAGATTCTGTCAAGACAAGAAGTTTTAGTCTGAAGGACTTTCGAAGTGTAGTATTTAAATGTAAAAGAATTAGCCCTTGCTTTGAAGAAATGGAAGTTAACAAAACATTTTACTACTAATGTATGTTTTGAAATGCGTAAAATTAATGGAATGTTAATGTGTTCTTATGTACATGTGAACTGTTACTTTTAAAGAAGTACTGTGATATGTTAAAAGTGAAAATATTGTATGAATGCCAAAGTTTTAACTTAATGGTGTGATTGAAAAAGAAGAGTTACGCAATCTGGGAACGAATGAAGGTAGTTAGGCTCTCTACACTGCAGAATTAGCCACTTCTTTAGAATAGTACCTCAGGGTTTAGAGATGAATGTAAGGTGTGTTCTGAGGTCTTGTTATGCTGAATTTTAAAACGTTAGTTTTTTGATTGTAGGCGGTAGTGTTGAACACTTGTACATAGACATGCCCGTGGTTGGTGTTTCTCTTTACAACACATGTCAGAGAGCACGGGGAGATAATTAAATAATGGTATGAATGAAATACGAATAGAATTTTAAAAGAAAAATATACGTGTTCATGTTACTTGCCATTTGATTGTTTAACATGTAAGGATTATGTTAATTTTATTAACAGGTAAATTTTAAGTTAAAGTTCCTTTCGTGTCAAATTCTTAACTTCAACGTACTACTTCCGGCCAGAACGTAGTTTTGGAATCTTTCTGAATACTTAATGAGGAGAAGTGGTATTTAAACCGCGAAGTCTACTTACAGAGTTAGAGAGAATCAGTGTTTCTGATTTAGGCGCGTCTGCCTTTTGTCTACTCTCTCTCTCTGAAACTGTTATTACGTTCGGCCGTACTCAGGCTCTTAATAAGCTTCGTAGTCAAATAAAGTTAATGGACCAACTCGATTAGAATCTTTATAGCTTCGGCTATATTTCTTTAGTTTATCTTAGTTTTAGTTTAATTTTTAGTCTTTTAAGTTCAAGCCCAAGTGTCGGCTGTGATTGTCCACTCCAAGACGGAGTTTTGTTAAATCTTATTGAAATAATAAAGGGTTAGTTACCCTTCCATCTTGTTGTTTCTTGTTGTACGAACTTATGCGATTATTCTCTAACTAGTTCTTAAGATTCGTCACTTTCTACAGTAACTGAGAAATACACCAGTGAGAATCTTACAAACAATTTGATTAAACTAGTTTTCTTTCCAGATCTCTGGAAGTAACCAGATTAAACTAAGAAAACTCCTGTTTTTAGATGCAGTAGAGATGAAAAGTTTTTGTCCATGGAGATGATGATGTAAAACGACCTTTTAATTTCTAGGTTAGATAGTTTTAGTGAAGAGTTTTTGTAAAAGATTGGCCTCGCGTTAGATTCTAGAGTTAAAAGTCTTCAACAAGGTCGTTTAGACCTCAGTCTCAAACTAATTAACTCTGGTGGAAAGTATGTAAGGAGTTTTACTAACGTTTATTTTATTTTAAGACATTTCTATCTTTTCTTATTTTCCACTTTCGGCCAGAATTAAATGCGTTAACTTGTTTATGCAAATTGCACTTGCTAACGCCCAAGTATTTAAGTTGTGGTTTTTTTGCCAAGAGTTAGAGATAGAGGAAAATTGAGCCGCCTTATCACTGCATTCTGTACGAGTTTTCAATCAGTTGCTGCTTGCCTTTAAGGCCAGAGGTTTAGTCCTCTTGATATTTAAAACGTATTGTAGTTTCGGCAGTTTGTGTACTGCAAAAAAACTCTTTTAAAAGGCCAGTCTTAGTGTTAGGCATTTGTAAACTAATTCAAAGTTAGCTCCTTATTTAGAATTTTAGTTAGAAGTTTTATATTTTTATGTTCAGACCCCAAGTGGATGGTCTCTGTATCCCGAAGTGCGGAAGCACCTGTGATCTTAGAATAAAGGGAACCCTTCCTGCTGGTGTTGTCTACTCCACACATATTTGAACATAGCTTGAGTAAGCTCCCTGTTCCTATTCAGGACACATCATGCTTCCAAAGCAAATAAAAAGACATACAAGTCCTGACACCTTGACTAACTACTCATTGTCCTATCTGCTATTATTCTAGGAAGAACTGTTAGTCGTCCTTCATTCATTAAAGATAATAAATAATTTCGTAGTTTAGCTTCTCAAAACTGCATTCTGTCAAAGATATATACATATATGTTTCGCAGAATGCAGAATATATATATGTTACATATGCAGTACACACACACATATATATAGGGATACATAGATTCACACTATGAGAAATGTGTCACAAATTATTTTCACAATTATAATGTAATACCTTTAGACAGCTGTTGATAATTTGCCGAAATGTTGGAAAAGCACTTTTAATTCATTTGTAAAATCTGATACATTTTAGATTCCTGGGCATAGGAGATTATTTGTCTATGAGAGGTATAACTTCATGGAGAACTATCTAAGGAACATTGGCTTATATTCAGGTTATACATGTGGAAAACACAAAAGCATTCACCCAGCCTATTTACCCCAAATTTAGGTAAAAATACTGGGATTTGGTTATCTTATCCATTTGGCCACTGGCGGGTTTGAACTGCGATTTAGTTCTTTCTTCTTTAACCGAATATTTCTCAGCACATGAATGGAATGACTTTACCATTCAAATCTTTCTCTCTAACACATAAAAGCTGTGTCTAGATTTTCTTCTCTAAACTGGGCTTATTTCTGCTTTATATATATATATAAGAAAATTGTCTTTTCAATATTGTATACTGTAATTGCCAAACGCGGATTTGCAAAACATGATTTTGCGTATACATATTATTTTAATACTCTCCATTTAATTCATCCAACACGAGAATTCAACTATGTATAAACACGGTATGCTGTAGCTTAAGCTGCCTTGGAATAGTGCTTTTTAATTACGGTTTTGAAAATTCATTCATTAAAGAAGTCAAATATTACTTAAAACACTAAAACTTAAGCATTAAATTACCCATAATTCTCCAAAATGTTCCAGAACGCGATACTGACGCCCTTACAACATTACATCCAAATGTAGAGGTTTTATTCCTTCCACCAAACACCACTTTCTTAATCCAACCAATGGAGCAAGGAATCATAAAAACATTCAAAGCCTATTATGTCGGGCATGTTTACATCTCTGCAAATAAAGCGCTAGACAAAGGAAATCATAACATATTAATAGCATTTATGAAGCAATTCAGCATAAGACACTGCATGGAAATGATTAGCCTCGAATGAGAACAAGTGAATTCGTCAATAATGAATGCTTGTTGGCATCCTTGCTGACCAGAAGTTGTCAACAATGCTAAAAAATTTCAATCTATTGAGAATAAAGCCAAGGAAATTGTACTAAAGCAATAGATGACGAAAGAGATATTAAAGAATTAGTCAACAATGACTATCGTGACACAACAAATGAAGAATTACACTGGTGAAATAAATTAAGAGAATTTTCATATTTGATGTACGATCTTCAGAACTACTAGATAGATTTTTAATAAAATTTGGTGTGAACATCGGTTGATATAAAACAAACAAAATAAACATTCAACAGTTATAATAGACAGACCCATTCGTGTGTAACACTCATGGGAGTCTAAAAGTTTGAAACAGCGGTTGCAGAGGACACAAAAGAAATGGGTTAATAAAGAATATGGTCCCCTCTTATAGCCATACAGGCCTCGCAGCGTGATGTCATACTGGAAATAAGGCAGTTTATTAATGAGGGTGGCAATTGGTCCCACTCATTCAGCAACGCTCTTTTCAGTTCCAGGATGGTTCTCGAAGGGGGGGTTGCGAGTAAAATTGCCCTCTCCAGAGCGTCCCAGACATGCTCTATAGGGCTGAGGTCTGGAGACCTGGCTTCCCAATCCATCCGGCGAATATACTCACTCTCGAGAAATTCTTCGACCAGAAGAGCTCCATGTGGTCTCGCGTTATCGTCCTGTAAGATGAACTCGGGGCCCACTGCACCCCGGAAAAGACGAACGTAGGGTTCCAAGACTCAGAGGCGTAGCTAGAGTTTCCAGCGCCCGGGCACAACTGAAAATTTGAGCCCCTTTCTGTGTGCCAGGATTAGAAAACATTTCATTAAAAAATTTCGTAGCATCAATTTGGCGCCCCTTGGATGCTGCGCCCGGGGACAGATGTGCCCCCTTGCCTCCCCCCTAGCTACGCCACTGCCAAGACCTCATTCCTGTACCTCACACCAGTCACAGAGCCTCTGTCAAAGACGTGGAGAGGTGTGAGGCCATCCAACATGATGCCTGCCCAGACCATTACACCGCCACCGCCATAATTCTTGATTTCGCGGACATTGGAGGGTAGGTAGCGGGTCCCTTGCTGTCTCCATATGAAAGTACCTCGAGAATCGGTGTTTAGGCTAAAACGGGACTCGTCGGTGAACATAACGGGCGCCCATTGCTCCGTACTTCAATCACTATGCTGCCTGCACCATACTAATCGGACTCTCCTGTCCGCAGACGTGAGCGGGATTCAAACAGCCGGTCTTCTGACAAACAACCCTCTCTCATTCAGTCTTTTGGAAACAGTCACCCTTGTTACACTGTTCCTGTGGCTGCATGCAGGTCACGAGAGAGCTGAGAAGGTGTAGCCCCTCTGTTACGCGTCGCTAAATTGAACAAATAGCGATCTTCTCTGGCCTTCGAGGCTCTTGGACAACCTTGCCCAGATTTTTCTCGATGGATCCAGTATCTTGGAACTGTTTCCATAAGTTACACACGACGCTGGGCGTTAAATTAAACTCTTTACATGTCTGGATTTGCGATTGGCCGGCCTCTAGCCTCCCCACAATTCGCCACCTCATTCCATCATCTAAACGTTGGTGGTTACTCATTTTTCCAACTTCCTCTCTAAGCCGCGATTAGCACGCAGTAATTATGTGCTGTGTTCCAGCTGTCTTGATTTAGATGCTACTAAGATAGCTGAATACAGAGAAATGATGGAGCTGGGCGATGCAGGAAGCTGAGATGTAGAAAGGGGTTTGACCAAAGTCACGTGAGCTCTGAGATGATATCTGATTGGTGTTGAAGTATTCGTCAAAAAGTAACATATATAGAATACAAGAAAAATATAAAATAAAAAGTAGAATAAATAGTTGAAAAACTATATTCTTGGTTAAATAAAGATTATATACATATGTACATAGTTTCGGAGAAATCTTGATTGCACTAACGTATATCTGAATAGCGGTGTGCAGACGTAACGTGGGACGCCACCTTTCCAAGTGCTGGCTCTGATGAATGCTGCTTCGTTTTGGACTTAGAGTTCCAATAGTCACTAGATGAAATAGATAACAATTACGTATACTCATTTTTACTGTTCCGATGTGAATTTAACCGATTGCTGTAAGATAACACCAAGAAATACGATAACACCAAGTGGGCTAGCGAACGCAATTCGTGTTTTACTCTCCACGTGCTTATAAAGCCTGTTACACGTGTCTGTTGGCTCCTCCTACACACACGTGTACGCTTACGTATTTGCCGTTCAAGATTTGTATTTTTATCTAAAAGCAGTATTTTTACCCTGAGTTCAGTTCTTTTCAAGAAATTCGATAAAATATGCTAATTCTCTTAATTTATTTCTCTAGTGTTAGATGAACGCATATTACCAGTTGATGCTGAAAGCAGAAATAGTGAAATACATAAAGAGCCTTTAGCCTACAATAAGTTAAATGAATAGTTAAAAGAGATACAGGAACTGATTTTGTAATGGAGATTTGTTCAAATAAAGAAAGAAGAGGCTACTTTATAAAAGATATTTAAAAATTTTGCTCTCCTTACCAAAAAATATTCAATATGAAGCGAGTCAGACACTGTCCCGAGCAAAAATCAGCTATTAAAAAATAATACTGTCAAGTACTTATATACACTGCTGGCGCTTAAAATTGCAACATGAAGAAAAGCAAATAGAGAAAAGATATTTATTGCGCGTTAAAAGTTATGTCATGAAGATAAAATGATTAAATTTTGTTATCGGGTTGGGAGTTTACAGGGTTTTGCGAAATTAGTACAAACAGCTACCACCCTTGGCATCTAAAACGGCCCTTACCTGGTTAGGCATGGAGTCGAAATGGGCTTCGATGACGGAAACGGGCAACTCATTCCGTGTTGCTTCAAGTCTATGCCACTTTCATCAACCGTATTAGATGGAGAAGGGTGGCGGGCCAGTCTCTCAGCATCCCATGACCAGATGTTTTCAGTGGGTGACAGGTCTGGAGACCATGCAGGCCAGGGCAGCAATTATATTAAGAAGGCCCTGTGTATTGAAGAAGGTCAGAACACGAAATGCAACATGTGGTCTTGTATTATCTTGCTGGACATGGTGTTTGGGACCTCAAAGATAGGACACAAACCACTGGATATAAGATATCAGAAATGTACCCATCTGCTTTCAAATTACTGTCGATCCAAACTAGAGATGTGCGTGTCGTCTACCCAATGGCTACCCAAACCATCACACTAGGTGCAGAGCCCCCTATGCCGATATCGAATGCAAGTAGGCTACGTGCGGTCTCCTTGAACACTCCAGACATTATACGGCCAGAAGAATACTGCACATAGAACCGGGACTCATTTGAAAAGGTGACATTGTGTCTCTCCTGTACCCAGCTTTGTCATTTGGCACACCAGAATTTCAGTCTCTCTCTCTCTCTAGGCTGCATTGTCAAGGGAAGACGAAGTAATGGTCATCCAGCTGATAGCCCACGCTGCTGCAAACGTCAATACACCTTACGAGCTAATACTGGGTGTGCTGCAAACAGGCCCATTTCCTGACTAACAGCCTGTTATGGGGTTGTATGGTTTTGCAGTGCTGACTTCACAATATGTTTGTCCTCTCGGGCGTTAGTCATAGGAGGGAGATGAGATCCTACATGCCGTTCGGTATGACCCTCAGCAAATCATCGATTCCATATTCACATGACAGTGGTTGGATGTTGATTATTGCGACAGGCGATATCACGGAGCTATAATCCACACTCTCGATAGGCAACGATCCTGCTTCTATCGCATTTCGATAATTGCTGGTAAGCATTTCTTGTTATTATTTGAGACATAGCACAATATTCTGAGCAAACTCCGACCTTACAAATCACTTTCTAATTGAGAAATTCGCTGCACAACTTTTCTTTTATGCAGATCCTTCAGACGTCATTTCCCCCCTCCTGCATCATCTAAATGGGCTGCAATACTAATCATTTGCATATCCCAACTTCTTCTTCCTTTCATGTAATTTTAACGTTTGTCAGATCATTCCTTCCTGTTGCAATTTTAATGGCCAGCAGTAATAGTAGCCTTTTAAGTAATTTCATCTTTAACTTTTAATTACATTACTTAGATTTCAATAAATTATACTTACTTTCTTAATCTGAACTATAAATACCTCTCAGGGGCTCACTTTTGTGAGTACGGGTGGGGCAATCTCGAGATACCCTAACCCTTCAGGGGATCATCTTGGTGAGAGGAGGTCACGATCCTGGAGCCCTAGTGATTTTTCCTTCTTCCTGTTTCATCTCTCCTTATCTGTGCTAATTTCTTTTCTTCTGCCCTTGTGGTTTTCCTTTCCGAAGGTTTGGGCTTAAAGTGGGATTTTAATGCATCCCTTTGTTTCTAGTGAGATTTTAATGCATCCCTTTGTTTCTAGTTTCTCACAGAGAGAAAACCACCTACGCGTTTGCCCTGCGTTGTGTCCCATACGGCTGGAAAGCAGGGTCCTGCTAGTTGAGGGGCGAGGTACTGTTCCCAACACACTGCTTTGGCCTCTGCTTCAGATTGAAACGGGAGGCACTTAGCTGTCCCCACTGATGTCAATCGGCTGGTCACTCATCCTTAGGATCAGGGGCTTGGGGATAAGCTTTCGAGAGTTCCTGCTTTCAGGAAAGCTTATCAGGTTCAATGTTCCTTCTAACCTTCTTCGGGAACATACAAGGACCTGACTCGGAACAGAGAGCTTACTAAAGCTATGTTCACTAATTGTGGTAAGTAGACAGGATACAGACGAAGGGTATACAAAACCCTTTATTTTTCTCTATATACAATAACTTCCGTACTTCGGAATACAATGACCCGCCACTCGGGGTCTAACGTAAAAGTATAAAAAATAAAACTAAACTCTAATTTAACTTTAGAATAATACACGTGGAAGATTGGCCTTATAATAACAGGAAGCGTATGTAGCACAGAGACTGTGAACACTACAATACGTTTTAATTTATCAAGAGGATTAAAACCTCTGGCCTGGAAGGCAAATAGCAACTACGTAACTTCTAAGGTAAGCGGCCTGCGTTGACTCACTGCTTCCTCTCTTTCGCTTCGCAAAAAGGCCACACTTAAATACTTGGCGTTCGCCAGACAAACTTTGCATAAAAACCTTCACGCTTATAATTCTGGCCGGAAGTAGAAAATAAGAAGTGATAGTAAAGATTTAAAATAAAATAAACGTTAGTAAAACTTAAGATCCTTACATACTTCCCTCCAGAGTTAATTAGTTTGAAACTGAGGTCTAAAACGACCTTGTTGAAAACTTTTAGCTCTAGAATCTAACGCGAGGCCAACCTTTTACAAACACACTTCGCTAGAAACAAGAAATTTAAAAAAAAGAAATTTGTTACAATAGCAGCTCCCAGGATATACAACAATCTTTTTTTTCATCTGTACTGCATCTAAACAGGAGCTTTATTCAATTCTGGTTCCTTCCAGAGATCTGGAAGGAAAACTAGTTTAATGAAATGTTACACAGTGACATTGCAAATAACATATAGAATATACTTCTCTTAACATTCTTATTTCATTCATGACTATTTTAATTATCTCTCCCCGTGCTCTCTGACATGTGTTGTAAAAGAACATCAAACACGAATGTGTTTCTGTCTACGTGTGCCACACTTCCTCCTACAATCAAAACACTAACGTGTTAAAATTCAACATAACGAGACCTCTTAACACACCCTAATTTCAACTCTAAACCCTGAGGTACTATTCTAAAAGTGGCTAACTCTAAAGTGTAGCGTCAGAGAGCCTAACTACATCATTCAACCTTTAACACATATTCGCAATGATTTAGTCTTTACAGTCACACGAATAACAAATTTTTAACATTACTTTCACTTTTACCATATCACGGTATTTCTTAACATTTAAAATAACAGAACATATCAACATGCCGTTAATTTTACATATTTGAAAACATACATTAGTAGTACATTGTTAACTTCTATTCTTTTCAAAGCAAGTGCCAATTCTTTCTACATTGAAATAATACATTTCAAAAAGTCTTTCAGACTAAAACTTCTCTCTTGCTAGAATGTTTTAAATAAAATTTATACAATAACTTTTTACAATATTTAAGTCTTTACACAACGCTATTATACATCAACTTTAGTTTTACGCGCGAGTAATTGAAAAACATAATAAGAAAATCGGTCACAACTCATTTCTCGCCCTTTTGGCGATAAAGGTAGACCTCGCATGAGGTAAAACTTCTTGAAATCTGCCACTTGCAGTAAGAATGAAAGATTAACTTAAGTTTGCAAAGTAACATAAAATTTTACTTATCTTTGTAATATTCGGACATCCTTTTCTGGGCCCAGTCTTTAAAGGTACTGCAGATAGTAGCTTGATTTATCCTCTTTCTTGTACGGGCTCGCCCTTCAGTGCTTTCCTCTGGAAGCTTCCGTTTTTCACCAGTTCGGTCACCCTTGAAGACCTTCTTTTTCTCCTCTGCTTGTGGTCTTGGCCGTTTGAAGGCAGCTGGTCTTGGCGGAACCGGGAAACTTCTGTCGTGATCCTGCTTGGACCTCGTTGTTGGCCGTTCAAATTTTCCTTGTACTTTTTCCTCCGCCGCTGATGGCCCTTCTGCTGTTCGGCGACTTTTGCTGCGGAGAGTTCTGTCGGATGAGTAGATCTTCCGTTTTTAAGCCGGGTTATAGTTGCCGTCATTTCTCCTGGTCCTCTTCACATACGTCGTCCTTCTCCCTTCTTCATTCTGGGGGTGTTCCTGAACTCTGTTTTCTGGACGGTGGAACGGCTTCTTTTTCTTGTTACCTTCAAATTTTCCGCGGGGCAATTTTCTTTTCACTTCCTTCTGTCTCTCATTGGCTTGCCCTTGTACTTGTCGTTTTTCCACCTCTGGTACTTGTACCTGCGGTGTCTGCCGTGCCGGATCCTGCAAAAGATCTGAAAAGATTTGCATTTTATTACGATCGAAGTAGGGCTTGAATTGATCAATGTTTGCGGAACAGGTTTCACCATTTCTGGCTTTTAACACTACAACAGCGTGAGTTATATTTTCTATAACATATGGTCCTTCAAATCGTGGAAAAAATTTGGCAGTTTTATCTTCTGGTGCTGAAGAAAGTGAATGCTTAATTTTTAAAACTTCATCACCTACTTTATAAGTTACTCCCCGTCGTTTCAAATCATAATATAGCTTCTGTTTTCTTTGTGCTATTTCCGTATTCTTTTTTGCTTCTTTTATTAGTTTTTCTATATCACCCATTTTAAATTCTGGGGCTCTTTGTTGCACATAAAATAATTTATCTAACGGTGTTATAATCTTTCTGCCTAGAAATAACTCAGCAGGAGTTTTGCCCGTTGTATCATGTTTTGCGGTCCTAAGGGCGAAAGCAAATTCATTGACATAGTTATCCCAGCTTTTATGAAAATTTTTAACATAACTACGGATAATTTTCACTATATTTCTATTGACCCGTTCCGCTATATTTGATTGCGGCCGATACGGGACCATTTTTAAATGACGTATGCCCAGTTTTTGGCACATGTCTTCAAATATATTACTTACAAATTGAGGACCATTATCCGATATAACTTTTAGGGGCGCCCGTATTTTAAAATATATTTATTTAAAATAGAATCAGTAACTAATTTCGCGGAGGCTCGTTTTAAGGGAACAATTTCGGTCCATTTACTAAAATGATCAACCATAACAAGGAGATAGCGACTTTTATTTAACTGACTTTTTGGGAAAGGGCCCAATAAATCGATGCCAATTATTTCATTTGGAAATTCGGATTTAATACTATTTAGAAACCCGGCCGGGCGGAAATTAATATAATTAACGGCTTGACATGTTGGGCAGGACTGGACATACGCCCTTGTTAAC
The DNA here is from genome assembly GCF_044657685.1 of Stegodyphus dumicola. Classification (NCBI taxonomy): domain Eukaryota; kingdom Metazoa; phylum Arthropoda; class Arachnida; order Araneae; family Eresidae; genus Stegodyphus; species Stegodyphus dumicola. The sequence goes on from NC_140780.1 coordinate 193,185,982, forward strand.
TTTTGCAGTTCAGGAAAGTAGACTGCCTCGCGTACGCGTTGGATAGTTTTTCGAATACCAGCATGAGAAGCTAAAGGGCTGTCATGGAGCTCCTGCAGGATATTTAATCTAAGACTAGCTGGGATAACAGGTCGAAATTCGTTGTTGGAATTCGTAGTTTTTGTATAGAATAATAGACCATCTATTAGTTCGTAATGGGCCGCCCTATTTCTTATCGCCACAATATCTTGGTGGCTAAAATTTTCAGGATCCTTCAAATACTCATAAATACTTCCAATCTCAGGATCCTTACCCAGTTCGGTTATTACAGTTTCTCGGGAATTTATTGTACATGCTGTCAGCATTGCCATCTTTACGGTATTGCCTTGTTCGTCTATTTTAATCCTTGATAGGGCATCTGCTACGATATTTTCCTTTCCGGGGGTATGCTTGATTACCAGATTATATTCTTGTAGCTTGAGTGCCCATCTTATTAACCTTGGGGATAAGTTTTTCTCTGAGTACAATCTAGTTACCGCCGCATGATCAGAGTACACTGTTATTGGCGCCTTTCCAAAATAGACTCGGAACTTTTGCACCGCTAACAGAACTGCAAGTGCCTCTGTCTCGGTCGCGGAATAGTTTCTTTGTGTTTGATTTAAAGTTCGGCTAAAAAATGCCACGGGCTGCTGATTTTGCGAAAGTACCGCTCCTACCGCATAATCCGAAGCATCCGCTGAAATTTCTAAATTTTCATCCTTTTCAGGAAATTTCAACACAGGGGCTTGCGTTAATGCTTGTTTTAATTTTTCGAAAGCACTATTGGCTTCGGCCGTCCAGGAGAATCTTGCCCTTTTTCCTTTTTAATTTTAACAATTGCTCAGCGATAGCCGCAAAATCTTTTATAAAGGACCTATAATATGAACAAAGTCCTAGAAAAGAAGAGAGCTTCTTTGCCGTGTTTGGAGTCGGATACATTTGTACAGCGATTATTTTTGATTCATCTGTCTCGATCCCTTTTTGAGATATTTTGTAACCTAAATATTTTAATTCAGGGGCTGCAAATTTGCACTTTTCGACATTAACTTATAGACCGGCCTCATTTAATAAAGAAAACACCTGTCTTAAACCCTGTACATGTTGGTCGAGCTTATCACTAGTAATAATGATATCGTCTAAATAGATAAATGTGGACTTTCCAAGAACAGGTCTTAACACAATGTCCATGCATCGCTGAAATGTTGCCGGGGCGCCTGAAAGGCCAAACGGCATATCCAAAAATGCATAAGTGCCAGACTTGGTTATAAAAGCAGTCTTAGGCACGTCCTCAGGCCTCACCCCTATTTGAAAATAACCAGTCGTTAAGTCTAAAGTCGTCATAAATTTGGTTGATTTTATGTTCCTTAAAATTTCTTCTATGATCGGTAACGGATATACCGGATATTTCGTTATGGAATTTAATTTACGGTAATCAATAGCGAATCTCCACCTTTTTGGATGCTCCAAAGGATAGTCATTATTTTTCTTATATAAAACCACCGGGCTAGCATAACTACTTGAGATGGGCGTTATGATCTTTTTACGTAGCATATCGGTGATATGCCATTCTATAATTTTTTCCTTATTCTTATCATACCGGTATGCTTTTTGGCAAACTGGCATTGAATCTCCGGTGTCAATACTATGGTTAGTAACCTGAGTAAATCCTGGAATATCACTAAATAACGAAGCAAATTCACTTACCACTTGTCGAATTCTATCTTGCTCGTCATTAGGCAGGTGGTCAAGATTTAACCTTGGCGGTTCAGCCTTTTCTACACGCACTGGTTTCATTGTCAGCTTAAGGGACGCTTCATTAAAATCCAGTGTAGCTTGTGCGTCTGAAAGAAAATCTATTCCTAAGATCAAATGTGCTTGCAGATTCTTTACTATAAAAAACATCACCTTTACTTGTTCGTCCTTGATACGGATATACAAAGGTACTTTACCTACGCACTTACATTTTTCTCCTTGCGCCGCTAACACTGTTGTATTATCCGCATTATATATGTGGTATTTGCGAAAATACTTTCTAAAAAACTCCTCTGCCACACAGGAACACTGCGCGCCGGTATCCAGGAGTGCGGTGGCTGGGATATTATTCACCAAGACTTCAATCTTCGGAAGAGTCAAATTTTTCACCATTACTGTATTTAACTTGTAGGAAGAGGGATTTTCGTGGCCTTCGGATTTCCGCACCCTCTCGTCAGCAGAAATCCGTTTTAGTTTAAATTATTTTTCCTTTCCGTGCTTTCCTTCTTTTTCCCCTGGCCTTGAGACTTTTTTCCTGGGTTGCTATTGAACTGTCGACGTTCGCCGGCTGTTTTTGAATGCTCGGGTTTCCTTGCCCACTGATTCGCTTTTTCTCCGTAGCCGTATGCTTGAGTTTGCTGTAGTCTTGGCGTACCAAATTGGTTTCGCCGTTGATATTGGCGTCTTCTTTCGACGTCCGCCGTTCTTCTACTTTCAAACTGGATTGCTAGCTCAAATAACTTTTCCAGTGTAGTCGGATTTCTTAATTCAATAAAGTCTTGCACTTGGGGCAGTAACCTCGGCAAAATCACTTGAATTATTTCAGGATCCGGACGGTTTCCATACAAGAGCTTGAAAACGTGAATTTTTCTTAAAATAAAGCTCGAGAGGTTTTCGATTCTTTGTTGATATATACTAAAAAGTTCCGTTTCTAATTTCGCACGATCCCTTACAACAGGGAAGGCTTTTAGTAGGGCAGTCTTGAAATTTTCGTAAGTATAGGTGGGACGTCCTGCTTGACCCAAGAGACTTCTGCCTATACATTTGAACCAGTTAAGCGCTTGGCCCCTCAAAGCGCTGGTAGCTAAGGTAACTTTTTGAAACTCGTGCACGGGGTAGAGCATGAAGTGGTCATCCAATTTTTCCAAAAAACTAGTTACCGGTGAGTTTCCGTTAAACGTTGCTTCTGGTTTCATCGAAGCGCGCATGGTCTGGACGATGTAACCGAATCCTTCCAGGGCGGCAGCTGGCATTTCTGGATTCTGAGCCGTTCTGCAGGCAGCACAGGTTCTTCTTGAAACTCGGCCATGGTTATTCTTCTTTGTTGGGCGCCACTATCAGGTTCAATGTTCCTTCTAACCTTCTTCGGGAACATACAAGGACCTGACTCGGAACAGAGAGCTTACTAAAGCTATGTTCACTGATTGTGGTAAGTAGACAGGATACAGACGAAGGGTATACAAAAACCCTTTATTTTTCTCTATATACAATAACTTCCGTACTTCGGAATACAATGACTCGCCACTCGGGGTCTAACGTAAAAGTATAAAAATAAAACTAAACTCTAATTTAACTTTAGAATAATACACGTGGAAGATTGGCCTTATAATAACAGGAAGCGTATGTAGCACAGAGACTGTGAACACTACAATACGTTTAATTTATCAAGAGGATTAAAACCTCTGGCCTGGAAGGCAAACAGCAACTGCGTAAATTCTAAGGTAAGCGGCCTGCGTTGACTCACTGCTTCCTCTCTCTCTTGCTTGGCAAAAAGCCACAACTTAAGTACTTGGCGTTCGCCAGACAAACTTTGCATAAAATCCCTCACGCTTATAATTCTGGCCGGAAGTAGAAAATAAGAAGTGATAGTAAAGATTTAAAATAAAATAAACGTTAGTAAAACTTAAGATCCTTACAAGCTGACTATGGGGCTTCAGATTGCGTATAGACCCGGTTAACCCTAGCGCAGGTTTCTGCGTCTGCTTGTTGGGCTCCGTGGTGGGTGGGGCTGCCGGGTCCGAATCATTTTTTTCATTTTCAGTATGGCTTCTTCAAATGAAAAAAAAACGAAACTTGTCTGCTATCCAAAAAAGTAAAAATGAATGTAAATGCGAATCATAAAGAAAGTCTACCTAGATTCCTTGTTCGCCTTTTGAGTTATAACCAACTCAAAAGGCGAACTTCAAAAAGTTTCACAATTCCTGCTACAAAAACATATACAAGCGACCATTGGCGAGCCAAAAACAATAAAGCGACTGCGCTCTGGAGATCTTCTAATAGAAACCGTTTCTCCAGCTCAATCTGCTATCCTTCTCAAACTCGGAAAAATTGGGTAAGTCGATGTCAATGTATCAAAACACAAATCACTGAATTACAGTCGAGGAGTTATATCTGAAACTCACCTCATCTTTGTCTCAGAAGAAGAAATTGTGTCAGAACTGTCCGATCAGAATGTCAGTGCTGCAAGGCGGATCAAGATGCGCAAAGAAGGCCAGCTGATAAGTACGAAACACCTACTCCTGACTTTCAGTTCCCCTGAGCTACCAAAAAGTATTAAGGCTGGGTATTTAAATTGCCCTGTAAGACCTCACATACCTAACCCTTTGCGATGTTTCCAATGTCAGCGATTTGACCACTCAAAAATGTCCTGTCGTGGCAAACTCACATGTGCACGTTGCTCTGTGGAAGGCCATGACAGAAAATTGCAGAGTCAACCCACTGGGTATAAATTGCAAAGGGGAGCACACGGCATTCTCTCGACTTTGCCCGAAATAGAAGTCTGAGAAGGAGGTGCAAAATATTAAAATAACTAGAAATATTCCGTATGCAGAAACGAGAAAACTGGTAGTAGAGAAAACTGGAGTCGCAGTCTCAAAAACAAAACTGCATCACATGAAAACACAGTAAAATCGGTAAAATCCATAGGCACCCAAACTATAAACGTACAAAATAAGCAGGCAGTCCAGAATCTACAACCAAATACAGCACAAAAACCGAAACATTCAATAATAACGATAGATTATAATAAAGAAAGGAAAACCTTATTTGAAACAGAGAAAACCAGAAAGCACCAAAGCCTCACCAAAGCAAAGTAATCTCTTTTTCCAACTGTAGCTCTGATCATCTTGACTCAGAGATGGAGGTGGAAGAGGGTTTTAATATCCCGAAGAACCTACTTCCACGTAAAACGAAAACGTAGCATAGGAAAGAGAAAAATTAGACATAATAGCCACCCTCATTTCTTGGAATTGTCGCGATTTCCAATAAAACCTTGATAGCATCAAAGATTTGATCAATTTGCATCATCCTGTGGTTTTGGCATTGCAGGAAACTGAACTGAAACCAGAAAAACATACTAAACTTCGAAGGTTCTCAATTTTTAGGAAGGACAATCTTGTAGGTTGTAGCGTTGCGCGCCTCTAACCTGCACGCAACCAAGAGGTGACTGTTGAAACTGGATAAAAGACAGAGTCTTGTTAAGGGTTTAAGTCCATTTTTATTCAACGTAATAAATTACAAGTGCGTGCTCTTGACGCTCACAAACTGCGCCAACTCGGCGGTCAAATAAAAATAATAACCTGAAAAGAAACTAAAGACAAGACTCTAACTACGAGGCTCTCTAAAAGTAACTAACCTCACCGCGTTTTACAATACCGCTGATAATTCAGCAAACTTGAAGATCACTTGAACGATTAACAATTCTTCCAGGCAAGCACACAGGCCGAAACGCGGGGTTCTTCAATTTCTGGCTAACTACCTCCGCGCTCGTGAAGTAAGAACAGCACACCTCGAACTCGTTTCCTTTCTATTTAACTCAGAATACTTCCGCTGATAATTTCAATCCTTGCGCGTTCTACTAAAATTTACATACTCTGGCATTGGGCGTTCCAGGGGAAAGTAAGGCTTGACAGGAAAGGTAGTTTAAACTTAAAATAAATGTAAGTTAAAATAAATATAAACCCTACATTTGCCACTGCCAGAATTTGGAAAACTTGGAAGCAGGTCCTACAAACGACCTGTTGTAAGTTTCTATAATTCTGAACTAACTCTCGAGAACCTCGTTTACACAAAAAAATCTTATGTAACAAATTGTATACTAAATTTCTGTGGATACTTATAACTCTTTCTTCTTACAGCAACTTTTCCTGGACTTCATCAATCAATCTTGGTCTTTTCCTTCCAGCATCTGGAAGGAATAAGAATCAGTATCTTTCTAAATACATTATAATTTACACTTTCTTGACACAATAAATTTTTGTTTTTAAACGATTCGTTTTCCTTATTGCTTAATTCACATTCATTCAATTTTTCAAGCATTAATTTAACTTTACCCTGGCTCTCCACCATGTGTGGTGTCAAACGGGAATATTCGTGTTTTAGTCTTACAACACTTCCCCTAACCACCATGATTTGTTAGAATTCAACGACCAAATAGACACACCTTACTCGACATTCTACAACTCAATGAGCTACTTTACCATTCTTAAAAATTCAAGTGTAAGTGGAGAACCCTACAAAACACATTCATTCTAACTTCCCCCTCATTCGTCTTTAAACATGCAGGCTTTCGCTCTAAAGCATGCTTTATCTACAGTTTAATACTTAAATTTTGAATTCATTCCTTTTGAGCATTTTACTTTTAGCATCTAAAATTTTATGCTTCTAGACTAAATTCTACTTTTACATAACATTCAAGTATTTACGTACATTTACAAAATTTTAATACATATGATTTTTACAATTTACCATAAAATGAATAAGAGAAATAAATTTTTACTTTACTCATTCTTTGCCAAGCTGGCGGCACTGAAACTAAAATTCTTATTAATACAAGAATACGAAGTTAATTTTATCTTCGGCCAAATTTTGGCTTTAACATTATCAGGGTCAATGTTCCGTCTTACCTTCTTCGGGAACATGCAAGGACCTGACTCGGAACAGAGAGCTTACTAAAGCTATGTTCACTAATTGTGGGAAGTAGACAGGATACACAAGAAGGGTATACAAAACCCTTTATTTTTCTCTATTTACAGTAACTTCCGTACTTCGGAATACACAGACCCGCTACTTGGGGTATAACGCAAAAATATAAAAATAGAACTAAACTCTAATTTAACTTTAAAATAATAAACGTGGAAGATTGGCCTTATATTAACAGGAAGCCGTATGTAGTACAGAGAACTGTGAACACTACAATACGTTTAAAATTTATCAAGAGGATTAAAACCTCTGGCCTGGAAGGCAACCAGCAACTGAGTAAAACTTCTAAGGTAAGCGGCCTGCTTCGACTCACTGCTTCCTCTCTCTCTCGCGCTTGGCAAAAAGCCACAACTTAAATACTTGGCATTCGCCAGACAAACTTTGCATAAATACTTTAACGCTTATAATTCTGGCCGGAAGTAGAAAATAGGAAGTGATAGTAAAGATTTAAAATAAAATAAACGTTAGTAAAACTTAAGATCCTTACATACTTCCCGCCAGAGTTAATTAGTTTGAAACTGAGGTCTAAAACGACCTTGTTGAAAACTTTTAGCTCTAGAATCTAACGCGAGGCCAATCTTTTACAAACATTTTTCGCTAGAAACTAGAAATTTAAAAGAAAGAAATTTGTTTTTACAATAGCAGCTCTCAGGACACACAATTTTTTTTCATCTGTACTGCATCTAAACAGGAGCTTTTATTCAAATCTGGTTTCCTTCCAGATCTGGAAGGAAAACTAGTTTAATGAAATGTTACACAATGAAATGGCAAGTAACATGTATGATTATATTTCTCTTAACATTCTTATTTCATTCATGACTATTTTAATTATCTCTCCCCGTGCTCTCTGACATGTGTTGTAAAAGAACACCAAACACGAATGTGTTTATGTCTATGTGTTCAACACTTCCTCCTACAATCAAAACACTAACGTGTTAAAATTCAACATACCAAGACCTCGTAACACACCCTAATTTCAACTCTAAACCCTCATGTACTATTCTGAAAGTGGCTAACTCTGAAGTGTAGCGTCAGAGAGCCTAACTACATCATTCAACCTTTAACACATATTCACCATGATTTAGTCTTTTTACAGTCACACGAATAAAAAAATTTTAACATTCACTTTTACCATATCACGGTATTTCTTAACATTTAAAATAACAGTTCACATTGTATATAAGAACATATTAACATGCCGTTAATTTTACACATTTGAAAACATACATTAGTAGTACATTGTTAACTTCTATTCTTTTCAAAGCAAGTGCCAATTCTTTCTACATTGAAATACTACATTTCAAAAAGTCTTTCAGACTAAAACTTCTTTCTTGCTAGAATGTTTTAAATAAAATTTATACAATAACTTTTTACAATATTTAAGTCTTTACACAACGCTATTATACATCAACTTTAGTTTTACGCGCGAGTAATTGAAAAACATAATACCAAAATCGGTAACAACTCATTTCTCGCCCTTTTGGCGATAAAGGTAGACCTCGCATGAGGTAAAACTTCTTGAAATCTGCCACTTGCAGTAAGAATGAAAGATTAACTTAAGTTTGCAAAGTAACATAAAATTTTACTTATCTTTGTGATATTCGGACATTCTTTTCTGGGCCCAGTCCTTAAGGTAGTGCAGATAGTTGTTTGATTTATCCTCCTTCTTGTACGGGCTCGCCCTTCAGTGCCTTCCTCTAAAAGCTTCATTTTTTCACCAGTTCGGTCACCCTTGAATACCTTCTTTTTCGCTTCTGCCTGTCGTCTTGGTCGTTTCATGGCAGCTGGTCTTGGCGGAACCGGGAAACTTCTTTCGTGTTCCTGCTTGGACCCCGTTGCTGGCCGTTCAAATTTTCCTTGTAACTTTTCCTCCGCCGCTGATGGCCCTTCCGCAGTTCGGCGACATTTGCTGCGGAGAGTCCTGTCGGATGAGTAGATCTTCCGTTTTAGAGCCGGGTTATAGTTGCCGTCATTTCTCCTGGTTCTCTTTGCATACGTCGTCCTTCTCCCTTCTTCATTCTGGGGGTGTTCGTGAACTCTCTTTTCTGGACGGTGGAACGGCTTCTTTTTCTTGCTACCTTCAATTTTTCCGCGGGGAAACTTTCTTTTCACTTGCTCCTGCCTCTTAATGGCTTGCCCTTGTACTTGTCGTTTTTCCACCTCTGGAGCTTGTGCCTGCGGTGTCTGCCGTGCGGAATCCTGCAAAAGATCTGAAAATATTTGCATTTTATTACGATCATAGTAGGGTTTGATTTGATCAATGTTTGCGGAGGAGGTTTCACCATTTCTGGCTTTTAACACTACAACAGGGTGAGTTATTTTTTCTATAACATATGGTCCTTCAAATCGTGGAAAAAATTTGGCAGTTTTATCTTCTGGTGCTGAAGAAAGTGAATGCTTAATTTTTAAAACTTCATCCCCTACTTTATAAGTTACTCCCCGTCGTTTCAAGTCATAATATAATTTTGGTTTTCTCTGTGCTACTTCAGTATTCTTCTATTTCAGTATTCCTAGCTGGGATAACAGGCTTCCTTAATTAGTTTTTCTATATCACCCATTTTAAATTCTGGGGCTCTTTGTTGCACATAAAATAATTTATCTAACGGCGTTATAATCTTTCTGCCTAAAAATAACTCAGCAGCAGTTTTGCCCGTTGTATCATGTTTTGCGGTCCTAAGGGCGAAAGCAAATTCATTGACATAGCTATCCCAGCTTTTATGAACATTTTTAACATAACTACGGATAATTTTCACTATATTTCTATTGACCCGTTCCGCTATATTTGATTGCGGCCGATACGGGACCATTTTTAAATGACGTATGCCCAGTTTTTGGCACATGTCTTCAAATATATTACTTACAAATTGAGGAACATTATCCGATATAATTTTTAGGGGCGCCCCGTATTTTAAAATATATTTATTTAAAATAGAATCAGTAACTAATTTCGCGGAGGCTCGTTTTAAGGGAACAATTTCGGTCCATTTACTAAAATGATCAACCATAACAAGGAGATAGCGACTTTTATTTAACTGACTTTTTGGGAAAGGGCCCAATAAATCGATGCCAATTATTTCATTTGGAAATTCGGATTTAATACTATTTAGAAACCCGGCCGGGCGGAAATTAATATAATTAACTGCTTGACATGTTGGGCAGGACTGGACATAAGCCCTTGTTAACTTTTGCAGTTCAGGAAAATAGACTGCCTCGCGTACGCGTTGGATAGTTTTTCGAATACAAGCATGAGAAGCTAAAGGGCTGTCATGGAGCTCCTGCAGGATATTTAATCTAAGACTAGCTGGGATAACAGGTCGAAATTCGTTGTTGGAATTCGTAGTTTTTGTATAGAATAATAGACGATCTATTAGTTCGTAATGGGCCGCCCTATTTCTTATCGCCACAATATCTTGGTGGCTAAAATTTTCAGGATCCTTTAAATACTCATAAATGCTTCCAAACTCAGGATCCTTACCCAGTTCGGTTATGACAGTTTCTCGGGAATTTATTGTACATGCTGTGAGCATTGCCACCTTTACGGTATTACCTTGTTCATCTATTTTAATTCTTGATAGGGCATCTGCTACGATATTTTCCTTTCCCGGGGTATGCTTGATTACCAGATTATATTCTTGTAGCTTGAGTGCCCATCTTATTAACCTTGGGGATAAGTTTTTCCCTGAGTACAATCTAGTTACCGCCGCATGATCAGAGTACACTGTTATTGGCGCCTTTCCAAAATAGACTCGGAACTTTTGCACTGCTAACAGAACTGCAAGTGCCTCTCTCTCGGTCGCGGAATAGTTTCTTTGTGTTTGATTTAAAGTTCGGCTAAAAAATGCCACGGGCTGCTGATTTTGCGAAAGTACCGCTCCTACCGCATAATCCGAAGCATCCGCTGAAATTTCTAAATTCTCATCCTTTTCAGGAAATTTCAACACAGGGGCTTGCGTTAATGCTTGTTTTAATTTTTCGAAAGCACTATTGGCTTCGGCCGTCCACGAGAATCTTGCCTTTTTCCTTTTTAATTTTAACAATGGTTCAGCAATAGCTGCAAAATTTTTTATAAAGGACCTATAATATGAACAAAGTCCTAGAAAAGAAGAGAGCTTCTTTGCCGTGTTTGGAGATGGATACTTTTGTACAGCGATTATTTTTGATTCGTCTGTCTCTATTCCTTTCTGAGATATCTTGTAACCTAAATATTTTAATTCAGGGGCTGAAAATTTGCACTTTTCGACATTAACTTTTAGACCGGCCTCATTTAATAAAGAAAACACCTGTCTTAAATCCTGTACATGTTGGTCGAGATTATCACTAGTAATAATGATATCGTCTAAATAGATAAATGTGGACTTTCCAAGACCAGGTCTTAAGACAATGTCCATACATCGCTGAAATGTTGCCGGGGCCCCTGAAAGGACTAACGGCATACGCAAAAATGCATAAGTGCCAGACTTGGTTATAAAAGCAGTCTTAGGCACGTTTTCAGGCCTAACCCCTATTTGAAAATAACCAGTCGTTAAGTCTAAAGTCGTCATATATTTGTTGGATGTTATGTTCCTTAGAATTTCCTCAATAATAGGTAACGGATATACCGAATATTTAGTTATGGAGTTTAATTTACGGTAATCAATCGCGAATCTCCACCTTTTTGGATGCGTCAAAGGATAGTCATTATTTTTCTTACATAAAACCACCGGGCTAGCATAACTACTTGAGATGGGCGTTATGATCTTTTTACGTAGCATATCGGTGATATGCCATTCTATAATTTTTTCCTTATTCTTATCATACCGGTATGCTTTTTGGCAAACTGGCATTGAATCTCCGGTGTCAATACTATGGTTAGTAACCTGAGTAAATCCTGGAATATCACTAAATAACGAAGCAAATTCACTTACCACTTGTCGGATTCTTCCTTGCTCGTCATTAGGCAGGTGGTCAAGATTTAACATCGGCGATTCAGCCTTTTCTGCACGAACTGGTTTCATTGTCAGCTTAAGGGAAGCTTCATTAAAATCCAGCGTTGCTTGTGCTTCTGAAAGAAAATCTATTCCTAAGATTATATGTGCTTGCAGATTCTTTACTATAAAAAACATCACCTTTACTTGTTCGTCCTTGATACGGATATACAGCGGTACTTTACCTATACACATACATTTTTCTCCTTGCGCCGCTAACACTGTCGTATTATCCGAATTATATATGCGGTATTTCCGAAAATACTTCTTAAAAAAATCTTCTGCCACACAGGAAGACTGCGCGCCTGTATCCAGGAGTGCGGTGGCTGGGATATTATTCACCAAGACTTCAATCTTCGGAAGAGTCAAATTTTTCACCATTACTGTATTTAACTTGAAGGTAGAGGGGTTTTCTTGGCCTTCGGATTTCCGCACCCTCTCGTCAGCAGAAATCCGTTTTAGTTTAAATTATTTTTCTTTTCCGTGCTTTCCTTCTTTTTCCACTGGCCTTGAGACTTTTTTCCTGGATTGCTATTGAACTGTCGACGTTCGCCGGCTGTTTTTGAATGCTCGGGTTTCCTTGCCCACTGATTCGCTTTGCTTCCGTCGCCGTATGCTTGAGTTTGCTGTAGTCTTGGCGTACCAAATTGGTTTGGCTGTTTATATTGGCTTCTTTTTTCAACGTCCGCCGTTCTTCTACTTTCAAACTGGATTGCTAGCTCAAATAACGTTTCCAGTGTAGTCGGATTTCTTAATTCAATAAAGTCTTGCACTTGGGGCAGTAACCTCGGCAAAACCACTTGAATTATCTCAGGATCCGGAGGGTTTCCATACAAGAGTTTGAAGACGTGAAATTTTCTTAAAATAAAGCTTGAGAGGTTTTCGATTCTTTGTTGATATATACTAAAAAGTTCCGTTTCTAATTTCGCACGATCCCTTACAACAGGGAAGGCTTTTACTAGGGCAGTCTTGAAATTCTCGTAAGTATAAGGTTTCCTCATTTGAAGATTTCCTTCGGGTACTTTGAGAATACGTTGGCCCTCTAGCTGTTTCCGCTATTCTGCGATTTTGAAACTTCACCGCCAATTCGAAGAGCTCCTGCAATGTGCTTGGGTTTCTAATTTCAAAGTAGTCTTGAACAGCGGGTAACAATCTTGGTAAGATTATTTCAATAATCTCCGCATTGGGTTTCTTCCCATACAGCATATCCACCAGCTTAATTTTTCGTAGAATAAAGTCCGTCAATTCTTCTATATCCCGTTGATAGAAACTATATAGTTCGGCTTCCAGCCTTGCTCGATCATTCACTATGGGGAAGGCCTTTACTAACGATTTTTTGAAATTTTCAAATGTATATGTCTGGCTTCCAAATTCCCCTAATAAAAATTTGCCTATATTTTTCCACCATAGCGCGGCCTGTCCTCTTAGTGCGGATGTGGCGATGGCAACTTTTTGTCTTTCAGGCACAGGGTAGAGCTGAAAGGGATTTTCTAGGCCTTCTAGAAATATCGCCACCGAATTTTTTCCGTCGAAATTGACGTTTGGCTTGATTGACGCTCTCAAAGTCTGGACCAGGTATCCAAATCCTTCCAATTGGCTTGTCATTTCTTGGTGTTGTCCAGCGGCTTCCATCCAATTTTCGGCCATTTTAGTTCTATAAGTGTTCGGGTGCCAATGTAGCGTTGCGCGCCTCTAACTTGCACGCAACCAAGAGGTGACTGTTGAAACTGGATAAAAGACAGAGTCTTGTTAAGGGTTTAAGTCCCTTTTTATTCAACGTAATAAATTACAAGTGCGTGCTCTTGACGCTCACAAACTGCGCCAACTCGGCGGTCAAATAAAAATAATAACCTGAAAAGAAACTAAAGACAAGACTCTAACTACGAGGCTCTCTAAAAGTAACTAACCTCACCGCGTTTTACAATACCGCTGATAATTCAGCAAACTTGAAGATCACTTGAACGATTAACAATTCTTCCAGGCAAGCACACAGGCCGAAACGCGGGGTTCTTCAATTTGTGGCTAACTACCTCCGCGCTCGTGAAGTAAGAACAGCACACCTCGAACTCGTTTCCTTTCTATTTAACTCAGAATACTTCCGCTGATAATTTGAATCCTTGCACGTTCTACTAAAATTTACATACTCTGGCATTGGCAGTTCCAGGGGAAAGTAAGGCTTGACAGGAAAGGTAGTTTTTAAACTTAAAATAAATGTTAGTCAAAATAAATATAAACCCTACAAGGTAAACGTGCTAGTGAGGGTGTAAGTCTCCTTGCCTCACTAGACTACCCAAGTAATTCAATTTCTTCAACTACAAGCCTCCAAGCTGTTGCCATCCAAATAAATATAAGGACCTTGGTTTCAGTTTGTTCTGTTTATTTGCCTCCAAATGTCCACATTGATCAAAGGGATTTCGATAGTCTAACAGAGCAACTGCCAAAACATTTTGTCACAATAGGACACTTTAACAGCAATGGTTCGCTTTGGGGAAATAAGAAAACCAATCCTCGAGGTAGACAAATCGAGAAAATGATTAAAGATCATTCTATTTGTCTCCTCAATAATGGAGAATGTATTACTTCAACGAACCTGAAAGGACTTTCACGCACTTGAGCTTGCCATCACCATCTCTTTTGCCCTTTTGCACCTTTCATGTTGGAAGTGACCTTTATAATAGTGATAATTTTCCTCTCTTAGTCTCTCTCGCACCAGAATGTACAAACCCCTTGTCAAGATCTTCTCGATTTATACTTGAGAGGGCAGACTGGCAGTGCTTCTCAGATTTTGCAGAGCTCACAGAAGAGATGATAAAAGATGTGCCAATCGTGTAGAGTCATTAGGTTAATTGGAAGCAGAAAAGATGAAAAATATGCAACCGCCTTCGCCGGGAATCGAACCACGGACCTCTGGAATACTGACCCAGCGTGCTACCGTTACACCACGAAGGCACGCTAGGGAAGTGGGAGAAATACCTTATATACTCCCCTTTTTAAAGGGCGACTAGGGTTTTAGGTAACCTAGTCGCCAAATCCTGGGTGCGGAGAATCATCATCCACAACCGTTTTAGTTCGGGCGCCACTTGTAGAGTCATTAGGATTTTTTTGGAAGCAAGCGAAATGAAAAATTAGCAACCGCCTTTGCCGGGAATCGAACCACAGACCTCTGGAATACCGGCCCAGCGTGCTACCGTTACACCACGAAGGCACGCTAGAGAAGTGGGAGAAATACCTTATAATCGATGATGCAGTGAAAGCCGTTGCTGATAAAATAACGCAGGCAGCTACAGCCTCTCTACCGGTGACATCAGGAAAGTTATAAAAATTTTCAAAGCCATGGTGGAACCATGAGTGTCAAGAAACTCTTAGAGAACAGAGAAAAGCTTGGGAATTTTTTCGTAGGTATCCACTTTGTCAAATCTTATAGCCTTCAAAAGAGCGAAAGGATGTCGTGGATGTCTTATGTGTCTGAAATAACATCCTCTACGTCTAGTAAACGAGTATGGGAAAGAGTTAAAAAAGCATGCGGACTGTAAAGACCACTCACTTTCCTTTCTGGAAAAAGATGCTCGAGTGATCAGCACAACAGAAGAAATTGCGAACGGGATTGGTGAGAATTTTGCTGCTGTTTTTAGTGGCAGCAACTACCCGCCGGCATTTCTTTCTGTTAAGCCAATGCTCTGTAAAAAGCTCCCATCCAGTTCAACTCTCCCATCTCCGAGCCATATAACAGCTAATTTTCCATGTTTGAGCTAAGTAGAGATCTGATGCAGACACACAAATCAAGCCCAGGTCCGGATGGTGTCAGTTATGATATGATGAAGCGTCTGCTCTATAAGTCATTGGCTGCCCTTCTCTCACCCTTTTCAATCGAATGTGGATAGGCATTTCTTTCCCAGTGCATGGTAGAGAGCTGTTGTCATCCCCATAGATAAACCAGGGAAAGACCCGAAGAATCCCTCCAACTACCGGCCAATTGCTTTTACAAGTTGCGTTTGCAAATTATTTGAAAAAATGGTAAACCGCCGTCTAGTCTATTACTTAGAAAAATACAGTTATCTCACCATGTCAGAGTAGCTTCCGCAAAGGTAGAATAACTACGGATAATATGCTGCTTCTGGAAACCTCTATCCGTAAAGCCTTTGTCAAAAGGAACCATTTAGTGTCAATACTTTTTAATATTCAAAACGCTTATGACAAGACATGGAGATAGGGTATATTGCATAATCTTTACAATAGTGGGTTGCGCGGCAACCTGCCAATTTTCATAAGAAATTTCTTGAAGGCTAGTTTTTTTTTTCTTTTTTTTTTCAAGTAAGAATTAGCTCGGTTTTTTTCCAGATGTGTTTTGTCAAGAAGAGGGTGTGCCAAGGATGCGTTCTTCGTGTTACTCTTTTTAACTTAAACTCTGTTTTAAAAGAAATTCTTCCTTTCATTTCAGGTTCACTGTATTTTGATGACCTTCATTTATTCCACGTATTTCGTATCGGCACATTGGCACTGTATTTTGATTATCAGGACTTGTGTTCCTCTTTACTTGCTTTGGAAACATGAACTGTCCTGACTCGGAACAGGGAGCTTACTCAAGCTATGTTCGATAAATTGTGAAGTAGACAATACACACTTTAAGAATGGCCGTTATTTAACAAAAATCCGTATGTAGTACAGAGAGCTGCTAAAACTACGATACGTTTGAACTTATCAAGAGGACTAAACCTCTGGCCTTGAAGGCAACCAGCAACCGAGTAAAACTACTATGGCAAGTGGCCTGCTTCTAATAACTCCTTCCTCTCTCTTGCTTGGCAAAAAGCCACAACTTAAGTACTTGGCGTTAGGAAGACAAATTTGCATAAATAAGTTAAAGCTTTTAATTCTGGCCGGAAGTAGAAAATAAGAAGTTATAGTAAAGATTTAAAATAAAATAAAGGTTAGTAAAACTTAGGATCCTTACATACTTCCGGCCACAGTTAATTAGTTTGAAACTGAGGTCTAAAATGACCTTGTTGAAAACTTTTAGCTCTAGAATCTAACGCGAAGCCAATCTTTTACAAACATTTCTCACTAGAAACTAGAAATTAAAAAAAGTCGTTTTTACATTATCAACTGCATGGACAAGATTTTTCATCTGTACTGCATCTATAAACAGGAGTTTCTTAGTTGAAATCTGGTTCCTTCCAGAGATCTGGAAGGAAAACTAGTTTAATGAAATGTTACACAATTAAATGGCAAGTAACATGAATACTTATATTTCTCTTTTAACATTCTTATTTCATTCATGACGTTATTTAATTATCTCCCCGTGCTCTCTGACATGTGTTGTAAAGGAAAACACTAAACACGAGCGTGTCTATGTACAAGTGTTCAACACTACCGCCTGCAATCAAAACACTAACGTGTTAAAATTCAACATAACAAGACCTCAGAACACACCTTATATTCATCTCTAACCCCTGAGGTACTATTCTGAAAAGTGGCTAACTCTGAAGTTTAGCGTCAGAGAGCCTAACTACATTCATTCAACCTTTAACACATATTCACAATAATTTGCTCTTTTTACAGTCACACGAATAAGTTAAAAATTTTTTGGCATTACTTTCACTTTTAACATATCACAGTATTTCTTACTTTTAAGATAACAGTTCACATTGTATATAAGGACATATTAACATGCCGTTAATTTTACGCATTTTAAAACATACATTAGTAGTACATTGTTAACTTCTATTCTTTTCCAAGCAAGTGCCAATTCTTCTACATTGAAACACTACATTTCAAAAGTCTTTCAAAGTAAAACTTCTTTCTTGCCAGAATCTTTTAAATAAAATTTTATACAATAATTTTTACAATTTTCTTAAGGTACCTTTCTCAAAGATTATCAATGCTTTTACAATATTCAAGTATTTACACATTCCTATTATACATTAATTTTAGTTTTACTCGCGAGTAATTGAAAAACAATACCAAAATCGGTAACAACTCATTTCTCGCCTTTTTGGCTATAAAGGTAGGCCTCACATGAGGTAAAACTTCTTGAATTCTGCCACTTGCAGTAAGAATGAAAAATTAACTTAAGGTTTCAAAGTAACATAAAGTTTTACTTATCTTTGTGATATTCAGACATCCTTTTTTCTGCCCAGGCTTGGAAAGTGGCGAAGACTACAGTCTGTTTGATCTTCCGTCTTAGCTCATGGAGGAAGGAACCGAAGGGTTCGCCCTTCGGTTCCTTCCTCCATGAGCTTTCTTTTCCTTCCAGTTGGGTCACCCTTGAAGACCTTCTTTTTAGCCCCTGCCTGTGGTCTCGGCCGTTTGATGGCAGCTGGTCTTGGCGGAACCGGGACAACTGTCTCTCGTTCTTGCCTGGATCTCGTTGCTGGCTGTTCAAATTTTTCTTGCTTCTTTGCATCTGCAGCTGGTCTTCCTTCATAAATTCGTCGACATTTGCTGCGTAGACTCCTATCCGATGGGTATATCTTCCGTTTTGGAGCCGTGTTATAGTTGCTGTCATTTCTCCTGGCTCTCTTTGCATTAGTCGTACTTCTCCCTTCTTCATTCTGGGGGTGGTCGTGCCCTCTCTTTTCTGGTCGGTGGAACGGCTTCTTTTTCTTGTTACCTTCAATTTTCCAACGGGGGAACTTTCTTTTCAATTGCTCCTGTCTACTCATGGCTTGCCCTTGTGATTGTTGATTGTCGTTGTTCCACCTCTGGAGCTTGTGCCTGCCGTGCCGGATCCTGCAAAAGATCTTGAAATATTGGCATTTTATTACGATTATAAAATGGTTTTATCTGGTCAATGTTTGCGGTGCAGGTTTCACCATTCCTGGCTTTTAACACCACTACAGCCTGACTTACTTTTTCTATGACATATGGTCCTTCAAATCGTGGATAAAATTTGGCGGTTTTATCTTCTGGTGCTGAAGAAAGTGAATGCTTAATTTTTAACACTTCATTCCCTACTTTATAAGTTACTCCCCGTCGTTTCATATCATAATAAAGCTTCTGTTTTCTCTGTGCTACTTCAGTGTTCTTTTTTGCTTCTTTAATTAATTTTTCTATATCGCCCATTTTAAATTCTGGGGCTCTTTGTTGAACATAAAATAATTTATCTAACGGCGTTATAATCTTTCTGCCTAAAAATAACTCAGCAGGAATTTTGCCCGTCGTATCATGTTTTGCGGTCCTAAGGGCGAAAGCTAATTCATTGACATAGTTATCCCAGCTTTTATGAAAATTTTTAACATAACTACGGATAATTTTCACTATATTTCTATTGACTCGTTCCGCTATATTTGATTGCGGCCGATACGGGACCATTTTTAAATGACGTATGCCCAGTTTTTGGCACATGTCTTCAAATATATTACTTACAAATTGAGGACCATTATCCGATATAACTTTTAGGGGCGCCCCGTATTTTAAAATATATTTATTTAAAATAGAATCAGTAACTAATTTCGCGGAGGCTCGTTTTAAGGGAACAATTTCGGTCCACTTACTAAAATGATCAACCATAACAAGGAGGTACCGACTTTTATTTAACTGACTTTTTGGGAAAGGGCCCAATAAATCGATGCCAATTATTTCATTTGGAAATTCGGATTTAATGCTATTCAGAAACCCGGCCAGGCGGAAATTAATATAATTAACTGCTTGACATGTTGGGCAGGACTGGACATACGCCCTTGTTAACTTTTGCAGTTCAGGAAAATAAACTGCTTCGCGTACGCGTTGGATGGTTTTTCGAATACCAGCGTGAGAAGCTAAAGGGGAGTCGTGTAACTCCTACAGTATATTTAATCTAAGACTAGCTGGGATAACAGGTCGAAATTCGTTGTTGGAATTCGTAGTTTTTGTATAAAATAATAGCCCATGTATTAGTTCGTAATGGACCGCCCTATTTCTTATCGCCACAATATCTTGGTGGCTAAAATTTTCAGGATGCTTTAAATACTCATAAATGTTTTTAAATTTAGGATCCTTACCCAGCTCGGTTATTACAGTTTCTCGGGAATGTATCGTACATGCTGTGAGCATTGCCACCTTTACAGTATTACCTTCTTCATCTATTTTTATTCTGGATAGGGCATCTGCTACGATATTCTCCTTTCCGGGGGTGTGCTTAATTACCAGATTGTATTCTTGTAACTTGAGTGCCCATCTTATTAACCTTGGGGTTAAGTTTTTCCCTGAGTACAATCTAGTTATCGCCGCATGATCAGAATACACTGTTATTGGCCCCCTTCCAAAATAGACTCGGAACTTTTGCACTGCTAACAGAACTGCAAGTGCCTCTCTCTCAGTCGCGGAATAATTTCTTTGTGTTTGATTTAAAGTTCTACTAAAAAATGCCACGGGCTGCTGATTTTGCGAAAGTACCGCTCCTACCGCATAATCCGAAGCATCCGCTGAAATTTCTAAATTCTCATCATTTTCAGGAAATTTCAAAACAGGGGCTTGCGTTAATGCTTGCTTTAATTTTTCGAAAGCACTACTGGCTTCGGCCGTCCACGAGAATCTTGCCTTTTTCCTTTTTAATTTTAATTTTTAATTTTTTTTAATGGTTCAGCAATAGCTGCAAAATCTTTTATAAAGAACCTATAATATGAACAAAGTCTTAGAAAAGAAGAGAGCTTCTTCGCCGTATTTGGCGGCGGATACTTTTGCACAGCGATTATTTTTGATTCGTCCGTCTTGATTCCTTTCTGAGATATTTTGTAACCTAAGTATTTTAATTCAGGGGCTGCAAATTTGCACTTTTCGACATTAACTTTTAGACCGCCTCATTTAATAATGAAAACACCTGTCTTAAATCCTGTACATGTTGGTCCAGATTATCACTAGTAATAATGATATCGTCTAAATAGATAAATGTGGTCTTTCCTAGAACAGGCCTTAGCACAATGTGCATACATCGCTGAAATGTTGCCGGTGCCCCTGAAAGGCCAAACGGCATACGCAAGAATGCATAAGTGCCAGACTTGGTCATAAAAGCAGTGTTAGGCACATCTCCCGATTTAACCCCTATTTGAAAATAACCAGTCGTTAAGTCTAACGTAGTCATATATTTGGTAGAAGTTATGTTCCTTAGAATTTCTTCAATAATAGGTAACGCATATACCGGATATTTAGTCATGGAGTTTAATTTACGATAGTCAATTGCAAAACGCCACCTTTTCGGATGTGTTACCGGATAGTCATTATTTTTCTTACATAACACAACCGGGCTAGCATAACTACTTGAGATGGGCATTATGATCTTTTTACGTAACATATCTCGAATGTGCCACTCTATAATTTTTTCTTTATTCTTATCATACCGATATGGTTTCTGGCGAACTGGCAGTGAATCTCCGCTGTCGATACTATGGTTAGTAACTTGAGTAAATACGGGAATATCACTAAATAACGAAGCAAATTCACTTACCACTTGTCGAATTTTTTGTTGCTCTCCCTTAGGCAGGTGGTCGAGATTTAATGTCGGTGGTTCTCTTTTTTCTTCTCGAACTGGTTTCATCGTCAGCTTAAGGGACGCTTCGTTAAAATCCAGCGTTGCTTCTGCCTCTGAAAGAAAATCTATCCCTAAAATGACATGTGCTTGTAAATTTTTTACGATAAAAAACATGATCTTTACTTGCTCGTCCTTGATACGAATATATAATGGTATTTTACCTATGCATTTGCATCTTTCTCCCTGCGCAGCTAACACTGTCGTATTATCCGAATTATATATGCGGTATCCACGGAAATACTTCCTAAAAAAATCTTCTGCCACACAGGAACACTGCGCGCCTGTATCCAGGAGTGCGGTGGCTGGGATGTTGTTCACCAGAACTTCAATCTTTGGAAGAGTCAAATTTTTCACAATAACTGTATTTAACTTGAAGGAAGAGGGGTTTTCTTGGCCTTCGGATTTCCGCACACTCCTGTCAGCAGAAATCCGTTTTAGTTTAAATTTTCTTTCTTCCTTTCCATGCCTTCCTTCTTTTTCCGCTGGCCTTCAGACTTTTTTCTGGCTTACTATTGAACTGTCAACGTTCTCCGGTTGTTTTTGGATGCTCAGGTTTCCTTGCCCACTGATTCGATTTGCTTCCGTAGCCGTGTTCTTGCCTTTGCTGTGGTCTTGGCGCACCAAATTGGCTTCGTTGCTCATACTGGCGTCTTCTTTCAATGTCCGCCATTCTTCTACTTTCAAACTGGATTGCTAGCTCAAATAACTTTTCCAGTGTAGTCGGATTCCTTAATTCAATAAAGTCTTGTACTTGGGGAAGTAACCTCGGCAAAATCATTTGGATTATCTCAGGATCCCGACGGCTTCCATACAAGAGTTTAAAGACGTGAATTTTTCTTAAAATAAAGCTTGAGAGATTTTCAATTCGTTTCTGGTATATGCTGAAGAGTTCCGCTTCTAATTTGGAACGATTTCTTACGACAGGGAAGGCTTTTACTAAGGCAGTCTTTAAATTTTCGTAAGTATAGGTGGGACTTCCCGCTTGACCCAAGACGCTTCTGCCTATACATTTGAACCAATTAAGCGCTTGGCTCCTCAAAGCTCTGGTAGCTAAGGTGACTTTCTGGAACTCATGGACTGGATACAGCGTGAAGTGGTCATCCAATTTTTCCAAAAACAGGTTACCGGTGAGTTTCCATTGAATGTTGCTTCTGGTTTCATCGATGCGCGCATAGTCTGGACGATGTAACCAAATCATTCCACGGCGGCAGCTGGCATTTCTGGATTCTGAGCCCCTTCTGCAGGCACCACAGGTTCTTCTTGAAACTCGGCCATGGTTATTCTTTTTCGTCGGGCGCCACTATCAGGACGTGTGTTCCTCTTTACTTGCTTTGGAAACATGAACTGTCCTGACTCGGAACAGGGAGCTTACTCAAGCTATGTTCGATAAATTGTGAAGTAGACAATACACACAGGAAGGGTATACGAAACCCTTTATTTTTCTATCTTTACAGAGCTTTCCGGAACTTCGGAATACAGAGACCAACCACTTGTGGTCTGAACGTAAGAATATAAAACTACTAACTAAAACTTTAACTAAAACTAACTTTGGATTAATATACAAGTGCCTAACTTTAAGATTGGCCGTTATTTAACAAAAATCCGTATGTAGTACAGAGAGCTGCTAAAACTACGATACGTTTGAACTTATCAAGAGGACTAAACCTCTGGCCTTGAAGGCAACCAGCAACCGAGTAAAACTACTATGGCAAGCGGCCTGCTTCTAATAACTCCTTCCTCTCTCTTGCTTGGCAAAAAGCCAGAACTTAAGTACTTGGCGTTAGCAAGACAAATTTTCATAAATAAGTTAAAGATTTTATTTCTGGCCGGAAGTAGAATATAAGAAGTGATAGTAAAGATTTAAAATAAAATAAACGTTAGTAAAACTTAGGATCCTTTCATGATGACCTTCTTTTATTCCACGTATCTCGTATCGGCACATTGGCACTGTATTTTGATGACCTTCTTTTATTCCACGTATTTCGTATCGGCACATTGGCACTGTATTTTGATGACCTTCTTTTATTCCACGTATCTCGTATCGGCACATTGGCACTGTATTTTGATGACCTTCTTTTATTCCACGTATCTCGTATCGGCACATTGGCAAGTTAGATAACTTGCCAATGTGCCTATACGAGATACGTGGAGAGACAGTTGCAAATTGTTCTGAACAGGATTTAAAAGTGGTCAGATGGTGAGGGATTTATATTTTCAAATGAGAAGACCGTTTGCTTGCATTTTTGTAAAAAACGCAATCTTCATCCTGAGCCCGAGCTGCCTCTTCAAGGTTTTCGGATTCCAGTTGTCCCTGAAGTAAAGTTTCTAGGTGTGATGTTTGAGCGTAAGCTTACGTTCCTTCCCCATATTTTATATTTAAGGAAGAAATGTTTCAAAATTGTAAATATGCTAAAAATTTTGGCAAGCACCTCCTGGGGTGCAGAGCGTTGCTCTCTCCTTCGCATTTACAGATCGCTTGTACGCTCCAAATTAGATTACGGCTCAACTGTATATAGTTCCGCACGCCGTTCTCTTTTAATAAAACTTGATACCATCTGTCACCAGGCTCTGCGAATTTGTCCTGGAGCCTTTAGGACATCTCCTATCCAAAGCCTATATGTTGATAGCTATGAACCCTCGCTTCAGTTAGGGAGAGAGCAACTGTCACTTAGCCAGTATTTCACTATTATGTCACAATCGGACCATCCTCTCAAAATTTATAAACTTGATGACTGTTATAAACTCTTATTTTCTGCACGGCTTCTTAATGTTCTTCTATTCTTTGAAAGAACTCAATCATTGATGAAAAAATACTCCTCTTCAGATGTAAAAGTCCAAGCAGTAAAGCATCTTGATACAGCCACCAAATTCAATTTCTGGATATTTTCCACCATTTTCATAAGAATAATACTAGTCAGATTGTATATAGGCAGCTTTTTCGCGAGCACAGACACGAATATAGCACTTTTACTCCCGTATATACAGATGGTTTTAAGAGAGTTGATCATGTAGGATCATCCTTTGTAATTGAAGACCATACCGAGGGCAAACGACTGCACGATGATGCTTTCTCTGTATATAGTGCTGAGTTAACTACTGTTTATCTTGCTATCACTTTCATATGTAAGCTACAGCAGAAAAAGTTTATCATTTACACAGACTCATCTAGAGCTCTAAAAGCGTTAGAAAGTTTTTCTGATGCAGGCAATCCTTTATTAATTGACATCTTAAAATTATATAAAAAGTTAAAGAAATATGCCTGTAAAATTCTTTACTGCTGGTCCCTGCGCATACAGGTATAAAAGCAAATGAGCTAGCGGACAAAAAAGCAAAATCTGCCTCTGTGTTTTTTAAATCTGCCTGTCCTCTACAGCGATATCAAAAAGGCCATCACTACCAGGATCCTAAACACATGGCAACTCTTCTGGGATGGTCAGCTGCTGAAGAAACTGAGAAACGTAAAGCCAAAGGTGGAATACTGGGAAAGCACTAGAAACCGGAGGGAGGAAGTGATGTTAACACGTCTAATGATTGATCACTTTTGAAGGCCGAGAGTGAACCTGTTTATTCTCATTGTGGAAGTGTTCTGACAGTGCGTCACTTTTTAATTAAAGTATTTTAATAACTCTGACTTGCCTCTTGAACGAATAAATGGAAAAGAGGTCAATACTCATTTATTTCAGTACTTGAAAGAAACAGGCTTTTAAAATCTAATTTGATAACCCTTGTGTTTTAATGTAATTTACTTTAATGTCTCATGTTTTAAAGATTTTATACCCGCTTCACATTTCATATTTCTTACATCAGTCATGAGTAACTTCATTTCAATATTCATCATTTTATTACTTCTTTTGATTTTATATGTCTGTTGTTGTCTTAAATTTGTGCTGATTTTTAATTCTTTTGTGTGTTTTAATTCTGCATTCTCAACATGTGTCTGGCGCTTAAAACCTTTTCAGGTTGTGCGCCCTAATCGTTAACTATAAATAACCCTTTTTTCCCATGTTAAATTCAACTTTACGGAATACGATCTTATCATATCTATATGGTGTTAATGACATAACCCCTGGGTTTGACAAGGTTTTACTGTCTGTCATACACATAATTATGTATTGCAAGATGACAATTTTGCCACTCATCTAATATCCAGTGATAAAGCGATTGATGTTGGGGACAGGTAACTTCTGTATACTTGACATGGAAAATTGTCATTGAATAGAATTAACATTTATCTAAACTGAACATTTTACAGATAAATCTGTATGAGCCTTTCTTCCCTTCGGAAACATTGTGAAAGGTATGTCATATTTTAATACGTTGTAGGTGTGGTTATTTTATCAAATGAATCATGATTCAGAAGAATTCATGTTTCATTGGGATCCACCTGTTTGAAAGAATGAGGTACACTGCGAAGAAAAGGGGGGGACAGTTCTATATCTCCCATTTTACTGGGCCGATTAACGAAATTCAAATTGCATTTTTCGTGTTTCGAAAGCGGAACTTAGGATATATATTAGAATTATATATAGCATTGTTCTAACATAGGTATTTTGACACAAAATGGGACTTTTTCTGAAATAACATACCGATTTTTTTCCCCATATTTCGATTCTACGATTCAAATTATGCCTATATATTAAATTTTGTACAATTTGGTGCGAAATTTATGGAGAAATTCACAAATTTATCTTGGGAAGTTTTTTTTCAGTCGCGCCAAGAATAATTCACTTGGCAAACTTCTTAATATATGGCAACCTGTTTTCCTTTCCCTTCCATTGTGAAGGACCGGGAAAAAAAGTCACATCGTTCCAACCGTTTTTCATTGTGAATGAGCGAAAAAAGTCACATCCTTCTCCTTTCAAACACTTTTAACAGAGTGCCTATTCCACATTTGATGTTATTATCGCTTTCAACAAATATCCCAAATTTCAAAACGCGCCAATATATAAATTAACGTATATCTTCGGAAATTTTGAATACAAAACTTAAATTTTTTGCAAGTATGCCTAGAAATACATCCACTTTAAGGTGATGTTAAAAATTCTATGGATAAAAATTCAAAATTTTTTCCGAAAAATTTATAAAAATTATTTTAAAGTACAAATTTAAAAAATAAACATAAAAAATGGGCGAATTTTATTTGGAATGAACTGAAATTTCGAAATGTGAAAGGAAGGAATAAATACGTTTAATAAAAAAGAGATATGAATAAATACGATATATAAATCGTATAAACTCGATTAACATTGAGGAGCTAAAATTTTGGAAGCTAATGTTTTAAAACTCCTGTGATTTTTACAAAACTTGGCAGTTTGGCGTAATTTGAGTGGTAGAATTGAGATATGAAAGGAAAAAAAAAAAAAAAAAAGGCAGGTCATTTCAGAAAAAGAAAGTCCGATTTTGTGTCAAAATACATATATTAGAACAATGCTATATATAAATCTAATATATCTCCTATGTCGTGCTTTCATTAAAAACGCAAGTTGAATTTTTTCAATCGGCAATAGAACTGTCCCATTTTTTATGCGCAGTGTACATCACTACCTAACGATGAATTTTTATTTTATTGGATTGATTGATATTGGAAGATGACCACAAAGGTCTCCTGATCTTACACCACTGGCCATTTTAAAGGCTCTTGTCCTGGAGCCCATAATGCTGTAAAGAAGATACTGCCTTATATCCCGTGATATTTTACATTGGGGATGGGCTATGTGGTCTTACTGCTAGTACAGCTTGTCTGATGACCATCACCAGGGAAATTTTACTATCTGTATGGGTAGAATTGGGATATTCTGTGGACATGTGTCTTGTAACAAGAGGAACACTCAACCAACACAAATGTCAAATTTGATAAACCTTCATTTCATATACAACTCATTTTATTTCTAATATGTTATAAAACATTTTAAAACTTATGAATCATGTAATATCCGTATATTTATAAATTTTCTTGTAATATATCTAACTGAATGCCTTTCTGTTGAACTGCTGTATTAATTTAATTGATTTGATCAAGAAAACTGCACCAAATCACAAGGCACAAATGTAATTGAAATCTTGTAAGCTTCTTCTAATAGACTAGCTGTTCCAATAAAACAGATAACTCCCCCATTTAAAATTTTCTTTCAATTCATTAAGAAATGTATTATACTGTTAAGTTTGTGCATAACAATTTTAATATTTAATCATCATGCTTTATCTGATTTCACAATATATCAAGTATACATGACTAATCAGAATTTTTCAACAGTTTATTAAATATATATATACAAAAAAATTTTTTTAAAAGACAAAATATAAATATGCCTAAAATTTATGTCTTTGTGAAACATTAGTTCTAAATTTCTTTATATATATATATATATATATACATGTATAATAATGCGAGAAATCTTCCATATCACACCAATCACATCCATATCACAAGGTACCCAAGGTAACGAAAGGGCCGACTCTTTAGCTAAAGAAGCCACAAGTCAACTTTTCATCGACTCAGAGATGCCACTTTCATAGTCACAGCCAAACACAAGATCTTCTGTGCCTTCATGTCCATCTGGCAAGCTCACTGGGACGACTCAGTTCACCGGTCGACACACCTACTCCATCTTTCCCGTGGTTTCCACCAAAAGGCTCAAAACAGATTTCTTTCTACAACAAGCTTTCATAAACCACATAAGATTTTCCGCAGACCTCAGCAGGTTCTGCCATCAAAACTTAAAATGCGCCTGCAGTGCTTGAGTTTCTTCAGCAGACGTTTCAGATTACATTCACGACTGTCCACTCACTTCTCCCATCAGAGCCTTCCTTCCTCAGCTCCAGGGATCACATAGCCTCAAAGACCTTCTTCAGGATTACTACGGACAGCGGGATGCCATAACTATCATAGAGTACGTTTATTCTAAGAGTAACATAATCATAGCAGATAACCAGATCTAGGCACCTGACGAAATGCAAAGGCAGCAAGCGTCTACTCATGTATATATGTAAATATCTCTAAACTAACTAACCCTTTTTGCTAATTTTATACTAACATTCCCAAAAAATTGTAAGTTGGAGCACCCAACAAAAATAATAACTAATGTTATCAATAATAAGGTTGAAAGATAAACAACCAAAAAAAGGTTGCTAGTGCAACGATCAGAATAACATGACTGACCTGTAGTGCCCATTGAGAGGTGAAGCAGGCGGAATAATAATAAATAAATAAAATATCACACTAATAAATTGAATGCAATATTTTAAGTAACCTCTTGTTGTGTAGGTACTCATCTATTTGCAACTCATCAGCTGTTTTCTATACATCTTTTTCTGGCTAATCTTTACTGTAGGGTACCCCTTGGTTTTTTTCTGAAAAAAAATCGCCAAGCGGTATTGGTTGTTCGTGAAATCTGGAATTCTGCTGTGCTTTTCTGTAATAGTAACCCTTTCGTATGAACCCGGGTTTTTGGTTCTTACTATTCTTTTCATTTGCAGTGTTTTCTTGCATGTGCGTGGTATGGTTTTGGATTTTGAACTTGCTATTATTTTGCTGTGGGTACCATCATGTGAGTATGTCTGAGGTGGGTAAAAGAATGAATGTTGATTAACAGCAGATGAGCTGAAATGATGAAACATTTAATTGAATTGCTTCCCTGGAGGTTTGGACTCGAGGGCTATCCATTGTAGTCTCTGCTCACTAAAAGCGTGAGTTTTGAAATTTTATAAATCACTGGAAGAAGCATTCTTTTGATTTGTTGTATCATTAATTCATAATGTGTCGAAAACATCTAAGTAACAAGATTTAAACCTGAAAGAAAAGGATAAATCTTTAAATGTTCTATATGTTCTTGGTAAGTCCCCCTCGAAAAAAAGCTACATTTAAACTGGGAATTTTCCACATATCGGATCCACCTATCCACCTATCCAAAAGGATAGGAAATCGAGAGACGTTGAAATTGTTTTTCAAGAATGGTTTTAAACTATAAACTGAAAAATGTTTCTAGTTCTAGAGCTTTCTTCATTAATTCGTTAAATGCCAAGAGTGAATTTTATATGAACTAACAAATAGCTTTCAAGTTAGAGAAAGAGAAATCCAACATTGTTAATTAGAAATTGCATGGTGAGGAAGAAGAAGCAAAAATGATGTAGCTTGATAACTGGATTAAAGTCCGTTTTCTGCGGTCGAGTCGGTACCGTTATCACCGGCATATCGCGCGAAGCGCGACGGTTTGATTTGGTTTATTAGATTACGGCAAAGCACTCGAGGGCTATCTGCCTTAAGGGAGGGATGCCTTCGTGGAGGACTTTCTAAGGGAAACTGACTCGTATACACGTTACACATGGGGAAAACCCCGAAAACGCCCATGCAGCCAGCCCGTTCACGGGATTCGAACCTCGGACCGAACTACCAGTGTTCAGCGATGTTACTGCTAGGCCGCTAGTGGGCCTCTTCCCTGGAGGACGGAGGAGATGGTGGTGGGAAGCCTAAACCTATGCACGTGAAAAAAATATATGTTAAAAAATTGATGTTTCATTTATTTATTCGTTTCTGTGCGTTAATTTTTTAAAAAAAAAGATTTGTTGTTTAATGATTTTATGTTGGGAAATATGTATTTTTGGTTATTTATTCCTCTCTGTGCATTGTTGGTTATTTGTTCATCTCTCTATGTTAAAACAGCGGCGGATTTTTTTCTAGTTACCATATTTGTTTTAACTTTGTTTGTTTGATAGTTAAACTTTCTGATTTTGTTTAAGTGAAAATAGATCGATGTGTACATGGACAAAGTTAAGGCAGTGCACAATCCCTAGTTTGTGCAATTCTCTGATGTTTTTTTAAGTGAAAATAGGTTGATGGGTATATGGACACCAAGTTTGTGTAAGTCTTTGACTTCTTGTTTTGGTTTTTGTGTAGCGGCCATCTTGAAATTGTCACCGATCCTTCCTGCCTCTGATCTTGGCGTCAAAATGGGTACTGTAGAGTAAATTTTTACCCTTATTTTTTGAAACAGACAATAAATATCTCTTTGTGAAAACACTGTTAAGACATTTTATCCGAACATAACCAATCACAGACTACTTTTTGAAAGAACAAAGAAAGAGTATCTGTAAGAAAGCTGAATAACAAAGCAGGAGGAAAATGTTGCATATTTTAACCCAGTTTGAGAATAGTACGTAACACTTCAGAAGATATTAATTTTTATTAAAGTTTTTAATTTCATTAATTCGCTCCCCCACACAGATCCATATTTAAGAAGTTGAAAGAAAAGATGAGGAAAAAAGTTTAAAATAGAGTAGGTATAAAAATGTCAAATTAAGAACAGTAAAACTGAACATGTGGTAAGTAAAGGTGCAACTCAGAGAAGAAACCTAACAAAGAAGTAAATAATTATTGACAAAATATAGTCAGTGTAAGCTATGGTATCATTTCATCACAAGTACCAACAATTATATAAAACATCACTGTATAAGTAGTTATGTTTTTAATAATTATGCCAAAGCAGTCAACTCTCTATAAACTACATTTTAATTATAAGTACTGAATTTATAAATGCCCTTACTATTAGTATAATGGATGGAAAATTTATGTAAGGTATTCTGCAAATGACCAGTACATTTGAAAGAAATGACCACCTCCATAAAAACAAAACTGTTTAGAGCAATAAGTAATTTTTGGAAGGTTAGACTGCATATTCTTCGAAAAAGCATACTTTTAAATGTAATCATGTTTGTCTATATCTATTTGAATAGCATAAACTTAATGATAATATTAGATGATGAGAAATAATATCCCTAAAAAATTTCAATGCAGTTTAATTAATTAAATGGATGTATAATACAAACATAAAACTGCACGGGACTTTAATTTAGAAATAAGAACTAAAAAGGCTATAATAGTTGTCTTTACACAGTTATGATCAAAAACTTCATTTACAAACTGTTCATAATGACTGTTTCTTAAAACTGTCTCACCAATGCTATGTCCTTAATATTCAGTAGTAAGGAATTTTTCATCATCACATTCAAAGCAATTTTTTTCATATGCTGTACTTGGATCTGTTTGAGAAAGTGACTGGTTTTGCCATCGGTAAAAATTATCCTGCTTAAAACAGTTCATTATTGAGCTTTCTGAAACACAGTTTCAAGATATGTATTTAGAAAATGCATCGAGGAGGTTAGTTTTTCTTATTAATACATTTGCATCCAAATTTTCCTCATCATGAAGAATATTGCTCACCTCGTGAAGATCATGCCCTTTCATAACTATAATAATCACTTCATCACAAAGTTGAAAAATAGATATGTTTTTGGACAAGGAATAAAGCTTTGGTATGCTTTAGGGAAATATGTTTTGTGACATGACATCTGTCAGATGGAAGGCAAAATTCACTTATTTTAGAGTTTCTAAATTCATTCATTAAAAATTGCTGTCACCATCTACACCTGACATTATTGTTTCATAATTTCATATTGATTTAGGAAAAAATGCAACATTTTGATCACATTAAATAACACATTTTTATTATAGTAAATGTTATCCCTTGTTTTTGCATATGTGCCGATGGGACCAACATTTCGATATGCTCAAAAACTCACAAACACATTAAAGTTAGGTTTCAGAGGAAGAGAAAACTTTAGATATTATCAGATCTTAAATTTGGTGTTATTCATTTCACAAATGATACTAAATTATGCAAAAGCACAATTACCAACAAAACTGCATTTAATTTAGCATTAAAACAGTATTTTCGAACACACAAGTATTTTAATAACGAAACAGTTTCAGTGCTTTCATGAAAAACAAAACTCTGTTTTACAACTTAATAGTGTCAAATCAGTATGAATTCATATTTTTAAATCAAAATTTCGGCTAAAGTGCAGACTCGCCCACTTATTTGATTGGCGTTTGTTTAGCGCTTTTTACAAGAGTAAGAAGAATTGGATTTTTGTCAATCTATTTTGACTGACAGACAGACAGACAGACAAAGTAGACAGATGTCTTGTTTTGCACCCGCTAAGTTTTTCTGCACCGATGGGCGAAAAATCAAGCATAGGTGCGAAGGAAAGGTATATAGAAAGAGGGGCAATTTCGTATTTGAGGAGAGTAAAAAGGAACTTCGTACATCTTGTACGAGTTCAAAAGGCCAGGAAGAAAAGATGGGACAAAATAAAATTTAAAATAAATGTCCCAAAAATAATAGAGGTAAAAAAAAGGGCCTATAGAAAGAAAAGGAAAAGAAGTAGAAAATATCCTAAAATACGATTGTGTCCATGAGTGTAGTTAAAAGGAGAAGAAGCTGTCTTTACAATAAATAGTGTCTCACAGGTGTGTGTGTGTGTGTGTAGTGAGTGTGTTTGGTAATGGTGAATAGATGTGTTACTGGGGAAAAAACAAATATTGACGGTGTTAAAAGCTTCGTATCAAGGTATTTAGCATGGAATATAAAGTAATATGTATGCTTGCATCCTGAGATATCAACAAAAGTCATCAAACAAAAGTATATATTAATTTAACCAAAGTAACTTATGCTACTTTCATTTTCAACATTTTCATACATTTTCAAAAAACAGCAGCAGACTAACAACATAGAACCAAAAAAAAAAAAAAAAAAAAAAAAAAAAAACCCGCACACACCCAAATATATATATATATATATTTATGTGTGTAAATTACTGAGTATATGTATCAAAAACACAAATTAAACAGTATTTATTAATTTAACTATCATAATTTATTACAAGATTAATTATTTTACTATCATAATTTATTACTAGTTAATTAATGTTAGTATAACACAATGAGGCACACTGTTATTTATATAAGCTCATAGTTCTAAGAATTCATTTAAGGCGGTGAAGAATAAACCATCCCTTACATATGGACATTTAACAGATAGCAAAGAACAGTATGAGAAAAAATCGGTGAGGTATAATATTATTTAAAGGTGAAACTATATTCAAGCGATCTAAAAAGAAAAGAGAATCCAGAAGATTCGAGAGGGAAATAGCGCGATGCCCAAATTTTCCCTCTCTCGAAATTCCTTAAGGGCTTTGTGTTGACAGACGTGAACTGATAACGTTGGCGTCTGTTTGGAGTTGATACACAAAGGAAGCCACAAGCAATGGCAATTTCAAGTATTTTTTAATGCTTTAAACTGATGAAAAATTAAGATTTATTGATTTAAAGGCACTTATTTATAGAAATTTTATTTAGTTTAGATGAAAGAAAAGTACTTATTTTAAAATTCCAGGCTTTTGGAGTATATCCTTAAATTGTCCGCTGTTTTATTCTCGTCAACATCGGAGCCGAAATTCATTGGAATGATATAGGTGTTGTAGGGAAAAAAAAAATTTCAAAGTAATTTAATTGATAATCACCAAGAGGAAAGGAAATTTTTTCACTTTTTTACGGAGCGCAGTGATCGTGCTGCCGCTTGCCTCGGTGATCGCAGACCTCCTCTTTTTTTACTTTTCAAGTGAAAATAGGTCGATGTGCACATGGTTAAAGTCAAGGAAGTGCGCAATGCCATTTTTTGTGCAATCCTAGGATGTTTTTTTTAAGTGTGGATACCGAGTATGTGCAATTCTTAAAAACACGCCAAGTAGTGGGCGATTCTGCACTTTCCCCAAAATTTCCTCATGCTTTTGCAAAAAATAATATGAAATGCTGATTCTGAAATACACAGATATTAAAATTTTAGATTATATTGTACTTGTATTTATTATATTTTTAGCAGGAAATAAATGTCGTTTCAAAGAATACCGAAGATGGAAGTTCTCCCATGTTCCATCAAACTTTTAGCGATTACTACAGCACCATCGTATCTTAACAAAAAGTATTCCACGTTTGTTTATATTATACGGTCAATTCAACACAAAGGGTGATAACTAGCCAAATATAGCAACTTAGCACCAAAACTAATCATGTGAGGGTACACTTTTCCGTCCACACAAAAATTGTGACGTACCTTACTTTGTATACCGGTTTTTAAAGGTCACATGACTGCACACTTCCGCCGTCACGGGTCTCAGGTGCCTGCAAAAATTCGTCTGTCATGTACCGGCCGAAATTTTTTGTTAGCTTTTTTATTTAAATTTTCTGTTGAAGTTGTGACTGCCCTCAGCAGGTATATTTCGATAACACTGTTTATAGCTTCCTTCTAATTAAGGAGAAAAACACTGCCAATGCTGATAGCTGAAATTAAATAATTAATATGAGTATTATATTTATTTTCAAAATTCTGTTGTGAGCTTTGCTCCACGCATCTGAATATTTATCATTTGTTTTATCGCAGTTTTTCCAGTCTTCTCCATGTGTTATAGATTATTCGAATCCATTTACTTGCGTATGAAAGTGAGAGTAATATTAGCGCGTATCTTGCTTCTGCGACGAGCATTTTCTAGACACGAAACTAAATGTGATGTTTCCAGAGATCAACAACAACGTGTGAAACAGTAGGTGATTTTTTTTTTTTTTTTTTAAATATACGACTATATTTTGTGTTTTTATTTCAAAACTTTAGTTCTGCGTATTTTCAGTTTGGATTATATCATTTATCTTTTATTAATTGATGGTTGAATATTTCTCATATTTTTGTGCTTGTGTACGTTTTGGCGGCAGTATTCAATTTGTATTTTAATCCTTCTGACATTTAAGATTTAACTTATTTTTCCACTTTTGGATAAAATTTGCGTTTTATCCTTTAGTTTTCTTGAAGAGAAAATTTTATGCTTTTCTTTTAAATGGACTGGACTTGTTTCTTTGTTTAGTTTGCTATATAAGGGTGATAATTGTAAGTTATTATTTTAATTAGTTATGATATGAACTTTAAATATATTTCATTAGATCAGAGATTAGTAACTGAATGAATGGTTTTTTTTTTTTTTTTAATTTGAATATGCTTTTAAGAAGCTGAATTTACTAAAGTTTGTTTGAGGGAAAATGCTTTATTCTTTCAAATCAAAGTAAAACTAATCTTAGAAAAAAATTAAGACTTTTAGATTTTGACAGAAGTTTTATTGTTATTTGTCATTATTCTGAAACTGATTTCGGTTCCTAAAAGTTAACTGACATTTTCAATTTGTGATTGTGTGTGTAATGTTAAATCACATACAGCTGATTTAAACACACACACAGTCTATCAGCATGTCTGCAACAGTATTCAAATGCAGGGCTTGACTTGCTGTGCCATATTCTTTGTCTCTGACTAGTTGTAACTATGTAATTTTTTTCAAAAGTCTCATCCAGTATAGTACATTATTTGGTTGTTATATGCTAGCATTTCTCACTATCCTGGATATGCTGTGAAAGCCCATGCATATTCCTGTGGAATCAGAGGTACAGGCTATTCAAAGTTGAATATGGGCAGAATTATCTTAGGTGTTCCTTGTGTAACT
Source organism: Stegodyphus dumicola (assembly GCF_044657685.1). NCBI lineage: Eukaryota > Metazoa > Arthropoda > Arachnida > Araneae > Eresidae > Stegodyphus > Stegodyphus dumicola. Next base: position 193,221,574 of record NC_140780.1, read on the forward strand.
ACAAAAAATCAGATAAGGCATGTACAGATAAAGTAGAACATGAACAAATTTCTGATGTATCAGTAATCACTCTGAATTTGCAGACTTCGAGAATTCTAATCGTTATATATTATATTTACAGTTTCAAATAGAGCACCTTCCTTTTTACTAAATATTGCAGTCTTTTTGCCAGATATCTGGGCTTAAATAATTTATATAAGTTAATAATTCATTATATTTATTTTCATTAAATAATAGTAGCATATTCATAGAGATAGGGAAAGAATATTATAATTTGTTATGGAATGAATAATTTTAAAATTCTGAATATTACATTTAATTGTATCATTTCCTTTATGTCCTATATCTGATTTCATCAAGCAATCTTGTTTATCAAAATGATCCCTTTTAACGAAGTCCCTTTTCATATTAAATAATAACATTTTTAAATGTTATATAACTAAGCTATATAACTGTTAAAAAGAAGTTGTGTCTATGAAGTTACAGCTTAGTGATAACATTGTGAAAAATATTTTTCTTTTTATAATTGCAGAGCTCACTCATCTGAAATCCATATTATGCTGAAAATAAAAGGTTTCCTGGGGGTGGGGAGTTGTAGAATCTAAAGATAAACTGTTCATATATTTCATAGCAAACTTCCATTGCAAAAATAGCAAAAACATTGTTTCCTTCAGTCAGCAAGTTAAAAAGTGGAAAAACAAAAGAAGGTTAATCTTTGGATTATGCTAACTTGGCGAAAATTTGGCGACCAACTATGCTACAGCAACTGCTAGTTTTTGTTTGGACGCGCAAACTGCTTGACGCGTTTTTAAGAATTGCACATACACGGTATCCATGTACACGTCGACCTATTTTCACTTAAAAAATAATCCCAGAATTGCACAAATATGGCATTGCACACACTCTTGACGTTATCCATGTACACTGCTAAAGTCCTAGCTAGTAACCTTTATCGCCTTACCAAAATGTCGCCAAACTACTTGTTACCATATTCCAAAGATTAGTCCAAAAGAAGTGCAGTACAAGTTAATGAATATGATTATCTATGTATGTATATATATGTAATTATATGCATATATGTCTGTACATATATATACATAATTATATCCATTGAGTACTGAAGATATATATATATCTGTACTTGTAAATCAAAATTACATTATGTGCATTTGTAAATATTTTTATTTAAGTCATACATACAAGGTTTCAAAATTAAAAATCTCGAAAACAAAGATTGGTAAAGAAATACAACAATCAGTATATTTATTGGGAAAGCTGTAAGATAATTATACAGATGTTTGCAAGTAATAGTTACAAAACTGCGTGGTACATATAAATAACACTCCAAAAGACATTAAGAGTGATCACTTCCACTCTTGAAACATGAAAGGAGGTTAGCATATGGAAGAAAGAAGTTGAAATAATGTATTCCGCTGAACAACATGCGTTTCCAGTACTGGAATACCAAAGGTTATATCACAGTCCTATGGCACGTAGTTTTCAAACATGAATGAATGTTCCCAAAGAAAGCCATTCATAAGCTCTTTGTTAAATGTCCAAGAGACAGGCAGTGTGGCCAATGAACTGGTATGGATTTTTAGTCACAAGCCAACCTGTAGTTATTTCTGAAAATGTTGCAACTGTTTCTGGAATTATTCAGTAAAATTCGAGGAAATCTGTCTGAAGAAGTGCTGTAGAAATTCGTTTGAAACATTCCAGCATTTAGAAAAATACTGAGAAATAGCCTAGACATGTTTCCATTCGAAATCTGAAGTCACCAGGCGCCATCTGTTGGCAGCTTTTGTAACTGTTATTTAAGAACTTCTATTTAACAGTCTTGCAGCTTTCACAATAAATATACCTCTTGTTGTATTTCTCTATTGATCTTTGCTTTTGAGATTTTTAATTTGAAATCAGGAATTCCTTTGCTGAACACCCTGTATGTATGCTTTATAATTTTTTCAAAAATCATCTAATCTTAATTAGGTTTTATATTTTTCTGTGAAATTAAAATTTTGATTGCAAATAATTATAGTGTTTTAATGGAAATCACCTTTTTTACCTAAGCCATTACTGAAATCCTCTGTAGTAGCTTTTATGTATTCACACCTTGTAACGTCTATTGGTTTGAAGAATATTTTTATAGCATTGTCTTAGCTTTTTGATGGTCATTAGTGAGTTCAGGTCACATTCCAGTTGCACACCATAGTGGTACAAACAAATACAACTTGCAGTTCAGTTATACACCTCAGTGGGCACAGATGAACACAGTTCTTATTACAAATTAATGACTGACTGAGATTGTGTGTATTTGGGAAGAAATCTTTGCTTAATCTTACAAATGCCAAAATGTTAGGATGTCTGGATATTGCCTATGAAACATAATTTTGAATCCCAAGCAAAACATTTCTAATTTAGTGGTTCTTTCCTATAAAAATTATGTAACCATTGTGCACCCCTGCAAAATTATTACATTTGCATAGCTCGTACAGAAGTAATGTTGTATTTGTACTCCTAATATTCCGATTTCTTGAAAATGTAATACTTGTTGCAGCTGGGCATTAAAATGATCAGATATGAATTTGTTACATACTGTTGTTTCATGTTCTTTTTATTAATTTTTTTTAAATAGTAAATGTTAATTTAAATAAAAAAAGCGAAAATAGCGAAATCTTAATGTTTGATAATTTTAATGTTATGTCCGTATTGAAGAAATGAAAACTGATACCTAAGAAGTATTTAGAGAGTAACTTATAGTTATTTGGCTTTAAATTTTATGTAACAAATAAAAACTTAAGTGCTTGTGGCACTAAAGTTATAAACAGAGAACACTGGATACCTGTTCCTTTTAAAATAGTTTTTTTTTTTTTTTTTTTTTTGGTTAAATATGAATTTTATGAATCTAAATTATTACTTCAGTTTATTTATTAAATTGTTATTTTAGTTTATTTCAGTTTCTTGCTTTGTTAATAAAATCATTAGCAACTGAAAAATCACATGCGCTTTGGTTCAAGCAAATTTATTCACAGACAATGCATCCCTCAATTTTTCCAAACTTGTAGTACCTGTTATTTCGAAAACATTAAATTCTTGAGTGAGAGTCTATTATATTTATTTTTATAACAGATTTCAATTCTCTCAAGCTTATACTTGAAGACAAATTCGAATATTTTAAAAAAGATAAATTTACTTCTGTGTTAGATGGAATTTGCCAAACACTAACTTTGCTAGAATCTGAAATATTTTGGCTTCTTCCAAAGTGGTTACTATTTATGTAATTAATAGATTTCCTTATTAAGGACAACTTCATACTTTTAATTAAACTTCTGCAAATTTTAAAAAAATCTCTAAGAGATTGTATAATTTCTTGAATAATAAGAAATGAAGGTACTTTTCCGTTTCGCTGGCGCAAATCTCGCCAAGCAGACTTTATTGGCGACAACACACAGTATACACATAAAAAAATGTTAACAAATGTTAGTTCTAAGAAATTTTTATTTTGAAGGCATAAACATTTTAATATCGTTTAAAATTTTGTAAAAAGACAATAAATAAAGCCGATAAATTTGTAAAAAGACATTAATTTAAGAATTTCCTAGATGCTTTCAAGGTACAACATCCTTATTCGCCGTTTCATATCGTGATTCCCAAGTGATTTCATCTCATGTAAACTATGCTACAAAAATCTAATTCTCTCAGTAATTATCTACATTAATTTCAAATTGAATCTTAATTTGGAATACAAACTTAAATGCAAGAATTATTTCAATTCGTACGGGTAGCTTACTCAGGAATTATGTAAAACTACAGTGCTTTACTTCGCTAGTGCATTCTCATTAGAACTGATAAATTTAACCCTCGACTTTGCATTTTCTATATTTTCGCCTTCAAATGAGCAATGTGATTGCATCCTAATTGACCAATTACTAGGAATGGCCTTAGGGCATAAAATTGAACTGTCTGGGTAAAAATTCTATGTAATTGTATGCCAGTATGGAAAGAAATAATCATTCTGATAAGAAATGGCTACAAATGAAAATAAAGCGTAAAAGGTTACCAGCGAGAATATTCCGTTTGGCATCAGTTGTACCATTATTGGCGACTTTATCGTTTGTGCCGGCAAAACGGAAAAGTACCAACAGTTTTACCAAACCAATAGAAAATCACTACTAGGTAGCCTTATATTCACAGAAGTACTATTCTGTTATCGGGAGACCGTATTCAGAAATCTATGAATGTATGCACATGTGTGTGTATGTATGTACATGCATACATTCATACTTACATATATACGTGAACACAATATGAACACATGCATACATTTCTGAATCCAGTCCTGATAACAGAACAGTACCTTCAGAAAGAATAAGTTCCAAGATCTACTACTACTATGTGAAACTAGAGGTTACAGCAAACTTTATATAATATATGATGTGATATTCATGTAATATTTGTAAATGTGTCTGTGTAGGTTATCATAAATATGTACATAAGAGTATGGAAAGCTTAGTACAGTCAAAAGTCTTTAATCCGGACTCGTCGGGACTTCAGCGATTCCGTATTATCGGTTTTTCCGGATTATAGGTCATCAATTTAAATCTGGTAAGATGGCATGCAGAAATTATAAAATTAAAAATATGAAACCATAATTTATGAAATAAAGAGCAATTATGATCTAAAGGGTATCGAAACTTACAAAAGAAAAAAGCTTAATATTTATTTGTTTACTTTATTAAACATTTCTTTCATTGCGTGCATGCGTAAAGCATACATTATGCATAGTTGAAATTAGAAAATTGCAACCAGAAAACTGTTTGATGTGTATTCGTGATATTTATAATGACGAGGAGAATTTGATTTAAATCATATCAAAGACTGAGTACATCGAGATGAAATACTACATTTAGAAAGGAATTATGAGCCGAATAAAATAAAACATCTGCCCTGAAGATAAGGATAGTGCTGACAGATCAACTTCCAGTTCATTGCATGCTGCGACGTCCCCCCCCCCCCACAGAGCAGCGTAAAATTTATAAACAGATTTCGGAATTGTTAGAGAATCAGAGGATATGCCTTTATCCATTTTTTGCAGGAATTCCACTTTTTGTTTGATGGACATCGAAACATGCTTTCGCTTTGTATATCCTTTGGCAGCTCCAGAATCAGAAGTTCTTTTTGACATAATTGAAAGTTCAAGCTTACTTTTATAAAATTGCTCTAAGAGTCTGCAAAAAATAATAAGCCAGATCCAATTAGAAGATTAAGGAACAACGCAATCTGCAACATTAACTGAAATAGATAATTAGATAATTTTAGCTTAGCTTATACCGTCCGTTATACGTGCATGCGTAAAAGTATTATGCGCATGCGTAAATGCATGCAGAAAGTTTGTAGCTTTGAGGTGCGGATTATACATCATTCTGAATTATGTATGTCCGGATTAAAGACTTTTGACTGTATCTATTTAATTTGGTTTTAACTAAGCTAATAGTTTAAAAATTGTAACTATAGGTTAGTATAATTAGATGCTTTTATGCTACTTAAACTCTAAATTGTTCTATAAAACTTTATTTAGAACAAGGGGGGAAATAGCAGATAGATTTCAAAAATATGAATTAAGTGAAAAATTGCAATTTAAATCAAGTAACATGGTTGTATAAAATATAGTGGTAACACATTGATAATTCTGACAAGATTTTATTACCATAGCAAAGAACATAATCCCAAAATATAATTACCTACCATATCACTTCCTGCAAAATTACTGGAAGCATAATGCAGCATCAGCACATTCATTTCTATTGATATCCTGCAGCAGTTACCTTGTAGCATAAATAACCTCCTATCTGCTGTTATATTGGAGCCCTTGTAGTGGTTCTTTTATTTTGGTGAAGAGTGATTATAATCACTCTGATTTATATCCAGTACCCTTTACATCACGACCATTGCAGGAGATCTGTGACTGCTCACATTGTTATGGATGATGACTAAATTCATCACCAACATGTGTCAGTGCTTTTCCTTGAGTGCTGAATGCAAATTGCTGTTGTAGGAAACTGTTGTAGTGTAATTACAGCATTCCAGTAACATTCCATGAATGTCATGTCAGTTGAGCATTACCTTTACATCATGTGCACATTTTGTAGATGAGGTAAACCAGGATGCCTTCCTTCATTGGATTGCTTTTTCATGTATGGTTCATAGGAGCAAGTCCAAGTTTTATCAAGCCATCAAATGAGCCATCCAATAAAATTGTCATTAATGGAATTAGGGTTAAAAAATTTCTGTGCAAGTGGCATAACAGGGTCAATATTACATCTCAGATAGCATATGGGATGACCAGTACCCTGGTATTTTGCAGTATCCTAGGGATATCTTGCAGAATTTGGAGCACAGTTTTGTGGCATATGGCTAACTGGATGGTTAATTCCTTCAAAAACCAATAAAGACGCAAGGAGCTGAATATTGTTAGTCTGGGGTCATCTGGAATGACACTAATGCTGACCGAGTGCCCATTCTTAATGGAACATCCCTCCTTCCCATAATGTGACTGCATGATATGTAACGCAGCATCACCACACTTGCTTCTAATAAATCCTGCTAACAGCTTTGTGTGCTACAACCTTGTGCAACTTCAGTTTTTATCCAAAGGTCTCTGCTTTGTAAACATTTTGTTTGCCTGCTTGATTTTTTACTTCACTCTTCAAAACCATTCAGGGGAAAACTGAATCAAGTACAACTGCCACTGTTCACTGCACACCCTCACTTGATTATCTGCTGTCAATTCAAGAAGGCAGAAGTGCCATCTGTTGGATATCCATTATGATCTAATTGTATTGCCGTTACCTTTTTATCCAGCTTGTAAAGCTGTTTAAAGGGAAAAAAAATATTTTTTACACACTCTGATTTTAAATGAACATGTGCCCTTTCTGTGCCATAAACATTGGCTTTAATGAAAGACATGTTTGATTAAAGTAGTCAAAGAGCATCTGGATAGAAATGATATGTGTTGCAGGAAGAAAAGTTGGCAAAATGTTTTAGATTTCTAATATTTTAGGATTAAGTATTTATGCATTGATAAATATGTTTAGTTTGACAATAAATTAGGTGAATCCAGCATAGTGAGGTAGAAAATTGTGAGAAATTAGTTGTATTTTATAGCTATTTGCTTTAATAAGTATTAGCCATCATGTGTGAAATAAAGAGAGAGATTGTTTCATCATATGTAGGCATCTTGATATTTTTGTCTTGATGCAAAAATTAGAATGAGTTTCATGTAAAGTTGTCCATTAACTGTTAAGTTTTTAACAGAGGGATTTAACCCAATGATAAATAACTTCATATTGAAACTGAAAGTTTGAAAAAATTAACACTTTAATCTTGAACTCTAGAATAGTCGATTTTCTTGTAAAGTTATCTCTCATTAAAGCATTTTTAAAAAAAATAAAATGATATATTCAAGTGAGTAGTACAGAATTGACATCTCCATTACTAGGCTGAGAAATGAAAACTAACATCTTAGTTTTTGAGTTGTGGAACATTGTTCTTATTATTTCACAATGCTGATAACCTCTTATAATGGGCTAGCAATGTATTAGAGAAAGTATCAATAGATTTAACATAACACGCTTCTGTTATACGAATAAAGTTTGAAATACTTTCATGCAAGCATTTCATCTTGTATACTTGATGCTATTATCATTATTGTATATAAATACAGTTCACTATGTACACAATTTCCAAATCCGAGTTAAGATTTCTGCAATTTTTTTTTTTTTTTTTTACTAACAATGTTAAAAAAAAAATGTTGGAGAAGTTTAAACAACAAGAATCATCATAACATTTGTAATTTTGCAGAACTAGTTTTAATGGTTTAAGTGCAGATTTTTTTTTTTTCTTTTTCTATCAATAAAATTCTCAGTTCCATACTTAAGGATCCCATTCCGGATATGAATTCCTGGGGTATTTACAGGATTCCATGCCAATGTGGTTTAATTTACATTGGTCAAACTGAGAGGGGCTTAACATTTTCGTCCCAAATGGTACACATGTGTACCACTGATGTTTAAAAATACCTGCAGGACACATTTAAACAAAAAGTGTACCACTGCGGTATTTTAAGTACCACGATATCACCCCAGTGTATAACATGCTGATTTCACAAAATGTAAGATTATGTTTGTTAATAAACCTGTGAGTGCCTGTATTATACATTTTACAGTAAATTTTTGCAAGAATAAACTTGATTTTATACATAATTTTATTCTGTAATATTTAAAATATGTTTTAATATTAGGTATGTATGAATTACTTAGAGTTTAGAAATTATTTACCTTTTTGTTTATCTGGTATATATATATATATATATATATCTATATTGGTATGATCTTAAATTCATTTAGTGCGAAAACAAGTTACTACTACTTGCGCAATTGCTGCAAAGTAACCTACTATAATTAAACTTAGGAGCTAATACAATCAATTAATCAATATTATTTAGTAAATAAATTATTATATATAATGGTGTGTATATATATGTGTGAAATATAAAAAAAATAGGACGGCTTTGCTTTTTGCAAACCAGCAACCTTTAATTAACTTTCTGCAATTCAGGATCTTCCCTCTAGACCAGTACTTTCCAGAACATTCATGCGTATTACGTAACCGCTGCTATAAATAACAAATGTGCGCCATTTTGCATCAGAAGCTCATCTCTTTCTCTTCTAGTAAGATCTATGCTGCTGCTGTGCTTCTCATCTTTCTTCCCTTTGTTAGAATAGTTATGACATCAAAAGCCTAGATTTCATCGTATTTAGTTTGAAACGGTATTTGATATGTAATGAAAAGAATTTCATCTAAAAGAAAGATTATCTGCCATTGGAATTGAATAAAGATGTGCCATTAAAAGCAAAATCCTTCTGCATCATCATTCTGCTGCCTTAACACTCAGCCATAGCAACGCCTGGACTTTGATGCCAAGCTTCATTATTTCATGTTCACGACTGCTAAAATATCACATATGTATATGTATCAACCGGTATTATTACCGGTATATATGTATACCATTATTTATTACCGGTATATATGTGTACCATAATTTAGGCAAGTAATTGTTACAAGCAATAAATTATGGGGCTTTGGGTACGTCTATGGCCAACCACAATCATGCATAGCCAACTGCAGTCCCCTAAGAAAAAACAATGAAAAAAATAACCTTATGATAATAGAAATTGCTTTTGTTTCTGGCTGAAAATCTATTATTCATATTCAGGGACGAAAGGTTTAAAATTTCGTATTAAAGAACATGAGGCATAAGTTAGGAAAAAGGAAACACAGAAATCCTCTGTTTCTCAGCACTGTTGGTGAGAAAAATCACGCTTTACATTTTTTTTTTTTCAGCCAAACTTATTCAAAAATCATCTGGCATTGGTGAATTGGATTTTCTAGAGGCATTTCACATTAAAAAAAAAAAAAAAAAAAAAAAAAAAAAAAAAAAAAAAACCTTTCTGTTCTAGTTAATTGCCTGAATTCCAATCCATCTTTACCCTCAGCCTTTAAGAAAATTATATTTTAGTTTTCTTTCATTAATAGATGGCACCAGTAGCTTGACTTCTTTGTAGTCATTCTTATTTTATCTTTTTCATTTTCACTTAAGCAGTGGTTTCTTGGCAACCTGTGTAGCTGTGCTGTTGTTAGCAGTGCTCTACTTAATCTGTTAGCATAAGAAACATTTACTGATATTTCACTTTTAATTGCATATGGATTTGAATATTTCAGTCTTCAAATTGTGTACAACTTCTGGATATGATTTTAAACTTTAATATTTAAGTCAGTTTTTGTCATTCAGGAGAACACTTTTGTATTTATTTTTTAGAACGTGTATAAACTTTCACTAAACGTAACTGTAAGGACCAAAGGCCATATAAAAAGTTAGTTTTCATAATTTTTACAAAGTTCATTTTTTTTTAACGTGAGAGTGCCATATCATAAATATTTTCCTTATTTAAAGCATTTTTGTAATTGGAGGTATGCTGTAAATAAGGAAACAAAACATATTCCTGTGACGAATGACTGCGAAATTAAAAGTATGCATAAGGACTTTTATGGACATGCTGTATACACTAATTCATGATAGAAAAGGAAAAGTATGCAATTATATATTTGGCAGCAGTGGTGTGAACAATGTTTAATGTACTGCTTGGTCGATATAATTGTTAGTATCCTGGCTGCTTTATCATTGGGCCTGCTTTCGAATGCCGTACAAGGCTTGGATGTTTGTTTAGTGTATGATGTTTGTTAGTAGTTATTAGAGGCACTTAAAATGTTTTCTATGCCTTTTTGCCCAAATGAGATTCTGTCCAAAAAGATTGAAAGTATCATTTTCAACACTAAATGTTCTCAGCCGTTTATAATTTTCCTTTAAATCTGGAACCATTTTCCCATGCTTACTGACCCATTCTTTTATTCTTTTTCTAAGGGTAGAAATGCGGAGAGGAGAATTTCATTGTTGTCAAAATTAATACGTTCCACATTTGCAGATAAGTTAGCGCCTACGCAGTATAAAGCAAAGAAAGAGGGTTTTCATCATTGAAAAATAGGGCTCAGCTCAGTATGTTCATATATGTTGTACTTTTGAATCAGAGTTCTGATATAGTCTTTGCTGTACCTTGTCTTAGTTTAATTTTATTACGATGCAGCATGGCTGTTAGTTAAGTTTTCTACCTAATTTCCAGACGGGGAGAATATTTTACACCTTATGATAGTTTTTAATATCGGAGACACAGTAAAAGTAATTCGACAACATACTGAAAATGTGTTGACAGTAAATGATCTTAAAAAAACGAAAAATTGCACACGTTGGAACAGTGCCACACTCATGAACCTGATAATCGAGTGAGTAAACAAGAACCGAAGCTGCAACTTCTGTACCAAAAATTTATTAATGCTTTTGTATTATCATTTTAATAATCTTTGACTCAGTTAATCCATATTAGAATTAAGAATACAACCCTCTCACCCCCCCCCCCCCCGAAAAAAAATTTATTGAGATGAATAGAGGCGAAAATAAAATAACATATTATAGCTGAAAAATGCTTTCTTTAGCATAAATATTTTAATACTGTGATCATAGAAATTTTAATCTTAATTTAAACATTTATATATTTACACAGTACATATAATTTTAGGTTAACTCCTTATGATAGTAATTAAATAAGTGTATATCATCATTAGTTTCACAAATTAAAACTACCACGTACATAAAATAATGCTTACTTTCATGAAATAATAAAGAGATTATTTTTCATTCGTATCATCTCTGTTTTTAATGTCAAATAAGATTAGAGCAGATTTTGAGAATGGATATAATTAGTGAGCAATAAACCCTTTGATTAGTAAAATGTGACATTTTTGAATATCGTAATTTAATCATTCATTGAAAAAATCTTTTTATTAGATGAATTCTGTGGTTTTGTTTGAAACGCTTGATAATGAATCAGGAGGCTAAGAATTTCTTTACATCTGGCTGAGTTTAGAGCAATGGTCGTCAAACTTATGAAGCATCTGAGCTACTGTGCTATTTTTAAATCCTACTGTGAACCAAAAGAATTACCAATCAAAAAAAAAAAAAAAAAAAAAAAAAAAAAAAACCGTACATTTGTTTACTGCCTATAAACTTGCATTTCTAGTAAATATGAAATCAATTTTAATTAAACTGTAATGTAACAAAAAGAAACTGACATTGAATTGTGCTAAGAAAGAAAATGAAATGTAGCTACTTTTTTTTTATCAGACTTATTAACTTTAATCAGAATGATTGAACTTGTTTTTTGTCATCAACAAGTTTTTTAGTGTTGGGAGAGTAGGTAGTGGCTGTCATTTCGAATACCAGGGTTCGTACGGTCCTTAAGTGTCCTTAAGGTTTTTTGAATCGATTTTGGTCCTTAAAAGTCCTTAATTTCGGCCAAAATCGGCAGAAGGTCCTTAATTTTAATCCTCTGAAATTTCTGTCTGTTTTTACAACTGCCATTTTGGGTGTGAATTAGCATTTTGCAGGAATATTTTTTGGTGATTCAATGACAAATATGGCTATTTTTTAAATGGTTTCATGAGCTATAATTTGTTCCTATTTGTAATATAAATGGTGGGATATTCGAGTTTCTGAGCAAGAAGTCAAACATAAGCATTTCAAAATAATTTCATGTTTTGTAATGAAGATCTCTCAAACAACTTTCCGCTTTTGGGGATGTGAATTCTTTTATTAAACGGTTCTAAATTTGGCGATTATCAACATTTTGGCGATTTTAAGATAGGTTTCTATAGAAAATTTTTATTTCCGAGATCTGGGAATTTTTTTGACAATTATTTTAGAACATTCTAACATTGATAAATTTCATTAAAATAATGGTAATATATTGGAACTATAGTTAAGAAAAAACATTAAAATAAAGCATTTTTATTTTTCACTGTCATATTATAAAGTTCCATTTTGGCCACAGATTATACAATTTTTTGAATCTGAAAAATAAGCAAGGAATAATGCTATAAAGCACAGTTTATGAAGCAGTTTTTATCAAAAGCAAAATAGCTATGTAAGTAATTAAAAATATCTTTTTAATTTTTTCATGGTAAAAGTTTTTCTTTTTTCTCAGAATGATCAGAATTCTCAGAATATGCATGTTAAAACTAATTTCACACCTTTGTCCTCCAATTTTTTTCTTTTTAACATTTCTGGCTTTTTGCTGTTGCAGAATTTGTAGGGGTAATTTTTCTTTAGGATTTTAGACATTGGAGCTTGGAAAGTTTAGAAAGATTTGAAGGCAAGTTATAGACCCACGATTCTAAAAGATTCCAGAAAAATGTGACAAAATGAAAAATGTCTCCATGGTAGTAACACGCAGTTTCTTACATTTTGGAGAACATATGGAAGAACAATGAAAACATAATAGTAGTTGAATGTTTTACTTCTGATTCCAGAATCGCTTTCTTAACATTTTTATCTTCCCTTTATTTTCTCTACTTGTCACTAGACGCAAGCATGGAAACTATCAAAAGTACTTCTGATCTTATCATATGGACATGAATTATAGAAAATTAAATGAATTTTTTATTAATAAAGAAATTAAAAACTGTCAATTCAAAAGATTCATCTAATATGTCGTAATGCATCATACACAGAGGTACATACCGCTAGGCATTTTGCCACCTGACGCAGTCTCTGTGGAACCTAAATTCTGCTTCCAATGCCTGCTCTAAATTCTAAAAGTTTTGCCATTTCTAGATGTTTCGGTGTGTCTCTAAATTCTAAAAATTATGCCACACCAGCTCTGTGACCGGACCTTACCATATGTATTTCATATATCTTCTGAATGTTCGTATTACTAAAGAAATAAAATTAGCAGCTTTTTCTATACATTCTAAATGCATTTAGTCTTTTTAGAATAACAGAAATCTTTAATTAAATCCCAAAAATTTAAAGTGAAAAGGAAACGTGTTGAAAAAAGAAACTAAGTATGTAAAGAGAAAGAATATTATTCTTCAAAGACAGTGTTTCTTAACCTTTCTAGCGAGTCGCACCCCATTGAATCTAAAATATAATTGAAAAATGTGTTTTAATTTTTTTTTAGTCTAGAAAAATACATTTTTTTGCGAAACTTATTGTTTATTGAAAAACATTGTACATTTATATAAATACAAAACAATATTATTTTTATTAATGACTAGTCTGTTGTTATTTGTTCATTATTATACTGGCGAAGCCAGGTTCCTTTTTTGAAAGACATACGCGTAAGTCATCACTTGCATTTAAGCGATTTCTCGCTTTAGTTTTTATATGCAAAAGCGATGAAAATCCCATTTCGCACAAGTAGGTGGTAGCAAAGGGTAAGAGTAACTGCAGTGCTCCGTTCGCCAACTCTGGATAACGTTGTAACTGTGAACACCAGAATTGTTGCAATTCTGATTGTTCGAATTCCATTTGAACATATCCACTTGCTCGCATTTCAATAAGTTGATCTTTTTTCAAATCACTATCATCCATCAAATTTAAGTCAAATAGAAATGGATCCAGTATCCATCTCTGAGTTTTGGTCATATTTCCGGTAGAAAAATATCCATTCAATGATTCGCTCAGTCGTCTCAAATGCATTACAATGTCGGGTATAATTGTATTCTTTTCATTTTTCGCAATAACAGAATCAAGCAAGGGAAAGTTTACAAAATTCCCCTTTTCTACTCGACGTATCGAAATTTCTAATTTTGCGATAAATGAAGATAATTTTTAATTAGATATTATTATATTTATACCAAATCCTTGCATTGATAGATTCAATTCATTTAAATGGCTATATATTTCTGCTAAGTAGGCCAGCCTCAGCATTGCATCATTACTCTCAAAATCTTTTACTAAATAACAGTTTTGACTAGTCAGTAATTGAATAATTTCCTCACGCAATTCAAAAACTCTGTTAAGCATGCGACCCTTAGATAACCATCGTATTTCGGTGTGATATAGGAGCACGGTATGATCAGCACCGATTTCTTCGCAAAATGCACCAAAAATGCGATGATTAAGCGCTCGGATGTATTTTACTACATTTACTGCTGTAGTTAGTTAGATGTTGTTTTAAACTTTTTGGCAATGCTTTCGACGCAAGTGCATGGCGATGCAACATGTAATGCTTTATTATAACTTCCGGTAATTCTCTTTTCATGTGTGAAAAAAATCCTGAATTTTTGCCTAACAGTGCTGGGGCTTCATCAGTGCATATTGAGCCAATCACATTCATTGGTAATTGATATTTAGTAAACAAATCTTTGATGCGATTGAAAAGATCAATTCCTCTCGTATTCACCTCCAGTGGCTCACAAAATAGAAATTCTTCTATCGCCTGTTTTTCCTTCACATACCTGACAAATACTAAAAGTTGGCTACAATTATCAACATCAGTTGACTCATCCAGTTGCATGCTTATTTTTAGTGGTCTGATTTTTATGTCTTCAATTACTTGCATTAAAATATTTTCACTGAGATCTTGTATACGCGATCGTATAATATCATTTGATAATGGAATCTGTTGGATTTTTTTATGTGCTTCCGAATCTAAAACTGTTTTAGCAATAATTAAAGCAGAAGGTTTAATCAACTCTTCAGCGATCGTGTGAGGTTTCTTTTTTTTTTTTTTGCACATAAATATGCCACTTTATATGACGCTTCTAATAAAGGTTTTTGAATTGCTGGTCCGCACAATTTTAGGATAGTTCCACTGGTATCAAACCGAGCCTTCTTTGACGTCAAGCTGTTCATGCTATGCGCTTTTTCGCCACCATGCAGATTGCTGAAATGCTCTAATAACTTTGATGGTTTGAGATTGTGATTTGAAAATATCTTGGAACACAAGATGCATTGCGGTCGTTGCGTGCCATCTTTTTCGGTTGTGCAGGTAAATCCATAACCGGCATACTTATCGTTCCATTGTCGTTTTTTTGACATAGTGGGGTTCACTGTAATCGATTTAATTATTTAGAAATAATGTGATATAATATATATAATGTTCTTACGTTTGTAATATCACTGAATCCTATTCGGCTTGAACGGGCAATTAAGAATGTATTAGTCTCAAGAGGTTTCTGGACAAGTCAGAATACACAATACACATGTCGCAGATACAATAGTTGACTCAACTTGACTCAACCTAACACAGGCGCAGTAGATGCAGATACAAATCTGTGAATGGAGTAGCACATATTGAACTCAGCGCATGCGCAAGCTGGGATTAATGTTCTCCACTTGTATTCCTACAAAGTTTTTTCCTTTTCTCCGTCACCTAGCTGCCTGTTCGCCTTCGTTTGTAGCGTTTCATGCCTTTTCGTAGCGTAGTGTATACGCCCATCGGCACGGGCTCTTTCCTGTGTCTTTTGCCTATATAAGTGAGCTTGGTGCTACCAATTTTTATGAGCTTCAATATTGGGGACACTATTGCAGATTTCAAATATTTTATTATAAGAAATTTAATAAATGATATTTAATAATTTTTATGGTTAGGTAGGGGCTTCTCCCGCATCCCCAAAAATACATTCCCGCTCTTCCGGTTAAGAACCACTGTTCAAAGATATGTACAGTTATTATTATGTAAATTACCCAGTTGTTTACAGTTTCAGCTTTTACTATAATTTCCCATTTCTATTTCCTCACCAGAATGCAAATCATTTAGACAGTTTTTAAACTGAGATTTTTGGAGTGTAAGACAAGTGTGTTTCTGACCTCCACTTGCTCCCTGCATCAGTTCCTGTCAGCTCTGATAATTTGTAATTATTAGTCTTTCCATTACTGCTGCCGACATTTGAGTTTATTATGACAATAGAGTTACTGAACTAGATTAAATTGAAATTAAATTGTATAGTCTTTGACCACTAGTGCATATTTTTAGTTTGAATTTGACTCTTCTTGTTTAATTACATCACCACAAGCTGTAATTGATTTTGTTAGCATAAGAACATGCGTATATGTTCAAAGTTCTTTTTGAATAAGAAGCTTATTTAAACCTTTATTTAAATTTATTATTCGATTTATAGTTACTTTCAGACATAGTGATAATTTATTTCACGTCTGTCGGAGGGGGGGGTGAGTCGGACTATTTAACGTCTACCTAATCAAGTAAACCCTCCTAGGTAGTACATTGTGGAGAGGTTTGCAGTTAGGAGATAAAACACGCAGAAACTAATGAGAATATTGTTTTGCATATTTATTATTATTTTTTTTTTTTATTAAAAGAAACATAACAAATTCCCCATGCTCCACATAGTATCACATGGGGTTTACAGAAGTAAGTATGAAACACAATACAAAATAAACAGAAGAGAAAACTGAAATAAAATTAAGGATGATTACAAAGTTTTACAATGAATTGACAAAAAGTGTCAAAAGCACTTCTCTCGGAAATAAATTGGTAAAACTCTGGAGGCCAGTTAATATTAGAATTTTTCAGTCCCAGTGTCAAGACTTTTCTTTCGCTCTCATATTTAGGACATAGAAGAAGCACATGTTCAACATTCTCCTCGCCGCCGAGGCCACAGTCACAGACAGACTCAGGACTCAAATCTGTTCAGATAACTTTTAAAATTCCCATGTCCAGTAAGAAACTGGGTTAATTTGTAATTTGTGAAGAAATGATGACATGACAATCTCATTTTAATAGAAGGGAAAAATCTCCTAGTTAAACTCCCTTTATTTGAATTAAGTAATTCGTGATTCCACGACTCCACAATGCTTTCATACATGACCTTCTTATAAAAGGAATTAGGGATATTGACAAAAGTGTCAATTTCCCGCTTAGTCGCAGTCTTAGCAAGGAAATCGGCTCGTTCGTTCCCAACAACACCTGTATGACCACGAACAAATGAAAATGTAACCGAAATATTTTTATCCTTTAGATTTTTCAGTTCTTTTTGAATCTCGATAATGATATTATTAGAAGAAGAAATACATTTTAAGATCTCCAAGGATGAAAGGGAATCAGTACAAATGAGATAGTCCAAAACAGCACTGTTTTGTTTAGAGACCCATTTGACGGCGAAGTTTAAGCACAAAAGATCAGCTATGAAAACAGTACATTCATCTCTGATTCTAAATTGAAAATGCTCAAATTCAAGACCATTTTTGAAGACAACAAATGCGAGACCAACCTTGCCATCAATTTTGCTGCCATCAGTATAGCAAGTTACAGGCGAATCATCTACGATTTTATTGCTAAACTGAATAAAATTAACGGTATTTCTTTCTGAAGGATGAGGGAGATCAGATAGAGATACAATACAATCATACTGAGAGACAGTAGAAGCAGAAATATTTTCCTTATAAACAATAGAATGAAGAATGGCAATGTCAATTGGAGGAAAGCCAGAAATTGCATAAACAGACTCATAGCTTACGGTACGATATCCACATATGACCCGCAGAAGTATCCGCCTTTGAACACGTCGTAAATATCTATAATTTATCTTCTTCTTGAGCGATATACTCCAGACTCTAGAGCCATACATAATGAAGGGTGCAATTCCTTGTTTATAAATGAGCGAATGAACGTTGTAATTAATACCATATGTGTTGCGTGCAATACGACTTAATCCGCGCCGCAATTTATCACATTTCTCTGATACATAAATTAAGTGTTGTTTCCAAGAAAATTTACAGTCAATAAAAACCCCAAGATATTTCATTTGCTTTACCACAGTCAAAGGGGTGCCATCGAGAGATAACTGAAATGCATCATAACAGATGTTTCGCTTTTCAATAATCATAACCCTGGTTTTATCAGGATTAAAATCTAATTTAAAACCTTTTGACCAGTTGGAGGCGAAATTTAAAGTTTCTTGTGCCTGTAAAAAAGTAGCAGAAAGGTCCCTACTCTGGAAGCAAAACAAAACATCATCCGCAAAGGCTATAGTATCACAACAAGCAAGATTTTCCAGTTTTAATAGATCATTAATAATAATATTCCAAAACGTAGGTCCTGAAACAGAGCCCTGAGGGCAACCCCTTTCAAAGTGACGAATTGCAGAAGCCGAGCCCAATTGCAGTTTGGCCGCCCGATCATTTAAAAAATCAGCAAAAAGTGAAAAAAATATTCATTGGAAGTTCCACTTTTTTGAGAAGATTGAGAATACAAGGCCACCACGCATAGTCGAAGGCGCCCTTAATATCCAAAAAGACCAAAATAGTGTGCAAGTTTTTCTTTTTTCCTCGCTGAACAATTTCATTCAAGCGTAAAAGAGCGTCTTCAGAACTTTTTTGAGGTGTAAAACCATACTGAGTACCAGAAAGAAGGTCTCCATGGCGGAGATACCAGCAAATTCTGTTAATAAAAAGTTTTTCCAAGCACTTACCTAAAACAGGAAGTAAGCTTATACATATAAGGTTATCTAGGTGAGGAATCCTAGACTCATTTCCTTTAGGAATAAGAATTACTTGAGCATGTTTCCAAACACGTGGGAAAATGCCAACATTTAGGCAAACGTTAAAAAGTTTATGGAGAAATTGAGGAAACATTAAATGAAACTGTTTAATAATCTCATTCGAAATAGAGTCAGGACCAGGTGATTTATTTGGTTCCAGCATAGAAATAACTGTATTAACTTCATCACAAGAAAGCATAGGATCTACAAAAGAAGAATAAGCGGTACGCGCAGCTTGACGGTATTCCTTATGCAAATCATCATCATTTTCCTCTAGATCCGAGGGGAAAGATTTCTGAAGCACAGGAGTAATTGTCTCTTCTAAAGAGTTGGTTGTCTCTCCAGTGGAAAGACAAATAGATTGTAAACTTTTCTATATTCAAGATATTTACTTTTATAAAGTTCTCTAAGAGGCGGATTTTTACAACGCTGAAATCTACGCCTAGAGGCATTAAGCCTCTTTCTCATACAAAAAATTTCGGCAAACCACCAAGGAACATTGTGCTTACTATGAATCCTAACAGGTATGGAAATTTGAGATGCCTGGAGAAGAACAGAACTAAAATTCTCAACAAGAGTATTTAGGCGAGAACCGTCAGTACAGTCGTTAAGAATATCGATGAAACGGGTGATGCGAGAAGAACAAAATTTTCGAAAACGATCCCAATTTGCTTTCCCTGTATTGAAGATTTTAATAGGAACATTTGAGGTGATTTCTAATTGCTAGAGATTAAATTTCTAATTGCTAGACAACATGCTTAAAGAGAAGGAAATCGATATAAATTAGTCAAAATGTCTGGGCAGGCCTTAAAATGAAAAAGACGCATAATTATTTTGTTGAGTTTTATGTTTTGTAGCTTTTAATGTGTAATTATTCTAATATTGTTTAAAAATCAATGTCGTAAACTGCATGAGTTTTTAAACTGTGAAATTTTATGAGATTGTGATATTAATAGGGTTTTTTAACAAATATTATTAAAAATTAATTTAATAGTGGACATGTAAATCCATAATGACTAAGGTTATCTAATACCTAATTTAATTATAACTAAATGCATTCCCTTAAAAATTATCTCTGAATATTAAAGCGAGTTATTGCCTGTCATTAACACGTTGAACCCGGCGTCCTTCCCTGGGGACCGGCACTGGAATTTTCGTTTGGCTGGCAACGGTCTGCGGGACCGACAGTATTAAACTTAAAAAATAACTATAGTCTCAATGAAATGTGATCAAATGTAGTTTTAATGAAATTTATTGAAACATTCTAAACAAAAATCCGGCTTAGCTTTATACATATTACAATACGAAACAACTAATTTTGGTAACATTTTTGGCTATCTTGCGTCCAAATAGTTTTAAATTGTCATCATAACATTTCGAACAATACTTTCGGTTTTTATGTGCGTCTCCTTCCTTTTTCTATAATTTATGAATAATTTAAGTCGGCAATATTGCACTGCTTGATCGCTCGCTGCCGGCTGAACGGAAAGGACAACAAATTCGGCGCCGGGCTCAACGTGTTAACCTTATCGTGGTGACAAGGTAAAACACAAAAATATAAAAATTCATGTAAAACTTATTCTTTGCATCTAGTGAGACTTAATGCAAAACAACTTATCACCGCTAGTGCTTTAGTGGCTTAATAGAAGCTTAAAATATATTAACTGAGTTACAACTCCTGGAACTCTACACGAAGCTACGACACTAACAGCGTCAGACATAAGTCAGCTAACTTTCAAAACTTGCTAACTGTGCCTGCATCAGGCCTTTCAGGTTTGTTCTGATTAGCAGGTCTCTCTCTAGGCAAGCAGGAGCGGTGACAACAGCCAGTCTTTTGTTATGAATCATGCTGATTATGATTTTAATGCACATTTTAACCTATGCTGCTTGGCATAAAATCTACTTACTATTTACTAAATCTCTAGACTGAGCAAGTCTGTGACAAAATGAGACATTAAAAAAAAAAAAAAAAAAAAAAAAAAAAAAGCTAACTGTTAGTGAAACGTAACTAAAATGTCACTTATCTTTCAAATATGTCCAGTTATTATAAGTGTAAAATATTTAATACTACTTGATAAATTTCATAAAATTAATTTTATTCTCAAACGTATTAATAATTATGTTAATTAAGTTATGTGTAATAATAATGCATCCTACTCACGGATCTCTTTTATTTTTAGGATGGTATTAAAAAGTGAAGTTCAGGCATAGATATAATATTTTTAATTGAAGTTATTCAATTCCCATTTGCTTATAGGTCCTTAATGTTTTTCATTAATGGTCCTTAAATGTCCTTAATTTCCGTGTGCAGAAATGTGTTCGAATCCTGGAATACAGTTGTCTAAGTGTTCATCAGTGAGTCTGTTTCTGTATTTATTTTTAATAAATTTCATACTGAAAAAAGAAACCTCATACAGATATATAGAGCTGAAGTTTGCCTTCACTTTGAGACAAACATGAACCAAAATTGGGTATTTTTCTTTAGGAACCAAGAGGCCAAATATTTCCAGAACTTGAAGAAAGCGAGGTAAAATCCTGGTATACGGTACAGCCTTGGCGCGATTTTGAAAATTGTCGCCAACACCAAAAAGACCCGTTTACTACGCATCATAAATGTCGCGTTTACTGCTCATCATAAAGTAGCCAAATCCCATATATACCGTATACTAGGATTAAACCGAAAGGGAATTTACGGATATATCATCTTGAAAATCAATCAGTTCTAACTCTACTGCAGCATTATCTTCTTGAAAATCAAAATGCAGCATAACACCAAGTAGAGAACTCTTCATTAATCTCTGTAAAAGGCGATTTGAGAAACAATTGAAATCCTTTTGAAATCTTGGAAGTGTTTTTTGAATTCGCTGCTTTCTTACGAACTGATATATCTTGCATAGCACAGTAAAAGCACATATTAGTCCTTTACCTCTGTAAAGAAGTAATCTGTTTCCCGTTCCGAATGAAAGTGGTAAGTTTTTCGCTTTTTGCTTGAACACGCCATGGTTAGAACAGACCTAGCCTGGTACCATTGCGTAAATCAAACTATCCAAGTTAGCAAATGTCTAATATACACATGAAAAACATAACGTGCGCAACCTCATGCGTATACAATCAACTATGAGATGAGGCTGACAATGACAGATGCGCGAGAGAAACAAGCAGTTTTCGTCAGCGTCAGCTCAGTGAAGGAATCAAGGTTAACCAACCGGAGCGTTAACGAATATACCGAAAATGTCCCCGGGAGCTACTAGTAGCTCGCGATCGATGGTTTGGCGATCATTGGTTTAGAACAGTATTACCTTAAAAATCCTTCCTTTAGAAAAATTTATATATATATTCATGTAAATTAACGAAAAGACTAACTGCTCAGAATTTTTTTACGTGTATAAAGACGAGTTAGTTTCCTGTAAAAAGCATTCGATGAAGACAACCCTACTGTTAGGCTGATAGTTTTCGTGTCTCGCCAATTATTCAAAAGCCAATCTTCTTCAAAAAGTTAGCCTAATTAAATATATGATACTTTAATTGAAATTCAGTTTAAAATTAAATATTTAATCAGATTTGCATTTATCTTCTCAATTATTATGCTATTATTCTTCTATCCCTGGAATATGCAGGGTAAAATTTTGTATGTTAAGATTATGTTAAGCAATATCTAGAACAAGTGGCGCCTGAATTTCGATAGTAGGTCACTAGACGGTTTTTGGTAACTCACGTGAAAATATCTTCCTTTTATGTTAATATTAAAAGATCAATATAATAAATGCACTCGTGCAAAATTAAGGGAATTTGCAAATTATATCTGTTTTTACGAAAAATCTTGAACCAGAGGCACTAATTATTCAAATATTCAGAGTTGAATACGGTAGCGTACGTGTTCGCGGAGCTGTTTTTTTTTTCCAATGGCAGATTATGAACAGTTACAGGGTAGCACAGTCAATTAATCTATTACAAGGCCAAATGTGATGTTCTCTTTATTATGGAGGCACCTAAAAAGTGGGCCACCATCGCCTCCTATGAAGGAACGGACAGTTACAACCATGCTTTCTCCGGGATTCGAACCCAGGCCCTTCGGTATCGCATTCTAACCACTATAACGTCTGGGCGGCGCGGAGCTGTTCTTGTGGAGGGACTATAAGCGCATGAAGAATTTTTGGCGATGCATGTGCTCGGAGGCTCCTTCACGACATTCTTCGTAAGAGTTGTTTTTCTCAAGGTTTGGGGAAATGTTATAAGGTATTGGATGAAATGAGTGTCCACGAAAGTGATGACGCATTGAGATGGAGAATTATCGGTAGATCGGATGCAGCCCAGTCACAAGCGCAAGTGGCCACAGAAGTGCCACGCCCAATAGCATCTGCAATTTGTGGAAGCATTTTCAACACACTGGATCCATATTGAGAAGACCTGAACAAGGTCGACCAAAATCCATGACGATTTGTCGTGGATTTATTTGAGGATTGGTATTTGGCATTTTCAGCAAGGCAACGCAGGACTGCTACAGCTTCACAGCTCTCAAATGGAACTGTGTGCTGTCACTGGAACCTGAGTTCCACTGTTTGCAGTTGCCCAAAACTTCATGCGCCAGGGCTGCGTGCCAGAAGACCGCTGTTTGCGTCCTGTTCATTGCAGCATACAAGAGAGCACGTTTAATATGATGCAGACAACATGCAGTTTGGACCAGATTTCAATGGAGCCCCGTGGTTTTCACAGATGGATCTGAAGAGTGGTTGCCATTTAAGATGATATTGGTTGGTCTGACTCAATGTATTGAATGAAACAGCATTTGATATAAAAATATATTTTATTAAGCACACAAGAATGAGTCTCGTACCGGGAGCATTGCGTAGCGGTCTTCTTACTCCAACTGCACCCGCCAAAAGAGGCTGTGAGACGAGACAGAAGATGTGACGTAAAACATAACAGGTGATGTGCGCCTCTTGCTGATTGCGGCGCCTCTCGCTCGCACGATTAAGAACCACGTGATCGCTGCAGGTCAAACTTCAGCCTGGATAATGATTCTTGACGTACCTGTATCTGGAGAGAGCCTGGAACGCGATACCATCCCTGCCTTCTCAGAGAAAAGGATCATTACAGTGGTGGAGGTGTAATGCTTTGAGCGAGCATTATGTTGTTTGTCTGTTATGTGTTTTGTCAAATGCTTGCAGGAATGGTCGCACACCCCTGCATGTATTTGACAAAAGCTTATTGCCTGCTATGAGGTACAGAGAGATTTTTAGAGCAGGTGTCGGCAATCTCTTTTGGTTGCAGGTTCAAAATCAGACAAAATGTGCGTATTACGAAGACATTTCGGATGAATGGTATTTTCATTTTAGAACAGCCTTTCTTGGTGAGTAATCAGATAAATTTTATTGAGAAAATAATTGCAATATGCTTTAAACATAAAAATTATAGTTATTATAAAAACAAACATTACTTGAATGAACTCTGTTTTTCTCTTCAATATCAGTGGTTTCCCTGATACTGAACTCGTGATGTTGGTTTAATCAAGTGTGGCTTGTAGTTGTTAAAAGGAATTCGAACATCTGAATTTTTGAGAGTTAAGCTGCTCTTGTTCTTACTTAAAATAAATATCATGTGTGAAAATATTTGCATGTATTTATAAGTTTAACCGAATGCGGATAAAATGCTAGACATTTTTTTTTGGAATTATGGATTGGCATTGCCAAATTTATCAATTTCTCCTTAAAATTATGCTGCAGTTTTTATTTTTTAAAATAAAAATGCATTTTCGTCACTGTAAGTATGTAATCAAACAAAAATATTATTATTGTTAATTGTTTTCGGTTTAATTTTTTGGGTATTCATCAAGGATTCGTTTCATATTTATGTTTGATAATTAACTTTTATATATAATAATTTATTTTTGGAACTCAAGTGGGTCAGTTGAAATTATGAAATAGGTCACTCAGTGACTCACGTGTTATAGGTTGCCAAGGCCTGTCTTAGAGCCCCATGTTCGACTTTTCAGAGTCACAGTTGATCCTGGATTCCTGTTAATGGTCGACAACGCTTGTTCACATAGAATTCTGCTGGTCGACGATTACCTGGGAAGTGAGAATACTCATCGCCCGCCATATCTACTGACCTTAAAACTATATGTATGGGATGCTTTTGGGAGGACAATTTAATCTCACCATCCTCCTCCGAGAGTTGAAAACTGCCTTGCTTCAGCAGTGGGATCGACTGCCACATAGACTGCTCAACTGCCTTCTGTCCAGTATGCCGACACGCTCGATATCACAACGTGAATTTGGACGTCCCTGCACTATGGTATAACGTTGCGCGCCTCCAACTTGCACGCAACCAAGAGGTGACTGTGAAAACTTGTATAAAAGATAGAGCCTTGTGAAAGGTTTAAGTCCCTTTTTATTCAACGTAATAAATTACAATTGCGTTCTCTTGACGCTTACAGACGGTGCCAACTCGGCAGTCAAATAAAAATAATAACCTGAAAAGAAAGTAAAGACAAGATTCTAACTACGAGGCTCTCTAAAATAACTAACTCACCGCGTTTTACAATACCGCTGCTAATTCAGCAGACTTGAAGCTCACTGGAACGATTACCACTACTTCCCGCCAAGCACATAGGCCGCAACGCGGGGTTCTTCAATTCTCGCTAACTACCTCCGCGCTCGCTAAGTAAGAATATCACACACCGAACTCGTTTCCTTGCTATTTAAATCATAATACTTCCGCTTATAATTTGAATCCTTGCGCGTTCTACTCAAATTTACATATTCTGGCATTGGCAGTTCCAGGGGAAAGTAAGGCTTGACAGGAAAGATAGTTTAAACATAAAATAAATGTTAGTTAAAATAAATATAAACCCTACATTTGCCGCTGCCAGAATTTGGAAAACTTGGAAGCAGGTCCTACAAACGACCTGTTGTAAGTTTCTCTATTTCTGAACTAATTGGCGAGAACCTCGTTTACACAAAAAAAATATCTTATATAACAAATTGTATACTAAATTTCTGTGGATACTTATAACTCTTTCTTCTTACAGCAACTTTTCCTGGACTTCATCAATCAATCTTGGTCTTTTCCTTCCAGCATCTGGAAGGAATAAGAATCAGTATCTTTCTAAATACATTATAATTTACACTTTCTTGACACAATAAATTTTTGTTTTTAAACGATTCGTTTTCCTTATTGCTTAATTCACATTCATTCAATTTTTCAAGCATTAATTTAACTTTACCCTAGCTCTCCACCATGTGTGGTGTCAAACGGGAATATTCGTGTTTTAGTCTTACAACACTTCCCCTAACCACCATGATTTGTTAGAATTCAACGACCAAATAGACACACCTTACTCGACATTCTACAACTCAATGAGCTACTTTAACATTCTTAAAAATTCAAGTGTAGGTGGAGAACCCTACAAAACACATTCATTCTAACTTCCCCCTCATTCATCTTTAAACATGCAGGCTTTCGCTCTAAAGCATGACTTTACAGTTTAATACTTAAATTTTGACTTCATTGCTTTTAAGCATTCACTTTTAGCATCTACAATTTTATGCTTCTAGACTAAATTCTACTTTTACATAACCTTCAAGTATTTACATACATTTACAAATGTTTAATACATATGCTTTTTACAATTTACCATAAAATGAATAAGAGAAAATAAATTTTTACTTTACTCATTCTTCGCCAAGCTGGCGGCACTGAAAGTAAAATTCTTATTAATACAAGAATACGAAGTTATTATTATCTCCGGCCAAATTTTGGCTTTAACATAACAGAATTAGTCTTTCGACCAACAGAAAATGCTTGTTTTTAGCTTTTACACTTAAAGAAAATAATACTTTTGCCTTAGCTAAATAAAGTAAAACAATACTAAGTCTCAACCTAGACATATTGACTTTCGTCAAAACATAGAACTTCGTACTTATGCATAACATTTCGGAACAAAAGAGAAAAAAAATTATAGAAGGTTTTAACTTATCTTTGAGTTTTCGATGCTTGAAACTCCGTCATCCGTTTTTGGCAAAATTGATCCCAAGTTAGAGGTTTCATGGATGTCAATCTTCTCCTTATTGATCTCCGAGTGTCGTCCACGTTGCTTTTTCTTTTGCGTCCTCTACATGCTGGCCTCTTGACGGAGTAATCGTCTGGTTGTTGGCCTTTCCGTTTCTGCCTGGGACGGCTGGTCTTGACGTCCTCCGGTCTGGAGTCCTTCTTGAATTTCTTCTGTTCCTCGTATTTTTGTGCCTCCTGCTGGCGTTTCAGTTTCCGGAACGGCGGCCTTGCTGGCACCTGACTCTGTGGCCGTGTGCGCGTTCTCCTTGATGTGTAATTTCTCCTGCTATCCTTTGTAGGTGGTGTTTTTCTCTTTACCACGGTTTCTTTACCCGGTGCATCTGTATTTTTGTTTTTCTTAAACGCTGGAGTTTGAAAATTATTTTTTCTTTTTGATACCGACGTCCGGGTTGTAGAAGTGCTAGGTCTCTCTTCAGTTCTCTGTTTCTTGGGTGGTGGAATAGTTGTTGTAGTCTCTGGCCCTTCTATTTCGTTTAGACTTGAGTCCTGCAAGAACTTTTTAAGGATTTCAAAATCATTTGGATTATAGTATTTTTTCACCTGGTCGGGACTTGCTTTACAGATTTCCCCTCTCTCGTTCTTAAGATATAAGACTACTCCTTTGATTTCCTGAATTGCATAGGGGCCTTCAAACTTTGGAGCTAGCTTTGCCATAAAATTGTCTGGGGCACTTGATAAAGAAAATTTCCGCTTCAATACTTTATCCCCAACTTTAAAATCTGCTTCACGGCGTTTTCTATCGTAATATAGTTTCTGCCTATTTCTTGCCGTATCCGAGGTTTTAAGCGCCTGATCAATCAACTTTTGCACATCTTGTTGTTTAAACTCCTGCTCTCTTTGTTGCACAAAGAATAATTTATCTAAAGGCGTAATTAACTTTCTGCCTAAAAATAATTCTGCTGGAGTTTTTCCCGTAGTATCATGATGTGCCGTTCTTAAAGCATAAGCTAATTCATTTATGTAGCCATCCCAGCGCTTGTGATGTGTGCTCACGTAACTGCGAATTATTTTTACTATGTTTTTATTAACTCTTTCTGCTATCTTAGCCTGTGGTCTATACGGAACCATTTTGATATGGCGTATGCCAAGTCCATTGCATATGTTTTCAAATATTTGACTAATGAATTGTTTTCCGTTATCGCTAATGACTTTTATCGGTGCACCGTATTTTAAAATGTATCTGTGTAAGAATGCATCTGCGACTGTTTTGGCTGACGCGCGTTTAAGTGGAACAATTTCTATCCATTTTGAAAAATGATCTACTATTACTAAAAGAAAACGATTTTTATTTAACTCGCTCTGGGGGAAGGGACCAAGGAGATCTATGCCTAAAATTTCATTCGGAAATGTAGCGCGAATGCTATTTAAGTACCCGGCCGGGCTGTAATTAATATCATTTATTAACTGACATTGATTGCAGGACCTGACATACGCCGTTACTATTTTGTATAATTGCGGGAAATATATCGCCTCGCGTACCCTTTTTAAAGTCTTTCTGACCCCTAGGTGGTCCGCTGTTTTTTTTTTTCGTGCAACTCCTTCAAAATGCTTAATCGAAGCGAGGCTGGGATGACTGGCTTATACTCAAGATTTTCGTTTGTTGTTTTCGTATAGAATAATAAATTATCTATTATTTCATAGTTTTTTGCTCTATTTCTTATCGCATCGATATCTGTGTGCTCAAAGCTTTCGGGGTCTTTCAAATAAGCATAGATATTTCCAAATTCAGGATCAGCTTTCAGTTCAGTAATAACCGTATCTCTAGAATCTAAAATTTTTGAAGTCAACACAGCGCATTTAAGTTCATTTCCTTCGTCGTCCAGTTTTATACGAGAAAGTGCGTCAGCTACATTGTTTTCCTTACCCGGTTTATATTTTATTGTGATATTATATTCTTGGAGTTTTAAAGCCCATCTTATTAACCTGGGCGTTAGGTTTTTTCCCGAGTAAAGTCTACCAACAGCCGCATGATCCGAAAAGACTGTTACTGGCGATTTGCCGAAATAAACTCGAAATTTGTGTACAGCCAGTAATACGGCTAATGTTTCTCTTTCTGTAGCTGTATAATTCCTTTGTGTCTGATTCAACGTTTTACTAAAAAATGCCAGCGGATGGTTATTTTGCATAAGAATCGCACCCACCGCATAGTCTGACGCATCTGCTGCAATTTCCAGGTTTTCGTCCCCCTCAGGGAATTTTAAAACAGGGGCATTAATAAGCGCTTCTTTTAATCTTTCGAAAGCTGTGTTAGCTTCGGTTGTCCACGTAAATTTACTCTTTTTTCTTTTGATTACTAAGAGTGGTTCAACAATATTAGCGAAATCTTTTATGAAAGATCGATAGTAAGAACATAACTCAAGGAAAGACGAAAGGTTCTTGGCGGTGTTGGGCGGTGGGAAATTCTTAATAGCTTTTATTTTTGAATCTTGCGTTTCTATACCCTTTTGCGAAATTTTATAACCGAGATATTTAAGTTCTTTAGTTGAGAACTTGCATTTTGAGGCGTTAATTGTAAGACCGGCCTCTTTTAATAATTTAAAAACTTGTTCGAGGTCATTAATGTGTTGTTCCAACGTACTACTCGTTATAATTATATCATCTAGATAAATTAAAGTTGACTTTCCTAGGACAGGCTTTAGAACAATGTCCATAGCTCTCTGGAATGTTGATGGGGCCCCACACAACCCAAAGGGCATGCGTAAAAATGCATAAGTGCCCGATTTTGTTATAAACGCGGTTTTGTGTATATCTTCGGGTCTCATAGCTATTTGATAGTAGCCAGACGTTAAGTCCAAAGTAGACATATATCTTGTCGATTTGATCTGTCTAATGATCTCGTCTATAACCGGCAAAGGGTAAACTGGAAATTTAGTAATACTATTTAGTTTTCTGTAATCAATAGCAAACCTCCAAGCCCTTTTATCCGAAGGAGGAAACTCGTTCTTTTTCCTACATAGTACGACTGGACTCGCGTACTCACTATTTATGGGCGTTATTATTTTATTCTTTAACATCTCCTGAATATGTTCTTCGATGATTAGGTCTTTTTGTTTATCATAACGATATGGTTTAGTCCTACAAGGTTTTTCGGCATTTAATTGAATCTTGTGAGTCACGATTTGGCAGTTTCCTGGTTTTTCTGAAAACAAATGAGAAAAATTACTCACCACTTGCTGTATTGCTTTACTTTCATGGTCATTCAGATGGCTAAGGTCCAATTCAGGTGTCTCCACAGGTTCCACCACCCTCTGGTCCATCTCAAACACCACGGAACTATCTTGAAAATTTAATTTGGCCCTCGCGGCCCTTAAAAAGTCCATACCTAAAATAAGAGAGTGTTGCAGGTCTTTCACCACAAAAATTAATACTTTGAGATTTTCCTCTTTTACCTGTAAGTTTAATGATAATTTCCCGATGCAGTGACATGTTTTTCCTTGCGCTGCTATAATATCCGTATTTCTGGTTTTAAATAGTCGTATCCTATAAAAATTCTTTTTGAAGAAATTTTCACTCATAAAATTTCCTTCTGCTCCTGTACCTATGAGGGCTTCTTCTATGAGGTACATCGCCAACCAGGACTTGTATAATTGGTAGCTGTGAGTTTTTTACGATGACCGTGTTTAAATGTCTATTTGAGGGTTTTTTTAAAACTTCCGGGGTCTGGACCCTCCCTTTCACAGGCCCCTCTACTCGTTTAAAGCTTTCCTTTCAATCTGTGTCTTCTGGGTACGCGGATGTTTATTTTCAAATTTTCTTTTTGGGCCTTGACCTTCGAGTTTCGATGCGTTAGCTTGATAGTTCTTACCCCCATAAGAGCGATTTCCATTTCTGGTTTCCTCCTTCCTTCGGGTACTTTGAGAATATGTTTCCCCTCTCGCTTTTTCCGCTATTCTGCGATTTTGAAACTTCACCGCCAATTCGAAAAGTTCCTGCAATGTGCTTGGGTTTCTAATTTCAAAGTAGTCTTGGACAGCGGGTAACAATCTTGGTAATATTATTTCAATTATCTTCGCATCGGGTTTTTTTCCATACAGCATATCCGTTAGCTTGATTTTTCGTAAAATAAAGTCCGTCAATTGTGCTGTATCCCGTTGATAGAAACTATATAGTTCGACTTCCAGCCGTGCGCGATCTTTCACTATGGGGAAGGCCTTTACTAACGATTTTTTGAAATTTTCAAATGTGTACGTCGGGCTTCCAAATTCACCTAGAAGAAATTTGCCTATATTTTCCACCATAGCGCGGCCTGTCCTCTTAGTGCTGATGTGGCGATGGCAACTTTTTGTCTTTCATTCACAGGGTAGAGCTGAAAGTGGTTTTCTAGACCTTCGAGAAATACCGCCACCGAATTTTTTCCGTCGAAATGGGCGTTTGGCTTGATTGACGCTCTCAAAGTCTGGACCAGGTATCCAAATCCTTCTAACTGAGTTGTCATTTCTTGGTGTTGTCCAGCGGCTTCCATCCAATTTTCGGCCATTTCAGTTCGATAATTGTTCGGGCGCCAATATAACGTTCCGCGCCTCCAACTTGCACGCAACCAAGAGGTGACTGTGAAAACTTGTATAAAAGATAGAGCCTTGTGAAGGGTTTAAGTCCCTTTTTATTCAACGTAATAAATTACAATTGCGTTCTCTTGACGCTTACAGACGGTGCCAACTCGGCAGTCAAATAAAAATAATAACCTGAAAAGAAAGTAAAGACAAGATTCTAACTACGAGGCTCTCTAAAATAACTAACTCACCGCGTTTTACAATACCGCTGCTAATTCAGCAGACTTGAAGCTCACTGGAACGATTACCACTACTTCCCGCCAAGCACATAGGCCGCAACGCGGGGTTCTTCAATTCTCGCTAACTACCTCCGCGCTCGCTAAGTAAGAATATCACACACCGAACTCGTTTCCTTGCTATTTAAATCATAATACTTCCGCTTATAATTTGAATCCTTGCGCGTTCTACTCAAATTTACATATTCTGGCATTGGCAGTTCCAGGGGAAAGTAAGGCTTGACAGGAAAGATAGTTTAAACTTAAAATAAATGTTAGTTAAAATAAATATAAACCCTACAATGGGCTTTACTGATAATCATGCTTACATAAAATGACTTTTGAGTGGTACATCTCTTTCTCTGTTATAAATGTATATTCATACTAAATTTTATTAAAATCTATCCATTAGATTTTGAGAAATGTGCCATAATGTGCAAATTCTCCAAATTTTACACAGGAGTGTACATGGCTAGATAATAATTACAAATAATAATTCGTGAGTTACACGATGAATAACCTTGTAGCAGTGAATTGCTTTAAAATAAAACTATTCACCTGCATCCGGAATTATCCAGAGCTGAATTAGAAATCTGTTCACTCAGCTGTGTCATGGAAAATCATCAGAATCAGAAGTGGCTGTTTCTACGAACTCTGCTTAAACCGCGGAAATTTGAATTTTTGTCTCAATAGAAAGTTACGTCTTTAATATTTTCAACGCATTCATCATTACAATAGAATGTGTAAATTTTTAACAAATGAGTTCAACAAGCAACGTATAATCTTAAATTATTTCGGGTAGTCGTCACAATGCTTTAAATAGGTGAGTAGTTATCAAATTAAAATTTTAGAATATTGCTCATGTTTGTTTAGTAACAATCATATAAATACATAATAATACGATGTAAAATACTGTTATATATGTTGTATTGTTATGTAAAATATTTTATTTAAATAAGTTTTAGGAAAAATTTAAGCGAGAGCATCTTAATGAGCAGAAAAATGCAGAACATTCTTGGTTTTGAAGAGAAGCAAGAGTGATATCAGAAGGATAAACATTCCACTGGGAGAGGAAGTTTGGAGTGATTTGGCCGAAAGGGTATCAGAGGGAGATTGAGAGAACCATCGAAGTATTACCTGCTGATGACGAAAGGAGTTTCGGAAAAAAAAAAAAAAGGCATATGCATGCTTAAAATACTGGCAGCTGTACTCTTGAGAGGCGTGGTAGTAGGGAATGAGAGGTCGGCAATATTAGGCATCTGTCTCCTGAACGTCTATTCTACGATAACTGGATCTCATCTGCTATAGCGCGTACAATATTGATTAAAAAAACCGGTAACGTCTACCACCTCCAACCAAATATGAATGGGAGAAGAAGCAAGTTCTGGTAGACGTAATGTAAACCATTCTGACTCTCCTCAGTCGTGATGAAGCAAACGAACACTGGTGGTGAAACAAACGCGATGAAGTACACGCAGAGGCTGCTTGCGAAATTCCTTCTATTTGAAATGTTAGTAAAGTACGAAGCATAAATCTGCTATCTGAGAATTAGGTTTTGCTCATATTTAGACTCGAAATTTTTAACGTTTTCAAGAAAAGTCTGACATTGTACTGTAACCATTGCAAATGCTATCCTATGTAACATCTAAGCCCTGCTTTGGATAGGGCTAGTAGGTCAGGCGGCATTTTTTGAAATTCAAAGTTTAAAAAAAATGCATTGGCAAACAAGGCCCATTTAAAATACATTGTTGCATATACACTCAAGTTATAGAGGTAGTTGAGTTACATAGTTCTTTTATTATGTTGTTAGTGTAGATAATCTTCCTAGGTATATTTTAAAAGATGCACCTCTGTTACTAATATATCAAGTACACACAGCTGTAGTAACATACACTTTTCAATACTGCATTAATAAAAATAATGTGCTGATAAGAGATAAACTGGATTACATATATAAACAATTAAAAGCCTCAGTTATATGCAGTTTATGCATGCTGCAACAATACTGGGTATGCTGGCTACCATAGAAATTGGATTATCTATGCAAACAAAATATCGCATACTTTTGATTAAATACAGTTTATATTACTTCATTGTTCCATTATATTGCTAAAACAAAGCCAATAATTATTTACTATTGCTAGCTACTAGTAGTGGCATACTGGGCAGCACAACAGCTAATCACACTGCATATTTATTTTTTCACAGGGGTAGCTTTGAGAATTTTATCTTTCCTCTGTGGTCAGTACTGAACGCTTGGGGCCCGTAGATGAGTTGGCTGTGCTATTACATTTCGGGTCAAATTCCGGAGAAGGCATGGGTGTTTGTAAGCTTATGGCGTCTGTGCTGCAAGGGAGCACTCAAAATATACGGGGAGCCGGATGTCCTCTCGAGAGATTGATGGTCGGGGAGGAGGGGTAGGAGATCCTCGGACCGTCCTCCGGGATGTTCTTACTCAAGCCTGTAGTTCATCGCGAATAATGGGATATTGGCGATTGTCTTAGAGTGAGATTACCCGAGATCTAATTAAAGTGAAAGAAGGAGTTTGTGCTCATCATAATCAACGAGTCAGGAGGATTATGAACATATAAAATTTATCGAATTCGGATAATCACTTCAGAATCCGTAACTTTAGCAATTTAGTGCAGTGTTGTGTTCAAAAGCAAAGAAATCCCCCCCCCCTTCCTCGCAAAGTTTGTGGTTTGTTATGAACAAAGAGGTGGTGTTTTGAACTGACAAGACTTATTTACTACAATTCTGTATGAAATTTTCTTGTAAAGCAGGAATCTAAAAATATTTTCCCCCACTTTCTTTTAATATATATAGCATGCTATGTAACTGTATTGTATAGATATTACATATATTACAGTATTTTAGTTACGTACTTAAATCATGCTAAATACATAGTTGTTAATTTTCATTTTAGTACTCTCTCTGTATATATATATATATATATATATAACCAATTTAGAAGTGAAATAAAAAGTCGGAACGTAAATTAAATATAAATTTAGTTTCAAAAAATATGTAAAGGTAAATCTATTTTTCTATCTCGGTAAAACTGGTTACAAGCAACAATTACATTTATTGAATAGTACACAGTTGAAAAACAGAAGTGATCCGAAGAAAATTACAAAAGCTACTATGTAAGAATTGAAAAACTCATCTAAAAAGGTACAAATTGCTAAACAAAGGCATGAATATATATATATATATATATATTACTGAGTGTTTGGTGTACATTCCAGCTAGTGATTGTTTAGCGGTAATTATAGTGACTTTATAGCTTGTTGCGAATAATACCTTGTATTAATCATTTTCATTAGTCTTGTGCTTGTCGCTTCAGTTATAACAAGCTCAGGGGCAGGTATTTTTTCCACTTTTTGTAAGTTCATATTTGTAGTTTGCATTCCTAACTTGTTCATATCGCTATAATTAGTACTTAATTAAATATCGATGTTATTTTTGTGACACATTGATGTGTGAATATTATCTCGTTTGTATTATAGTAATTACAGGAATATCTGACTGCATTCATTTCCATATTTACTATTACAGTAAGTATTATATAAATTTTGTACGATACTGTGATAAGTATTTCAGCTTTAAGCTTAGACATCAATTTTGTGTTTTAACTGGAGACATCGTGATCCCTGTGTCAGCCAGCAGTTTTAGTGTACTTATTATAATGATTGTATTTACTTCCACAATTTATGAAGCTTTATGCTTAGTAATTAATTCTGTGTATTAACAGGTGACATCGTGACCGCTATGTCATCCTGCAATATTAGCAAACTTGCATCTATTCCTTATAGCTAATTAGTTTAAATTTCATAAATGCCTGTAAGCTACTTTTATGCTTAATTTACTCACTTGATGGCTTCATCCAAACAAATTACAGACTCAGCACCGCCGTCAGTGGTCTTGGATTCCATAGCTGCAATGCCAGTAATAGATCCCCAGCATTCACGTGCGGAAAACTTCTTGACTCAAAGTGCGGTCGTCTTGCAATTTCTGAGCGCAGAAAATGCTCGTTGTAAAGTCAAAAGTATGCCCAACTTAACTGAAACTACAATTCTTGAGAACGGTGGATCAGAGTTGGGACTCTCATCTCGACGGAGTTATGAATAACTTAAAGTCCTATAATGTAACTTCCAGCGATCCTCTGTGGCCAGAAGTCGTGAGATTCACAAGTAATATGAATTAAGCTGTGACGTAGGACTCTTACAGGAATCTTATGATATTCGAGAAAAATCTTTAATAGGCTCAACGAAGGGTTACAGCCAAAAACATGGCAGAGAAAACAACGCAAGGCGAAAATTTCGTGGTACAAAACAGCAAAGAGAAAACATTGCAGTTATAAAACATCGTGGGGCAAAATATCGTCGTCGAAAATAAAGCGGCTCAAAAACTTCACAGTTTAAAAACATCGTCGGCGAAAATATCGTGGTAAAAAATAAAGCTCCTACAAATTATCGCATGAAGATAACATCGCACACATGCGCTTTTCAGTTTTTAAAAGCTGTAAATGCATATTCGCATAAAGATTTGGAAGCTCAAGAAATGCTAACGACACTTTAATAATGAACGGAAACAAAACAAGATATAATTGCCACCAAAACAGTATCAGATTAACAAATATGAAAGAAAATAATTTGATAATTAACGAAGCAATTTTTATAGAGGTAACCTCATGCAGTTATTTATCTTCCTTTTTCTAAGCATTTTTAAGCTGAATTTTTCATGAAAAATTATGAGCAAAATTTTTGAACTTCTAACACCAGTAAATCTTAATTATTGTGTAGCTATTTCAGCGCCCTTTGGGGCTTTCTTAGGAAGGATTCTCGATAAGCTGCAAGTAATTGATTTTACTGATTCACACCATCTGGGGATTTTAAATTCCACAGACTTACCACCAACTTTTGACATTATTTGGGCAAAGGGTTGGCCTGACCTGCTCCTCTCGTCGAGGAATTTGTCATCAGAAATACAGGTCTGGGCCTTACAAGATTTCATCACGCTAAATGACCATAATGCCATCATCTTCAGCTTAGAAATTCCTCACAGTATGTGTATCAAAAGACGCTACAAGACAGCTTATGGCGGACTTGTCCGGTTTAATTATTCCTTTTATTGATTCAAAGACTTCAGGACTGTATTACTATCTTGTATCTCGACAGCGCATACGACGAGTTGATAGAAATCTGCACCATGGCATGTAATCAAACGTTTCAAATGAAAACTCATAGACCACGTACTAGTGCTTCGTGGTAAACGGATACTTTGACAAAAAAAGAAGCAAACTCCGCAGCCTACGCAGAAAATCGCAAGCCGAAAAGGATTAGGACATCCTCCGGTGCTTCTGTTACTTACAAGCACGCACAGACCCAAGGAGGTTAGAATTATGCGCGTTTCATATTTATGAATCTCAAAGAAACTGCTGCCTTGAATTAAACTGAATTACAGAAATGTACCTATACCTATATTTTTGGATACATCTTTCCACATGTTCAGTTGTGTAAATATTTTATTTAATTTTATAGCTATACTGCCCACAAATTTGTAAATTTATGCTAAACAATTTAACAACAGAAAAGTTAGTTTATCTTGATCAAATGCACAAATTATATTCTTAACAGTTCAAAAAACTTAAAAATGAATAATAATTAATACATAAAGAAAAGCATTACTTTATTTAACACCTTTACAATTCATAAAAATAGTAACAATTGGTGTCTTACTTTTCATGAAAATTATCAAACGAATTACCTAAAACGTTCAAATTATACAGTTTAAATCTTAGCATACATCATTGTATGTTAAGGAACAAAGATGCCAGCTATAAACAGAAACATTAAAATGTATTTAACATATTTTGATTATTATTAAGTCCTTTTTTTCACATCTGGAAAGAAAACAACATGACATTGTGATATTTTTTACCATAGTTATCAAATTACATAAAGAAAAGAAAATCAGTACTTACGCGTGAAAAGTAATCTCAGGAATCTTTTTCGAAAATCTGTTTGTGCATTCATATACAACACAAACTGACATGCTTAAAAAAAAAAAAAAAAAAAAAAAAAAAAAAAAAAAAAGCAATTACAGACTTCCTTGCACAAGTCACAGCGATAACAGGAACATGGCCGCCAAGCTTCACCGTTTGAGTTGAACCTTCCTTCCTTCTATTCTAACCTCCTTGCACAGATATTAAAGAACCTTGCGCACAGACTATAAAAATAGCTAAGCAAAACTCTCAGCGAAACTTCTGCTCCACTACCCTAGATACCTTTGGCAAGGCCTTCCATATTGCCACACATAAGGCCTTTAGGCCAACGATCAGCCATTCTTCCCGCTAGCATATAAGCATTCTGTACCGCACCACGCGCATAGGGAAAATTCCATCCCCATGACTGGATATGGCTTTCGATGACATCATTTTCTGTACGCTTAAGAACGCCTTGACTTTGCTTGGGCTCGAAAATACACCTCCATACCGTTTATTTACATTTTGATAGCAGTACCAAAAATATTATTATCGTTAATGACGTGCGTTGAATTTTTATGTAGATTACTGTTATTACGGCACTGTAGTATGATGAATTTAATATAAAAAAATATAGTGCTTTTTCATAGAGAAGAAAATAAATATCGCTAACTCCGTCTATGTATATTAATATTATGTGCAGAGGTTTTTAAGAAATGTATTCTTAATTTAAAAGCCTTCATATTAAAGGTTTTGTGATTATTAATTTATTGATTCATGTTCATTCAATATAGATTCTTTGGAGATACAGTCTCCGAAAACAAGAGACGAGTCAGTTTTCACAAACAGTAAAAACGTTAGGAGCTAACATAATACACAATAAATTTACGATATTTGTAGTCGGTCTGAAAAAGTAAAATTTATTTTTGAAGTTAGACTACTGTAGATTTGGAACACAGAAATAGAGATAACTATGCATAAATTTAATATTTTTCATAAATCTGTGCTTTATGACTACTGCCCATTTTTTAATGTATAATATATTTGTACTTTTGCATACAAATAGAGAGAAATATAGTAATTAAATATAGTAAAGAAAGTTTTTTTATATACGTGTAGTCAGCGAATATACTGAATGCGTTTTTTTCTTTCATTTAAGACAACGGAGTATATTAGAAGTGTGAAAGACGGGGACATTAACATGGAACTAACATATACAGTTGCAAAGTAAATATTTTCTGCAATGTGAAAGGAACAGAATGCGACAAAATTTCAATCATAATATACTTACTAGCACATATGCCTTTATATTTGAGTCCAGATCGTCGTGTAATCTAATGTGCTTTGCACTAAATTTATGAACTCAGTTATTTATATAATCTAAGCATTTTAGATTGCTTTTGATATTAACAGCATCTTTGAAAGAATTTATAATTTTATTTCATAATTCATAAAATTTATTTCATAAACAAGATGTCATCCGCATGTCAATTTTTACGTTTGGCATTATTATTCAAAGACTACAAATGATAATGTTCATGATTCCTTATCACTCATGCGCGTCATTCAACGAAACTAAAACTGTAAGAATTCCGCCTAAACGTCATTATATCAAGAGAAAAATGGTGTAATCGGAAAGTATGTCCAATCACAAGTACAGGTTTTTCCCTGTGCGCGTGGCGCGGTACAGAATGCTGATATGCTTCCCGCTAGCAAGTCATCAGCAGACGCCATTCGGTATGACCTCTCCAGCCCCTGTCGGGACGATCTTCAAAGCCAGGAAGCTGGACTGCAACAGAGATTTGCGTACTACGAACCTTCCTGTATTTCCTCTGAACTACTCGTACTTCCTAGCGAACATGAAACAACACGAATATGCAAGAAACTAAAGCCTCCAAAAAGTTCCTCGGCCCGATAGTGTAGGGAACAGAATAATACAAATACTCTTTCCGATAGCCCCAACGTTTAGCCGTTACTGTTATAGAAACCTGTTGGAGACTCCGCTACTTTCCGCAGTCGATGAAAAGAGCTGAAGTTGTATTGTTTTATAAAGAAAGAGAAAGATCCTATGCTACCTACATCCTACCGCCCCATACGTTTGCTTCAGGCATTTAGAAAACTA
This sequence comes from Stegodyphus dumicola, assembly GCF_044657685.1. Taxonomy (NCBI): domain Eukaryota; kingdom Metazoa; phylum Arthropoda; class Arachnida; order Araneae; family Eresidae; genus Stegodyphus; species Stegodyphus dumicola. The sequence goes on from NC_140780.1 coordinate 193,261,471, forward strand.
TTGGAGAGAGTCATCTATTGTAGGCTATGTAACTTCTTGTGTAGTTTGTTAAACTTAATAACTTCTGTACTTTAAAAGTAGACTCAACTAATGAGTATATCTCAAGAATTCAAAATCTTTATTATTACAGGTAAGTCCACAGATCATGCCATTTTGAAACTGCCAACGGTAGTGCGAATGAACAGGGTTAAAGGCAATCATTCACTGATCATAAGTTTGGATATACAAGAAGCCTTCGGCTTCCTCTGGTGGCCAGATATCATTGATGCTTTGGTCACTGTGTGGTGTCCGGGGGACTTAACCCGTTTATGTCCAATTTTTTTGGCAACTTTATTCATTATTAAAGAACTTATATCGCTTAATATGAAAGGTATAAATACACTTTAGGCGTCAAAGTGATCACAATTGCCATATTTGCTGAGTAGATCAATGTCCTGTTTATGGAACACTGGGCATACATGGAAGCAAAATGTACCTGTACTCGTATTTGAAACTTTCAGTGTTGCAAATCATTAATAATGATTAATATAAATAAATTCGATTAAATTATGCAAAATTCCATTGTTTATAACATGTAAAATGATAAAATGGTAATTTTAAGAACATTTTATCATTTTACATGTTATAAACAATGGAAATTTAAAAACAATTATTTTTCATGCAACTATTGAAAGCGTTTATCATGCAGTCCAACGTTATATTTTCACGTTTTCTTGTGGTCTTACCTGAATAGTAAACACATCGCAGTTTTGTTTTACTCACAACAATTGTGGGGCCAATTTGGTTAAATAAAATTTCATTGAAGTGATTGTTCTTGCAGGTTTGGGAAGAACTTCAAATCGTTTGAGATAGTTCCGTGAAATGCTGCCTCGAAATTCTAGTTGATCCATTTTGTCCTGTTTCTTGCAAAACATGCGATGGAGGATCCATGCATTTTGAAGTGAATACACCTGCATTTGAAACTTTAACATCAATTAAAAACGTCATTAAACATGGCAAACATGGTATTAAAAGCATCAATCAAAAAGCATGGCAAGTGGAAACCGCCATTTCTTGAATCCAATGCGATAATTTTAAATACTATGATGGTCCATTCGATCGGTACCTCCCACAAACTTGTTGTATGTTATAATTACATGAGGTTGAGGTACTGCGATCTTCTGTTGCTCAGAAGTCGACCAGCGTTTGGCTGAACCTAATGGATTTACACCAATGCATTCGAAACTGCTGTAACAACACTGTTGGTCTGTCCAACGTACAATTATTACACCAGATGACATAGCTTTTCTGTAATTAATAGCATCTCTTTTTTTTTTTTTTTTTTTTTTTCTCAGATTTTTAACGGATTCTACCGGATAGTTTCCAATCCTATTTTCTCTGGCTGTACCTACAGCCTCAAAGGCAGAATTTTACACCTCCTCAACGAGCTTTTAGGTAGTAAAGCAATCGTCTAATGCTGTCGTAAATGGATATTTGCTTCACTTAAGGTTAAGTATCTGAAATAATTGATCGAAGTCTTCTAGTAAATAACAATTATAATTTTCTATATACACAAAATAATATAAATCATATTTCCTTTTCAATATTATGCGTAAACTTAAATTTCAAGAAAAAATTAAAATTTGATTTTTTTGGGCAGTTTTGAGATTATATTTTTTGTACAAGCAAATATATTTTAGCAAATATTGTAGAATTTAAATATTTTGTATACAATAATAGTAATAAGAGAGTAGATTTTGAAGTATTATAACATAAAATATGCATATTTCGAATAAAAGTGCATTTAGTCATTGATAAGACAGTAAAATGTTTTAGGCTCAATTGAACTAACAACTGCCCACTGTCCCATAAACAAGACGCCGAAGATTAAACGTAATTACACAAAAATGAAATTGTTATTTTTGCAAAATAACTTTGCAGAAGTTTTTATGATCTATTTTAAGCAAATCATTTTTAGGGTTTGTAGTTTTATGAATAAAAATTTTGCAAAAAAATACTCAGTTTCTGTGGCTACCCATAACGTGTCGATGCTGGAATGTCTTCTATAAAAATAACTTGTTCTAAAATAATTTTAATGTCCATCTAGTGGTTCCATCTTTTACTAACAGTAAGAACAATCCTCAGGTGTATGAAAAATTGCTTTGTTTAAAGGATATATGCACTAAAAGATTCCCTACGCAGTAATTTCCAAGCGTTCCATATTTTAGCCACTATAGTAGATAGAATATGAGGGTTTCAGGCCACAGGGATCCGAGGGATCTCAGAGGGCAGAGCTTCCTGAGGCGCAGAGGGAGGGAGACCCCCTACTACCGCTCAGGGGAATGTGCTCCTGGTACGTCACCAACTACAGACGCGTTGCATCCTGTTCGTGACGTCATCACGGATGTCAGCCGCAAGTTTCATCCTGTTTGTGTTGTAATTCGGTTTCATGTACACGTTTATCTATTGACGAAGTACTCCCCGCTGCTCTAATGTCATACTAAATCCGCCACGTGATTGCAACATGTTAGAATTTCTAGAACATTCTATTTAGTTCGGCAACGACCCCTAGAGGGCAGCAGTCTCACCCATAGCGCTTTCTGATTGGTTCTCGTGGATCCTGACCAAGTTATTAATCATTATTTTTAATCGATTATACTATTTGACTTGTATTTAATGAAAAACGTTCATGTATTTAGATGTAAATTTCATGTATTTGTCCATCTACGGCATGAGAAACGTGGATGATAACACAAAGCCGTACTTTTATCTCTTGAATCCTATTATTTGACCGCGTTTATCCTCTTTGTTCATCTGACTTTGTGCAGCGGAAATCAGCATGAGGCTGATGGATTGCACATAGGCAATTCTCTTCCAACTTGCTCAGACCTTTGTACATCCTCGATAATGAATGAATTCATAACTTTAAATTTATTTTGTTTCTATTGTAGGTTAAGATATTTTAAATTTCTCTTTTCTTTGTGTTACAAACATAATTTACGCAATTTGGGTTTCTTCTCGCCGTTATATTAAATGTACTAATTCTCAGATATTTTTTATTATACAAACATAAGATTTTCTTTTCTTTCCACATTTTTAAGTTTTACATTCTTTTCCCCTACGTTTAACTTGCAAAAGTAATAGATTTTATAAAAGCAATACGTTTTCACAATCTTAATTTTTTCTCTTTTTATTTTACAAAAGTTCCCCCCCCCTTCAGTTTAATCCTTCCTTTCTGTGTTTTACAAAAGTTGTACTTATTTTCATACGATTTTTTTTCTATTTTTTACGAAATCAGTCTTTTTTTTCTTTATATATTTCACTTCAAGAAGTAATTTTTAATTTTTCTTTTTTTTTATAAAATTATTATTATTATTTTTTAATTCTTTGAAGAATTTTTCTTCTCCCATTTCGTTTTTCTTTCTTTTATTTTCCTCTTAAGGTTTTTTTTTTTTTTTTAACGTTTTCCTTGTTTTAAATACTTATTGATGTTACACTTCCATTTCTCGGAGCGTAAAGTTACGTATATATTTCTCTGTTTATGAAATTTAAGCTGTAACTTACACGCATATAATTTCCCTCTAGAGGCTTTCATACATAATATTTTCTATAAATTTAAATCAATAAGTACGATGATCATTCTATATAGCTTAATTCTATAAGCTTATTATATTTCTTATTTTTTTTACGCTACTAATACTTAAGATATGTAAAACTTTCTCTTTTAATGTATTACACTATACTACTAACACTTAAGAAGTGATACTCCGAACTTCGTCTTCTAACGTATTATACTAACTTTTTGAAACTCTATACAAAAACGTCGCGGATTATCTTTTACACATCTCATTTTTGTTCAAAGGATTCATGAAACGTGTCGGCCAACCAGCGGCCGAGCGGTAAAGTCGCTGAACACTGGTAGTTCGGTCCGAGGTTCGAATCCCAGGAACCGGTTGGCTGCATGGGCGCTTTCGTGGTTTTCCCCATGTGTAACGTGTATACGAGCCAGTTTTCCTTAGAAAGTCCTCCACGAAGGCATCCCTACCCTTAGGCAGATAGTCCTAGTGTGCTTTGCCATAACTAAATAAACCATAAACCACGAAACTTGTCAAATAAATGTAAATTTTTAACTTTCTATTTTCCATTTAGACATTTTGCCTTACATTTAAACTTTAGCACGTTTTTAAAACATATTCCTCTTAATATTTCTGATTCTTTTTTTTTTTCCTAAAAATAAATACAGACTTATACGTATTTTTAAAAGATCTACTGACTTTGAATTAAACTCTATAATTCAGAAATAATAAATTTTCACAACATAAAATCTGCTTGAACATCTCTAGCCAGTTTAGTTCAAATACATACGAAACAATGGGAAATTTCTTATTATAGTCTACCCCAGTTTAATACGTACCAACAGCATTTCATTTCTTATTATTTTACACTACAGACATTTACATGAATATATTCAGAACACTCCTTTTTATTGAGCAGGAGATTTCATATGTATTACTAACACAGTTTGACTCTGAAATATTTCACAAAAATATCTTCGATTTTCTTGTATGCATTGTATTTAAATCGCCAAACATACGTTAAATTCTGATTTCTATCATGTGAAAACTTCACCCGGATTCTTAATGTGATCTCACCATTTACCTCAGACCTTCATAAACATTGCTGTATTTGAACTTAACACAGCCTTAATTTTTTTAACAAGGTACAGAATTTTTAACTTCAGAGAAGAATATCCACATTGTAATGTAATATTTTAAATTCACCATAGAGCCATATTTGTGTAAAACATCTAAAAAGAAAGGATGTCTACAATACACATGGAATTAATGTTCAGTCACGGAAGTGAAACTTTGTCATCTTTTCCCCAACTTAGAATAAAAAAATTTCTAAGCTCGGAATATTTTTTTCAAAGAGTATGATCATTATTTTTACAAGTCTAGAAGCTTTTTAATATATTCCAACTTAAGATATACATTTCAAATTGACAAACACTGAATTCTTACAGCTTTTTGAGAAGGATTTTTAAGTTAAGAGACATAGCAAATAAAATCCTGCACATCAGGAGCTATTGACATGGAATTCTAATATTCTTTTCTGCCTCTCAGAGTGGAATGCGACCATATGGTCTATGGTAATTATTTCTCATCTGGATGAGTAATATCATCCCTTTTAATTTGTAAAAGCAATTTAGAATCACCCAGTATAGTAAGTGTTTTATATTTTCTTGAATATTGTAGCCTGACAATTAGGTTTTATGCATTAATAAGTGTATTTAATCGTATACGGAGACTGTTCGCACATTTCTTAAACGATTTTGCTTTGCTGTTAAAAAAACAGAATCTTAAAAAAATTTTTTTAGACTGCAACTATATTTTTGGAAGGCAGTCCGAACGGTATAGTGGTTTGGTGATCCTGACGGCGATACCGAAGAGCCCGGGTTCGAATCCCGGAGAAGGCATGGATGTAAAATTGTCTGTCCCTTCATATGAGGTAACGGTGGCCGACTATTATGTGCCTCCACAACAAAATGGCGACCACTTCTGGCTTTAGGAGTGGCCAGTGCCGTTATAAGCAAGTGCTTGCCATTGGGGGGAAAAATAATTTTGAAAGAATAAATTACCGTCTACTACTTGACAGTTTTGTTTTCATGCAAAACGTCGCTTTTAAAGAAGCAATGGATGAAAGGATATGCTTGTGTTCTTTCCGAAGAAAATCATTCTTATCTAATTATTAGAAAACCGTGTGAAAGCCATGGTTTTTCGATACCTAAAGCTGGGATAGGTAACGTTGCCTACAGCAAAGGCGGGGGGGGGAAGTCAAAATTTAGCTTCAAGTGGGAAAATTGTTCCAAATACGAATCTAAGGAAAAAAAAAAAAAAAAAAAAAAAAAAACACAACGAATACTGCAAAAGTAAGATCTTTAATGTAAAAAGAAAATCACGGGAAGTCAAAGACATTTGCAAAATCGTGAAAATACGCACTACCAATTGTAAGCAAAGTGATTAATGCTGATTTGAATCTTAAAAAGGCGTAAAAACTTAATATGCATAGTCTTTCTCTACGACATATAGCCGAACGCCGAATGTGCTGCAAAATTCTTTATGAGAAACATTTATCTGGACAAAAATGGAAAAATGTTGTCACAGTAGACAAGTGTTTGATATACTTAAATGAGTTCAATAAAAAGAGATCCATTTATTATCAAAGAGGAAGGGAAAAAAAATCTTAAAACTGCAATATCAAGCTTTTCATTAAATTATATCCAGGTCAAATACTTTTACACAGCAGTTCTCAGATGTATTTCTGTTTTGCATATCAGTCTGAAGTTTCAGTCCTGTGAAACTTTTCATCCACAGGAAGATCTGAAACAGTTCTTTCACCTCTCTGTAGTTTATTCGCATGATGTGTGTTATCATGTGTATTGGCATTACAGTTATGAATAGAATCCGATCGCATTTTCACTTTCTTCCATCTCTACTTCAGGCACTTCAGAATCAGGAACTTTATTTCCATGAATTATTTCTTCACCTTTTTCGGATGCTTTACTAGCCACTTTTTTATTTCTTGATCTTTACAAATAGTATTATCACTTTCTTCCATTTCAACTTCAGACACTTGAAAACAGAAACTTCTTTCCTGTCTTTTTCTTCATATTTTCGTTCTTTTTTTTTTCCAATCCAGTCAGATGTTTCATCCGTCATTTCTTGATCTTTCTCTAACACTTCACCAGCAACTTCCTTCATTTCTTCATCCTTTGATTCTTCTGCCATTTCCACATCTTCTTTTGTGGCTCCAGTTTCTTCTGCAAGCTCCGCTTTCATCTGTTGGAGTTGCTCTCGCAGCTTTTCTTGGCCGACTTTCATCTCTTCTCGTTTGGCTTTCATCTCTTCCGGTCCGGCTTTCATCTCAGTTGTCATCTCTTCATATTCAGCTTTTATCTCATCATATCTGACCATGTATATCTTGATATCCGGCTTTCTTCTCCTCCAATCCGGCTTTCATCTCAGCCTTCACCTCTTCCAGTCCGGCTCTTACAACTGATAAGAAGTCCGTGAGCTTCATTTCCTTCGCCATGGCTTTCTCCTGCAGGCGGGTCAATGGCATTCCTGGTATTCACTCGCAAACCACCACTTCTGACACCAGTTGTTTCGTTTCTATACGGGTTCGTGGATTTGGAGTGATTCACGACGACACTAAACAGTTATGAATAGAATCCGATCCTTTACAAACAGAAGTATCCTGGTTTAGAATCAAGTTTGTATCTGTACAAATTGCATTATGAGGCACACACCTAGTTTGAAAAGTGGTTGTATCTCCTTGCAATCCTGGAACACTCTGCTTAAACTGTACAACAGCTTCTCCCATCTCTGCATCACATGAATTTTCAGGTGGTTCAATACTTGCTAACTGCGACTTCTTAACTTTACTAGTTTCTACCAGCTTAACAGTCGCATTTTCACTTTCTTCCATCTGTACTTCAGGCACTTGAGAATCAGGAACTTTATTTCCTGGTTTACCTGGACGATGAGGTAAACCAGGATGCCTCCATTCATTGAATTGCTTTTTTATACATGGTTCATAGGGGTGAGTCTAGATTTTTATCGAGCCATCCATTAAAATTGTCATCTTCCCTCTGGAATTAGAGCTAAAAAACTTCTGTGCAGGTGGCATGACAGGGCCAATATTATATCTCAGATAGCATATGGGATGACCAGTACCCTGGTATTGCGGGGAAGCTATCTTACCGCGTGGTGGACATTTTGTAACATTTTCAGATCATACACTTATCTTTTTTTAAAAAAAATCAGGTGTAATTTTTAACTTCTATCATACATTCTAGCGTTTGTAATTTCCAACATACTCTGAATTTTAACTAATGTGTTATATTTTTAAACTATATACATGACTTTCATTTAATTTTTAACTATTTTCATACATTTTAATCCTTGTACTTTCAAACATACTCTTAATTTTAACTTAATTGCTATATTTTCTGACCATGTATATGAACGTTATGTAATTTTAGATGTAAGTTTTAACTTGTTTCGTACATTTTAAAGCATCGTAATTTTTGAAGTACTCTATAATTTTGAATTTGTTTGTTAGGTTTTCCCACCATTCACATGGACTTTAATAAATTTTAGATGTAATTTTTATACTTTTTGACAACGTTTTCTTTCTGGTTTCCAACGTACTCTAAATTTAACCTTTTTAGAATGAAATCTCAACTTTCATCCATAATTTTAGAATCATATTCACTAATTCATATACGCATCGTAAAAACTGTTGTTGACAATATAAAACCAAAGTTTTCTTTTACATATTCATGAAATTTGTATTTAAATTATTTATTTAACACTTATGAAATGATCCACATTTTCTTAATTGTAAAGCAATGTAAAATGGAATTCAAAACTTAATACACATAGAAAAGTAACAAAATAAACTTTGACAAACATAGACAAGTCCTTTACAATGCAAATCAGCGTTACAACTTGCTGATGGCTGTGGGATGCTCCAATACAGTTGCACCTAAAAGCCTCCGTACCTTATAAAAGGTCACTAGCTTTTTAGCATTGTATGACAAATCGAAGTTAAAAGTTTCAATTTAGTCTTATGGCCATAAAATGCTGATACATTTATACACTTGATATTAAAGAAAAACTAAGACACAAAAATCAAAAGTCAAGGTAGACAAATAAGTTGTATGCTCATGTCATGTCAAAGAAATTTAATTAGTATAACAACATTACCTTACAATCTTAAAATTACTACTACTAATAAAGATTAAATGTGTGTTGTGTGTCAGTGTGGTAGCACTTAGTGCTGAAACTGTGACTGGTGAAAAGGTACTCGGCCAGCTCTCTCACCATAGTACTCTCTTAAATAAAAATTTTAATTTTGGGATTAGGAGTATTCCTAGGGGAACAGCGGGCGTGTGCTGTCACTGCTTGTATCCTCCCTAAGGAGAGAATTCAAGGAGTAATACATATACTAATTCATAAGTCAAACAACAAAAATCAATGTTATATTTTCAAAATTTTCACAGGACTAGTTTCGATGGTTTTACCGAACCACCATCCTCAGCTGCAAAACCGCAAATGAACAAGATAGGAAATAAAGATTAGATAAGATAAGAAAGCCTGGAAAAGAATAAACAAGTGGCGCCATCTGTTGGTGAAACCAGAACTAAAACATAATTTCTTTAAAGGCAAAGATGGATTGGTATTAGTATCGTTAACAAGAACAGAAAGATTTTTTTGAATGTGAAATGCCTCTAGAAAATCCAGTTCTCCAATGGAAGATGTTTTTTGAATAATTTTGGCAGAAGAAAAATTGAGAGTGTGATTTTCGGACGAACAATGTTGAGCAACAGAAGACTTCTGTGTTTCATTTTTTCTAACATACACCTCATGTTCCTTGACGCGAAATTTTAAGGCTCTCTAAGTTTGGCCAATGTAAATTAAACCACACTGGCAAGGAATACTATAAATACCCCAAGAATTCATATCCGGAGTGGTGTCCTTGAGCATGGAACTCGGAATTTTATTGATGGGAGAATAAACAACCCGAAAATAAATTTCTGCAAAATATGTGCAACTTTATAGCTAATTGATGGAAAGAAGGGAATGACAACAGAATTTTTATAATCTCCTAAAACAAGAGTGTGCCTTTTAGTGTGTTGAGATGAGAATTTTTTAACTGCTTGATTAATAATGTTGGGTGAAAAGCTCCTGTCAATAGCTATTGCTTTTAAATAATTTAGTTCTTCATCAAAGGCTAGTTTGGAGGAGCAAATTTGAAGAGCACCGAAAACATAGGAATAAAATGAAGATAACTTTTGTTTAGTCGGATGACATGATTTAAAGTGTGGTGGAAGGCAAACGGATGAAGGTTTACGGTAAACCGTAGTACTGAAGTTGGATGTGTTACGTGTGACCAGAATGTCGAGAAACGGAAGAGAATTGCAAGTCTCAAGTTCAAAAGTGAACTGAATAGCAGGATCAATAGAATTCATTGTTGAAAGAACTTTATTTAAATCATCTTATTACCTTCAAACAGGGTAAAAGTATCGTCTACGTAGCGGAACCATGCCGGGAAGTTTAAAGTTTCAAACAATTTTGATTCATAATAATGCATGTAGATATCAGCCAGGATGGGACTGAGGGGGCTTCCCATGGCTAATCCCTCAGTTTGCTTGTAATGTTTATTTTGGAAAACAAAATGTGTTTGTTTCAAACAGAGTTGAGTGAGAGAAATTAGCTCATCAATTTCGATGCAAGAGAAATGGAATTCGCGAAGTCTGGTTTCTAGACATCTTAATGCACCCTCCACTGGAACATTGGTGAATAATGATTTTACGTCAAAAGAAACCATGAGTAAATTTCTAGGAGAAATGTTTTTTTAACCTTTTTTACAAACTCTATTGAATTTTTTATGGTGTAAATGTTATTGTCTAATAGAGTTGAAAATCTAGAAACTAAATATTTAGCTAAGGGATACGAGGCAGTACCTAAATTTGATACGATAGGGCGGAAAGGAATACCTCTTTTATGAATTTTGGGAAGAGCATATAATCTGGCACAATTCGCAACAGATGGGATAAGCGAATGTTTTAAGTTGCTTGAAATGATTTGTGAAGATTTGATCGCAGTTTATATTCTTGACAAATCCGAAGGTGAAGGATCTTTAGGGATCGGATTATATGGTTCTTCGTTTAAGAGTTTAGTGACACCATCGATTTAAGTGTTCTTATCCATGACGACTATCTGGCCACCTTTGTCGGCCTTTGAAATGATAATATCCGGGTTAGAATGAATTTCGCGCATTCTAGCTCTTTCTCTCGCAGTTAGATTTGGTTTCAAAGGTTTATTATTGAATTTCAAATTATGATCGATAAGATGCCTAATCATTTCTTTCTGGGAATCTGAAACTTTACTGAACTTGAAACCTTTTTCGATAGGAGCCAAAATCTTTGGAATCGAGGGTTTACAGGTTTCTGAGAAGTTAAAATTATAATTTAGAATTCTCTCTTGTTCTTCTGAAAGACTAATGTTAGAAATATTAACTATTGGCTTGATGTTTACAATGGGAAGATTTTTTGAACTACTTGAACTGGAAGACCGTAAAAGAAGTTTTTCGAATTTAACTACAAGGGTGTTTTTATGACGGTTAACTGCATTCTCCGTTCTAGACCAGGACTTTTGTTCAAGGGCTGCCCTTGAATTCCCTTCTCATTCCCTTCTTCCCATCAATTAGCTATAAAGTTGCACATATTTTGCAGAAATTTAACTTTCGGGTTGTTTATTCTCCCATCAATAAAATTCCGAGTTCCATACTCAAGGACCCCATTCCGGATATGAATTCTTGGGGTATTTTTTAGGATTCCTTGCCAGTGTGGTTTAATTTACATTGGCCAAACTAAGAGAGCCTTAAAACTTCGCGTCAAGGAACATGAGGCATATGTTAGAAAAAATGAAACACAGAAGTCTTCTGTTGCTCAACATTGTTCGTCCGAAAATCACACTCTCAATTTTTCTTCTGCCAAAATTATTCAAAAAACATCTTCCATTGGAGAACTGGATTTTCTAGAGGCATTTCACATTCAAAAATATCTTTCTGTTCTTGTTAACGATCCTAATTTCAATCCATCTTTGCCTTTAAAGAAATTATGTTTTAGTTCTGGTTTCACCAACAGATGGCGCCACTTGCTTATTCTTTTCCAGGCTTTCTTATCTTATCTAATCATTATTTCCTATCTTGTTCATTTGCGGTTTTGCAGCTGAGGATGGTGGTTCGATAAAACCATCGAAACTAGTCCTGTGAAAATTTTGAAAATATAACGCTGATTTTTGTTGTTTGACTTCTGAATTAGTATTTATTCGGCGTGTTATTGTGTCTTAATTAATACATATAGTGTAAGACCTTGGGTCTAATTATCATTATGAAACGTTCATATCCTCCCTAAGGAGAGAATACAAGGAGTAATACATAGTGTAAAACCTCGGGTCAGATTATCAAATAAAACGTTTCATTTTGTAATCTGGTACGTTTCATTTTGTTAATCTGGTACAGATTGTAAAATCGAAAGTTAGAGTTTTTCCCTCTCTCCTCACCTCCAGGCTTAGAGAGGACGTATATAACAAATTTTGAGCGGAAAACTCTGAGAAGAAGGAAAAGTTAAAATAGAAAATGAGCCAGACTGGGAAAAATTCAAATTCAATAATCAAATTGCCTTAATTGGGGTTTGAGGTCTTTATCAAGTTAAAAAGTCGTAATCGGGTTGAAATATTAAGAAAGTTTAATGCATAATTTGAAAAAAAAATTCCTTAATTTTAAATAGGAACAGGTACTTTACTATTTCTAACAGTTAATTTAAAGTCACTTGCTAGATTAAGGTCTGAGCCTGTTAGAGAATGGCCGCTTTTCGATTCCCTTTTTATAAGAGTTTTGGTTTATATATTCGAAAGGTAACTGCGGAATATTGTTTTAAAATTTTATAAGGACCTGAAAAAGGAGGTGAAAGTTTTCTAGTGTTAGGATATTGAAATTCTTCGTACATTACTAAATCGCCAGGTTTAAAATGATTTGCTTCAAAATGGGTGTCATACTTATTTTTATTATTATTATTTATTTTTATTTTATTAGAGAGAGGAGGGGGTAGTCAAAAAGAATCATCCTCTTATAAATGGTCAGAACACAAAAACCTAATTGTACCTATAGACCTGTGATATCTCAGATTAGTCACGTGGTATACATCCACTCTGATGTCCAAAGGAGCAAACGTCAATGCGTTCCTTACTTGGCCTTCGAATTCACCGGAGCTTTGAAAGCCTTTATTTAATTTTGGAGTGTGTTAGAGCTTCGACTTTGATGAATTCAAAATTCTGCGTTAGCCATGTCATCGCGTCACTCACATTGGATATGTTTGAACGCATGTGGATTGAAATGAACACATAACATCTATGATGTGTGAGAAAAACTTAGGTGGTTTCGATAGCTAAAATTTAATTTATCATATCATAGATAAATATGTGCCACTTAAATTGTTTGTTCTTGTCATTTTTAAGATGATTCTTTTTTACTTCTACTGTATATTTCTCGACACAAATAAAGTAGTTGGGGGCTGGAGAACATGATTGCATTGATTTAACGTTCTTAATTAATTGAATATAAAACCATTTAGTAAAAAAACTACCCATCAAATGTTGGAAAAATAAAGGCCGGGCAAAGATGTTTGTGGAAATTGACGCACTGGAGAAGCGGTGTAGCACCAGGGTGCCTGGGTCACAGACTCTAGCCCTTGTCGAACAGATAGGGAATTTCGAATACTGTCAAAAAATAACTAGCATGAGATAACTAATTTTTTAAATCTATCTATCTATCTATATATGTATATATAATAATTTTAAAGTTATAAGAATGGACAGAAGAGGAAATAAGTTAAATGGGAATTTTTAAAAGTTAAAGTGTGCGACCTAAGAATGCCATCTGGGGAAAACTGAAAATAGGGGATCGAGCTGGCGTTAACCTAACACAGGAAGAACATACATAACAGTCATATAAATATTAGGTAAAAGTGTGAGTTTCTTAGTGCACTAGTGGAAAAATTGAACACGTTGTGGTGTGGTGTTAATGCTTCAACTGTGAGGTGTTGAACTCCAATGAAAACTCTAATGATGGAACACCGCATGAAAATTTTATTGAACACACAAAATAAAAGGCTACATACAGTCAACATGAGAAAAACCTAATCTTTTTTTTTTTTTTTTTCCCAAACAAATTCAAATATCTCTACATTTTATGTGCGAGAGCAATACGTGGCTCTCGAGCCTGCGTTTTAAACAATGCCAACATATTAATATTATTTTTAAAACAATTAATTCAACTTAACAACTATTGAAAACGTATTCGGAAGTTAAATAATAATAATATTCATCTTATGCTCTCGAGACATCCTTGTCCATATTAATCTTCAGTTTCTTCTTCCTTTATGCTACCTTATCACAACTCCTCCCCTCATAAAAGGATTTTTCCCAGACTATGGAAGGAAAAATTCTGAATACTTTTTACTACTTTCAAAACACAAGTGGTAACCATTTAAGTGATAATAGAGAAGCCAGTTACATTACCCTGCACTTATTTCTAGATAACATAAACGCAAAAATACAACAAAAAGATTTAAATTTTGAATCTACACAAATATAATTCCAAAACGCTACAAAAATTATTTTCTCTAATTTTTACCTTACATTGTGTTACATTACACTAGTGATATTCAGTCACTAGACTAGGACACGACTCAAGCCATCTGCATTACCGTGTAATTTGGCTGGCCTATGAACAATTTCAAAGTTGTACTGCTGGAGACACAATGCCCAGCGAGTCAAACGAGAATTTGATCCCATCATTTTGTTTAAAAAAGTCAACGGATTATGATTCGTTTAGATCTTAAATTTTTGTCTGTCTAAGTAATGATTTAGTTTCTTCAGTCCGTAAATAATGGCCGCAAGTTCCCTTTCAATTGTGCTGTAATTTCGCTCTGCTTTAGTAAATTTTTTGCTAAGCTACAGTATAGGTTGTTCCTCCCCATCCTGAATTTGAGACAACACAATACCTGCACCATATAAGCTAGCATCTGTCTGCACAATAAATTCTTTAGAATTATCTCCTGCAAATAAAACTGGACTTTTTTCTAGTTTGGTTTTCAGTTTATTGAAAGCCTCGTCGCAGTCTTTTGTCCAAATCACTTTTTCTTTTTTTCCCCTTCAAAGCGTCTGTCAAAGGTGCCGCTATACGCGCGTAGTCTTTTATGTACACTGCTCAAAAAAAAAAAAAAAAAAAAAAAAAAAAGGGGGGACAGTGCTATATCTCCCGTTCTACTGGGGCGATTCACGAAATTCAAATTGCGTTCTTCATGTCTCGAAAGCGCGATTTAGGATATATATTAGATTTATATATAGCACTATTCTAACATAGGTATTTTGACACAAAATCGGACTTTTTCTGAAATAACATACCAATCGTTTTACATATTTCGATTCTACGACTCAAATTATGCCAGAATACCAAGTTTTGTAAAAATCGTACGAGTAGTTTTTGAAATATTAGCTCTCAAAATTTTAGCTCCTCAATGTTAATTAAATTTGGCAAATATTTATTTATATCTCTTTTTTTATTAAACTTTTTTGATTTTTTCTCTCACATTTCGAAATTTAGGTTCATTCCAAATAAAATTTACCCATTTTTTGTGTTTTATTTTTTAAATTTCTATTTTTAAATAATTTTTATAAATTTTTCGAAAAAAATTTTGAATTATAACCTATAAAATTTTTACCATCATCTTAAAGTAGGTATATTTTTAAGCATATCTGCAAAAAATTAGACTTTTTTATTCAAAATTTTCTAAGATATACACAAATTTACATATTTTCGCGTTTTGAAATTTGGCATCTTTTTTTTGAGCGATAATAACGCCAAATGTGGTCTATAGATTTTTGTTACACTGTATTGCCACAGCTATTTTTAACCTTAAATTTCAAGTAAAATTTTACGGAGAATTAATTATGTGACATTTTTTCCCTCAAAGATGCGTAATAAATATTTATTAATACTATATGAAAAGCTATTTTTTTAAATAAATTTCTTAATATTTTTTTTAATTTCTCTCTCTCTCTTTTTTTTTTTTTTTTTTTTAATAAGAGTAAATTTTTACCTTCGGCGTTTTATCGTCTGCTACTTTACTTCGTTTAAATCGAATTGTCTAAAACTGAGAATTTTCGTTTGATGTTTATTTGAATTTTATGACATTAACTGCACAATTTATTTCTAAACAAACTGATGCTTTAGAAGTGGCTGAAAGAGCGGCTGGTACTATCATCCATATTTTTAAAGCACAGTATATTTTTATAGAAACATAAGATTTAGAATAATCATTTTTATAAAAGTCAAATTATGATATAAATATACAACCCTCTAGAGACTGAATTAATGGAAGTTCAATGGTTATGTAGAAATGATCTGCAGCTACTTAATCGCTGGATAAGTCAGCAGATTCCGTGGACATGTAAGAATAATTATATAAACGACACCCAACATTCTGAATTCAATCAACAACGAGGATACGATGTTTATTAAATGAATTCAAGAAGTTTTAAAACATAAAAAATCAACTCATTTTTTATCCTAAAATGTATTTTTGTGCGTAGTGTATTTTCATTATTCTAATTTAAAATTCTAATAATTCTTAAAATTCTAATTTAGAATGTAATTGTCAAGAACTGATTCCTAATCATCAGTAATATAATAAGTAATTATTACGGTTATTAATAAATCCTTCTTATAAAGTAATTGCAAATATTTCAAAAAACTTTGTCTGAATGCAAATATTTTTATGTGCAAATATTTTTCATTGTATACTAATCAAGATTGCACACGATATTATTTATTTGCACTTCAATTCTTAACGTCAGTTCTAGTAGAAGTTACAAATCAATTATATTTAATTAAGGATTGGATTGGATTGGATTCTTTAATTGTGGCAAAGCACACGAGGGCTATCTGCCTAAAGGGAGGGATGCCTTCGTGGAGGATTTTCTAAGGGAAACTGGCTCGTATACACGTTACACATGGGGAAAACCACGAAAACACCCATGTGGCCAGTCCGTTCGCGGGATTCGAACCTCGGACCGAACTACCAGTGATCAGCGTCTTTATCGCTCGGCCGTTTGTGGGCCTTTATGAAATGGAAGGCAATAACTTTATTTAAAATGATTGTCAGAAATACCAAAATGTTTCGAAAAGTTGGATACTTTTTAATATACTTTCAGAATGCTTAAAGAAAAAGAGAAGAAAAATAAATTTTTTCGTAAAATTTAGTATTTGTATTTTTTAATTTAAAACTTTTCAATGTTATGATATTTGATTCTTGCGATTTCAAAAATAAAATATTTGATTAAAATATGAATAACATTTTAAGAAACCAAATGTAGGATAAAATTGTGTAAAGCAATGGGCACAATGATAAAACTGTTTAAAGGAGTGTATGCAAGTCATCCTAAGTTAAAATGTCGGTTATACATCTCTCTTATTTATATATATCTTTTCTAAACGGAACATTGAAAGGCGTGTAAAACTGTGCTTTACTGTATTTTTTCTTTTAATATAGTATGCAGTTTTCAAACTCATCGTAGTCTGGGTTACAAAGTATTCTTCCGAAAGAAACGCAGTTCAAATAAATAAAATCAAATTCTGGAAAATTGATATTAATAAATATATTTAAAATGCTCAGTTCGAAGGAATAAATAAAAAATTTTAAAACAATTATCTGAAGAGACAATGCAACACAAACAATTAAAATAAAAGTATAAAAATTTAAAAATTACCTAAAATAATAACTATGACGAAAAATATATATAAAGAAAACTATTTGAAAAAAAAAAGAAATAAACGCTGCACCTTTATTTACGCAGTTCGAATAGGTAAATAGAAATTTTTAAAACAGTTATTCGAAAAAAAAAAAAAAAAAAAAATAAATAAAATAAAATAAAATAAAATAAAAATAAACTTGCAACTTAAACAATTAAAATGAAATTCGAAAAAGAAAAAATTACTTAAAATAATAAGTTGTAATTAAAAATATAATATAAAGAATATTATTTGGAAAAAAGGAACGATGGTGACTTTTTTTCCTCTCATGGGAAAGGAAATTAGGTTGCCATATATTAAGAAGTTCGCCCAAGTGAAGTATTCTTGGCGCAAACTGACAAAAAAGTACCAACATAAATTTGTGAATTTCTCCGGAAATTTCGCTCCAAATTTTACAAAATTTCATATTTAGGCGTAATTTGAGTCGTAGAATCGAAATATGTAAAAAACTTGGTATGTTATTGCAGAAAAAGTCCGATTTTGTGTCAAAATACCTATGTTAGAATAGTGCTATATATAAATCTAATATATATCCTAAGTCGCGCTTTCGAGACATGAAGAACGCAATTTGAATTTTGTCAATCGGCCCAGTAGATCGGGAGATATAGGACTGTCCCATTTTTTTTTTTGAGCAGTGTACCTTTCATAGTAGCCCACAGTACCAAGGTAGCTATGTATCTGTGTTTGAGTAGTGGGAATCAGAAAATCTCTGATTGCTTGTATCTTGGCCTCACTAAGCGACCTTTTCCCAGACCCTACTTCATGACCCAGAAATTTCACATGGTCTTGGGCGAATTTGCATTTCGAGGACTTAACAGTCAATTTAGCCTCCTGAAGGCGACCTAAAACCACATGCAAATCCTTCATATACCTGTCACAAGTCGTCAATATACGGTAGAACAAAATTGTCCAGCCCTCCTAAAACTTGAGCGATCAATTGACAAAAATAGAAAGGCGCTTTTAAAAGCCCAAACATCATTTTCTTCGGGATGAAAGATCCAAAAAGGCGTCACAAATGCGGCATACCTCTGTGCACGTTCTGTGAGTGGTATCTAGAAGTATCCTTTGGTTAGATCCATGATTGTGATAAATGGAGCTGCGCTGACCTTTACCACTTCTTCAGTATTGAGAAGAGGGAAAAATTCGGTCATAGTTTTTGAATTTAATTTTCTGTAGTCTATACAGATCTTTTTTTAGATACAGACGAGTCTATACAGACGAAGATTTTTTCCTGGGACCTCTACTAAGATCATAGGCGAAGCATAATCAGACTGCCCGACTTCTATGACTCCTAACTCAAGCAACCGCCTAATTTCCTCTTTTAAGATGTCGGTTTGTCTCGCCGACATTCGGTAAGGCCTTACTCTAACCGGAGTCTCATCCAACAATTTAATATCCATTTCGACCAAAAACGTACAGCCGGGGTATTACGAAAACACCGCTCCATACTTCCCTATAACTTCCTAGAATTTTCCTATTTTCTGTGCCGAAGCTCTTTCTTCTAGCTTACTATCTCCAACCATTTTCCAAAAATCTACCTGAGTTCGATCAACCAAGGGATAAGGAATATCCACTTTACCCTCAATATCTTCCACGACCTCCTCCATCACAAGATTCACAAACTCGGGGCGCTGGTGATAAGGTTTCATCAAATTTACATGGTAAATGGTGTCACTGCTACGCTTACCCGGAATCTCTACCGTATAATAGGTTTCGGAAATCACACTAGTTACTTTACCTGGCCCTATCCAGTTTATAGCCATTTTGTGGGGTTTAGACGTGGCTAAAACAAGCACGAGATCTCCTACCTTAAACCTTCTCGTAACAGCTTTGCGATCATACCAGTTTCCTTTTACTCTGACACTCTTTCATCCTCTCTACAGCCAGCTCCTGACACTTCTTCAATCTTTTTATTAAGTCTAGAACATACTCGACCACAGTGGGGTCTGAACTTTCTTCCTCTAGCCAGTTTTCATACACGATCGTTTGAGGCTTTCTCAAATTTTTTCCATGTACTAACTCGCAGGGACTAAAACCTGTGCTCTCATGGCTAACAATTCTGAGGGCGAATAAAACACGTGGCAAACATTCTTCCCAGTCCTTCCCGCTTTCCAAGCACAAAGCCTTCAATACCCTTTTCAAGGTGGAATGCAACCTTTCAACAGAATTGCTTTGAGGGTGACACACAGAAGAATGATACACCTTAATTCCGAACTTGCTAAAAAAACTCAGATGTGATTTCACTGATAAACAATCTACCCAAACCACACTGAATTTCCTTAGGGTAACCTGATCTAGAAAAGATTTTTATCAAGGCTTGAATCATACTTTTAGAGCTTAAATTCTGTACAGGAATGGCATCTGGATATTTGGAAGTAACAAAAATAGATGTAATTAAGTACTTATTTTTACGTGAACTAGGGATCAGAGGTCCTACTGCATCAATATTTAATCCGCTATACACTTCTGATATAACGGGCACAATCTTCATTGGGGCTTTCTTTTTATCCCTATTGTGACCTACACGCTGACAAATATCGCACGTCCTCACAAATTCTTCAATTTCCTGGTAACAATTATGCCAGAAATAGTGTGTCAAAACTCTATCCTTGGTTTTTGTTACCCCTAAATGACCAGAGATTTCCTCGTGGCGTAACTTCAAGATCCCTTTCCTAAAAACGAGAGACACACACAGCTGAAGCTTATCTTCCCCTTTTTTAGAACCTGCCCCTTTAAATAGTCTTTCCTTGACAATTTATAAACTCTTTTTCATTTTCACTTTCGCCTTTCTTCCACAGGGCCGCTAAACTAGCGCAAGTTTTTTGTGCTTCCGAGAATTCTGCTGGATAGCCGCAAGGATAGACCTTTCTTCTGAACTGATGTCTGGAATTTTAATGGCCTCCTCCGTATTGCTAGTTAATTTCCTTTCTTCCGAATGCTCATTATTCACGACACTTTCACTTTCTATCTCTTTCTCTTCTTCCGATCTGGAATCTAAGTCTTCTGCACTCGCTCTCTCTAAACTCCTGCGCGCATGCGCCTGACTACGAGTCTCCACAACATTCAAGAGAACCGGTTGTTCCCTAATTTCCTCCATCAACTGTGCAGTTTTATTTCCTAACAAATAGTACTCTTTATCTAACTCTACCGGAGTAACCGCTGCCTTTGTGGTGACCACACCAAAATCACCTTCAGTGGTGACTTTCGCCAAAGGTAAACATTTACATTCTGTGTCCAAAGGCTGTTTCACCCATGCAGTTTCCCGTAATAAGTCACTAGTATTAATTCAAGTACTATTACACAGATCTATTCCAGCTCCAGTATCTCTCAGATATTTTCTCTCTATCCCATTAATTACTGCTTTCTTGAAATATGGCTAAAACATTTTCCTAAACTCTCCGTTCCTAGATTATTCACCAGATTAGCCTTATTCTTTT
Source organism: Stegodyphus dumicola (assembly GCF_044657685.1). Lineage (NCBI taxonomy): Eukaryota > Metazoa > Arthropoda > Arachnida > Araneae > Eresidae > Stegodyphus > Stegodyphus dumicola. Next base: position 193,282,332 of record NC_140780.1, read on the forward strand.
CCAGCGATGGACAGTTAGGTAGGATATGTCCGTCCTTTCCACATTGGTAACACCTTTTTTTCCGCTGTTTCTCGAAACCTGCTTCATTGAAAACTTGCCTTTTTTTAGTAGCCTCCACTTTTATGTGCTCTTCTGATTTAATTCTTTGATGGCCACTGCTTTTCCGATTATAACTACCATTGGAATTTACATACCGCTCTCTATCTTTCTCAAATGATTTCTTTAACCCCGCTCTCTGTTCTGATTTCCTCGTATCTCTTCACAAAGCCTCATACCTGTCGCATTTCTCTGCTAAAATAGAAGCTGTTTTAAATTCTTCCCAATTGTTTAAGTAGTGCTCTCTTATTTCTAGAGGGACTCGCCGCTTAATTTGCTCGGTGAGCTAAGTTCCTTAAGACTTTCAAAATCTTGAACTTCCACTGAATCTAACCAGTTCTCTAAATACACTCATTATCCACTACTCTAAATCCACCCATTACATTCCGTTTTTTCTAGAATGTTCTTCAAATTTTGTTTCTAGTGCCCAAGAACTAAACTTGAATCTATGCATGAGTAATTTCTTAACATGCTGATAAACGTCCCCTTTATCCGCTGGTTCTTTCACTATTAACTGGGCTACATCGGGAGATAATAAAGGAATTAATTTCGAGACCCAATTAATCTCCTTAACGTTCTCTTTTTGAGCTTGTTTCTCAAATAGCATAAAGAATAATGAAATATCTATATTACTCGGTTCAAAACACAGTACTAGATCTTTCAAATTAACCCTTTTTTCTCTAGATTGTTCAACTGTCTAAACCGTGGAAGCTAGGCTATTAGTCTCAACCACATTCATCAGTTTTAACTTTTCCAATTCAAAAACTCGCTCCCGTTCCGTTCTCTCTTGTTCACGTTCTCGCTCTGCTCTCTCTCTCGTTCACATTCCCGTTCTTCTCTCTCTTGTTCGGCTGTTTTTTCTGCTTTTTTCTGCTCAGCCGCAGCCCAAATTCTTGCCGCGTATTCTTTCGCCGCTTCTTCTTCTTAGTCCTCGGCATTTAGAATAGCCTACCTAATTTCTCTTACTCTATTTGCCTGAGACACATTTGTATCAAACTCCTCCGCTAACTCCAATAGCAGAGCTTTAGTAAATTTCCTCATAAACTCACCCATTATGGAAAATTAAAGAAAAATAACCTACCCCAAAATACATAACATAAAAACAACAACAGGTCTATCTCTCCAAAACTGAATAATACCCTAACAGTTCTGAACACTAATTGCCTTACAACACTATATGATAACACTTATGCCTAAATATAAAACAAGTATAAAAAATGCTAATTAAGAGGCAGTCTTTTCCTGTTCTATCTCAACTATACTGTCCTCTAACTCTGAACTGATTTAAAAACTAAATTTTGCTAAAGCACACCGTTACAATACTTCATACAATTTAAACAGTTACTAAAACAATAGAATAAACAATTAAATTCCAATTAGCAAAAGTAACCACAAAACTAACTTTCAATAACCACCAGAAAACTTTTGATCCCGAATAACGGAGCTATACCCAAAATAAACTTAATCTCGAATAATTGGCATAACTTCTCCAAAATCACAAAAACGGTACTCACCAATTTGAAGATGTCTTCGATGACTTTCCTGGCACTAACTTGGATACTCCAACTCTTCCGGGAAATTTCACTATTTTGTGGCATTAGATCACGCTTCCTCCGGCGTTCCCTTCTGATACACTGTCACTCTCTGAAAAGACTTCACCACGCGAACTGTCCTTGCACCCAGAATTAGATCGTTCTTGTCCAGAGAAAAAAGTCTTGACTGCTCACATAAGGTCCTTTGCAATACTGCCTTTTTTTTAACATCCATTTGACGATCCGGAACACACACAACGAGACGCAGGGAAATCAACGCACAATGTTAACTCAAATTCAGAAGCGAAAAAGCTCGTTCCTAAATTTACTCTCAAGAACATCCTTAAATGCTGCCACCAATTTTAATATATACTGCTGTGGTGTGGTGTTAATGCTTCAACGATGAGGTGTTGGACTCCAATGAAAACTCTAATGATGGAACACCGCATGAAAATTTTATTGAACGCCCGAAATAAAAGGCTACATACAATCAACATGAGAAAAACCTAATTTTCCGTTTTTTTTTTCAAATTCAAGTATCTCTACATTTTACGTGCGAGAGCAATACGGGGCTCTCGAGCCTGCGTTCTAAACAATGCCAACATATTAATATTATTTTTTAAACAACTATTGAAAACGTATTCGGAAGATAAATAATAATAACATTCATCTTATGCTCTCGAGACATCCTTGTCCATATTAATCTTCAGTTTCTTATTCCTTTATGCGACCTTATCACAACGTTAATTTTAGTAGAATGAGCAAGCAGAACCTTAATTATCAACACAATATAAGAAGCACATAACACATTATTTACAAATAAATCAATATGGGTACTAAGTATGGCCGTAGGCCATTTAGTATAATATGGATCATTTACATTATAGTACATCACATTTAGAGCCAAAAACACTTTCAAATAAAGTAAACATCTTGTCACTAACGTGCTCTGCAGCTGGAAGCTCAGGCATTTTGTCCGAAATCTTTCTAATAATATTAACAAATGAAAAACCCTTAAAAATATCAACAAGTTCCTTAATGAATTTAAATATAACGTTAAATACATGGGGGCCTACTTCTGTAGGTTTTTTTCTTACTACCATTATTATCAGTAGCGTTTTTAGCATTTTTGTCAGACATTCTATCATTTACAGATATAGTCTTTCCATTAATTGCATTACCGTAGCTAATGCCTGGTATTACATTATTCCGATTGGCATTATTATCATTATTAGATACATTATCTTTACTTTGTGCATTGTATTGTACATTTTTAACATTTCTAGCAGTAGGGAACTTCGGGCAACCACCGTAATTGTCCGGGTGCCCTGGCTGTTGCAGTTGCAGCACATAACATTGTCAATTCGTTTAGCCTTTACAGTTTTCAGTTTTTTGTGCCCCGGCGCACTTGACGCAGCGGGGCTTTAGTTTACAATTTTCTGACGAGTGGTGGAATTGTTGGCAGTTGTGACACTGCACAACGCTTCCGATGGCATTATATGGTAACAGTAAGATAGAAACACATGAAGTAAGTTATATTGGGAATATCTTCTACACCTGGTACATTCTCCAACTGGACTTAAAAAAAGAGGCATAAGTTCCTTAGTTTTGAATCTGTGCATTTGTGAGACTTTACGCACTTTATAGCCAAGAGCTGTAAGCTCTTCATGAATCTCATTTTTAGAACAATCTATGGATAGTCTTCTGAAGACAACTTTAATAGGTTTTTCTACCTTGCTGATTATTAAATAATGATCTATTTGTTTGTCATCTAAGTATTTAGTAATTAATCTGTGGTCACTTTCTGTCTTAGGGAACACTTTCAGAAACTCGCCATTAATTTTAACTGCAAATTCAAGTTTTGTATCATTCTTTAGTCTTTTAACGAAGTCAGAAAATTTTTCTACAGGTTTTACCATGATAGGTCAATTTCAATAATCTCAGGCTCAACCTATTCCATGTTGTCATTACCATTATCTTTTACATTTAAGCCATTAAATTTATTACTTACTGGGATATCTACATTACACTTAATTAGCTTAGACGGTCTGGCCAGGTTTTTTAGTTGAGTAAAGCCGTCAGTGTCCGTGATATCAGTAGCTAACCTCTTATTCTTTTTGATGGCCTTTTGGGCTTAGCGTTAACATTACCAGAATCATCATTAACATTTGATGCAGTATTAATACCATTTACATCAGAGTCATTATTATTATTGTAATCAGTATTCTTACAGACATTAGCTTTAATATTTTCAAGTTTGCTAGCCATAACTTTTTTAGTAATATCAATAACACTTAAATTAATATAATCAGGATTGTGTGCACCAAAAAACTCACACTTACTTTTATATATCTCTAATAGTCTTTCTGCACATCCACACTCCTTGGCATAGATAGTCCGAATAGCCTGCGTCGTCTGTTCAGATATACCGCCAGCACACAATGATTTCAAATCCATGTCGATCATCATAATCCTTGTTTTCAGCTTTTCAATAGTTTGTGAAACGCACGAGTAGTCCTCTAACGTAAGTCCGCATTTATTAAAGCACTCCAGTTGCCTCCCTAAAATGTATCCGCAAAACGGTGTGTGTATTTGGTGTGTATTTAATTATGGCAAAGCACACTAGGGCTATCTGCCTAAGGGGAGAGTAGTGTGAAACGGATAGTTCAGGGGCAGGAGGAGTACGCGGTGCAAATTCAGAGGCGGAGTACGCGGAGGCTAATTGATAAGTGTTTCGGAGATTCTTCATTTAGCTGATAAGATGACGTCACACTTTGATAAGAGATTATCTTTTATTGATTTTATGGAAGTTCTTTGTTAATCAGTTTTTAGCCTTTGTATTTTTTCTTTGTGTTCCAGCTATTTTACTACATATATGATGGTTATTTCCTAAGTGCCCTTAACGGCGCTTATTTTCAAATTTAATCATTGATTCAGAAGTTCTTAATTTTACATGCTATTTTCAACTAGTTTCGTACTTTTCAAACTTTCGTAATTTTTTAGGTGTTCTAATTTTGAACTTGTTTATTACATTTTCGGATCATATAAACTTTTCTTTAACTTTAGATGTAAATTTTAACTTCTTTTCTATTTTTGACGTTAATAGTTTCCAACATACTCTGAATTTTAACTAATTTATAATATTTATAGACTATGTACATGACTTTCATTTAATTTATAGCTACTTTCATACGTTTTAACCTTCGTAATTTCAAACATATCCTGTTTTAACAGGCCCTCTTTACCTAATCGTTGGTTTATCAACTTAAAGTGATACGAAGTACCCCATCTGTTTATTCTTAGATGATTCAATGTGATTGTCATCGTCCTGGAAAACATGATGTTATCGGAACAAATAAGGCTATTGCGGATTAAAGGAATGAAATCTTAGCGAGATAATGAATCAAATGATCATTTCTTATCAGTAAATGACTATATAAATAAGTTGTTTAAAAATATCTCATCTCAGTAGATTTCTCATTTCATTGCAAATCTTGGAGGATTGTACTTCGAAGCAGTCATTCTTAACTCTTACAATACTCACGATGGCCGAAATATTTGATGATCAGTTAATGCTATCCTATTTCAAAGATTTTCATGGCAAAGAGAAGGCTGATTCTGTCTTTGCGGAATTCTGCACGTATCCTTTCCAACCTGTAAAACTGAATATTTACGGCCACCAACATATTCCAGCTCGATTTTGTTGTGCCTTCGGGGATGAAAATGGACTCACCTGCAGTTTTTCGGGGACATCGATCGCCGCCCAGCCCTGGACTCCTGTGCTGCAGCAAATTTAAAGTGAAGTGGAAGCACTCACCCATGAAAAATATAATTACGTTCTGCTCAACAAACACCCTGACGGAGATGCCAAGATTTCCGCGCACAGAGGCGATGAAAGCTCCCTGGACCCTTCCTACTGCATTCCCGCACTGAGTTATTACGGTGCGACGCGAGTAATGCATTTTACAAGAGAGAATTATATGACTCACATTCTGAGTCTGGAACATGGATCGCTTCTGGTGATGAAACCCCCCACGAATGTAGTCTGGAAACACGGTATCCCATCCCAGCCCGAAGTGAAGACTATTCGAATAAGTTTGACGTTTAGAAAAATTATATCTTCGTAACTGAACCGTTGTTCTGATGAAATGGACTTCGGTTATTACGAGGACATAATTAACTCCATAACCCCAAAACTGTATATGAATAAAGAGACTTTTCCGCGCAAGAAAGCACGTTTAGAAGATGAGATATTTGAAATACCCCAGGACGACTGGCTGAGTCGACATTATCAATCATCACGAAATCATGATGAAGTGATCAATTATTGGTCATTAGAACGGATGTGCCGTCTTTCCATCGTTGTAAGTAGAAATAATAACGTTCGAATTCATATACAGAACTTTGCAGAAAAGAATAATTTCAACTGTGGATCTTCTCTTGAGGGTGTGAGTATGACTCCTGCGACGTGGTATGATTTCATGAACAAATTACCAAACTTTAATCTCAAATATTCAGAAGCATCTTTCATAGCCAATAATCAGTTGGCGGTATTTTGTACAAACGCGCAATGTGTTCTTCAAAAAATTTTTAAAAACTCCTGCGGTGGTTTCCGTCTTGTAGCAGATTGTTTCTAATTAGAATCTTATCAGACCGACAAACTTTTAGATTTATACGGTGAAATAACTCAGACTATCCAAACTGCTCTATTTCAAAATGTGTTACCGCATGAGATAAGAAAACGGCGATCAAAATGCCAGCAGCTGGAACATCTAACTAGCGAGCAATGTATGCAGAAACTTAACAATATTATTTACGAGGAGTACTTAACCAGTCTCAACGAGGTATTTATCTGTGAGGGATGTGCTGTCGATCATCCAAGTCAGCGTCGCCACCCCTGTATAATGCAGACGACTCGGGAAAAAGCTATGAATAATATTGACAAAGCTATATTCTCAATGAACTTTAAAAGACTTGCTCAAAAGCTTTATGTAAATTATTGTTGTATTTATGACAGTGATGACGTTTTAAAGAATATTTCATTGTCAACTTTACGTGATAGAATAGAAAATTTGTGAAAAAAAAATTGTTTTAGTAAGTATGTATTTTAATAAAAAAAATGTTTTATTTATATTGAAATGTATCTTTATTTAGCTATCAACTGTTTCATATTATGTTTTAAATGAATATCTCTTTACATTACTCTTACTGCTTAAGTCTTCATAAGAATACTCTTTTTTTTTTTTTTTTTTTTTTTTTTTTTTTTTTTTTACCGTTTACAGCTTATAGGAAATGATATGTTACTCAGGTTTTATACTAATGCATTGCAAGATTTTACATTTCATTTAAGTATTGGTAAAGTTTTACTGTTCCTAATGAATGGGATTTTCATAGTGTGTGCGTGGATATTTAATTGCATTTATCTTAATAATGCTTGGGAATAATTTGATAATATGTCGCATAAATATACTTTTCTTTTTAAAATCTTAATTGAAAGTTAATTAAAATTAGTTAATTAGTATTAAAATGTTAATTGTACTGCAAAATGATTCATGACTTTTTTGTATATACTGACAAGGCTAGATGAAGTTAACTTTATGTTTTTCCCACTGATAGTAAATCTGAAGCCGATAAAAATCTGTTAAGACTCATGTTTAGGTAAATAAGTTGCTTTTTATAGCACATTTTCTAAAATTTGTTGGAATTCTGGGTAAAAGAACTTAAATTTGGTAAAGGTTCTATCTTCATTTTGCATAAAACAGTAAATATTCTACAGTGGACAATGTTTCTTTCGTATTTAGTTCTTAAGAAAATAGTTCTAAGATAGGTATTCGGTACTGCGGGAAATACTCCAGGCGAAGATGAATGATTTGAATAGTCTTTGGAGTTGGTGGTGTGTGTGTGTGTGGTGTATTGAATTATGGCAAAGCACACGAGGGCTATCTGCCTAAGGGGAGGGATGCCTTCGTGGAGGACTTTTTAAGGGAAACTGGCTCGTATACACGTTACACATGGGGAAAAACACGAAAACGCCCATGCAGCCAGCCCGTTCGCGGGATTCGAACCTCGGACCGAACTACCAGCGTTCAGCGACTTTACCGCTCGGCCGCTGGTGGGCCCCTTTGGAGTTGGAAAGTTGAATGATCTTTGGAGTTTTCGCCTTAGAAAAAGGTAATATTTAACAGCATTAATTAAATTACATACATAGAAAGTTCCTATAATGTAAATTTATATGTACAATTATAGGAAAATGGAATTATTTGGATGTAATTTTATGTTCTAAAGGGGTTATTCCTCATTAAATGGGTATTAGTAAGGAATATTTAATTGATGTAATGAGTATTTATGAATAAATTTCTGTAGTCGAGATGGATGAAAGTTAAAATATTCGAAAATATAGCGGAGATTTTGGTAAAATGTCTCTTACTGTTTCTTTCTTTGGTTCGTTCTGTAAATATAAGTACCGGGTGATCAAAAAGTCAGTATAAATTTGAAAACTTAATAAATCACGGAATAATGTAGATAGAGAGGTAAAAATTGACACACATACTTAGAATGACATGGGGTTTTATTAGAACCAACAAAAATGTTCAAAAAATGTTACGATTTTTATGCACGATGGCGCTCCACCCCATATTGCTAGACGCGTGAAAGATCTCTTGCGCGCGTCGTTTGGTGATGATCGTGTGCTCAGCCGCCACTTTCGTCATACTTGGCCTCCCAGGTCCCCAGACCTCAGTTCGTGCGATTATTGGCTTTGGGGTTACCTGAAGTCGCAAGTGTATCGTAATCGACCGACATCTCTAGGGATGCTGAAAGACAGCATCCGACGCCAATGCCTCACCATAACTCCGGACATGCTTTACAGTGCTGTTCACAACATTATTCCTCGACTGCAGCTATTGTTGAGGAATGATGGTGAACATATTGAGCATTTCCTGTAAAGAACATCATCTTTGCTTTGTCTTAATTTGTTATGCTAATTATTGCTTTTCTAATAAAACCCCATGTCATTCTAAGTATGTGTGTCAATTTTTACCTCTCTGTCTACATTATTCCGTGATTTATTAAGTTTTCAAATTTATACTGACTTTTTGATCACCCGGTATATTGGTAATGATATATGTTGTGTAAAGGTATGGTAGTGTTTCACAAGATTTCATTCATAAGAGAATAAATTGGTAAATAAATTAATGAAAACTGACACTCACGAAAGAAAATCCTAGTATAAGAAATTAGAAAAATAGACTATATATGCAATTGTCTAGGGAAATTGAGTTGGAATTGAACTAGGTTCGAAGAAATGTGTTAACATTATGCACTAGAAATAAAAGTATATCGATTAAACATAATTTCAAGAGCTGAAATGATAACCAATGGGTAAAATCTATGGTCATTCATCTCTCATTTGATACTGAAAATCTTTATCTTAGGAATTTCTTTTGTGCATGTAACGTAAATAATCGGTAATTTCACTTGAACGTTGTCCATGAAGGCAGAAATGCTCGTACTTGGTGCAGAAAAAAAGTGATAAATTTAAAATTTGCAAAGTCGGGGCATTTAAAGTGTAAAAACGATGGTATGAATGCAATGAATTAGCAAAATATACCGAATTAAAAACGTATTAAGTGTCCAAAACAATATGAAAGATTTCTGTATGTGTACATGAATCAGTGAAAAATGGTTCTAAAATTATAGATGAAAACTGAGAATCCATTCTAAAAATTCGGAGCCTATCAAGTTAGCTTAAAACTGAACATTGGTAATACTGAAGGGCTTAAAAACATATATTCAGATATAAAAGATGTAAGAAAATACCAGAATATGCAAGAAATGTTAAAGTTTGAAAATGCGAATGAAGTTAATAATGAAGGAAAATAGTAGAATCAGTAATGGTAAGAGTACTACAGAATGATAAATTGTACAGTAGGCAAATTAAAACAGTACTATAAAATATAGACTAAGTAAGGCTATTCAACGAATTGGGTTGGAATAACAGTTAAAGGTTCTAAAATAAAATGTTTAATTGAAAACTGTCTCTATATTTAAGACATTGAAACGTGTAAATTTAGCTGAAATAGTACAATCAAAAGCGTGATTACAATCGAAAATTATAAAAAAGAGTTAAAATTTAAAGTATTTTGGAAACTAGAAAGAAACAAGTGTCAGAAATGTATAAAAAATACATCTAAAATTAATTAAAGTTCATGTATATAGTAGGAAGATGCAATAAACAAGTTCAAAATTAGAGTACTTTAAAAATTACGAAGGTTTAAAATGTATGAAACACGTTAAAATATCATCTAAAATTAAATAAAGTTCATATATATGGTAAGAAAATAGAGGAATTAAGCTAAAATTAAGGATATGTTTGAAATTACGATGGTTAAAACGTAAGAAAGTAGTTAAAAATTAAATGAAAATCATGTACATAGTGTGAAAATCTAGCAAATTAGTTAAAAATTCAGAGTATGTTTGAAACAAAAAACATTAAAAAGTAGAAAAGAAGTTAAAATTTACATCTAAAGTTAAGTAAAAGTTAGGTATATGGTAGGAAAATATAATGAACAAGTTTAAAATTAGAGTACTTTAAAAATTATGAAGTTTTAAAATGAATGAAACACATTAAAAATATCATCTAAATAAAGTTCATATATATGGTGAGAAAATAGAGCAATTAAGCTAAAATTAAGGATATGTTTGAAATTACGAAGGTTAAAACGTATGAAAGTAGCTATAAATTAAATGAAAGTTGTGTACATAGTCTATAAATATTATAAATTAATTAAAATTCAGAGTATGTTGGAAACTATTAACGTCAAAAATAGAAAAGAAGTTAAAATTTACATCTAAAGTTAAAGAAAAGTTTATATGATCCGAAAATGTAATAAACAAGTTCAAAATTAGAACACCTAAAAAATTACGAAAGTTTGAAAAGTACGAAACTAGTTGAAAATAGCATGTAAAATTAAGAACTTCTGAATCAATGATTAAATTTGAAAATAAGCGCCGTTAAGGGCACTTAGGAAATAACCATCATATATGTAGTAAAATAGCTGGAACACAAAGAAAAAATACAAAGGCTAAAAACTGATTAACAAAGAACTTCCATAAAATGAATAAAAGATAATCTCTTATCAAAGTGTGACGTCATCTTATCAGTTAAATGAAGAATCTCCGAAACACTTATCAATTAGCCTCCGCATACTCCGCCTCTGAATTTGCACCGCGTATTCCGCCTGTGAGTTTGCTCCGCTTCCTGTCGCTGAACACTCCGTTTCACACTACTGGGGAGGGATGCCTTCGTGGAGGACTTTCTAAGGGAAACTGGCTCGTCTACACGTTACACATGGGGAAAAGCACGAAAACACCCATGCAGCCAGCCCGTTCGCGGGATCATATCCGTAAAACGATGTATTTCGTCAGTCAGTTCTAGCACGTGGTTCCGAACCGTAGATGTATTAATTTTATCAGGCGGAGATGATTCGTTCCCCACCATTGCACGTGGTCGTTAATCCTTGGTGAAGAATTCACTAATCACAGTACACGAAAAATGTCACATAAATTCGAAGTAATCCACATATGAATAGATCCGATATGATGAAAAAAGCATATAATAACTTGTGAAGCACAGAATAACACTCGAAGCACATAAGAAATGCAGTAGAAACTCTCCTGCGATCGAACTCTTTGTGGAAATTGAGTGTAAGTAAATAAAGAGTGGTGTGTAATTGCTTATTAGGATTAGGATTAGGATTAGGAACGGGGGACGTGGGCACCATCCCTTTACCGTTATGGTTAATTGGTTTAGCGTCACGTCCTCCAATATCCAGAGCAAGGCCAGAATAAGGCCACACGTGAGACTCGCACCAGACGCCCAGACCCAGCACCCTATTCATCCGGGTAGCAGTCCAGCCGACCAAAGTGCTCCCGAGGAATACTCTAAGCCAAAATGCCAGGTCCAGTGTTAATTTGTTTCCAGGAATAAAAAGTACAGTGCCAAACAAAGGCAGAATCTTTACATAGGTTAACATACAATTACATAGTTGATCACAATAAGATTATAGAATTATGACATTAAAGATACCTGGTTATCCGCCAAACAGTAGGTCTATTACAATAACATACATATGCAAAATTTGTATAATAGTAGTAACAATTTGTGCGGCTACTCGTATTTGACAAATTACCTTTTAAATATAAACCTTACAATTGCACTTATATATGTCATGTTGTTTAGATATATATTACAAAATACAAATATGCAGACATTGAAAATGAGTTATAACAATTAATACATTATTCTGCAAATTAAGGGCTATTCACTTTGTACATATTACTGTTTGAAATTTAAATCATACATGATGCTGCAAGGATACAATACATATACTTAACTTACCATTACATATACACAAACACATAACACATGTAAACTCCTGTTAAGAGTATTAACAATTTGTACAGATTATGGGCTACACGTGTTTGGCGTATTACCTGTTTTTAAAAATAAGTTTTACAATTACACTTAATTATGTCATACAAAATGGTGAAAGATTACGAAATACAAATTGCAATTATTGATAATGAGTAACAGCAGTTTTATACATTATTCTGCTGATTATGAGCTACTCATTTTTACATGTGACCGTTTTAAGTTTAAATCCTTCAAGTACATTCATGCATTGTAAATTCAAAACGCACAAAATGCTACTTAGAAATATTACAATTACTTAATCAGTCATTGCATATACATATACCAAATCATATGTTAACTTTTTACTAAGTATAGGGACAATTTGTACAGATAATGGGCAATTCGTATTTGACATTTTACCTTACAGGCAAAAATCTTACAAGGACACTAATTTGTGTCATACAAATTAATTAAGAAAATATTATACAAATATGTAAACATTGATAATGAATAACGACATAATCAGTCATTGCATATACATATACCAATACATATGTTAATGCTAAGTAGAGCAAGAGAGTGCTTTGTGATACTTTATAGCACCACCGCCACATGGCAATTTTACATTATAATGACTGAAAATACGAAATACCACTCATATATACCGCACACATTGAAATGGTTTTTTGTAATTGGGATAAGACGATGTGCTTACTCATAAATTTTCAAACCTTTTGACAGATGCAATTATTTATATATTTGCATGCTATATTATACAGAGCTTTTACATTAATTGAGTATACATATATACTTAATTTTAACATGTATTTGCGTAGAAACATTGGACATACGGAAACATAGAACATTGGCTATACACAAAAATTGCACTTTAAATCTTTATAAAACATGATACTTAATCATTACCTCTTAATATAATGCGCAAGGTTATTCATGCACCATACCAGTTACTACTTAAAAGGAACATAATATTCAAGCAAAACATAGTTGAAATATTGATACACATATTATTCTCAATTGTAACATTAGTATCCTAAAAGAAAAACACTTATTTTTGTTTCATTATATTACTGCTAATAGAAATTGTTACTGTTAAATAATACTGTACCATAAAATACTACATAATTATATTACGCAATTAGAACTTAATATCGCATAACTTAAATACATTACATTCATTACACATTACAATTATTCTTGTTATCTCAATTAGAACATAATATTACATAACTTAATTTAATATTCAATTAAACATCTAACAACTTAATATCTAAAATTGTTCAATTAAAACATAGTGCCACTTAATAGATTTGCATACACTTGACTGATATGTTGTTACGTAATTCCATTACTACATAAGAAAATTGTTCAAAATAAAACTACTTTAAAGTTAGACATACTGATATTGCTTTACAGTGTTACAAGTGCTTTAACGTTGTTCCGAGTATACATTCCATTGTCAAATGAAACATGATACTGCATAGGTATATTATATACATATAGTGTGGAACTTTTACTAAATATATTTGCATCACATTAGTTTACATAGTACCTTAGTACGTATTAGAATGCATGGCTTGGCATTACAATTGTATATAATATATACTTAAGTTTTTATATTGTCTATGCATGGGCACGTATATGTAGCATACTGTTCCTTATCGATTATGCATATATATATATATAAGGTGCATATAATTGCAAGACTGCATAGTTCATGCTTTAATGTTCGATCATAAAGCATGTAGCATATATTGACATCCCATGTAAATGTTGCAGCTACATATAATACATATAATCAGTTGCTGTACTGACCCGTTAAGCACTCTGGCATAGATCAGTACCCAGTGAGGAGAGCTTTGACATTATAACACAAATTTTACGAACCAGATGCCTTTGCTTTATTAGATATTTACAATAGGCTTGTGTATTAGTAGATGGAATTAAGAGATGTTGGCCAGCAGTGAGCTGGCAGCTGGTAACATAGTGTTCGGGTGTGCCTTGTAAGCCACAAACACACATATCTGAGTTACTGATTCTATGTCGCGCGAAAAAGGTCGGAAAAGGACCATGGCCACTTATGTATCTATTCAACAAAGGGTTGCCTATATTTCTGTCTGGGTCGACATATGCAATGTGGTATGCTGTTCTTCGTCCAGTAGGACTGGAGTCCCACTCTTGTTGCCACTTCGATATGGCACGTAGTCTGGTAATTCTCTTGAGATGGGAATATGGCCATGGTATGGTAAGATTGAGAACATTTGAGTTGACAGCTGCTTCCTTAGCCATCTTATCAGCAAGCTCATTACCAGCATTGCCGACATGGGCCTTAACCCATTTGAAATAATAATTTTTTCTTTGATGATCCCTAAGAGTGCGCTGAATGTCTTGGATAATGGTAGATCGGTGGTCGGGATTGATTAGTGCATGTAAAGAGGACAAGCTGTCTGTGAGAATGATGCCTGTGGGTATTTTCATATTAATTAGGTAATCTATTGCATGCTTTATTGCTACGACCTCGCTCTGGAAAACACTATTGTTAGATTGCAAATGTGCTTGCCAGGTATGAATTACACAATTTTCAGTGGTAACAATGAATGAGCAGCCCACATTATCTTCTATTCTGGAACCATCTGTATAGATTTTTACATTGCTTGCTGGCTCATCCTCGGCAGTATTGGAGAGAATTTTGACTCCGATGCCTTTCAGCGCGGGATGCACGGCAGTAGGAAGGACTAATTGTTCGTATTGGTCCACTTGATAAGTAAAATCATCATAGGTAAGTTGTTTACGAAGCTGTTTGACTGTTTGGATGATTGCCTCCTCTTCAATTCTGAGATGGAGTGGGAGCAACCCAGACATAACATTGATGGCGGCCGTAGAGGTGGTCCGAAATGCTCGTGTAATTAAGAGCGCAAAAGGCCTCTGTATGGTAGCGAGGTGGCGTATTTTCCTGCCCTGCATCGGGAAGGCCCATACTGCTGCACCATACGTGACAATTTTTTCTATTACTGTAAGGTACAGTATTTTCTGAATATGCGCACTTAAACCCCAATTGTAACCTTGGAATGATC
The DNA here is from genome assembly GCF_044657685.1 of Stegodyphus dumicola. Taxonomy (NCBI): domain Eukaryota; kingdom Metazoa; phylum Arthropoda; class Arachnida; order Araneae; family Eresidae; genus Stegodyphus; species Stegodyphus dumicola. The sequence continues at coordinate 193,297,466 of NC_140780.1, forward strand.
GTAGTAGATTTGCAGTTTGCATTGTTCTCTTTTTAAGCTCTAAGACGTGTGCTATCCAGTTGAGCTTAGTGTCAAAAGTTAATCCCAGGTATCTGAGGGTTTTAACTATTTTAATTCTTTGATTATTTATGCAAATACGTGGTTGCCTGTTCAGGGAACCTCCTTTCTTTGGAAATAGCATGATATGGGATTTGTTGTGGGCAATTTCAAGTTTTATCTTTTGGCAGCGGGAGTGGAAAAGACTACAAATTTCATTACTATGGTTTTGTAATTCTTCTCGTGTACGTCCTCGTACCACGAAAGCTGCATCATCTGCATACGCAAAAATTCGCGTATGATCCGGCCATTGATCAGCAAGAATGGTGTTAAAAGTGACGTTCCAAAGAAAGGGGCCCGCACATGACCCTTGAGGGCAACCTCTTGTTTGTAATTTTTCGATAATCCCGCTGTTGTGCGGCATGATGAGTGTTCTATCAGATAGGTAATGGTATAACGTAGCATATAAATTGAGCGGGCACTTCATTTCTCTCAATGACTTTTTAATGGAAGGCCACCACAGCATATCAAAGGCACATTTAAGATCAATACTGACCAATGCCGTATGATAGCCATGGTGCCTATTATCAGTTATTGCTGCGTGGACGTCATGCAATGCGTGTATGGTGGAAGAACCTGCCTTGAAGCCATACTGACGTGGGTGCAGTAGGTTATTCTGTGAGATGTGGAAACGCAGCCTGTTTATTAACATCTTCTCATAGATTTTGCCCAATGAAGAAAGTAGGCATATCGGCCTGTATGCAGCTGGATCATGTGAATCTCTGTTTTTCTTATGAAAAAGGACAATTTGGCCTATTTTAAACGGACGAGGGAAGGTACCTGTTTCCAGAAGCTTATTGAAGTAGTTAATGAAAAATAGAAGGTTGGAGTTTATGATCGTAGTTATAATAGGATAGTTCAGGCCGTCTGGACCCGGTGCTTTCTTCTTTGGTAATTTTCTGAGAGTATTCAAAAGCTCTTGCACCGTGAAGCTTACATCATTAGGCGTATCTAGTGGAGGGTTGTTTAAGGAGGTGTAAATTTCTTCAGAATTGCTGAAGAACGACTGGAGCAACTTTGCGGGATCATCGCCACCTTTCGCGGTCGGCGCGATAATACTTTATTAAAGAACTCTGATTGGTTATTTAAATACGGCAAAGCACACTGGGGCTATGTGCCCCAGAGGAGGGATGCCTTCGTGGAGGACTTTTTAAAGGAAACGGCTCGTATTCACGTTATACATGGAGAAACCACGAATACCAACCATGCAGGCCTACCAGCGGCCGAGAGGTAAATTCGCGTGGGCGTTTTTGTGGTTTAACCCATGTGTAACGTGTATACCAGCCGTTTCGTGTTTTTCCCCGTGTTTAACGTGTATACCAGCCAGTTTCGTGGTTTTTCCCGTGTGCGACGTGTATACCAGTTAATTTCCCTTAAAAAGTTCTCCTCTAAGGCATCCCTTCCCTTAGGCAGATAACCCTCGAGGCTTTGCCATAATCATATATACTAACCATGCAGCTAGCACGTGCGCCTCTTCGAACCCGGGACAGAGTATTCAGCTGTCTTTAGCCTCTCGGCCACTGGGGAAGCTTTGAAACAATACACTTATTAGCTTTGTAAATGCAGTAAGTAGATAATTTTTTTTCAATTTGGCAGTCTGTAGATCTGCACAATCTGCAGTTTCTTTACAATCTGTGCATGTGAAATAGAAAACGGGAAATTTTGAATGCATTACAGTTAATTTCAGGAAAAAAAAGACCAGTTGCTAAAGCTTCTTTTCTTATCTGACTATAAAAATTGATAATTCAACGAGCATTTGCCAGCTGTCATGTTTACTGTTTTCAAGCTGGACCGAAATGTATGATCTTTCAAACCATTCTGATTGGCTAGTGAAGCTAGTCATCAATGATCATTAAATGTGAAATCGTTTCAGCTGTGGCCCACCAACGGCTGAACGGTAAAGTCGCTGAACACTGGTTGTTCGGTCTGAGGTTCGAATCCCGCGAACGGGCTGGCTGCATGGGCATTTTCGTGTTTTTCCTCATGTGTAACGTGTATATAAGCCAGTTTCCCGTAAAAGGTCCTCCACGAAGGCACCCATCTCCTTAGGCTGATAGCCCTCGAGGCCTTGCCATAATCACAGAAACCAAACCAAACGTTTCAGCTGTCTAGACAGATTTTTAGCGATTGCGCTGATCCTCAAAATTGCTAATCTTTGACGGAGTTGAAACATGATATGTAGAGATGTAGAGATAGGAGTAAGAAGATTGGAGGACACCTATAATTTATTTTTGTGGTTTGATGCTACGCTCGCGCACTAGCTATTGCTTTTACAAACAAGTGTTTGAAAAACGAATATTGACACAATTTATAAGGTATTTCCTCTCTCCTTTCCACATACTTTCGTGGTGTAATTGGAAGCATACGCGTCCAAGTCCAAGAACGTCCATTCGAAACGTCCAAGATTCGAGTCCCAGCCAGGGCAGTGCACATTTTTCACGTTTTCTGCTTTAGAAAATCCTAATGACGATGCAAAATCATGTTGTTACAGAGATAGCCTTGTTTTATATTCGCTGTCCAAGCAGATATTATTTTGACTTTTTTTTATATCCTGTGGTAGATGTAGGCAAGCTTTTGCACATGCTGAACACGTCATGCAAGCAACTCATTCAATTATCGGACACAGTTTAATGCTAATACCAGCGTGTCTTGGATAAATCAATTGGCTACTGGAACACAGTTCGAAGTAAGTGATAGGGGATAAAGGAAGACTTCAAATTTAATTAAAGATGCATTTTTCGATAATAAAGGAGCATTTTACTGAGAAAATTGGTGGAAGTGGTCAGTTGAAAAACCATATTGTCATGTTCATGCAATGTAAGAACCTATCCTTTTGAAATATGAAGAACAAATTTTAAATAGCTCAAATAAGAAAAATCATTCCTTCCCTAGATGTAATATTTATATTAAGTCATTTTATATAAATGAGCTATACCAGTGGTCGGCAAACCGTGGCTCGCGAGCTAAATGTGGCTCTTCCACAAAATAGCACATGCGGGACGAGCGCATGTAAAAGCCAGAGAAATCTAACAAATAAAAAAATACAACACAGAGGCCGTCAAAGTATACAGAAGCCTGAAAACAGCTGAAAACATTTCCGCCAATGGTTATTCCTAGGAAATTTTTTATACCGATTTCGACGTTTTGATTGTACTGATTATACATCAAATTGTGCTATCGTAGTAGTTGTCATATGCCAAATTTTAACTAGTGAAATGCTTTTAATTAATATACCTTTCAATGGCAGTTTTAACTTGAATGAGAAACCAAGTAACTTAAAAATGAAATTTAGTTTCAGAATATCAGGATTTTCAACTTCTAGACTTTTCAAATTTTTCCAGTGTCTGAAACAAAAATTTTCCTAACAACTGAATTTATGCAACATAAAATACATAGACGATGTTTGGGTTGCATATAATATGACAAAAATTCAAATTGGAAATGTTTAAGAACTAAAAACCCAGATAGTTTGACACGAAATTTCGTTTTTACTTTATTTGGTATATCAGGTTAAAATTGCCATTGTGCTGATTCTAGTAAGATTTTTACTGATGTATTGATAAACGGGCCATTGTACTGATTTTAGTACAAATGTACCGACAAGATTAACACTGATATACGCGTTCGATTAAATCCCTGCCTCGATGCGACGCACTTGTTTTATGACCGAGGTTCTAGCATTGTATGCTGATGATACTGCAATTCTATCACGAAACGTTTCTCAAAGCTCAGTCATACAGGCGTTACAAAATTAAATCCATGCACTGGAATCCTGGCTACTTGCCTGGAAGACTAAAATCAATGTGGATCTTATGCTTATTTACCGGGAAAAGAAGCATTCATAATAACCTTCATGTGTAAATGTATAATACACCTATCCCCTGTACTTGCTTCGGCAGTACATTTACTAAAATTTTGGAACGATACAGAGAAGATTAGCATGGTCCCTGCGCAAGGATGACACCTATCCCCTGCACTAAGCAGACCCGATATCTTGGCTTTATGTTTGGGTACTGCCTCACATCATCCTCTCATATTACAGAGATTTTAGCCAAGTCCCGAGTATGTAAACTTATACTTGTCCCCTCCCCCCTAATTGTTCGGAACAGAGCTTTCTCAACAGATAATAAAATACTCATTTATAAGTCGATGATGCGTCCTTACGCCTATTCTATCTGGGCATACGCCTACAAGACTTCTCTGAATAAGTTGCAGGTTGCGCAAAATATTGTTCTCCGCCAGGCGGTGGGTTGCCGCTGGTTTGTTAGAAACTCGGAATACACCGAGAATTTAAAATCTTAGAAATACTAGAAATAATCACTGCTATACTTAGAAATAATCACTGCTATATGACTAAATTAGCTGACTCATTCTTTAGTAAGATTCCCAGAGAACTAAATCCATCCATTCGCCAGCCTAACTTTGATTACAATAGCATTGTTAGCCGCAAGCGGCCATCAGGTATCTAAATTGATTCTGTCTCTATAATGTCCTGCTTCTTTGTACTCTTTGCTTTTATAATATTCTAAATGTATTCAAAAAACGAAAAGAAAAGAATACGCATGAAACTATGAAATGAATACTTTTATGCCTATTCATTTATATTTTGGCACTGGAATATATATATATAATAAAATAATTAAATAAATTTGAAAAAAATAAAATATGAAGGTTTTTCAAATTTTATATTACAGCTTTTTAAGGGGCTTTTTTTTTAAAGTTTTGTGTGTTACCTTTATTTATTAAATATCATGCTCTTCGCACTTAACCATAAAATTCAATACAGCAGCAGTATCAAAAAATAATGTAAAAAGAGCATATCTTTAGAATTTCCGATACACAATCTCGAGCGCTAAAGATAATGTTTTTTTTTTTTTTTTTTTTTTTTTCCTGTACAGTGTTACCATTGCTCGCTTTGAAATCGTTGAGTTTCTTAAACTTAATTCGTTAAAGTTTTACAAAATATAAAATAAATAACAAAACAAATTCCAAATTTGGGCTTCCAGATGGGCCCATATTCGGGTGGAGGATTACGTTATTCAAAATTTAATGGCTCTAGGTACCATTGTCTTATCACAGTGCGAGAAATATACATACATTTATGCATTTTCTTCATTATTTAATTTCTTTAAATATAACACAGGGCGATAATACTTGGTGACAACAATTTGGAAAGTGACACAGCCTTTTAATGTTTTCAACGCAAAATGTCAAAACGAAATTGATAGTCCTTTTGAGCCAATAAATTTATAATATATGTGTATATATGTACATGTATGTTTAAAATTGCTATACGAGTAAATTAAGCTTAAAATAATTACATTGTCTCTCCTACATATGTGTATGCTTTGTTCCTCTTGTGGCTATGTACTGTTTTGTAATACACTGGTGTGCAAATTTAAGGACGAAGTCGAAAAATTAGCATATCAGCTGAACGAAGAGGCAGAGCGGACAGAAAGACCAATCAGGAGATCAAGTAAGGTGATGTACGGTAGCACATGCGCAGATATGCAGGTAGACGTAATGGGGGAGTATCTGAGTAGTATGAAGCATGTTGTCGGTGTAAGATCAGTATTTCTGGAAAAGAGATTGCACGCCGTATAGCAGTTAAAATCACACCGATTTGCTGCCTCAGCGAGAAATGGCGAATAATCAATCTGTTAGACGACATCTGGATGCTTTTACCAGAGGTCGAATCATTGGGAAGTTGGAGGAAGGCCGCAGTGTGACAAGTGTGGCTGCAGAGTTCGGAATTGCTCACAGCATCGTTTCACGACTTTGGAGACAATTTCAAACTACAGGAACAGCTATCCGGGGGTTTAGTAGTGGTCGTCCACGAGGAACCACACCCGCAGATGACCGGTATATTGCCTTACAGGCCAGAAGAAACAGGCGGCAGACAGCGGGAGAAATCGCTAGACACACGACACAGGCGACTGGACGACCGATATCGCGTTTTACCGTGGCCAGAAGACTGCACGGTGGTGGTCTGTTTGCACGACGCCCTGTACGGTGTGTACCTCTAACGCCTGCCCATCGGAGAAGGCGTTCTTTGTGGTGCCGGGAACACCGGAATTGGAGAGACAATGAATGGGGACGAGTACTCTTTACAGATGAGAGCAGATTCAATCTGAGTAGCGATTCTCATCGCATACTCATCTGGAGAGAGCGGGGAAGCCGCAATCATCCCTCGAACATCATTGAAAGGGACAGGTGTGGAGGTGGCGGTGTTCTCGTTTGGGGAGGCATCATGCTTGGTAGTCGTACAGACCTTCACATCTTCGACGCAGGTTCAGTCAACGGGACCCGTTATTGTAACGAGATTCTTCTTCCATATGTGCGTCTTTTTAGAGGCGCTATGGGTCCGCAGTTCCTTTTCATGGACGACAATGCACCATATCATCGCACAGTAGCTGCCGAACAGCTCTTAGAGAGTGAGGATATTGAACGTATGGATTGGCCGGCACGATCTCCGGATCTCAATCCCATCGAGCATGTATGAGATTTTCTAGGCAGACGCTTGGCATCTCGTACCTTACCACCAGTAACGATCCCGGAGCTTCGATTGGCGCTGCAAGACGAATGGGCAGCAATGCCTCAGCAACTCATTGACACCCTCATTCTCAGCATGGGGAGACGCTGTGAAACCTGCCTAGCCGTCAGGGAAGATCATATCCCATATTAAAGACCGCATGTTTCTTGCTGGACACCCATCACAGGGATGTTTCGGCCTTCAGTCGCATTGCGCTCCATGCTACTTTTTCAATAAAGCTTCTTTTTATCCCTCTGATTTCTCTTTTAGTAAGTGTTGCTTACATTACTCATGTCCTTACGTATTGGGGATCTTACGGTATTAAATGTGTTGATTTCGAAAGCTTTTGTACAAAGGTATATTGAAAAAACCGTCTCGTCCTTAATTTTTGCACACCAGTGTATGTATCCTGATGTAATTTTGTCTGCTACCTGGCGTAGCTTCTGCCTTTAGCCCTCATTATTCTTTGTAATGTGCCTTATTTTATACGATTGTCTCCTAATTGCTTGTACACTGTTTATGGAAAGATCTATTGTTATGTGTAACGGTTTCGCATTATTGACATTTCTTTTTCCCGACTCGATAGACGTTTGTCGCACTGCATTTACCCCACGCATCCCTGAAGACTTCCTTCGCTGGACTTTGCTGACAGTAGCTTAATGTAGCAAATTTTGTCTCCGTCGATTCGTACTTCGTCACAAACTTCCTATGGTGTTCTTCACTAGATAATTGCTTATCACCTGTGAGTATCACCTTCTGCTGCCGTCTCATCTTAGAAAATCATAGCTGATAGAAAATTGTTGATGTTGTTATTCTGGGATAGCGATGACAAGCGGGGAGCCCAAAGAACAGCGAAATAAATTTCACCTGAGCCGAGGTTCCTGCACCTCCGGCGATGGGCCCACAATTCGTCCACGAGTTGGCTGAGTGTTTTTACATTTGTGAGCCAATCATTCAGGAGGTTTGTTCTGGAGTGGTTAATGCAAGAGGTTCCCCTTGTATTATGTAAAAACCACTTAAAAGGGGAAGGGATGAATTCATTGATGCAAACGCCGCTTTCCTGTTTCCTTGTGTCCCAAGATACCATTGTTTTCTTACCTACTGCTGTTCCTCAATCATTTCGCTATTTCTGGCCCAATTTATTCCTTCTCGTAACAATATAGCTATAAAGAAGAAGCAAAGAAAAACGGAAGGTGAAATCCACTGTGAATTTTAAGTTGAATGAACTGAGACTTGCGCGTTTAATTCGAAACTCAAATGGCCTTCCGACCTGTTTTATTTGTCAGGAAAAATTGGCTAAACAAGAAATCAAATGTGTAGTGACACTTCAAAACTAAACACGCCATTTAGTACTAAATATCCTGGCGGTGATGCAAGGAAGAAAGCAGTTGAGGAACTTCAGAAAAGTCAAGAAAAATAAAGTTTTGTATTTAATTACTGGATAGAATCTTTCAATGATGTTAATATTGCAAGTTTTTTTTATTAATCAAGAGATTCCTAGAAGAGGGAAACCATATGCAGATGACGAATACGTAAAAAGTTGTTTTAAAAACCATCGCCAGTTTATCGAATTTTTAGTTGAAATGGAGAGTACGCAGATCTGCTGCTGCATAACAATGTATGTTGGTTATCAAGAGGAAGCGTTTTTACGTTTCTCGTCCTTAATAATAGAAATTAAAGCATTTCTCTTTGAAAAGGGTGTTTATTATCCAGAACTGAAGAACGATCAGTGGATTACAAAATTTTATTTCATGTTAGACTTTACGTCTCATTTAAATCAGCTTAATCAAAACGTACAGGGAAAAGGAGACACAATTTTTTCGACGTTAGAAGAAATTATTTCATTTGGAAACAAATAATCTCTTTTTGTTTAAGATTTTGAGAGAGAATCTTTGATTCACTTTCCAAGCCTGTTGAAATGTCGCCAAAAAGTAATTCTGATATTGATATTTGCTATTTCAAAACAACAGTTTTAAATATCAGAGTTTTTCTCAGCAAGTTTCAGGAATTCAGAAACAGCAAAGCGACGTTAGCCTTTGTTAAAAATCCTCCTAATACTACTGTAACAGAACTAAATTTTACTCCCTTTAATATTGACATTGGTAACTTTGAAATCCACTTGATGGATTTAAAAAACAAAGAATTCCGGAACTTTGAACGTCTTAGCGCTCATATAGAAACACCGGAGAAAAACGAATTGTGAGCTTAGTTCACAGCATAAGTGGTCTTCTTTGAAAGACCTGGAGAAGGAAGATATGTTGATTTTTAAAATGTGGAATAGTATTCCTGACTCGTATAATCAGCTGAAAAAAACTAGCGTTTGCTGTTCTTTCTTTATTCGAGTCTACATATTCTGCGAACAATCATTTTCAAGCATGAACCTCATCAAGAGTAAATTGAGAAGTCGTCCTATTGATGAGAAATTGGAATCATGCTTAAAATTAAAAGCAACAGCATACAAACCTGAGTTATACAAACCTGAGTTACACAAACTTTCCAAGGAGATGGAGCAAGGAATTAGTGTTTGTTCGTTATTATCCATGGTTTAAGTTTTTGTATACTTTACAGTTTTACTCGTATTTTATCAATAAGTCGTATCGTTAATAAGTGTAAAAATCAGGTTTTATTCTGCATACCTATATAGTTTAACTTAGACTTGAAAATTGAAGTATTAAGTTAATTTTAGAGAGTATTGTGGAGTGAAAAAAAGATGTAGTGTTGAGGATTGAGAAAGGTATGTTAAGATGGTTTGGACATATAGAGGTTGAAGGAAAGAAGATACACGAAAGGAGTATACAAGACAAGTGTGGATGGGAAAGCTGGAAGAGGGTTGACCTCAGCGGATGTACGTTGATCAGTTTGAAGACGTTCTTCGTAAAAGCCAGCGTAAGAGTGCCTTATAAGTGAATAATAATATACCTACCTATATAATTTAAGTTTAAAAAATGTAGCTCGCAAAAGAGATTTCAGTCGTTAAACTGTTGATAATTGCCTCTGTTGACTAATGAGTTTGCCGACCACTGAGCTGTACTATATAAACTCTTAGCTGTAGTCTTACACCTACAAAGCAGAAGTATAAGTGATGTTTGAGCAATGGATTATGATTTTCAAGTAGACAAATTTTGCAAAGAAAGCTGAACTTAAACTGAAAAATGGGGCTTTTGCTTTCTGTAAAGTAAGACATGTGAGTACTTAATATATTCTGAATACTGACTCTGTTATGTATGGTATTTGCGTAACATATAAAATGCGCAGCTGAGAAAACAAAGCAAACAAAAAAAATTTGCTAATAATTAATTCTAATGATTATTTCAACTCTGTTTATACACTGTAACGTTGATTGTAAGTAAACAAATCAGCTGTGTGCTGTTATTAAAACTTATGAAAAATGAATGAAAGTGACTTCTTTTTAAACGTCAATTAAGAAGAAAAACATGTTTAAAGTGAATTGTGTGTTTTAAGCCAACGGTATGTAGTCATTTTTTTTTTTTAATTCTTCACAAACTAATTTAAGTATTTATATAATTGAACTCAATGAAATGGGATATTATTGGGGATTTATATAATTGAACTCAATGAAATGGGATATTATTGGGGATTTATATAATTGAACTCGATCACATATCTTTACCACACCGTATATGCTTTGAAAATTTCATGATATCAGTTGAGGAGTTATTTTACTATATTTTTAAAAAGTTACAATTTTCACTTTTCTTAAATTAATTCTGTTGTTAGTTTTCAGTTTATTTTTCTTGTGCATTTGCATTGATAACTGAGATCTAAAGAGTTCTTATTCAGCTCTATTTGAATCTATTTTGTGTATTTTGATATCTGTCCTGAATGTTGAAATAACTTTTAAGCACATATCTGTAGGCTATTCTCTAACTTACAGTTTTTATTAATTTGACTTTTGTCAGATGCAGCTAAACAAGCGAAATATCATTTAGATGCTTTAGAATTTCGTTTATTTAAACGGCTTACTAAGATCGATTGTTTCTGACCTCGAAATTAACCGGTACTTAAAATCAAGAAAATAAGGTCGCGCTTTCGAATTGGTCCATTGTAGAATAACCATTTGTATTCATAAAAACATTTCAGGCTCTTATTAATGAAGGTGGCAGACCTGTTTAACAATAGCTGCTTCTCCTGTCTAAATCTGCTTTACGAACTGAACCCAAATGTCTGTCTGTGTTAAGTCGAAAAATGTTTCTCATCATATATTCTGCGTTAATTAAAACTTCGCTTGAAATATTCCCTTGACTGCTTGACCAGTTTCCTTGCAGTTGGCATTTCCGTTGCGATAAGTCGCCCAGATGCTTGTTAAGCCCTCGTTGTTTTTAAATTTGCTCTTCTAATTGAGCTGCGTATGCACATTTCCTTCCGGTGAGTGATTCTGAAAGTACATTTTTATATTTGAATGTTAATTTTTAGACTTTAAAATCATTTAAGTGTGGAAACTGAAATTAATGCTAAGTCATGTATTTATGCATTATGCTGTGAAACGAAATATTAATATCGGACCTCTGTATATCACTTATATTTTTTCATCTTTGTGATTCTAAGCAGGTAAATATCGTAATTTACCATCTAAATGATGGCAATTATTCATATTTCATATATTATCAGCTGTGTTTGTGAATAAACTGCGTACTTTATGTATATGATTTTAGTGATAAAACTAGCAAATATTTAATTAATGAAAATTGATGGAAGTGCGATGAATTTCGAATATTGTAACTTCAGTAATTCTTTTGCAACTGTTGTATAATTCATATTTTTGCTTCTAATGTCTGTATTTTGATGACCAGAAGTTAAAAAAAGAATTCGGTGAGAAGAATTTTTTAGGCTTTATTTAGTTTCCATGTAATTATGATGGTTTTGAAGCATGGTAGCAATGAAAACTTTCAGAAGCCAAGAGATTTTGTGACGAAATATACATCTGAACTTCGATATCATCGACAGTTTTATGACGCTACATGCCCTTCTTGATTAGAAAGCCTTACATACAATGAAAGGAAGGTGTAAGATTTATCGTAGATATAGTAGTCAATTTCAGCCAATCTGTGTCTCAAAAATTAGTGTTTTCCTGCCTGTGCTTATGAATAAGGTAGTCTGAAAATTCTGAAGTTTGTTATTAGGTTCGAGTTTACTTTTTTTTTCTTTTTTCCCTCTCTGCTTAGTTAGTCGACCAGTGATAAATTTCGTGTGTTGGATTTTTGAAACCAGTGAGCAGAAAATGTTATTTCCTTCTTTTATAAGTACTACGAAAATGTCTTACATTAACTGGTTAATGGACTGAAGTAGTAAGCATTTCCAATGATTCGTTTCCTTTTCAGAAGAAAAGGTTGTTTAGTTTATTGATTTTAACATTAGTCTTTACAAGTCAGGAGATCTTTTCAATCTGATCTGGGCCTCATTTTTGTCGTTAGTGAATTATCAGTGTTGATTTGCTTAGGGAATGGCTAAACTTCATGTTATTAGGAACCACGTGTTAGATTCAGAAGTATTCAAGAACGGCAATAAAATAGTTGTATCACGTCAAAAGAATACCTGAATAGAAAAATCGTTTGAAGCAAATTAACAAGGAGTTCCTATTTCTTATTTAATGCGATTGTTTGTAAACGGATGTAAATAAGTTTAATAACTCTTTCTCAATATTCGAAGAAGTATGTTTCTAGACTATACTAATTTTATACTTTTATATGATGAAATGTACTTTTGTCAGATCGAAAACCAAGCTTTTTCTGCCGCTTTCCATTTTACTTTTGAATATAACTGGGATTTTATACGAGTAAATCGCAAATGGAGAAAGACGTAGCAGTCTTTACAAAAATGTAAAAAATGGTTTTAGTATAATTTGGCAGTCTATTATAGGTTTTGAATAAAAATGACAGATTAATATTTTTTCCACAAGACTGATGTTAGAATTAATTTACAGAAATCAAACTATTTAATTAATTCATTAGTTATGAAGTAGATCAAAAGGTATATTCCGTTTTAGCCACTACAAGATTTATCTAGGCATATATTAGTTCAGTAGTGTTTAAGGTGCATAATTAAAACAACGTATCCACAGTGTATTTTTCTGTTCTTTTGTCCGCCTAGTCATTACCTTCTTTAATAATTGCTGCCCACCAGGGTCCGAGCGGTAAAATCACCGAACATTGGTCGTTCGAGAATCTGTTTGGGTTGAAACCTCGCGTGTTCTATTTTTCGGGATACTAGTAGTTCGACCCGAATTCAAATCTTGGGGAAAGGGTTAGCTGCATGGGAGTTTTCGTGATTTTTCCTTTGTGTAACGTGAATACGAGCTGATTTCCTTTAAAAAACCTCTATCAAGGCATCCTTACCCATAGGCAGTTACCCCGCGGGTTGCTTTGCTTTAATCAGCTAATCTATCCTAACCTTTTTGTAATAATCACATCGCTGCAGTAGAAATTCACAGGAACGGAATTATTCGTATTTTGCCTGCTAATTTGACAATTAGCATATGGCTCATATTTTGAAACTGAGTAAGTAACTTAATTAAAAAAATAAGTTAATGAATGCTATAAAAAGCATGCTGTATCACGTTTCTGTTTCAAATTATTGAAATTACAATTCAGAAACATGACTACTCTTTCTGGCAATGCGAACCACATTTAAAGAACCAAAGAGCCGTAATCTAGCCTCCTTTCGGTCAGGACAAGAATCATTTGTGAATTGTTCATGTTGTTTTCCTTTGTTTCCTATCTGGTCAATTTTCTTGTTAGTGCACTGCAATTTTTATCATTCATTTTATAACTATGATTAAATAAGTGATTAAACGCAATGGAAACGCTAAATTGAAGCGTTGATTGCTTGGTTAATTGATTAAGGCTAAGCATAACAAGGCTATCTGCCTAAGAAGACGAATGCCTTCATGGAGGAGGACCTTCTAAGGAAAACTGACTTCCAAACATGATCGAAGTGGTTCTTCTTTTAAAATCTATTATTTAGCAAGGTAGAACTTCCTCCAAATTAAATTTTTAGCTACTTCTGCAACATTTAATTCTGGATAATACGAGCAGTGGGAATGGAATGGGAGACATGAATGTAATAATTTATCATAACATTTGCATCGTACTGAAATATGAAAAAATAGGCCTTTTTATTTAATTTTTTTAATTCAATCTAAATGTAATAAATATATTATAAGTGGAGAAATCTCGTAATTTTTGTGACGTCAGAATTACAAAATGAAGAAACGAATATATTTAGATTAAATGTCGAATAAATCCTGATGCATATTCATGTTCCTAAGACGTTACAAGTATGAATATTCTTATCCGGAATTAGTATCCTTTTTTGGTTAATCTTTGGATTATGGTAACTTGGCGATTTTTTGGCGAAAATTTGACGACCAGCCCTGCTACAGCAACCTGCTAGTTTTTGTTTGGACGCCATTTTGTTTTCACGAAGTAAAGGCGCATTTTTTTTTTTTTTTTTTTTGACTCAGCATATTTTTCCAACAATCTGCTAGCCGAATTATGCTTATGCTAGACATTTTACAGAACAAAAGTGCTTAATGACTTAGATTAGGTGCCAAATTGGCAGAAAGTGCAGAATCGCAAACTGCTTGCTGCGTTTTTAAGAATTGCACACACACGGTATCATCCATGTACACGTCGACCTATTTTCACTTAAAAAAAATCCCAGAATTGCACAAAAATGGCACTGCGCACACTCTTGACTATATCCATGTACACTGCTAAAGTCCTAGCTAGTAACCTTTATCGCCTTACCAAAATGTCGCCAAACTACCTGTTACCATATTCCAAAGATCAGCCCCCCCTTTTTTTTTAGTATTGAATAACGCTAACGCGTTTATGCCTATTACGTTAGAGCACCGAGAGCGTAAACATGGTCTAAGAGGCCACAGTTGGGTTTTGGTGGTAATAAGCCAGCCAAACCAAAGCAGATATACTCCTGATGCAGGGGAAGTTTGTGTCTGATTTTCTGCCTTTAGAATGCTAAGCGAAATTATGATATTGAAGCAGTTTCAGCAATAATACTTTAGAAGTATTCCTGCAAGCCTTGATCATGTAATTTACAGGGAGTGGGATCATACTTGTGTCGTTTACATACGTTATCGTACGATTGATTATGTCATTTCTGGTAACTGTGTATATGTATTGTGCGAGGGAATCTCCTGAAGTATATACATTTTAAATTGTAGAATTTATGTTTCGCGTTATAAATTTAACATTTGTTCGTCGTCCGTTTATTGTTTTTGTTATAGTTGATTAACAGAAACACTGCAAAAAAACTGCATGTAGATCATCAGGGAAGGTGATATACTATCAGTACAGAAAAGAAATATCCTAGAACTAGCTGATAAAGAACTACATCAGCGTGCTTTACATGGTAAATACCGTAGTATTATTCATGCGATACATGCTGTTCTTTGATTTGCCTCTAGTTTATCCAATTCCATCCAATACAGCCTCTGTGCGGTTGAAAATTTAGGATTATTCAAACTGGCAAAATGCCTCTAGAAACAGATCCATTAATTACTTAAATTTGCAAAGATAATTGCATACAGTTGTGGATAGTATCAAGAGGCAAATGTAATCCAGCGTACTGTATGGGAATGTTACACGAAACTGAAATGCTGTATTCTAGAGTTCTCTTTGTGAATGAACATCTGACATTACATCTGATTACTTTTAATCTTTATTAGATGGTGTTTATCAGCATTGAAAATGTGGTATGACTAGTATAGCTATGACTAGCACTGGTATATGTTACAACTTGTATGATAAATGTGGTATGACTTGTACTGAAGAAAGATGTATGTCTCCGTGGAAGATTTTCTAGGTTTGAATCTAGTAAGATGTGGATTTTTTAAATGTTTACAATGAAAATGTTATCAACACATAAATTTTTTTTCTGCATTTTAATATATTTATGTATTTTAAAGAATAAAGAAATTTATTCGAGAGAATGTTGTTTACTTCTTATCGTTGCACATGTAAGTGAGTTTTAACACTTACTTTAATACGAAATGAAGTGGTCTATGAAAGCACTAAAACTTTTTTTTTTTTTTATTTTACAGGTACTTTATTTTATTACTAATACTGCTGTGCCATATTCTTCAGAGTAATGTTTGAACATATACTCATGGTAATGTTTAATTCAGAACAAAACATACCATTATGATCCTCCTCTTTGGCCAGGCTGAGGTTAATCCTCTGTGAGCATTATTTCTAACCGAAAGGATAGTCGCCTTCCACTAAAATTATGGCTGACTTAAGTCATCTCTCGCCATCTGAGTATGAAAAGATTACTAGCGTTCTGAAGAGGGATCGAGAATTAAGATCTATGGAAGAGGCTCGTATTCGGTGAGTGATTTTTTTTTTTATATATTTTATTTCCTAAGTTAATTGCAGTTTTTATCACTTAGGATGGAATTATATTAAATTGTTCTTTATACAGGGTGAATCTTAAAAAAGTGGGCAAAACATTACAGGATGATAGAACGCAGTTATACGAGTAATATTTGTCATAGAAATATATGGTCGGAACGCAAGCGGTGAGAAGTTAAAAGGTAGTTTTCCACTCTCACATTTAAAGAATTAACGCAAGAATGAGAGGTGATACTTTAGAAAGCATTTTATTAACAGGAATGTAAATTGATGTACATTGCCCGGGAAAAAAAAAAAAAAAAAAAAAAGTTTAATATCATCTACCGTTCTCCTCGGCCGATTGACGAAATTCACATTGCGTTTTTCATGTCTCGAAAGCGGCCCACCAGCGTCCGAGCGGTAAAGTCGCTGAACGCTGGTAGTTCGGTCCGAGGTTCGAATCCCGCGAACGGGCTGGCTGCATGGGCGTTTTCGTGGTTTTCCCCATGTGTAACGTGTATACGAGCCAGTTTCCCTTAGAAAGTCCTCCACGAAGGCATCCCTCCCCTTAGGCAAATAGCCCTAGTGTGCTTGGCCGTAATTAAATAAACCAAACCAAACTATGTCTCGAAAGCGCGACTTACGGTATGTATTAAATTTATATATAGCAGTGTTCTAATATAGGTATTTTGACACAAAATCGGACTTTTTCTTAAATGACAATTTTTCCATATTTCGAGTCTACGACTCAAATTATGCCAAACTGCCAAGTTTTGTAAAAATCGCACCAGTAATTTTTAAAAATTTAGCTGCTCAGTGTTAATTGAATTTGACATATATTTATTAATATCTCTTTTTTTTATTAAACTTACTTGATTCCTTTTTCCATAATTCGAAATGTACGCACTTTTTTATGATTAATTTTTAAAATTTGTATTTTTAAATATTTTTTATAAATTTTTCGAAAAATGTTTTGTATTAAAACCTATAAAATTTTTAACATCTTCTTAAAGTAGATGTATTTCTAGGCCACACCTGCAAAAAAATTAGAGTTATTTATTTTTGTTAAAATTCTTTAAAAGTATGAACGATGACTTTTTTACCCGCTCGTGTACAATGTTGAAAAGGGAAAGGAAAATAGGTTGCTATAAATTAAGAAGTTCGCCAAGTGAATTATTCTTGGCGCAAACTGAAAAAAAAAAAAAAAAAAAAAATGTGCCAAGAAACAATTTTTGAATTTCTCTGTAAATTTTGCACCATATTGTACAAAATTTAATATTTAGGCATAATTTGAGTCGTAGAATCGATATATAGAAAAAAAATTTGGCATGTCATTTCAGAAAATGTTTGATTTTGTATCAAAATACCTATATAAGAACAATGCTATATATAACTTAATAAGGTTATATATATCCTCAGTCGCGCTTTCGAGACATGAAAAACGCAATTTGAATTTCGTCAATCGGGCCAGTAGAACGGGAGATATATAACTATCCCCCCCCCGCAGTGTACATGCTCAAAGAAATTGCTCAAAAGACTTTCCGCCAGCTGTAATGCAGACATCACACCTGCTGAATAGGGATTTGCGCACGTTTTCGAAGACACTAGGCATTTCCCGAGGAACGACGGCGATCCTCACGACCAGATCCATATTGGTTTCAACTCGGCAGTCGTAGACTAGGCTTTTCATATGATCCTACAAAAAAGTGCAAACACGAGAGATCCGGTGATCTTGGTGACCAAGCTATGGGACCATCTCGACCAATCCATTGCCCTGGAAATTTGTAGTCCGTATAACCAGTCATCTTCTCGGCAGTCCTTGATAGAAAATGCCGTTGGGTGCGAGGACCGACCCTCTTTAAACCATTTACAATTGCACCTAGTAACTCGCCGTTCGCTTTCCGCTCAAACTTTCTATGATGAATATTGCTTGTATAGCTGCGTTCTGTCTTAAAGTTTTGCCCTTTTTTTCAGATTCACCCTGTATATGTGATACAATGTATTTACAATTGTTTTGCTTTCTCGCGTGGCCTACCAAATGTCCTGATCGATAAGACTGCTGAACTGCAGTAGTTTGATCCGAATTAGATTTTTTTGATTTATGTGATTGCGGCAAAGACTCAAGGGCTATCCGCCTGAAGAGAGTGATGCCTACATGGTGGACTTTCTAATGGAAACTGGCTCGTATCAGCCCGTTTGTGGGATTCGAACCTCGTACCGAACTACCAGTGTTCAGCGGCTTTACCGTTGGGCCCGATCCGAATTGGAATTTAGCGGACTGATAATGGTCATTTTTGTGGCTTTCTCCATGTATAACGGGAATATGAACCCGTTTTCTTTGGGAAGTCCTCCACAAAGTCGTTCTTGCCTTGGAGATAGTCTTCGTGTGCTTTATCTTAAAGTCAATCAATGAGCCTCTGCACTTTAACAGCGGTCTTTCGATAACCAGTTGGTGATTTGCCCCCAACCTTTGAAAAACATATTTTGAATATTGAATTGCATATTAAATCTTGTGAATACTTAGCAATTTAAATTTAAAAGGAAATGAAAACATTTTAAACCGAGCCGCGGGTTGTGTTTCATTACAGTAAAGAGTTTTAACCTTATTAAGTTATTGACAAAAACAGTATACATTTTCTTGCATAAATTGTAGTGAAAATGTGAAGAAGCATTGAATGGGGGGAAAATGCGTTTTTAAACATGGCTCATATTTATTAATCATAACCATTAAATGAAATATAAATGAATGAAACTGGTATTTAAAAAAATGCCTGCAAATAAAAGTTGTGCATGTATCTACTATTTATTCTAAGATTTGATAATCTGCGGACTCCGGAAATGCAGTTTTGAAATTCTAGAAAATTACCAGAGAGCGCTGCATCGCGAAATATCATTATAATTTACACTGAAGTGACAAAAGTCATGGGATACCTCCTAATATTTTGTCGGTCCTCCTTTTGCCCGGCGAAGTGCAGCAACTCGACGTGGCATGGACTCAAGAAGTCGTTGGAAGTTCCCTGCAGGAATATTGAGCCTTGCTGCCTCTATAGACGTTCATAATTGTGAAAGTGTTGACGGTGCAGGGTTTTGGGCACGAACTGACCTCTCGATGATGTCCCATAAATGTTCGATGGGATTCATGTCGGGCGATCTAGGTGGCCAGATCATTCGCTGGAATTGTCCAGAATGTTTTTCTAACCAATCGCGAACAATTGTGGCCCGGTGATATGGCGCATTGTCGTCCATAAAAATCCCATCGTTGCTTGAGTACGTGAAGTCCATGAATGGCTATAAGTGATCTCCAAGTAGTTGAAGGTATCCATTTCCAGTCAATGATCGGTTCAGTTGCACCAGAAGACCGAGTCCATGCCATGTAAAAACAGCCCAGACCATTATGGAACCACCACCAGCTTGAACAGTGCATTGTTGACAACTTGGGTCTATGGCTTCGTGGGGTCTGCGCCCCACTCGAACCCTACCATCAGCTCTTTTCAACTGAAATCGTGACTCATCTGACCGAGCCACGGTTTTCCATTCGTTTAGGGACCAACCGATATGCTCACGAGCCCACGAGAGTCGCTGCAGGCGATGTCGTGCTGTCAGTAAAGGCACTCGAGTCGGTCTTCTGCTGGCATAGCCCAAGGAAGACAAATTTCGCCTCACTGTCCTATCGTACACGTCCCTCGTACGTCCCACATTGATTTCTGCGGTTATTTGACGCAGTGTTGCTTGTCTGTGAACATTGACAACTCTGCGCAGACGTCGCTGGTCTCGGTCGTTAGGTGCAGGTGGTTGGCCACTGCGCTGTCCATGGTGAGATGTTATGCCTGAAATTAGTTACTCTCGGCACACTCTTGACACTGTGGATCTCGGAATGTTGAATTCCCTAACGATATCCGAAATGGAATGACCCATGCGTCTAGCTCCAACTGCCATTCCGCTTTCAAAGTCTGTTAATTCTCGTCTTGCGGCCATAATCACGTCAAAGCCTCTTCACATGAGAACACAAATGAAAGCCCTGCCAAAGCACTTCGCATTTATACATTTTCTACGCGATACTACTGCCATCTATATATTTGCATATTGCTATCCCATGACTTTTGTCACTGCAGTGTATATATTTGTATTTAGTTAGTTACAGGATTTTTAGCAAGTAATCTTTTATCAATATTTTAGATGCGCAGATATTTTTGTATGTATTTTTAAAATACTGAGAATTTAAGATAGGGCGAGGGCATTGCATATATTCCATGTCTCTTGTTTCAAAATAATCTAATAACGCTACAGAGGCACCTGAACTAAAAGGTGGTGAATGATGATTCTTCACCACCAGGATTTGGCCTCTAATCCCTAGTCGCCCTTTAAAAGGAGCAGTATATAAGGAATTTTCTTCTTCATTTCTGCATGCTTTCGGGGTGAAACGGTAGCGCACTCGGCGCGTATTCGAGAGGTCAAGGTTCGAGTCCTGCCGAGGGCATTGCTCATTTTTCATGTCTCCTGCTTCAAAATAATAACCTAATGTTTCTGCAGTGGCGCTTGATTCAAAAGGATGGTAGACAATGATTCTTCACCACCAAGATTTGGCTATTGGGTCCCCTAATTCCTAGTGGCCTTTTAAAGTTGGAAGAATATAATATATTTTCTTCCACCTTTTTGGACGCCTTCGTGGTGTAACGGTAGCACACTCATCGTGTATACGAGAGGTCTAGGTTCGAGTCCTGGCGATGGCATTGCTCATTTTTCACGTCTCTCCCATCAGGGGGAAAAAAATATCTAATGACTCTGGAAGACGCAATTCTTTTATAAAATGAAATGAAAAGAATGTTGAGCAAGCCCATTGTGTGCAGAATATAAAAACAGCTGCGCGGCCGCGTACCCGCGCAACTTTGTTTCGCCGGAATGAGCTGATTCGTTTGGCGTTTTCAAAGTTTTCCCAATGTTTAGTCTAAATTTAAGGTAGTTACCATTAGAAAGTATTCCAGCCCAACAGCTATCGAGTGACAAAACCGTTGAATACTTTTAGTATGAACTGGATTCAGAACCTGG
The DNA here is from genome assembly GCF_044657685.1 of Stegodyphus dumicola. Taxonomy (NCBI): domain Eukaryota; kingdom Metazoa; phylum Arthropoda; class Arachnida; order Araneae; family Eresidae; genus Stegodyphus; species Stegodyphus dumicola. The sequence continues at coordinate 193,318,508 of NC_140780.1, forward strand.
CAAACGCTTTGGCTACAACAGTTTTCGTCGTTTTTCCTGCGTGTGATGTGAATAACCTTCAAAATTTCACTTCTTCATTTCCTTTCGAAAATCCTCCACGAGGTGATTCATTCCCTAGCCGTCATATGCTTTATCTTAATCGATAACCAACCGTTATCGGAAACATATGCCGAATGATTTTCTTCAGGAAGATATATGCTCAAACTTTGCCTATTGGCCATCCTTAAATTAAATGTGTTTTTATAACACGGTTTTGTTATCGGAGTAGTTTCTAGTGATGCTGGCTGTCTTATCTTTGGTCCCGAGTTCAAATTCCAGTGAAGGTATGGATGTCTGAAAATGTACAGTGTCTTTGCAGCATGGAGGCGCTTAAAATACTGGCGAGCCGAAAGCCCTTTCGAATGATTCGGTGAGAGGAGAAGAAGGTGGGAAGCTCTAGGATTCGTTCGTCGGAATGTTCTCCATCAAAATTGGGGCGGAGCCGTTCAGTTAGTGCTCTGAGAGTATACCTGTATAATCATTAGTAAAATTCTGGTGTCCCTCCCATCTTTCCTATCTTTACTTGAAAGTAAGTATTGTTAATGAAAATGTTTTAAAATGTATCTTCGTTCTCTGTTTATTGAAATAACTAACCTAAGACACATACTTCTTATATTTAAGAAAATTTTACCGCAGTCAGAATGAAGTGATAATGAAATTATGTTTTGCTGCCGGAAGTGTCAAGCTGGCGCTTATATCCCTATAGATAAAATTATTTGGCGCATGTTGGAAAAGATCTAAAGTTTTTCTAGCAAACCAGCTAGCTCTCGAGTATTATGTGCAGTAAGGAAACGCTATTTTCAACTAAGTAAAATGAAATATGTTTTTAAATTTATATTTTCTTCGAAAGCTTGAGAAAATCACAAAATTAGTTATGTAGTGAAAGGAGAAGGTAATACTCGTGTTATTTAATTATTTACATAAGTTACTTTTATGAACTAAAAATAAAGTTATATTTACATTTAGGTAAGTTATAATCACATATTCACTGTACATTATTTATGCCACAAAACTCAATCATGAGTTTCGGGTCAAATCTGCATTATCTATTTTTACCTATAAATCTATTTATCATCTATAAATTGATGTTTGAGCAAGTTTTTATTTTAAAGAAATTGTACATTTGATTTAATAGTGGCTCCTAATTAATTAATTCGAAAAATTTCAAAACTGGACATGCTTACTTATTTTTCCGCAATGGTTTATTGTTTTTGCAGACTAGTGCATTACCAACTCTCTATTTCGCGTTGAATATGAATTTAGTTTAAATTTTCGATTTAATATATTGATATTGCCACCAGTTATTCCGACTTACAACGCATAATTGGATATTGGTTTAGAACTTTTTCTTTAGTTTATTGTATTATGTATATATTTTTAAATATAACCTTAATTTTACATCTTATTATTTCAAAGCATTCTTCTGTAGCGGCTAAGAATGTTACGCAATGAAGTTCTTTCATGGAAAGGGTGGAGTTAAGTTTAAGGTCGCTACAAAAGCGTTTATAGAAATCCTGTGTTTGAAACTTGAGATACGAGTAAATGTATTATTGTTACTTTATCTTGTCAGGATGGAGTGGATGCCAGCTGTTTATTTTCCACCCTTAATAACATTTTTATACCGAATATTATCTAGTTTTGGATTATATCACTTCCCCAAAGCACATGTTGTACCTAACTTTAATTTAGAAGCGGAAAAATGTTTCTATAAATTTTCCCATAAAAATGTTGTTAATCTTTTTTCAATTGTTTTTAATCTTTTGAACCATAGTTTTCCGAGGTAATTTTCGATGAGTTTAAAAAGTTCTTATTTTCCTTTTGATCTGAATTTTGTTCGTATATTAAACACTGTGGATTTATATTCTGCTACAAATCGCTTAACTATATTCTATTTCCGAGTTTTTAATTTAATTATCGCAAAACTTTTCTTAACCACTTGCGCTACGATTAAACTTCACGGTTGCGGTGCCGTGCATTACAATATAACAAGCGGTAAAGTGTCTCATTTACGCCGCTCCACGTCTGCGAGTGCAATCCAGAGCCACTCCGCAATTTTTAATCATTGGCATTGGAGCTGTAAACTCGAGAAATAAACAATCTCGTTGTTAGGCGACGTGTGCACCACGTCGCTATGTTATTTTCATTTTTGCGATAAATGCCTATCGACGTGGTGTTACGTTGCTCGCGGTTTGAGACAAAAGCATCTCGACAAGCATCGCACGTCTTTTTAGCGCAAGTGGTTAAGTGCATTTATCGCGCCGCATTTTTATAAACGCCTGGCAGGGAAGTGGAGGGGATTTGAAGTACGCCGAATGTAACTATTATGAATGATGAATTCGATTTCGCTCTTGTGACAAGTAAGTACTGCATGTAAGTAAGTGGGTGTTTCATATGTTTGACATGAGGGCAAGGGACTGTTTATAATATTAGTACTTACTAATTGCAAGTAAGAAATATGTTTTGCTTAATAAATTATGACAAAATTGAAGAGGGTTGTCTGTGTAAGGGAAAGGATGCTTACGTAAGGGACTTTTTAGGGAAACTGGCTTGTATTCATATTACACAGAGAGGGATTATGAAAATGCCCAATCAGCCAGCCCGTTTCACAAGCAATCTTAGCCACTCAACCACTAGTAGGCGAAGTTAATTTGTATCTTCCATTAATTGTATTTGTGATTGAAACTTTTTGCATATACGTATATTTGCAAAACTTGTTACATGGTCAGTATAGTAGTAAAACTTGTTACATGGTCAATATAGTAGCTAAAAAGTAGACAGTAGTGTGAATGGGGCTGATAGTCTGAGCTATGTAAATCCCATTTGTGACTGAGTAATTTTCTGTTTAAATGGCCCCCAAAAGTTTTAATTTCGTTTCGCCCTGCTTTTATGTAAAGTAGTACGAGGGCCAAAAATTCTGCCTGGGAGGTTTTGTATGATTTGCTCATTATATCCAACTTGGAATATTCAGTCTTCATGAATAATAATTGTAGGCATATTTGTGTCTGCTGTTAGTTACAGAAGTTGAGCACCACTAGTGCCAGTAGGACTTTGCCGTACTTCATCCGAATTTTGGTCGAGACGAATAGATTGAATATCAGGGTTTCATACCCATATTCTATATCTTCGTACCGTCTTTCGAAAAGACTCAGATATTTACACGAAGTAGAAATATTTGAGACCCGTCGATTCGAAAATTTTTTGGAATGATATGTTCGTATTCTGTCCTTCAAAATGCTTACTGATAGTTCGACTTGGGTTCGACCCCGGGAGAAAAGGCAGGGTACGTGGTTTGTTTTGTTTTCGTAGTTTTTGGCATGTGTAACGTGAATACTAGCCAGTTCCTCTTAGAAGTCCTCTACGAAGGCATCCCTCCTCTCGTCTTGGACAAGCGGGCCTCGTGTGCTTTGCCGTATTTAAATAACCTAACCTGTGTATCCTTTGGGGTGCTTTCAATCAAAATTGAGATGTGAGGCAAAGTCATGCTGTCAGCACTTGTGTCCAATGTCTGTAACCAATGACAGATGTAGCTTGTACTTCTCTGCTGTTGCTTTTGGCTGTTCACAATTAAGGGATTGGTGATAACAGTATGAGTAACAATATATTTTATGGCACTCATTTAGGCTGAGCATCTAATTTTGAGATTGCCTTTACATTAGTTATAAAGATCGGATATTCGAATCAACTAATGTTACAAAAGATTCGAGGCTCTTAAATTCGCATGTCATTCGAGACTTTCCTAATTTAATTAGCCCCTAAGACTTTTAAGTATGGAAAAATTAGTTTCATTGAAGATCAATAAAGTGCTATTGTTGCAGTTTTGGTGGTATTTGGATCAACCACAACAAACTTGTAGCGTCATTTGGTCCCACACTACAAGTGACTTTTAAAATAACTACGTTTTTGACTTGAAAAAACGAAATTCTGAACAGATTTTTAGCATTTGAGGTTTAATGATGTTAACTCCTTAAATAACACTTCCTTTCTCTATATTATGTTTTTATTCAAAAAGAACCTGGAAAATACAAAATGTTATTCATTGCTATGTTATTTTTTCTTTTAACACACTGTGGTATCACATAGACACTTAATACTAAATCATCCCTTTTTTCTCATTGGGTTTGATCTTTGAATTGTAAATTAATTCCAGTTTATTTCAAAATATTTATAGGGATTTATATTTATTTTAAATAACAAATTTTATTTAATCCGCTTTTCTTTCCTATAAGCCTACATTCCCCTAATTGTCAGTGCCAGAATATTTAAATTTGGTTGCGCGCGTGAAGGAATGAAAATTTTACCTTGAAGAAAGAGTTAAAAAAACCAAGTTTCAGTAGGAAAGAGGAAGAGTTAGGTTACTACCGCCACCTCTGCTGTTTAAGCGGTTACTTCCAGAGTTATTGCTGGTTCTTCTGGCTTTAATTGCATTTACTTGCTGCCACTAGTTTTCGACGGGGGTTTAAGAAATGGTATTTAACTGAGCCCTGTAGTTTAGTTCTATCCCTTGTTCATATCTTCAAATTTTTAGTTTCGGTATCTGATTTCAGTTATCGCCCTAGAAGAAGCGTAATTTGTTAGCGTCGAGTTGACGCATTGTAAATTTTAAAGAGTTAATAAAGGGTACTTTTAACCCTTCTTCTGTGAAGTTACTATGCTAATTTTCACACAAAAGTGAATCCAGTGGACTCTACATTGGCGCCCGAATTACTACGCGAATCCGATGGCCAATGAACAGAACGAACAAGTATCCCCACTGGGCTCAGAAGTTGTAGAACCAATGGTGATCAGCCCCTTGGATGGATTTGGCTTTCTGATACAGACGATGAGGGTGGCAATTAAACCAGCGGTGGTATTTCACGGCAAGAACTCCGTCACTTCATTTTTGGAAGCCCTTGATACTCACTTCCAATTGTATCCGGTACCTTAAGGTGGCTATTGCCTCGAGTCCCCTCCGAGGACAGGCGGAGTCTTGGTGGAAAGGAATCGGGAAGTACTTAACTTGGAGAAGTAGGAAGTATAACCTATACATTTGAGAATTTCAAAGCGGCACTTCTAAAAGCGTTCCCGATAGTTAAAGATCGTGCCAAACTTGAAGCTGAACTGTACAGCTTTTACCAGCGGAAAGTTGAACTTTAAAGTCAAGCTAGTGAATATGCTGTACGGAAGGAAGTCCGACAGCGAAGTCATCGAAATTATATTACCAAGACTACTACCCGCAGTTCAGGATTTCCTGGAACTCCGAAATCCACGGACAAGGGAAGAATTATTCGAATTAGCCGTAAAGTTCCAGACTCAGCGGATAGCAGAAAAGTGAAGATTCCCAACCCAGAGAGCCCACCAGCGGCCGAGCGGTAAAGACGTTGAACACTGGTAGTTCGGTCCGAGGTTCGAATCGCGCGAACGGACTGGCTGCATGGGCGTTTTCGTGGTTTTCCCCATGTGTAACGTGTATACGAGCCAGTTTCCTTAGAAAGTCCTCCACGAAGGCATCTCTCCCTTTAGGCAGATAGCCCTCGTGTGCTTTGCCATAATTGAATAATTCAATCCAATCCAATCCCAACCCAGAGATATAATCAGCAGTTCTCTCGACAGCTGGCCAAGGAAAGAAATAAATACAACGGAGGAAACGTTTTTTAGCCAAGCCGTGAACGAGCAAGAATGAAAAGGATGAAGCCAAAATCTGCCAGAGTGCCCAGAAAACATCAGGAGGAAAAACGGCTTTAAAACGGATAGAGGGGGCCTGAGAATTTGAGGGTCCAGACCCTCTGGGCATCGCAAAATCCCTCCAAAATGTACGTAAATACGATGGTAGTGAAAAATTCCCAACTACCTGTAATACAAGTTCTATGAAACAGTGTATTCGTGGAAACCGAAGAGGAAGGAAATTTTCTAAATTTAAATTTTTATTTTAGAAATTTTAGAAAAGTAAGGCTGTTCAAAAATAATACGACGGAAATCATAACCGTCCAAAGGAAAGTTTGTGAATGCGTCGGAAAACTGTCGCTTAATGTGCAGGTTAAAGAAGAAAATTTAAAAGTCTTATTTTTCGTGGTAAAAAATTTACAAAATAAAGTCATCTTGGAAACTCAATTCCTTAGGGCCGCGAATGCAAGAATTGATTTTTCAAGTAATTCAATCATGTTGAATATGGAGTAAAGGGTGGTGGAAGCTGATAAAATTCCAGAAGTTGACCTCCATGCATCTAAAGCAAGATGAAGGAACCAAGCTATAAGAACTTGTTAATTAAATTGTGTTCATTATTTTCTGATAGGCTAGGGAATACATAGATAGTAACTCATTCTATTGAATTAAAATCGAGTAAACCTTTTAAAGCGAAACCCTACAGATACGTTAAGAAGAAAAGAATAGAATTTCGTATATACAGGGGGGGGGGTGGCTGCGAACGGGCTGGCTGCATGGGCGTTTTCGTGGTTTTCCCCATGTGTAACGTGTATACGAGCCAGTTTCCCTTAGAAAGTCCTCCACGAAAGGCATCCCTCCCCTTAGGCAGATAGCCCTAGTGTGCTTTGCCATAATTAAATACACACCACCACTCTCACATTTAAAGAATTAACGCAAGAATGAAAGGAGATACTTTAGAAAGCATTTTATTAACAGGAATGTAAATTGATGTACATTGCCCGGAAAAAAAAAAAAAAAAAAAAAAAAAAGTTTAATATCATCTACCGTTCTTTTCGGCCGATTGACGAAATTCACCTTGCGTTTTTCATGTCTCGAAAGCGGCCCACCAGCGGCCGAGCGGTAAAGTCGCTGAACACTGGTAGTTCGGTCCGAGGTTCGAATCCCGCGAACGGGCTGGCTGCATGGGCGTTTTTGTAGTTTTCCCCATGTGTAACGTGTATACGAGCCAGTTTCCCTTAGAAAGTCCTCCACGAAGGCATCCCTCCCCTTAGGCAGATAGCCCTCGAGGCTTTGCCATAATCACACACACACACACACACACACGTATATACAGGAGATGTTAAAGAATAAAATTATAACTCCCATAAATAGTGAATATGCGAGCCTTGTTGTACTCTGTAGAAAAAGGAATAATTTGCTCCACCTCGGATCCAAAATCTTGGCGTTTTGCTATTGATGTTCATATAAATCAATTCAATATAAATAACACATTACCAAGAAGATCAAACACGTTTTTATTTTTACACATAACAAATGGTTTAATTTAAAGTAAAAATAAAGAACAGTTAACCAAAAAATTCTAAAATGAAAAAAATTCGGAGGCATTTTAAATAAACATATGCAGATTTTTGCCTCAAAAAATTAAGAATACACCAATGAAATTTTTGTGATATTTCACATACAAAAGAAAGTGTCAATATTTTGTTGCATGGCCTTTGGCTTTTATGATCTCTTCCAAATGTTGTGGTACCAATTCGACCAACATTTGGCTCGTATCTGAAGATATTTTATCCCATTCTTCTTGCAACATTGTTTTAAATGTGCCTTGTTTTTAATTCTGTGTTTTTGGACCGCTGTTTCGTGTGCGGCTCATAAATTTTCTATGACATCGGTGTCTGGGTACTATGGTAGTGTGTATAACTGCTGTTTACAATGAAAATGACACAACATTTTTATGTCATGAGCAGTGTGTTTGGGGTCATTGTCGTGCTGGAATATGAAATTTCCATCGAAACCTACCTTTTTAGCACTTTCTTTTTGATTAATGTGAAGTACATCCAAGTGCATTCTCAATTGTTTGGGTCACTGTAGGTCTGCATTCTCCATCCCAATCGGACAGACTTAAACCCCTATAGAACATACACTTGCTGCCATAAGTCTGCGTACATGCTATCAATCTACTTTTTACTTCAATCGCTGATCAAATCGTAACGGATATAATTGAGACACCGCTCAGTTAATCGTACAGCTCTCCTGATTCAATCTATGCAAAAACAAACTACTTGTTCAGTAAAGAAAACAAGAAAGAAAAGCGATTGGTTAAGAGGTAATGAGTCATCGACGCCAAAAGTCTGCGTACGCTTTCAAAGAGGGGAGCTTTTAGTGCAGGGTAGCTTCACCAAGCTTTTTTCTTGTGCAATCGTGATCTTTCGACCTTTGTATACAAAATACTGTGCCTTGTTGTATGAGCCATGGAAAAGACACTGTGGCCGAGAAATAGATTGTTATAGATCTTTGGAAAAGGGGGGGAGGAATCTCTGGAAGAAATTGTTAATTTAGTAAATAGAACGCATTCTTCCATCCAAAGATTCATCAAGAACTTTAAAGCAACAGAACTGTTGAAATTTAGACCCAGATCTGGACGTCCACGCATCACGCATCGACGCAATGCAAGTCTCGCTTTGTGGTCCGTGCAGGGAAAAAAAAAAAAAAAAAAAAAAAAAAAAAAAAAAAAAAAAAACACCGAGACTATCGGCTTCAAAGATAGCGCAGTCAGTCGCTGAAAGCTTCAAGAAGAATGTAAGTTTAACAGCAATTCGAAGAGCACTGAAAAAGTACAATTTCTGTGGGAGAGTGGCTTGGAAAAAGCCATTCATCTCCAGAGTAAACAGTCTCTCTAAAGAGCACATCAATAAACAAAGTGACTTCTGGAAGAAAGTCCTGGTGTCAGATGAGAGTAAATTTTGCTTTTTTGGTATCAAAGAAAGTACATTTGTAGAAAACCAGGTCTTCGAACTTAAACAAAACATTTATCCGACTGTAAAGTATGGAGGTGTTATGGTTTGGGGGTGCATGGAGAGCTCTGGGCTTGGTAATCTGGAGTTCAAGTAGTCAAATGAATAAATTTAACTACTTGAACATTCTGAAAAGAAATCTTCGGGCCGTTGCAGAAAAGCTTAGGGTTAGTGAAGATTTTCTCTTTCAGCAGGACAATGACCCCCAAGTACTGCGTACGTTGTTAAGAACTGGCTGCTTTACCGTGCACCGAAGCAGCTGCAAACACCACCCCAGACCTTAACCTAATAGAACATTTATGGGATTTGCTGGAAAGAAGAATCAGGGAACATGATATAACATCAAACGAAATGCTCAAAGAGATTATAGTGCAAGAATGAAACAAAATAACCGCTGAAACAACTAAGCTAGTGGAATCTGTGCCAAAAAGAAGTAATAAAAAGAAGAGGATATCCTACAAGATATTAATGTTTTAATTAAAACAACTTTCGAAAGCGTTTTTGATCATGTACGCAGATTATTGACTCACAGGATTTGAATCCATTGTAAATGTATTATTATTTTAAAGATTTTGTGTTGCATTTTAGTGATTTTTTTAACCGTTCAAATCTAGTCAGTTTGAAGAATCAATAAAAGCTCTATTGATTCTCATCAATGATGTTTTCTTTGTAGTCTTTGCATAAAGATGTAAGTCTGAATGCCGGTACGCAGACTTTTGGCGGCAAGTGTATATGGGATGAATTTCAGTGTGCTATTACAATTAAAGTTATTCTGAAGACAGCAACTGAAGAAGCATGGTCTGAAATTACACCAGATACAACAAGAAATCTGGTTCTATCGATGCCAAACACGTTGCGGGCAATGATAAATTCAAAAGGTGGACCCACGAAATATAAACTTTATTTTTTGATTCATTTGGCCAAAGTCAATGAAGTATTTTTCTCTCTGTATTTAGACTTTTGACATCCAAAGTTGGATTTTTGCTGTATTTTATTGAAATTCAGTGAACACTCGTTTATTTTCTTGATTAGACATAAATTTATGTCGCAAAAGTTTATTATGATACATTTATGTATTTGTTTACATCATAAAATATCAGTATAAATTCAAATAAAGGTGTTTTGAGGTTGTATGTAGACTTTTGTGGCTGTGCGTATTTAAGTTATACTCGAGAGAAAAGCGCGAAATCTCATGCAGCTAGCGTGCTTAAACCGTCAAGATTAAAACCCGAGGCCGTTTCACGGCTTTAGTTACTCGACGTTAGTTGGCCATCTGTTACTTTAGCTGCTTTAACTGATGTAGCGTAAGCTGTCAGTTCTGTAGCATAACTTACATAATGAACTCTCAACACTTACATAACGATTGCTTATATAAAATATTCAGGTGAATAAGAACTTGTAATCCTATGAAAGTCAGACCGAAATTAAAATCAGATTTGCAGTTAACTTACAAAACGTAATTTTAATAAAAATCAAACCGATAGATAATAACAATTTAGAATTCACTCACAGGTAGTACAGATTATAAAAACTAGAATTGATGTCAGTTTGATATGGATAGCATGCAGTAAGAAACTTTATATATTGATACTAAGCGGCGAAATTTTTTTGTAGCTTAACATCTATTTCATATACATGTTAGGCTTATTTTTTAAAAATGAATAATGATATAGCACACTAGGGCTGTTTGCCAAATGGTAGGAATGCCTCCGTGGAGTACTTTCTGACGAAAACTGGCTCTTATTCAGGTTACACGTAAGGAAAATCAGAAAACACTCATGCAGCAAACCCATTCGTCGATTTTCGAACTCTGGTCGAAATAGCTATACCCAGCGGTCTCATCAAAGGCCACCATCAGTCGAGCAGTAAAATCGCTGACAACTGGTAGTTCGACCAGAGCTCAAATTCTGGCGAACGAGCTGGCTATATGAGAGGTTTCGAGGGTTTTTCTCATTCGTAACGTAAATATTAGTCGATTTCCCTTAAAATGTCGTACACGAGGGCATTCCTTCTCTCAGGCACAAGGCCTTTGTATGCTTTGCCGGAATTCAAATAATCATATCTAGTCTTATGATTTCGATCACTGGTGGGCCATATGTTGCCTCGAATAGGGGGAAAAAATCCAGTCAGGGAGATGACAGTTCCAAACATGAGCGAATGATGGAAAAATAAATAAGGCTCTAAATTTGGAAAAGTCACACACAAACTCTCTCCCATTTAGTTTCCTGTTGAACGGACAGCTTATTCAGTAGTGTGCAGAATCTGAGATTATTTGAAGGCAGCCAAACACATGAGGGCAGGGATGCCGTCGTGGAGTACTTTTGTAAAGGAAACTGGCTCTTATTCATGTTACACATGAGAAAAGCCGTGAAAACACCCACTCAGTCAGTCTGTTCGTCTGGATTCGAATCCGGGTCGAGTTATCAATGTTGATCGGCCGTAACCACTTGGCAGCTAGTGAGCTTTCCTGAATTCTTGAAGTTGTGGGGGGTAAAAAATTAGACAATGAAAATCAGGTAAGTATGCTTTTCTATGCATACAAGCTTTAAACTGAATTTATTATCTTATCTCTGGATTATCGTTCCGAAATACTACGCTGTTCTACTTAATTTTGAAGTATAGCAGCTAGCACAGCGTCGTGTTAATTATGAGCTAATATTAGCTGTTAAAAATCGCACTGTATTGGTAATTTCAGTTCAGAATAAACCCGCAGTAGTTTTATCCTGAATATTATACTAAATGCTTTAACTATTAGATATAGCTGCTCTTTTGTGAAAAATATGATTTGATGGAAATGATCGCCTAAGTCTGATATGTGTATTATTATATCTTTTAATCCATAATATTGTAATACAAAACCATGCTTTGTTTCGATCATTTCTGAAATAAAATAAACTTTCGCGCGAAATCTTTTTTTTTTGATTTTGCAGATTTCGTTTTGCATATAATGTTTCTTAACAAAAGAGTATGTGCATAGGCTGTTCCTTGAGGTTATTTGTGTGACTCGACTGATAAATGCAAATGCTGTAAATCGCTCTGGTTTACGCTTAAGATAGTTTAATTTTTTGTTTCCCCATCTTACAGCAACATGTCCTGGAGCGATTCAACTTTTAGCTCTTAAGCCTATGTGCGAGGTGAACGAAAGCAACAAAACTAAAATGCCATCATACCCTAGCCATTAAAACGCATTAAGTACAACGCTGCTTAAAACACTAAACCCTGAAGAGGTATCTATAAAACGAGAGAACCGAAAACCGGATCGGAGTAGCTAAATAAAAAATGAATAAAAATAACCTTGGGAAAAGGGGGCAGGGCAGGGGTTTTGGGAGGCCGGCAAAACGGCTTGGGTTGAGATAGTCTGTTTCTATCGGCAAAGCAGATAGCAATTTAATCAAGAGACGCTTGAGTTTAATTTAAAACGTTTGTTAGTTTTAAGAAACTAGTAATTTCTGTCATCGCGCCGCTGAGTGTGATAATGATGTCGGTTTCAACACTGGATTTCACGGGAATATGAACAGGTAAGACGTTGCTCTGTTAGAAAATCTAATCCAAATATGTAACTTTGTTGAATAATCCTAGATTTTTGACCATTTGCATTCTGTGGTTCGATACAAATGACGGTCCAAGCTAAATCGGTAGTGGCTATCCCTTTGTATCTTTAAAAAATGTATTGTGCTGTTTTAATGGTTTAGTGAGTTTTTTTGTTTTTTTTTGTTTTTTTAATGATTTTCAGATTTTACTGTTTCCTAATGAACTGCTTGTAACCTATGAGATAATTGTGAAACTAGAATTTTTGATACATTGCGAAATGTTTATGACTAAAAAAAATTTTTTTACGAGTGTTTAATTTTATAATTTTTATTATTTAGTTTTCTTATCACAAGACTGTTAATTTCCAAATGTTTAAATTTATATGTTAGGTTAATTCGTGCTGTATTAAACTTTCTATTTGATATAAGTAACAGAAAAACTTACAGTTTGGGAAGGAGAAGCGAATATATGCCAATGCTGAATAATGTGCCAGTCTCCATAATATTTTAGATAATCCGAAAGTATTTCAGTGAAGAAAGCGAAACAAAGGGAAGATAGTATCTAATTACTGTATAACATTTCCCAAGGTAATTCCAAAACCTTAAATACAAATTTTCGTAAATATATCATATATGATTAAAGACACACATTCTGAGTTGGCATGAATGCGAATTTCTCTATAAGGTGTGAAGACGTTTGAATGATATACTTGCTTTACCAGGACATTTATTTCCTTGTACAGCATTGTCGTAACTGTACATAATCTTTAGTATATTCCAACGCTAGGTTTCTTAAGAGGTGGGCTTTGTACCCTTACTGTGCGTTAAATCTTCGAAATTAGCCCTTTTTTAAGTGAACTTCTGTGCATACGTTTGAAGCCCCCATTGTCGAGAGGATAAACCGTTTAACCTTTGTAGCTTGGGGGCCCACCAGCGGCCGAGCGGTAAAGTCGCTGAACACTGGTAGTTCGGTCCGAGGTTCGAATACTGCGAACGGGCTGGCTGCATGGGCGTTTTTCCCGTGTGTAACGTGTATACGAGTCAGCTTTCCTTAGAAAGTCCTTCACGAAGGCATCCCTCCCCTTAGGCAGATAGCCCAGGTGTGCTTTGCCATAATTAAATAAACCAAACGAAACTTTGTAGCTTGACCTTGTTTAAAACGGGCTGGTTGCATGGATACTTTCGTGGTTTTACCTATGTGTAACGTGAGTACGAGCCAGTTTCCAGTCGAAAATCCTTTACGAAGGCATCCCTTCGTTTACGCAGGTAGCTGTCGCGTGCCTTGCCATAATCAATTAATCCCTTAGCAGAAAGGACTAGCCTTGACCGCATACATTTTCTGTCCCAAACTCGATTTTGACTGGCGACGCCTGCTGCATATATAAATGTTTAAAAACCGTGTATATTTCTTCTGACTTGTATAAAAATTGGGATATTTCCATATCTCCTTGCCTTCCATTTTTATCCAAAATTGTCTCATTGTCGATAATAGTGAATCGTTTGAAAGCAAAGCATTAGGTAAGGGCTTGAGCAAATTGTATACTTTTGCTCAAACGAGTATTATTCAGAAAGGTCCAATTACCTCTAACTGGTCAGCCGTATATGTTTTATTGAAACACCTGCTGTTAGAAACTCCGAACTGTCTAGGCTATGATATTTTATTTTTGGGACTGTAGGGGTACATTACATACTGTTGTATATTACTCAGCGCATTTATACTTCATCTGCAGAAATTTAAATGCATTGGGTGTAGAATATTATAATCTGATTTACCTGCTGTTTCGGAAATCCGAATTATCAATTCCATCGTAATTCGCAAACCCTTTTATCTTTCTTTTCGTTGCACTTCCTAAAAGCGTTTTATTTATTTATTAGTTAACTTTTGTGTGTATTTTTGAATGTATACAAAACGTCTGATTATCTCTACTGAATAGATAATCGGAAGATAACAAATAATGCAAAAATGTTCCTGTATGCTGTGAAAAAAGAAAGTCTTCAGCCACGTTAAAAGATAGTGTGCTGTTTACGCTAAGATTTAATAAAAATAAATTTTATTGTATTTTTTTTAATAAAAACTCACTCTTTTTAGACAATATGGTTGGTACTCTCAGATGCTTTACTGAAACAACTTTAGTCTAACAACTCACATTCCAGTACTTATAGTGGTTTAGCCTTGTTCTTTCACCTTAATCTTCATTTTTCTTTCGTATTCTTCTATTGGCGCCTTCTGAGTCAATGCAGCCGGAATATTTCAGACTGATAAAATCCTATAACTTTTTTTATTCATGCATGTCCAGCCGTTCTTTTCTGTAGTTTTCCTCATTTACATTTTGAAAGCTGTGAACACAGGAAGGTCCGAATCTGTTACCACTGATCTTCGATAGAATCTCTTAATTCTTTTCTTTTCCTTAAGCTTGATTATATTTGAGGATATGGAAATGTTACATTTTTAACTGCATTCTGAGCAGTTAGACAATATTAACTTTAACCGTGAAGTTCATTGTACTGACTGAAATTCATTCTCATTTATTTCGTACAAAAACCTCCGAAGGTTTTTTCTTAAATCGCGTATCAGTCTTTCTGTTATTTTAAGAACTGTCAGAATGATGTATGAATACGGATAATTGAGAGATTAGTAATATTCGTAAAATAAAAAAAACTTGTTAAAATGTAAAATACTATACAAAACGTTCCCTATTTCTAGGTAATACTTATTAGCGATGATTGATGTCTATTCAGGAGCTGTGGTCATGTGTGAATATAAATATTTGACTTTTTGGTATTGCCTTTTCTTTTGCAACGTTCCCGTATTTCTACGTGCATTTCGATTCGCATTTCATTAGCGAATAGTAGTTGTAACATCAAAAATTTTCCATAATTATTTCATAAATAAAAATTATCGCGAGCTATTGCAATTTGGGAGGGGGCTATGCCCCAAAAGACTTTAATGCTTCAATCTATTTTTTGCTAATAATTTACAAATTTATATTTGGAGAAAGAGGTGAAAGCAATTTTACAAGTTTCTGTAACTTATGAGTTAGTCCGCAGGTTTTCTCACCCTACAGTGGATAAAAAAAGTATTGGCAATTACCTATAATTGATCATATTAACTAACAAAGGAAATGATTGACAATTTTAGCTGGGCATAACGAACACAGGAGGTAATAAACACACAAATCTAATGACACATACAATTTAATATGCCTTTTACACAAAATACACAACAAAAACGTAAATTTGCTTGTCTAAAAATATTGGCAAAGTTCAAACTGCTATGCAAATTTTGTTATGTTGAGATCACATGTTTAGACTGATAAGAAACCAGTTTAGTATAAAGTCTGCAGTGCTACTTCAAACCTTTTAAAACATTATTTTGCTAATACTGTGATAAAATGGCTTCGCAATCGAAGGAGTTGAATGTTAATGTTAAAAACATCATTATTTAGCTCAGATATGAGAGTTTAACTTATCGTGTTAATAGGAATACAGCTGAACATAAGTTTATTTTTTGTTAGGAGTGTTGTAAAAAAGTTCATAGAGACAGGATCGACGGAAAATAAGATGAGAAGTAGACGGTCTCGAATATTTTCTACAAGGGGAAAACGTAGCATTATTAAAGAGGTTATGAAAATCCGAAAAATAATTGCAGCCCAGTTATCCAAAGATGTTGCTATTACTTTGCATAAAACTTTTAATTTACAGACTATACGGAATGTCTGACAGAGGAAGTTATTATGGAAGGGCAGCTTGAAAGAAACCTTTTATTTCAGTAATAAACAGAAGAAAGGGATTAGAATTTGAAAATCTCATTTTAAATTATCAGAAAAATTTTGGAGCACTGTTATTTTGTCCGACGAATTGAAGTTTAACATTTTCGAGAGTGATGAGAAATATGTGTGGAGAAAGCCTAACATATAACTGGAAAAACAATATTCAACACCGACTGTAAAACATGTTGGAGGGAGCGTCGTAGTTTGGGGCTGTGTGGCAGCAAACGGAATTGGTAACCTGTGTTTCATTGATGGTATTATGACAGCAGGCACATACATACATTGACATATTACACCATAACATGAAATTCAGTGCCCCAAAACTTGGGAATATCATTTGTGGTTCAACAGCACAATGACTCTAAGGATACAGTGAACCTCATCTGGCAATATTTACTCTATAACGCTCCTCGCCAATTAAATACACTGAATCAATCGCCTGACATAAATTCTTATGGCACAAATTGGACCTAGAAGTCAAGAAACAAAATTTCGTCTAAAGATGAACTTCAGCGTATACTCCTGCAAGAATGGCGCTAAATTCCCAACAGGACTTTTTTCCCACCAGGACTTTTTCAACAACCAGGATTTCGGCTTCCTCTGTGAGAAATAGATTACAAGCTGTTATAGCTGCAAAAGGTATGAATACGAAGTATTAAATTTTGTTCCCACATTTTGCTGTATGATTTTGCCAATACTTTTTTGACATGCAAATTTACGTTTTTGTTGTAGATTTTGCGTAAAAGACATATTAAAACGAAAGTTTCATTAGATTTGTGTCTTTATTGCCTCCTGTGTTCATTACATCCAGCTTAAATTATCAAACATTTCATTTGTTAGTTAATATGATCAATTATAGGCAATTACCAATACTTTTTTTACTCACTGTATGTTAATTTTGCACTAATCGTGTATAGAGCTATATCTACAAATAATAAGAATTTTTACCTGCAGGAAATAAATGAACTAACTAATGAGTGGTTTTTAAAAGGAAATTTTATAAGTAATCTGAAAATTCAGTCGTGGTGTTCATTTAGCATTTAGTTCATTACGAAAATCTCATTTTCATATATTTGCCGAATCTTATCATTCCATCACGTCTGCGATAGGAACGTGTGCGCCAAATAAACTGAAACTTTATATGCGTTAAGAAATAGAAATATGCGGTTTGGTAGATTTCGAATATTTCATGAAGGACAAACTATTGCGTCATGCGAGCTGTTAAATTTATTACTGACTGCTGCGGTTAAGGTCATCGCACTTTCTCGTTGGCCGTGAAATGTGGTTTAAGATGGCTGTGTTACCTCTTCACAGGCAGGCAGGTACACTGAATGTTGTAAAAATGCAACATATGTCGCTGAATTTGAAGTTTTGTAGTTGGATTATACCCAAAAGGACATAATTTGAAAATCCTGCGCTGTAAACAAAATGAAAATCAAATTTTTACTTTCCATATCTTTTGCTTAAACTTTAGTGATTTTTAGCTAATTAATATCTTAATTAAGTTAAATTTGTATAGCTATATGTTGACTTGTTTTCCTGAATCCGAGTTAATTTTATTTAAAGATCAAGGTATTCCAAAAATTATTTGCGTTTTTTTATTGCAATTTTTTCAATAATGAAAGAATAGTTTCGGTTTATGTTTTCAATTTTTTTGGATAAAATTTTGTTAATTGTTGCAAAAAAGCTTTTCTTAAAGTATATATTATGTACTTAGGTTATAGAATTTTCTTCTAACCGCCCTTCCTACTTATGCATCGGCCCACCAGCGGCCGAGCGGTAAAGTCGCTGAACACTGGTAGTTCTGTCCGAGGTTCGAATCCCGCGAACAGGCTGGCTCCATGGGTGTTTTCGTGGTTTTCTCCATGTGTAACGTGTATACGAGCCAGTTTCCCTTAGAAAGTCCTCCACGAAGGCATCCCTCCTCTTAGGCAGATAGCACTCGAGGCTTTGCGGTGATAAAATAACCCAACCTACTTATGCATCGTCAACCGCATCAAAAATAAGCTTAATAAATTGATAATAAATAATACTGATAAAATCTGGTTGTAACATTTTGAGCTTGTAGTCTTTCTTGTATATACAAGGTGTGACACAAATACAGATACAAAGCAAACAAACAAACAAAAAAAAAAAAAAAAAAAGGACTGGTCCAATAAATCGTTGGACTTACAGAATCAGCTCTTCGTGACATTATTACCTTCATTCATAAGTAGTTCCATTCAGCATTCAGTCACTTCTGCATTCGGTGCTGCCATTGCTGGTAACAGTTCTGGAACGAAGTTTTTGGAAGGCCCTTAAGAAGATTCTCCGTTTTTGCCTGAACCTCTTCAGCTGAGGAAAAATGGTTTCCCTTTAAGTAAGATTTAACTTCAGTAAGTAAAAAAAGTCGCACGGAGCCAAATCAGGGGAATAAGGAGGATCACTGTAATGTTTTTGCTGGTCAGAAACTGCTTGACAGATAGGGCCGTGTGAGCGGCCTCCCATCACTCCACTGTTGTGGCCTTTTTTTCTCTTAATTTTTTCACGAAATCTTTTTAGTACTTCAATGTAGTAGTATTGATTAACAGTTTGACCACTAGAAACTAATTCAATCATGATGAACGTGCTGGCTGCTCTAGAGGACGCTCAGCACGTTCATCATCTTCCACACTGTCCTTTTTTCCTGAAAACCGCTTAGGCCATTCAAACACACGTGTATGAGGCAAAGTTTCATCTCTATAAGACTCGGTTAACATTTGAAATGTTTCCTCCATGGCTGACTTCTTAAGTTTCTTAACCACTTCCGCTAAAAAGACGTGCCACACACGTCGAGATGCTTTTGTCTCAAACCGCGTGCAAAAAGGAAAATAACGTGGTGCACACGTCGCCTAACAACGGGATTGTTTATTTCTCGAGTTACAGCTCTGGATTGCACTCGCAGACGCGGGGCCACCAGCGGCCGAGCGGTAAAGTCGCTGAACACTGGTAGTTCGATCCGAGGTTCGAATCCCGCGAACGGGCTGGTAGCATGGGCGTTTTCGTGGTTTTCCCCATGTGTAACGTGTGTATACGAACCAGTTTTCCTTAGAAAGTCCTCCACGAAGGCATCCCACCCCTTAGGCAGATGGCTCTCGAGGCTTTGCCATAATCACACACACACACATGCACTCGCAGACGCGGAGCGGCGTAAATGAGACACTTTACCGCTTGCTGTATTGTAGCGCACGGCACCGCAACCGTGAAGTTTAGTCGTAGCGCAAGTGGTTGAGAAACTTGATGTTGATTCGCTGTTAGGTTTCTTACATGTGACATTTTTCTGGCAGAATGCAGTTGCACGTGTTTACTCAACGGCGCAGTACTCCCCACTGGAGTGGTGGGTTAAGTCGAAACTGGCCGCATGAATAGAAGAGATGTGTGGCATGACGTCACCAAAACAGTTGTTGCCAACTCCAGTCTGTTTTCAAGGTACACAGTTTCGTTTTTTTTTTTTTTTTTTTTTTTTTTTAACCTCGTATATACATAAAAATATTTGCTTCCCCCCTCCACTTTACAATTTTTTAAAGGTTAAGAATTGATTTTATTTTATGGCAAATATTATTAATATTTTTATTTAAAACCGCTTGCCTGATTATCCCAGGTTCGTATATATTGCATTTAATTATTATCCCGAGAAAACTCGGGCGAAGCAGAATTTGTCAGTGCGATTTGTTTTATAACTATTTTACTCGGACTGGAGGAAATGAAAAGGAATATTCAACTTTGATTTGGAAAAAAAAAATTAAATACAACGAGACAGTGTACTCTGTGCTCCCGTAAAAGAGATTCCAGAAGTAAGTTAGTAAGAAAAGAGACCAGATACCAGTCTACAGAATGTCAATGTCAAGTATCTCTTTGTGTTGTCCCTTGTTTCAAAAACTATCATACAAAGACTAATATTTAACTTTTTTTCATTTGCCCGAGATAACTCGGGATAGTAAACTAATATTAAAACTAAATGCTTTTATATTTGTAAAAAATTAAAAATTTAACTTAAAACCTACATATTTTGTTTCCTTGTATTTAGTAATAAAATAAAAAATGATGATTTTTTGCAAATTTTTTCTGAAAAAAAAAAAAAAAAAAAAAAAAAAAAAAATTTGTAAGGGAAGCGGTTAAAAGAGAAGCAGTGTATTTTCATTGTTTGCCTTCTAGTTCCGTCTTCGGTTCACAACCGGCCCATTTGCTGTGATTGAACCCCAAGTCAAAATAACAGTTTTCAGTGGCCTTAGTAGGCTTATCGCAACGTATATAGAACTAAATATGTCTCATCGTGAAAAGCCCAACAAGTGACCTAGTAAGGAAGTCCACTGCATATGAATGCGCTTTTTAGAGCTAGATTTTTCCTGAGTGGACTTTGTTTTTGCTGACATGTATCTGCCTAAGAAAGGGGTACCTTCGTAGAGGAGTTTTTAAGGGAAATTAGCTCATATCCACGTTACATACTTTCAGATTATCCCTGAGCATTGAATTCAGGATCCTTTAACCAGTCAGACCCCCTTCTAGGGATAATTAGAAAGGTTACAGGGGAAAACTTCAAGGACAAATATATCGTGAAGAAAACAACGCAAGGCCAAAAACATTGTCAGAAAAACACTGTGGAAGAGAAGAAAGCGGTTCAAAAACATTGCATTTTTAGAACCTTGTCGTAAACTATATCACGGTAAAAAAGCACAAACAAATCATCGCATGATGATAACATGGCAGATCCTGTGTTTTTCAGGCTTTAAAAGTTGAAAATGTGTATTCGCATAATCTATCAACGAGCGCAAGGAGAAAGGAAGAATACTTTTATCTATTTCATATTTTTTGGATTATTTAATAATTCTTTGCTAAAAAGTAAGAAGGAAACTTAAGTGTTTAAAAATTGAAAATGTGTAGAAAATTAATCCTACATGTAACAGTTAATAGAATTTTAAATTTATGTACTTTACTATTAAAAGCCACTATTAAATTATTCTCTTTTATGAAATTGTAGGCCCACCAGCGGCCGAGCGGTAAAGTTGCTGAACACTGGTAGTTCGGTCCAAGGTTCGAATCCCGCGAACGGGCTGGCTGCATGGGTGTTTTCGTGGTTTTCCCCGTGTGTAACCTGTATACGAGCCAGTTTCCCTTAGAAAGTCCTCCACGAAGGCATCCCTCCCCTTAGGCAGATAGCCCTAGTGTGCTTTGCCATAACTAAATATACCATTACACCATCTTATGAAATTGTATTGGCAGTTTTTTTATAAAAAAATATAGTCGAAAAAGATAAATAATAAAAAGGAAAAATTTGAAAGGTTTCAAATTTTATTTTAAATTACGTCCAAAGGGGCGGTTTTTTTTTTTTTTTTTTTTTTTTTTTTTTTTACATTTTGTGCGTTATCTTGATTTTTTAAATATCATGTTCTTCGCACTTAATCTTTAGAATTTCCGATGCTTAGTCTCACGCGCTGGAGATAAAAATGTTCTCTCTGTACAACGTTGCCATTGCTCGCTTTGAAATCCTTGAGTTTTTTAATCAAAAATTCGTTAAAGTTTTACAAAATAGGAAATCGATAATAAAACAAATTCCAAATTTGGGCTTCCAGATGCCTATATTCGCAGTACGATTACGTCATTCAAAATTTATGTAGATTCTTCATTATTTAATTTTTTCAAATATAATACAGGGCGATAATATTTGGTGGCAACAGTTTGAAAAGTGAAATGAACATTCAGAGTGATTCGACGCAAAATCACTAACGAAAACAATAGTTCCTCGGGGACAAATCCCCTTTGGACTAAAAATTAGAAAATGGAAGATGAGTAACTTGCATGAGATTCCCTACATTCAAATTGTTAAATTAGTTATCAGATTGTATAACTATTTTCTTTCATTTTGTTAATCTGATATTCTTTTAGTGAAAACTAAATCTTATTTTGTTTCAATTAACTAAATATTTTTATTATAGGTAACCACATTCAGTTACTCATCTTCACTTTCCTAATTTTTTTCGACTATATTTTTCATGAAAAACTGCCAATACAAATTCATAAAAGCGAATAATTAAATAATGACTTTAAATAGTTATATACGAATACATTTTTGCTAATTGCTGCAGGTAGAATTAATTATTTACTGATTTTCAGTGTTTGAATGCCTAAGTTTCCTTCTTGCTTTTTTAGCGAAAAATTTTTAATTAATCCAAAAATATGAAATATTTAGCGGTAAAAATATTCCTCATTCCTTCTTGCACTCACAAATCGTTATGCTAATGTACATTTACAAATTTTAAAATCTGAAAAACACATACCTGTAATGTTTATCATCATCGGGATGATTTGTAGATGCTTTATTTTTTACGACAATGTTTTAAAACTGCGATGTTTTTGAATCGCTTTATTTTTGACGAGGCCATTTTGTTACAGAATGTTTTATAACTGATGTTTTCTCCTGGTTTTCTTTTCTTCCACGATGTTTTGTATGATGACATTTTCTTCTTGCGATTGTTTTTTCTGCGACGTCTTTGCTGCGATGTTTTCAACAGATACCATTAAAGTAAAGGGAAAGCGCTAATTGCTAATTAGCGGATGCCATTTCACACTCCGAGTGTCCACTATACACATGGGCAAAAACACGAAAACTTCCATGCAACCATCTCGTTCGCCGAGATTTGAACTTGGGTCGAACTAAAAGTGTTCAGCTCCGTCTTGCAAGGTTTTCTTTTCTGTACGTATTTTTGTGTTTGAAATTAAATAACTTTTCTATTCTATATTCATTCCTAAAAATATGCATAGCAGTTTTCAAAATAACTTCAGTCGTGTTGAATCAGGGGTTTTTGTTGTTCTTTTCGGTGTTTCAAATTCATTCCAAAAAACGCTGGAAATAACTGTATTTATCCAAAAAAATAATGAAGTTTAAGCACAATAAGGGTTAATCCACAAATGATTTTGGTAGAATTTTAATCAAAGATGAATTTTATTAAAATTGTTCTAAAGCTGTTTTTCTGCGCAATCCTATACCTTTCACACCTTTTATTATACTCATTTCTTCTATACTAAAATCATTTAAAGTGTGATAAAGTGTAGATTTTTAACTATCAAATAAGGCGAATTTTCCGACACAGATTCGACAGAGCTGATTTCTCTAATTTTAATTATTAAAATTTAAATTTCCTATCTTCTTCCTTAAAATTTAATTTCCTATCTTCACATTTTGGGGCGAAAAGTCAGAAAATAGAGCTTGGATCCATTTTCTTATTTTTCATCCTGAGTCATGATAGTACAGAGTAGCATTTAATACCAAATATTCCTTACAGTATATAATTATAAATAAATATCCCTTACAGTTTTAACTATGGTTGAGTTAACAATGACATTTCTCCATTCCCATGTAATATTGCTTGAGTTTCCTTTCAGGGCGCTGGATTTAACAGTTCTTTGTTTCCTCACGAACACTTCCTTTATCATACGGCATTGACCAAAATTCCGATGCCATTTCAAACGCCCATGTGTGAAAAAGGTGGGAGCAAAGTCGAAAAGCATACAAATGAAACTTTTCAGCCCACTGGGATCTTGCTGTCGCTGATCTTGTAATGAATAAAGAAGTCAGTGATTCTTTTTATTGTCTGATTCCGTTTACTGTAGCAGCTTAAAAAAGACAAGTTTGTTCATAAATCTTCAGTAATTCTTATTAAAAACAGAATCATTGTTACACTCATTAGAATCATTGCAGATTTAGATTTTAGCACCATGTCACGAAAATTAACTTAGGTAGTGACAACCCTTGTCATTCTGTCTCATGAAGTAAATTTTCTTGCAACAACCACGATACCTTCCCTAGATATCTTTTTTCTGTGACAGTATTAAATGAAGCTTCTAGATGTGCAATATGCTCATTAAATATTTTTCTTTGTAATGGAAAGAAACTTTATTTTATCTCTTTTTGTAAATAAAAACACATATGAGAAATAAATTACTGTTGAAAGTCAACTCATTAATTTTTTGCAAAATTATACTCACAATCTGTTTTAAACTTCTCTACCTAAGCCATTCCCATTTGCATGTAGGGTTGGAGCATTTGATACTCAGAAATAAAACCTGTATAAAAGCTTTACACCTGGCCAACCAGTGATGAAGAGAATGGAGAAATAGTAGCTCATGGACATTCTTGCTTTTAAAGATGAAAGCAGTTATCTGTCGGCTGTCACGGGATGCTCATTTTATTATTTTTAATTAATTACCTGAATTGGTATATAGAATATCAGACTATATATATTATCGATTTAAAAAAGTTTAGTGAAAATAATTAGCTTCTCTGTGATCTTCCTATCCAGTTTGCTCATAGTACTAAAAAAATTTATTTTGCATCCAGCTGCAATCCTCCCAATAAAAATAAATATATATGGCATGTATTTAGTAATTTATGACGCTTTAGAGAGAAATAAGATAATTTATTGGTTAATCTCATTATCTCCGGGAAAGCATTATTATTACCAACAACACATAGATTTTTAAAATTCTCGTATTCTATCATATTGGAAGGAATGATTTTATTCTGTTATTAAAATTTATATCAGTTTCTGTAACGAAATTTTATTCACTTACTTTTCTACTGTAATTAATTTTGTTGTTTTGTATGGATGTCAATGAAACTAAGTTTGAAAAGATCTGAACTTTTAATTAAGAACGTGATACATAAATATTTTAAACTTTTACATGGATTTTAATTAGTATCTTAAACTATGAAAGGTTGCAAATTATCTGTTTCGTATTGGATTATCAATTTGCGTGATATTTCCTATATGTACTAATAATGTAATTGTACGTAATCGTGATTAAAAAAACAGTTTTCCTTGGAAAAAACATTTAAGACAAATAGCTTTCGAGTGCTCTGCCGAAATAAGTCACTAAACCTGACCTTTATAAAATGTAATTAAAAATTTGCTAGATCGTTTAACATCGTGTGTCTGCAAACGATGTTGAGAGCACTAAACAAACTGGATTTTGTATGGATGATATATGTAATGTATGCAAAAATATTTTTCAAATTTAATATTATTGAGATTAAAAGACTTTTAGTCAGAAATGCGAAAGTCAGGTCGGTTGGGTGGTTATTAGAATAGGGCAAAATACACAATGGATATCTGCTTAAAGAAAGGAATACCTTCATGGAGGACCTTTTTAAGGCAAACTGGCTCATATTTTCATTATATGCGGGAAAAACCAATCATGCAGCCAGGCCGTTCGCCTCGGTTCTAACATAAGATAAACTGCTAGTTTCAGCAGTTCTTAACCTCTCGGCCACTGGTGGAGCGATAGTCAAATAGGAATAATAAAATATTCATGTAAATATTCATGTAAAAATAACTAGCAAGACGTGCTACTAACGTGCTAATATTACTACATTTAACGTATTAAGTTGCTATGAAAGAACGGCTTCTAATTTTTACAAGAATTGCATGTCTTATAAGCGACTGATGATGAATTTCCGTTTTTGTCTTTTTGAAATGAATTCCGATTTGTAGAGCAAAGAGGATTAATGATGAATGAAATTATAAGTTAATCGCTGTACATTTAAATACGTTGAAAAAATTTGCGACGCATTTGCAATCGAACGATGAATGATGAGATAAAAATGCTTAATGAAAAATTTTTTTTAAAAATTTTTGATGGAGATTTAATTATCCTGTGTATGTGTTTTTATCAACATCCACGATGGATTTGGTCGATTGGCATAAAGACTGAGTTCCCTGGAAGTTTTTATACTCAGAAAAGTGGTTCTACTGATGAATGAGTGAATAAGATAGTGAAAACTAGTAGTTTCACTTGTGTTTTGGTTGTGCGAACGATCTAGCTGCATGGCGTTTTCATGACTTTCTCCATGTGGAATAGCAGAATCACATGCAAAATGAGAAATGGAATAGCTTAATGAGTATGTAGTATCTGTTTCGTACTAAACGTGTGTCATTAGTCGTTAATCGGTTAGATAATTGCTTATGTGAAGGACATAAGTTCTATTTTCCTGTGTATCGTATTTTTGGTTGTATATAGTTAAGTTTTTAAGAGGTTTTAATTTATGTCTTTGCAATCCAGTTTTTTTTTTTTTTTTTTTTTTTTTTTTTTTGCTGGTGATAATCTGCTTAGATTTCGGGCGATTCAGAACAGCTTTGCTGTAACAGATATTTGATTCAAGCTCTATTGAATGGAAGCACAAGATGTCCTTTAATGAACAGGTTACTGTGACCAATTATAATTATTGGTTATTAAAATAATTAGCTTCTCTGATCTTCCTATCCAGTTTGCTCATAGTACTAAAAAATTTATTTTGCATCCAGCTTCAATCTTCCCAATAAAAATAAATATATATATGCATGTATTTAGTAATTTATGACGCTTTAGAGAGAAATAAGATAATTTATTGGTTAATCTCATTATCTTAGGGAAAGCATTATTACTACCAACAAGATATAGATTTTTAAAATTCTCGTATTTTATCATATTGGAAGGAATGATTTTATTCTGTTATTAAAATTTATATCAGTTTCGAAACGAAATTTTATTCAATTAATTTTCTACTATAATTAATTTTGTTTTGTATGGATGTCAATGATTATTGGGGGAATAAACAAACTTAAAATTTTTAATTAAATTCTTTCTTTCTTCATGGTTAGCAGATTAAAAGTAAGAACAAGCTGATAGCTATGGGTGACGGAGTGTGAAAAATAACTTTTTTAATCTATTTAATTTCATATCACAGTTTTTTTGGGGGGGGGAAGAGTACTATTTGTATGTACACTGCTCAAAAAAAAAAAAAAAAAAAAAAAAAAAAAAAAGGACAGTCCTATATCTCCCGATCTACTGGGCCGATTGACAAAATTCAAATTGCGTTCTTCATGTCTCGAAAGCGCGACTTAAGATATATATTAGATTTATATATAGCACTATTCTAACATAGGTATTTTGACACAAAATCAGACTTTTTTCTGAAATAACATACCAATTTTTTTACATATTTCGATTCTACGACTCAAATTACGCCTAAATATGAAATTTTGTAAAATTTGGAGCGAAATTTATGGAGAAATTCACAAATTTATGTTGGCACTTTTTTGTCAGTTTGCGCCAAGAATACTTCACTTGGCGAACTTCTTAATATATGGCAACCTAGTTTCCTTTCCCGTGAGAGGAAAAAAAGTCACCATCGTTCCTTTTTTCCAAATAATATTCTTTATATTATATTTTTAATTATAACTTATTTAAGTAATTTTTTCTTTTTCGAATTTCATTTTAATTGTTTAAGTTGCACTTTTTTTTTTTTTTTTTTTTTTTTTCGAATAACTGTTTTAAAAATTTCTATTTACCTATTCGAACTGCGTAAATAAAGGTGCAGCGTTTATTTTTTTTTTCAAATAGTTTTCTTTATATATATTTTTCGTCATAGTTATTATTTTAGGTAATTTTTAAATTTTTATACTTTTATTTTAATTGTTTGTGTTGCATTGTCTCTTCGGATAATTGTTTTAAAATTTTCTATTTATTCCTTCGAACTGAGCATTTTAAATATATTTATTAATATCAATTTTCAGAATTTGATTTTATTTATTTGAACTGCGTTTCTTTCGAAAGAATACTTTGTAACCCAGACTACGATGAGTTTGAAAACTGCATACTATATTAAAAGAGAAAATACAGTAAAGCACAGTTTTACACGCCTTTCAATATTCCGTTCAGAAAAGATATATATATAAATAAGAGAGATGTATAACCGACATTTTAACTTAGGATGACTTGCATACACTGCTTTAAACAGTTTTATCATTGTGCCCATTGCTTTACACAATTTTATCCTACATTTGGTTTCTTAAAATGTTATTCATATTTTAGTCAAATATTTTATTTTTGAAATCGCAAGAATCAAATATCATAACATTGAAAAGTTTTAAATTAAAAAAATACAAATACTAAATTTTACGAAAAAATTATTTTTCTTCTCTTTTTCTTTAAGCATTCTGAAAGTATATTAAAAAGTATCCAACTTTTCGAAACATTTTGGTATTTCTGACAATCATTTTATATAAAGTTATCGCCTTCCATTTCATTAAGGCCCACAAACGGCCGAGCGGTAAAGACGCTGATCACTGGTAGTTCGGTCCGAGGTTCGAATCCCGCGAACGGGCTGGTTGCATGGATGTTTTCGTGGTTTTCCCGATGTGTAACGTGTATACGAGCCAGTTTCCCTTAGAAAGTCCTCCACGAAGGTATCCCTCCCTTTAGGCAGATAGCCCTCGTGTGCTTTGCCATAATTAAATAATCCAATCCAATCCTTAATTAAATATAATTGATTTGTAACTTCTACTAGAACTGACGTTAAGAATTGAAGTGCAAATAAATAATATCGTGTGCAATCTTGATTAATATAAAATTAAAAATATTTGCATTCAGACAAAGTTTTTTGAAATATTTCCAATTACTTTATGAGAAGGATTTATTAATAACCGTAATAATTACTTATTATATTACTGATGATTAGGAATCAGTTCTTGACAATTACATTCTAAATTAGAATTTTAAGAATTATTAGAATTTTAAATTAGAATAATGAAAATACGCTACGCACAAAAATACATTTTAGGTTAAAAAAATGACTTGATTTTTTATGTTTTAAAACTTCTTGAATTCATTTAATAAACATCGTATCCTCGTTGTTAATTGAATTCAGAATGTTGGGTGTCGTTTATATAATTATTCTTACTTGTCCACGGAATCTGCTGACTTATCCAGCGATTAAGTAGCTGCAGATCATTTCTACATAACCATTTAACTTCCATTAATTCAGTCTCTAGAGGGTTGTATATTTATATCATAATTTGACTTTTATAAAAATAATTATTCTAAATCTTTTGTTTCTATAAAAATATACTGTGCTTTGAAAATATGGATGATAGTACCAGCCGCTCTTTCAGCCACTTCAAAAGCATCAGTTTGTTTAAAAATAAATTGTGCAGTTAATGTCATAAAATTCAAATAAACATCAAACGAAAATTCTCGGTTTTAGACAATTCGATTTAAACGAAGTAAAGTAGCAGACGTTAAAACGCCGAAGGTAAAAATTTACTCTTACAAAAATTTACTCTTATTTAAAAAAAAAAAAAAAAAAAAAAAAAAAAAAAGAGAGAAATTAAAAAAAATATTTAAAAATTAATTAAAAAAATAGCTTTTCATATAGTATTAATAAATATTTATTACGCATCATTGAGGGAAAAAATGTCATATAATTAATTCTCCGTAAAATTTTACTTGAAATTTAAGGTTAAAAATAGCTGTGGCAATACAGCGTAACAAAAATTTGGCGTTATTATCGCTCAAAAAAAAGATACCAAATTTCAAAACGCGAAAATATGTAAATTTGTGTATATCTTAGAAAATTTTGAATAAAAAAGTCTAATTTTTTGCAGATATGCTTAAAAATATACCTACTTTAAGATGATGGTAAAAATTTTATAGGTTATAATTCAAAATTTTTTTCGAAAAATTTATAAAAATTATTTAAAAATAGAAATTTAAAAAATAAAACACAAAAAATGGGTAAATTTTATTTGGAATGAACCTAAATTTCGAAATGTGAGAGAAAAAATCAAAAAAGTTTAATAAAAAAAGAGATATAAATAAATATTTGCCAAATTTAATTAACATTGAGGAGCTAAAATTTTGAGAGCTAATATTTCAAAAACTACTCTTACGATTTTTACAAAACTTGGTATTCTGGCATAATTTGAGTCGTAGAATCGAAATATGTAAAACGATTGGTATGTTATTTCAGAAAAAGTCCGATTTTGTTTCAAAATACCTATGTTAGAATAGTGCTATATATAAATCTAATATATATCCTAAATCGCGCTTTCGAGACATGAAGAACGCAATTTGAATTTCGTGAATCGCCCCAGTAGAACGGGAGATATAGCACTGTCCCAATTTTTTTTTTTTTTTTTTTTTTTTTTTTTGAGCAGTGTACCTTGCAAGTTAAAATAATATTATTAATGATCACATAATTATTAGAAAATAATATTTTTAATGATCGCAGAATCATTTCAGTGGCTAGTCTGAACATTCAGATATATGTTTAGAGGGTTTAACTTATCTGTTAATTCGTGCTTTTGGGTGAGGCATCATCCGAACCGCAATTCTGACTCAGACGAATTACAGAAAACCTGTTTAATCATAACACCGTAATAGAAGCGTGTTTTTTTGTTAAACCCACACTTCTTCCCTCTTCGCATTTTTAGTTAGAGTAGAATTTAACGTTTTGCGGAGTAGAGGGTTACATCTCTCCATTTGAATGCTTCATTATTTTGAAAAAATATTATTTTTTCTGCTAACTTAATTTTAAGAAATTTTAGTTTAGAGTGTAGATAAAAGTAAGTTCCTACCACGTGAGAAATCAGGAAATTTCATTCATGGTAAAATTAGAGTTATTTGCGTTATTAATCGGGATTTAATTTATTTTTGCTTAGATTTTAATAATGAAATCTTTAAAATTCTGTCAACAAGAAATTCTTATGGTAAGCGCTAGACAACTAGAGGTTGATAAGTGATTTTCGGTGGGCAAAAATCATTTAAAATTCTGTTTAGAGATAACAGGACTTGCTAATGCATATTAAAACTGCACAGGTCGATTGAAATTTGTCTGTCAACTCGTTGTGTTAATTAACGCCAGTTAAAGGTTTGCGTTGTAGGAGATAAATCGTAACACAATGAACAGCTATAAATTGGTTGTATAATAATGCATGAATGGTTAGGTTAGGTTAGGTTATTTAATTACGGCAAAGCCTCGAGGGCTATCTGCCTAAGAGGAGGGGTGCCTTCGTGGAGGACCTTCTAAGAATGCATGAATGATATAAGTATTTGGAAAACAGGCCTACATGCAAAACGCCTATTTTATATCTATGCCATTTAATATCGTTTTTATCAAATTTACGTAGTTTAATCGTGCGTTCTCATAAAAGAGAAAAGAAATAGATTAAAAGTTGAAAGATAAGACAATCTAAACCAGGAAAGATTGCCAGGAATTATTCCAACAGCGTATAAAAAGTCATTCCCCCCCCCCCCCCAATAATTCTCCAAATACTGCTATAGAAATCTTTCCAAGAAATGAGCATTAAAATGCTTCTACCGCACACTAGCGGCCGAGTAGTAAGACGGTACTTGGATTTGGGTTCAAATGTCGTCAAACCGGCTGACTGCACAAGAGATTTCGTGACGTCCTCCATGTGTAACATGAATGCGAGTCAGTTTTCCTTAAAAACTCCCAAATTGGCAGATAGATCTCGAATTACTTTGTCTTAGTTAATTAACCATTTAAACATGACAAAGCAGAGATAAAACCGACAAAAGCTTTTACCTATATTACTTTGCTGTCGATGTGGTTAACACCACTGAATCTTGGTAGTTTGGTGGGGGTTCAAACCCAAGTTCCTCTACCAATCCAAGTCTAGGTTCGACCCAACCAAGAACCTTGGGTTCGAACGGGCTGGCCGCATGGTTGGTTTTCTTGGTTTTTTGTATGTATAACGTGAATGCAAGCCAGTTCCCTTTAGAAAGACTTCCAAGAAGGCATCCTTTCCTTAGACAGGTACCCTCTTGTACTTTTACATACTCAAATAACCTAACCTAATATAACATTTCGTGACGTCAATTAATTAGGATACTGTATTAAATGTTAAATAAGGCCCACTTTTCCTGTTGTATTTTTGTTCTAAAATTTGGTAGGATCTTATAAACAGGTACTTTGATAAACGAAATTGAAGAATGAGAAGAAGTTTAATTATCATACTATGTAGAATAACTACACTGTTTAATATTTCGGCGGTTGCGAGGTTAAGAAATTCTTTCTTCCCGAATACGGTCGATATCTGTCCATATTAAATTTGTAAAGAGAGCTATGTTCGTTTGCTCCTAATCTGGTGCTTAAGTGGAATGGGAGCTGAGCTCCTTCACGACCAGCAAAAGGTTAAATACTAAATAAACCACACAGGTAATTACCGTATTCATAAACTGCATAACTGTCGATAATTATAATAGCCATGCCGATTAATTATTCGATTTCAGTTTAGTCCTGCATCGACTGTATTTGGTTCAGTCCGATGTAGCAATGAACCATAATGGAGAATTCGTACGATGGGTTAACCGTGACTGTTGTCAGTCATAAGCCATTAGCTCTATTCACACTCGTAGAACAGGATTTAAACCGTAAGCCAGGAAAGATAAAGTTGCGCATCTGTAAATGTGAAGCTCAGCGAAATCACGACCGAATACCAGTTCGTGTCTGTTTTGCTGTGGTCGGTCTGTCCTTGTACCACGTTGGCCTGCAGTTCAACTGTTAGACATGTAGACAAAATCTTTGTGTCAGTTTCCTTGGGGTAGCAAGTTCTGGTTGTCTAACAGCGAAGTTCGGCTCATGCCACTTGTGCATGGATCGTGTAAAGCCTTTATGTAAACACAGTATTATGAAGCATTGCTCTTTGTTTGAGACTGCTAAGTTCGGGCTTTTGATATATGATTTCTGTTTCTACATATTGCTCCTGAGCTGGTTCAAAAGAACAAAAGCACGGCTACGAAGGCAAAGTCAAGAAGAAGTCTTAGATCTCTTATGTGTCATCAATAACATCATCAACGTCGAGCAAACGAGTATGAGAAAAAGTGAATGCATGGGTGAAATTTACAGTGGGTACAAAAAGTATTTGCACACATACATTTTTGTTCACAATTTATAAGAAAATGAATTAAGAAATACAAAAATTGGCATTTAAAACATAGAATAAGCTTATTCATTTAAATTAATTACAAAAAATATAATAATATTTTTGTAATTAATTAAATAAAAATAAAATATAATAATAAAAAATATTTTTGCAACAATATTAAAATATTTTATGTCAAAAAAGTATTTGCACACTCAACTCAACTTTAGCAAATTTGAGTTTTTATGCTATTATTTGACAGTCCTCCCGCAGTAAATAACATACGTAAGACGACTATAAAAGGAGGTGTTGTAGAAACGTTATCAGTTGATTGTCGATTTCAAACTGTAATGGCACCTAAGAAAACTGAATTGCCGATTTCGTTGCGAGAAAAATTGTTTCTCTACGTGAAAATGGCCTAAGTTATCGAAAAATAGGTAAAAAAAAGTACATGTTTGCTTCTCTACTGTTCGGTATGTTATAAAACGTCATAAAGAAAGAGGATCTACATCAAATAACTTGCGCTCTGGACACTCAAAGAAACTTTCACTGAGAATGAAGTGAAAACTCATAAGAGAAGCATCGAAAAATCCATTTATTAGTGCAATTACTTTAGTCAATGATGTCGCTTCAACATCTGGAGTTCAAATCTGTGCCCAAAGTGTTCGAAATGTCCTGCACGATGCACACATTTATGGGAGATCTCCAAGGAAAACACCTATCATAACTGAACGAAATAGATTGAAGAGACTTGAATTCGCTAAGGAATATATCAATAAGCCAATTGATTTCTGGAAAAATGTCATATTCTCCGACGAGAGTAAGTTCAATATCTTTAAATCAGATGGCAGGAAATTAGTTTGGAGAAAACCTTGTACTGCTTTTCATACCAAAAATATTTTACCTACAGTTAAACATGGAGGAGGTTCTGTTATGATTTGGGGCTGCATGGCTAGCAAAGGAGTTGGTAATTTGTGTTTCATTGATGGGAATATGACAGCTCGAACCTATATTGATGTGTTGCGAGATAACTTGCCACAAAGTGCAATAAAATTGGGTATCAGTAATTCGTACTATTTTCAGCTAGACAATGATCCCAAGCACACTGCCGGTATAACACGTATGTGGTTGCTTTATAATGTTCCCAGAAAACATGCCACTCCACCACAATCACCAGACTTAACTCCTTTGGAATATTTATGAAATTCTTTGGATTTAAAAATGAGAAAAAGGAAGATTTCAAGCAAATCTGCCCTTATTGAAGAGTGATAGAATACTGATCCTACTGTTACAGAAAATTTAATTAAATCAATGTCAGCAAGATTACAAGCAGTAATAGATGCTAAAGGAATGCATACTAAATATTAGTTATTTGAAATTTGCTTATATATTTTATTTCTTTTGTATTCATGCAGTTGTGCAAATACTTTTTTGATACGAGATATTTTAATTTTTGTTACGAAAAAGCATTGTTATTTATATTATTGTAATTTTTCTGTTTGTTTTGGATGATTAAACTTATTCTGATTTGGCAATACCAATTTTTTTATTTCTTAATGCTTCTTTTTATGAATTGCAAACAAAAATGTAGGTGTGCAAATACTTTTTCTACCCACTGTATAACCTTTGTTTCTCCTTTTCGGAAAAGTTAACCGAATGATTACCACTTCGGAAGAAGTTGCGAACACCACTGGTGAAATTTGCTGCAGCAATATCAAACAGAAAAATCTCAAGACATTGCGTAAGCAGAAACCACCGTGAATAACATTATGTTTGAAATGATCAGAATTTAAAGCAGATAATATGGATAGCATTTGATATCTGCAGTTATCAAGCTAAATAATCCCCGAACTACTGGTAAATTTATCATAGTATAATAAGGCTTTTTTTTTTTCATTCAGCAATTATTCGATCTAATAATTGCTGAATGAAAAAATAATTGCTGAATGAATTATTAATTACTTTCCTTGAAGTGTAAATCTGAGCGATTGTTTCAGGTCCTCAGTACGATTATTAGTATAAACTCATTTTGGACAAGAAAGACTTTGTAAAATATAGAAATTATTATTAGTACGTTATATTTATTGGGCTGGCAACTAAGTAATTGCGGATTTCACTCATAGATGGCTTCAGTTGAATTTTTAGGGTTGCAGACGTAGTACAAATGTAAAACACATTTTGTTATTTGATAGTTGGCAATTCAGCTGTCAATCAGTAAAAAAAAAAATTTTTGATCGGTTGCGTAGTTTTCGTTTGGCGTTCGTTGAAAAATGGAAAATCAAAAGGAACATTTTCGTAATATTTTGCTTTATTATTTCCGCAAATAGAAAAAAGCATCGCAAGCTCATAAAAAGTTATGTGTTGTTTATGGTGACGAAGCCTTAAAAGAACGGCAGTGTCAAAATTGGCTTGCCAAATTTCGTTCTGGTGATTTTTTACTCAAAGATGAAAAATGCTCTGGTCGTCCAGTTGAAGTTGATGACGACCTAATCGATTCGGATCATCACAGAACAACACGTGGGATTGCAGAGAAGCTTCATGTACCACATACATGCATTGAAAATCACTTAAAACAACTTGGCTATGTTCAAAAACTCGATACATGGATTCCTCACGAACTGAAAGAAACGCATTTAAAGCAACACATTAACAGCTGCGATTTTCTAAAGAAACGTAATGAAAATTATCCATTTTTAAAACGACTGATAACTAGCGATGAAAAATGGGTTGTTTACAACAATATCAAGCGGAAAAGATCGTGGAGCAGGCCAGGTGAACCAAATCAAACAACATCAAAAGCTGATATTCATCAAAAGAAGGTTTTGTTATCAGTTTGGTGGGATTACAAAGGAATTGTCTACTTTGAACTCTTACCCGATCAATTCTGATGTCTACATTGAACAACTAACGAAATTAAACAATGCAGTTGAAGAAAAGCGGCCCGAATTGACAAATCGAAAAGGTGTTGTATTCCATCATGACAATGCAAGCCCACACACATCTTTGGTCACTCGGCAAAAATTATTGGAGCTTGGTTGGGATGTTTTGCCACATCCACCATATAGTCCTGACCTTGCACCATCTGATTACTTTTTGTTTCGATCTTTACAAAACTCCTTGAATGGTAAAAATTTCAATAATGATGATGATGTCAAATCGTACCTGATTCAGTTTTTTGCTAATAAAAACCAGAAGTTTTATGAACGTAGGATTATGATGCTGCCTGAAAGATGGCAAAAGGTCATTGATCAAAATGGGCAATACATTACAGAATAAAGTTATTTAGTTCCATGAAAAAATTGTCTTTGATTTTCTAAAAAAAATCCGCAATTACTTAGTTGCCAACCCATTACATTGTAATTTTGGAGATTTCCTCGCTGTGATGGTATGTAATTCCGTTTGGTTCACCTCCGTGTTCGGAAACCATCATAGCGGTGCACACACTCACTAGTTACCCATCGGCATTTTTTTCAGCAGCATTCGAAGATAATGCCCATTATTTTCGACTCTTCCAACTCGGAACCTTATGATGGAAATTTTACAATGCTCGAACTGAAATGTGCTTTGTCTCTAACACATAGATCTAGCCCAGGACCTGATACAGTAAGTTATAAAATGGTTCAACGTCTGAAGTCCTTCTCGTTCTCCATAATAGGAGGAACAGACATTCCCCAATAAGTGAAAGAAAAACAACATTTAATAATATTCTTTTTCTGAGACAAATATTCGAAATGCTTTTCCAAAGAGAGAAAATTTGATATCTGTCTTTTTGATATTCATAAGGTTTATGATAAGATTTGGCGACAAGGCATTTCTAAGAATCGTTATCATTGTGGCTTGCGTGGGGTTGTTTCGCTGTATGTGTAACTGTATACGAAAGTGAAATTTATACATCACATGGAGATGAACTATAATCCTTTTATTGCTGCTAGTATATTTCAAGATACACGGGATCTCTTCCTCAGCTTTATATTTAGAACCACAATCAACTGAATTCTCCTTTCCTTGAATGTGGTTTCAATTTTCGTTCGGAATTTCTGTTATTCTATGTTCTACCAACGTTTGCCATCGCTTAGGTTCAAACATTAGCCAAGATGATACATTACTTGAATCACTCCATGTATGTATAGAATGAACTTCCACCTAACTGCTTGTAAAGTGCTTTAACAAACAGCAGCACAGAGTTCCAATCGTCGAACCGAAATTGTTTTGATGGGAGCAACTCGAGTTCTTGCTATCACTATTTGATGTTATGGATAGGTGGTTATAAAACAGCGTGAACAATAAATGTGTTCCGTGCAATATATGAGCAATTAACAGACTGACTGATAAAACAGTAAAAATAATATCTAAAATAGGGCTAGATACTAAATAGCAATACTAAAAATAATTAAAAGTAAAATACGAAAAACGAAATAATACATAAATAAAAAAAAGTGAAAATACTACATAAAATAAGGCAAAATACATAATTCAAGGTTTACAATTCAGCTTTTATAGTTCAAGGAGATAAGTATAAACAGGGAAAAAAAAAAAAAAAAAAAAGGGGCAGAAAAGGCTAACTTAAGATAAAATAAATTCATTACAGGTACAGAGCATACAAGGACTGTGCTGGTGACGAGGATGGCAGCTGAGAATTACTCCAGTCTGTCTGAGATTTTGTGTGCAATATTTACGCAATCGCATATGCGTTTCCATGCATAGCTATGATTTTTCGAAGTAGCTTCGGTCCATGCATGGATGTGGTCTGCTACTGTAACTACTAAGATGATGTTCGACAGTCTCTCTGCAAGCGAACAGATAGTGGTCCGGATCTCCTGCCATCCCGCATGAGCAATGGTCGTTTTCGCGTAGTCTGAAGCGATGCAGGTAAGTCATGAAGGGACCATGCCCTGTTAGAAACTGATTGAAGTGAGGCGAGCCACTTTTTAGAAGCCAGGGCAGACTTTTGAAAAAAAATCTGTGAACTTTTCTTCCGGTGATCTCTGTCTCCCACAGATGTTGCCGACGTTTCAGTAATTCTCTCTCGACCTCAGCTTTTAAGAACGAGCCCGGGAGAGGCACATCAAGTGTGCAAACGTGGGGGTTAGTTGCTACTCTTTTGGCTATTGCATCTGACATTTCATTACTCAGTATTTCGGTGTGGGCAGGTAGGTACCCATTGGAGTTCACACCTATCGTATTTTGGTGTTCTTAGTAAGAGTTTTTGTATGGCCCTGACGAGTGGATTTTTACTGCATGTGCCTTGGATTGCCTGAAGGCTAGAGGCTGAGTCTGAATAAATACTAAGCCCACCAGCGGCCGAGCGGTAAAGACGCTGAACACTGGTAATTCGGTCCGAGGTTTGAATCCCGCGAACAGGCTGGCTGCATGGGCGTTTTCGGGGCTTTTCCCATGTGTAACGTTTATACGAGCCAGTTTTCCTTAGAAAGTCCTCCACGAAGACATCCCTCCCTTTAGGCAGATAGCCCTCGTGTGCTTTGCCATAATTGAATAATCCAATCCTGAATAAATACTGGAATAATTAATTTTCCAGTGCATAGAGAAGTGCAGCTTTTAATGAAATGAGTTCAGCCTGAAAAACTGAGTTGTAGTGCTTAAGCTTTTTTTCCCAGGCCTTTATGATCTGGTTCCCATGTAGAACACAATATACGCTACTGGTATCACATTCTCCTTTGGAACCATCGGTGTAGATTGCAGCGGCTTTGAACTACGTTGGTGACCTGCAGTTAATCGAGATGTCGAGGCGGCCCGAAGCCGCCCATAGACATTAGCCTTTACTGAAACCGAAAGCGGTGGTTACTTTATTATGGAGGCACTTAATAGATGGGCCATCGTTGCCGGCTGTGAGGGAGCGGACAAATTACATCCATGCCTTCTCCTAGATTCGAACTCGGACCCTTCGGTATGGCAGTCAGAGTCATTTACCACTTTCTCGTCTGGGCGGTTGAAACTCGATCTTATCCACCATCAAGCTGTACGGACATGTTTAGGAGCCTTTAGAACACCTTCTGGGGAGAACTGGTGTGTTCACTGCTTCGAACCGTCACTTAAGGCTGTAGCAGTTGTTTCTCCTTTACTAGTTGAGCCCACCAGCGGCCGAGCGGTCGCTGTTAGTTCGGTCCGAGGTTCGAATCCCGCGAACGGGCAGGTTGCATGGGCGTTTTCGTGGTTCCCCCATCTGTAGCGTGTATACGAGCCAGTTCCCTTAGAATGTCCTCCACGAAAGCATCCCTCTCCGTAGGCAGATAATCATCGCATGCTTTACCGTGATCAAAGAAACCAAACTATGAACCTATTTAATAAATGCCTTTCTGTTAGGTCGATAGCTCTCGAGGTTTTGCCGTAATCACAGAAACCAAACCAAACCTTTATTATTTGAACATAATACCATAACCTCACCACCCAGTTCGGGTCCTCATGTTGATGACTCATATAATTCCTTTTTCAGAACACGCCTTTCATGTGATACTCTTTTGCTTTCAGAATTCGGTTATCTACAAAAAAAAAAAAAAAAAAAAAAAAAAAAAAAAAAAAAAAAAAAAAACTTATTTACGAATTGGTTGTTGCTTGGAAAGAATGAGCTGATTTCATGCATAAGGAAATATTTTATGCATTTTGTTTTCAGGGGTACATAGAACTCATAAATTTTTCTTTGGCCACAGCTAGCAACTTTCTGTATAGTACTTTAAATTAATAGTTCATTTTAGTTCCAGTTTTTCAGTGGATTTTAATAATTCTATTTAAAAGTATTTAGTTTGTTTTATTACGTATTTCCTTTTGAGTACAGGTTAAACTTTTGTAGGTATTTAATGTATTTCAGGTCGAATTATTATTTTAGTACGGTGTTATTTGTTTCTAAATATATTAAAGTGCCAAAACTCAGAAGAGGCATTACGAGAGATGCATTAAGAAGGCAAACAGCTGAAGCACAAAAATTATGAAGAGCTACAGAAAATGAAGAAGAAACCAGTAGGAGACTCAGCAGGCAAGCACACCAACAAGAAAACTTACTCACTGAAGCAACTGAAGAAGACACCATAGGAGAATCAGCAGAAAAGCAGCAGTTCAAGAAACCTTGCGTGCTCAAGAAACTGAAGCTAAAACGAGTAGGCGGCTTGGTAGACAAGCAGAAAACCAAGAAAATTTGCGTGCTCAAGGAACTCAAGCCGAAACGAGTAGGAGGCTCATCAGACAAATGGAACGTCAACGCAATATGCATGATGAAGAGACATGAGAAAAAATGGAACGTCAACGCAATATGCATGATGAAGAGACATGAGAAAAAGGTGCAAGTTGACGAAGGACACAAGACTCAGTATCACCGTCAAATTCGAGTGGAAGAAGTAGAACAGGATGCTACTAAATGAGGAACGCAAAACACTTCACATAACAGGCAAGTCTAATCTGAAGAAACAATGATTTTAAGAAAAGACCGGCTTCGCATGAGTACAGCACGACATTCACTTAGCATTCTTCACAATGCAGGAATATGTGGGCTCAAAGTTTACGTTGAGAAACACTGTGGGTTCAGTGGAAGCTTGTTGCGATCTCTGCAGTGAACTCTTCTGTCCAGGAAAAAGGAATACGGAAGATACGTGCAGTGCTGTCACAATGGGAAAATTGTAAGAACTGAAAGAAGATATCCAGAAGAATGGGGTAATTTAATGACCGATTTTTTTCAAGATTTTTTTTGCTAACGTACGCACTTATAACTGTCTTCTTAGTTTTGCTTCCTTGAGTGCCAATATAGAAATGCCTACAGGTTCAGGTCCCTACTGCTTTAGAATTCACGGTGCCATATATCATCAAACAAACCACCTTCATCCACCTCATCCTGATCAAAAACAATATGCGCAGCTTACATTTTAAAGGAACGAGAGTTAGGTGCTGAAACTGCTGCTGCTATCCGTATGTACATCAATGGTGAAAGTGTTGTTACAGGTGAGCACAGAGGACGTTACAACGCTCCAAAAGAAAATGAAGTTGCAGTTGTTTTCAAGAGTGTTATATGGCCGTACCTCCATCCAAGAGAGTTGTTGTAATACATACAAGAATTGTTGGTCTCATTCATATCAGGACTTTAAATCGAAACTTAGAACCAATGACGTATGTAATGTTCTTTTCTCATGATGATCAAGGATTCAAAGTTAAACAGCAGTACACAGAATGGCAGTTTTACAGTCACAGAGTGTCTGTGTGACGACATTGATACGACCCTATTTTATATGACCGAAAATTGTTAATCAAGCCCAAATAAAGCCGAACCATTTTATAGTGAAATATTTTTATACATTTTTTTTTAAGATGTACATAGAACTTATGAATTTTGCTTTGGCCGCAGCCCGCTCATCGGCCTGGCTTGCCAGCTAGTTTACATTATTAACCGCCTAGTCGGTATTGTGATTAGTGACTCTGACTGCCGTACTGACCCTGGATTCGAATGCCGGAGAAGACATGAATATTTGTAAGATTATAGTGGCCACGTATTGCCGACACCTGGTTGGCGGAACTTGTAATCCACATAAAATTAGTCTCTGTTCAGAGGGGGCACTCAAATGCATGGCGAGCCGAAAGTTTTCTCGAGAGGTTGATGGTAGGGAAAGAGGGGTGCGAGACACTCAGACGGCCTCCTGGTTGTTCTCCCTCAAAACTGAGGTGGGCTTCACAGTTTGTGCGGTGGGACTATACCTTTACAACCTATGGTAAAATTCTGGTGTTCCATCCACTTATACCTGTACCTATTTACATTATTATTTTCCAACTACCGGTATAGTGGTTAGTGACGCTGACTGCCCTTCCGATGGGCCCGGATTCAAATCTCGTAGAAAGCATGGGTGTTTGTGAACGTATGTGTCTATGCAGCATGAAAGCAAACAAAATGCACGGGACCCAAATGTCCTTTCGAGAGATAAAAGTGTGAAGGTTTATGATGAATGGGAGTGATATGCCAAATTTATAGTGGTTCCTAGCCTACAGACCTCTATTTCGTAGACCACTAGCCATAATCATGAAGTCATCAAGTTTACACAAATTACATGCAGAAGGGGACAATGAGAAATTTGGTAAAGGGAAAAAATATCGCAAACTGAAACGGAGAATACGAGGGTGGATACCCCCCCCCCCGAAAAAATAAGTTTACAAGAGTAATAAAAAATTATTTATCAACAATAGACAGAAAATACAAAAGGGAAATAAGAGGCATACTTGCCCATCATCTTTCCACATAATCTCCAAATCTATTTAGGCATTTATCTGAACACAGGACTAACTTGGTTTACCCGGCTTGGTAGAAATCACGTCCCTGCCCCATTGAGCCAGTTCTCGATAGCTGTTTTCCCATCACTGTCTGAAGTGCTAACTATGTGCTCTATCGTCTTGATCGCAGAAGAATCAACCGTCACCCTGGAGGGGGCCTAATTATCTTAATTAAGCGCTCTATCGCCCACTACCAAACAACACTGCCACAGCTTTTAGCCCTGGAGGTCCTAGCTATCACAGTCACACCACTCACTACACGACCAGTCACTTTTATCTCTGCCTCCAACAATAGACACATGTAAACATTGTGCAAGATTTTGATGCACTTACTAAACTCAACAGCAAAGTCATTTTAGTCGGAGATCTCAATGAACAACACCGCGCGTGGAACTGCACCCACAACACATTCCCTGGAAATGTAATACACCGCTTTCCCACTAAGGCCGGTATTACAATTGCAGTTCCACAAACCCCCAACACGTTACGATGGAAGGTCTGCATCAATCCTTGACATATTCTTACTCAAGGGCTGTACATTTAAATCCATTGACAGTTTGAATGAACTGTCATCGGATCACAATCCAGTCCTGATGGACCTAGACCTCACCCTTTGTAACACATCACACAAAAAGGTCTTTATTACTAATTGGTCTGGATTTACCAAAGCCTTAAACAACACCACAATACACATTCCAACAGCACACACAGGTGAGGAGTTAGATGCTATTGTCAACGACTTCACCCTGGAACTACAAAATGCCTTGCAAGCTAATAGCAAGCCTGCACGTGAATGCAGAAAAGACAAATGCAACAGTGAAATCAAAAGACTCATCCAACGAAGAAATGCTGCAAGGAGAGAATGGCAGCGATCAAGATACCCTCCCGATAGAGCACTACTCAACCAGCTTAACCGCCAAGTCAGGGCCCTTACACGTAAACAAACAGACCACGACTGGGCCGTATACCTCTCTTCACTCTCCTCTGATAAAGATACCATCTGGAAAGCTACTAATCAGCTTCTGAGATGCCACATAAATATTCCGCCCTTAACTGGCCCTCAAGGAATTGCCTACACCGACACTGAGAAAGCTGAGTCACTTGCTGATCGCTATACTACTCAGTTCTGCACTAACAACATATCCTACTCCCAAACAGAACACCTTGTCACCTAAACACTTACAAAGTTTCTATCAAAACCATACACAACCAACACTCCTCCTGTCAGGCCTTCAGAGGTCTATGATTACATCATTAAACTCAAGACAAAGAAAAGCCGTGGACTTGACTCTGTCAGTAACAAAATGATCAAAAATATGGGAGTTCTCATGATCCTGAAACTTACAAGAATAATAAATGATATGCTACACCTGGGACACTTTCCATCACCATGGAAGACTGCAGTCATCTCCCCTATCTTGAAGCCTGGTAAACCAGCCACAGACCCTGTCT
This sequence comes from Stegodyphus dumicola, assembly GCF_044657685.1. Lineage (NCBI taxonomy): Eukaryota > Metazoa > Arthropoda > Arachnida > Araneae > Eresidae > Stegodyphus > Stegodyphus dumicola. The sequence continues at coordinate 193,361,929 of NC_140780.1, forward strand.
CATACAGGCCAATCAGTCTACTGTCATCGACTAGTAAAGTGGCCGAGTTCATCATACAGCAACGTTTACTCCAGCACCCGAATGACAACAATCTCCTGATAAATGAGCAACATGGATTCAGAAAAATGCATTCCACTAACCACCAACTATATAGAGTTACTGAACTAATCTCACAAGGCCTCCAGGACAAGTCCATCACAGGAGCAGTTTTTCTTGATGTCTCTAAGGCCTTTGACAGAGTCTGGCTGGAGGGCCTCATATATAAAATCATAAACCTGGGCTTCCCAGATTACATCACACACATCACATATTCTTACCTTATGGGTCGACACTTTGTCGTTCGTGTCAACAACAAAATCTCTACCCCCAGGCCCATCAGGTCTGGGGTCCCACAAGGGTCCATTTTGGGCCCGCTCTACTTCAATATTTACACGAACGATATCCCACACACACAACACAACACTCTAGCAATGTATGCTGATGACACGGCAATTCTATTACAAAATGCATCTCACGGCTCAGTGATACAACTACAAAACCACATCCACACACTGGAGTCCTGGCTAACGGCTTGGAAGATCAAGATAAATGTGGATAAATCTGATGCTATCCTCTTCACGAGGAAAAAGAATATCGACTTTGATATCCACATTAATATGTATGACACCACTATCCCCTGGACCAAGCAGGCCCTATACCTAGGTGTTACTTTAGATCAAACTCTCACATGGACCCCACACATCACAAAGCTTATTGCAAAGTTCCGGGTACGTAAAGCTACACTTGCCCCCTTAATTGCCCGGAACAGCGTTCTCTCTACTGACAATAAATTACTCATTTATAAAGCCATGTTACGTTCCATCTTTACTTATGCCTGCCCTGTCTGGATATATACTTTTGATACAAACATTAAGAAACTGCAAGTCCTGCAGAATGTCATACTAAGGCAAGCGGCGGGTTGTCCGTGGTTCATTAGAAACTCGGCAATCCACCGTGAATACAATGTTCCATACCTGAATGAGTATATGGCCACTCTGGCCCTCAGATTTTACAGAAATATACCTAGGGTTTCCAACCCTACTATACCTGTACTCAGTTATGACTACAAAACTCAGGCCTACAAAAAAAGGCCACTTGCTGTTCTAAGACATTTAAACTAATTATTTATGTATATCTGTACCAATTGTTCTGTACCTCTGTTTCTCTTATGTATTTATGTATACCGTTATGTCATCTTCATGGTTATTCCCACCCACTATAATATACTATTTTTCATTTTTGCATTCATGTACTTAATGACTTGTTATTGCTTTTATTTTGTGTTGCCCTGTTTATTTAAATTATGCATATGAATATCTAAAAATGTCACACACATGGACTCTTGGACTCTGTTGCACATTGGCATTTCTTTTTTACTTCACTTTACTCCGCACTTATCCTCGCCCAATGGGGCGTGTTAGCTACTGAGGTAGTTCAGTCTCTACGGATCGTTTTGACTTCATCTCCATGAACAATCTTCTTCTACGTGCTAATATTTTATTCACTCATATCAGCATGATCGACCAAGCACTAGATTAGGAACTTTATGTGTTCGAAAATCGTTCATGACGTTATCCTAGGGTAGCGCACCATGCGCGGGTACCTGACTGGACAGTACCAACGTACAAATGCTTGATCCGAAGAGAACCTCGTTGCAGATAAAGGTTCCTTCAATTTCTGAAAAAGGGGGAAAAGTCACTGGATGTTAAATCTGGGCTATATGGGAGGGGAGACTCCAGGAGACTCCAGACTTTCCACTTAAGCTTTTGCTGCTATTAATCCCTGCACTGACGGCACGTCATCGCCAGCTGCGTCTGCAGTAGACCAAGAAACATCGGAATTGGACATTAGAAGAATGGAAAAAAGTTGCATGTTCCGATGAATCACGTTTTCTGGTCCATCACATCGACGGACGTGAGCTAATACGCCGATTTCGAAACGAAACTCTGGCCCCCGGATGCACAGTTAAATAGAGTCAAGCCGGTGGCGGAGGGTATTATAGTGTGGGCAATGTTTTCATGGAGCACATTAAGACCCATAATTCCCATTGAACAATCCATCACGTCTGTGCGCTACGTGAGCATCCTTGCAGACCAGGTTCAGCCATTCATGACAAGAGTATTTCCGGGGGGATGGTGTTTATCAACAGGATAATGTACGATGTCATAAGGGTCGAATCGTCAAGGAGTGGTTCGAACATTTCAGGGACATTCAAGTCATGTATTGGACTCCAAACTTTGTCGGACATTAATCCAGTAGAGCATTTGTGATCCCACATGGAAAACTAAATTGGTGCTGCCAACGCTACCCTCTCGTAATGTGCGAGAATTGCAGGACCAGCTGGTGAGCGCTTGGTACCAGATCCCTCAGACTACGTATCAACACCTTGTGGAGTGAATGCCACTCCGGGTGCTGGCAGTTTTGAAGGGCTAAAGGTGGTCTTGCATGTTATTAACAGGGTGGTTAAAATGTAATGGTTCTTCGGTGTATTTGTGTAATCTTTTTTGCAGCTTGAGCTCGTAGGTGAAGCGTTGATTATTTGATTCTGTACTATAGCTTTTCCCAAATATTTTAGCCTGGCAACCTAAATGCATCCATTTGCAATTTATTGTAACTCATATTCATATAGTTGCTCTGAAGAGGGGGGGGAAGAGGAAAAATAATGAAGTAATCCTAACCATATATATATATATATATAATTGTTAAAATTTAATTGTGAATCATAAATTAACTCTTAACGAGTAATTATATATGTTTACGTTGTAGAGACATTAGATTAATTGGAAAAGCCGGAGAGATGAAAAAATATGCAACCGCCTTCGCCGGGAATCGAACCACGGACCTCTGAAATACCGGCCCAGTGTGCAGAACCACTACACCACGAAGGCACGCTAGGAAGTTGGGAGAAATACCTTATATACTCCCCTTTTTTAAAGGGCAACTGGGGGTTTTCAGGGGACCCAATTGCCAAAGCCTGGGTGTGAAGAAACCTCATCCAACACCCTTTTAGTTCGGGCGTCACTGTAGAGACATTAGGTTACTTTTAGGAAGCAGGAAAGATGAAAAATTAGCAACGCCTTCGCCGGGAATCGAACCACGGTCCTGTGGAATACCGACCCAGCGTCCAGAACCACTGCACCACGAGGGCACGCTAGGAAAGTGGGAGAAATACATTATATACTCCCCTTTTTAAAGGGATACCGACTGGGGATTTTAGCGGACCCAATCGCTAAATCCTGGGTGTGGCTCATCCTCATCCAACACACTTTTAGTTCGGGCGCCTCTGTAGAGACATTAGGTATTTTGGAAGCAGGAAAGATGAAGAATTAGCAACCGCCTTCGCCGGGAATCGAACCACGGACCTCTGAAATACCGGCCCAGTGTGCAGAACCCCTACACCATGAAGGCACGCTAGGAAGGGGGGAGAAATACCTTATATACTCCCCTTTTTTTAAAGGGCGACTGTGGTTTTTAGAGGACTCAGTTGCCAAATCCTGGGTGGGGAGAAATCATCATCAACCACCCTTTTAGTTCAAGCGTCACTGTGAAGACATTAGGTATTTTTTTGAAAGCAGGCAAGATGAAAAATAGCAACCGCCTTCGTCGGGAATCGAACCACGGACCTCTGGAATACCGGCCCAGCGTGCAGAACCACTACACCACGAGGGCACGCTAGGAAAGTGGGAGAAATGCATTATAACGTGATAAGAAAGAGAACTACAAAACCGTACGCTATCCACCAGAAATAGACTTCCCATCCACACTTTGGGGTCTAAAAATATTTTGCGCTTTGCGACCTCTTCAAGCTATGAAGCAATAATTTCAATATCCGCTCTAAGAATAGGAAAATTAGTTTCAGCATATCAAATGCATATCATTTATAAGCACAGATTCTTTAGCATTTAGAGGAAGATAAACTCAAATTTGTCTTTAAATCCTTAATTAAACTTTTTTGTACGTTTACTTCTTGTGTTGTATGCAAAATGAAACTGAGACCAGCTATCGAATGTACTAACAGTATACTTTGAATTTTAACTTTTATGGTTAATGTTCCTTCCAGCCACGAAATATTAACATGGGTGTTATGATGTACACTAAAGTTTTTGTTTCATAACGCATATGAATACGTATAATTTTAATTGAGAAAATAAAATTAAGAAATACTTGATCTGCTGTTATAGTTTTACTAGATTTAATATCATAGCTATTAAAATATCAACTATTTTAAGTAAAGATTTACTCTGTCTTAAGTATTTGATATATGTTATTCTTGAAACTATCTTATAGGCTTTGTAGGATTCTTGCAGTACCATGAGAGGCATAGCTTTTAAGTTGTGAAATAGTGATAGTTCTCATTCCTTGGAAAGTCCTCTACCGAGCCATCCTCAACCTTAAACAGAGAGTGGTATTATGTTTTGCCTTGTTATAGTCAGTCAAATCCTAAAGAGTGAATTAACTTTGAATTCGAAGGGTATTGATACAAATCTGGTCTTTAAATTTTGCTTGTCGGCTCAGTTATTAAACAAAAATTCAGCTGTTTGATTTTTAAATTGAATTTAAGAGGCGTTGTGACCACTTTTAGCTGGAAAGTATTATATTAGCAACAGCTGAGAAAATTTTAGAGCAATCCATAGACTGATTTTTCAATGTGTTAATGAGTTAATTGATTAAATGAATTAATTTGAAATATAGCTTTATAGGATGGAGGCGATGAAACCAAATCTTTCGCTAATTTCAACATACTTATTCTCTTTCAGCCTTTTCTTATAAAGGCTTCAAAGTTACTAATTAAAGATAAATTCATCTGTTTTAAGAAAGTGAGATGTCCTACAGGTGTTTTTATTGGAAAGTAATCATGACAAGAAATTTTAGAGATATCTGATAAGCTAACTTTCGTGACAGTTGTTTTGTTGTACGTGAAAAATAAGAAACGTTTTCTGTTGTAAACAGTTAGTTTCTAGGTGTTACTACCAGCTGTATAAGAATAACTTGGATAGTAGATCACGTAGTCGTTGACGTCACGTAGCCAGCATAAATCGTAGCAGGTGTTTATTTGAAAGATCATGCCGAGCACGAATTTATTTAGCCATTAAGTGAAGATACCATCATTTTTCTGCTACACATAAATAAAATTGTCAGAAAAGATTATTTCTGATTTTCTTTATTGCTGTATTTAGGAGAACATGCTGGTTTTCGTAATATTGAATATTCGGCCATTTATTGTATTCATTATAATCCCTTGATACCGACTAATTCTGTGCGGAATTGCGTGGTTTGAATTTAGCTCATAGTAGAAAATTTTATTCTAAAGCTATTTATCGTCTAGCACGATAGTACGTTCGTTTAAATTATTTAATGTCGTAGTGGAAATCATGTTCCAGTATTCTTCGGTGTATTCATTGATTCATTTCATCGCTTAATATGAATCATGACCAGGCATAACGTCAGGGCCTATCTTCAAATACTTGCTTTTTACTTAGAATAGAATTTCCTTAGGTATGCAATAAAGGCGAATTAGTATTTTAGTTAACTTTTAGTTGCACTTGATTGTCCTTTCTGAAGGTACATCATTAGGTGTAGCATAACATTCCGATATCTGCTCTGAAGGGACATTAAACTTAATTAATGATTATATAGGCTAAACTTAGCCAGCTTTTTTAAAAATACATGTTTCTAAAGTTTTCTGCTGAAATAGTATAAAAAGTCAAACCCAAATATGGTTTATATACAAATATATATAAAAAATATCAGCCAGTGTTGCATCGGTAAACGTGTAAAATATTGATGCAGCCTCAACTCATTTTTAAAGAAAGGGATAAGAAACTTTTGTTATGTGAAGGAAATTTGATTGTACTCTCCTTGGGTATTGTTCAGTTTAAAAAGATAGATAAGCAAGTCTAAGACTAAAGTCTAAACGAAGCACGTCTTCGAAGTTTACCGCAGTTCTTGTTGAAGTATAGAATGGCATAGATCAAGACATGCATGTTTTGCTAACTTTTACTCTTTAATTTAGCAATTCGTAGTCTATGTTTAGACGAAAAGTATTGTAATGTCGGGTTATCATTTCGGACATCTCAATGTTAATAACGTACTTTAATCCTCTCGAAATCTCCTTGATGGCGAAACTAGAGATGTTCATTCATCTTTTAGGACTTTTTATTCGGACTTGACAGTATAACTGATAGATTAAATATCTTGGGGAAAATATTAAATTTTAAACGTCGCACCTCGAGAAAAGTATCAATGGACGTGGAGCGCGTTTAAGTAATTAATGTCTATTGTTTTTGTAACTATTTATAAGATTCGCTATATTAATTTTTGTTTTATTTAATTCCAAAAAAGTTTGTCTTATTGTTGAGAATAACAATAATATAACTCTTGATAATATTTGGATGATTACGAATGATCAAGAAGTAATTAAAGCCATTGCTAAAAATCAAATCAAAAATATAAAGTGTTACGATTTCGAAAACTTATATATTACGTTACCTCTCAATGAAATTTACAGTAGTTTAATTTAGATTTACAATTATTTTTCCAGCATTAAAGAAATTATAGAATTTGAAACACGGAACACATATCAGAAATGCGCACTTTTTCACAGTTATGTAAAATATCAAGAAAACATTTATCTACAAATTAAATTTACTAATATGTATTACTTAAATTTAATAAAATAATACACTCAAATACCGAAAATCCGCCAACTCCTGAAATCCGTGCAACCTCTCAAAATGTAAACATTCAGTTTATAGGTTCAGAATTGCAACATGGAGAATGAAATACTGAAGAACCAAACAATGATGTCGCAACAGAAATACTCACCAAATCATTGACATCATGGTAAAAGTGTCTTTCTTTTTTTTTTTTTTTTTTTTTTTTTTCAGCTGTTTTGTTGTTTTATCCGTATTTATTGTAAGTAAAATTTAAAATATTTCAGCAGATGAAGATGCTACAGAGGAATTTATAGATGAATTTTCTGCGCTGGTGGCAAAAGAAAATCTTACCCCAGAACAGATTTTTTATATGGACGAGACTGGACAATTTTGGCGATGTTTGCCATAAAAAGACATTTGTGACAAGTGCACCTATTCCAGAGCTCTGAAAGGAGTAAAATCCTTACCTGTGATCTACATCAATAATAAAAATTAGTGGTTCACGAAAGCAACTTATGACCGAATTGTTCATGTCACATTTCGTTTAAGAGGCTAAAAAAGCATTGTAACAGTGTGGAGCTACCATCAAATTTCAAAATTTTGCTATTATTAGACAACTGCTGTGCACATCCATATGCAACCGTTTTAACGTGTGATAATGTCGTTGCCCTTTTTTTACCCCCAAATACTAAATCATTGATCCAACCAATAGACAAGGGTATAATTATTTAATGCCACTACAAATTGGAGTTTTTGTGTGTGGGAAGAAAGAAATCCAACATCATGAATTGCATCTGTTTGTCAGCAGAATCAGTCATCTGTTTCCCAAACAAACAACGTTAGTAAATGAGTGGTGTAATGTATGGACATTTTCTTTATTTATTGAAATTGAGAGCGATGACAGTGAATTTTTTGGTTTTAGAGTCAGTGAAGCAAAGGTTAAAAGCAAGAGAATTCCTTCTGTATTCGAAATGAAGAACAAATGAGTAGGCAAGAAGAAGATATGGTTGAATGGGTGATGTTTCCAGATGAGCCAGCACTGGCATATCAGATGACAGATGGTGAAATTATTGGCTCTGTTTTGAACTCGACAGTGCAAGGAAACGATTCCGACACCGACACGGATAGTGAATTCCGTGGGAGTGGGAAAATGTCTTTTAATGAAAGCTTGGCATATGGTGAAAAACAACTAAAATTTTTAAACAGCAGAGCTAATGACGGAGCAAGAGAGAGAGAGAGAGAAAAGAAATATTTTACGCTTTATTGATGTTCCTAATTTTCAGGGGCGTAGCTAGAGGGGGGCAAGGGGTATCTGTCCCCGGGTGCAGAATCCAAGGGGCGCCAAACTGATGTTACGATATTTTAGAATTAAATGTTTTCCATCCTTGGCAAGCAGTAGGGGGCGCGAAATCTTCAGTTGTCCCTGGGCGCTGAAAACCCCCTACGACTCTGCTAATTTTGGTGTGTCTTTATTGCGTATGCCCTTATTTATTTTGATTTTTAGTCTGAATATTATGATTTAGCTTTTCTATCCTGAAATCCACACAGCCTCTGGTTCCAAGTATTGCGCAATTCTGACCTTGTACTATATTAATTTTCCACCTGTTAGAAAGTGGAAATCGAAAGTTATTTCGTTTAATTTTTCATATGTCGCTTTTGTTTTTGAGATTCAAACATATATTATTTCTTCCATTTCTGCTATGAAAAAATGCTTTTCTAGGAAATTAATTCTTTACCAGTTGATTATTTACATTTTAATTTCTAAAGAAATGGCTGCCTTCATAGAGGAATTTTTAAAGGGAACTGGTTCTATTTACATTGCACGTACGAAAAACATAGAAATACCTATTCAGCAGGCCCATTCACCTTGATTCAAAGACAGGTAAATCACGGTGGTGTATGTACTGTTAAATTTTTTATTGCAGGGCATTATTTATTTGCTTCAAGATCCAGTATTATTTGCAGTCCATTGCAATGATTTATTGTTCGACTCTGTATATAAATTTTATATCTTATTGTAAATGTTATATAATAATAACGAGCTGAAAATTATGTAAAATACGAGATATTAATAAGTTTTTGAGTGGATTGGATAAAATATTTCGAGGAAAATTTACTTAAGGGAAGAGACTTCTTGGACGATTTTCGTAGTAAAATTGACATTCACGTAACACATTGGCAAAAACACGAAAGAATCCACGCACCCCCATGAATCCAACGACACGCAGGCTGCGTGTTCGTCGGATTTGAGCTGAGGCTGAACTACCTATGCTCATTGGGCTTATCCACTCGGCCACTAATAACCAAATAAGTCTTTCGATTACGATTAATATCCTAAAAAACTTAGTTACTGACGTTCTGTAGCTTAGTTTCCATTTTAATAAAAAAAACTTGTAGTTATTTTAGTGAAACAATGCCTATTTATTGCCTTTATTACTAGTATTAAGAATATTTATTTCGTCATTACTTATGGCAAAAATCGGCGTCTTTGCGAACTTAATAGTAGCTGCCGGAGCCCTGGCCAAACAAATAGTTATACATTTTACACAACAAAATGCTAAGTTTAAACTTTCTTTGTTATTTCTTTGATATTATTTTTTTAATTTTATTATTTCATAGCAAATAATAGAAATTTCAGAAACAGAGAAGTCTCCTCTTACTTTACATTCTAGTTGTGTAAAAAAAAAAAAAAAAAAAAAAAAAAAAAAAATTGAGTTACCAGTTCGCTGAATCTATCTTTGCTACATTATAAGTATTCGAGGAAGAATCGCAAATGAAATCGCCTGCACAGTTCTTATGGAAATTAAATATGGATTCAGCAGGACCAAAAACTATACATTTATTCAACGATCATCATATGACGAGAAAGAGCAAGCCATATGTTATATGAAAAACTGAGAAAGAAATTAGTAATAGAGGTACATTTTCATATTTAAACATACTTCTTTAATCATCTGATGCCATTACAACAGATTTTTGTGTTAGGTCCACTGAAACAAACTTCAAGCTCACGTCGTCATCCTTCGTTTTGGGGGCCCTGGGAGGCTTTTTATGGTGAAGGAAGAGCGGCCCAGAGCCACTCTTTGGATTGAATGGAGATGGAAGAAAATTACTAATGGCGGTGGTCTGGTATTTTTTGGCAAATTAGCCTGTGGAGCTCATTACCAATAACGAAAATCAACTTAAGTATGTTAGTTCCAACAATAAATTTTAATATTAGAAAATAATAAAAATCATAGCACCTCTGAAAAGCAATTAATGCTATTAATTTCTCTCTTAATTCAGCTGAATTGCTTATGATACAAAATTATTTTTAATCGCTTGCTAAGGATCTGTGGAAACTGCGCAATAAAAATGTATTTTAAAGAAATCTGATTGTAGTAAGTTAATAAAATAAATCGGTTAACTCATATTTAAATAATTTTGCTGCTTTCAAACGTAAACTGAGCAGCACCATCTTCACAAAGAATGGCTGTATGTAACGTTGAAAAACAGTTTGATAATAGAGTTTGTTTATTATGCGTTGTGTTATCCGGGGGAGCAATACATGACATGCAGTCAACAATTACCAGTCACTTTTCTGTGTGAACCTTATGGAATTTAGAAAATTTAAACTAAAGCATTAATGGTGTTAGTATAAGGTTTGTAATTGCTCACCGTTAGAAATATAAAAATGTCAATAAAATTACTGAAATTCTCCTACCCAAACATTTCATTATAAATTTGGATCAAGCAACAAAGTTTCTTGATTTTTGATTAAAATGTTTGTTTCATATATTCATATAATTTTTGGATTTAGAATTCAATATATGTTTAATATTTTCAGGCAACTTAAACAAGAGTTAATTAGCTTGCGAAAAAGAGCAGCTCTCAAACCTGGATTGGATCCATTACGGAACTGTGCTCGATGCTTAACAGAATTAGGAAGGATTATAAATCGTGGAGCTCTTTGTCCTTTATGCTTAAAAAAGGTTTGCAAGGACTGTCGTCATTATGGTGACGATACTCATGAATGGCTTTGCATTTACTGTTTTAAACAAATGTGAGTAATTTTTCATCTTTTTTTAATTATATGAAAACTCTCTCTCGATATATATATATATATATATATATCAGTGTGTATATATATATATATATATATATATATATATACACACTGAAGAGCCAAAACGTTATGATCACCTACTTAGTAACGCATTGTACAATGCGGTACAATGCGTTATGGCCTTCAAATCGCCTTGGCATGGATGCCGTCCTGGTATATGACTCGACACGGATTAAACCAAATGTCTAAACAGCGGTCACGCGAATTCGAGATATCCTGACGTGGTGGTGTCTGAGCTCTGAGCTGCTGCTCCGTGACATCCCAAATGTGCTTTATCGGGTTAAGATTCGGCGAGTTAAGTTGCCAGGACATAAACTGGAATTCATCCATAAGCTCCTCGAACCACTGCAACACAATTTGAGCCTTGTGACATGGGGCATTGTCCGGTTAGAAGATTCCATTTCCAGCTGGGAAGACAGACACCATGTAAGGCTGCAGCTGATCCGTAGTTATGTTCAGATGAGGATATTTAACTTTCTCTCGCTGCCCTCAAGGGAGTTAACCACTATAGGCAGAACAATGAAAAATTTCCTGACGGCGCATGGCCTTTCGCAGCCTATCTGTTTCGCTTCGGATTGCACCACACAGATTCATGCATATGCGGCTCAACAGGTACCATCAATCACTACATGTTCAAGTGCGAAATCACCAAAGACGTACATTTCTGGCCGTGTACATGCCAGAAAATGCCCAGGTAGGGCTGAAATGCCATGAAAATGCCCAGGTAGGGCTGAAACAACCCCAAAAGTGTAGGCTACTGTGAAACAAGCTTAAAACTCTCATAGACTACGTGACAATGAACTGCGAAAATCTAAAAGCAATCTAGAATTTATATATATATATATATATATATATATATATATATAAGCTCTTAGCACAGATCTAGTGGCTGAGTCATGGTATAATGAACTTAGTATTTTCTAGTCCAATCTTCAAGTATTCTGTACCAGTAACCGGTATAAAATGCCAAGCAGACATAAAATGGTGATAAGTGAACCGCACATGTTTTTTCATTGAACACACAAATTTTTAACGCTGCGCACTGATTTGTATTTCTCAGCGTCATCTTCACACCTTCATTTATCAGGCAGACTATACCTAAGTGAATTGTAAGCAAACTGTAAATAAGTGAATAACACAAGTGACTGCTATGAATGTGACAAGCACATATTACACAGGAACTCTGCAAATATGTGAACAGCACATATGATGTACATTAATATACCCATTTGGTATTGTTCAGTATAATGTATCTGAATAACTTCTTATATCCAAATTACCACCGACTTCTACAGTAAACATTCTCTGTAAACTCAGAATCACGATGCATAAAACATTGCTAAAATCCTCATTCACCACAGTCGAAGTCTTAACAGGGTCTCTTTAATAACCACAGGTCACAAGTACCCATCTTCCAAACTAATTTTATAAATTCCGCTACAAATGTTAATATTCCATAGAGGTTTTTGGTTAGGCCTAGCTACTGTAGAATGCTCCACCAATTGTGTACAAATGCTGATAGTCATATAACAGGCGGTACAGCAACTGAGCTGGTGGTAAAAAAGTAAGTCCGCAGCTTTCATGTTCTGTTCTAGAACAACTAAGGGTCCTATAGCAACCCATGAGAACGTCCTCCAAAGCATAATACCTCTGTCACCAGCTTATGTGTAACCTGCTGTATGGGAGGGAGCAGCTGTTCAACTGGAAGACAGCGTACTCTGACATGGCCATTGACTTAATGAATGAGAAATCGTGATTCATCCGACCAAGCAACTGTCTTCCACTTATCCATGGTCTAGTTTCGATGTTCTTTGGCCCACTGTAGGCGTAGTTGAAAATGACGCTTTGTCAGCAGACGCAAACTAGTGGGACGTGTGCTGCGCAGTCCCATATCCAGCAGTGTTCGCTGAAGTGTTCCGAAACACTTGCACTTGGACCTGCATTTTATTGGGCTGTCACTTGAGCCATTGTCTGGCGCCGATTTTACTGTACCAAGTAGGGCAGTCTCCGACGTCCTGTTTCTTTGATAACGCGAGGACGTCAACACCTTGGTGTCTACTGCTGGTTTCACCGTCATTTATTCACACTGCATAAATATTAACAACGGCAGATCATGAGCAATCTACCAATCGTGCAGTTTCAGAGATACTCTTTCCGACGTTTTATTACTTTGATAACGCGAGGACGTGCAACAACTTAACGTCTACTACTGCTGGTTTCACCGTCATTTATCCACATTGCATAAATACTAACAACGGTAAATCGTGAGCAACCTACCATATGTGCAGTTTCAGAGATACTCTTTCCGAGTCTTTGGGCTATTACAATATGACTTCTATCAAATTCGCTTAGATCAGCAGCCTTTCCCGTCACTCGCAAAAGTAAGTGCAAGAATGATTCCTTACCTTCTCCAGCAAGAGTTCAATACCATTCCCACTTAATTACGTGCCTTTCATGTCATCCAGACGAATTCATTAAAAAATGTGGGGATAGTCATAATGCTTTGGCTAGTCGATGTACACTCTGTAAAATTTTGAATAGAATGAATGCAAAGGCACCAAATTTTATAGTGTTATCATACGAAATCGATTTCAGCATATTATTATTGTCTTGATCATTCTCTGTGCTCTTCATCTTCTTTTTTAGCAATCTTCGTAAAACCTGCGACACATTCTATATTGGTTAATTTGCCCGTGAGTTTTTCAGAATTACTTTAACTCTGTCTGAAACAAACGCATTTTGTTTTCCAAGATAAGGGTTACAACCAAACTAAGGGATTAGCCATGAGAAGCCTTCTTAGTCCTATCCTTGCTGATATCTATATGCATTATTATGAATCGAAATTATTTGGAATTTTAATCTTCTCTGTAATGTTCTGCTAGGTTGGGGATACCTTTACCCTTTCTGAGGTAAAAAAGATTATTTATATAAAATTCCTTTAACAATGAATTCTATTCAATCTGCTATTCAGTTCATTTTGAACTTGAGATATCCAGTTTTCCGTTCTTCGACATCTTAATCACATCCAACGTCAGTATTACTGTTTACTGTAAACCTTCATCTGTTTGCCTTTCACCACCCTTCAAATCATATCATTCGACTAAACAAAAGTTAGCTTCATCTAGTTCCTTCGTTTTCAGTGCATTTCAAGTTTGCTTCTCAAATCTTCTCTTGATAAAGAAGTAAATTACGAAAAGCAGTTGCTATTGACAAAGACTTTTCACCTAACATTATTGACTAAGCAGTTAAAATATTCTCATCTTAACACATCAAAAAGCACCCTCTCGTTTGACATTATAAGAATTCCGTTCTCATTCCTATCTCTCCATCGATTAGCTATAAAATTGCACGTATTTTACAGAAATTTTCTTTTCGTATTTTCTTTTATGTCAATAAAATTTGCAGTTCCATAATTAAGGAGCTCATTTCGAGTATGAATTCCTGGGGTATATACAGAATACCTTGCCAATGTGGTTTAATTTACATTGGTCAAACTATGAGAGATTCCACGCTAGGGGACTTGAAGTATGCGTTAGGAAAAAAGAAACACATAAATGGTCTGTTGACCAACATTGTTGGTCAGAAAATCGCATGTTCCATTTTTCTGTAGCCAAAATTATTCAAAAAACATCTTCCATTGGCAAATTAGATTTTCTAGAGGTGTTTCATATTCATAATAATCTTTCAGTTCTTATTAACAATCCCAATTGCAATCTGTCTTTATCCCCAGCTTTTAAGGAAATTATTCCATAGTTGTGTTAATTTTTCATCAATAGGTGGCGTCAGTCGCTTGACTTCCGTCCTCACATTCTTTATCGCCTTATCTTATCACTGGCTTTTCTTTCGCCACTTGCACTTCTGCAGCTGAAGAAGCTGGTTCTATATTTAAACCTTCAAAACTAGTCCTGCTCATTTAAGATTAATAATCTGATCCTTGTTGCTTTAATTCTCCCAGTAATCGTAATTCGACATGTTATTTTTATTTAAAAAGCGTAAACGGAGAGGCAAACAGAAATCCGAGGGAGGATGTCCTTTTAATTCGCATTAGAATTAGTCACTCTTCCTTAGAAGTGTCACTTTTCCTTACACTCACGTCTTAGAACCGGTCACTCACACGCAGTTACTTTTAATAATCTGACTGTGAACCCATACGCTCAAGTTGCAGAGATGGGCTAACAGATCGTCACATTTTAATTGTGTGTGATTATGGCAAAGCCTCGAGGGCTATCTGCTGAAGGAGAGGGATGCCTTCGTGGAGGTCTTTCTAAGGGAAACTGGTTCGTATACACGTTACACATGGGGAAAACCACGAAAACGCCCATGCAGCCAGCCCGTTCGCGGGATTCGAACCTCGGACCGAACTACCAGTGTTCAGCGACTTTACCGCTCGGCCGCTGGTGGGCCGTCACATTTTAATAGACTTCCTATATATAACAGACTTCGTATGAAGTATTTTAACAATTCTTGTATAATTTTTACCATTTAGTTGGAAAAGATACTAATATTAGTTTATTTCAATACTTAAGATAGGCTGGTTCTTTTTACTTAACCTGAATCGGTTTTAAGGTTGTTTTATAAATGTACTAAGTATTTTTAACATATTTTATGCACTGATATTTTACTTGGTTTTGTACTTGTGTTCATCTTTCATTTTTGATTTCTTTATTACTGTATTGGTAAATCGTTATCAAAATATCGTTTGTTTGGTTTCATAATTTTGTTATTTTTTTATGTATACAAAATACAATTCACCATTCATTTGGGCAAATTGTAAATTCTAAGCTTATTCACCAGAAATTCGTTATCCTTTCCGCAGTTATAATATTCAATGTTCAATTCAATATTCTGCAATGTTCAATTCAATATTATGCAACTATAATATTCTTCTCCTTTCCGCATGTCTCAGAATGTCATTTATCCTCATCTAAGATTTTGTGGCTCCAATATCATTCCATATAATATGTAAATTTTAATACAATTTATTTTAGTGTACTTTGAAGTTATATATAACATAATTTGTCTAGGTTTAAATAAAACTTTGTTACAATTTTAGAAATAACTAATTATTCATTTCTTAAATAAAGTAACTTTCAGATAAATTACCTAGCAAAATAAACTTAATTAACGAATAGAAAGTTTCAAATAATATCAATATTTTGAAGCTCATTTAATTCTAAAGAAGATAACGGTGAAGAAGAAAGCTGCAGCTATTTTTCATCATCAGATCTGAAATATGTTAAGTAATTGTATGAACGGGCACAACACAAGTCATTTTTAATACTTCTTTATTGCGCCGTTTTATTTGTTGTAAAGTTTGAAACTCATGACTTGCAAAGATATGTTGACGTAAATGGAAATAATGTATAGATGTGCAACATGTGTTTGATGAAAAATCATCTTTGGGAAGGACAAAAGGCTGATTCTCATCAAACATGTCTGTTATTTTGTATCTCTCTTTTGCTCCAAGATATCATCTTGACATTCACCAGAAACCATCTGAACTGAACTTTTTATTGTCATATAACAACTGCTTTAAGCTACAAAGTTTAATTGTTTTTAAATTATGCACCAAAATTTCTTTACCATCGGAATCAAGAACTCGTGACAGTACCTCAAACATCGAATTATTTTTAAAAGTGACCTTTTTCTTTTCCACTTTTCAGCTCTCTTATGAACGCTTTCAAGAAATCCATGCATTTTATGATATTTGTATTCTTTCTTTGCATTCGAAAATTTAGTTTATTCTGCTGCTTAAAAGTGTCAGAAAGATAAACGAAGCACATAATTCATTCTTTATCCTCAACCAGCATAATTAAAAAATTCCATCGTATCCTGTACTTCAAAAAATTATTTGAGCTCTTCTCTTAGATTCAGCATTCTGCCAATCACACTTCCTCTTGAAAGCCACCGAGTATTTGTGTGAAAAGAAACATACCATACATAACCTGCATTGACAAAGTCAGTGCTTAAACAAAATTCACGATTTCCGTTATTCGATCCAAAATCATCCATTTTCTGTTTCTGATGTCAATATCTTTTGATGTACCTAACAGTAAGTTCCTTTCGCCTTCTTTTTTAGAGACACAGGGAACATTTTCTAATACATCCGAGATGTTTCTCATGGTTTCCAAATGTGAACGAAATAGAAACTGCTCTTTAAATGAACGTTAAAAGTAATACCTTGGAAACAACAGCAATTTGGAACACACTGAAACAGTAGTTGATTTATCAAGTGAGACTAAAAATAGTCGAATGGAGTCGACTTTTCCCTTTTATTAGCGATTGTTGATCTTTCTTTGCGCACTAAGAATGGCCTTATCGTCGATCTTTTTTAATGTTATGTCTTGGTAGTAAGTACTGCAGTTTATTTCTCAATCAGTAGCTCAATACACAATTCCCTCATTTTGAGAGCACATGATTTGTTCAATCTATTCCCATTGTGTGTGTGTGTGTGTATTGAGAATACGGCAAAGCACACTAGGGCTATCTGCCTAAGGGGAGGGATGCCTTTCGTGGAGGACTTTCTAAGGGAAACTGGTTCGTATACACGTTACACATGGGGAAAACTACAAAAACGCCCATGCAGCCAGCCCGTTCGCGGGATTCGAACCTCGGACCGAACTACCAGTGTTCAGCGATTTTACCGCTCGGCCGACCAATCAATTCCCAAATGGTGCTCAAGAAACAATTTTTTTTTTTTGTCTTTGTGACCTTTAGCACAAAGAAAAAATTTTAATTTATTATGTTTCCTTTTGCTTAAGTTTTCTTTGTTTCGAAGTACTTGTCAAACATTTTGCTACAAGTATCATATTGAGGTCTTACTTCTTCATTAAAGGTTATGAATATGAACTCATCCTGAATATATGAGTTATGGTATCCTCTTCTCATTGTAGGCTTCTACACTATAAGTCGTAATATGGGATAAAAGGTCTGTTTATACAAAAAGAAACTTGAGAATGACAGCGGCTACAAGTGTCGCAGAAGGCATGCGCATTGAACGGAGCAGAAAAAGGGTGCATGTACGAGCTGGAGTATGAACTATATCACCCTGGCTTTGAGAAAGCAAAATGGATGCTTGAAATATCGCAGCAACGTTCAGGTTTTCATAGCAAGGGCTCGAACTAAATCACATGATTAAAAACGAATGGATTGCATCAAAGAAAGTTTTTTATTAAATTTATTTTAATCATGTTTTAGTAGTATTTATGTTCCGTATTTTCCATGTTTCTATTTCTGCGGTTTGATTACTTTAGCAGCGAAACATATTTCTGCGATTTTGCTGCTCTCATAATATGCTAAACTTTTCAAAACCACGAACCTTCTGTTACAGCTAAAATCTATGAATATAGCGTCATAATTTCCCCTTTGAAATCCCCCTCGATTAAAGACGCCTGATATGAAGGAAGAATCGTTCTAGCAACCTGTATAATTTGGATGATTTGTGTCAATTAATAAAAATAAGGCTGACTTTTACGTTATTTTCGATACAAGATGATATTTTTAAGCTGTAAAGGGAAACTTTTGAGTTGCTTTTAATCGCTGATGTTCTTAAAAGGTGAAAAATTCCAAATTCAGATATTCACAATTGCATTTTTTATGCTCTTTATGTATGTATTGATCTACTTAAATTTTCATCATAAGGTGCTCTGATCTGTCTATAGTAGTTTTAGAATGTGTTCTCCCAAATAGCTAGTCCTTTGAACACGCTGTTTGAAGGTGTCCTTTCCAAAAATATTTCTATAAGCTGTACGTTTCTATAGGTATTCTGCTCAAATAAGTGAGCCAGAAATAAATTTTATAATAATATCACTGCAACTGTAATAAATGAAGACCAGATTATGGGTGAAAATAAATATTCTTGTCTGGTCAATGAAAATAACTTATTAAATGCCTGGTTGACTTTCTGGATGGATAATTAATTGACAAGTCTTTTAATAAAATCAGCTAGATTTATGGAATGAAAGGCATTTATTTATTACGTTTTTATTAATTTTGCATTTGTTAATTTTGTTGCAGTGTTAAAATGAAAATTTTAGAACTGTAGCATATATTTAGATCTTCAATTTATGTATCTTTTCATAGGCAGTTAAAAGCAATATCTGGAGAGTGGATGCAAGAATTTAGTAAACATTCTCTTCAGCAATGTGCCAAAGATACTCCTAGTGATCAGCTGAGGAAAGTGCTTCACGAGTCTCAAAGAAAAGGTAAAATTATCACCAATTACCTTTTGAAATTATATTTTGGCTCTGTGGGGAAAATGTTAAGCATTCATTCTAGTTAGATCTTTACATGATAGGGAGTAAGCATTTATTTACGTAATTGATGGCAAAGTTGTTTATGGTTTTAAAGCCAAGTACTATGACATCTTTCTTCGTGACAGCAATCTGTGTACTGATTAAAACGAAACTTATTCTTAAATTTTGGGCGGGAGATCGAAACAGAAATATATTTTTAAATTACTGCGCATGATTAATTTCTTTTATACGTGATATGGAAAGATACTGTTGCTTTTAAAAATTGTGATCTGTCTGATTTAGATGAATAATTTCGTAATGCTTAAGAATACAGAATTGCATTATATATAGCTTTTTCCTTTTAAATTCTTATATGCAGTTTTTTTTTCTTTAATTTAACTTTTAAATTGATTACGATGCTGCCTTCGCATTCTGCTTGGAAAAGAAAATATCGAAAAGTATCGATTCATTGTTTTATTTTCCAAATCTGCGCTTTTGTAGTAGACTGAAGAAATACGAAACTTGGATGCTCTTCCCACAAATATGGTATGTCGGATATTACATTCCTCAAGCTCTGGATTTTGCTCCAAATTGCTATAAGTGATAAGAAATGGGTCTGGTCGATGATCGGTTGCAGATAAGCGTCCAGGGTGCTTCTCGAAACCATCTCTCTTGGCCTGCAATGGGTGTTGTTTGTGCAGTGATATAGAGCTGACAGCATTCAACATGTCTTCATCACACAAGGCAAAACCATAAATTCGGACCGTTATTAGGGCCGAACTACGCGAAATACACTAATAACTGCACCTGACGCAGCTAGCACTCATGATTAGATATGTCGTCTTTATGATGCATGGCAATATTCGTCCCCATGTGTCCCCCCCCCACACATGAATTGGGTTATGAAACTCTTCCTTATCCAACATATTCAACTTACTTGTCCCCAGGAAATTATCTATTTTGCCACCTGAACAACTTTTTTTCAGTTGAAGGATTCAAAATCTCATAGATGTCTGTCAAGCTGTTGAGGAATTTTTGAGGTCACAGCAGTGAGATTTCTTTAAGTATGGTATTTACAGTGTGGCACAACACTGGCAAAAATGTCTGGATGCTCAGCGCGACTGTTTTATGAAAGGAAAATTTTGTCTCCCATTTCTAATGCACCAACCCAATATTACAGCTACTAAATATTAAACGCGATCTTCAGGATTTGGAAATATCAAACATATTACTGAAACTGGCTTTTTTTTAATTGTGTAAATGCCTTAAATATTTTGATTGATTTATATTATATTTTAAGCTTTCAAATTTATGGAAAAATATATTTTACTGAAAAATTTACTTAAAATGGTTATTTTTACTTGGTTTAGATGTGTGTAATATTACTGGTACTTTCCTATCTGGAAAACTGCTTACAAAGATAACTTGAAATAAATATTACAACTTTCATAAATTATCTATGTTTATTATCTCAAATCATGTTCCCGAATTTTGGCTAAACGAAACAATTAACGGCCCTATGGCATCAACTTTCATGTTAAATTGACTCTTGAATGTATAGGAATTGACCTCGTGTGCTATAAATATTTAAATTGCATAGCAGCATTGTTCTTTTTAAAGTTGAAAATTTATCTGTTAAATTTTCTTTGTTAATTAGGCAATTTAGCGAAGCAAACATGAACCATCAAACAATGAAGATTCGATAAATGATAGTGAAAAACGATAGCGGGTTTTGACCCCACAGTTCTTTAAGCCACAGGTCAACATGCAGAACGAATAAATTGCAACAAAGCATAACAAAGCTTCTAATTTTTTAAAATTTTCTCATTTTCAATACACATTACAGACAAATTATTTAAATAATTTTGAAAAATGTGTTTTTCAAATCAATCTGCTTTCGTTTGAAAACAGAAAACGACCGTTTCCCTGTTTGCACTAGAACTTGAAATGGGCTATAAGAGAAATACTATTTCAGAAATATCTGTATTGGGAAAAGTTTCTTTCAGATCATTGGTTATTAAACACAGAACATATCTGCTGAAGAATAAATATTTTGGTTATTAAACACAGAACATATCTGCTGAAGAATAAATATTTTCTTCATTAATGTTTTAATCGACTTTAGCCAAAAATA
This sequence comes from Stegodyphus dumicola, assembly GCF_044657685.1. Classification (NCBI taxonomy): domain Eukaryota; kingdom Metazoa; phylum Arthropoda; class Arachnida; order Araneae; family Eresidae; genus Stegodyphus; species Stegodyphus dumicola. Next base: position 193,383,097 of record NC_140780.1, read on the forward strand.
TTCAAGGCTTATATATCTAAGGAGAGGTATGAGTTGGGCAGGGCATTCTAGGAAAACTGGCTAGTACTCACTTTACACAGGGGAAAAATTATGGAAACACTCAAGCAGTCAATTCGTTCGCAGGGATTCTAATCCTTTATTAGAAGGAATGATATTACTAAATAACTTTCCTTACATCACAATGCCTGTGTATAAATGTGTGCATATAGTACCAAAAGATGTGGTGATAACCGCTACAAGTTACAGTAAAAAGGTACTTGACTTGAATTTAATAATATTAATTATGCCACTTTGGACAATATAGTAGTTAGGGGAGGCTGACTACTATTCTGAACTTCAAAGGGCAGATTCGACTGCTGCATAAGGCTTGGTTGTTTGTGCGAACACCTCCCCCCTTCTTTCGGGTGTGATATCTGTATATCCCTTCGTGAAGAAACATATAAATGACCGATGCGTTCCTTTTCAAGCAGTTATCGGGAATGGCTGACAAATGCTTAAAACGTAAGGGTCCAGCCATTTTTCCAGGAGAGGAGGGATAATAATTATTAAATATTAAAATATTTATAAGTATATCAATAGCTCTTTATACATCTAATCCAGCTATCGTCCAGTTTACGAAAAGTATATCGATTTCATCTTGACCAAGAAAATTTAACACAATATGCACTCGAAAGATGCACTTGATGGAACTTTAAGTGCCCTAAGTTCAGACCCGTTCAAACGCAAGTACTCATGCAATTTCGGTATAATTTGTCGCTAATTACGCTAGACGGCTATTCCTAGAATTAAATTTCACATTAATACATTTTTCACATGGACTAGTTTCCGTTAATTTGGGAAGATTTATTTCAGTACTTCTTAGTAAAGCCGCAGGTATTTAAACACTTTCAATTACCGGAGCTTTTGTCCAAAATTTATAGACAAAAATGCTAGGAAGTCCGCTATTTTTACTGTTGAAAACAAAAATCCAGTGACAAATACGATTCAAAAGCCATTCTCTTGTTCGCTATAGAGATGTGTGAAATTCTTCTTGGGTAATAGTATGGATATTTTGTGATTTTTTCCTCTCGGCCTAGTTTGAGCCGCTTAAGCGCAGAGACAATCTGTAGATTATATCATACTATTAGAAACTGATACTTATAAATACATGTAAATTTTCTTCAACTTTATAGAGTCATTAGGTTTTATTTCGGAAGCAGGCAAGATGAAAAATAGCAAACGCCTTCGCCGGGAATCGAACCACGGAATACCGGCCCAGCGAGCAGAACCACTACACCACGAAGGCACGCTAGAAAAGTGGGAGAAATACCTTATAGGTTCACTCATATTTATCAGTTAACAGGAGGCTGTCTGCTCATTTTTAGAAAGAACTGTCTGCATTATAATTATTCTTTTAAATAAAAACACTAATTTCTTAAATGTTACTTGTGATGTTGTTCCCTGGACTGCTAATAGGCATCTTGATTTCCGAGTTAACAAAGTATTTTTCAAAGTTATGAGCGTTATTTTGCTCCATCTTTTTTCTTCTGCTGTCTGTAGCCTGTATCAAAATAGCTTACTTCTACGTCTAGAAAGCGCTTTATATTTATTTATTTTTTTTTAATGACGCCAAAGCCTCGGCTGCCCATTTGAGAAACATAATTAATATGCAAAGTTATATGAACTAAAGATTAATATTTAATGCATATCTTTTTCGTCATTATTATTTTTTTTTTTCCATTTCGTCATCGATCTCAATAAAAATGCCGGTAAAACATTCGATTTGAATGTTGTCCCGGCATGGTGGTACTCGCACAGTTATGAAGTTTCTAACTTGAAGAAAGCAACTTCTGAAGGATGCGGGCACCTTTATGCCGGCGGACCGCTATACAAGTTCGATTTTCATTTCATCTACTGATTAACTAATTAAGCTGGGTATGAAATTAATCCATCGCTCTTTTATGGAAAATCGCCCCTTCTGTGGCCGAGTGAGGAGAAAAATTAGGGAAGACAGACTCAGTTTTTTATTAAATATGTTTCGCTTGTAAAAACTGGTAGAACAGAAAATACATGAAGAATACTCGAGACGTGAAGTTCTAAAATGATGTCACCGTCTCTCTTTCTCATAATGTCTTGGCATTTTACTTAATAATTTAGAAAATAATTTTGAAAGCAGTATTAGTAGCCTTATTTTCATTTTCATTTTTGTAATCATTATACACTACAAGGCCTTTAGAATAACGCAGTCGGATGTTCCTTGTAGCTCTTCGGAGATAAAAATAATGTAACCTATAACAGACTATTACTAGAAAATAGCCTAGCAGTATAAATTTAGTCATAATATTTAGATAATAATATTTACAAAAGGTGAAAAAGTAATTCTTAATCAGGGCCGACATCAGAGCTGGTGCAACCTGTGCAGCTATTACGGATGGCAGAGTTTAGGGGCAGCAAAATTTTAAGCCGAACGTAAGAATGGCAGAGGCAGCAAAAAGCCAAACTCTCGCCCCGATCTCAAGTAAATTATATAAGGTTCAAGTAATATATATAAGGTTTACATCCGGATACATTTAAAACAACTTAACTGTTAAGAGAAAGAATATAGTTCTGACTTTTTAAACTTTATATTTTTCTCATCTGATCCTTCTTTGATATGACCTTTACTGAATTATGAATACCTCTTAAACAGCGAGGTTTATAAGTAAGAGCAAAAGCCGAGTGGTAAAGATGGCTGGTAGTTCGACCTGGTTTGTGTTCAATCCAAGGCGAGTGGTCTGGCTACATGTTTGCATTTTGTGGTTTTCGTCATGTTTAACTTGAATACGAGCCAGTCCCTCTCGGAAAGTCCTCCACGAAAGCATCTTTCCTCTTAGGCAGGTATCCCTCGTGGCTTTGCTATCTTCAAAAACCCTTTTATGGAAAATCACTTTACTTGCATACAGGTACTCCGACCTTTATGAAAAGCCATGGACTTTCACAAAGGTGCTGAAGCTTTTTATTAGTTGCAGTGAAATAGAATAAATTTGCGGATTATGATTCTTGGAAAAGGATTTATGCATTGCAGCAATGCTATTATTCCAAGACATAGGTCTTGGAAAATGATCCGGACTTCTTTATTTCAGTCTGATTAAGCTGTCAAAATAAGAATAGCTTCATACAAAAGGGGTCGATATTTATTTTTGCTTCTTTTTTATATAACGCTGGGTGACTCAGTAACTATTGAATGAAACGGAGATGTATCGATGATATCACTGATAAAAATAGGTTTTAAATTTTTTATCTAAGAATGAAAAAAAATATTCAAAATTAATTCTAATTGAATAGTATATCGGTTGCTTGCTTTTAATGCCTTTTAAATTCGTGAGCTTAAATAATTTTTAGACGATTTGTAGACATTTATGATTACATATATAATAAAATTAATATTAAAATTATAACTGTGAAAACTTTCTAAGAAGACCATTGACGTTTCCATACGATTTTGTAGAAATTGTCGACTCAGAAAACTGATATTCAGTGCCGCTGTTTGTTTATGTTCACAAAAATAGTGATTACTGATGTTCTGTGAGAGTCTGTCACCATGAAAGATCTATTGCGTATCCATGATAGATTTTATTCTTTGATAACAGCTTTTATTACATATTTAACTTGTGTGTTTATTTTATGTAAAATTAAGAAACCGAAATTCGTATTTTCAAAGAAATTGAGAGTTTTGCTTTAATTCAGTTGTAAACTCAGACAAGCTTAGTCTTGTTTGTTTAGAGCTTTTGTGTTTGGAATCAAGTTGTAGAATGATAGCTGTGTAAAAAAAATCAGGTATTATATTTAGATTATTGCATAGAATGAGTAAAAACTGAACATCAGCTAGCGCATTAAAAGTGCAGTATAAAACATTGCATTACATTTATGGTCTGTTCATTCTCGATCCGAAAAGGAATGAGTAATAGCGAAAAAAAATATGTGTAGCTTTTCTATCCCTCGTGTACACTGCCTTCCAAAAGTTAAAGAACAGAAGGTTTTTCAAAGCTCGTCATTACAAAAATGTCAGTAGTATTTGAATTCACAATTTATGTGCATGATAGTAACGAAGTTTTAAGAAAATATATGCAAAAACAATAGCTACCACTTTTATTTTATATAAATGAATAGTTATATTGGAGTTGGAGGAAAAAACTCAAAAATTGTAATTTTTGTTAACGAGTGTTGATCTTCAATTTTTATTAGCAATTTGTTTGACAATATTCAGGAGAGACTGTTAACGTCCAGAAGAAGTCGTTTGCCCGATTCATTAAAGTGGCGGGCGATCAGATGAATGAAAATGGAGATCTCACAAGCTGATGCTGCTAGATGTTTGAATGTCTCTCGTAGTGTAGTCCACCGACAATGGAATTAGTTTGAATCTGAGGATTCTGTGTCTAAGGCAGACTTAGAGTTACAACACCTACAGGAGACCGTTATTTAGCTCTTTCGGCCCGAAGGAGGAGTAACATTACTGTGCCTTAACTCATGGCAGATCATTTAGTGGCAACAGGAACAAAAATCTCAGCTACTACAATGCGCAGACGCCTGCACAGTACAGGTTTGCATGCTAGACGACCAGTTGTTTGTGTTCCATGGACCCGAGGAGACAGAGGTGCCCGTTTATATTGGGCAAGAGAATACGTCTCTTGGATCGGTCAATAATGGGCGTCTGTTCTCTTCACAGACGAGTCCAGGTTCATATTGGAGAGTGATTCAGGTCATCAGCTGATCTAGAGGGAACAACGAACCAGACACAACCAATCCCACATTGTGGAAAGACACAGTTACAGAGGTGGTGGAATTACGGTTTGGGTTGAGATCTCTCTCAGTGGTCACACTGACCTGCATGTGTTCCATGGAGGAACTTTGACTGTTGTGAGATATCCAGACGAGCTCCTTAATCAGTATGTCCGCTCATATGTCGCTGCTATTTGTTCTGGATTTCTTCTGAGTAACGACAATGCACGACCGCATCGAGCTCGGTTTGCTGAAGAATATTTGAGGGTCACGGTATGGAGCGGATGGAATGGCCAGCTCAATCTTCAGACCGGAATCCGATAGAACATCTTTGGGACTACCTGGGGAGACAGGTTGCTGCTTTATGTCCTGCTCCAAGATCATGAGATGAGCTTGAACAGAGATTACTCCGTGTCTGATCGTTATCTCCTATTTTACTGACCGACAACTTAATTGACAGCATGGAACGTCGCTGCCGCCAATGTATTGCAGCTACGGCTGAATACATTGCTTATTAGAATCCATTTTTGTAGTGCTACCAGCCCATTTTTTCCTCAAAAAACTGCGATATACTGTTTCTCCAATACAGGATTTCTGTGCCAAGAGTGCAATTTTTTGTTGTAATTTATGTTTGTATTAAACTTTAGAAATATTTTATGTCGCATTTATTAAGAAACTGTTTAGTGAACAGGTCCTCTAAATTTCTGTAGTCTATGTTTCTTCGTTCTCAAATTAGACACAAAAAAACTTGTTCTTCCTTAACTTTTGGAGGGCACTGTATATAGAAGTTTGCCGTTTTGATGAAAATAAGGTTTAATTACATTATCACATTAAACGGCGACTTAATTTTTTTAAATGCACGATTTACTTTCGAGAAACACAACCTACAATAATATTCTAGTTGGCTGCAACTAACACAAAAACCTTTATGCCAGTTCAGAATTTTTCACAAAGGTGTGGACACTTATGTGGAAGTAAAGTGATTTATCATACAGGTGTCGTAAATTTATTTCATCTCGTACTTAATTAGAATCAGTAAAGTATACGAAAATTTGACTTGTATAACGGTGCTCTGGCGTAGTTCCCACCGCATTTCTGACAATTACACTATTGAAGTTACAAATTTATCTTTGGAGGAAAGAGAAAGCTTATAAGCACATTTATTCTGGAGTACCTTATGAAGGTTTTGTCTTTTCTTTCAGTGGCTGACATGCATGAAGTTGGGCACCTTGATGATAGAGCACTGTTATGAAGGCGCCCACCCTTTATTTTATTGTGATGAAGTTGTATTCTTGAGGTCTGTTTGAATAAAACGCTAAACTTCTTGATATATAAGCGTTAAAATAATATTTTGATAACATAAATTTTTTTTAACCTTTTCTTTTTTAATTTAAATTCCTTTTTTTAAGTTTAAATTTCTTCTTTGTACGTAACTGTCTTACTGATTTTTTTTTTTTTTTTTTTTGGGATTCTAACTCCAATTTTTTTTTTTTTTTTCGCTTTTCGGTAGTAAATTGTTGCAATAATTTAGATAGGTTTGTGCTTCAAAAATCACAAACATCGTTTTTTCTACGGCTAAATGATTTTGATAAATTGTTCTGACCTAACCATTATAAAAACTACGGGTTTTTACCCCCTTTATTATGAATAAAATCTCCCCTCCACTTTTTTTGTACACTGCTGGACATTGAAAATGCAACACCAAGAAGGAGTGGTCAGAAAGTGATGAAATTTGGGGAAAAGACAGAGACAGCAAACAGCAATAAGTGATCTTTTTTTTTCAAAATGATAGTCAGAATACAGAGCGAGAACGGCGTCGGCTCAGTAGGATGTAGGACCACCGCGGACATTGATACACGAAGAAACACGTCTAGGCATAGAGTCAGTAAGAGTGCGGATGGTGTCCTGACGGATGGCTCTCTATTCCCTTTCAACCATTTGCCACTGTTCGTCTTCTGAACGAGGCAGAGGCAGAGTCTGCAAACGGCGTCCAATCACATCCCACACATGTTTGATTGGTGACAGGTGAGGAGAGTACGGTGGCCAGGGAAGCATCTGTATACCTTGCAGAGCATGTTAACAGATGCGAGCACTGTGTGGTCGGGCGTTAACCTGCTGAATTGTATTAGGCAGCCCCTGAAGGTAGGGGATTGCCACCGGCCTCAGTACATTATCCAAGTATCGTTGGGCCGTCATAGTGCCCTGAATACGAACTAGAGGTGACCTGGAATCGTAGGCAATAGCGCCCCAAACCATTATGCCACGTTGTCGCGCGGTGGGGCGTTCCACAGTTACTGCCGGATTAGATCTGTCTCCACGCCGACGCCACACACGTATGCCGCAACCGTCACTGGATAAACAGAAGCGTGACTCATCTGAGAACACGACGTTTTGCCATTCTGTCATCCACATCGCTCCAGTCCGGCACCATTCTAAACGTTGGCGTCTATGCTGTGGGGTCAATGGCAGTCTTCTTAACGGACGCCGTGAGTGCAGGCCACGTTCAACCAGTCGACGGGAAATGGTTCTGGTCGACACGGGAATATCCAGGGTATCTTGCACATGCTGCAGAATCGCGGTACAAGTGACCTGCGGGACCGTCACAGCTTGTCGGCCGATGCGTCGATCCACGCTTGCTGACGTCACTCTGGCTGCACCTGCACCCCTCCTTCTTCCCACATTTCCATGTTCCAACCATGTTCGCCATAGCCGATGCACCGTGCTCGCATCCATGTGAGTATCAGCTGCGATTTGACGTAAGGACCAGCCCGCCACTTCTCAGTCCAATCACCATACCCTCGTAAAATCGTCTATCTGCTTGAAGGGCCTTCGTTGACGGCGGTCTGGCATTCTCTCCCATTACACGTATCCTCCGGGACAAAAACCGACTTTCTTCGATAATTCGTCTGGCAGAAATAACGTCACGAATATTGCCCATTCTGCACGTTCCTTCCCTTATATCTTACTTCACGTGCGTCGGAGAACTGCGATTTCATATCATTTGATCATTTGCATAACTCAGTGACGTGCGTCTACTCTAAAATTTGCATAATTTTCTGACCACTCCTTCTTTTTGTTGCATTTTCAATGTCGAGCAGTGTATTTATTTAGAAAGGTTAATTCTAGGCCTTTTCCATTTTTTTTTTTTCCAGTTATAAAGTAAGAATATTTTTCTTTGGGAATAAATAAAACATAGCCTAAAACCTAGTCTAGAATTTTTTTTGTTTGCGCGGCTTTTTAAAGCAAAAATATTCAACTTATTTCAGACAGTAATCTAGTCTTAACATGAGGACTTTTTGCCAAATAGAACTCTGATGCTTTTTATTTCAACAAAATTATTTAAAAGTGTGCAAACAAGCTTTGTAGAAATGCTTCGTTTAATCTGTGTTTCCATTGCATAAACATTTTTGCTTAATTCAAAATGTTGCATTTGTAGAAATAGTAAAACTAAGCAGGAGAAGCCTCCTTAATCAATGAATTTGTTTTCAGTTAGGACCTCTGAAAACACTAATCATAGTTTTTATCCTTTTATTGGAAAAATGAAAAATTTTAAGAGCACATTTCTTTTTCATTTCTCATTTATTTTTTCAAAGAACATTTTTTAATTTTTAGTAAAATAAATTTATATGTAATTAAATAATGTACGGGTGATCTCAATTTAAGTTTACGTTGTAGCCATTATTAATATTTTTCGCGGCTTCCATTCTATCGTCATGAATATAGCACACCTTCCTTTTATTTAATTGCCTCCTCACTACCGAATTTTTCCTAAATTCATCACGGTTAGATATTCATGTTATTGTAAAGAAAGATAAAATCTGACGGGAACGACCTGGGATTTATTGTGCTTGTGTGAGTGGATCTGTAACTGGTTTTCTTGTGAAACTGCTTTCCTCTGTAAATGTGTGGTTTTCGCGTTTTATTCGCATTGAAGAAATGAGTGGAAACAGGTCGAAGAGCTCTGTGGGAGGAGTGTAATAATTATCAAATATGATTCACATGCGGTGAAGACAGCTGAAGTGTTATGAACTCTGATTATCCTTCCCTGTGTCATGTTTTCATTCCCCCCCTTGGAAAGGGAAACAAAATCAAAAAAGGGAATCTAAGAGAACTTACATAGCAGGCCTTCAGAATTAGACAAGTCAAACAAGGTTTGTATTATGCGGTATGAAATTTATTTCATTTGTGAGGGTTAGAATGCGTAGTAATACAACAATTTCTTTGCATACGTAACAACAATTTTTGCGGCATTGTAGCATATGTTTTGTTTTGTTAAGGCGTAGCCCGGTCCACCTTGCAAAACAAAGTTTGCCCTATGACCAGCATTGTAGTATCTGTATGAGATTAATAATAAGAATCTATAGAGCCATTTCCAACTCGCGGTACGTTTAATCTGGGGTACGCAAAAGCATTTTCTGGAATGGCGGAAAGCAACAGAGTTATAATTAACACGTTGAGCGAGCGCCGATATTGCTGTCTTTTCCGTTTAGCCGGCAGCGAGCGAGCACTGGGAAGAATGAACAGGGGACTACTTTGATTAACCTTCTTAATTGTTCTTTCGGACTGGGACAATGGTGCAGCCCAGCCGATGCGCCATTGTTCCAGTATACGAACGGCAGAAAGGCGACTTTCCTAGAGACAGTTAGTTAGGAGAAAAAAGCCATGGAAGTGTAGGAACGATTTGAGAATAGAAAATTTCGGTTTATTTTTGAAAGTGTATTTACTGCCCATAAGTCCGGTGTGGTGTGGTGTGGTGTATTTAATTATGGTAAAGCACACTAGGGATATCTGCCTAAGGGGAGGGATGCCTTTCGTGGAGGACTTTCTAAGGGAAACCTCGTATACACGTTACACATGGGGAAAACCACGAAAACGCCCATGCAGCCAGCCCGTTCGCGGGATTCGAACCTCGGACCGAACTACCAGTGTTCAGCGACATTACCGCTCAGCCGCTGGTGGGCCCCATAAGTCCGAAAATGTTCGAAAGAGAAATAGATAGTGATACATCGAATGAATTATTTTTCTCGTATGGGACTTCTCAGATTTGCGCCCTCTAACAGCGGCTTTCTTACAGTGCCATCTGTCGGCTACTTACAAAGGTTAATTTTATGGCGATGAATTATGGACTTTTGATAAATATTATGTCAGTATTTAGAACAAATAAGGACTGAATAGGATTATTTGACTATTGTAAAGCACCCTAGGGCTATCTGCCCTAGGAAAGTATAGTCCTTACGTACTCTTGACCAAACGAACTGTCCGCGGATTAATTTGCTTATATTCTGAGTGAATTTTACAAAGTATAAACCACAGCTTGTCTACCAGTATCAGAAACGAATGGTTTGATTATTCCTGAAAACACATCACTGTAGAAATTTTCTTAATCTCATAAATGGCATTAGAATTCACTATGTTAATGAAGAAAAACAGTATTTGAAATATAATGTTCGTTTCTTGTTATAAAGCTTCGTAATTCAGCCGGCTGAATATGGTTTGAAATTTTTACGCGTTAGATATAATTCATCAGCTGGAGAGTTTGCAAGCCCTATAAAGTAACAAATATCTAAAGTCCAGATGCCGTAATTATGCTCAGGAATATTTATAGCATTTCTAATGGAAGGAGACGACAAAAGAAAATGCGTCTGTGTGTGTGTGGGGGGGGGTGTTCTATAGTTGCAGATTTATATAACTAAAGCACAAATAGAAAGAGTGCATCATATAACAGTGTCAACTCGGTTGGTGGTTTCTATAGCTTAGGAACATACTTACCTGTATACAGCGCCGGACTTAGCATTTTTCCTAGGCGGGGCAAAAACTTAAAACTGCCGCCCTCACTTATCTTCCTTTAAGTTTCTCTAACAAATTTCAGTTTTTTTTAATAAACATAGAAATAGGTAGGGTTTGAGATAAAATGTAAAATCCATTTTATAGAAAAAAATTCTTTATGTGCCATTTTTGTTATAAAAGAAATATACAAAACAAATTGTTTAGTTTCTTTACATACGGCAAAGCATAAAAGGGCTATCTGCCTAAGAAGAGAGATGCCTTCGCTGAGGGCTTTCGAAGAGTAATTGGCTTGTATGCCAATAACGCATGAGTGAAACGACGGAAACGCACATGGAGCCAGCAAATTCGCCTGGATTCTAACCCCTGAACGAACTACCAGTGTTCAGAGTTTACCGCTCAGCCGCTGGAGGCTCGACATACGGTGTATTTAATTATGGCAAGGCACACTAGGGATACCTGCCTAAGGGGAGGGATGCCTTTCGTGGAGGACTTTCTAAGGGAAACTGGCTCGTATACACGTTACACATGGGGAAAACCACGAAAACACCCATGCAGCCAGCCCGTTCGCGGGATTCAAACCTCGGACCGAACTACCAGTGTTCAGCGACTTTACGCTCGGCCGCTGGTGGGCGGAGACCCGACATACATATCAAAAGTTACACGGATAAAAACCTCGCAAACCCTCCTAATGCAGCTGTCTCTCCGGTGGAATGAAATAATCAAATTTACATTTTCCCTGAAATAGGCATTTTTTCAATATTTGCAGCAGTAGTTACTCATACTAATAAATGATACTAATAGAAAACTATTCAATACAAAACACTAAAATAGTTCAGCACAGTACAAAAATGGGAATCACACATTATTAAATAATTAAAAATTTCATATAAACAAATATAAGCAAATTACAAATCGCTGATGCAATGGATTGAATAATTTTATACCAATTTCTCTATACTAACAGTAACTTTAATTTAGCACGTTAAAATTCGCTATAACGCCTTTATGTAAACTACTCAAGAACTCTATTATCGTCCTCACACAGCTCGATAACATATATTTATATATTCAAAATATTTACATATTCACACTATTTTTTCACTGTAATAATCAAATTTACATAGAAATTCTCTGAAATATGCAGTTTTGAAATATTTGCAACAATAACTAGCCAAACCAATGGAAAATGATTCAGTCCTAAATACTAAAGCAGTTGAGCATAGTACAAAAAAATAGGAATGACACATTACTAATTAATATCTGAAACAAATATATACAAGTTACAAATCACGAATGCAATGGATTCAGTAATTAACACACCAATTTCATGAAATTAACAGTGATTTTAACCTAGCACTTTAAAATTTCATTTCACTATAATGCCTTTATGCAGACTACTCAAGAACTCTACTATCGTCCTCACGCAACCCGATAACAGTATAAATATTTACATATTAACACAAAAGATAGAGCTCATATACAAACCAAGTATGTTATGGCAAAGTACCCGAAGGATATCTGCCTCAGCCAACTTGTTCGCCTGCGATTGAACCTAGCGTACAGCGGTTTTCAATTCGGTCCCTAGTAGGAGCAAATTTTCAAGATAAACTGGCTCGTACTCACGTTACATATGAAGAAAAGCCACGAAAACTGTCATGCAGCCCAATCATTTTTATGAATTTGAAACTTCGGTCAAATTACCAATGTTTAATGACTTCACCGCTTGATCGCTGGTGAACGCACATCTCTTGAAATTAGTTTTATGAGATGCTGTGTGTTGAACAATATATTAAAGAAGATAGAAGGTACAATATTAGTAAACGCAAAAGTGCGCTGAATATAGATTTACATATCTGGTAAATGAATTACACTGGTGTGCAAAAATTAAGGACGAGACGGTTTTTTCAATATAACTTTGTACAAAAGCTTTCCAAATCAACACATTTAATACCGTAAGATCCCCAATACGTAAGGACATGAGTAATGTAAGCAACACTTACTAAAAGAAAAATCAGAGGGATAAAAAGAAGCTTTATTGAAAAAGTAGCATGGAGCGCAATGCGACTGAAGGCCGAAACATCCCTGTGATGGGTGTCCAGCAAGAAACATCCGGTCTTTAATAGGGGATATGATCTCCCCTGACTGCTAGGCAGGTTTCACAGCGTCTGCCCATGCTGAGAATGAGGGTGTCAATGAGTTGTTGAGGCATTGCTGCCCATTCGTCTTGCAGCGCCAATCGAAGCTCCGGAATCGTTACTGGTGGTAAGGTACGAGATGCCAAGCGTCTGCGTAGAAAATCCCATACATGCTCGAAGGGATTGAGATTCGGAGATCGTGCCGGCCAATCCATACGTTCAATATCCTCACTCTCTAAGAGCTGTTCGGCAGCTACTGTGCGATGACATGGTGCATTGTCGTCCATGAAAAGGAACTGCGGACCCATAGCGCCTCTAAAAAGACGCACATATGGAAGAAGAATCTCGTTACAATAACGGGCCCCTTGACTGAACCTGCGTCGAAGATGTGAAGGTCTGTACGACTACCAAGCATGATGCCTCCCCAAACGAGAACACCGCCACCTCCGTACCTGTCCCTTTCAATGATGTTCGATGGATGATTGCGGCTTCCCCGCTCGGTCCAGGTGAGTATGCGATGAGAATCGCTACTCAGACTGAATCTGCTCTCATCTGTAAAGAGTACTCGTCCCCATTCATTGTCTCTCCAATTCCGGTTTTCCCGGCACCACAGAGAACGCCTTCTCCGATGGGCAGGCGTTAGAGGTACACACCGTACAGGGCGTTGTGCAAACAGACCACCACCGTGCAGTCTTCTGGCCACGGTAAAACGCGATATCGGTCGTCCAGTCGCCTGTGTCGTGTGTCTAGCGATTTCTCCCGCTGTCTGCCGCCTGTTTCTTCTGGCCTGTAAGGCAATATACCGGTCATCTGCGGGTGTGGTTCCTCGTGGACGACCACTACTAAACCCCCGGATAGCTGTTCCTGTAGTTTGAAATTGTCTCCAAAGTCGTGAAACGATGCTGTGAGCAATTACGAACTCTGCAGCCACACGTGTCACACTGTGGCCTTCCTCCAACTTCCCAATTATTCGACCTCGGGTAAAAGCATCCAGATGTCGTCTAACAGATTGATTATTCGCCATTTCTCGCTGAGGCAGCAACTTGGTGTGATTTTAACTGCTATACGGCGTGCAATCTCTATCTGATCTTACACCGACAACATGCTTTATACTACTCAGACACTTCCCCATTACGTCTACCTGCATATCTGCGCATGTGCTACCGTACATCACCTTAATCTCCTGATTGGTCTTTCTGTCCGCTCTGCCGCTTCGTTCAACTGATATGCTAATTTTTCGACTTCGTCCTTAATTTTTGCACACCAGTGTATATTTATCTCTATGCAATCATGAAACATTATATCACAAAAATATAAAGGAAGAAGAAAATGTAATCAAAATATTAGGAGCATTTGCTATTATTTCCGGTATGGCTGGAAATTTTTATAAAAATTGTAAATGAGCTATAATATTAATCACGTTAACTTGTATTATAAATAGCGACAGTTAGAGATATTATTAGCATAACTCAGCGTCATCTCCCTTAAAAAATAGTTTTATTGAAACCTAAACCTAAACTGAAAAATAAGATGCATACTAACAATTCATCAACACGAAAACGTTAGAAACATATTCTGTTAACTAGAGTTAAGATGCAGAACTTTCTAAAAATTATCATTTAAATACAAATTGGATGAATACAATACAACAGTATACAAATTCTAATGTATAGCAAAAAAAAATATATAATGCAAGTTTAAAAAGAAATGGGTGAACAGGACATTAAAAATTTTAAGCGATGAATAGAAGGAAGTTAGAAATTTTTTGTATAATTATGAAGATGTTTCATATGTTCATGATGATTAATTAAACGTGTATGTGTTTAATTAAATTAAATGTGTTTCATTGCATATCGGTGAGAGAAGTATTGGAAAACAAAATAAATTTTTTAACATTTCTTATATGTCTTAAAATATGGAGTCTGTAAGAAAGTTAAGTAACTTCAAGTTCAGTGATTAAAAATTGGAAAAGTAAATAACGGCTTAATATGACATATATTATAACAATATTTGTATGAATTAAGAACCGTTTAACAAGCCGAATTTGGGGATTCAATGAAAAGAATTTTGAAATTAGATTAGAACTATTTACCTAAAATGTTGAATTTGAAATTTAAGATCTAAGAAAATTAATAATTATTTATCTAAACAAAAAAAATTTAAACTGCGATACAAATTAATATTACTCCCGTAGTATCTTCTCTTAAATCCGATATTTGTTAGGTTGATTTAATATATACAGTATATATATATATATATATCAATTTCTTGTAGGTTCATTAATTTATCTGGTTTACATACGTCAAAACTGATATATTAAACATTACCTCCAAAGTGAAGTTAAAAGTGGACAAGTAATGTTAAAACTAAATAGGAGAAAATTCAAATTAAACTATGTTATTACACTTCTGAAAATTACATCAGTAAATATGGATGGTAATTTTAAGAAACACGATAACTCAGTTTAATTTCAATTTTTTCCTATTTAGTTTTTGACATTAATTGACCACTTTTAATTTCAAAAATTGGGAGATAATATTTTAGTACATTAACTATCGCTTTGAAAGGTTTTAACTACTTAAGTCCCAAATTTCTTCTTTACATAATAATTGTCAAAAATAACATATAGCAGCTAAATGTTGCAACTTGAAAATTTTTTAATTCCTGTGGAGTATAAACAAGTTCCGACTCATCATTCTTTATTATAAAAATATAATATGAGTATAAAAGAAAGTAATTCGTCCGTAATTCATAGTTTCTTCTTTGTGTGTCACCCTTTGTACATTAAAGTGAGGGACTGAAAAGTTGACCATTGTTAGTTGTCGAGGAGAATTGCATGGAGGTAGGAAATAACCTCCTTTCTTACCTCCTTAGAGAATTGAGGAGGGCTTCAATTAATTCCGCGAAGTTGGTATACGATAGGGCAAGACATTTTGAAGTGAGCTTGCATAAAAGGGGCAATAATACCTTTTGGGAAGGCAAGCGAACGGCAGTAAAAAATCAAATGAGGTTGGTCAAAACCCCCTCATGGATCATGGAGGTAGGAAGTAAGATGGAGTAGCCCTAAACAGGTTTCTCCCGTACCCTGCTCTGAAGCACCGGCGATCCCTACGTGGTGACCAAAACATTAGGTCATTTACTATTGAGTTCAATGGGATTTGACGCGTTCGGATGTAAATATTTTGTAATTACGTCGTAAATATACATATAAATGTATATATTTTCTTTTTCTACAACACTTCAGAGTCCTAAGTATATGAAAACAACATATTTTTAAACAACATTTCATTCTGAATGGAATTAACTTTCGCAGAACAGTTTTCTCAGAATGGTTTAATTTGAATGAAATATTTTCACAAGTTTTCGTTAATTACATTAGAAAAAAAAAAAATTAAGGTAATTCGATTTTATTCGGTTAAGGTACAAAAATTAAGATAAAAGTTTATTGTATTATTAATATTAAAATTATGCATTATTTCTTTTCTATTTATAGAGCTTCATCCTAAAATACTGAAAAAATAATATGACATGATTTTTTGGCTTCTGAGGCATCGTTTAAATCGAAAAAAATAAGTCAATTTATAATTAATGCTCTATTCGGTTCATTTTAAATTAGATAATTATTAGAAATTAGCGAAATACATTAAATAGTACTTAACTTTCTCTGAACATTTCTGAAAGGGAATAAAATAAGGATTTTTTTTAAAGTATTGTTTAAAACTTGTAACTGAGTTATTATAAAATGTAAGGGGAATAATTCTTTTAATTATACTTATCAGATTTTTTTTACCATTAATTTTAACAATACATATTCCAAAACCCTTTATTACTTTCTTAAGTGCGCATCTCATAGCATTTGCTTTACAATGCCTTTTAACGGATTGCTTTCCAGTACGAACAATTCTTTCTTAAATAGTTTTATAACGTATTTGTCAACAGGATTTCAATTTATGTTTGCAATTCAATATTAAGGTAATTATATATTTAAATAACATTTATAATCATTATAAATTAGATACATTTAATAATTAGATTTCTTCAGAGTTGTTTATAAATGAATAAATTCTTCATTTCAAGTAAATTTATAAATAATTTAATGAATATTTATGTATTTTGTTAAAGGCAGATACATGCTTTTTGCAAGCACATTCATAAATACCCATACATATTTCATATTTTTCATTTCCGGCATGTGCAAATCCTTAATTTCTGTGCATTCACTATATTTTATTTTTAATTAACCCAAATAAGTAAAACTTGTAAGCCCAAAGGGATTTTTTTTTTCAGATATATAAAATTAAAATGATGAGTTTAAAATGAGCAGCAGTAAAGCTTCTCCTCTAAAAAATTTTAAAAGGTACATGTTACAATGAAAAAAATTTATTTTATTTAAAACATTTTGACGTTTGGAACATAAAAGTAGCGAATACTCTATCAAGAGTATCGAAAGACGAATTTAAAGGTACCGTAAGGTATTTTTCATTCTTTAAGCATAACTTTTTCTTAAAATTTATATTTTTGTAGTTCAACAGCTTAGAATTTTATAAAACAAAGTCATAATCAAAATCGCTGTTGTTAGTTATCGAAAAATAACCATGATGTGATTTTTGCGTAAATGTCACTAAACTGTACAAATTGCTATTATCTATCACACTATGTTTCTTTCATGTGAAAGTGTCCCTTTTTCGATTTGTATGGAACTGTCGTGTGTCGAAATACTATCAGAACACTGTCAAGCGAGCTTCTGAATGTAAACAAAGAACACCCCATCTGGTGACCGAAGCTTCGAAGCAGTGCTTCACTTTCTAGTGCAGGTTGGCCACTCCTTCCTTTCTTACCTCCATGCTCTAGATCTATTATATTTAGGCTGTGTTGAGTTGGCAGAGGCGCGAGCCTCGAGGACACGGTCGTCTGACCTTGTCAGTGACGCCTGGAGTTCCTCGATTGTCCTCTTTTTGATCTTATTTTTACAGTCGTATTCGGATGTACTTAGCTTTCTTTTAACTGTTTATTTCATTAAAATGTTTCTTAGTAATTAATTATAAATATTCTTAAAAGTGGTCTTTAAAATTACTAATATTGTATCAAAAATTAGACAATATTCCAAATACGATCCAGTAACACGCTTGAATTTGCCGCCCGCAGAAGTTGCCGCCCGGGGCGTAGACCCCGGCTTGCCCCCCCTCAAGATCCAGGACTGCCTGTATATAGAGGAGCAAAAAAACAGTTGTTCATTTATATTTGTATGTAACCACATTAATTGCATAAGAAATGAGGAATTCTTATTATTTTATTTCAATTTTTGCCCATTCAAAGCTCAACAAGTCGTTAAGACCGGTGATTACTGGCTATTCGACCTGGATTCGATCCCAGGCGAACGATCTGTATCATAGTTGGTTTTGGTGATTTTCCCGGATGTGTAATGTGAATACAACACACTTTCCTTTAGAAAGTCCTCCAGGAAGACCCCTCCCACCAGCGGCCGAGCGGTAAAGCTGCTGTACACTGGTAGTTCGGTCCGAGGTTCGAATCCTGCGAACGGGCTGGCTGCATGGGCGTTTTCGTGGTTTTTTTCCATGTGTAACGTGTATACGAGCCAGTTTCCCTTAGAAAGTCCTCCACGAAGGCATTCCTCCCCTTAGGCAGATAGCCCTCGAGGCTTTGCCATAATCACACACACACACACACACACACACACACACACACACACACACACACACACACACCAAGAAGACCGTTTTATAAGTCCGTCCAAGAAGACCCTTTGCTATCCAAGAAGACGCCTTCCCTTTTATAGATAGCTATTCCGTACTTTGCCTTATTCCAATAACCATTTAATTCCTTCTATTCAAAACTTGTTTCACTTTCAAAACGATGTAAATATAGACTTGGAGGTCTTAGAAAATGTAGTTATGGCTTTTTAACTTTTTTGAATTCTAATATTCTGTTCCTACTACTGTCAAGCTTGGCCACCTGTGCACAATACCATAATCTTGTAGTGGAATAAATTAGGTTATTAATTATGCAAAAGTTATTTGAATATGACAAAGCGCACGAAGGTCATCTGCCAAAAGATAAGGATGCTTTTTGTGGAGCACTTTTTAAGTAGAAATTAGCTCATATTCACGTTACAACATGGTAAAAATTACAAAAAACACTCGTGCAACCAGCCTGCTTGAATTAAAACCCGGATCAAACCATCAGTATTCTGTAGCCTTTAACCTCTAAACAACTGGTGAGGAAATAAAGCTAAGAAGTCGAAGGTCTTCTGTCTGTGTCTAAGAAGAAATTTTTCATGGAAGACACTAAGTGAAACTGGTTAGTTTGATCTTGGCACACATACATAAAAGTCTAAAAACACATTGGCGATCAGCGGTAAATCGAATTGAAGGCAGTACTAAAAATCATCTAAAAGAGCGACAAATGTGAATTTCATTCAGATTTCAAAGCCAGTTTTTGTGAGCCTTATTCAAATATATACACTCAGGGTTCAAAAAGGCCATAGGGCGACGTAAAGTCTGCCAGGAGGGTCGGGTTGCGTCCCTCATATTATATCATATCATACACTGAGGGTAAATGAAACTAGCAAATGAGGAAGGAGGCACTGGGCACAAATGAAATTCAAGACACATAAAGATTCGTATGAAAGATACACAATATCGCATAAACAAATGAGCGGAACAATTAGTGAAGAACTTATGGGCCTTATTCCAGTCCTTTTTATTAGGGATTTGCACCACCACGTGCTGCGATGCAGAACGCAGCACAGTCCAGCATTGGGTCCAACAGACGCATGGTGTTCTGTTACAAATGGAGCCACACTTGTTGTACGGCGAGTTCTAAATCTTGGATATTGGTGCGTGGCGACAAGTCACGTTTTATCTGCTCCCAGGCACGCTGGATAGGTACAAGATCGAGGAGGCGGAAGTGCCTGTCCGAGATGTACGCAATCTTGAACAGCCCGTACCGAATACAAGCGAGCATAATTATGCTGTAATAATGCCCCAGGAAAGCCGGCTAGGAATGAGAGCATATGTGGCCGTATAATATTGTCCACAAGCCGCTGAGCTTGAGTGTGTCTTAACGAATCACTAATAGAGCAGTCTGGCTATTATAGTATATGGCTTCTCAGCCAAAATGCGTAGGCTCATCAATGGCCAAATAGTTAATACAACAGAACACCGTTACTTCAGCCGAGAATGGAATCCAGGCGAACGAACTGGTTGCATAGGCACTTTTCTGAACTTCCCTCTGTGTAACATGGGTACGAACCAGATTCCATTTGAAAGTCTTCCACGAAGTCCGCCTTTCCATGGCATATAGCCCCTGCATGCTTTGCTATAACTGAAATCAATCAGTAATCGGGAAAATCTTTTTAAAAAATATACTGTGGTACTGAAGTTTAACAGTTAGCTAGGTTCAGCAATATCTCAATTACCTGTGGTACTACGGAGGTGCTGGCCTAGCTTCTGCCTGTACCTGTGGTACTGATCTTATTCTCTGTATCTTTTCTTCAGTTTATATTTTTTAGAACCCCACCAGTGGCTGAGTGGTTAAAAACGTTGAATACTGGTAATTCGATCCGGCTTGGGCTGGATCTCAGAGGAGTGGGCTGGCTGCATGGTTGGTTTTCATGGTTTTCCTCATGTGTGATGTGAATACGACCCAGTTTTCTTCAGATAGTTCTTCACGAAGGCATCCCTCTTCTTAGGCATATAGACCTCGTGGCTTTGTCGCATTCATATAATCTAATTTAACCTACATTGATTAAAAGCATAGTTTTACGTTTTCAAAGTTAAACCTTGACTCTTATATTTTATTCTAAAATCACTAGTTTAGATTTTAAAAGTTTTTAAACCTTTTGTGCATCGAAATTCTTTATATATAATCTATTTTCATTAATCGGCATATAACATTCTCAGATCACTGTAGAGTCAAAAAAATAGTATGATATTTTTTCAAATACATTACACTCCAGAAGTTAAGAAGTAAATAGTGTTGAGGGTAGGAGTATTAAAGAAAACAAAATATAAAAATATGAATATTGGCACAAGTGGTAGACAATGCAGGACTTATTATGTATGACCAAGACTGCACATCTTATACTCGTAGGAAGAACATAAAACATGATTATCGGAAAACACATGGTTATTGAAATGCGAAACAAATGCTTTTTTGTTATACTAAGTAAGTAATACAGAATGTGCCCTCTTCTGGACTGAGTGTAGACTAACACCTCTTCACTATGCTTTTCATTAAATACTTCTTCAGGGAGTAAAGATAACGCATACAATAATCCCTTTCCTCCCGATGCAGTTCATTTTAGGACATTGAAAGCAGAGACAAGCAGGTCTGTGTCTTCCGATGGACTCCCGCAAATGCTCGATCAGATTAGATCTGGTGATAGTGTTGGCTACTCCTTGCTAATGAAGGGACTGTTCGACTATATGTGCTGCATGAGGGCAGGCGTTATCATCCATTAAAACAAAGAAATCGCTAATTTCAGCAGCATGTGTTCTTAAAGATCGAGGATGTCGTCTTTATACATCTGAACTGTAAGAGGCTCCGCAGGAAAATGCTGCAGGCCTGTGTGACCGCCGAAAGTGATATATTAGATACAGGATACTGCTCTCTGGTAAGTCTCCCATTCAGTAGTGTTCGACTGGCTGCATCATCTTCCTTGCTTTCTTCAGATCATAACTCGACGTGAGTCACACTGTAGAGAATATCTTGATTCATCTATAGAGAATACCACTGAGCGCCGCTGCTTTCTGTTCTAGATGATGTGCACTCTAGTTCTTTATAGCATTTGTTTACTATGTTTAGAAGAATGAGTGAAATACAAACATCCTTTGTTCTGGCAAATAGTCCATACCTTTGGAGCCTTCCCCCTTATAGTAGAATCAGTTGTTTTTCTTCTTTTGTCCGTAAAATGATTTGTAACATGGTAAGATACTGTCATGTTTCATAATCTTTTATACGAAGGAGTCAGAAGTCCTCGGAAAAAATTCTCACTTATTAACGGCATAGAATTGTTTATCTCGACTTGTACATTCGCTCAGTAGCCTATGGACGACACTAAAACTGACGTTTAGACGTCTTGCTACTCCATCATGTGACAGGCCGATTTCATCAGACTAACTATTCGCCGTCCTAGAAGAATCTGACAAACAGTTTCTCATGAGCCTTGTTTATTATATTTCATACAGAAAGTTAAAAAAAAAACTCAAATGTTTTTCCAAAATTACTCTGTGCATTCATGATACATTGTCACACATTCCTACATTTAGATTTAAGTACCATCATTTCCTAAGAAAATTGTAATACTTTTCCTTGTTATTGCTATATATATACTTGTTATTGCTTTTAACATTCATCCTTTTTACAAACTTTGTCTGAAATCTTTATAATTTATTTTTTCAATATGGTAGCGGAAAAAAACTAACTTGTGGAAGGCTGTGTACTTCTATGTTGGGTGGCTAGAGCAGTAAATTAATCTCATCCGTTATTCTAGCAGATATATTGTTAGGAATGCTTTCATTATTTTTCAGAAGGGAAGCAATTGTAGAAACCGATACATAACTTAAAAAATAAAGAAACCATTTTCTTTATTTTTTAAGTTATGTATTGGTTTTTTTCAAAGGCATCTTTTTCCACGTTAACCAAGCCCTTAATTTAATATATCAGTTGTTGTGTATTTTAGAATGTCCTCCAATGCCCAATGCCTCCAATGCTCCAAGCTTTATTTAACTGTGTAGTTTGCTCTTTTCATACTTTTTTTTTTCATGTGTGGGAAACTGACGAAAGCTTAGAAAGTGAAATATATTATTTTTAAAAGTTCTATAATGACATTATCGTGTTTGCTTTAAATTTTTATCCTCCCAGTGATTATTATTTTTGCAGTATCCCCCTCAGTGTTGTAAGTAATGTTGCTTTTGCATGCAGGTTTATTCATCTCTGACGTGATAGACTCGAAGATATCCCCAACAACCACCATAGAATCTCCTCCTGAGAAACCTCCTCGTTCATTTGAGTATGAACACTCGCAAGAAAATGTATTATTATTTGAAAATCAGAATGAAGTTGCAGATCCAGAAGCAGCAAAAGAGACTGATTCTAACATAAGGGCTAGAAAATTACTGGAGAAGCAGATGGAGAACACGTCTGACGATATTTTACCAAAAATAAGCCCATGGAACGGCATAGATCCTGAACCAACTATACCTGCACGTGTAGATAAGTCTCGACCTCTTGGAACTGTGCCACAGTATGATCATTCTGAAACATCAACATTTAGAGAACGCCAATCATCTGATGAAGGTCATTGTACTATAGGCTATCGTTCGCGTTCCACTAGCAGTGAAGTTATTGACGACGGTGAAAACCTTGTTCCCGTGCCTTTACCTAGAAAACGGCCTACTCCGTTAAAAAAGCAAGAAGCTGTTCCAGAATCCAAACCTGTTGACAATCAACAATCTTCCGTTGAGACGACAGATAGTGGTGTCTGTAGTCCAGGATTAAAATCCGAAGGTGCTATAGACGCTAATGCTCCCACGTCTCCTGCAGCGCTAACGCGATTATCGTCAACGGAACATGAAGCTGATATTTCTTCCAACCGTCCACCTGCCTTTGCTCAATGTTTAGCTAGTGAATCTAGTATGAGCGAAACAGACGATGAACATCGCCTACCTACCAAGAGCTCGACTGTTTTATTCAGAAAAGTTACATTAAAGAAAAAGAAACCTATGCCTGACCCCAAATCCGTTGAAGAAAAGTACTCTGCGACATCTGCAGGTAATTTTTATACATTTTTTGCATTTTAGTTTGTAAGATCAAACAATTTTCCGTGTTTACTTTTGTATTAGAAGTCACTACGTAACGTTATTTAACGTTGTAATCATATGCTATGGCGTTAATTATATTTTGTATAATGCTGTATTAATTTTATAAAAAATATGAAATATTTTCGCTATAGTTTTCAGGTGCAAATTCTAACTTATACGTATGTTACTTGCAGTCTGCAAGGCTGTAGAGTGATTAGGTTTTTTTGAAGTAGGAAGACGTGAAAAATGTGCAGTGCCGTCGTCAGGATTCGAATCCTGGACCTCTCGAATACGCGTTGAGTATGCTTCCAACTACACCACGAAGACATGCGGAAAAGAAGGAGAAAATACTGTTGCGTTTTTCTTTTCTTCTGCCTTCACGTTCGTACGGGGTTCGTGAGGATTTGGAGTGAATAATCATGACACTTGATGATGAAGTATCGAAACACACTTTATTTACCAGTATCAATCAGGACAGCTCCAAAACACTTTTACAGTCGTCGAAGATCTACAATAAACACGCTGGAACAATCAGCGACACAGCCTTTACGCTATCAGGCAATAACAGTATCTAAAAAGAGTGTATATATACTTAAATTTGAAAAAAATATGTAATAAGGACTTGAAAAACATTTCCTGTGCGTAATGCTGCAAAGATATAATTCGTAAATATCTATTAAGTTAAAATCAAAACTAAACAGGCAAAGGAAAACAAACTAGAACTCGATTTTTAGTTTTAATTTGAAGAAAAAAAAAAAAAAAAAAAGAAATTGCAATTTTGCTCAGTTTATTATTTTCTTATTTGTTTTCTTTTGCTTGTTTAATTTTAACTTATATGTGTTATATACATTTCGATTTAAAGAAAATAACTTAAAAAACGCTGAAAATTATATGCGCGTTATTTTTAATTAAGTGGTTGCCCCTATAACTACTGTAACTTTGCCGTCATTCAGAAATTGTGATTTCAGATTTTATGCTGCATGAAGTTTGCATATTGTAGGACCTCCAAACTTCACTTTGAGAGCATTCTCTGGATGATGTCGACGTCAAGTAAGTGATGCGTGTCTGGTTAAAAGCACAACCAAAAACAGAAATCAAGAAACTAGTGCAACCGTTTGAGAAGTTTGTTGAGAATGAAGATGATTTTCTTTTCCCACATTTTTTAACTCCAAATACTCTGTCTTAATAAACCCAGCCCAACTTATATTATATTCCGTATATCTATTATTAAGTATAGAGTATACATGAACAATAAAACTCACTCGGAAATTTTACTGACTTGCGTTTTTATGTATGATGTTTTCATGGAATTTTTAAGGTAGATTTTCATTTTCATTGTAAATGCTCACCAACCGACTGTGTAGAACTGCTATTTAGTTAGCTTTTTAATTAAGTACGTAGATAAGACCGCTATTTAGACTGGTAGTTTTGATCCCGGCGAACAGGTTGGCTGCATAGGCTCATGATATATTTTAAATCTGTAGTGTAAATACGAATCAGTTTCCTTTATAAAGCTTGACTCCGACGTATTTTTCAGTTATGGCCCATAATTTTCAAGGTACCGCTGAAATCTCAAAGTCACATAATTTTCAAGGTACCGCTGAAATCTCAAAGTCACACTCTATTGTTGCTGTTAAAGTCGAAATCAGTCAAGAATCCCAAACGGAAGTGCATACGCTGGTTTGAAAGTAGAAATGCTACATATATACACCTTTTTATTCAGCTAGATAAAAATTTTGACTGTTTGTTTCGCAATAACCATCGGTCATTCCTAAGGTTTCAGTTTCATTAACCAACTTGCGTATATTTAAGTATTATTCCAGATATAGAAAAATCTTCTGGAAATTTAATGTATTAATTCTTCAGAATTAAATTTAAATTGAAATGGCATTTATAAAGCTAAACTGCTGTTTGCTTGGTTGGTTTTTGAATATGGCTGAACGCAGGAGGTCTGTCTGCGTGAGGAATGCGATATCTTCGTGAAAAACTTCCTAAAGGAAACGTACTCGTTCTTAAGTTCTATTGTTTGTATTAATTTTATAGTTCTCTGAAAAAGTATGAAAATATCAACGCTTGTGTCTTGTTTTGTTTTGTTTTGAATTTTGAATGAGGAAATGGTTAGAAATGGTTAGGAAATGAGAGAAATGGTTAGAAATGGTTAGGAAATGAGAGAAATGGTTAGAAACTACTTCATCTGCTCCATGTGGTTAAGTATGGGCACGGAACTCCCCTTCCCTCTCGAATAACGCTTGAATAGCAGCAGAAAATGTTATCTCTTATAGTAAAATCGCAGAAATATGGTACTAGTTCGACCCGGATTCAAATCCCAACGAATAGGTTTCGTGTTTTTTCCTGTATATAATGCGAATACGACCCGGTTGCTCTTAAAAAGATTTCCCGAAGGCATCCTTTCCTCTAAGCGCATAGCCTTCGCTTTCTTTGCTATAATCCAATGCATTCCAATCTTATGAGCAGTCTCCTAAGTTGGGACGCAGGGTGACACTATGGGCAGATTTAATATTAAAGATCAAACCAGAAAAAAATTTAACTATTTGTTTCGCAATGACTGTTGGTCATTCTTAAAATTTTATTTAATATCTTTTTGATAAGTATTTGAGAACAATTATTTGATATCTGAGATGTTGGAGAATTAGCTTTAGCTTGTGGGCAAAATTAAAAAATAAGTGTCGCGCGTTGGCATCCATGAGTCATTTCTGTTAGGATTTGTGTTTCTGTACGAGAGTACGAGATACTTAAAAAAAAAAAAAAAAAAAAAAAAAAAAAAAAAAAAAAAAAAAGAAAAAAATTATTTTTAATTCATTAACATCGAATACAGGGATGAATTGCTGATTTGTTGTCATAAAGTGTAAGCCAAAATTATCATTCCCTTTTTTTGTTGGTATACAGTGAGAAATATTTTTCGGAAATTTTTTTGTTATTTTGCTTTTGAAAATAAAGAAAGAAAAAGTAAAGGAAAAATGCATTAAAAATAAACATTGCTTTTATTAGGAGATGTACAGCTGTTTGGGTAAAATTACAGAGTAAAGAAAAATTTAGAAGCCTCTAATCTATGCAACAGAATTCCGAAATTTGAATTTAAAATTATTTTTATTTCTTTCAAGACTTATTCTTCTTTCCTGTTTGTGATAGATCGTTTTCTTTCAAGAATGAAACTGCTTATTGACGCTATATTTCAACTTTCGTTTTTCCTGCCACCTTCAGACTTTCAAAAGGAACCAGGAACATCAATCAGGAATTTCAAAACTTAGAAATTTTGTCCAAATTTCTTTATACTTAACATTTTCACGCGAATTTCAAGTATATTTGAATATTTGTCTCGTCATTTCAGCAGAATAATTAACACAGTATTGAAAGGCAAATTTACTCAGAATTTATCTTATGTCACCCCCTATTATTTCGTAATTGGATGTAGAAGTGAAAGAATATTAATAAACATTTTCATAATGGCTTAATATAAATAAATTGTATTTAATATTTTTTTTTCATTTGATAAACGAGTTACCAGTTGGTATGGTAAACGAGTGACTTGTTACCAGTCAACAATGTGTTAAACGTTATCATGTTTAATCAGAAAGGAAGTATATGATCGAAGACGAAGGACCTGTCGTATTACATCCGTTAATTATAAATTTCGTGCTTGGAAACTGTAATCCATACTTTTGAGTTAACTGATGAAAAATCAAAGCTTTTCCCCTTCTTCATGTCATAATATGCTGAGTTCCTTTACATTATTGGTATTATTCAATTATGGCAAAGCACACGAGGGCTATCTGCCTAAAGGGAGGGATGCCTTCGTGGAGGACTTTCTAAGGGAAACTGGCTCGTATACACGTTACACATGGGGAAAACCACGAAAACGCCCATGCAGCCAGCCCGTTCTCTGGATTCGAACCTCTCCTTTACATTAAGTACTAAGGGAAGTAATATTTTTATTTTTATTTATTTATTTTTTTTTAATTTTTATGCAGCATTAGTAATAAAGAGATTGCTAATTTTATGAGTCCAGATTTTTATTCAACTTTGTTATTTGGTTTATACTTCTATAAAGAATCAATGTCAGTGATCTGTTAGTTTGTAGGAATGTACCTTATTTTTTATTTATCATGAATGTCTTTTTCCCTTTCTGGCTTTTCAATATTCGTAATGAATTGCTTCTATTTCATCATTAGCTAACTGGCAGGTTTTATATATTGTGATTTTCATTTGATTTAATGTTTAATAATGACTTGAAGCTTTGTCCATTTTCATGCAGACTAAAGAGAAGTGCAACAGAAAATGATACTTGCCTGCATGCTTTTCATTGGAATAATAAACATAAGTCTAATCTTTGGAATATGGTAACAGGTTGTTTGGCGACATTTTGGTAAGGCGATAAAGGTTACTAGCTAGGACTTTAGCAGTGTACATGGATAAAGCCAAGAGCGTGCGCAATGCCATTTTTGTGCAGTTTTGGTATGTTTTTTAAGTGAAAATAGGTCGACGTGTACATGGTTACCGCAATTCTTAAGAACGCGGCAAGCAGTTTGCGATTCTGCACTTTCTTCCAATTTCGCACCTAATCTTCGTCATGATTAAGCACTTTTGTTCCATAAAAGTTCTAGCATAAGCGTAATTCGGCTAGCAGATTGTTGGGAAAAAAAAAAAAAAAAAAAAAAAAAAAAAAAAACACGTGTCTTTACTTCGTGAAAATAAAATGGCGTCCAAACAAAAACTAGCAGGTTGCTGTAGCAGGGTTGGTCGCCAAAAAATCGCCAAGTTACCATAATCCAAAGATTAACCAAACATAATTCACGACTTGTGAGTGTCTTTCTTAAATCTTAATTTTTTACTGAACAACCGATTTTTGCTTTTTTTCTTTCGTTAGTAAAGTGTATTCTTCATTTTAAATAATTTTATGTAAGACTGATATTCATTTGATGGTAGTCTATTTTCTCCGCAGTTTATAGTATATAGGGTAGTACATATACACATATAAGATACTCCATAGCGTACAATAAGGCTTTCTCCTCATAGGCACATAGATTTAGTGCGCTTTTTCATAACTGAATGATTTGATGATTTGAACGCATTGCTGATGCCTTCAATATATTCATTATGTTCACTATCAGTAATTTCCAAAACCTTTATCATAACCGTGTTGCCTGGTGCAAGGAGTTTTTAAAACAACCATAACTTCTTTATCTAATTTCTGAATGAACGAAGCTATATTCAGTTGTAAGATTATTATATCGATATTTATGTAAATAAAATATTTTGAATCGTTTGGTGCATTATTCAATAAATAGTAAAGCTTTAATTTCCATATTTTTTCCCAAGAAATAGGGGGAGGAAAAGTGCAAAAAATGATAGAAAATAACATAAGTCTTCTTATTTAAAACATGTTTTAGATCAAATTGTGGAAAAGCGGTAAAACTGTTGAACAGTAGTAGTCCGACCCTACTTCAAATGCCTGCGAATGGGCTGGCTGCATGGGAATTTTGTGCTTTTCCTTATATGTAATACGGATACGAGTCATTTTCCCTAAAAAAAGTCCTCCGTAAAAACATCCCTTCTCTTAGGCTCGTAGCCCTCGCGTGCTTTGCCGTAATTTAAATAATCATGAAATATGTTTAGTAGTTTAACCCTTGTTATACTGAAGGAATCCCATATTAAATGGGCCTTTCATTAATTCTGAATTTGCTTTGGTTTATTTTATCATGGCAAAATGATTGGCTATCTGCCTGAGGAGAAGGATACTTCCGTGGGAAACTTTCTAAGAGAAACTGTCTTATAGTCACTTTGCAGATGGAAAAAACCACAAAAACGCTCTTGTAGCCACTCCATTC
Source organism: Stegodyphus dumicola (assembly GCF_044657685.1). NCBI lineage: Eukaryota > Metazoa > Arthropoda > Arachnida > Araneae > Eresidae > Stegodyphus > Stegodyphus dumicola. The sequence continues at coordinate 193,412,425 of NC_140780.1, forward strand.
GACTGGATTCGAGTCCTGGACGCACTACCAGTGTTCCAACGACTTTACCGCTCAGCGACTGGTCTGCCCTGCACCAGTTCCCAATACTTGTTAAAACGAGACCGTATTTTAGGAATTATGCGTTATACGGAGGAGCTTTGTAATTGCGGAAGCAATTGCAATAAATTTAGTTTTTAAATTAAACACCTTTCTGTTTAATTTCATTTATTCCATCACCGGTCACTTTTGTAGCATAAGGTCAGGCAATTCTTACTTTAAAAATGAATTCTCTGTATAATGTGTAAAAACTAACTTTTAATGCTCAGTGGATGGCTTCTAATTTTCAGGTGATAAAAGGCCATAAAAGACTATGACAACTTAGATCTTTGTACCTCGCGATTTTATTTTAGTAGGTTACTTGAAAGAGAGATTGCAGGAATGGTTAGATTAGGTTTGGTTATTTGAATATGACAAAGCACTCAAGGGAGCTACCTGCCTAAGTGAGGAGATGTCTTTGTGGAGGACCTTCTAAGGAAAGGTGCTGGTATTCATATTACACGTGGAGAAAACCACGAAAATCAACTATACAGCCATCCCGTTATCCTGGATTCGAACTCGAGTTGACCTACCAGCATTCAACTGTCTTAACTACTCGGCCACTGGTAGGCGAATTACAGGAATATTTTGACAATTGAGGAGGCTTTTTGAACAATAATTCGCGGATGATTTTCGTAATCCGTTCTTTCAGGTATCCTGTCAGAATGAAATCACGGAATGTTAGAAATGGAATGCAAGGTTTGTGCAATTCAGGAAATTCCGTGTTCACGGTGGGTGCTATTCAGTATGCTTAGCAGCTTCTCTCCTTTTTTTTTTTTTTTTTTCTGCTTTTAAAATTTCGTGAACGAATACAGGAAGATAATTTTTGATATTAGATCAGTGGCGCTGCTAGTGGGGGCAATCCGCCCTGGACACGTTTTTGGACCCTGCATTTTTTACAGCAGGCATACGGACATAATTATACGGTATTAATTATGAATCGTCGGTATAAAAAGATGGTTTTTACGCTAGACATAGTGTTTAAAAAGATCACAGCGTGATTTCAACAGGTCATATCCTTGCGATGCCTTCATTATTCAATTGTTTAACTCCGGAATGGAAAATGCGAATGCATACTAAAGTACAATCCCGATGACATTAATTAGGAAAAATTAATCATTCCTTGTTGAAAGTATAATAATTTGGAATTTTTACCCTTCTTCTGTAATTGCTAATTAAGGCGAAACAGATAAGTGGAAATTAGTCCTCTTGAAATTTTGCAGTTTATTTTAATTTCCAGAATGCAGTTCCAGATATTGTTATATTACTGCGAATTTCCTCACAATTGCTGTTATTAATTTTGAGTAGTTTTTCTAATTAAAAATCGATTATGATGCATTAAGGCCTACAAATTAGTACCTTGCATTTAAAAATACAATTTACGTCACGGAGAGTAAGTTATTTAACGTATTTTATGAAACTCATTTATTTGGCTTAGACACGGAGGACGTGACAGAATGTTGACAGAACTTTCAACCAAATTCAAGAACGTTACGCTTAATGGTATTGAACTTTACATCCACCTTCATGAACCCTACCAGAATAAAACGAAATGGTATTAAAAAGGGCATTGTTCATTGTTGTAAAACTTCTGATTTTTTTCTGAATTTAATTCCTGTTCTCCGGTAGATCTCATTGATTTCCAGTCTCAGCCAGATAGATAATATAAATTTATTACGGGGTGTCAAGATCATCTCACTAGTTATTTAACGTATTTTGAATAAAGGTTTTTAAAGGCAATCTTTCATTATTTTTTCAAAATAAGCGTTATATTTTTGAGAAAGGAACATCTTTTAAATATTAGCTTTATCATGACCTTTTTTCATACTTTGCCTATAGAGTGCTTGTCATTCTATACAATGCGTAAGTATCATATACAATGCCTAGGTAAAGTATATAATAATTATCATATTTCCTATTTTGCCCCAAACCGTCAGGCAATCTATAAAATGTCTGGGTATTCTATTAGAATGACGGTAAAACATTTATCTTTCTAGAGAAAATTGTTTGATGCTTGTTGTTCTGTAGCGAAAAAGATCATGTTCTGCTTTTATGATTCTAATGTACCCGTAGAGTTATTTGAATGGTGGATATTTAAAAGGCGGTTTATTTAATCAAACAAACCAAATCATCATTTGAGAAAAGTATCATAGAAAAGCTCCGAACGTTTGCAAAGACCTTCGTAAATTAAGGATAATATTTGGCTTTTCGAGTATGTTTTGAGGATATGTTTCGGATAGTGTTCGGCAAAGAAGTATAGATAGCCACTACGCCAGTATAATTTAAACGTCACAAGTTCACTTTTTGTTTAATAACTTGTTTATTATTTATAACTTTAAGAACTTTCTTTTCACTGTTATAACGACATGGGCACATTCGCCTTCTGCTTCTGTTTTGTCACGGTCACGAATATCGCATTTATTTCCTGTTTTCAACAGTTAGAATGTTTAATAAAGGAGTAACTATTCAGTCAATAACTCCTTGTCACGCAATTTTTTTTCTAAAAATTGAATTAATTCCTTATTTTGTTTCAGTAGCTAATGTTTTAGTACTGTATTTTTATCTTTTGCTACAAAATAAATTATTACATAGTTTAAATTTTGCTTACCGTAGATATTTGTTTTAAAATTTTGTATTACTTTAAATATTAAATTAAGTTGAGAATAAGCTTTTTTAATAATGCAATGTTTTCTGTTTTGAAATTATCCCTGTTTAAAACATTTTTCCCCCCTATTAGATTTGAATGCAGCTGTACCATCGACGGGCCTCACCTGTTCTTTTTTGTATAATAATCTCTCTCTTAACGTTTTTAATAGAACTAATACTAAACGTAAACTAATTAGTAATAATAAATTTCTTAGCAGTAATAAAATTCATACTTCTAAAATAGGTGAAGGTCTAAGCGTAAAACATAAAGAAAAAAAACGCTTCCTAACACTTTCTGGCTTTCAGACTTTTGCCACAGCATGTTCTTCGGATGCTTTGCATATTAACACTGAGGCCCTATGTGATGGTGACAAGAAAACGGAGAAACCAGTGAGAGTTGAAAAAGCACTGTCTCGGAATTCAAGGAAGAGACGTTGCAAAGTTTTCAACAGGTATGATATGCACAACGAATCCAGAAAGTTTCCAAAGAAGAAGTGTGATTCACAGTTTTCTCTTGCTAAAAGGAGTTGTTCTCCAGAAAATCCATTAAGGATTGCAGATATTGTACAAATACCTGCGAAACGAGAATCCATAGCAGTTTCAGAGAATGAATTAAGTTGCCATAAAATTTCACGTGTAGACAACAGTACTCATAAGCAAAGTAATATTTCAAGTCCGGATAAAAATCTAACAACTTTCTCTTTGTGTAAGTTTGATCCTCATTTTTACGATGACTGTCCAGATGTACTAATTCGCAGTGCATCATTACCGAACTGCAAATCAGTCTCTCATGACTGGCTTCAACCCTGGATGTGGAAATGTCACTCATTGGAAGATTGGCTGTGGTACCTTGAAGAACAGCCGTGCAGATCACGAGATTATAGACAAATTGCAAATATGCTTCCTGATGATTACAAGTTGGTTTACGTTAGTTCAACATCATTATCTTCGGAATCGGATTCTTGTTTATCAGAATGTGATTCAGACGGTGTCTCATTTTACCATCGCAACTATCCTCACACTTCTGAAGTTCATACCAAAGCTCGTTTAAAAGTTCATTCACATATTAAAATTAACTATGGAACTTCGTATGTAGAAGATTCGGACTGGGAATTAGAATCTGATGAAAGTGAAGATTCAGAGTTGTTTGTTTCAAATTTTGATAAAAGTATAGTTCACGTTAATGAAGCTGATAATTTTATCATTCAACCCAATTTATATCTTCAAAAAAATATGGAGCATGAAATTACTATTCACTGTTCTTCAGATATTTTAAGATCAAAAGAACAGAAAGGTAGTATTAAAGCATCAGTTTTCATAATGGCGGACATAAAACTAACCAATCTTTTAGAATTTAAACATTTCTCAAATTTTGCTGTTCTGCAGTTTCTTTTGCAAAAACAAAATTCAAACCCAGTGGAACTAAAATTAAGAGATTCAGTATCTGTAGAAGCTAAAGTTACTGAAGCGACGTATGACGAAGTAATTATTAAACCAACTCTTTTCAGTTCAAATAACAGCTGTGGTTCTTCTTCAGCTTTGTGTGCACTGGGACTTCCGAATTTTTTTTTGTTAGTTTCTACACTAGATGTCGAGAGGCATAAATCGTACACTGATATATTTTATCCAAATAGCTTTTCTGAATTTCATATATCTGAAATGAATTATCACAGTTTTTGTATTGCTGAACAAATTAGTTTGTTGTATGCTTCATCGAATTTTTACTGTAGTCGAGAAATTTCCATGCTAAATTTTCTTTTTCGCACATTAAACATGTTTTGTAAAGTTATTTGTTTGCAAGAAAAGTATGTAGATGTATTCAGATTTTGCACATCATACCCTTGTTATGTTAATATCTCTGCATTAGCTCAACGATTATCACACTTTAATTTTTTACATTGTTTATTAAAAGATAAATGGAATAAAATACTTGCAGGAAATCCCAGTAATGCACACTTCTGTAGTTTAATATTGTTGTTTTCTTTATACTCCTTTTACACGGGGAATGAAAGGATGTGTTTTAGCTGTATTTCAGAAAGATTAAATCTGAATTTAAACTGTGATGAACTGGATTTATTTCATATTAGTTACATTCAGCCTTCTGAATATTACACGAATAAGAAACCACTAGAAGAAGGAGTGTGTAATTTAATGTGGTTTAATGACAGAAAAGAATCAAGGTGGTTATATAAACATATGAGACAATACTTAATAAAACTTTACTATGACTTCTTCAGAATGCGTTTTTCTGAAGCCAGTTTACTTTTTCTGTTATCGAAGCTGCCATTCACTCTTTCTAGAAACTGTAATATAAAAACACCGAGATGTGGACCAACTAGTATTTACTTTCTTCATCCTGCAGAGTTTTGTAACCCTAGCTGGTTACGCGATTGTTATGGTAAGGTGGGGAACTTGCTGCATCTAGGTGACGCCAACGCTTTTCATTATGTTTCTTTCCCCCCATGCTGCGATCCAACCAACCGTGGTAATGACAAGTCTGCAACAGGTTGGGGGAAAGCGCGGTGTTGTATTGCCGCGGCGACGCAGAGAGTCATAGACCTTAATCTCAGGGCATCGGTGTGTGGACGTGAGGTACTTGATTCGGCCGGTCTCACTTTGTACCTGGGGTGGGCCGCCGGCACCGGAGCGTTAAGCTCCGCCAAACTTGGTGCTGTAGCGAACTTAGTCAACGCCTTTTTTTATTATGGCCCACCTGTTACTTCTGAACCGGAAGCTGATTATCTGCTTACTTTGACCATATCAGATCAGTGTTTATTATTGCAGCGAATTCTGTATGCAAAAGAAAAGACACGTATGATCGCGTCGAAATTGGATTATACAGGCGTTTCTTCGTTGTATAATACAGATAATGATAAAACATTTTATCCCGCGAAAAGTAACGAAGTTATGCTGTCTCAAGAAAATGTTTTATCTGCTCGGAATCTATCGGAATGCTGTGATTTTATATCTGATGGAGATGATACCCCCAGGTTAAAAGATCTGAAATCAGATATCATAACAGATGAGTGTTTACAAAGTTTATCGCCAGGAACCTATTGTGAAACTGTTAGCGAGTTTAAATCAATTTTAAATTTGCCAGAATATGGTAGTAGTTTTGGTTTCAGTCAGTGTTCTGCTGAAGAAATGCCTGATGAAATGTGTGTTGACCAAAATGTGAGTTTTAATTCTTGTCTTAAATACAATTTTAGTGAAGATGAAACTTGTGTGACTGAAGTCGGAGAAAGATCAGATTCGTGTGATTATTTTGATAAATATATTTTGCCTTATCTAAAAAATATATTTTGTTTTGAATTTATTAGTGTTTCTTCTTCATTTGATAAATATGAGCTTCCTATACATGTGCCTAAAGCTTTTCATAGCATTGATATAAATGAGAGGGTTGATTGTCAATGTAATAAGCCATGTGATGTGCCTTCCTCTCCTTCTGTAGTTGATGCTACAGTAGAGAGAACTCTAGCTGATGATGGAGAGGTGATATCCAGTGGTGATGAGTTAGATAAACTGGAATCTGATACTGATTCTCAAGATACTGTGATAGAAGGTGAAGCATATAAGAGAATTCGTAGTGTTGCAATTAAAGAAAAAATTCTTCATGCTAATGAAGAATTATTTGGAGGTGATATGAAAGAAACCTATTTTGAACATGGTAATTCTCATGTATATGCAAATAATCCTAGTAATATAATCTGTCATTCTACAGATATATGTTTGCATTCCAAAGATCATTTATGTGATAATAAGACTGAGAAGCAGCATTGTGAAGATGCTGAACATCGAAATGATATTCCAGAATTACCATTGTATTCTGATTCATTGGGCCATATTTCTCTTGAAAAGCATTTTAAGGATTTGAGAAAGCCAAATTTGTGTGGTTTCTATCCTGTTTTATCATTATCTTTTATGGAAAAGAAAAATAAAATTGAATCTAATGAATGTAAGGAAATTTCTGCGGATATGCATTTGTCGAGTTCCTATAAGCCATCATTCAATGAAACTGTGTGTTCTTCAGAATCTAGTGATAATGGAAGTGATGGTGAAGAAGTCATACTTAGTGATACATCAACATCATCTGATGAAGCCACCTATATTGCACCATCTGCTGGTTTCAGATATTACAGTCATCCTTTATCATACAGACTTCATACAATTATGGAAGAAAGTTGTGAAGAAAGTGAGAAAAGCTCTAGAGGTACAGTTCCTTTGTGTAGAAAAAGCGGAGATTCTGAATACAGTGATAAAATTCGAGTGTCATCTTCCAGAAATCCACGTAAAATGCATAGAAAAAATCTAGTTGAAAATTCAGTTTTAAATTCTAACACAGATTACAAAACTAGTAAAGGTTCTCCAGTCTATGCGGTATTAGCAACTTCACGTTTAGAAAAATATTTTAAATCTGGCCTATTGGATAGAGAGCGTATGTCTTATCCTGAAGATGATCTAACTGATGAAAGTGGTGGAGTGAGTAGTGACGATGAAATCTGTTCTGTTGGATTTGGTAGGTTTAGTAATCAGTCGGCATATGGAAAGCTGTCAGGTGAAAAGTATCATAATTTGAAAAAACATATTCCAATTTTAAAAGAAAAGTTTTCTCTTGATTATGTAAAGTCACCGAGTTTGCCTAGCTGTAATACTTTAAGCACTTGTAATTCTAATCCAGAAATTAGTACTGAAATGTTAGGAAAAAAGTATAGTGTAAATGATTTATCCCAGAATGTATATTTCAAAGAAGAGATATCTTATTCTGAAGCCAAACAAAGTAAAAGTATTGATTATGATGACGAAGCAAAATATATAATGAGCCATTTAATGCAACATATAACCAGTAACACTGATGTCAAGACTGAAGTTATATCAGAAATGAAAGATATATCACCTATGTTAAAGATTTTGGAATCCGAAATTGCACGTCTGATGCTGACTGTATCTCCAGCTTCATTGTCAGCTGGAGAACCTAGCAGCAGTTGCAGCAGTACTCTTGGTAGTAATAATAGTGATTATGGCAGTGATACTTTAGAATCTGCTGAAGAATCAACATCTGATGAAGAAATAAATTCTGAGCTTGTGTCTGAAAATAGAGATGTGCTAGATCTTTCTTCCCAGACTGATTCTGTTCCAACATCTGCACTTAATGAAGCAACTTCTGACACTACACAGTCATCTGAAATCCCTCAGATATCAGATTCTGCAATTTCTGAAGAAACGCTGTACATTTGTAAACAGCTGATGGCATCTTTGAAGAAAATTGCTGATGCTTCTGAATGTTCAGCTATGTCTAATGAATTATGTTCAAATTCTGAAGATCATTCTGCTAAGCAGTACATAACTGATCAGATTGTTTCTCTCATGCAGACAGTCAGTGCTAGTCATAACAACTCTCCATTGCTTAGGAGGTTAAGTTCAAATCCTTCACCTGTACTAAATGTAGACAGTGATGTAAGTCATGATTGTTCAGATTCTGATAGTCCACCTCCTAATGATGAAAAGCAAGAACGTTCAAAAAGTAAAACGCCTTCTGAATCAGGTTCAGAAACAACAATATCTGCAAGCATAAGCATCCCAAGTTATGATGATTCTGATCGTACACCGACAGAATCCGAGATATCCCATGAAATGGATGAACTCTATGCTTTGCTTGAAAGCAATAGCACATCTCAAGATGTAATAGCATCTAAGTTTTCCTATGATTTAGATACACACGGTTTAGATAAAAACTTAAGAAATATTGATTCTCCTTTAAGTGAAGATGATGGAAATTTTACTTTCACTGAATCTTGTGATAATAATTCAGATATTTCTTGTCAGGAGTCATCATTATTATCAGGAGTTGCTAGTAAACTGGAGAGTCTTTTGCCTATTAGCATAGAAGAGAGAATAGCTAGGTATAAAGATGCTTTTTTTAATAAAGCAGTAAACGATAAAGAAAGTGAGTGCAAAAGCAGCGAAACTAGAATTAATGTTATCCTACCACAGCCCTCTGTATCTGAAATGAAAAGCTTTGAAGTACCTTTTTGTAATAATTCAAATTTATCAACACATTTTAGCCCAGTGTTAAATTTACAGAAAGGGGAAAGATCATTTGGTGATAGCTTTGATAACATTATGTCATGTAGTTCCCACACAGATAAAGGTGAAGATAGTTATAATATAACTTCAGTCAAAATAATTTCTCATAATACATATCCCCTTTCCTCTGCTATTCATAAAATTTTAAGTAATAACATAGATTCAAGATATCTAGAGCAAAAATTAGACTACCAGATAGTTAATGTACTGGATACTTCAGCTAACACATCAACTATTTCTGTGGAAGAAATGGATAATTCTAATCCAAATATTGTTTCTAGTGAAGCTGAAGAATCACTAAAAGATGACGAATCAACTATAATTGCCCCATTACCTAAAGTAATGAATCCCAAAGAAAAAGCATCAAGTGAGAATGATCTCTTAGTTGCTAATTACAGAGCTAAAAGCAAAAACAATAAAGTGTTTGGTACTAAATCTGTTGGCAATATATCAGATTTAGAAAATATTAGCAATAAAAGTGCATTTCGTGATACTGGTTATTATTCTTTTAAATCTTCTGAAGAAAGCTTTCTCAGTTTAGATGATTCAACTGCCAGCCAAACTTCAACTGCCTCACTGACGCAGTATCGGTCTTTGACCTCAACTGAAACTATTCCTGAAGAGGAAGAGTCATGTGCCAAAGGTGCAGCTTCAACAAAAATGTCATTGAGTTCTAGTAATATACCTGATGCTGTATGTGACACAACTTCATCAAAATCCAGCACTTTACCACTCAGTTTACGCAGTAAACTGTCTGTTACTCCAGGTGGAAACCATCGAACTCGGTCATCATTTTTTTCTACCTCAGGTGTGCTCAGAAAACTCACTCTACTTAGAGGTATATATCAATTTCTTTATATCTGTGTAAGTTTAAGTATTTTGAGTTTTCATGTTTTTAATTATATGCTTAATATTATTTTTAAGAACATCCTGAAATGATTAAAATGTTGAGAATTTGAAATGTAGTGTAAAAGTTGCCCAGTATGACTGCTTCTTGCTGGCATTTTTCTGTCAGAAAAAAGATTAAGATGTATGTTATTTGATATTTACTTTAGTATGACATATGTAGAATAATTTTATTTCAGGTTTAGAATATTTCTTATCTTACTAGAGCATTATATTTCAGAGTTAGTTGGAATCGCGGCGGCGCGCAATGAACTGGAAGTTGATCTGTCAGCACTATCCTTATCTTCAGGGCAGATGCTTTTATTTTATTTGTCTTATAATTCCTTACTAAATGTAGTATTTTATCTCAATGTACTCTGATATGATTTAAATCAAATTCCTCGTCATTATAAATATCACGAATACACATCAAGTAGTTTTCTGGTTGCAATTTTCTAATTTCGACTATGCATAATGTATGCTTTACGCATGCGGGTGTTGAAAGAAATGTTTAATAAAGTGAACAAATAAATATTAAGCTTTTTTTCTGTAAATTTTGATACCCTTTAGATCATAATTGCTCTTTATTTCATAAATTACACTTTCATATTTTTAATTTTATAATTTCTGCATTCCATCTTACCAGATTTAAACTGATAATCGATAATCCGGAATCGCTTCCGGAGTCCCGACGAGTCTAGATTAAAGACTTTTGACTGTAATAAGCCGGATCCAGTTCGAAGATTAAGGAACAATGCAAACATCAACATTAACTGAAATAGATAATTTTAGCCTATACCGTTCGTTATACATTAAACGCGCACGCGAAAACGTATTCTGCACTTGCGCAGACGCATATGCACAGTCGTAAAGGTCTTACGCGCACGCGTAAACGTCTATGCGCATGTGTCAACGCGGCACATGCGCAGGAAGTTTTCAGCTTTGAGGTCCGGATTATGGGTGTCCGAATTAACGACTTTTGACTGTATATTGTAAGCATAATCCATGTGTACAATGACAATCAAAGTTTTTAAAAATTGCTAATGTAGAATACGTTCATAATGGTATTCTATACCTTTACAGAAATCAGCCTCTGATGAAAAAAAGACAAGCTTTCATAAGATATATGTATATACCCAGATGACGATCGGTTAAAAAAGTAAACAAATAAATATTAAGTTTTTTTTGTGTAAATTTTAATACCCTTTAGATCATAATTGCTCTTTATTTCACAAATTACGGTGTCCTATTTTTAATTTCGTAATTTCTGCGTGCCATCTTACTAGATTTAAATTGATGATCTGTAATCCAGAAAAACCATTAATCCGGAATCGCTGAAGTCCCGATGAGTCCAGATTAAAGACTTTGTACTGTATTTCATATTTTGTAAAACTTTAACGAATTTTTCATTAACAAACTCAAGGATTTCAAAGCGAGCAATGGCAATATTGTACGTGGGGGGGGGATTTATCTCCAGCACGCGAAACTGTGTATCGGAATTTCTAAAGGTATACTCATGCAATATTGCTGTTAAATTGAATTTTATGATTTAAGTGCGAAGAACATGATATTAATAAATAAGGGTAACGTGCAAAATGTTAAAAAAAAGGGCTCCTTCGGACGCAATATAAAATCTGAAAACTAAAAAAGTGCATTAGTTTCTATTTTTCATGATATGGTGAATCCTCAGGTAAAATTAAAAAGAATGATATCTAAGAAAAAGAAAATATAGCACCTAGCTGGCAAGTTATCAGCTAGAAAAATGTGAAAATGCCATTTATAGTATATGAAAAGTTATATATTGTATTTGTCTCCTGCAAAAACTAGATGTATCTTATGTTAAAATGCTAATGTTTAAGTTCCTTATTGTGTTTATATTTTAAAATATTTAGTTTTTAGCCCTAAGAGCAGTAGCCCAGAAGAGCTGTTAATTTCATTTTTGCATTTTCAATGGCTATAAACGGCATATCACTTTTCAAATTGTTGCCACCAAATATTATCACCCTGTAGTATATTTAAAGAAATTAAATAATGAAGAATCTGCATAAATGTATGTATGTCTCTCGCATTGTGATATAACAATGGTATCTAGTGTCATCAAATTTAGAATAATATAATGCTCTACCCGAATATGAGAACATCTGGAAGCACAAATTTCGAATTTGTTTTATTACTTATTTAATATTTTGTAAAACTTTAAAGAATTTTTGATTAATAAACTTAACAATTTCAAAGCGAGTTATGGCAACACTGTACGAAAAAACACATGTTTATCTCCAGCGTGTGAAACTGTGTATCGAAAATTCTAAAGATATTCTCCTATGCTCATTTTAAAATTATTTTGTGATATTGCTGTAGAATTGAATTTTATGGTTTAAGTGCAAAGAACATGATATTTAATAAGTAAAGGTAACATGCAAAATATTAAAAAAAAAGCCCCTTCGGACGTAATATAAGTAATCTGAAAACTTTCGATTTTTTTTTTTTTTTTTTTTTTGCTGTTTAATTTAATTAATTAATTTATTATTTTTGTAAAGGATCTCAACATGCAAAATGTTAAAAAAAAAGCCCCTTCGGACGTAATATAAATAATCTGAAAACTTTAGGTTTTTTTTTGGCTGTTTAATTTAATTAATTAATTTATTATTTTTGTTGAGGATTTCATTCCTCTTTTCCCATAAGCTTGCTGTGAAATGAAATGGAAGTCAAAGCTTCATGTAGTAAAATATAATGGTATGTGTTTCTAGCGTAAAGATGCGTATTCAGGCAGCATGACAATTTGGTAAAGATTGCATTGTATTTTGCAGATTTTAAATGAAAAGGTCCAATTCATAAATTTATCCATGTTTAAATTAAAGTTAAAAAAAAAAAGTTTACAAAGGATAGAAAGTGTTTTGTAGGAGGTAAAAATAATATGCATACAAATTGTTTAATTATTAAAGTAATGGATATGAAAAATGTGAAAAAAGAGTGTGTGCAATTTTTGTATTAAGAATGATATATTGAAAGTTTAAATGTTGGAGTTCAATTTGTAAACGTAAAAGTACCTTTACTGTGGAATGTGTTGAATTCTTAAACAGTGAAACACTTTTATTGAGGCTGTTAATAATGATTCAGTCCAATAGGTCAATTTCTTTAATGAGTGGTATTCTCAACTGATCTAGGGATGCAGATGATGATTAGCAAATAACAGCTAAAAAAAGATTAATAATAATGTAGCATGTGATTTATCACTTTTATTTTATTATTTATTTCTTAAATTGTGCCACTGAAATGCTATTTTTGAATATGAAAATAAATACAAATAATTAAGAGTACATAAGTGAAAATGATTCCATTAATTACTTTAAAAATGCATTAAACTTAATGTATTGCTGGATATGTAGTACAGCTAAGTGACTGCCGAGATGTTTAGTGAAAAAACAAATCTTAGTGTGCAACTGGTACAATTTGTGTTGTGTTATTTACATGGAAGTGTTTGATAAGTGACAACAATTTTGCAGCTTTAGGCACATGTTGCTAATTTACTAGTCTGTGAAACTGTGAGGAAAGCAAAATAAAAAAGTGGCCACATGCTCCTTGAAGATGAATGAGGTGAGGATTTGTTTTTAGAGTGTTTTTATGTAGAAAACATCATGAACCTGTGAAACCGTGGCAAATTAATAGAGGGAGCCTGGCTATTTGGTTTAACCTTTTCACATGGGCTCGAAAAATAGTTGTGTTCCTTCACTGGGGGCTCTTCACTCAGCGGTTATGGGAAAGGAGAAAAAATTTCTCAGATTGAGTCTTAACGACGAGGTGATTAGTGTTCTTTTATTGGCAGGCAGAGAAACGGTCAGTATTTCTTTTCGGTCTAGTTCCAAAGCTCTAGGTGTTAGAATGAGGGAAGTATTCTAATCGCTTTCACACTACAGGTAGATGTATGCAGTTTTCCCATGAAATGCAGTTTATTGTTTAATTTTCAGACGAAATGTTTTATGCTACAACTAGAGAATTTTGTTCATTTTTTTTTTGGTTAAAATAAATTTTTAAACTTGCACATAGGTTATATACTGAAAAATAAGTGAAGTAATCAGAGTTACCTATATTTACTTGTCACAGTATAGAGAATTTAGTGATTTAAAATATTCAAACATATCCTTCAAACAATATATAGACTTTCATTTTAAGTATTATAATTATCCTGATATTGGAGAGCAAATTAAATACAGTTTAATTATTACAAGTGTCATTTAGAAAGCATTTTCAAATTCCCGAATGTGTGTTGTTGGTTTTACACCTCTGTAAAATTCCTTTCTGGAGAAAAAGAAATTGGTAACTGCGTTTGTGCTGCATTGAATCATTATTGAACAACACTAACAAACATGCACTAACAAAAATTTACCAATGCCCGAGGTAAGAATTTTTTTTAATAAATTTTTCTTCCATGTGATATTGCAAATAGCATTCCCAGGCTTGACCTGCCTTCATATCAGGGATATAAAATCTTTAAATTTTTTAACCGCTTCACAGTTTTTGGTTCGGTAAAGAAATGCAGAAGCAAACTTAGAAAATAAAATCCTTTTTGAGTTTCAATGTATTCAATAACAAAAATTTAGGTTTACAACGTAGAGATATTATATATTACTTTTACCTTAGAATAGAAGGGAAATAGTTGTCCGTTGATTTATATTGTTGCTGCATTTTTTTCTTTAAAAGCAAAATTGCATATTCAGGAACCCATTGGAATTTCAAAAAATAAAGATTTTTGTCAAATGGAGAAATATTTCTTCAGTTTTTTATGATCTACATTTTCAGAATGCTAAAATCGGCTTTGAGGTATCAGATTGTTATGCGAAATTTTCAGATCGCCAGCCTTTTTATTGTTGCTTTCTTTCGGAATAATGAAGATTCGTACTGAGTTGATGAATATTAATAAAGAATCGTACTGAGTTGATGAATATTAATAAAGAATCGTACTGAGGATTAAATTCAGGGAACTAAAAAATAGTAAACATCTGAATTACTCTATACATCCTTAGTATCCTAATATATCATTTGATTCCCCCAAAACACAATTCTCATATTAAAACTTAATTACTTCCCAAACATTACCTGTGACTGTGCAGTCAAGGCTGCTGAATACTAGTAGTTCGACTTGGGTTCGAAGCCAGGCGATCGGGTTGGCTGTATGGTTGGTTTTTGTTGTTTGCCCCATGTGAAACGTGAATACGAGATAGATGCTTTGCACATGCGCATGTTGAAAGAAATGTTTAATGAAGTAAACAAATAAATATTAAGCCTTTTTTTTTTTTTTTTTTGTAAAATTTGATACTCTTTTAGATCATGATTGCTTTTTATTTCATAAATTACGGTTTCATATTTTAATAGTATAATTTCTTCATGCCATCTTACCAGATATAAATTGATGATCTATAATCCGGAAAAAAACCCTAATCCGGAATCGCCGAAGTTCCAACGAGTCCGGATTACGGACTTTATACTGCAGTTAGTTTTGGTAAGTGACAAAATCGCAGCTTATGAATCGATGAAAAACACAATATTTTGAACTGGGCTATTTTAAATTTATCAGTTGCATATGTTATAGCTGCTATCTTTCCATCAAAATTGTCACAGTACTTCCCAACAGGACAGCTAATACAGTCAAAAGTCGTTAATTTGGACACCCATAATCCGGACCTCAAAGCTACAAACTTTCTGCGCATGCGTCGCATTGACGCACGTGCGTAAGACCTTTACGGCTTCGAATATGCGTGTGCGCATGCACAAAATACGTTTACGAGTGCGCATTTAACGTATAGCGGACGGTATAGCCTAAGCTAAAATTATCTAATTCAGTTAATGTTGCAGATTGTGTTGTTCCTTTATCTTCGAATTGGATTCGGCTTATTATTTTTTGCAGACTGTTAGAGCAATTTTATAAAAGTAAGCTTGAACTTTTGATTATGTCAAATAGAATTTCTGATATATATTTACTAATATGTAAAGGATCTACAAAGCGAAAGTATGTTTCGAAGTCCATTAAACAAAACGTGGAATTGCTGCAAAAAATGGATAAAGGCATATCATTTATTTATCTAACCATTCCAAAGCCTGCTTATCAATTTCACGCTGCTCTGCAGCGGGGAGGGGGGGAACGCCACGGCGCGCAATGAATTGAAAGTTGATCTGTCAGCACTATCCTTATCTTCAGGGCAGATGTTTTTATTTTATTTGGCTTATAATTCCTTACTAAATGTAGTATTTCATCTCGATGTATTCCATCTTTGATATGATTTAAATCAAATTCCTCGTCATTATAATTCGCTTCCGATAGCGAAGAAAGTGACACAGAGGTTATTGAAAACGAAAAAATTTCGATTGACAAATTAGTCGGTATTCTCGACACAGCAATTATGGGACTTGAACAGTGGAACTTTGTAACTGAAAAAGAAATTATGTCTGTTTATAGAATTAAAGAGAATATATTATCACAATAAAAACGAAGCAACTTAAACAACTTACATTGAAAGAAATGTTTAATAAAGTAAACAAATAAATATTAAGCTTTTTTTTTGTAAATTTTGATACCCTTTAGATCATAATTGCTCTTTATTTCATAAATTACGGTTTCATATTTTTAATTTTATAATTTCTGCATGCCATCTTAACAGATTTAAACTGATGATCTATAATCCGGAAAAATCGATAATCTGGAATCGCCGAAGTCCCGATGAGTCCAGATTAATGACTTTTGACTGTACTAAAATTACATGAATAGACTCCAGCACCAGCATTTTTTATCGTATTATCTGCAAAACCGTCTGTGTAAACATGAAACCATTGGTTTGGAGGTTACACTGCACACACAACCATTTGTCTGAAGGGTACACTGCACACACACACACACACAAAAAAAGGGGGGTAGTTCTATATCTCGCGTTCTACTGGGCCGATTGACAAAATTAAAATTGCGTTTTTCATGTCTCGAAAGCGCGACTTAGGATACATATTAGATTTATATATAGCACTATCCTAACATAGGTATTTTGACACAAAATTGGACTTTTTCTGAAATAACATACAAATTTTTTTTCCATATTTCAATTCTACGACTCAAATTATGCCAGGCTGCCAAGTTTTGTAAAAATCGTACGAGTAGTTTTTAAAAAATTAGCTCACAAAAGTTTAGCTCCTCAATGTTAATTGAATTTGGCATATAATATCTCTTTTTTTCATTAAACTTTTTTGATTTTTTTCCTTTCACATTTCAAAATTTAGGTTCATTTCAAATAAAATTCGCCCATTTTTTTGTTTCTATTTTTAAATAATTTTTATAAATTTTTCGAAAAAATTCACAAAATTTTTATCATCATCTTAAAGTAGATGTAATTCTAAGCATACCTGCAAAAAATGAGAGTTTTTTATTCAAAATTTTTTAAGATATACGCAAATTTACATATTTTCGCGTTTTGAAATTTGGCATGTTTTTTTTTTTTAGCAATAATAACGCCAAATGTGGTTTATGGATTTTTGTTACAGTGAATTGCCACAGCAATTTTTAACCTTAAATTTCAAATAAATTTTTAGGGAGAATTAATCATGAAATTTTTTCCCTCAATGATTCATACTGAATATTTATTAATACTATATGAAAAGTTTTTTTTTAAATTATAGATGATATTATTCAAATTTTTAACTTTTTTAAATTTATTTTTTTTTCTTCCCCTTTTTTTTTTTTTTTAAATGTTTGTAAGAGTAATTTTTTACCTTCGCCTTGTTATCGTCTGCTACTTTACTTTGCATTTAAATTGAATTGTCTAAAACTGTACTTTGACTGCATTTAAATTGAATTGTTTAAAACTGAGAAAGTTTGTTTGATGTTTATTTTCACAATGTTTTTAAGTAAACAGGACATAAAATGATAGTTTGTGTCATGTCCCAGCTTTAAAAATTATATATATAATTTTTTACATTAATCCTCTTCGAAAGAATGTTTTAAGTAGCTAATTTTCTCTCGTGCTATAGATTGTATAAAACACATAATCTTTAATAGGATTTAGATTGTTTGTAGCTGATATAATAATCGGGTTACTCAGTGGTACAGAATAAACATTGCTGGACTGCTTTATTTCTTTGTCATTTAACAAAAAATCTTTTAATTAAAATATATATCCTTTGGACTTTGCTTTAAACTTTATTTATAGTTAAAATGCCTAGAAAATGAAAAGCTGTCTTCAACTGAAACGCAGTTAATGTAATTTATATTAAAAAAAAATGACAAGAATGCAAAATTTATGAAAGTGTAACAATCGAAAAATCTTAATTCTCAATTGCTTGTGGTGAGCACTGAAAATAAACGTAGAAGGAAAGAAGAAAATTAGGGAGAAAAGTGAGCAAAAATTTGAAGGGGAATTTGGCTGTCAGAAATACCAAGGTGTTTCAAAAGGTTGGATGCTTTTGAATATATTTTCAGAATACTTCAAGAAATTTTCGTGTTCAAAGAGAAAACACTTGGACGTGTACACCAGCAAATACCATCAATTGAGCTTGTGGTAACGAAAAAGACGAAAACGATATCATTAAAGTGAAGAGCGACTGGTTTTGGACTATATGATTGTATAAATTTAAAATTCGGTATAGAACATCATATCATTATCAACCCAAAATAAAAACTGTGGCCAAAAAAAAAAAAAAAAGGTATAAAGAAAAATATTTGAAATAAAAATAAAGGATGCACCTTATATTTAAACTACGCAGTTTGAATGGGTAAATAGAAATTTTTAAAATAGTTATTCGAAAGAAACCATGCAACTTAAACAATAAAGTGAAATTCAAAAGAGAAAAAATATATCTAAAATAATAACATAAAAATATAATATAAAGAACATTATTTGAAAGAAAGAATGTTGTGATTTTCTTTCCTCTCACGGGAAAAGAAAATAGGTTGCCATATATTAAGAAGTTCGCCATTCTTGGTGCAAACTGAAAAAAAAAAATACCAACATAAATTTGTGAATTTCTCCATAAATTTCGCACCAAATTTTACAAAATTTCATATTTGGGCATAATTTGAGTCGTAGAATCGAACTATGGAAAAAAATTGGTATGTTATTTCAGGAAAGTCCGATTTCATCTCAGAATAACTATGTTAGAATAGAGCTATATATAAATCTAATATATATCCCAAATCGTGCTTTTGAGACATGAAGAACGCAATTTGAATTTCGTCAATCGGCCCAGTAGAACAGGAGACATAGAACAGTCCCCCCCTTTTTTTTGTGCAGTATACCTGTAATGTATGAGAGCCAGAGCAGCTTTTTTTATTTCATTCGGAGTGTATAGGTACTTGTTAACATTCCAAACAAGATCTGGTTGCTTTTCCACTTTATCTAAATTTAAAACAGGATTCCACTCCTGTGAGAAAACCTGACAATTGGATGTAGGAATATTGCTAAGTATCATAAAGATCACATATAGTCGAAAGGAAGGATCTGTGAGTCTTTAGTCTTTCTCTTGCTGGTCTATAGCAATTTAAAAGTTTTCTTTTCTTCTTAAAATTTTTTTCAACAAGATTCATAGCACTTCTTTGGTACCTTTTGCTTAAAGGCTCCAAATCTGTAAATTCCATAGCAACAATAGGAATAGATTATGTGCCGCTAGTGATCACTTGCAGTTTGTTGTTTTGGAAAATATCCAGCGTGTTTCTAACAAAATCTGAATCAGTAATAAAAACCTCATTACCATATTCAAGAACATAATGCACATAACTTTTATAGGTTGTACACAAAACATCTTGGTTTGAACGCCAAGTAATACCAGGCAGACATTTCAGCAGTTTAGATCACAGAGTGCCTTGATCAATGGCTGCATTTATTTGTTCTTTCTAGGATAATTTTGGGTCTAAATGAATGCCCAAGTAAACAGAATTATATGTTCTATTTATACCTTTATTATTATAATGAAGGTGAATGTCATGGTATTTTGTACTAACGGAGAACAGTTGGAAGGTAGTTTTTTTTTTTTCAGTATTTACTACCATATTATTTTCATGAGTTCAGGTGTTAGGAACAGTTAAGGCCTGTCGTAAGACACTCAGTAGGCTTGAAAAGTCAGACCCAGGAGCACTCATCACCATATCATCAAATAAGCATTGTTCAGCAGTACTTCTATGTCTTCAAAAATCTGCCTGCCTTTCAGAAATCACATCAGCTTTATCCAACAGAAAATGAATCTGTTAGCAATGTATCTCTCAGTTCATTTATGTAAAATTTTTGTAAGAGAGACCGGGCAGTATCTGTCCAAATTCTCTGTAGATTTGTTAGATTTGAGAGTTGATATTATCATAGCCTTTCTCCAGGCACTTGACAAATCGTTTCTACTTGTTTGGTATATAAACTTCAATAATACAAGTTTCACAGAATCTCCAAGGTTAGTGAGGAATTCAGGTAAGATTCCATCAAGGCCTGGACTCTTACCTTTCACTAAAGTACCAAGACTATTTTTCAACTCCTGCATACTGAAATCACTTGAAAAGCTTTTCAAACCTTGATGTATTTTTGCCTTGTATAGGTCTCAATTAATTTTTCTTTATTTTAATAGTAGATTTGGCATTACTAATTTTGATGTAGTTCTTACAAAAAGTGTTTGGTATGTCTTTTTCAGTAGGTTCTTTGGTACCTAATAGGTTCATTTCTTTTGATTTTTTTATTGTTCATCTGAGATGAAAATTTTTGAGCCACTTTGACATCTCTTCTAAAATCTAGTTCTTCCAAAAAATTTTTATATGTAGAATGCTTAAATTCAATAATGGATCTTTTTAAAGTAGCCTGTACCTTATGAAGAGCTATACAATCCTCCTTAAGTCCAGTTTCATGAACACTCTGGCAAGTTTTATCTCTGAAAGAAAGTGAAGAAAAGAAAAGAAGTAATAGATGAAGATGATAAAAGAGAAGTTTTTCATCGAGACGAAAATGCCCCAAACAGTAATTAACTAGCAGATGGTGAAATCTTTAGTATGGTTTGATGGTTATCTATAGTACAATTCTAAATCCAGAAACTGTTGTTACCAATTGCGAAGAAGGTGACAGGTTGCTGAGAACAGAAAAACATTGATTGACGATTTGGTGGGCATTCTTGACGCGGTAATTACAGGACTTGAACAGTCGAACTTTCTAACTGAACAAGAGGTTATTTCTATGTATAAAATTAAAGAGAAAGTATTAGCGCAAAAAGACAAAGCAATTTTAAACAACTTATATTGGAAAAAAGTTTAATAAAGCAAACAAATTAATAAATATTGAACATTCTTTTCATAGATTTTGATTCGCTTGGTTACAAATGCTTCAATATTTCATGCATCAACATTTCATGTTTTTAATTTTATAATTTCTACATGTCATTCTACTAGATTTAAACTGATGATCTAAGATTCAGAAAAATCCCAAATTTTGAATCTATACCATTTGGATTTCAGGTTTTGTGCTGTGTTCAGATTACCATATTTAAGAGAGCTAATCAAGATACTTTATAAAAATTTATTTCAGTTTTAAGATTTCCTTAAGTCTCAAAAGTTAACATGATAAATGTAAGGAAAGAAATGGAAGATGTTAATTTGAGGAAATAAAACCTAATAAGAAAAGCAAGGAACTTGATCATTGAAATTACTCAGAAAAAGTAGACTGCATTCCTTAGTACATCTGGTGAAGATGTTGAGGATGCAAACAGAATGCTAAAGAGTAATTTGTGCAATCACATTGCTTGACGCTTGAAATACATCATGTTTTTTGCTTAAAATTAATGTCAAATATTGTTTGATGTTTAAATCTGGTGATTGATTTTATCTGGTGAAGATGTTGACGATGCAAGCAGAATGTTACAGTAATTTGTGCAATCACATTGCTTGACTCTTCAAATATATTGTTACAAAATGTACAGGCATGGTAACATAGCTTCCCCGCAAAGCAGTTAAGGGATGGCCATATTTGGCGAGAAATCGCCCATTTGCCGACAAAATTGCCAATATGCCATGGATGGATGGAGAACTTTCTGTAACGAATTCTTACCGGTTTCGCCCAGAATGTTCTCGAACACAATACGAAAGCTATATAAACCCTGCTGCCCTTAGTCAGTTAGTGTGTGCCTCGCCTAGCGAGCTGATAGTTTGTGCCTCGTGTAGTGAGTTGATAGTCAGTCATTGAGTGTCTTGAAGTCTAGTGTCGAGTTGGCAGTCGAGTGCATCAAAGAGTCTCTTAGGGTATCGCAGTTAGTGCATCATCAAGAGAGTGTGTTAAGCTCCTGGAACAGCCGAACCGAAGAGTCAGGAGCTGTGCTCTGTGTGTCGTCGAGTGCATCGCGGAGTTGTAGCGTGGAGAGTCTCGAGAGTACGTGAAGTTCCGAGAACGACCAAGCAGAGTCGGGAGCTGTAGTCTGGTGCTTTGCAGTGAAGCTGTCTCCACCGTGATAGCTTGATAACCTGAAAGCTGTGTCGCTGATCGTGTCAGCATGTTTATAACAGTTCGAGGACTGTGAACGAGATTTTGGAGTTGTCCTGATTAATACCGGCCAATAAAGTGTGTTACAATATCAGGTTTTTTTGCTTAAAATTAATGCCAAAAATTGTTTGATTTTTTCCTAATAATTAACATTTTCAGCATTTTAATGTTTAATTCATCATTTATGTGTAAAAAAGTACAAAATTTTCATTTTGCAGTGCAAGTGTTATTTAGTAAATGGGTAATTTTCTTCAACTGTAAGACTTCCATTTAACTGTCGAAAATATGTAATAATTAAAGTTGCTGAAACATTTCACGTAATTTTGTAAAATAGTGCCAGTTTGTTCTTTTTTATTAACTTAAACATGCAGTCTTTGGTCAAGTTCATAGCATTACATTTTGATAATTGAATTCACAGATATTTTAGTTTTTAATTAGGCTCCAATGTTCAGGTGGCATTCAAAAGTTTTGCTTTAAAAAAAAATTTAAGTTATACTGAATTTCAGAATTAAAATTCAATATCACTGTAATCAATTTCTGAAGACGAGTCTATATGTGGGTAGTAAAAATTAACATTTTTAGAAGGAAAAAAAAAAAAAAAATGCTCGATTTTTTTTTAATACATATTTTCATTAAAATATATGCATACAAATTATTTTCACAAATACTGCTTCATAGTTATATTAAATAACATGTTTTGAGGAATGATAATTTTTATAATTTATACATTATTACCAGGATAATCCATTTACATTTTTTATAATTGGATGAACATGAATTCAAAATAATTGCATTGTATTTTGCCATTTAATTTTTTTAACATGTTTTAAGGTTCTGAGGTATTTAAAAATTTGACTTGAAAGAGAAATAATAGTATTTTTCTATTTATGCTCGAAAGCAATCTATGGAAAATATCTATAGAAGGAAAAAAAAAAAAAAAGGTTTAAAGGTTTCTGATTACAGACTTAGCATCTCAAAGGGAACTTTACCATTAAATAAATAATAATTTCTGCATTTCTTCTCTGAATATGAAACTGTATAAAGAGACTTTAATTTGGGTAAGGAATGTGAAGGACTGCTCAAATCATTTGCAGAGCTGGTAAGAGTATAGTAAGCTAATAGTCTTGTGTGATAGTATCTTTTTGTATTCAGTACCTGCAAACATGCCAAATTATTTTAGTTCCTTTGCATTTACTGTTAAAATGTGAAAATGCCTGTTTATTTTATTTACAATACTTTGATATGTTAAGTAAAGGAACTGATTGATGATACTTCATATGGCAGTTGTGGTCAACAAGAGCACCACAGCTTATTTCCCTTTTTTATTAATGCCTGTTTATTTTATTTACAATACTTTGATATGTTAAGTAAAGGAACTGATTGATGATTCTTCATATGGCAGTTGTGGTCAACAAGAGCACCACAGTTTATTTACCTTTTTTTATTTTAATTATGTCCCCTTTTTATTTTAATTAATTTTCTGCTTTTATAGCTTTGTATGAATTTTAGTTTTGCTGGGTCTTCTTATGCCCCAAAGTTTGTGTTTGTAATACTTGCACAGAGCAGTACAACTGTGTTTTATGTAGAAAACTTTTTAGGCCTTATAATAAATATATCAGGATACTTGCTCCGCTCCGTCTTCTGTTAGTTATCAAATTCTTTAAGCTATGAAATTCAAAGTGTAGAACAGGTGTTCCATTTGAGGTGGCTACAAGATTCAAATTTAGTTTGCTGGAGACATCTGCAGATTTAGTAATCTGATTTAATTCATCTTGTATTTTGTTTATTAATGCAGAATTGCATTAACAACAGCAACAAAAAAAAAGTATATTTTTAAAATTTTACTGAAATGTTGTAGGGGTACTGGTTAAGCATTTAAAATTGATACATTATTTTCTGCTAAAAACTGACATGTGATCTTCTTAACATTTTCCTCTTTTGGGGCTCTTAATTTTGCTAACATGCTTTACTGTAGAAGCTGAGACTATAGGATTACAGTCAAAAGTCGTTAATTCGGACACCCATAATCCGGACCTCAAAGCTACAAACTTTCTGCGCATGCGTCGCATTGCCGCATGCGCGTAAGACCTTTACAACTGCGAATACGCGTGCGCAAAATACATTTATGAATGTGCGTTTAATTTATAACGGACAGTATAAGCTAAGCTAAAATTATCTAATTCAGTTAATGTTACAGATTGCGTTGTTCCTTAATCTTCGAATTGGATTCGGCTTATTATTTTTTGCAGACTGTTAGAGCAATTTTATAAAAGTAAGCTTGAACTTTCGATTATGTCAAATAGAATTTCTGATATATATTTACTAATATGTAAAGGATCTACAAAGCGAAAGTATGTTTCAAAGTCCATTAAACAAAACGTGGAATTGCTGCAAAAAATGGATAAAGGTATATCCTTTGTTTATCTAAACTTGTTTATCTTTAACGCTGTGGCACGCAATGAATTGGAAGTTGATCTGTCAGCACTATTCTTATCTTCAGGGCAGATGTTTTTATTTTATTTGGCTTATAATTCCTTACTAAGTGTAGTATTTCATCTCAATGTACTCAGTCTTTGATATGATTTAAATCAAATTCCTCGTCATTAAAATTCGCTTCCGATAGCAAAGAAAGTGACAGAGGTGATTGAAAACGAAAAAATTTCGATTGACAAATTAGTCGGTATTCTCGACACAGCAATTATGGGACTTGAACAGTGGAACTTTGTAACTGAAAAAGAAATTATGTCTGTTTATAGAATTAAAGAGAATGTATTATCACAATAAAAACGAAGCAACTTAAACAACTTACATTGAAAGAAATGTTTAATAAAGTAAACAAATAAATATTAAGCCTTTTTTTTTTTTTGTAAATTTTGGTAGCCTTTAGATCATAATTGTTCTTTATTTCATAAATTACGGTTTCATATTTTTAATTTTATAATTTCTGCATGCCATCTTACCAGATTTAAACTGATGATCTATAATCCGGAATCGCTGAAGTCCCGACGAGTCTGGATTAACGACTTTTGACTGTATTAGAAATGATCCATCAGGTTTCAAAATGGCATATCTTGCAGAGTACTGCAAATGAAAAAAATTAGTGCTACATGAAATGAAGTAAAAATTCTTCAAATTTTAAATATAACACCCTAAAATGTTCAAAAATTTTTCTCCTTGTTACATGATAGTCATTGAAGCATTTCTGCAGTTCTGTCCACAGATGTTATAATATTTCTCTATCAAAGCAATTATAATGTGGTCCTGGAATTCGCATGCTGTTGCTGACAGTGGGGAACATATTGACTTTGTGTGCATCATATCCCAAGAGGGGAAAAAAAAAATCACTAGGTTTAAGATTGGGAGATTTTGATGGCCATTTGTACTGTGCTAAGTCATCTTCCCTATGCCGATCAAGCCAGTAACTTGGTGACTCATTATTTAGAAAGCAACATACCTCACTATGTCAGTGAGATAAAACCTTTATCTTATTTGAATATTAAATTTTCTGAACCATCATGCATTTAAGAAAATAACCTTGATTGCAACATATATAACTAACCTGTTAGTGTTCTTGAAGGGGAAAAGGGGCCCATGTTCTTTTATCTGTAAAGTAGCATAGAGCATATTTAGTTTTGGTGGATCTCTTGCATTATAAGAGAAGGTGGGTGAAAATTTTTTCTAAATCTAAGAAATAAATATCTCTCTTAGATTAGTTATTAATATCTGTCTTAAGTTAGTTATTTCGCTAAACAAAAAACTGAAATAGATTTTTTTCATAGACATTTTATTGATAATATCGTATGTTCACAAATACTACACACCACCAAATAAGGCATGCACTCGATTTTTTTCGATGCACCAAAAGAGAAAAAAAAATTTCTGCAAATATGCCGTTCATATCTTCATCAAGCCCAGTGAAAGCTTAATTTACAGTAAAAATCTTTTTTATGGATTACGAGAAGAAAGAAATATGATACTGATCGACAGTTATCGGGAAAGAATCTGAGCTACCACATGCAGCTTTTGCAGCTCCTAGTGCATAGGAACATATTCTCAGTAACATTTTAATGGAAAGGAGTAAATCGGTCAGCAGAATTTAATTCCATATCAGAAAGGAAAAACTTCTGATCTAAGTATGTAATGTAAAATTTTATTCATTAAACAATAGCTTCAATCAGCAATGGTCACTGCACTAAATATGGATTTAAAAAGTCCCGAGTGATTCTTTAAAATCTACTAGTTATGTAATAAAGGCAGCTAACTTACCACATTATGGCACTTCTTCCCACTTTTTTCAGTTTGGGAACACAATATAGATTGTCAATCTTCCCCGCCTTCTACGCTGCTGTCATCGCTGATGCTTTCCAAACTCCCGGCATTCTCTTCTTTTTTTTCATATAAGCTCCAGTGCTGCTGCCAGTGTTATGACTAAGAAGCCAAGTTTGGCAAAAACCATTCAGAGAATAACAGTTTGGTAAAAGTACCAGTATATACTCTACAAAATCTCTGGCCGGGATTTATTATTTGAGAAGGTACAGTAGCATCATATAACATTATATTTTCTGGGGATACTGTAACTTCAAAAAGAAATAATTTATGCTGACAAACTTGCATTTACCTGGCCTATATTGCTTTGTTTTGCATAAGCCGCACACCTTGATTTTTCCAATTAAAATTATTTAAAAATAAAAACCTGTGCGTGGTATTAGTGAACATATGGTACTTGCTTTGAAAGTGAGAACACTGTAACTGGAGATTGTTTAGGTAACAACATATTTAATTTTAAAATGGCCTACAAGCAACATTGTGATCTAAGATGATTATCATTAAGGTTAATTATTAATATTATCATCTAAAATGATAGCATTATCAGTTCAGATGGGTTTTTGGTGTTTAATCTGGTATCTCCATACGAATGCACATAAATAAAAATCAAATGATGTGTAACTAGTACTAGAGTAGGTATTAAATTGGTGCATATATCGTTCTATCGAAAATTATTTGGCATTCATTGTCCTATAACGGAAAAGATCTATTTTGGTGAATTCTGTTTCTCTTGAAAGAGAGCATGACAATTTTATATGCCTCTTATTTGGATATTGGTTTAACATGCCACACAAATGAAATGTTGTTTTGGCCCTGAATATTAGATGGGCTGTGAAATCATTGTTTGCAATGATTGCCATATGCAGTTAGAAAATTTGTGTTCCTTGATATAATTTTACTGGCAGTCTCCATCACAAAAAACTTCCAGATGATTGGCTGTGCAATATCAGGTTTAAAGTGATTTGTTGATTGATTTTTATGGGCTACATCTGAAACTGTTTAAATTTCTCCACTATTTTATTAGATATTCTTGGCCATCAAAGACTTTTGTTTTTATGCAAACAAATTATGCTCTTTAACTGTTTAAATTTGATAATTAATTATTAATTTTGATAATTATTTCACCCATTATACATAATGCATTAAATATAATTAATTAAATATATTTAATGCAACAATAACTAACTTTTATAACTATAATCACTGTTTTCTGTTTTATTACAGCAATCATATATTGCCATTAAACCTTTTGATGTGTACTGGGGCAAATATGTCTCTCATATTAAAATGCATGCCTGTAGCTTATTTATGAACACAAAGATGAAACTTGCTAGTGGATCCAACAGAAAATTAGTTGCTGCAGAAGCTTGTTTACGTTTTTCATGAATATATACATATATATTTATACATATCAGTGGCATGCCATAATTTTCACTAAAGGGAAGTGTTAAAAATATAAAGATAAATTGCAGTCCTGTCTAAGACAACTATCCACAGCCAGTGGGAATGGTTCTCTTGGAGAAATGAAATTCAGCTCTATTGTTTATTTATGTTTTCATAAATACTGGTCACTTTTGTACATGGTCATCCTACAGAGGTGATGATCATGACAGGCTTGAATGCATTTTAAATACAAAGTCTATAAAATACAATAATGCCTAATGTGCTCTAAGAAATACCGTATTTGACGGCATATAAGACACACTTTTTTTCCTAAAGTTGGTCTCAAAAAAGTTACCTGCGTCTTATACGTGAAGGTAATTGCATTCAATAATTGTTTATTTGGCTTTTACAAAATGTGAGAACTAAAAGAAACCACACTATTGAAACTTTTTTTCCTTGTGTGCGGCCGTCTAAATAAGGGTGCGTCTTATATGCCGGCAAATACGGTATATGAAAGTCAGATTAAGAAAGAAAATCAAAATGATTTTACATAATAAACATTTTTTTAAATCTGATAACTGTAAAAAAACTTAAATATTTGAAACATTTATGTCTAAATAAAACATAAAGCTAGCAAAATAAATTTCTTCAGTTTGCATATTGTTAGTCATTACAGAATCATATTTAATATTTCACTTTGACAGGTTTCAAGTTTGTACAAATGAGACCATATGGAATAGAGTGACCATCTGTAATTAATTTTCTTTTGAGAATATATTATTCCCTTAAACATGGTAGACAAGCTGTCGAGACCATAGGGTTGCAAGATTGACAGCTGATCAGTAAGCATGTTGTTATAAAATATCTTCAAAAGTTGCTTGCACATGCTCCATAATGATTTCTTGTATGGGGTAGCTTTTCGTACTGCTTAATTTAAACTTGGAAATAAAGCGTCAGTATATATTTGACTTCACACCCTTCCCTTATTGCAAGAGTGCTTTAATTGAAGGTGAACTAAAATATGACATTACAAGTTAATTTAATTTTGTTTATAAGAATCACGAAAGAGTTTTAAATTTCTTGCAACTTACTATTAGTATGTCTAAGGTATCTTATGGGAATGTGTGGAACACAGTTAGTCCTTTTTTTGTGTAAAATGACACAAGCTGCTGCCATTTATGTGAAAACCCAACTGCAGTCGAATGCCACGTGGTTTCCGATGAGATAAAACGATGTTCTTTTAATGCTATTGAATGTTAAGTGAAAATATGCTTGAAAGTGTTAATGTCTAAAATGTTAAAGGACTGGCTTAATCCCTCTAGTCCATTGGTGGTATGTAACT
Organism: Stegodyphus dumicola; assembly: GCF_044657685.1. Lineage (NCBI taxonomy): Eukaryota > Metazoa > Arthropoda > Arachnida > Araneae > Eresidae > Stegodyphus > Stegodyphus dumicola. Next base: position 193,441,639 of record NC_140780.1, read on the forward strand.
GTACCTCTCATATGGCCTGTACCTGTCATATGCACTTCAAAGGATTAATATTCTTTTATAGAAGATATTTATTATTGCTTTAAATTTTTTAAATCTCCAGAAATTATCTGAAGCTGATCTTAGTGATGGTCGTTCAATGGCCATATTTTTTGAAATTACTGTTTTGATAAGTTAGATGCATGGTGGGAGGCATTACTCATTTGAAAAATTCTGTCATTACTCGCTGGTAAGAACCAGTTATTGACTGTGTTAAGAATATACCAATTTGCTGTTTTATCTAAGACATGCAGGCCATCCCAGCATATTTTATTTGTCTAATAGGAAATTAATTAAGTTTCCAGTACAGATCCCATTAACGAGCCCACCCCTTGGAACGAAATGCTTTGAAAATGGCCGTGTTGTCAGTTAGCAAACCCCTCCAAAAAATTCGCTTTCGTTTTCTGAAATCTCTTTAAGATGGCCCAGCCTAGGGCAGTATGTTTGCTTCCCCTTTAGTGTGATGGATAAGCCATAAAATTGCATCCCCGCTATTGAATGGCAAAAAGTATTTCTTGCGTTAGTTTCATCTCTCCTCTTTCTTTGTACTTGTAGCTTGTAGACTTGTTTCTTTTAATATGTGACGTCTGAATTTTCCAAAATCTTTTTAGAATTTCAGCTTCCAAGCTTGTAAATTTTCAATTATTTGACATGTTTTATTGGGCAGTATTTTAAGAAAGATCATTATTTATTTTGTTACACATTTTTTTTTTTTTACTATTTACTTATCTACTTTATTTAGTTTTAGTAGGACAATTTATTTTGGGAAATTAAATTTTAATCAATTTTTTTTACTGACTCAGTTTTCTTCACATTATAAGTCCATATATATTTACGATGAGAGTACAATATTTATCAAAAATTTTTGGAAAATTTGGCATACATATTTATATTTTAGCGTTGAATTTTTTCCACAAGTTGTTCGTTAACAGTCGAGCTCATCCTCGTAAACGCTTGATCTTTTCAGCATGGAATTGGCAAGCAATAATCTTCCTAATGTTTTTCGGGATTTTATAGCAATTTCTAGAATTTTGGCGGTTTTCTACAAATATGTTGGTAAGATTAGCTATTTTACAGTTGCTACTAATGTGGAATTTAAAACCAAAAATTTATTCCTTCGTTGATTTGAGAGATCACATTTCAAATTTAAACGGAAGTTTAAATGACTTTGATACAATCTTACCACAGACTAGAAAGAATTATTTCTCTGTCTTGGATGGAGTTTCTCACTTTTCCGCATTTTATACATTAAATGCATAAAGCAGACACGCACAAAAATCCCGTTTGATTCTTACGGTTTCAGTTAAATGAATTGTAAAATATATATATATTTTAACTTTCAAAATATTTTTGCTCGTTTATGCATAAATTTAAAATCGTGGGACTCCCACTTACAAATTATATGACTAAATTGCAGTATTTAAGCTAATAACTGTAATTATAGTACTGAAATGACATAAAATGTAAGAATACTTATAGTCAATTTAAATAAAGTTCTATTCTATTGTAGTCTATTTAAATAAATTTCTATTTTCATTTAAAATTTGTCATTATTAGCACTTCCCGCAGTTTTATGCAATCATAGGATTTTCCGAATTCTATTAGGTCCTTAACATGATTTCAAGACCTAATAGCAAAGTGATAATATGGAAAGACTATGCCTTAAGTACTAATAGCCAAGTATTTGTAATTAAATAATTAAATAAAAATAAATATTGAATACCAGCCACTTTTTTATTTATTTTTAGTCATATAACAAAAGATAAACAAGAATACTATTATATCTAAAAATTATTTAATAAATTATTTTGCTAATTTTATATGAATGAGGAAACATAGTAAAAATGTTTAAATGATTGAATTCACCGTTAAAATCAAACAAACCCCAAAATTCCTTTTCCCCAAAACTGCATAAAATGTTTTGATTAAATATGATTTGAATGAGTTTTCCAATTCTGTTTTGAGTCATATAAATATTATTAAATTAGGATATAAATTATTATTAGTAATAATTTTTATATTATAACTTGGCAGAATATTGTTTACCATTAAAATTATATCTAAAAGAATTAAATTTTGTAAAAGAATAAAAAATATAATTAACTGTTCCATTTTGTCCTTTATGTATCTATTTATATAAAAATGGAATCTGGCTAGGGAATTTATGACTTGTATATGAACTAAAAATTGGTATCTTGACAAAACTTGTCAGAGCATAACAAGTGTATATTCTGTGATATTAATGTATTAATCATACTTCTGTATACGTAAATTCAGTTTATAATTACCAGCATAAGTATCATAATGGATTTTATTAAAACTACAAAAATTGTATGTATGATCCTAGCATTATCAAACTATGGCTCTTTATCCCGTTAAGTATTGCTTGGATCGTAACCAACACGAGTTTAATAAATAAAACAGGAAGTGTTAAACGAAAGGCATTTTAAACAGTTTTCTTTTTTATATGCATTGAAATGTTAAGTAGTTTTAAATTGTATTTCATTTCTGAAACTTCTGTGGTACTATTTTTAGAACAGATCAAGGACTTTAAAAAATAAGTACATTTTAGCAATATGCAAGATTAATGATATAGTTCAAATGTTATTGAACAGCTGTATGATTTGTCGCTGGCACTGGAAGAAGCAAAATTTATCTGATGATCCGATCTTCATTTAATGAATTAATAGAGAATGATACAGGGTGAGCTCTGTATGCTGGTCAGCATGTTGGTTAGATATGAAAGCTAAACTACTTTCTTTTTTTTCCACCGACAGTGAGGCAGCTAATCCACTGGGGCAGTTAGCATAGGCAAACTACCGTTTGCTTTTACAAAAACTGTACTTAAAGCTTATTTTAAATAAATTTCGTATACTGAATACAGCTCCTCCGAAAAGCGCTGTTTTCTATCTTATTTGTTTTAGATTTCAGATTAAAGGAAAATAATCGGTTCTGTTTCTCAGAGATGGAATTCCTGCCTGTTTGTTTTTCGTGGTTCTACATGTGCAACCCAGTTTCCCACTGAAAGGTTCCATGAAGGCCCATAGCTCTCGTATGCTTTGTTATATTTAAATAACCCTAATCCTCATACTATGACAATCACACTAAATTAGGGTAGAAGATTTCGAAACAAGATTTTAAATAAGACTCCGGATCCCCACTGGCAGAGCATCTAAAATTGCTAAGCATAGCTAGCTCGACACGGGTTCCAATCCTGGCCAATGAGCTGGTTGCATGGAAGTTTTCTTGGCTTTTTTTTACAAGTGGAATGAGAATATAAGTCAGATCCTCTTAGAAAGTTTCCTTCCTCTTGGACAGATAAACAATTGTCTGCTTCGCCATAATCCAAATACATTAAACCCGTCTGTATTGACAGCTATCATTCTATCTTTGTAAAGAAATATTAAGGTAAAAACATGTAAATATTTTTAACAATTTTATACTGCAAATATTTTTAAGCAATTGACATTTTAAGCAACAGAGCTTTTTAGTGGACTCATGAACAACTGAAAATTGCAGCCCAGCTGGTATAGTGGTTAGCGTCGCTGACTGCCGTACAAAAGGGTCTGGCTCGAATCCCAGAGAAGGATGAATGTTTGTAAATGTATAGTGTCCGTGCAGCATGGGGGCACTCTAAATATGCAGCGAGCCAAAAGTCCTCTCAAGGTTGATGGTACGGCAAGAACAACTGAAAATTAAGAAAAAAGAACCTAAAATCAGTATAAAACTCTACCGATAACTAAAGAAATCTAGGAAAACCTTTCAATCAGAGGATAACTTCTACTCATATAAGAACAGTTGTATTTTTATAGTATTTATCAAGTTAAATTTATGAGAACCTACTCAAAGTTTGGTTTTTCAGAGCCTTTGAGATTCATCAGAATGGTGATAAGATAATTAAGTTTGGGAGAGGCAAAAAAATGTTTTAAATGAAATAATTGCTGCAAAATGCACAAAATATAAGTAGTTATATAAATAATTCAAAATATGCAAAATTTCTTCTGATGACCTCTTTCAAACAGCATAATATTTCTGCAAAGAAGTAGCACATATTTAGTTCACTCATGGTATTTGGGGCTATGAACAGAAGGTTGATTTGGGGCTATGAACAGAAGATTTTTATACTACTTCCTGATAAGCTATTGAGTTCAAATTTTGTAAACATATTGATTGCGGATGATAATACAATATGGTAAAATAAGTTTTATAAAATTCCATTAAATTTTTTTTTAATATAATGTTGACACGATTTTTGCACATATTTTCATTTGCAAGACAAACTACTAAAGTCAAAACTTTAATGTTTGCACTGACGTAAAATATTCTTTTAATTGAAATTTGTATGATACTTTTAACGTAACTTCCGATTTTTGAGTGAAAAGTCAGAAAATGCTTTCGATTATTTGAGGCATTTATTGGAAGTAAAAAAAAATATATTATTATTATTCATTGGTATTTATTTACTTTATTGGAAGTAAAAAAAAATTTTATTCATTTTTGAAAAATGATTTTTCAATTGAAAATTTTCATTGAAAATGAGTTATTAAGATTAAGAAGATAAAAATAAAAAAAAATTTAAAAGGTTTTATAACATAAGCTTTTATTCAAAACTTATAAAATTCTTAATAAGACAAAGGCAAAAAATAATTTATGGCATATTTTAATGGGAACAAGAGATTAATTAAACTTCTTTACAATATTCATGTGCAATTTATATCAAGGATTATGAAAGTGCAGACACTTAAATAACGAAATCAAACAGTCGATTTCCAATGTCAAAAATATATATATAGGGCACGACGTTTTTTTATTATTCATGATATACTGAAATGAATTTTGTAAAGAATATTATTTAATCTCTAAGTCCTATTAATAATCTCTTAGTCTATATAATAAATTACAGCATTCTTCTGTTATCAGTATCGGATTAAAAAATGTATGTATGTATGTATGTATGTATGTATGTATGTGTTCAAGTATGCACATATATATACATACGAATGTATGCATGTGTTTACACACATATACACAGACACATGCACATGACGTGCATACATACAGTCCTGAATCCCTTCCGATAGCAGAACAATAGCTAAATTACTTTTCTTTTTTTAATTTATTAATCATTTGAGTTGTAAGTAAAAGCTTATTTTATAAAAATCTCCTCTTTGTATTTTTTTTAAAATTTTTTTTATTATTATTTCTTAAGCAACGTCTAAAACAGAAATTCTTATTTCCTCTTCCATTAACTTTCTAATTGGTAACAAATTTCTTATTACTTTAGAACCAGTGTAAGCTCGCCATTATCGTAAAACATCAAGAAGAGTTCTAGATTGTAAAACTTCCCACACTATTGAGGGTCATTCATTAACTATTGTCATCAGGGTTGGAGGGACGCTTGTCCCCTTAGGCACTTGGGGGTGAAAGTGAGACAAAAGGCTGGGCTATCCGTTCTTGACGTTTCTTTTAAGTCTAACAAAAACACGGGTCAGCCCGTTTTCAAGGAGATATTTAAAATGACAATATTACGAGAAACCGGTAAGGAGCTTGCATAAAAGAACGAGAAAATTCAGTCAAACCGTTAAAGAGTTAATGTCATTTCTTTCTATCTAGGTGTAATGTTTTCTCATTTGAATAAACAACAGTTTATCACTTAACTGGCTATGTGATTGCAGTTTTTATCCATTTTAAGCTTTTGTTTCTGTTTGCTTTTTAATTGCTATTAATAACCGTTTTGCTTTCATTTTCATGTGTCCAATATTCGTATTTAGACTTAAAATGTTTCCAGTTGTTGCATAAAATACTTAACGGCTAAGAGTAAACAGTTTGCATAGAGGATGTATTTCTTAGTACTCTTGACTTGAACACCATTCTTTTCTTTTCTTTTCTTTTTAAAGCTGATTTCTTTTCATAGTTTTATTTTTACATTAATCATATTTGGTCATATTTTTTTCCTCCCTCTCTCCCTCCCAGTTTTGCCACCAGTAGATATGTTAACATAGCTGTAACTGTGTGAAGTTACATTTATCAAGATGAGATGAAACTTTTTTACTTTGTTTAAATTTGGTACCTTTTGCTATAATGATACAACACACAGTTAATGATACAGCTTTCAGAATTGGTATTTTGAACTACTTCTGTGGAGCAAAGCTAGTGTTTTTTAAAAAACATAAAAAATAAAACTTGAATTAATTAAATATAAGCATTGTTTTTAAATACCTTTATTTATTAGAAAATAAGCTTTTAATTTTTAATAATTACTCTTTGATGAACACAGTTTTTCATAGAGAAAATGATATTTTAGTGGTGTTTCTGTAATTTTATAATTTGTGAGTGTAGTCTTTTGTAAATTCCAACTTCAGCCTTTTATCTGACATGAAGCAGAAACAAGCAAGCTGTTCATGTCATAAGAAATTTCATAATTATTTGTTTCCAGTAATGTCGGATATTAGACATATTATGAAGACAATTAACACACAAAATATGCAGGAATAACTAAGCATGGTACGTAAAAGGGAAGACGAGAATTTCTTAATTAGAGTTTATGTAGATTTTAAATAGTTAAACTTTTATGCTAAATGTATATATGTGTTGGATAACATGTAAAATTTTTGAAAACCTTTAACAGATCTTTTCGCAATATAATATAGACTGTGTGTATTTACTTTGTTTCCTGTCATTTTTTCTCTGATTAATTTCTTCCATTTGTTACTGTTTCAAGAGCAGATTTTGCCTATGGTTTTGTGAAACTCTTAAGTAAAAATCAGACAATGTCGTATAATATTTAAGTTAAAATTTCTAATAATAAATGATGTGATCCTCTGATTGAGAAATAAAAGTAATTCCCATTAGAAATCTATTAGGAAAATTTATTTTTACCCCCTTTCCTCAAACTTTATATAGAAAGATATTGGTTTATGAGCTTTTAAAATTTTATTGTGAGCAGCCATATTGTTAATTGCTTTACTATCATTAAATGTATGGTTGTTTCATATACTAAATAGTTGTATCAAAACTATAATTGCTTTTGCCTGTCTGCAGAAGTTGTAAGTGCTGCTTCATTGCATATTTGTATGTATATTGTGTTATTTTAAATGTGAGGTGTAATGAGATTTTAAAACTGGAAAATAATTAAAAATATTCAAGAAAAAAAAAAAAAAAAAAAGAAATCCGAAGGCTTTCAGATTTTATATTACACTCAAAGGGGTTCTTTTTTTTTAAGCGTTTTGTGTGCTACCCTTATTTATTAAACATAATGTTTTTCGCACTTAAACAATAAAATTCAATTCAACAGCAATATCAGGAAATTAATTCAAAAAGAGCATATCTTTAGAATTTCCAATACACAGTCTTATGAGCTGGAGATAAAAATGTTTTTTTTCCCCCCTTACAGTGTTGCCATTGCTCGCTTTAAAATCATTGAGTTTGTTAATCAAATTTGGTTAGTTTTACAAAATATGAAATAGATAATAAAACAAATTCCAGATTCCAAATTTGGACTTCCAGGTGACCATATTCGAGTGGAGGACTATGATATTCAAAATTTTATGTCTGTAGGTAGCGTTGTTTTTTCGCAGTGCGAAAAACGTACATACATTCATGTAGATTCTTCATTATTTAATTTCTTTAGGGCTCTAATATTTTTTGGCAACAAGTTGAAAAGTGAAATGCCATTTATAGTGAAACAATGCAAAATGCCAAAATGAAAATAATAGCCCTTCTGGGCATACTGCCACTTTGGGTTAAAGATAGTTGGTCTCAAATTTAAGCCTAGCGGGATTTAAAAATAAAAAAACTGGGAAAATTATAAAAAATGCAGATTTTACAATGGGGTATTGAGAAACAGGAAACACTTCAATTTCTTTAAATATATATTAATGTACTGAATATAGCTATCTACCTAATTTATTGAGAATGTTCTTTAAATATGCTATTATTTTCAATATCTTAACTTTTTAAAACTTGAATTCTCATCTTCATGACTGCACCACAGTACGTCATCTTCTGTGCTTCAGTTCTTGAGAGATCAGTGGAAGTAAGTGCTAAAGTAGTCACTTTGAATTAAGCTGCATTCTAATTTCACATATTAATTATTTGAATGTAAACTGAGATTTAAATTCTTATTAGTACAATATGGTAAGTTTTGCCAAACACAGATTGTGGAATACAATTTTGCATATGTGCATTATCTTTAATGTCTCAATTTACTTTGCCCAACATAAAAACTTCACAGAGTGTCAGCTTCACTTTTGTTAGACCTCTTTAATGTCTATTTTGAAAATTCATTCATTAAAGAAGTCAAATTGCATAGAACAGCAAAACCTGAGCTTAAAAGCTCTCCTAATTCTTGATAATGCTGCTGGGTACAATGCTGAAGACCTCGCAACATAGCATCCAAATGTAGAGGTTTTATTCGTTTTACTGCATTTTCCTAATTTAACCAGTGGATCAAGGAATCATAAAAGTATTCATTATGTCAGGCATGTTTATATCAGTGCAAATGAAGCATTAGATGACAGAAGGTACGGCACATTTATAACATTTTATAAAATTCAACGTTAAGACATTGCATAGTAATAATTAAATTTGCATGTGTACAACTGAATTCTTCAACATTGAATGCTTGTTGGCATCAGCTCTGACCAGATGTTGTCAACAATTTTAAAGGATTTCTGTTGACTGAAAAAGAAGCCAAGGAGATCATACAAAATGCAAAAAACGGGCGGGAAAGAATTTTCAGATATAGAAGAAGAATCAAAGAATTAGTCTTGAATGACAGTTGTTAAATGACAAATGAAGTATTGGATGATCTTATAATACAGCCGATGGTGAAAGCAGCAGTGGTGAAGAAAATAAAGAACTTTTAATAACGTATAAGAAATTTTAAAAAAGTTTAAAAAGGGCACAGGAACTGTCAGAGTTTGAAATGGAGATTGACCCAAATGAAGAAAGAAATGAATACTTTATGAGAAATATTGAAAAACTTTGTGCTCCTCGATATGAAATTTTTAACGAGTTGCATCAGACATTGTCGCATGCAAAAATTGCCACCTATTTAAAAAAATAATCACGTCATGTATGTACTTATTAAGCAGTAATGGAAATCCTTTCAATTTTTGTGTTTAAATTATAATCATATTTAAATTTGCATAAAACTATACCTAACCCATTTTTTTTTCCCATAGAAAGTTAGTGTATTGAATGTGATTTTGCCACATGTGCAATGTTTTAATAACGGAACTCCTGCATTCGGCGAGGGTTTACTGTTTGTGTGCAGTGATGCAGCTCTAATAAGTAGGTGTATATTGAAATGGACAGGAAGTGACATTCTTCCCATAACAAAAATAATATGTATTCTTTTAAGTGTTATTTTGTTCAGAATTTAATAAAGCATTCTCAAACATTAGATGAGAAGTTTTTTATAAGAAAGATTACATTCATTATTCTGTTGATTATGGTACATATATAATGAATATTATGATTTGAAGAATATTCTTAGTGTTTTCATTTGTAGAGACATTAGGTATTTTTTGGAGGCAAGCAAGATGAAAAATTAGCAATGCCTTCGTCGGGAATTGAACCGCGGACCTCTCAATTACGCGCTGAGTGTGCTGACCACTACACCACGAAGGCTAGCTAAGAAGGTGGGAGAAATACCTTATATACTCCCCCTTTTAAAGGGCGACCGGTGTTTTTAGGGTACCCAGTCGCCAAATCCTGGTTGAGGAGATTCATCATCCACCACCCTCTTTAGTTCGGGCGCCACTGTATAGACTTTAGGTATTTTTTGGAAGTGGGCAAGATAAAAAATTAGCAATGCCTTTGCCAGGAATCGAACTGCGGACCTCTCAATTACGCGCTGAGTGTGCTGACCACTACACCACAAGGGCTCGCTATGAAGATGGGAGAAATACCTTATACATTAATTAAAAACAAAATTCTTGGAAGTATGCCTAATGAAAATTTCACAGAAGCCAGTTCTAAGTTTAATCACAAATGCTATTTTACCCAAGATGGAAATATAAGTTTCCAAAGCAAGTAGCATTTGTTTTCATATTAAATTTTTCAAAAAGTGTTTAAGTGATTATTATATATGTAAAAATGGCTTAATATAAATTCATTCTTAAATATCTCTGTGCATAATGTATTTTGTGTATGAGTATATTAAACATTTGTTTTAAATGAAACATAATAAATATTTTAAAGTATGGAAATTCCACTTTGTAAGAACCATAAATAAAGACCACTATATTTATGGAGTCTGTACCCACAAGGTCAAGAGTGTTTTCATAAAACATCCACCATTTTTTAATGCTGTATGTTAGAGTCTAACCATATTAACTAAAAAAGTTATATTTATGATAAAAGGATCATATTTTTCATATGCAAAATATTTTTTTACTTATCTTTTTAGATTTGTTTTACACAGTGTAATTTTCTCATATTAGGCATGTTATTCTTATTTTTGACACTGTTAGTGGTCATTTGACTAAAGCATGGAACACTAATTTTATCCAGAAATGTACCACAGGATGAGAATTTCCATGCATTTCCTCATGAGAATTATAAATATGATCTTGTTTTCCATATGGTTGGTGTGGTCTCCTTTCAGAAGTCAAATGGATCCATGTGTGGAAATTGTTTCGCATATGAGATCATATATAGGCATGTCTCTCATAATATAAACCAAGCTGACTCCCCAGTGCTTTTTTGTAACTAAGCAATCAGTAAATTATTTTGTTATTCCTTTAACGATCAGATAGTTTTCAAGAAAATGGTCATAAAAGTGCCTATTTTTTTATTGACAAAAATTGTATAGAAATAAATGTATGTGGTAGGGGAGTTGAGGATGCTAGTCTAGGGTTCATTAACAAGTCCAACGTTTTCCACATCACAGAACATTTAATAAAAATAACAGAAAAGGTACAGATTGAATTAAATACAAGTGCTGTTGCGCCTTCTTGCGCTTGTTGGATATAAACACAGTTCTTTATATCACTTTTAGAATCTAAATAGCAGCTTAGCAAATACTCGCACTAGCTGTCGTATATGCAGTCAAGTTACCACCTTCACATGGAAACATAGAGTTCATTATTTAACACCTTCACGTGTAGACCTACGTCTTACCACCTTCTCGTGGAGACATCTATTTCTCAAAAAAGAAGATCACGTGGGATAGACGATTGACTGTCTATATGTCACACTCCTCTTTCACCTCGCTCTCGCTGCTGGCACGTAGGTGAGGTTCTCAATTTCTCGTATTTTTTTGGCTTGAAATTTTTAAAATATAATTTTCTAGGAAAAGCCAACATCCAGGTTTATTTTGACTGAATGTTGGTTTTCTAGTAAGCCAGGAAAATTTCAGAAATATGTGTTTTAAATATTAAAAGAGAATTTTATTAAGCTTACGCATAATGTAAACAAAGCTTAGTAATTTTTTCTTGTGTGATAAATTTCTAAGCATGGGATGCAAAGGCCAACGTCACAATCTGGACAATAGTACCGAGTTTCCTGCCTACATCTCTTATTGTTTTCATCTCTTCTGGAGCACCAAACTTTGCATTCTCTTGAGGGTTGTCGTTTCAGTTGGGAATATCTGTCTAAAAAAATGTCTTTCAATCAAACTGTTTGGATTATCCTCCAAGCTTGGCCACCCTCTTTTTGAAATGGTGTCTGATGATTGACACATTTCAATAACTTCATCTACTAAAGATAAACGAAACATCCAACGGGATTTTTTTCCGCCCCTTTTTTTGTAAATAAAACAAGAGTTCAAAATAGTTTGGTCTAACTAATGAAAAAATATTTTCTTATAATATTTCTTTCCTCTTTTTCGAGCAATAGAGTAATCTCCAAGATACTGGTCTACAATATCTACCACTCCCATATTTTTATTGTAATCTGTGATAATTGTAGGTTTTTTGACAACTTTGTTATGACACTGCACACTTACCATGTCATTTGTGTGAACTGTAGATAGCATGGTAACATCTTTCTTATTTTTCCATTTCATGGCAAGAACTTTACCTCGACGAAAAGCAACATTTCCACCTTTTGCGATTCTCTTTTTTACTAATTCTTGAAGCATTTCTTTTCGGTTTAGTTTTACAGTTCCATTTGTTTGAAATTTTAAAAGCATGTCTGCCATTTCTGGTGAGGTATAAAAATTGTCTGTTATCAGACAATATCCTTGTTTTAGCAGAGGCTTAATAAGTGACATCACAACTTGAATTGATTGGGGCAGATCTTTATATTTTGCATCAAAAACCGTACCTTTTCCAGTATATATAATTTGTGACCATATACCCTGAACTTAACAAATACGATTTTACTCCAAAACGGGATCTCTTTTTTGGCATATATTGTCGCCATCCTAAACGTCCTTTGAAAAGCATGAGGGTTTCAGAAATTACAATTTCACGTCCAGGAGTTACAGCTCTTTGAAACAATTCATTCAGGTGCTGTAACACTGGCCAGATGTTATGCAGCGTGGGATTTGGATGTGTGTTACAATCAAAAGCTTCATTATATACAAAATGCAGAAACTTGTGTATTTCGTAAAATCTATTACAAGGCATTATGCTTCTTAAAAAAAAGGTGTTGAAATTGAATGTTTTTTGCTCCAATACATTTTCGTATCTGGACAATAATTTGTAAAATAACAATACTGAGAAGTTTAAGAATTTCTTCCTTTACGACAGATATAAAAGGTTTTCTATTTTTGGATAGGCGGAATCCTGGAGAATTTTGGCATTGTTCAGCATATCTATTTGTTTCCGAAACGATGAGATCCACTAAATTGTCATTCACAAAATACTTAAAATATTGCAAGACACCAGAACTTGGATCAAAATTTATATTTACCTTTGGTGATCCCCAAAATTTAAAACATGGGGTGCATGATCTGCTGAAGTAGACACAATTTTAGTCCATGCTCGTCTAGGCAACAGTACAGATCCATCATCACTGCTCTCAGATTCACTAACCGAACTTTCATAAAAATCAGTTACTTCAGAGTCACTTTCAGATCCATTTATACTAAAATCAGAATCCAATTCACTATCTGACTCTGACTCCATAATGTACAGAATAAAAATATAAGTATATTTTATCACAGAAACAGAAACCACGTGCATTCACAATGAGACTAAATGTGTGACTGAGCTAACGATAAAATTACAAAACATAGATGAATACACGTTTGATTAGTGCTGACATCTAGTTTAAAATAAACTATGCCTAGTTGCATAAAATATCCAGGTACTGCCATCTAGTGTGTAAAATGAGAAATAAAACTTTTTCTGGGCAAAAGAAATGAATAGGTTTTTAATCCTTTTAGCACGTTGCTTTTGAAGTCTCCAGCCCGGAAAAATCACGGGCACGAGAAATAGAGGGCGAAACCTCACCCCGTCATTTTGATGGGAGCAAGAAGGAAGGGGTTAACCCTTTGAAGAGCACGGGTATATAATATATACTGGTTGTTTGTCAATTTTTTAACCTTGGAAAAAATGCTAATTTCTCTACACCAAAAGCTGTAATCGTAAGTTCCTAGTGTTTCCTTTCGATTCTAAATGGTAGCACCACCCTATGAATGCTCGATATTTTGCAGTTATGAAATTAATATACCTTGTTCCAAGGTTTCATCTTTGAAGATTGATAAATTCTATTGGAGGGAAAGAAAAAAATTCAAAATCTGTAAATATATGACGTACACATGCTGAACCTTTTATATTTACAGCATTTCAATCAAAACTGATAATTAAAAGAAGATTATGTATACTTTTTAATACCGGTATATAATATATACCGGCGCCCCTACTGAGGGTACCTTGCCAATAGATGGCAGCACCAGGCTTCTCCTTCTCTTCTCTGTGAGATGACAGCATTTCTTTAAATTATACAGTACAAAGTCTTTAATCCGAACTTGTCGGGACTTTGGCGATTCCGGATTATGGGTTTTTCTGGATTATAGATCATCAGTTTAAATCTGGTAAGATGGCATGCAGAAATTATAAAATTAAAAATATGAAACTGTAATTTATGAAATACAGAGCAATTATGATCTAAAGGGTATCAAAATTTACAAAAAAAAAAAAAAAAAAAAAAAAAAAAAAAGCTTAATATTTATTTGTTTACTTTATTAAACATTTCTTTCAATGTAAGTTGTTTAAGTTGCTTCGCTTTATCTGCTAATACTTTCTCTTTAATTCTATAAACAGACATAATTTCTTGTTCAGTTACAAAGTTCCGCTGTTAAAGTCCTGTAGTTGCTGTGCCGAGAATACCGACTAAATTGTCAATCTAAATTTTTTCGTTTTCACTTTCTTCATGCTTTTATCCATTTTTTGCAGCAATTCCACTTTTTGTTTGATGGACATCGAAACATGCGTTCGCTTTGTAGATCCTTTGGCAACTCCAGAATCGGAAACTCTGTTTGACATAATCGAAAGTTCAAGCTTACTTTTTATAAAATTGCTCTAACAGTCTGCAAAAAATAATAAGCTGGATCTAATTAGAAGACTAAGGAACAACGCAATCTGCAACACTAACTGAAATAGATAATTACATAATTTTAGCCTAGCTTGTACCGTCTGTTATATATTAAATGCACATGCGTAAACGTATTATGTGCATGCGTAAACACATATGCGCAATCGTAAAGGTATTATGCGCAGAAAGTTTTTAGCTTTGAGGTCCGGATTATGAACGTCCGGATTAAAGACTTTGTACTGTAATAGTTTATGATGTAATAATTTGCTTATGATTAACTTGCAAGTTGTTTAGGTTTCTGTATTATGTTCATAAAGGGATGGGGAGTTTACTGACCCTGCACTAGGGCTGAATACAGGTATATTTGTTTCTTTTAAGGGTCTGGGGTGAAAAGTGGCATGTTAGCCCCCAAAAGACACCCATTGCTTCGTGTCTTTCAAAATCCTAGAATCCAACAAAAATGAAAGGAGGTGATTGACAACTGATTTGGCGTTCGGGAGTCACGCCTTCTTCCCTTTGTGTGGTGTGATAAGATCACACAAAGAGAAAGCTTACTTAAAAATAAGGAAAATAGAAGTGGACTTAAGGTCTATCTGTTGCTGTAATCACAAAAACTGCTGATTTGAAAGCATGCTTTTATTCTTATCATCTTTGTTAATTTCAGATGAAAGACTAAGAAAGGCAAGAGAAATTTAGGGTTGGGTTACAAATAGGTTGTTTTTGAAATAAATTTCACAATTGGTGAAATGAGGGAAAATATTTATAAGGCCCATTTTAGATGGAAACTAGAATTTATCCAAAAGTTGAAAAGGAGCCCCTAGGAGGGAGCTTCGAGGTGTATAAAATAATAAAGTTGTTTAACTGCGTTTCTTCCTGAACAAAAAGATATATTACAACCTATATTTATAAAAAATAATAAAAAGGTCCCTTACGGTCCTCAATAATCAAAAGCGTGTTTGCATCGGTTGGGGGGGGACGATTCTTGGTATCATAGGATGAACCATGTTTTTTTTTACATATTACATCAAAAGTCGTTAATCCGGACTCGTCGGGACTTTGGCGATTCCGGATTATTGATTCTTCCAGATTATAGATCATCAGTTTAAATCTGGTAAGATGGCATGCAGAAATTATAAAATTAAAAATATGAAACCGTAATTTATGAAATAAAGAACAATTATGATCTAAAGGGTATCAAAATTTACAAAAAAAAAAGCTTAATATTTATTTGTTTACTTTATTAAACATTTCTTTCAATGTAAGTTGTTTAAGTTGCTTCGTTTTTTGTGTGATTCTCTTTAATTCTATAAACAGACATAATTTCTTGTTTAGTTACAAAGTTCCGCTGTTCAAGTCCTATAATTGCTGTGTCTACCGACTAATTTGTCAATCGAAATTTTTTCGTTTCAATAACCTCTGTCACTTTCTTCGCTATTGGAAGCGAATTATAATGACAAGGAATTTGATTTAAATCATATCAAGGACGGAGTTCATCGAGATGAAATACTACATTTAGTAAGGAATTATAAGCCAAATAAAATAAAAACATCTGCCCTGAAGATAAGGTTAGTGCTGACAGATCAACTTCCAATTCATTGCGCGCGGTGGCGTTAAAGATAAACAAAGTTTAGATAAACAAAGGATATGCCTTTATCCATTTTTTGTAGCAATTCCACTCTTTGTTTAATGAACTTCGAAACATACTTTCGCTTTGTAGATCCTTTACATATTAATAAATATATATCAGAAATTCTGTTTGATATAATCGAAAGTTCAAGCTTACTTTTATAAAATTGCTCTAACAGTCTGCAAAAAATAATAAGCCGGATCCAGTTCGAAGATTAAGGAACAATGCATTCTGCAACATTAACTGAAATAGATAATTTTAGCTTAGCTTATACCATACGTTATACATTAAACGCGCACTCGTAGGCGTATTTTGCGTATGCGCACAAGCATATTCGCAGTCGTAAAGGTCTTACGCGCATGCGTAAACGAGACGCATGCGCAGAAAGTTTGAAGCTTTGAGGTCCGGATTATAGATCATTCCGGATTACGGGTGTCTGATTACGGATTACGGGTGTCTTTTGACTGTATCTATATAAAATATGACTTCAAAAATGCAACATACATTCTCATTTGAGTCGTAGTGTTTCATTTAAAATTTTTTAAAAACATTTTTCGGCTGTTGTATCTTCTTGTAATATTCTAGTTCAGTTACAGCATGATGCGATTTACGCATGCAGTGTCATATTTACTAATTTTTTTTTATAAAATAATAATATTGAATTAAATCAATTTCAAAAGCTTTTTATCCATATTTTACGTAAGTATGTTCAGTCAGGTTGCATCATCAAAGGGCATAAAAACATAAATTTTATATTTAAAATTTTTAATTTCTACCGAAATTAAAAAATTTTTTGTCTTCAGACTTACATAACTCTATTCAAATACCCATCTGTACAGATGCACATCAAAAGTACTCAAAATTAATTTAAAAACAAAAATTAACAATTGGCAGCTACCTGAAAAAAAAAAAATGTCTTAGAGGGGCACCGGTATAAAATATATACTGGCTCTCAAAATTTAGGATTTCGCTCTAGATTTTTTTAAAGTCTCAATTTTGTGTCCGTAGGGTCCATAAGTTATAGTTCATGCAAAATTTTACAACAGTTTAAATTATTTTATATGCCACCCCTCAAAGGGTTAAAGAATACATGTTATGAAAACAATTGGGCATTTTAATAAATTTTGGGTTAAAATACAAGGTTTTTTTTTTCTTCTAATACTGTTATTTATTATCAGTAGACTAACTGCTGTCTGTCACCAGTATAGAAATTATAAAACTAATGTGTGACATCTTTGTGTACCTTGCAATTTTGTTTTGTTTTGTTTTGTTTTTAATCTTCCTTTAGTTTTCTCCTTTCTTTCTTTTTTTAGCTATTTACAATCTGTTCCCACATGGGAACTTAGTTTAGATCTGTATGGCAGATTTTGTATTTTCTGTTATTGATGAAGTCAGTTTTTTCTTCTGTTTTCTGTAGTAGATAACATTCATCCATTAAAAGCAATCATAATGATAATGTGCTATAACTACCACTATGAGTTAAAGAAAATGTACAGAATTGCTGGTTATTTACGAGTAAGCTACTTCTCTTGTTGGTGAAATTTGCCATTTTTTTCATTAAATGTCATATTCTGAGTAGAATTCTGAAAGTTATCCTTTGCAACCATTATTCAGTTTTTGACAAATGCACACTGAATAATGTTTTAAAAAAATTGAAATTTCTCATTGAAGTACATGGTTCTTACACTTGAAGGAAAACTGTAATAAAATGTGCATTGCTTATTATTGTTTGTATATTGATCATAAATTTAATTTTTCTTCATCTAGAAATATGCAAAAAAAAAATTAAGTCTGATTATTATTTCTTTCAACTTTTCATGTTTACCAGAGTATATTGGTTTTAAAAATTTAAATTCCAATGCACACTTAATGGTTTTGTGTATTCAGAGATTAATAATTTTGCTTTTCATTTTTGTGCTTTTGCCTGTGCCTTCGGAAATTTTTCTTTGAAGTCTTGTACATTTCAGAGATTGATTTTTCTTTTCTTAAATGATAAAGTTCATGCATTTCACCTAAAAATGCCTTTTTGTTGATATTATTATGCTATTCAGATTACAGTTTATGATTTTCAATTGCTGTTCTTCACATTCCTTTTTTAAACAGATATATTATCGATAGGTGATGCAAAAATTTTGTCAGTTGGAAGCAGAGAAAAGAAAACAAAGCAAATCAGAAATTTTATTAAATGGATTTAAAATGTAGAGTGAAATAATATAAAAACGGGATTTTCATGCAATAAATTTCTAATGTTTTATGCAAGTCTTAAATTAAACAAACTAGCCTAAAAATTGATTTAAAAATGTTAGGGCGATATTACTTATAACCAGCAATATAAACCATATATATATCTGAAATTCCTGAACTAAAGCATAATTTGATTAAAATTAGATCCCAGTTAGTATTAGTAATTGACAAAAGGGGCTGCTAAATGTTTGTCTTGCATCAGTAGCAAATCAAGAAATCATACTGGAGTAATGAAAATAAGAAAATTAATAATATAGAAAGACTCAAAAGTATGCAATGTGTAATTAAATTAAAAATGCAAAATCTATTACAAAACTTGAGTGAGTAACATAGTGCATGTAAAGGAAAAAACAAAAGGTTTTTTTAACTCCTGATGTGCACATTTTTGGCTTTTAAAAAATATGCTGCTCTTATTACAATTAAAAAGAAGAAACCAGACCATGAGTACAAAAAAAAAAAAAAAAAAAAAAAAAAAAAAAAAATCTAGCTATCATTTCTTATTTTTATCACTGAGACCAGCTTGCTGGCACTTCCTGTTCATATCAGTTTTATGGCTAAAATGTCAACAGAGCGAATGCTTCTTTGGTTATTCTGTAAATTACTGAGTAGAACTCTAAACTTGCATCTTACATGACTGGTTGTACTTTTTTGAACTTTATTATTGCTATTCTGCCTTGTAATTGTTTATGCAAGAGAAAAGTTAAAGTGCCTGTAAGTAATGCAGTTAGGAAAAGTGATGCAGCATATGAAAATGAAAATTCTTTTTCATTTTCTGATAACAAAGAAATGGCAACATCTGTCTTTACACTTGATGCAGTTAAAACTGAAGAATGTTTGGGTTTGCCCGAAGATAACAAAAGTGTTCTTTGTGAGCAAAAATCGCATAAAGATTTTGAAGGTAAATTTGTGAAAATGTAGACTGTGTAAATATATTTAAATATGATAATCTTGAAGAAAATATTAAATTTAAGTTTTACAAGTATGTAAATTTAAGTAAGTATTTGAAAAAGCAGCAGTTATTTGTTTGATATTAATGAAATTTCAAAAATATCTGTTAAATGTTTAATATATTATTTATGTCATGTGTATGCTGATTTATCTTCCATATTTTAAAATCTCTTTTCTTTTCATTGTCTTTATTTATAGGTAATGTATCATTAATTCTTCCTATTTTTTTTTTTTTTTTTTTTTTTTTTTTTCTGTATAACAGTAAAATATTATATTTATTACATAGCTTGCTTTTTATTTTATCAGAAAACTAATGAATTCTTGCTGTCATCAAATATACATCTAGATCAGCAATTCTCAACCTTTTGACTAACATGTACCATCTAAACAAAAATTGAAAAACCTTAGTACCATCACTACATTTTATAATGATTATTTTTTGATTTCTCAATAGAAATATTATATATACATTGCCATTTGCACAACCTATTGGCTATTTGTATTAAATATGCACACATTAAAAAATATTAGATTAAAAATTGGTTACCATTTGAATCATCAAAATTTAAGTTATAATGCTTTAATTCTAAAATTTAGTATTAAATTTGAGCTGTTTAAGAAAGATCAATTTTCTTATGTCTGGTTTTATTTCACTTAGTTTTAACTGTAAAATTAGGATCCACTTTTAATTTTGTTCTGTGTTTATTTTTCAAATATGACATGGAAGAAAATCCTTACACAAATAGGTTGCGTAAAAGGGCAATAAAAATTTAATAGCTTTATTTGAAATGCCTTTAAAAAATTTTTTTTTGGTTCAGCCAAAAGTTAACAAGTATGCTATTTTTGAAATCTTCAGTTAAGAGTTCGATCACAGGAAATTACTATCAATTTTTCTTTTTCTTCACAAGATTTTTAAAATTTAATAGTTAAAAATACTTTGTTTCTTTGCATACCACCAGTTGAGAATCACTGAGTTAGGTTATTATTATTAGATCTACGTTTATATTAAATACATTAAAAAAGAACTATTTTCTTTCTTGCCCTTCAAGTTATACAATAGCTAAAAGTTTTTCCCTCATAAATTTTTTTCATGAGAAGCTCATTACCGTGTTATTAAGAATAATTCTACTTGTATGTAATTTTAGAGGTTTTATATTAGGTTTGAATATTTTATTGTAATATACTTAAAGTACCTTCTGAATTGAAGTAATCATATTTTCATTTATTTAAAATATATTTAAAAAGTACGCTTATAACATATACCAAAGTAAAGTGTTTTAACTATGTATAATGCAGAAGTTATATTTATTAGATGGATAAAAATATTTGTTGAATGTTTTAAGCTTTATTAACTCTTTAGTCAAACCTTACTGGAGATTGATTGAAATGGGTCATTTGTTCATACATAAGGGATTTTTCTTCTTGATTGTAATGGTTGTATATTACCTGTATTAGATTATTAGAGTGCTATTAATAAGTCACTATTATTAAGAGTTATTTGTTGATAATAAAGGTTATATAATTATGTTATTTTGGTGGGAGGAAAATTTTTACCTACTTAAAAAAACTTCTGCTGTAATCACCACTGTAATGCAACCATGATGACGATGTCTTTCTTTCCCATTTTCAAAGCTGAGAGTATAAAGTAAATGTTAAATGTGATCTCTCAGGGTGCAAAATCACTTACCTGTTTCAAAGGATTTTATATCCAAAGGTTTGGTTTCCTCTTTTCGTTCTTGCTGGGGCTGAATTGACAATAATCTCTTCCTTTTATCGAAACAAAACCTTGTGTGTTGAAATATTCTGAATTTTTTAAAGTTTTCTTGAAAAAATTAATTTTAGCCATTTCTTGCAATTTGCAAAGATTTGTAAAATGTCTAAGATTTTGTACACACGCACACATATACCATATTTGATACTTAGTGCGTGTGTAAAGATTTAAATTTGCTAAATTAATCTTAAAGGAAATATTTAGTTATTTAATATGAGCTTCCCTCACCCGAAGCCCGTTTGGCAGTTATTAAAATGTGTAAAGTAAATAGAGTGAAAGTATAAAAATGTCAATAAGTACATGTTAAAATGGAAAATTTTTTCAAATAAGATACAAGGTGGAAAAATTGAAATATATGCAGTTAAACTGCAGAAGTATAAATGCTGAAGCAAATATCATCACACAGAAAAAAAACCATAAGGGGAAAAAATAAAATTCATTTTGTTTTAAAAATAAGATAAATTTGTGTTATTTTAAAAATGAAGGAAAAAGCAGTATGAAAAATGGGGGAAAAGTAGAAAATGAAACTATGCACGTCTCATCAGGGAGCAACATATGTAGAATTCATCATCTGTGTTTTAATGGAGAACAGTTAAAATCTTCTGCTTTGTTTTTCTGTGCTGATTGTTGGCTTAATTTAATTATTTGTCTTGTTATTTATTTTTATTGGCCGGATATCATCTCGTATATTTTTGATTGCATATTCATTGCATTCATTTCTCCTTTTTTTTGCAGTTTGGCCTCCTTTAAGCCAGATTTTTTTTTATTCATTTTTCAATCAATTTAAAATTTTTTACCTGCATACGGCTGAGCTCATTTAATTCGTTTGTTCACTTTTTAAGTGAATTGGCATTGTCAGAAGTGCAGTTAATATAATTGCATATAGGCTGCCCCTTGATGTGATGTATGTGTGATTTCATTGTTGAGTGTTTTAAAAGTGCTTCCACTTTTTCATTTGGGGCCCACCAGCAGTCGAGCGGTAAAGTCGCTGAACACTGGTAGTTCGGTCTGAGGTTCGAATCTCGCGAATGGGCTGGCTGCATGGGTGTTTTCGTGGTTTTCCCCATCTGTAACATGTATACGAGCCATTTTCCTTAGAAAGTCCTCCACGAAGGCATCCCTTCCTTTAGGCAGATAGCCCTCGAGTCTTTGCCATAATTAAATAACCTAACCTAACCTTTTCATTTGTAAATAAGGGAAATTGAGGATTGTTTGGGAGGGGAGCTGGAGAGGTTATTTCTGTATTGTGTTGCTGGTTGCTTCAGCATTCACACTTTTGCATTTTCATTGTAAATGTACCATTTTGTCTATCATCATATTTTACATTTAAATATTCTTAATTTTGATGTATATTTTACTTTTTGTTTACGTCTTTTTACATTTTTAATGTTTTTATTTTGTATTTGCATATTTTATAACAGCCAGATTGGCTTTCGATGACAGGAAACTCGTATGATAAAATATTTTTTAATTTAAATGAGAAGATTATTGAACTTAATTAATGAATATCAATTATTAACTTTTGTATATTATTGCATTTTTGTGCATATTTTAAAGTCAGTTATGTATTATACTTTTGTTTTATTGGATCTGATTGTCATTTTTGTTATTGTTGTCAAACACCCACATGTGTGTGTGTATATATATATATATATATATATATATATATATATGATTAAATTTTCTGTAGCATAAATGGTAAGTTATTTTTAAAATGACATTTGCATTTTGTAATTTATATAAATTTGTTTACTATGTTTTGACAAATTGCTCAATTATTAAGAGTTTGATCTTTGTACCATTATAGATGAGAGTGGGAACTCTCTACGCTCATCTCCACATGGTAGATTACGCATAAGAAATCGTTCATTATCAGGAGGAAGTGAAGATGGTAAGCAAAGGAAAGCATCAGTACCCCAGATTTCAGTCTCAGAATGTCCTGAGGTAAGATCATGTTGTCATTTTGGTGCTAGACTTCTTGTTTTACGTTATACCCTAAATAAAATACCTTTCATTTTGTTACGCTCTAAAATGTGGCATAATGAAACTTTTCTGTTTAATATTTCTGCCATAATGAGAATGGATAGCCCATGTGTAATTTGCCATATTCAGATAACCTAATCTAACCTGTAAAATTCTATATAAATGGAACTAAAGAGTTTCCTTGAAGTGTACCTCATTGCATTATTAGTCAAATTGCTGAAACTTACTTAAATTATTGAAGAAAAAAAGATGTATTGAATCTTTATTATTTTCTGGGTTTTATATTTGTATTGAATATGCTTGTTCAGAATGTGAATGTGTATTAGCAAGCTATCGATACATTAATAGAAATTTAAAAATTGTACTTACAACACACATCTGGTACTGGACATAACCCTTGTTTGTTTAAATCTAGTTTTTGTAAGACTTAGAATGGCCTACAATATGGCAAAAGCAGAAGTCTCAAGTGCACTTTTGAATGAATTTCAGGGAGGAATGTCTTCGTGGAGGACTTCATAAGGGAAACTGGACCATATTACATATGGGGAAAATATAAAAATCCCATCTTTTCATCTCTATAAGTTTACTAGCGTTTTGTGGCTTTAACCACTCTTATTAATAGGACAGTTACTTATTACATTTGCAATATTATAAAACTAAGTGATTATCTAATGTTATATCTGTGCCCTCAGAAATCAAGTATTGTTTTAATGCATGCAGTAGAATGTGTTTTTCCGAGCTTCTGTAAATCAAAGTAAAAGATTATGCTAATAATTCAACTAATGCAAATTTTAAGTTTCTGACTGCTTTTCTAAGAGATACTTGTCATTCAGTATTTTTGAAATGCCCTATATATATATATGGTGAAATTTGCTAAAAATCGAATTTTAGATTACAGGCTATTAATCATATTTCAGTTGAACAGAAATGTTCATTAGAAAGTCTTATAGATGTTATGAAATTTTATGAAAATAATGACAGTTTGCTTTATCATAAAAGAAGAAATTCCGAAATTAACAACCTAAACTTATTTATTAGTACAGTACAAAGTCTGAAATCCAGACTCGTCGAACTTCGTTAATTCTGGATTTGTGATTTTTCCTGACATAAGATCATTATTTTAAATCTAGTAAGGTGGCATGTTGAAATTATAAAATTGAAAATATGAAATCGGGATTTATGAAATAATGAAGTATTTTTGATCTAAAGGGTATAAAAATTTACAAAAAAGAGCTTAATATTTATTTGTTTACCTTATTAAACATTTCTTTCAATGTAAGTTCTTTAAGTTGCTTTTTTTTTTTTTTTTTTTTTTTTTTTTTTTTTTTTTTTTTTGCTAATACTTTTTTTTTAAATTCTGTAGATAGACATAATCTCTTATTTAGTTACATTGTTGAAGTCCTGTAACTGCTGTTTCAAGAATTCCGATTAACTTGTCAATCGAAATTTTCTCGTTTTCAGTAACTTCTCTGTCACTTTCTTCACTATTGGTAGCGGTATTTTCTGGATCTAGAGCCATACTACAGATTTTGCCATTCATTAATTAATTGATGATTGAGAAGCATTGTCATCACAGTGAAAAACTTCTTTTATATAATCTTCATTTATTACCGCTTCTCTACATTTCTTTACAAAATCTGTTAATTGAAAAATTTCACCTTTGTTTTACGATATGCAAAAACCTTTAAAATTAGCGGCTGTCATCATCAAATTTAGTGATCCTTCACTAGACATATTTAGCTGTGCATTGTGAGCTTGGCAACTAACGACAAGTTGTTCCATTAAATTTTATTTCTATCACGCACTTAGACAATTAAGCCTGAATTGTATTAGTTTAGTTATTTATTTTACTTTCTTGCACATGCTTAAGGCTTATCAGAGTTCTGAATAAATAAATTCCCACATATACTTAAGCTTTTTGAGGGGCGGCGCTAGATATCTTACCACCTCTGTGGGTCCTAAATTCTGCGACTCGGTGTGACCATATGAACCCTGGCGCTATTTCTGTGTGTATGTGAATAACAAATCAGTTATTCTTAATTCAAATAGCCGTAAATGTAATCTTTGGGCTTATGAGTATCATCAACAAAAAACTTTTTAGCATATGAAAAGAAAGTTTTTGTAAATTTTTCCTTGTCAACATTTTTAGCGCATTTAACTTAAATCTGTAATCATCGCCAATCATAATGTCAACATAAAAGGTTACCATACTCCTTTATTATTCAATTACTAACATAACAAAATTGTTTAGGCATCGCTATATGAGTCATTACTTAAGTTGTCATGTTTTGATAAACATGCAGTGATGAAAGGAAAGTATAATAAATAATCATTCGCCATGTTGGCATCAGATCAACGATGTATCTATGTGGAATGTTTTGGTTTGAGATGTGTGCCAAATCAGATATACAGCAACAGAGCTAAATTACTTGATTGTTCAAATTTATGCTAAAATAGTTGTTTCTTCAATTTCAAGGTATTTTATTTAGAGTCAAAGTGAAATTAAGAATCGGGACTCTCGAGATGTTTTATTGTGCGCGGAGGAGGGAATCAAATGTGCATGCGTAAAGCCTACCAGAAAAACATTGTTGGTAGTTCTGAGGTCCGGATTTTAGATCATTCCGGATAATGGACGTCCGGATTTCAGACTTTGTACTGTATAATGTGAAAATTAGAAATATAACATGGAATTCTAAAATGTTACACCCCTCTTTTAAAAGTTCAATCCAAATATTTGGTGGGCTTTTTAATTATTCTTTCACTTTTTTGTTCTCTGCCTAATGCTTCTGAAGTAACGGAGTTTGGTAATTGATCCTCTAAGCCAGGGCTTCTTAAACTTTTTTCAGTCGTCGCCCCTTTTTATCACTGAGATTTTTTTTGCTACCCCAGATATTAAATATGAAATAAAAATATAAAAATAAATGTCTTCCCATAAATAATTTACTTCTTTGGTAAACAATATGCATATAAAAAGAAGTAGTTTTAGGATTTATTTTAAGCAAACAAAAATTAAAGAAACTTCTAATGAGACAGATGTGCTCGTTTTCTGCTGCATAGCAAATTAAATGTTGGAGCAATATTTGACGCTGCTAGACGTAAAGCATCTTCAACATCTTTCAGCATTGAACGACATTTGGTTTTAATTAGCGTTATAACTGAAAAAGTAGATTTATAAAAATACATGGTGCTGATTGAGAGAAGAACATTTAATGTCATTTCAGAAAAAATAAGAAATGTAGTTCTAACTCTGATCCAGAATTCATCAAGGATTTTTGTGAAAACTCAAATCTTTTGGTTTGAATTGTTAGATAGCTTTTCAAATTCCTTTTGCACTTTGTATATCAGGTAATTAATAATAATATAATGTCTTCATAAGTTTAATCTCATTAATGTAATTTCTTTAAGTCTTATGAATGCAGTTTCTTTAAATTCAACTACCGAATTGAATTTTCGTGACTCCAAAATTTTGATTTGCAACCCCACTTGGGGCCATGACCTATAGTTCAAGAAACACTGCTCTAAGCAATTGCTGTTAAGAAGATTTAGGGAATTCATACTTTGTTACATATTTTCTGTGCATTAGTTTCTTAGTCTATTCCTTTCTTATTTTGTTCAGAAGCTGAACAGTACTTTTTTTATTATCTGTATTTTTTTTTTTTTTTTTCTATTTCTTCTAAATACTGCTTCACTTGATCTTATTATATATGATTTAGGCATCTTTATTGCTTCTACAACTGCTGGGTTTCCATTGATTGTCTTGAAATAACTTAATCTCCTTTGCATAATGATGTTAATATTTTTCTGTAATGATTGTATGTCTTCTGCATAGTTCTTTCTTGATTGATTTTTGCTTTAAACATTTTCCCCACAACTTGAGATTTTAGTAATTCTGCTGTAGGAAGAATTATTCTATTCGTAAGTCATTGAGCTGCTGATCCTAATATCTGAAGGTCTCTATAAGCTAACAATGCTAAGTAAGGGTAGGGTTACCTTAATATGATGTCTTGAGTTTTCTTTAATAATTTCTTGGCCATTTTTAGAATTCTTTTTAGTCCATTCAACTGATATGGACTGCTTCTTATATGTCTAAATCAATACTTTTTTACAAATTCTTGCATGTTCAGGTCTGTTACTAGATATCACTATCGGTGGTATACCATAACTTGCAGAATGAGATTTCATGTACGTTATTATTATCTGACTTTGAGCATACAGAAATTAAAAAAAAGTTGGAATAATAATTTACAATTAATAGGTATATGTTTTTGTCTCTCTAAATTAAATTCGTGTCAACTTTATACCAAATAAATTAGAAACATCTTGTGGTAACATAACCCCCCGTACGCTTTTTTCTAATTTTCATTACATATAAAACATTTTGAAATTTTATCATCTGTCTGCTTGTTCATAAGTAGTCAAAGTGAAACATCTGTACCTCTTTTCCTGCATTTTTCTATCACAAAATTATGTTCGGGTACTGAATTCAGCATCTGTTTTTGCACGGATAAAGGGATTATTACCTTTTCATCTTTAAAAAATAAGTCCTTTTGTTGAGTAAGCATCATATGTGTAGTACTAAAATACTTTGATTTAGGCTCCAGTTAATTTTTTTCTTTCTGATACACCTCCTAAAATATATTTCTTAAAGAAAGGAAGTGTAACATTACATTTACCGTCTTTCGGCAATTCATCAGTTTTGTTATTAGGTGCTGGAATAAATGTACAGATTTTAGAGTTTTCATCGTTATTTTGTAATGTGCTCAAATGTTCTTTACTTAAAGTATCTGATATCAGTTAAATCTTTTCTTTTTCACAGCCTACATCTAGGTGATACTTTTGTAAATTTTTAAATATGCTTTGTGATTGCTAAGGTGCTGTTAAAAAGAGGTTTTTTAGTTATGTTTTCAGTCTGAATATGTTTGCCATTTATATATATTGATAACATACAAAGTCTGAAATCCAGATCTAAACCCCTGGATCACCAGCAGTTTTTTTTTTTTTTTTTTTTTAAATTTTTTAAAATTTTTTCTGCACAAAGTTTAGGAATAAAGAATATAATACTCGAGAAAGGCAGATGTGCCTTAAAAGCAATTTTTCTCCCAAGATTCCTGCATTTCACAAACCCCTGCTGGCTAGGAAATCACACCGTGGCTAATAATAATACATTGATTGATGCTCTGTTGATGTTCCTCATGACCATACTTTTAGCTGTTAATTGTTTGTTTGGGGGGTAACATTTTCTATCTAACCTAAGCAATAAGTGAAGCCTATAGACATAGTTATTTGGAGTGGGATACTGCTCATTCTAAAGGCTGTCTTTCACTGGCATAGAAGTTTGAATTTTAAACTATGCTCAAAAGAGTTTGTAATTCTTGAACTGCAACAGGATCTGCAAAACAAGAGCACATTTCAGTGTCAATCAAGCAAAATGTGGAATTGTTGCAAAAATGATAGACATATCTGTCTCAAAATTACACAAGGTGTATGGCATTGGGAAGTAACAGTATATGATGTATTAAAAAGAGAGTAGGAGGGTTCTTATTTATTTATTTTGTGGATTCTGATATCACACTTGCAGCTAAAATTGATCATCACAAAATAATGCTTAAAAGGGGGAAACAGCATTGCAGCCAGGCCATACCATTGGTGGGTACAATACAAATTGCACAAGCCAAAATATTTCATGAGGAAATATATTTAAAGCCTGATTGCACTATTTGACAGATTGACTAAACAAATTAAATAATCATGATTGTTAAAATTTCAGGCGAAAGCTGATAATGAAGCTCCTGAACAATTTACAGGGGAATTCATTGAACTCATTAGTAGCAAATGTTATCTCCACAGCAAATGTATAATGCTGATGAATTTGGTCTTTTCTGGCAATATGAGCCTCAAAATTCCTTGGCAACCTCTACAAAAAAGACCCCAGCTGGTATCAAAAATTGAAAACTGAGACTAACGATTTTAGAATGTGTAACTGCTGGAAAAAAACACATGTAAACTTTTCATAATTTGGAAGGGGGAACATGATCTTGGACATTTACGGGAGTAAAAATTTTCCCTGTCATCTATTATTCAAATGAAAGAGCATGGATGAAACAAATATAAACCTCTTCACTCCTGACTTTAAACGAATGAAGTTTCCCTGTGTACTGGTGACCTTGGAGTGCTAAATATCATTGTGCCTGAGCATATTTTGCAGTTAGGCCTAACTTTAACAAATAATTCCTGTAAAACTTGCTTTAAAAAAAATCTGGATTCTTGCATATATTATTTAAAATAGTATTTCTTATAGCATTATAAGGTTATATAATTATTTCTTATAGCATTATAAGGCATATTATAAGGTTGGGCAAACACCCTTTCTTACTGTTTTCTGATACTCTGACAGATGCGTAGGCACCCACTACGCATAAACTTTCCCATAAAAGCTTTTTGTGTATTATGCAATACACAGTTCCTTTGCTTATTGACAGTTTCAACAACAGTGTCACGTGTGGTGACCCAGTAATTCTGCTTGTATGAGCTCCTCTGCATCAGAACGTTGTCCACCCAGTGCATGACAAGTCCTTGATGTTAACCTTGACACCACTGGAATATGTTGTAGCATGCAAGTTACTATTCTCCATATACCTCTTTCATCATGCAATAAATTTGTGAAGCATGCTTCCCTTCTGCACAAGGAAACTGGATAACTGCTCTTTGTGCTGATTTGTAAGAATCCATCATTCAATGAACTGTGGAAACTACTTTCGAGAAAGTTGCATGTGCAACTGGGAATACCACCATGCCATCACAGCTAACACATTAATTGCTTCAGATTTGATACAAAGCCACTACAGCTAAGGTCTCCTTTTCATTTGGGCACACGGTAATACATTTTCTGTTATATCCAGCGAATGTAATTATTCTTTTAGTTTCAGACTTCTGTATCAGAACTTCAATCATTTTCACTGTGGTTTTAGAAGTAACAGTGCACATTATCCTGGTATCTAACCACAAATTAAGTTTATTTCTCTATAATATCAATTCTCTCTGTCTCTTTTGCTTTCTGAACACACACATAGATTTCTTACATGAAAATCTGTTTCTCAGATTTAGTAATTTAGTTTGTTTCTTATTTTTGTTAATATTGATAACATGAATTTTTGTCATGATAATTTTCACATTCATTCACAAAATAATATGTCATTTTACACCTATAACAAATCTTTTTCTGCATAGGACACTTTTGGTATTCATGAAATGTTAGGCATTTAGAAGTAACTACTTTTATTCCTTGTCTCTCAAAATTTGCTTATTTAGTTGTATTCTTAATATGCTTGCTTAGCTTCTTTTACTCTACATTTACAATAGTGTCTTCATCTGTTATTATTTTCACTTGAGCACACTTATTTCGACAGATCTACATGTGTCAAATTTTTTTCTAATGCTAATTCTATGTTGTCCAATAATCTTGCACTCACTGCATTCTCGTAATATTGCATGCAGTTTTATCTTTTATTAAACTAGTCATTATTTGGGCAAACTCACATGATCTAGCTTTATTTCAAAGGCCAATTACATTATCATCTGTGATTTCCAGTACAATTCAATTTTATATTAAGAATTTAAATATTTTCTTAAATTTAATACTGATTTTCTTAATTTTGTCTAATTTGTGCTATTTATGATCTTGTGACATGTATTGTAGTATATTTCAAGATCCAAATTCGTATCAGCTGAAGGAGGGTAGAGCTCTTACCCCCCCTTTTTTGTGCATGCTGTTTCATAAATTTGAAAGGAATGTAGCCACCGTTTCCAGTTGAAGACAAGATTTCTTTCAAAATTTATCACTGTGGAGTTTTAAATTTTTCAATAAAAAATATTTCTGGCACGAAATTTAAAGCTGATTAAATTCCAAAGTATATTCTTTTATTTTTTTAATTGGTTACCATTTGCAACTTACAAAATTCTAAAATGCTACATTTATTGCAGAATCATATTGGGCGACTAAGTGCTGCTAGTTCTGAAAAGGATAGTTCTGGGGTTCATGATGATGATCTTGATCAGACATTTGCATATCATTGTAGAAGTCAGATGTCATTATCCTCGTTTGGAGTAAGTATTTACTCTGCAGATTAAAGTATTTTATCCCCCCTGTGTGTTTTTCCCCTCTAAGGGAGAATAATTTTTTTTTAATCCAGGAGATCTTCTCTTCGATAATCCTGTTTCTTCCAACTGTACCTTCTTGAAGTTCTTTCTCTGTTTACTCTTTTAGGTTTGGTGATCCTGTGTTTAATTCTTAGTTAGGAAGATTATGTACATTCTTTTCTGTTTAACCCATTCAGGATTGTGATCACATGATTCTCCCTTCATGGCCCAAAGTATTATATATAGTATGTGACCTGCTTTTCCAAGCCTTGAGGTCCAGTATCACAGCAATGTGATTTCAAATTGGAACATTTTAGTTAAAATTTGAATGACTGTTATGTTTTTAAAATAATGTTCCAAATGCCCTTTCAGTGCCAATTCCGCTCCCCCCCCCATGGTTGGATCAGGGGAATTTGAACAGGTAAACAGCTACACGCAGGGCTGTATTTTGCTGCATGCTGGGTTTTTGTTTATATTTTGATTGAATGCGGAAAGGATGGGGTATTTATTTGTTAGGGGTGGGAGTAGAATTCTCCTTTGCATTTTGGGGAAGGGAGATAGCATTTTGTATGTTTTGGGTGAATTTTATTTTAGCCATCATGGTTAAAAAAAAAAAAAAAAAAAAAAAAAAAAGAGTGAAATATTTAAATGAGAGTGATATTTCTAAATTGATGGAAGAATGAGATAGTGAAATGGAGGAAAGTAATTTTTCAAATACAAGCGGCAGTGAATCTTGAATATTCAGATGACAGTGATTTAGCTGATAACATGGATAACAGTGTAGACAGTTTTAAGTGTGAGTAACTGGGAAATGGACATAAAAGAATTTACATCCCTGGAGTTTTCTACAAATCATGGTATCTGCATAAACAGTTCAGAGCCAGTTGAAGGAGAATTAGATTTATGATTCTAATGAAATTATTGAAACAGTTGATCGAACAAACTTTCAAAATTTATTTTTGAAAAATCAAGAACAGTTCCAAAACAATCAAAATAACAGAACCTAAATGCATTGCAGAATCAAGAAACCTACGATAAAAATGCATTTAAAAAAAAAAATCAGTTCTTTGTACTCCTTTCTTTGGTTCTGTCATTTTAAAAAGTAGGTGAAATAGTTTTTTTGAAATCTTGAAATGTATGCACTTTACATCAATACCAGATGGGGGGGGGGAATTCGAAAATAAAACCCAGTTCAGGAAAAACTAATAAAAAAATCGAGAACTGTTTGTATTCCCGAAAGAAAAATATCTGTTGAAAGGCCTTTTTCATTGGAAAAGAAAACCTGGGTACATTCCTTCTAAATAATCTTAGCATGATATCAAAATCTATAAATTGTGCTTTTTTAGAATTTTTTTTTCCTCTACTGGCAAAGACACTGAGCTGATGGAGCCAATTGCACTTTAAAGGGAACTTAGTTTTTAAGACTTTGTTCATCAAGTTGAAAAATAAAGGCTATAATTTATTACCTTGATCTTTTTTTTTTTTTTTTTTTTTTTTTTGTTTCTCCCGGATTTGCTACTCATCCTTTGCTGTGTTTCAGAAGGAGGGTTCCATAAAGAAATTGATAAGGGAGATTTCTGAATCTATGTGAACAATTTCAAGGATAAAAAGAAAATATTATCATGTTGATAACATTTCACAGAAAGAGACTAATTTGTATAGTGTAGAGGAAAAACTGAAAACAGAGGGTATAAAGAAACCTCATTGCATTGTTAATTATAATAAGTACATAGGAGAAGTTGATACAAGAGACTCTACCGTGCATCACTACCCAGTTTTTAGAAAGACTAAGTGATGCAGAAAATTATTTTTCATATCTTTTGGTCATTGCATAATTAAATTCAAGTTACTATTCTACAAAGAAAAAGGGGAAAAAATGTCATCTTTGGAATTTCGAACCAATGTTGCTCAGCAAGTAATCCAAAGATGCAAGAAAACTAAGGCCACAGAAGTACAAACTGCATTACAAGTCATGATTACTTTACAGTTAAATGGGCGTTATTTTCCAAAATTACATGTAGATGCTAATAGTAAAATGTCAAGATAGTATGCAGTTTTCAAGAAATGTTGCTTAAAAGAAAAGTGCATGTTAACTTACTATGAATGCAAAACTTTGTAAATTTTCTACTTATATTTTCTAATCTTTTATGTACATTTTGAATGCTCAAATGCAAGTTTATAATTTTTTTTATTTATTTATTTACATTGTTGGAGGAAAAAGTGGATAGATAAAGTTTTATATTTGCTAAAAAACTGCTAAACTAGCACAGGGTAGATACTGTAAAGGCCGTAATTTTCGCGAAAACGAAAATATCGGCGATTTCGTGAGCTGAAAATTTCGCGAATTTTATATGAACAGAACCGAAAGTTGAAAAATTTCAAAAGTAAAGTTGAGAAAGTCTTAAAAAAAAGTATTTCGTGAGGCTTAAATTTTCACGATAATGACGGGCTCGCGAAAATAAGGGCCTTTACAGTAACTGAATACTGAAGGACTTTATAAATATGAATATTTTATTCATTTTGTTATATTTATGAAATTTGGATGTATCGTAGTTTTCTAATAATTTCTCCAAATTTTTAGTGTGTGCATTTTTCTCGCGACAATGTTTATATGAAATTTATTTTACTAAATTAAAACCATTTTCTTTAAAATTCATTTTATTTTCCTTTAAATATCACAAAAATTTTATTGCAGTATATTCAGGTACTATCAATAATAATAAACTGTAAATTCCAGCATATTTAATTGCAGTAATGATTTTAAATAAATTTTTAATCTAAATTGGGCTTAATGGGTAAGATCACCCAGCCCTGCATGTACAACATATACTCTCAGAGCACATGGGCTTTCTTTCTGCTTTTGCCATTCGTGAACATACGTTCAGCCAGTGCTAGAAATATTTTTTCTGTTTTGTATAAACCATTATTGGACAGCAGATTTGAATGTTGTGCTTTTTAGCTACATTGTTAGCAGTACTGTGTATTCACCTCTGTTTTTTTATTTATTCTTTTGTTTGGTAACTTTTATGTAGCATATATGATTGATTATGTCATTTTTTTATTTAAAAGGTCTTAATGTCTTTCATTCTTTTTTAAAGAGATATAAAGTTCATGGTGTTTCCTTGTGGGAAAGATTGTCAATTGTGAGGGTGACAAAAATACTGAAAAATACTTTGAGCCCCCCTCCCTCAAAAAAATTACCAGAAGTGTTTAAAAACCTTTGCGTCTGGATATATATCTTTATCTTCCCATTGATCAAATCGTATAACTATCTATCAATCTATCATGGCCTATCTATCAATATATCTCTTTATGCATATATGTTCAAAGAAATTGCCCTGATACTTGCAAGTTGCCAATATATGCATTCAAAATTTTTATATTGCATGATTGCGAAGCAACATATACATGGAAAGCTCAACTTTGACATAAACCACCAAGAGGAATGTATGCTTTTCATATCAGAATGTCACCCACTCTGCTTTTGATTAGAACAGTCAAGGGTGAATGTATGCTTTTCATATCAGAATGTCATCCACTCTGCTTTTGATTAGAACAGTCAAGTGATACTTTTCCTGTGTGAGAAGTAGCTACTAAGAACAAAGAACAGATCATTTGAAGCAAGTGGGATTTTGTATTTATAAATATTTATTTTCAGCCAAATGCTGGGGGGGGGGAGTCATTATATTAGAAAGTGATTTCAGTTCTTTTACAGTGATGTTTAATCAAATAAAGGATTATACTATTCTTGGGTAG
Source organism: Stegodyphus dumicola (assembly GCF_044657685.1). Classification (NCBI taxonomy): domain Eukaryota; kingdom Metazoa; phylum Arthropoda; class Arachnida; order Araneae; family Eresidae; genus Stegodyphus; species Stegodyphus dumicola. The sequence continues at coordinate 193,476,630 of NC_140780.1, forward strand.
GATTATATTACATATTTCAAACACTATGCCATATTTATAGTCTTTCTATTTTAACTATAAAACACTGTTAAGCAATCTTAGATTTCAGTTCTGGTAAATGTATTTTCATGAGTTTTATAATAATGGAATGTAAATATCATCCAGTTTCTCTTGAAGTTCTCTGTGAAGGCGTCAGTTCCCATAGGCAGATAGGCTTTATATGCTTTGCTATATGCAAGCATTTCTTGCTCTCTCCATATCTTTTATGATCACATTATTGTATTTTTCATGACAAAGCTGTAACTTATAAAAGTGCAATGATGTAATAAAAAGGATAAAATGAACCACTGACATCATTTTCTACTATCAGTATCACTACACAGTTGGATTTCTTTTTTTTTGTGTGCTAGAAAAAAGTTTAAAAAATAACAGTATGTAAGTTTTTGCTGAACTGGTATACATTGTTACAGAACTGTAATAATTTTTTTTTACAGTAGAACTTATAAAAGGCTGCATTATGTTTCAATGTCTTATTCAATGTCTAGTCTTGCACTTGATAGTTGTAATTGCCTGAAATTGCCATAAAATATTATATGCACTGCACTGAGTGGTTTTTCATAAGTTCCTGTTATTTCATGAAGTCTTGTTATTTTTTTTTTAATATATCCAAATTAATCATACTAACTTGCTCAACAATCACACACTTCACATTTTGAAGTTGAACTTGATATTGTCTATGCATTTCATGGGACAAATTATGAACTTTCTTGCTCTGTGGGATAATACAAAATGCCGAATGAACAGTCAAGTCCTTTTAATGTAAAGCAGCTTTACCAGTGGCTGTGTATGCATTTCCATGTTGTTATGTTCTTGAGTGAAACGATTTACAGTCTCCATTATCAATATTAGTATGAATGTTTTACCACCACCAGCAAAACCAGAGAAATAAATCTGAAGAGGGTCACTATCTGCACTGTAAAATGTGTTAATTTCTAATATTAACTCGGGCTGTTCAATTTGCCTTTGTCACCCATTCAACATAACCAGTTTTTGTAGATTAACTACTCAGTTATTGTTGGATTATTTTGGAGTTGAATTACATATGATTAGAAGAGCTCTAAATTGTAATGCTGAGCTTCATGTTTTTTTTTTCTTTCTTTCCTTTTTTTTCTTTTCTTCCTATTCCTGTTTTGATATAATATTGTCACATTTTTTTTTTTTTACTTCAGAAATTGCACATATCTCTTCATTCAAGATAACATTGTTATTCGCAGCAAGGACTGGATCCACTAATTTCAGCTTGTATCAGTAAGGCTGTCATAATCTTGCTTTTCTGCCTTAATGCTGTCTTTCTGCTGCTCCTACACACTATTGAATTCCATTGATCATTTCAGTTTTAATGCATGAAACAATGTAAAAAGCTCTTGTGGACGATTTACAATATCTTCTATAACATAATTTCTATATCTTAGAACTGCATTTCCTCATTACTTGAATCATTGTTGTCCTCATCTTCACTATCTTATTGTTGTTCTTCGCCTGTCTCTTGTCCATCATGAAGCTCACTCATGTCTCACTTGCATTTTCTCCTTTCAACCTTGCTGTACCATGCAACAAAAATTGACCAAACTCACATTTTCTAAATCAGCAAAGCACATAAGGTCCCATAAGGTTTCTTCCTTATGCTACAAAATGTACACTGCCTGGATTTAAATTTCACTGGTATGTCCAGCATTATTTAGTTTCATTTCATCTGTCACGTGAAATTTGTGGTTTTTTATGTTAATGGGGAGGCTTGGTCTTTTTGGCTTTGGATCGTTCGTTACCCATTCATGCTTATTTTACTCATATTTCGTCCCAAAATATTCAGAAAATATTTTTAACTTAAATAAAACTTTTACCCAATTTCTATTTTTAATTGTAGCAAAGTATATTTACATTAAATTTAAACCACAGGAAATAATTTATAAAATCACAATACTAGCTTGGGGAGCAAGTGTGTTGATGTCAGAGAAAAGTATTTGGAAAAGAAAGACCTTTTTACTGGGCAGGTGCATGTATTGTTTAGTAATAAAATAACTCTGTGGTTTCAAAGCCCTTTATCTACACTCAAGAGCCAAAACATTATGACCACCTGTCAATAACAAGTTGGGCCACCTTTGGCGCGCAACACAGCTTCAACCCGCCTTGGCATGGATGCCACAAGTCCTTGATAGATGGCCGGAGACAGATTGTACCAGATGTTGTAGCAACGGTCACGCAAATCTGAGATATTGCGAATTGGTGGTCTTTGACCTCTGAGCTGCCGTCCCATGACATCCCAAATGTGTTCTATTGGATTGATATCCAGTGAGTTAGGCGGACAGGACATTAACTGGAAATCAGCATCATGTTTCTGGAACCACTCCAACACAATTGTAGCCTTGTGACACGGGGCATTGTCCTGTTGGAACATTCCATTTCCAGCTGGAAAAACAGAGGCCATGTAATGGTGCAACTGGTCCGCAATGATGTTCAGATACTCTGTAGCATTCATGGTCTACTCTACCACAACCACGGGCCCCAGAGACGGCCAAGAAAACGTCCCCCAGAGCATAATACCGCCACCACCGGCCTGTGTAGACCTACTGTGCATTGAGGGAGCAACTGTTCGCCTGGAAGACGGCATATCCTGACACTGCCATCGGCATGATGAATGACAAACCGTGATTCATCTGACCAGGTAACACTCTCCCACTGATCCATGGACCAGTCGCGATGTTCCTGGGCCCAGCGCAGGCACAGTTGGCGATGACGCTTGGTCAGCAAAGGCACATGAGTGGGACGTTTGCTGCGTAGCCCCATATCCAACAGTGTCCGCTGAACAGTGTGCTCCGATACTTTTCTACTTGGCCTTGCATTGTATTCGGCTGTCAGCTGAGCCTCTGTCTGGCTCCGGTTTTGCTTCACCATGAGAGACAGTCTCCGACGACCTTTTTCTTTGATAGCATGTGGCCGTCCAACACCATGTTGCCTACTGCTGGTTTCACCTTCATTCATCCACTTTTCATCCGTACTAACTGTAGACCGCGAACAATCCAAGAGTCATGCAGTTTCGGAAATACTTGTTCCGAGCCTTCGAGCCATTACAATCTGCCCTCTATCAAAGTTGCTTAGATCCGCAGCCTTTCCCATCACACACAGAAGTAAGTGAAAGAATGATTCTTCAGACTCTCCAGCAGCAGTTAAATACCACTTCCACCTGATCACGTGCCTTTCACGTCATCCAGGCACGTTCATCGCAAAATGTAGGGCTGGTCATAATGTTTTGGCTCTTGAGTGTATATCCGGGTAAAAATAAACATTCCTATTTGAAAAGCAAGCGAACGCCATTGAGAAGCAAATGCCAGTGGTTTCAAAGTGCGACCGAGCCTCTAGAGGATTGTAAGCATTGTGACACGATGCTCTAGTGGCACAGTGGTTGTTCTCTGAAACCACATAGCAAATGCCATACATATAGAGGTTTTTTTATATATGCAGTTTAATTACTGCAATTTTTTATTGTTTATGATAGAAATCGTGATGTGCGATGACTAACTTTTGAAATTTAAAGTTGTTTATATTAATAAAAGGAAGTTATTTTGTCTCATCGAAAACGAATTTTAAAAGGCATCCGATGTGAAGTATTAATACCTAAAACATATATGATTCTACAGTCATTTTGTGTTGTTTAGATGTAAAAGATCAGTAATCAATTCATTTTCACTCAAAAATTTCGGAAAAAAAGAGGAGGGAAAAAATTCGGAAAATGGTGGTTTCAAAGGGTTAGAGAAGTAGAGATCACTAAATTCACAAAGGTGATATCTAAACATGTGTATGTTATAAAACAATGAATCAAACTATTATTTAGAAAAGATTTTGCAGCTAGACTGAACACAGTCGCTTCACCTCTTTTGTTACTTTCTTTTAAGTGTTAGTTTCTGTGCCAGTGTACTTTTGTGGATATTGCATTTATTAAAATTATTACATCTTGAGTATATCTTTTTAACATTAATAAAAGTATATATCATAAGTGTTAACAGTTGCAGTAAGTTTTAAAAAATAATTATTTTTCATTTGTTTGTGTTTTTTACAATTTTTATCGTATTACCTTTTGACAATTATGATCTGTTTTCATTTGTAGGGTAGAAGTGGGAGTGTTACAAGTGTGTATAGTGCTGCTGGTGGAGGCCGTTATGGTACTGTAACTGTAACAGGAGAAGTTTTATTTGGATTAAATTACAATTATAAAACAGGAACTCTTGAAATCAATGTAAAAGAATGCCGTAATTTAGCTGCAGTTGACACAAAAAAGAATCGCTCTGATCCGTAAGTCTAAAAAACATTCAAAATTTTCTTTTAATTCCAGATCAAATTCTTCTTGAATTAGTGGAATGTTTCTTCATCCCATCTTGTTTTCAATGCTTTATATCATTTAATTTAAAAAATATGTGGGATTTTTTTTTAAATTAATTTTAGGGATAGGTCCAAAGCTTCTGTGTCTTGGTGTACACACAGCAGTTATTCATTTAGCTCTTACAAATGTTTTGCATGAAAATGGTTTTTCTAGTTTGTTTAGTAGTAAATCTGCTATTATACTCTTGTGTATCAATTTGGTTGAAGGTTTTACTGGAGAAATTATAACCCTTCATTAAAGTGAATTTCTCTATTTTAAAATTCCCTTTGAATACTGTTCAGATTTTGTTGGTTGCTGTATGTAATCACAGCGTTTTTGAATTTATTAAAATATAAAAATTGTTGAGAATGTTTATTTCTTCCATTTAGTCCTCTTAATTTCATATGTAGTAGATTTCTACTTGTACGGCTTGAAATGTGTCATGAATTGATTTCCTGAAATAGCAGTTATGTATGTGCCGTACCTTAGCATCTTGAAATTTTTTCCTTTCCTGAGTTAGTACATGCAGTCTTTGAACACACACATACACACCAGAAAAAGAAATGAAAGCACAAGTAAATTGTTGCTAGTATTTCTTATTTACGACCTTACTAAATGGCTTGGGCTTAGCAATCTTTCACTGTAAAGGCTGGGCCTTAGTTTCATATTGAAATCGCAAAACTAATGTTTCTCACTGACTATTTTGATAACTGATGATTTTGATAATTATTAATACAGTGGCTCCCTAAAGTGTTCATACACTTATGATTTTCATTGAAATAGGGCTCTATCTATTAATTAAAAGTAAACTTTCTGAATGAGATTTTAATAATAAGATATATAATCTATTCATAACAAAATTATACACAATATTTTTAAATATAGCAAAACTTTATTTTTAGGAAATTAATAATCAAAAAAATGACAAACATTTTATCTCACAAAAGGCTTCGTACACTGAAATATTTTTGGATAAAATCAAAATTAGAATTATCATTTGCCGCTTTTTTTTACTTTTTGCATTGTGATCATTTGCTTTAATTTTTTATTGTTTACTTCATAATATTCTATTTATTATTGAAAAAATGGGTTGCAGTGGTAAAGAAATTACAAACAGCATTCGAAAACTGATAATTTTTCACCATAGTAGTGGTAAATCAATTCGAAATATCGCTAAATTAGTTCATTAATCCCATTCTGCAGGGCAGTATGGGATAAAATGCTGTAAAGAAGAAAATCGGATTGAAAACAAGGTAAGAAAAGGTCGACCGTGAAAGTTAACTAAACATGATGAGAGTAAAAATTCTGCCGGTAAAAATTGTTTTGTTAGTGAGAGAAACAGAAAGCTTAGGCTTTCATTCACAAAATCAATGATAAATACACCCGAAACGTTCTAAAATAATGTCCTATTTGCTGACGAAAGCAAATTTAACATTTTTGGTTCCGCTGGTCAAATAACTGTATGGAGAAGAAAAAAGTGAGGAACTCCATTCTAAGAACTTAGTTGGAATAATTAAGCATGGCGGTGGAGGTGTTCTTGTGTGTGGGTGCATGGCAGCCATCAGGACTAGGCAATTTGGTATTTATTGATGGTATAATGAATCATTCTCTTTATTTAAATATTTAAGAGACAATTTAAAATTATCAGCCCATAATTTGGGTATTGGAAACAAATTTATTTTTAATCATGATAACGATCCTAAGCATACGGCTCTCAACGTTCACCTGTGGTGTCTCTCTAATTGTCCACAGATTTTGAAAACACGGCTTCAGTCACCAGATTTAAACCCCATAGAACACATTAGGAAAGAATTGGAGGTTAGAATACGAAAACACGACATCAAAACGAAAAGCGAATTCAAAACAGTCATGATGGAAGAATGGATGAACATTGATACAGAAATTACAAAAAAACTAGTAAAATCTATTCCCAGATGTTTAAAAGCTGTTGTGGATGCTAAAGGATATCCTACTAATTATTACTTTAACATAAAAGGAAAATATTTACTTTTATATCAAGATTTTTTTTAAGTGTACGAGGACCTTTGTGAGATAAAATGTTTGTAATTTTTTTATTATTAATTTTTTTAAAATAAAGTTTTGCTATATTTAAAAAATATTTCATGTTATTTTGTTATGAATAGATTATAGATCTCATTATTAAAATCTCATTCAAAAAGTTTACTTTTAATTAATGGATAGAGCCCTATTTCAATGAAAATCATAAGTGTACGAACACTTTTGGGAGCCACTGTATGTAATCATTATAATGAAAATGAAATTTTTAACATTACTGACCATTTAACACTACTAAAACACATATGTTATGAACCCTGAAATTTATTTTTCACATTTTGGTCAATGCTTTTAATCTTTTGGAGCATAAGTATTTTGATTTAAATATTATCTAGATTGATTTTTAGAACATGTATTTACAATTGCATTGATTTTGAATTTAGTATGAACAATATACATATATACAGGGTTCGTATGGTCCTTAAAAATCCTTAATTTTTTCAAAAATGATTTTTGGTCCTTAAAAGTCCTTAATTTTGGCCAAAATGAATAAACGCTCCTTAATTTTGCTCATTTGACATTTCTTATCATTTCTAATGATTGCCATTCTATGTGTGAATTGCGATTTCTCATGAATATGGAATTAAAATTGCACGGCTCTTAACCAATCTGTTGGCGGATTTGCATTGCAAATGATAAAAAAAAAAAAAAAAAAAAAAAATTAGCTACTCAAACGAAAGTATCGGTGTCTGATTGGCTATTCACCCAATCTTTCAAACAGGTGTTATCCATAAATTTAGGCAGATTGTGACGAAAGCGTGAAGCCGGAAGTTCTTTAAGAGGCGAAAGTGATGATGAAGGTGCTCGAGAAAAAAAAAGGGGGGGGATTCTGAAAATATTTGCCAAAATTAGAGCAATTCCAACCTGGAAGGCCATAACCCTTCCGACGCCAATAAGAATGAGATGCCTGGAAAGTACATTTTCAATAAACTGTGGCTTCATCAAGCTGACTACAAAGACTGGCTATTGATGGATGGAAATGGGGAAGTTTAAAAAAAAATTCATCGAAATCCTTCTCAAATATTTTGGAGGCAACTAAAGATAAAACATTTCTTATAAAATTAAATTTTTTTCTCTCTGTCGAAAATATATTATTGCCTTTCCTTGAATATTATCAAAGTGGTAAACCACTTATTCCCTTTTTTGCTGAAGATATCTTAAAACTTGTAAATGATTGCCTTCAGCACTTTAAAATTTTGAAACTAGAATATTCAAAAATAACTAAAGCAGAAAATCTTTATAAATTTAATTGTAATGATCCAAATTGTTATAATGATAAAAGTAAAGTTTATTTGGGATTCATTGCTGAGCAGTTAATGAATGATAAATGCCGCAAGAAGGACATTTCACAAGCTGAAAGTTTTGCGTTGAAGCAAGGTCAACAATGTGTCTTAACAATAGTACAACACTTAATGTCTAAATGTCCAATAAATTATTCTCTTGTTCGAAATGCATCTTGTATAGACCCACAATTGATGGTTAAAAGTCCAGAAAAAGCCCAGAACAAAATGAAAATAGTTCTAACGGTATTAATGCAGAATAAACGTGTTTTACAAGATGATTGGGATGAAATTCTGCTGCAGTTTGGAGAGTTTCTAGACAAAGTAGTTAAGACAAATGTACATGAATTTTCTACTTTTGATCCTCAAAATCTTTCTCTTGACACATTTCTCACTTCTTATTTTCATGATTACTATTCAGAAGTATGGAAAATAGTGAAAATGATTCTTATCTTGTCGCATGGACAGGCCTCTATCGAAAGGGGCTTCTCTGTAAATAAAGCAATTGAAATTGAAAATTTAAGTGACTCATCATACATTTTTCAATGCACAGTATTTGATTACATAAAATTTTCTGGAGTTGTTCTTAATATCGAAATTAATAAAAAGAAATGAGATCAGCAGCAGCTTCTGCAAGGTCTAAATATATGCAGTATTTAGAAGAACAAAAATCTTTAACTAAATCTGAAAATTCAAAGAGGAAAAGAAATATCATTGAGGAAGAAATTGATTATATGAAGCAGAAGAAAAAATTTCTTCAAGGACACATTAAAGATATTAATGAAGAAGTAGATGCTTTAGCAGATGAAGCTGAGACCAGCATGAACATTGATTTGTTTATCAAAGCAAATGAACGTAGAAGAATAGTTAAAAAAAAAGGAAATAGACATAAATAAATTAGATGTTAAAATAGCTGAAAAGATTTCAGATTTGAAAAAAGCACAAATGTTTTGTATCTTTTATTGTACAGTTTATTATTCTAGTATCTTTCAAAAAACCAAGGAAATAAATTGTATGTTTACAAATCAGTTATTTTAATCTGCAAAATATTCTTACATTGTGATTATAATAGTAGTTGACTGTGTTTAACTAAATATCAAATAAGTTAATAATAATCATGTAAATCTCTAAAATAGTGACTGTTATTAGTGTAAAATACACTTATACATGTTTTTAAAGAAATTATGTTCCTAATTTAATGTTATCTACTTTATAACTTGCAAGGAGTTAATTTAATTTTCAAAATTGTTTTATGGTAAGTATTAAAGTGAATTTAATAATAGTGCATAATACACACTTCTGTTAGTTTCTTAAAGTAAATTAAAAGCATGAAGTCGTTTGTATGGATAATTGCTTTATTCTCTTTTTTTTTTTTTTTTTTTTTTTTTTTTTTGTTTGTTTGCTGATAGGTTCTTAATTTTTTCTTTGATGGTCCTTAAAAGTCCTTTAAAGTCCTTAATTTTCATGTAAGGAAATGTGTACGAACCCTGATATATTCATGTTATTTATTTATTAGTGCTATCAAACATATTCATGAATAATTGCTTAATTGAGATTAGTAAGGAAAATAAATTCATTCAATACATGTGTATCTCAAGGTGCTGCATGTGTTTTGTTGTATTAGTTTTTGTTCATTTCTTTTCTGACTGAAACATATGCATATTACATACCCCTTAATTTTTTGTTTTGCATTTTTCATCATTTTGAGGCTGCATATTTCAAAGAACAGAGAATATGCATATTTCAAAGCACAGAGAAGCAGATCTGCTTCTATGTGCTCTGTGCTTTCTGCACTGATCTTAAAAATGAATCGTGTTCATCAGTGTAAATTCGTTATTCTAATCACAAAAATAAAAAAGTGTGTCAGAACTGTGATGTTCATATTTTTATTGCTCATGGATATTAAAGAATCAAAATTTGGGTGTAAAGAAGTTCATCTAAAAATACATATTATGATTCTGGGTTTGGAATCCCTTCTATATCAACATAAAAATTCTTATGTATGTTCTTTGATGATTTATTTTCAGTTTATTGTTTTCATATAACATTTTTTAATGTCATGCATTTTGAAATTTTAGTGCCATCACAATTTTGTCTAATGGAAATATAATCAGACAACTGAAAGAACTATCATTTGCTTCTAATTAAGCCTTTCTGTAGTAAAATCTTATCAACAGCACTATATTAAATTTTATGCATATGTGATTTTTAAAAAAATAAACCTTGAGAGTCTAATGATAAGTATGTTGTTATTTTCAGCAAATTGTTTTCAACTGACAGAATCATAAAAAAATTCATGTGATCAAAAGGGTTGTTAGTGTGAAGTCTTGATGTGTATCAAAACATCAGAAAATGTTAAATTGACTAAAATTGGAAATACACTAGAGTGTTTGCTTATTTGACAAAAATAAGCGGGCAGAATGTTGGATAAATGAAATATCATAATAGGGAGGTAATAATAAGAAGCCTATTAAACTTCAAACTGTGTAATTGTGCAATTTACAAACCTAATAATCATTTTTAACTACTAAACAGGAAAAAGTAACTGAATTCTGCTAGTGGTCCAGAGATCTGGATATTAAAATCGGAATTTAGGACTTTGTACTGTATATCACATCTGTGAATGAATAAGCAAGACTAATTATTATATTTTCCAGCATTTTGTCAGTAAATAACTGAAATTTTAGATGTGTTCCATAGCTAAAAACATAACAAAATTGTGTGTGGTAAATAAAAAGAATTAGCTCATAAAACTTCATGAGATAATTATCGACTGCTGTTTAAACATTAATACTGAATGTTTCTTTTGTCAAGAGCTGTATAAATTGAATAAAGTTGTTTGTATCGACATGTGATGTAGACAGAATTTGAAAAGTATTGTGGGAGTATTTTCCACGCATATTTTTAGATATGTGACCTTAAATGGCTATTTATCTTTTCATCGCCAAAATCATACTTAATGAAAAAAAGATCTTTTAAGTTTAAATGTTGAAGTATACATCCAGATTGGTTTCAAATGAAAATATATGTAGTTAACATGATAATGTATTTTTAATCTTACTAAAATTTGGGATATGGTAGAGAGAATGGAATATTCATTACTGATTAAAGCAGTGTAAAAAATATATATATACAGTACCAAAGTCTTTAATCCGTACGTCCATAATCCGGAATGATCTGTAATATGGACCTCAAAGCATAATGCGTTTACGCATGCGCATATTTTTATACATGCGCATAATACGTTTACACATGCGCATTTATTGTATAACAGACGGTATAAGCTACGTTAAAATTATCTAATTATCCATTTAAGTTAATGTTGCAGATTGCATTGTTCCTTAACCTTCTAATTGGATACAGCCTATTATTTTTCACAGACTATTAGAGCAATTTTATAAGTAAGTTTGAACTTTCGATTATGTCATAAAGAGTTTCCAATTCTAGAGTTGCCAAAGGATCTACAAAGTGAAAGCAAGGTTTTGATGTACCACTTCCGATAGTGAAGAAAATGACAGAGAGGTTATTGAAAACGAAAAAATTTCGATTGACAAGTTCGTCAGTATTCTCGACACAGCAACTGCAGGACTTGAACAGTGGAACTTTGTAACTGAACAAGAAATTATGTCTGTTTATAGAATTAAAGAGAAAGTATTAGCACAAAAAACGAAGCAACTTAAACAGCTTACATTGAAAGAAATGTTTAATAAAGTAAACAAATATTAAGCTTTTTTTTTTTTTTTTTTCTTTTTTGTAAATTTTGATACCCTTTAGATCATAATTGCTCTTTATTTCATAAATTACAGTTTCATGTTTTTATTTTATAATTTCTGCATGCCATCTTACCAGATTTAAATTGATGATCTATAATCCAGAAAAAAACCCTAATCCAGAATCGCCGAAGTCTCGATGAGTCTGGACTTTGTACTGTAGTTGAAATTTGAGAGTAACATTTCTTCTGTACTATTTAGTCATAATTAGTGGAATTTTATGATTTTTTTTTTTTTTGTCCTTTTCTGTCTATGAATTGCAAAAATTTTTAGTTCCTAATTTTAAATGTCTGTGGTGATAGTGGTTTGAAACTGAGCTATTTCATGATAGTGATAATTTCAACAAAACCTTCCTTTAAATTCTGAAACGTTCAGAACTTTGTGAAGTATGGTCCTTCGGATAAAATCTGCTCATTTTAAGTAGTTCAGTTATTCAATTGCAACGAATAAAAGTCATATATCTAAATAAATAACCATCAAAAGAAAAAAGGAGCTAAAGTCAGTTTAAACTTCTCAAGTTTTATAATGGAAGATAATTCTCAGTATAATATTTTCTTCTCCAGAAATCCTACCTGTCCGCTAATGCATGAATACAAACATAGATATTCTTATTTCCAGTGTATTACATTTTTCTGCATTGTTTTCTCATTATTTTGAAATAATCTATGTGAATGTGTATTTCTCGTTTTCATTGTTATGTGCATGCTTGTTAAGACTTTTGTAGTATTCAGTATCAACTGTAGTTTTATAACAATATTTCAGTTTGTTTTCTGAAGTCTTCCTCTTTTTTTTTTTTTTTTTTTTTGTACATACAGTTATGTTAAAGTTTATTTGCTTCCTGATCGCACAAAAAGTGGCAAGAGGAAAACAAAAGTTAAAAAACACACCTTGAATCCTGTATTTGATGAACATGAACTGTTAAAAGTATGTTATGCATTATATATTACCTAATTCATTTTAGTTTGTCATTTTATGTACATCTAAATAAAACACAGCATCAGATGTATATTAAACTATAGCTTTATTGTTGCTGTATGTAAAATGCATTTCATGTACTTGTGTATTATATTGCTTTCACTGATGTCTTTAACCTTTTCTGTATGGGTGTGTTGTATACATCACGGTAGCATTCGATTCGTCTATGGCAGGTGTGACATCTGCATCTCAGAGGAATAGCACCTGGCTAGACTGCTGTAATGTATCTGTGTCAGTCACATGGAATGAAATGTAAATATTTAAAATTCTAACAGATAACACCCTATGCTTGTGGTACGGACATAAATGGGAATTATGATGCCTGAACTTTGACTTTGGACTGTTTCATTTGATTCTGAAGGGTAGATAGCAGGATTCTGTAATACAGTACAAAGTCCGTAATCCAGACGTCCATTATCCGTAATGATCTTTAATCATGACCTCAAAGCCACACACGCATGCGCTTTTAATGCGCGCTTCCACTACGCATGCGCATAAAGCGTTTACCCATGCATACTTCCGATAGAGAAGAAAGTGACAGAGGGGTTATTGAAAACGAAAAAATTTCGATAGTTGGTATTCTCAACACGGCAATTACAGGACTTGAACAGTGGAACTTTGTAACTGAACAAGAAATTATGCCTGTTTATAGAATTAAAGAGAAAGTATTAGCACAAAAAACGAAGCAACTTCAACAACTTGCATTGAAAAAAATGTGTAATAAAGTAAACACATAAATATTAAGCTCTTTTTTTTTTTTGTAAATTTTGATACCCTTTAGATCATAATTGCAATTTATTTCATAAATTACAGTTTCATATTTTTAATTGTATAATTTCTGCATGCCATCTTACCAGATTAAAATTGATGATGTATAATTTGGAATCGCCAAAGTCCCAACGAGTCCGGATTACGGACTTTGTACTGTATAAACAAGTATGCTGAGCAAAGCAAGCGTGCTGCGCACATGCGATTTTGTTTATGTTCTTTCTAGTGGCTTTTTGACGGAAGAGTATCTGGCATAAGTCATTTTTATTTAGTTTCTTTTCATAAGTAATGTAGGATGTTCTTTCTTTTGTGTGAATGTAAGTTTTTCAGTTTATTTATTTATTTATTTTTTTTTTTGTGTGTGTGTATGTTAAAGATGTCAAAATAAAAGCGATGTTTATGATGCAATTTTGCCTTTCAGAAAGGCATTTTCCATCTTTAATTCTTAATGAAAAAACACAGAAAACAAATTTTAAATTTCAAATTTCATTGTAAATATAAATATGTATGTGTGGATGTGCCCATGTAGGTTTATTGCTTTGCATTAAATATTTTCATTGTTGTTTAACAAATGCTGAACATTTGTTTTAAAATTCCTCTTTGATTGTCTACATACAGGGTGATCTTTTGGAAAGTGACAGTGTTTGGAGCGCTCTGTAACGCAATCTAATAGCCGAAATGGCACCAAACTTGGTATTTAGACTAATCAAGTTATGGGGAAAAGGATTCCGTGAAAAAAAATTTTGTTCCAAAAATAACCGCTAGGGCATTTTGTGATGCTGCTGTAGCTTACAATAACGAGAATTAGCATAAAACACAGGTATCAAAGAAAATGCGAATGTTGTGCGATGACAACGCCAGTAATAGGGGCAATAAAAGCAAGTAGTAGACAGCTCTGACAAATAATCTCAGCTGAAGTAAACGAGCTCCAGTGGACATGCCTCTCACGTTACCGGAACGTGCGTTTCTGGAGAAGCTGTATTACATGAATCAATGTAATGCATCCACAGCTGTTCGGGAATTTCAAACCAGAAAAAAAAATACGAAAGGGACCTTTATCGCTGAATGGTCTTAAGAAAATGATTAAGAAGTTCAAGGAAACGGAGTCACTGACCATTCGCACTGGGAGAGGACGTAAACCAGTATCAGAAGATGTAATAACTGATGTGGCTACTGCAATTGTCGAAGGATCACAGGGAACCATTGCTGGTACTAGCATCGCACAGGTGTAGTTCGACAATTGGACATGAGTTATTGCATGGTATGGAGAGTTTTGCGGCGCGTTATTAGATTTTACCCCTACAAAATCAGCCGCTTGCATGAACTGAAACCAAGTGATTATGATAAGCGAGTGACATTCACTCTATCGTTTTTTGCTGGGATAGAAATTGATGATAATTTCCCATGGCACATTCTGTGGGGAGTGCCATTTTTATCTCAATGGGTCCGTAAACACACAAAATAGTCGAATTTGGGCTTTTGAGCAGCCCTATACAGTGCACGAAATCCCATTAAATTCCCCAAAAGTCACTGTTTGGTATGGTTTCACAGCCGAATTCGTAATTGGGCCATTTTTTTTTAGTCCATCACTCCGACAGGACCGCAAACGTGCACCAGAAATACAGAAAGGTACCACGAAATGCTGCAAACGTTTGTTATTCCACAACTTCAGCAAAGAAACCGTCTCCAACAGACAATATTTATGCAGGATGGTGCTGCTCCACACATTAGTAATAAGGTAAAGCAGCTGTTGCGCCTAAACTTCACTGATCATAGAGTCATAAGTCGCAGTTTTTCAGTTGCATGGCCGCCTTGTTCCCCTGACCTCACGCCATGCAATTTTTGGCTCTGGGGTTATTTGAAATCTCAAGTTTATGTTGGTGGAGTATTCAAATTTGTCTATTCTGAAGGACAACATAACAAAGACAGTACGGAATATTTCTCATGATATGTTACATATGGCTGTGGAGATCATTGTGCACAGAATGCAGGGTGTTATTTCTGAGAACGGTGCTCACATTGAATGAGGTCTAATTCCTCAATGGGGAATTTAATGTAGTAAATAAATATTAATAATTTAACTGTACGAATGTATGTCTTGATGCCCCATGTATTGATTACTCTAAATACCAAGTTTGGTGCCATTTCGGCTATTAGATCGTGCTACAGGTCGTTCCAAACACTGTCACTTTGAAAAAGATCACCCTGTATATCATTACAGCTGAAAAATTTATATGTATTTAATTCTGTTATTCATCAAGCATAAAGATAAATGCATTTTCTGAAATAGTTGACAAAAAATTCAATAAATACGAATAAAAATGTATTTTGCTAAATTTTTTAGAAAAATTAGGCTTAGCGATAGAGTACTCGCTGTCCTGTGGGGACATTAACAGAAGCCCAACACTCCATCTTGTAGCGAGGGGCTGGGAGATTAGGCTGTAGGTATAGAAAGGGTTAATCCCTTATTACTAATACTGTACTTTCTGACATTAGTATGTGTGTTGTAGAGTCTGCCTGAAAACAATAAATAAATTTTGCAATCAGATTATTTTTTTTCTATTAAAACTAGTTTAAAAAAGCAAAGAACATTTAAAAACAGTTTTGATAGAAGTGTGACATGTGTCTGTGGCTAAAGATTAAAGATATTGATTGTTTAAATCTTTGTTGATTTTGAAGTTTGCAATGACAGACTGCTTCATACCAAGCTAGACTTTTCTTAGGAACTGCAAGGTTATATCGGATTATATATGTGTTAACATTCATTTCTACCTTACACAATGGTATTTGTTGTAACAAAGTATAGATCTGTACTATTTAGCCAACAAACAAATCTTAAATAAAAGCTAATTCTTTAGCATAAAAGCCAAAATAACTTAAAGTGTTTCAGGAAGAATGGAACTCTATCTCATTCTGATAAATTTGTCTTTTCACAAGCTTCCTGTTTCAGTGCATTGATTAATTTTAAAGTATGGGTGTTTCCTTTCTGCTAGTGCAACCTGTGTGGTATTTTTTGCATATATATATATATATCTGTAAAAAAAGGGGGGAAGTTTTTTATTTAATGTTGTAATTTAACATGTGATTCAAAGTATTCTGAGAATGAGAAACCAATACAATTAGAGCAGATTCTTTTTGAAAAGGAGATTAAATTTATATTTCGTTTGCAAGCATAAAAATGTACTTCATTGGGAAACTAATTAGATATGAATTAGACCGGATGAGATCAGATCTTCATGTGAAGTTCTACAAATGTCTACAATAGATCAGGTAAGGGTTTGTTAAATAATATTAATTAAGAAAAATCATTCTCAGAATCACTAGGGGTTGAGGAAGGAAATTTTATACAATTTGAGTTTCATTAATTCAATGAATTTAATTCATTGCTGAAAACCACTTCATTAGTAAAGGCTAAAAATTTAAAACTAGGAGATTCGGTGATCTGGCAGGGAGACTGGGAAATGTGACAGAAAACTGGGTCTCTCAGTAAATAACTGGGAGCGTTTGCAAGTATGATTATGTAGAATGACACACTGGGAGATCTGCATGCATTTGATTTTTAAAGTTATGTGCCTGCAAAACTAAGTGCAAAAACTGTTAAGATGAGGTATACAAAGATGATAGTACTGTAAAACATTCCATGCAGAGAAAAGTTAAAAGATGCAGCATACAAGAATTTTTAATTTTATTTATTTTGGCAGGGGGGTCTCGTATGTATTTACCAAAGCACAGGATACTAATGATGTTTAATATTTTGTAGCATATTATGTATATATTTTGTAGATGGTATAAAGATTATTGTGATCTCATGTTTTAGAATACAAGTTTTCTTTTTTAACCTTTAACTGCTGTGACAGTTTTTTTGGCATAATTACTGTGAGCGGTTTTGTAGACCGCTTTTAAGAAATCCATAAAAATGCATACCTTTATGCATTTTTAAGTAATGTTATAGATACTTATGCATATTTTTGGAATTCTAATTCATTTAAATCATTATATTTTAAACATAAATCATTTAATTTTATGCATTTAATTCATATAAAAAAGTACTATTTTCTTTGTTTTAACCCTTTGATTTTACATTTGTTTTAACCGCAATATTACTTTTATATTTTTTAACTAAAAACTCTAGAAATTGAATATTATTATCTTAGAGACAAATAATATATGAATTTTAAAAAAATCTACTCTTGCCTATTGTTCTGTGGGGGGTGGTCACACTGTGAAACCACCACGCGTCCAGGACTTTGAACCTTACTGAGGTAGTAGGGGAAAAAAACTTACTATTTTCTGTGCACGTTTCCAATAAATGACGAAATATACGGATTTTTTTTTAAAAAATGTATATAAGAATTGCATTATTTATAATTTTTTTACATTATTTTACAAAGTAAATCATCAGAAAAAATGAAAAAATAAACATTTATGTAATTTTTCTATAGCAGTGAAAATATAAGTACCTACATAAAAAGAGCATTTGAATAAATGGATAAGTAAAATAAGGATAAAAAGACCCTCGGTGGTTTTTTTTTTTAATTTAAAAGAACAAATTTTTTTTGTGACACTGTTCAAAGCATAGTTTGTCTTTTTGGTACATGCATAGACTCGTATTGCACATTTCGTAGATCTAAATTTCATTGGTATATGTCCAGCTTTATTTAGTATCTTTTCATCTGGCTCATGAAATTTGTGGTTTTTTATGATAATGGGGGGGGGCTTGGTCTTTTTGGCTTTGTACGGATCATTCGTTTCCCATTCATACGTATTTTATTTGTATTTCGTCCCAAAATGTTCAGAAAATATTTTTTATTTAATTAAAACGTATGCAATTTCTATTTTTAATTATAGCAAAGTATATAGGAAATAATTTATAAAATCACAATACTAGCTTGGGGAGCAAGTGTGTTGAGGTCAGAGAAAAGTATTTGGAAAAGAAAGACCTTTTTACTGGGCAGTTGCATGTATTGTTTAGCAATAAAATAACTGTGGTTTCAAAGCCCCTTATCTATATCCTTGAAAAATTAAACATTCCTATTTGAAAAGCAAGCAAACGGCAGTGGTTTCAAGGCGCGACCACCGATATTCTAGAGCAGTGTTTCCCAAGCTTTTTTTCCTCACAAACCAAAAGAAAGGTCTGAAAAAATTTGACGAACCCCCTATGTAGGGGATCATCAAAAAAAATGCTTGAACATTAGACTTCAATTCAAATAAACGCGTCAAAATTTTACCATGGGAAAGCCATCTAAGTTCTGTGTGAAGTATTAAAGAAACGTGGAAACTTCCAAAATCCTCACAAAGCGTACGGAATAGATGCCAATTTGTAGCACGCGATTTTATAAAGTTCACAATTTTCACAGCCTCTCTTAAAGTAGTAGATAACTCTGCAGGAATACACTTACATACTAAAGCTTGTCTATGAATACAACAATGAGTCCATTGAATTTTCTTGTTGATCTTCTTCACCAGTGCCACAAAACCAGAAAATTTTCCTGTCATTGATTTTGCACCATCTGTACACACACCCACACAGTAAGACCAGCTTATTCCATTCTTTTCAAAATAGCCATTGATCATATTGAAAATCACTTCTCCAGTTGTGTAGGTTTTCAAAGGTACATCTTCTTGAACAATATTCGTAAAAATATATCTAATGTAGACAAGCAAGTCTGCGGCATTTGTTACATCCGTCGATTCGTCAAGTTGAATTGCAAAATAATTCAATTTTATTCTTTTTAGAAATTTGTTCTGCACATAATTAGCCAAGTCATTAATTCAACGCGACACAGTGTTGTTTGATAAGGAAATTAGCTCAATTTTCTTTGCTGCCTTTTCCCTAAGCATACATTTGGTGATATCTTTTGCACATAGTCCAATTAAATTTTCTGCTATTGTATGCGCTTGTTCAGATTTTGCAATTCTATAACTTACTCGATGCTTCAAGGGCCATTTTACTATCTTCGTTTGAAGTCAAGAAAGAAGAAAGGCTACACTTTTTGATGTCTGCTAATTTTGTTTTGAAATATTCAAGAGGTTTATCTTTGTGTGTCGGATGTTTTGTTTCAATATGTCTACAAAGAAGTGATGGTTTTAAACTGTTGTTGGCAAGAACTTTGTTACATATAACACAAAGCGGTTTAGGTTCTGACTCATCCTCAGTAAAATGAAAACCCAATTGTAGATAGTCTCTGTCATATTTTCACTTTTTTCCTTTTCTATCATCATTTCCTTTGTTTTTCGTCTGGTGAAACTGTACCTCACTACAGCTTTCAGTACTATCATCTCGATTATCATGTCTTGTTCCTAAACGACCCGTTTTTAACCATAGATCCATAATAAAAATAAGCTATAATGATAATTAAATTAATAATTATTAAATCATTTACATGAGAACTTGACAGTCACAGTATCACTTGACAGTCAGTATCACAGTATCACCTGACAGAACTTGAAAGTCACATTACTCAAGCTTTACAAGCGCTAAGCCTATGTATGAACGTCAACAGACAGACAAAATAGACAGTTAATAACACTACTCTTCCAGTTCCTGGTTGTGAACAAGTATCTAATTCTAAAATCTGTAGTAAACTGCCTTAATTTGATATTTATTTCCATTGTATTGTAAAAAAAAATATTACATAGAAGGGAAAACTGCTGCAATGATTTTAAATATAAAGCAGAACATGATACTAATCACATTGATAAAATGTTTTACATATAAATAAATGTTTGTAATAAAAAGAGAATAGTATTTGATTACTTGAATAAGAGGAATAAATTAAAATGTATAAAATTGTTGATATAATTTGATATTGATGAAGTAATTTTGAAAAACAAATAAGGAAAAAAGAAATGAAAATATTGAAATTTATTGTAGATTTTGTAACAAACAGGCAGCGAACAATCTGTTTTTAATTTTTGTGTTTTTTTTCCCTTCTTTTTTCTTTTGATTTTAGTGGCATTTTAAAAAATCTGCCATTACAATATTATTTTCGCGAACCCCCTCTACAAGCACTGCGAACCCCCAGGGGTTTGCAAACCACCGGTTGGGAATCACTGCTCTAGAGGATTGTGAGCATTGTGACACAATGCTCTAGTGGTGCAGTGGTCGCGCCCTGAAACCACATAACAAATGCCATACATATAGAGGGTTTTTTTTATATATACAGTTTAATTATTGCAATTTTTTATTGTTTATGATAGAAATCATGATGTGCGATGACTCATTTTTGAAATTTAAAGTTGTTTATATTAATATAAGGAAGTTATTTTGTCTCATCGAAAACTAATTTTAAAAGGCATCCTATTTGAAGTATTAATACCTAAAACATATATGATTCTGCAGTCATTTTGTGTTATTTAGAGGTAAAAGATCAGTAATCAATTAATTTTCACTCAAATATTCGGAAAAAAAGAGGAGAAAAAAAATTCGAAAAATGGTGGTTTCAGAGCACGACAACTTTGCGTCAAAGGGTTAAAGAACAGAGATTTTATTAAATATGCATGAAAATATGTGACTTTATTAAGTATTACTGTCAATTAAACCGTAATTCGATAACAATAAATTTAATTATAATTTAGTAATAGATTAGTATACCTTTGTTTACAAAGATGAATCATAAGATAACATTCATTCAAAACATTTTTTGAGAGCACTGAAGACACACTGGTTCCTTGCATTGCAAGCATTTGTATGCTGTTTTTCTCTTATAACAATGTGGGCACAGACTACATGTTTTTCTTTTTTTCTAATTTTTCTTCTTGATTTGATAAATCCATTTCCTTAATTTCATTCTGTCCAAGGATTCTTCTAACTGTTATCTTAAGTTCCCTTGGCAAAAAAAAAATGGAAGTTATCTTAACTTCTAGATACAGTTTAATAAGTTGACTTGCTAATAAAAGCATACATGTTTTTTTTCTTTTCGTTTTTGTAGCATCAGGATATGACTGAAACAGTGTGAATGAATTCACAAGCACACATATCCAGTATTCTAAGAAATATCTCCATAGGCCAATGTTGAGTTCATTGATCGCTTGACATAATATAGCACTTCTTGTCAGATTCATCAGCACCTCCTTTTATCAAATTGTATAACTCTATAATTTCTGGTTTGCCACTGTTACCATTGTTTTCACATTTATTGTGCGTCTATGAAATCAAAATTACAAATTTCTTTTCTTGGGAACATAAGAAACAAGCATAATTTAGTTTGTAAATCCGTTCAGGGAACTAGATATTTCTCTTGTCTTATTCACTTGAAATTATTTTTGGATCTCCTTTTTATTCTTTTTCAATGTACCTATAAATGTAAGACCTTTTAGGTAATCACTAATTTCATTTAGGAAAACCAGTTGTCTGCCATAACATTTCTATTTGTGCTTTTCAAAAGTTCAGTCAGTTGGAGCACCGGTTGTCCGGGTTACTACATTTTTATCCTTCTTCTGTAAGCCCATCTTTATCAGAATCTTTTCCACAGTAAATGTATATATTATAAAGATAATTCTTTCTTGCATCACAAAGGCAAATAATTTTTAATCCATATTTTGCTGTTTATTGGGCATGTACATTTTATATTTGCTACATCGTCTGAATTTCACTAGCATCTCTTCAGCATATGCTAATTCTCCAATAGAATACATGGATTGGAAATTTTTTATGATTGCATAAATATTTCTGATATTGGAGCTGCTTTGTTGGTTTCCATATGCTCGTTTCTTGTTTTAGAGTCATCAAACCACAAGCAGTTCAATAAAAATAAAAATCTCACTTTGGAAGTAACACATCAAAATATATCCTATCCTGTACCGTTAGCAGCAAATAAACAGTCAACCTCTTGCTGATTTTATTTGAATACAGCAGAATAAATTAAAAGTCCAAGGAAGGCTTTGATTTCTAATGCATTAGTATTCATCAGTTCATACCTGTTTGGATTAGGATATTTCATTCTGCACTCGTTGATTTTTACATTAGTCCATTTCACGAATAAGTTGATTACTTCTTCATCAAAAACTAAATTCTAAGTATCTTCAGGCTGTACTTTAGAGCCTCTTTTTTTTTTTTTTTTTTGGCAGGATGTTTCAGACCAGAGAGCTGAATAATTATGTTATGCTTTTATTCCCTGATTTGGTTCTTTTTTGCACCATTTGTAATGATTTTTTCCATAAAAATTATTTTGTTCACAGTCATTGGGAACATTATCATATTCATCTGCAGAAAGCTCAGATTCTCTTTTGCTATGAATACTATGTGATTCTTCAGAATCAGAGTATTCTACATCAGAAAAATTATTGGCAAGTATTCAATTTCTTTGTGAGTCAGATGTACAGTACATACTATGTAAAATTTGAAGCCATATTTGTCATTTTTACGAAAAACAAGCATCTGATAAATAACGTCTAATCGTCCACTAAAACTGGTATGCATCTTCTGTGAGTGGTGTCTCAGACAACTTAGAAAGTAAAACACATGGTAACTGAAACCATAATAAAGCTAGAAGTATGAAATTGGATATGTGACCTTTTTGGACTGGTTTTGGAAGGTAGGAGGAAGGACAGGGACCATTCTCCATTTTTAGGGGTAGAAATTACAGAATGACAGCAGTTAAAGGTTAAAAAAATGTGTCTGGACTTAGCTCTTCATTTTCTAGCAGACATCCGTTCTTTTTTTTTTTTTTTTTTTTTTTTTTTGTTCTCTGCAAAAGGAGAATAGTTAATTTTGTTGCATAATTTCGCAGTTGTTTTGTAGATGCTGCTAGATTAAATAATTTGACTCTGTTTAGATAGTTTCTAAATGTATTGCTGTTGCAGTAACAATCAAACATAATAAATGTTATAAATTTAATGTTTGGCAATTATATTTTTACTTTTGAAATTGTTAAATGTTGTACAAATAATATGAAATGTGTTAATTTTATTAATGTTTTTTTATATATTAAAATGATTCTGTATGATGCTAACTTAGTTGACAGAATCTCCTCTCTTCCCTATTTTTAGTTCAATGTAACTGTCAGCGAGTTGGAGATAAGAACACTTTGGTTGTCAGTATGGCACAGTGATAGATTTGGACGTAATGATTTCCTTGGTGAAGTAATGTTACCTTTAGGTAGTGAGATGTTTGAAAATAGCGATTTGAAGTGGTATCCACTGCAAGAAAGGGTATTGAAGCTTTGTCTTCTATTATGTATAAATGATTGTAGTATTTAAGATATAAAAATGGATTTAAGTAGATTTAATTTAAGATATGAAAATGAACATTAGTGGATTTAATTTTACATTCTCTCCAACTCTGTGGTCATAGTATAGCCTTTACTGTTATTGAAATTATTAAAAACTTCCCTAAAATTATTTACCAATTTGAGTGACCATTAATTTCTGTTTGTTCTTGGTAATAGGTGTTTGTATATTTAAGAATTTCTGTATAATTTAAAGACAAATATTATTTTTATTTGAAGATTTTATTTATAATTTACTGTATTATGTCAAATAATTTTATTTGATTTGGAAGTGAATAAACTTGTTTCAGCATATTTATACAGTACAAAGTCAGAGATGAAGAACTGTTGGGACTTCAGCAGTTCCAGATTTTGGATCTTTTCTGTATTTTAGATCATCAGTTCAAATCTAAGGTGATATGTCAAAATAATAAAATTGAAAATATGGAATAGTTGTTTATGATGTAATGAAGCATTTTGTGACCATGGAATCCAAAATTTACAAAAATAGCTCAATATTTATTTGTTTTATTAAATATTTCTTTCTGTACAAGTTGTTTGAGCTGTTTCTTTTTTGTGCTAATGATTTCTGCATTATAATTATTTTCTGCATTATACATAATTTCTTGTTCATTTACAAAGTTCCTTTGTTCAAGCCCTGAAACTGCCACATTTATGAAATCCTTCTTTCACTTTTAGTAGCAATGATTTCTGGATTTAAAACCATACTCCAGATTACACAACTCATTAATTCATTATGCTTCAGGCATTGTTGTTGCAAAGGAGAACCTCTGTTATACAATTTTCACTCACTATCACTTCTTAAAAAGTTCCATTAATTAAAAGTTTCCATTAATTATATTTTGTTTTTGACCATTTCCAACTATATTGCCAAATGGTGCAATAATTGATAAGTGTGATATTGCAATACTTTCATAAGAACTGAGGTCTCTTGTATTGGAAGTGCCTGTACTTGCCATCATTTTTTTATAAACTTATAAATGGCTCAGTTATACTAATATTTTACATCTTTTACAAGTGACATATGCAACATTGAATTTTGTTAAATATTCAAAACATGCTGTGCACATTGCAGTGCAAGTCAGGTAGTAGGAAGGGCTTAGATATAAAAGCAGGTATAGCAGTAGTTTGGTGTTTTAACCTCTTTTTGAAAGTACAAGAAGATACAGATTTAGTTTTTGTAAAAATTCAAGCTATGTTCCTAAAAAAAAAAATTATTCTAAATTAATATTATATAACAGTTTATCTAAGTTCTGTTAACGTAAGTGAGTTGTGAGGTCAATAGAAAGCATTTTAGCAGAGGTTGTCCAATATCATGAACCAGTGGAGGTAAGGAGGAGTTGCGTAGCTTTAGCTTAAAAATTGGAACTTAATAGCTTTAAAGAATGCATCAGTTCCCTCTTATTAAAGGCTCTAATAAGAACTTTGCTTTGGTTTTATGTAACCCTGATCTTCAATAAGCCAGGTTAGATTTTGTAAAGAAGTTGTATGTTAGTTGCTCTTTTTTGCTTTTGTCTAGGATTAAAAAAAAAAAAATAGGACAAGCTTTCTACAGAACAACAGGAAGTGTCAGAGTTTCGGGTTACACATATGCACATGCTTTAAACAAGAAAAGACTGTAGAATTCTTAAAAATGGGGCTATAACAGACATCGTGAAACAGTGCAACACAGTTTAGTTCCTTTTTCTGTTTTTCCTTTTGTTATATACTTTTGACTTTTCAGTGCTACACTCTTAGCATAGTTTCGGACGAATATGGACTTTATCCATTTTGTTGAAGCAATGTGACTTTCTGCTTGACTGTCATCAAAACATTCTTATCATTTGCACATCTTGCAGCAGCTCTTATAAACTATTATTAATATAATGAAAACACAAACTTTAATTTTGATAACACAGCTGTAATAATAATAGCAAAAAAATCAACTTGCAGAAATAAGAAAAAGTGTAATTTGCATTGTTAAAACCTAACATCAATCCTTTCGAATCTAATTCTTTCTCCCCCCTTGCTTTGCCAACAGAAAACCAGTATCATCAACATTCCCATTTTAAATAAATATATTTTGGAGCTTTAGTTATTGTTTAGGTTAGGCAGAAAAAAATTTTAAGTTCCCCCATACAAAATCACTGAAAAGCCAAAAGATGTGGTTGTGAATTGGCCATGGAGGGGCTGCTTAGCCAGCATGTATTTAACAGTGACAAGTATCTCAGTTATTTCAGAGAAAAATTGCTTTTAAGGTACACCTGTTTTACCTTAAGTATTGCATATATTGCATTCCTAGACACTGTAAGGGGAAAATATTCTCAGAAAGGGAAAAAATAAAATTTACTGGTGGTTCAGAGTTCTGGATATTAGATCATTCCAAATATTGGATGTTTGGATACTTTGTACTGAGTAAAACACGTGTTTAATTTTGCATACATAGTCATTATATGCATAGATTACTCCATTGGGTTTCCTGTTGCTGATTAGCTATAATTATAGATTTTATGTGCGGAGAACCCTTAACAACTTCCCAAATTCTTCTGTCTTTAGGCATCGTTGATATTATAGAATATGGTAACATAAATCGTGTGCTGCCATTTTCACTTTCTTTCCACCTTCATACTGCTGGATAACTTTCATTTTACTATCTAAATCAGTCTTTTTCTCCCCCCCCCCCCCGTAACTTCTTATATCCCATATTATGAGTTTATTATATGTGCCAGATATTCCTGCACCTCTGAGATAATACTGTTGCCTGATAGTGCTATAGTCATGGCGTTTTGAATTATAATACAAAAAATGTTCAACTGTCGTAAAAAAAAGAATGAATTCTCAGATTAAATTTTTGTCACTAGATCACAAATATCTGAAATCTGCAGCCTCGGAAAAGGCAGCATGCAGCCTCAAAGATAACCTTGTTTATGGCATTAAACTGTTGTGAATTTTGTGCATTGCTTGATTATGCAATGTAATTGTATTTTTTATTTATAATAGAATAAATATACACCGGTCACTTCTGCCTACAAAAAAAGTTTTTAGATGAAATTTTTGCCAACAGAGCACAAATATCTCGAATGTGCAACATTGCAAAAGCCAGCAAACTCCCACAAAAACTTTATGTACAATTTAAAGTTCTGAATTTGACTATGTTGTCTGATAATGCTAATTATTATTAGTGTAAATTTCTTGCTTTCTTTCTTTCTTTCTTTTTTTTTTTGTGTGTGTGTGTGTGTGTGTGTGTATGTGTGTGTGTGTCTGTAAGACATAAGTAGGCTGAAATTTTCACATATCTGAAATTTGGCATTTTCCAAGCTTTTTGGCTGTTCAAGGTTTTACCGAATCTCCAATAATTCGTTATCTGGAGAAATATTTTATAATATAGATTACTTTCAGTAATAGATTGCCAATACTTCTCTCACTTCATGTACTTTTAATACTTAGTGACATCTAACTAAAGGAGAACACGGTAGTGTAAAATTTAAAATTAGACAAAAATGCAAACTTAGTTTGGTATAGATTTTGAATAAAACTCTTATCAGTTTTATAGGAATAAGACCCCACAATGAGCCCAACCGTTAAGACCGCTGAATACTAGTAATAGTTTTTGACTTGGATTCAAACCCATGTGAACAAGCTGTGCATTGTTGGTTTTTGTAGTTGTTCCCACATGTACCATGAATACAAGCTTCTTTTCCATAGAAAATTCTTTGCAAAGGCATCCCTTCCCTTAAAGACAGGTGTGTTTTGCCATGTTCAAATAACTAGACAAAAGTTATCACACATGAGTCTTTTTTTTTTTTTTTTTCCCCTTCAAGGAGGAAAAAAGAAAGCATTGGTGAAAAGATGTAGAAATATTTATATGGAAATAAATGGGTGAATCAATGCAAAAATAAACAAAGTTCCATCTAACAAGGAAAATAATAATGTTTCATGAAAGTGTTTCCCGAAGCTGTTATTAGAATATTGAAGGCATTGAGAAATGGATCCAAATTGATGTCATGTACTAAAGAAGAACAATTTTTTAACATGGAAAGACCTCAAGGTGATCTAATTTACTGATTGAAGAAATAATTTCTATAGAACTAAACTGAAAATATTGGTTAATAGACCAACTGTGATTATCTGTTGTACTTTGGTTTATTTCTACTTTTTTGAACATAGGATTTGTATTCCTTCACATGAAATTTTAATGCTCTTTTAGTTTGGCTGTGTATGTTGCTCACACTGACAAGATATGCTAGTCCTTAAAAATTGAAAGAATAATTTTACTGATATTTAAGTAAATAACCTGAAAACTGGACTTTTAGAGAATTTGAGCAGTTTTGTAATTGCTAAAAAAATGAAAAGTTATGACATCAAGGTTGTTATTGTTATTTTTAGTAATTATGCATCTTGAATGATGGCAAGAGGAAAAGGTTTTATCAATTACCATTTGAGAAAATTCTCTGTCAGTGATACCTGATTTTAAATAATTGAATTTTTGAGAGAAATTCAGAGAAAACTTTAAGAGTATATTATATGTTGAAGGTGAAGAAAAAATGATTTTTTGTTTGTTTATCTGTGTAGTGGAATGGCATGATTTTGGAGAGGTAAATGAATAACGAGATGTTGGCAGTAAACAGTAGTGCTGATACCCAATGTGTTGCAGCTAATTACAATGTCAAGGAAGGGCAAGAATTATCTGATTTAGATGCAGAAGTGAACTGGAATGGCTGAATTCAATTGATGAATCCAGCGAGCCAATTTAAAGTGAAAATATCAAATTAAAAGCAACTTCAAGGAACAGTTGTTTTTATTATTGTCGAAAAGAATATCAACATAACGAATCCAGATCTTGCACCCCCCAAAAATGTTTTCATATCATTTGTTCTCAAATCTCAAAATGATAACACATCAAAACAATTGCTATCACTGAATTAAAGGATTAGCTGTTATAATCTCCTCGGTCAGGAAATTTTTGGACTGAGGATATTTATTCTCGTAATTGTCCTTCAAATTGGTGAAAATAATTATTCTGGAAAACAGAGTGAGTCTTAGAAAAATTTTAGGGAAGTAAAATAGTATTAACTTTTTAATACTAATCTCAGACTTCTAATACTTTGTACTAATCCCATATTTTTATATTCATCCTATCCTCAGATATGCTATAACTTCCTTTTTTAAGAGATTTGTAAACCTTTCAGCTTCCCAAAGCATTCTTCCAATCAAAAAAGCTTTTTCAGCAAAATTTCAGGAATGCTGAAAGTTGCAGTTTTCCATTTAATCACTCCTGACATTACTTTAATAAATCATTTATTACTAATAATAAATCATTTGTTTCTAATCTTTGCCAAGAGGAAAAAAATGGACTTGGATGGAATTCTTTCTAATCTAAATATTGTCATTTTCAGATCTGATAAGGCTCTTTCAGCTTCCCAAAACATTCTTCCAATCAAAAAAGTGTTTAATTTCAGGAATGCCGAAAGATACAGTTTGCTTTGCCATTTAATTACTCCTAACATTAATTTTAATAATAAATCATTTGTCCCTATTCTTTGCCAAGAGGAAAAGGACTTCATTCTAATCCAAATATTGTCATTTCCAGATCTGATAAGGGTATTCAAATTAGTTTTGTGTCCTTGAACACATACATTGATGAAGTCATGAAACTGATAAGTGAAGGTCCATACAGCTGTATCCCAAAAGATCTTTAAGCTTCTGGCTTCTTGAGAATTTAAATTGCCATTATATCTTCTCTCCCAATTCAGTTTAAAAAATTGCGTATTTTACTTATTGCTTACTGTGCTAGATGTTATGGTCTCACAAAACTGGAATTATTTTTCTCCCTATAGCTCTAACTCAGAAACAGCATCATCCACTTTAACCAAATATTAAGTTTGTAGACTTTCCCAATTGCGTTCTAACATATAAATGATAATAAAAATACTTTTAAAATTTTTGATAAATGTATGGATTTTTCTTTACTGTGCTCAGTTATGGTTTCTTTTGATGTTAAATCACTGTTTGTTAACATTCTAATTAAGGGGAGCATTAAAATATATTTAAACCAGACTTAAAGAATTCCAGTTCACGTATACTGAAAAATGATACATAATTTCTCTGAGATTTCTCTTAGTCTGATTGCCTTCATTTTCCAAAATTAATGCCACCGAACTGAAAGATTAGAAGTGGATAATCTTCTCTGTCCGCTATTTGCTGACATTTACAAGAACTATTTTGAGGTCAATTTAATACAAAATGTTTTGTTTGGCTCTGGATTTTCTATGTTGATGATACTTTTATGCATTTTGATAGTAACACAGAAGTTTAAGCAAAGATTTTTATCTTTTATGAATTCAATTGATCCAGCCATCCAGTTCTCCTTTAAAACTGAATTTCGTTTCCTTGACATTTTAATTTATAATTTCAGTATTGCAATTTACTGTAAAGATTTCTCTGCTTGCCTCCCATGCAATATTATGTCCCCCTACTAAGCTTGTTTATTTTTAGGTATATTGGACTCACAAAGTTTGTTTTTCAAAATCCTTTCTTTTTCATCGTTTAAATTATTTTAAATCAGTTGTCATTGACCGATGATTTCCTAGTACAGTCCTTGACAAAGCTTTTAAAACTTTTTTCTTCATCCTATCATAAAAGATATTTTGCTATTAGAAATAACCATAACAATCTTCTTGCCATACTATTCCATTCTTCTATCAGTTTCAGAATAGCCTGGATTCACCATAAGCTCAAGTCATTTTCTCATGTTACAGTAGAATTTGTTCAGAAACTATAGAGTAGAATTTTTGTTACTATAACAGATAATTGAAAGATTTTGAAGTCACTGTTTCAGCATTCTTGTAATTTTCAAAGAGTTTAAATAATTTTAAGGCTGACGTTAAGGAAATTTGAGCTA
Organism: Stegodyphus dumicola; assembly: GCF_044657685.1. Taxonomy (NCBI): domain Eukaryota; kingdom Metazoa; phylum Arthropoda; class Arachnida; order Araneae; family Eresidae; genus Stegodyphus; species Stegodyphus dumicola. The sequence goes on from NC_140780.1 coordinate 193,507,001, forward strand.
AAAAAATTATTTTTTAATTCCTGACTTTGCTCATTAACTCTTCAGTTATTTACATGTATGACCCCAAGAGCTATTTTTCCAAATATAATTTTTATTTCAAAGATTTAAATCTTTTCAACTGCTGTCAGATTGCTTTCTGGGATCAGTTTAAATTTCTGGGGTAATAACTTTCTAATGTGTTTAGAATTTTTATTGAGATGATTCGACTTTCTTGCCTTAAGTTGCACTGTGTCTCACCATAATAAGCTTAGAAAATAAGCTGTTTTCTTCAACTTGTATGCTTTTCAACTGATACTTAAAAAGGTGTGAACAGAAACTAGTATCACACTGATCAAGTGTGAATGCTTCCATTCATTTCATCAGATCCAACCATGTTATCCTAGAATTGACATTTTCATGTTGCCTATATATTTACAGCATTCTGTCACAGATCTCAACCCTTAGGCGGTTGGGAGTTTAAGCAGTTCTGTCGTCCTAAATATGTGCAATATCTCTCAGTTGCTGTGGCAATAGATGGCATTTTTTTTCCTCTCTACATTCTTAAATGACACTATCACTGAGCGAGAAAAATAAACCTCATTTTGCGAGGGAAAATAAGTATGAATCTTTATAGAAAAGTTACTATTTTACACTGATTTATTAGAAATAATGAAAACTTTTACTGTAACAAATAGTAAATTTAATAAAAATAATACTTTGTTATTTGCCATTATATTTTCACATGTGCTTAATGTGCTAGTATACAGTAAAAAGCTAACTATCTGGTATTAAACTAACTGGAATGCTCAAGTAGCTGGAATATTTTAGAATTTTAGAAAAATTTTGTAAATGAGAGATTTGTAACACCATTATATCTCATAATACTGTAAACATATATACCTGATTGCTAAACAGTGTGATTTAGCACCATTAATGGGTAAGCATGATACCACAGACAAACAAAAAAGTTCATTGTGGTTTAACATAAACCAGATTAATTCTCAATAAGACCGTTTAATTTTAGTAAGGGAGGATATAAATTTTATTTTGTCTTGCATTTTTAAAAAATGATTAATAGAATAGCGGAAAGTGGAGTATTTTCAAAGTTACGGGGTACAGCATTAAAAAAAAAAGCCACAGTTTGCAACTTTGAAAATGGATAAAAAAAGGTAGCATGAAATATTGTGATAAGCAATTTAATGTTTTATATGCTATATCTGTTCAAATGAAGCTCTGCCAGAATGACAGATGGCATCTCTGAAAATTTAATATTCGGTAGGATTTTATAATCAGATCTGATATTTCATTTTTATGCCTGTGTCCTTTGTCAATTTTTATGTCTGAAATATGTTTCTATTCTCAAAATCATGTATTACTTTAAAAGTAAGCTTTTGATATTGAAGTTGGTAATAAATACAATAAATATAATTGTTTCTATAATTTTAGAGAGGAAATTTTTCAAAATCATTTGACTTTTTTTTTTTTTTTTTTTTTACATTCAACCTTTATTCTGCATTTCCTGAACTCCCTGAATAGTGGAACTTTTACTGTATTATCTGTAAAAATTGAGATATAAATAAAATAAGGAATTTATAAGAAAAGACTGTACTTTGATTTATCTTCTGTTATAAAAATAAACATGCTTACATGTGTTAGATGTCACATGTTAATAATCTGACAATGCATTAATGCTGTATTTTCGATTATATTTTGATGTATATATATTTTCTCAATTTTCAGTTTTTGTTTCGTTTGTTTGCTTCAAATGATGTGTTTGTTTAAATAGGTGGAAACTTTAGATACGCCTGTCAGCTATAAAGGGGACTTAATATTGGCCTTAAAGTATGTTCCTCCAGATGTAACTAGTCGAAAATTCTCTAAAAAACCTGGGGTTCCAGCAAAAGGTGCATTAGAAGTTCTTGTAAGAGAAGCAAGAAACTTAATGGCAACTCGTTCTAATGGGACATCTGATCCATTTTGTAAGAGGTGTGTTTTTCTAGTTACCTACTTTATAGTTTTGGAATTTTTCATTAGTTTGTGTTCAGAATGGATACAAGCATGTGATTTCACTTTATATATGTTTGAAATTTTGACTTTTGTTTGCTGTTCCATTTTGTACATTTATTATGTTATGCAATGGATTTTTAAATTACTTAAAGCAGTCAATGTGTAAGATAATGTCACTATGTAGTGTGATTAGCTACTAGGATTATGAAAGACCTTTTAAATCACCTTTATTTTACATGTATCAAGAACTAGTATAATAATGTTAATTGCATTGAAGTAACAGCAGGGGGGATGGGATAAGTGTTAGTTGCTTTAAGTGGCATGTGCTTTTTAACTTAAATATATTAATTTTTTAGCCATTAATCTGTGTACCGTCCCCCTTTGCTCCAAAAATATCCACGTGTTTATACTAAAGAACAAATTTTCATTTATGCCAAACCTGTTATGTTTGGTTTACCAACAACTAAATAGATAAGAAAGTTTTCTTGTTCTAAAAGTTGTTCATGCTTCAGCTTTTGGCAACTGAACTGGCTGGCTAGTTAAAATTTTTATGGCTTTCTACATATACAGGGTATCTCATTAAGACCATATGAACTCTGCAGGGCAGGATTTATCACTTAGCATACATAAAAAAAAATAATAACTAAAGAACCATACCTCTGTGATCCAGAGTTTTTGAGAAAAATTTTGAAAAAGAAACATCACTACTCTTGGATTATCCACTTAAACCTTCCATAAAGTTGAGAATGCTTGGCAAGTAATTTTTCACCAACCATAAATGTGAAAAACAGTAGCCATTTTATAAACTAGCAGTGTACTAAAATTACATAAAACAGCAAAAAATTAATGAAAATCAAAAGTCAAGAAACATTCATAATGACTCACTGAAAATTACCTAAAACAGAAAGAAATTAACTAAATTAAAAATGCAAGAAACATTTTAAATTACCATTACCTTGTTTCTCCTGCTTTCCTGTGTATACTTCAACCTTTTTCAAATTTTAACAGTTAAATCGAACTGTGACACATATTTGGTTTTGGTTTGTTTTTTGGTTTACTTGATTATGGCAAAGCACTTGGGGGCTATCTTCCTAAGGGAAGGGATGCCTTCAGGGAGGACTTTGTAAGGGGAACATTCATAATGACTCACTGAAAATTACCTAAAACAGAAAGAAATTAACTAAATTAAAAATGCAAGAAACATTTTAAATTACCATTACCTTGTTTCTCCTGCTTTCCTGTGTATACTTCAACCTTTTTCAAATTTTAACAGTTAAATCGAACTGTGACACATATTTGGTTTTGGTTTGTTTTTTGGTTTACTTGATTATGGCAAAGCACTTGGGGGCTATCTTCCTAAGGGAAGGGATGCCTTCAGGGAGGACTTTGTAAGGGGAACTTGCTCGTATACATGTTACATGCAGGGAAAACCTCATATCACTCAGCCGCTGACACAAATTCAGGAAAAGCTATTATCATAACTGCCTAAGAACAATTGAGAACTTCTGTGTACACATTGACATGTTTCAACTTGAAGAAATATCAGGGGATTGCATTTGCACAAATTTGGAAAAGAGCAATTATCATAATCACCTAAGAACATTTTATAAGCAGCAGTCACAAATATGATAATCAAATTTTAAAAGCCCAATTGCGTGCTACTGCAGTGTGCACATAACCATCCATGGGTTGGCAGATAATAAATGATAACGATAATTTTCGTAAATTTCTGGGTTGCCTACTTTAGTGACAGCAAATTGTAGAGTATTCTGAAAATCAGTTTATGTTTAGCTTAAGTATGTGTATAGTTCTACAGAGTACTAACTGATTTCATCAATTACATAATCTTGGTCACTGATGGCTGAAACCAGAGGTTTTGTGTCCTCTGGTTTCAAAATTTCTGTAACATTCCATCTCTCTTGTACGTGATTACTTGTATAAAGAATACTCTGGTCTTTGGATTGGTTATTCAGCCCAATATGAATGGTCATCATGATCTTGGACCTGGACCTTTGGATTTCTTTCTGATACCTGAAGGAATTTTATGGAAGGCTATCTGAAGGAATTAAAGGCTTGTCAGTGGCCAAATAATAAAATCACTGAACACCAGTAGTTCACTCTGGGCTCGATTTAGGCGAATGGGCTGGCTCCATAAACATTTTCATGGTTTTCCCCATGTGTAATGTGTATATGAGCCAGTTCTTCTTACAGTATCCTCCAAGAAGGCACCCCTTTCCTTAAACAGGTAGCTTTAGAGTTCTTTGTCGTAATCAACGAAACTGAACCAAATTGAAAGAGTTAAACTTTTCATCTTTTGCTACATTCACTTTTGTGGGCATTGTAACCTGGATGCTGGTTAGTGAGCAATTCTTCAGCATGTGTGAACTTGCCTTAATATGTGTGATCAGTATATTAAGGCAAACTTTTAGCATCTTGTGCAAGTGTAGTGTTATATGCATGTATGATATTCATGTTTACAATAAAGCATATTTTCATACTACTAGATATAACATTAAATGTTTTATACCTATTTCTCAAAAACTATGTGCAGTCTTGAAAGACATCTTGTATATGTAATATAAATAGAAGGCAGCCGTCTATATTAAAACTTATGTAAATGCATTCCTTCTAAGGCAGACAGCTATTAAGTACTTTTTCATATTAAGTAACTTACCCAAACGTGAAGAAATTAAAGTTGACAAAAAATTTTAAACCTGTTTCTGTGTAGTTCTTGAAATGGAGTTTGTAAACAGATTTAAGTTGTAAGAGTTGAACTATGTTACCCATGTAAAATACTTTTTTGCTTCATTTTTAGTGACGTTGTGATTGGTGTGTTTGCTTTTATCTATAAAATTTTTCTCCAGTCTCCAAATTGATAATAGAATTAACTAATTATTTGGATAATATATGCTAAGATCATAACTACTTGTCCAAGAATATGCTGACTGATAATAAACATAAATATAAAGCTGTAGCCAAGGAAATTGCTTTGCAAAATAAATGTTTTGATGTTGCAGCTGCAAGTAATAGAAATGAATTTGATTTGAAGTTATTTTTTATTGATAGATGAATAAATAAAATACATAAAATTGATATTTCTTTGCTTTCCTTAATGTACTTGAATAATTATTCAGCTAATGGTATTGTATGAGTAATTTAAAATAGAATAATGAATCATTACTGAATTGAGCCCACCAGCGGCCAAGCGGTAAAGTTGCTAAACACTGGTAGTTCGGTCCGAGGTTCGAATCCCGCGAACGGGCTGGCTGCATGGGCGTTTTCGTGGTTTTCCCCATGTGTCAAGTGTATACGAGCCAGTTTCCCTTAGAAAGTCCTCCACGAAAGGCATCCCTCCCCCTAGGCAGATAGCCCTCGTGTGCTTTGCCATAATTAAATACACCAACACCATTACTGAATTGTTTTAACTACATGAATCACTGTTGCTTGGATTGTATGAAACTATGAAATTTTCCAAAAGTCTTTTTTTTTTTTTTAAAGTGTGTATAGTTTATTTGATTTAATATATTCTTGTTGCTTATTTATCATCTATAAAAAGAATGCTGTTAGCCATATGTGGTAAAAAAGAGCAAACAAAAGAGTCATCAGTGGTTTCATTCACATTTTGCAATCTAAAGGAATGACATATAGTTGTGTTTAAAAATAATAGTGATTTGGACCTTGAGAAGTGGAGTACTATATTTTGTTGACAAGGCTGAATATTTCAATATATTATGGTGCTATAAAGTACACTATGTCACATATGCATTATTTTGTTGTCTTTTTTTTGTGCATATATGTATAGTGAAACTTTTCATGACAACCAACTGAAAATGACCAACACGTAGAAAAACAAAATGATGAAGTAATATTCTCAAAAACAGTCCTCTTCACAAAAGTCTAAAATCATATGTTTTAGAGAAATTGCACTGGGTATATGTATAGTGCACCTGCACCTTGGTAAGTGTATTTATCATATAGCTATAAATAATGCAAGCATGATGAATTCTTTAAAGCTACCAAGAGAGAGTCTGAAAGCCAATTGCTGCTGCTACTTATGGTCATACTATGAGCAGCAGCTAAAAGGGCAGGTGTTTAGCTAACACTATTTTACTAAAATAATGTCTCAAATTACATGTGAAACTGAAAAGTCTGAGTAGGTTAATGAGACTGTTGCTGGATGAGGTTTGGGATGATAAATATGATTACACGTGCACAAGTGTCACAGAGAATTTACTGAGCGATGAGAGATTCTCTAAAGCAACAAAGTCCATATCACACTGCGATTTCAAAATCTGAAGGTTATTTAAATTAATGAAATTTTTTGCTTTAATTTTCAATTAATTATTTAGATAACCTGTAAGATGCATATTGCTAATGAAGCTGCAGTAAATTTGTTATAGTCAATTGAGTTTTCTCCGTCTGCAATAAAATGGTTCCAGCCACTTAAGTATTTTTAAAAAAATTGAGAGTACATTTGCACTGATATCATCGAACAACTTTGTCATGGAAACTGACTGGCTGGAAGAGATTATCACATGTAACAAGATGTTGACTTTCCAGTATCCTTTGAAACTAAGATTCAATCAGTGAATGGAGACTCTGTCACCTGTCATAAAAAGGAATGAATAAGCAAATTGAAAACGAATGCAGCAATAATAATTTTCATGGTTGAATAGATACAGTTGTATCATACAGTATTTATTATGTTCTAAACCATTTAGAGAATGAGTAAGGAAGCGGAGGTGCAAGTTGTGGAAGAATAATCGATTTATTTTTCCATGAAAGATAGTGCTCCAACTTGCACTGCTCTTTTGATAAGCATTTTCTTGAAAATAAGATCCAACTTCTGGAGCACTCTCATCATTGACCAATAGATATGATAATGTGTGATTTTTACCTGTTTACTAAGATAAATATGTATTGATCATAACCTGCTTTCAAAATATGGATGAGATAAAGAATTTGGTGAAACTAATGAAGGAGCTGACACATGAAAATATACATTGTTTCTAGCAGTGGAGAGTATGTATGCAACAATGTGTAAGTAAGTTGAACAGGAGAGTAGCTAAGTAAAATTTTAGCTTGCCATTTGCCTCTAGTCTTCTTACTTAAAGGTCTGATCTTAATCTTGCAATTATCTGTATTCTTATCTATTCTATGATTTTCTTTTATTTGCGTAGGGTTGCTTTTTTTTTTTTTTTTTTTTTTTTTTTTTTTTTTTTTTTATCTCTGCTGCTTAGAGGTATATATTGTACTTATGTTTACTTGGTTGAATTCTACAATTTTAGTTAAGATTAATCTTACATTGCCACATGTCATACTTACTGATGTTTAGTGTCTTTTAGTCTTATTGGTATCTGTCTAGCTATATGCAGGGTGAAAAGAAAAACTCATTAACCTCTTGAGACCTGAGAAGTAATTCCTCGATATTTTTATCTGATTTTTTGCATGTGTACTTAAAATGGAACTATTAAAAAGAAAAAAACACAAAAAGTACATTTTGAAAATTTTATTTATGTTAATTAAGTGGTACCCAAATGGGTATCTTCGAACTACATGCATATAATGTCATTATAATGATGTAAAGAGTTACATCAATGTATATAGTTTTTTTGAACTGTTCTTTGACATGAAATTCAAAGAATCAATTCCTGTTTTGTAAGCTACATATCACATCTAATACATCTTACTCCTGGACATCCTTTGATTTACTTGGTCATCCTGGGAGGCGACATTTCATTTGATTTCCTCTTTTTACATCTTCAGGAAAGTGGCCAATTTGGTCATACCGTACATCCTTCACGGGCAAAGGAACAATTTGTTGACTTTTGATATGTTGAGGTCTTCCCTGTATCGTTTCTTCAGAAACTTCTACTTTTATTAAGCTCTCAGCTGTTACAAGCTTGAAGTCTATTTTTTTGGAGGAATTTCACATTGTTTACAATGACGAATATACATAATCCAGGCATTGCAAGTTGCCATATTCAAAAAAAGGGCAAAGACACACATTGTCCATTTTTTTGGGTTCGTATGGATATCTGGCAATATGAGAATAGTCTGTCCATCATATTCCCCCCCCCCCCGTGGATCGACGTAGAGAATTCTCTGAAACTACTGGCTAGGATCTGTACCGAGGATCTGTACGCCCTCTGCGATGGGGGTCTCCCATGGGACTGGCAGGAGCAATTTATGACCAGTGCTGCCTGGTGTCCTATCCAGGTGGTGTGCTGCTCCCCTGGAAGGGTAATAGTGGAGGTTGAACCTCCACAAAGTGCCCAAAGGGGGAGTGGACCTGTAGTGTGCAAGTGCACGGAGCAGGGAATGCCCAAATCGTGTTTGTTTGTCCATCATATCAACACCTCCCATGTAAGTGTTATACGCCATAGCGCTACTTTATGTTATGTTTGTATTTAGCATGCACAGCACTCTTGAAATCCACTGGCTGAATGATGGATGTAAATTTAAAGGAAACAATAAGATGAAGACATGATCATTTGTTAAACTTTAAATGAAATATGAGTTATCTATAAGGAGGACATTTTTCTTATTATCTGGTAAAATAACTGATTTGAAATGTTGTGGAGCCTCAGGTGTGAAATGAGTTTTCAAGCCAATCATTAATTTATATTTGAGTCATACTTGCTCCTTTATTTGAATAATAGATGCCAGGGAAAATCTTTGCTCCTTCAAATGACCAACATTGTGTAATTTTTCTGATTATGAAAAGTTTGCCCTGGCGCACTCCTGTAGTATTTCTACATCTCAAAATCTTAGTCCTGCTTTCAATTTTTGACAGTAGTTAGGCCCTTTTCTGCAGAGGCTGCTTAGGTATTTTAGGATGCATATTGCCTCAAAAGAGCAGTTTCATCAGCATTATAGATATCTTTTAGAAATAACATTTTTCAATTAATGAACCTGAGGAATTCATCCTCAAATTGACCAAGTTCTGTATCAGCTGAAACATTGTTGCTGAAATCTTTCACTGTTGTGATGATTTTTAATTTCCTTAACCAAACTATTTAATATGCACACTCAAGTTTTTTAAGTCTGTATCCCCATAAAATATGTAAACTTAAGCCATTAGTATTGGGCCTGCCAATGGCATGCCCTCATTGTGATGTGGTCTCACCCATTTTCAGCACTTTGTCATGATTGCCATTTTTAATATAATGAATGATTTTTCTGCTTTCCATTATGAGTGGGGTGTCAGAATCTTCAAACAATTTTTTTTTTCCTTGCTGTCATATCTTGTTTAATTCCGTGGCTGTCATTGTTACATAAGTTTTGAGATGGATATGCTTTTATCCATTCTTCTGTAGTTCTAGAATTAGAAACTTTTTGACAAATTCAAACTTAATTTTGGCAAGAAAGCTGTAATAATAATAGGCTGTGAAAAATAATAATCTGGGTCAAGCAAGAAAGGTAAGGAAAAGTGCAATTTGTTATGTCAACCGAACTTGAGTTCTTTGGAAATGTTCTTCCTCTGCTGCTACTATGCCAGTAAAAGGAAATCACTACGAGTCACATCCCACATCAAACATATATGCCTTGGGGCTTATTATTTAAATCAGAAATATGCTAACTCAGCCACAATTACTCAAGGGGCAAAAGTTTGGTTGTAGCCAAAGCCAGTACAACATCAGACAGTGTATCATCATTGGCATCAAGTGCAGTTTCCTTTGTCAGCAGGTGTTTGAAAGCAAGATGCAGGAATGTCAATTAGCTGAGAGAAAAGGTGCTTGTGCAACACACATGCATTTTCTTGAGTATTACATTCTTTATTCCTAGACTTTGCAAGGGAAAAAAATGTTTGTCTGTATATTAAAACATTCCGAATGTTGTTGGCCATCCAAATTTCGTACTTTGTGCTTGTAATGTGTGTGAGTATATTAATTTGTGATAAGTAAATAATAATTTAGATAGTCTTACAATAAGAAAATTTCACATTGCCCTTATATATATTTGTATGAATGAGTTGAAAAGTGTTAACTGTTTTGAAAATATGTATGTTTTAATAGAATTTTTTTTCTATATTTTAGCTACTTGTTGCCTGACAAAAGTAAGGCTGGTAAACAAAAAACTCCAGTTTTCAAAAAATCTTGCAATCCAAAATGGAATCACACATTCATATATGATGAAGTATCTCTTGATGATTTACGAGAACGCTGCTTGGAACTAACAATTTGGGATTATGATAAAATTACAAGCAATGATTTTCTTGGTGGTGTGAGATTGTGTCTTGGAACAGGTATTACTTTCTCTGTTTACAACATATTTGTTATTGCTGAGGAAAAAGAAAGTAAAATGCTAAAAATATATTGTAAAACAGTATATTGTAATGTCTTTAGTATCTAGTCTTAATTTGTTAAGTGCTAGCTGCTTAAAGTACATTTGACATTCGTTAATTAATAGTAATCATAGTAAATATTATTGAAATGTGATTAACCCATTGGGTACATCTGACTAGATAGACTTGTTATGCATCTCTTGTGCCAGAATGCAGGAAGGCATGTCTAACTCATCCAGAGATTTGAATCAGTGTTTTGTAAATTTAAACATGTAAGTACTGGTATGCTGAAAAGAAAGACTAAGGACTACTTTCAGCCCAAAACTGGGACCATTTCCCTTACTGTATTTTACCTACTAAAAGGAGCGTCTTATGGAATGGTTATTATATGTGTTTAAAACACACAACTGGAGGTGAGACAAGATGGCATTGGGAAAAAACTCTCTGGTTTGAAAAATATAAAACTATTGATCAATTTGCATATTTTTTCCTTGCATTTTTTGGCCAATATGTAATCAATTATTGCAGCTTAAAAGAATGTCTTAGTATTTTTGCATATGCTATGTGGAAATGTATAATTTTTTTAAATAAAATCTCCATTTTAAATTTTCATAGCAGTGGATTGAAGCATGCAGTACAAAATAAAATCAGACCTTTGGGAATATTTATTTGGTACCCAAATGATGAATATCAACTCAGCTGTAAATTCATTTTTTGCTTTCATCCTGAAAGTACAGAAATATAATTGTATTGTTTAAAATCATTGTACATAAATAAATTTATAAAAATACTATGCATTAAAGAATGTCATGGGTAGGGAAAGTATAATATATTCCAGAGACTTTCTGCAATAATAGTATATGCTTTTGTAGTTATGCAAACTAACTACATGGTATATGTGATTTCCTTTATTTGTATTATTTTATTAAACATAGCAGATGGCTTATGTCATGCTTAGGTGTCAAATGCCACTAAAATACAGGCTGTTTCAGGTATTCTAACTGATTATTCATACTTTCATTCTCAAACGATATGTGATCTCTGAATGTTCGAAATGCAGTACGTTTTCTTTGGTATTTGTCCTTGAAATGTCCTGAGTAGGAAAGTTTAATGTATGTTGACATAAACATTTAATTCTAGATGCTATTGTGAGATATAATCATAGAAGCTATATAGATCTCGAGAGTTAGGTGGTTTTTTTATTATGTATAATCCTAATTTATATACTAGAAATGTATATAGCAAAACAATTCTGGACTTGTAGTTCTTTTTATGGGATGCCATATAATTCAAATTTCAGAAAGGTTTGCAAAATGAGTGTAATTCCATCACATAATATTGGAAAAAAGTTAATATGTATTTCTTTCTCCCCCATTCCTGGGCAGTCATGTATTATACTGGCTTGGATCTGTACCTTGGCAGTCTCGGCACCGGGAGATAAAAGCGTCAATCTGGTTCCTGATGCTGAAAGGGACAGTTTATACTGTCTTGGATGGCAGGTGACTTCGGCTCTCCGAATAGGCTGTTGACTAGTCCTTTGACTCTCCGCTCGTGCATTGAGCCTAGCTCGATGACCCCTGCCTGCTATTTGGAGTAGTACATGGGCAAGTCTTGTTGTTCCGAACTTAAATGATTGTGGTACAAGTAATTCATTCAAAATCTTTGCCCCCAATGTAGTCCTATTTTGGGTCATTTCATTCTATTTTCCATTAGCCAGTGAGAACTTTTATTTGCCTAACATTATTCATTATGTCTGTTCTGTAATACACGAAAATGGAATGCTTCTGTATCAGAGGATGTAGGCATTTTAATAGTGTGATTTGTCAGAACACTCAGTCCATATGATTTTTGTTTTCATTTTCAGTGACTCGGGTTATCTTTTAGATTCCTCGGTGGCTAATTTTCTGGATGCACACAAATCTGTACTAAGTTTTCTGCATTAGTTGAATTCAACAGACAAATGTAGGTGCAGAATTTCATTCGTTGGATGAAATTAATGGACAACTGCTGTCCTATTGGTCATATATACAGTGTGCCAGAGAATGTTATTATTACACTAATGCAACAAGCAGTTTAGATGCAAGGTATATATAAAAGAAAAAGCATATAAAGAAACTGTATAAAAGAAAAACTAAAGGGGAGAAAGCAGTGTTTGTAACAGGTGGTGCAGATCACTAGGTGGTGTAGCTGCTTCCTTGCTTCAAATTGGTATTCATGGAAAAGAGAACAAACAGTATGTGCTGTGGTTAGTTGAAACAAAATCACTCATATCTGTGAGAAGAGCACATTGCAGGAAAGATAACAAGACAGCTATCAGTGTAACTTATTTTATACTTGCATGCAAAAACTTAATAGGTTAGAAAAATATCCAGTGGGAGGGAAAGAAATGTGCGAGAACTTTAGCATAGAAACTTCATTTTCCAAATTTGGGTTCGGTATCACTTAGGATTAGAATTAACAACATTGGATTATGTTATATTATTTAAATGGCACACTTTTAAAGACACTTGCTTTCAGGGAAGTTTTTCTGAGCGAAATATGCCTGTATTTGCATTGCATATGACAAAAATAATGAAAATTTCAGCTACTGAGAGTTAGAACACATGGGAGACTGACTGCTAATGTTTTTCAGCTTCAACCAGATGGCTAAAAGTGAATTATAAGGACACCATTTTCTCCAGTCTATTGAAGAATACACTGTTATTTACTCCCATCTTTGAAAAGCAGACCTACAAGGTGTAAAACTGAATGGATAAGGTCATGGAAGACTTATTTCAGACTAGGGTACAAAACTTTGATAAAATGAAAAATATGATGTTCAAGCTGTTGCTTATAATGGAAATAATTTTATACTTTATGAAGTTAATAAATGGATTCACTTGAGAACAAACATAACATAAGTTTGTAGCTGTGTTGTGACTGTTTTTCTGTTATTTGAGTGTACTATAAGAAGTGTTAATGGCATGTAAACTAGAGATTCTAATGTACAAATTTTTTAATCTAAAATGTTAGAATGATAAAACTACTACTTATGACTGAAAATTGGTGATTAATTCATTTATACAGAAGCTAAAAAGGTTTCACTAACCTGCTAAACACCATTCCTTAAGCTTTCTGAAATTCTATGTGGGGGAAAAAAAATAAGATTCATCAACAAAACCTAGCATGATTAAAAAAAAAAAAGTGATTATATAGTAGAATTGTATCATCAAGTTGGAAAAATTTCTAAAGCTACTTATTAGTTTCCTGAAGAGGTGTGCTTTGATTTGTGGCTGCTCAGTTAATTGTTATGCTGTAGGTTGTTTAAATTTCATTATTCATAAGCCGTATATTTTTTCATTTCATTATCTTAATTTTAGCTGTAATGCGACATCAAATAGTGTAACAATAGCTCTGCCAAATGATCCATGAATATATCCTCAATATCCAATTAATTTGATGATTCCTTCATCTGAATGTGAAGACTGCCTAAAAAATGACACCACAGAATTTCTATAGGTATTTTATTGGGGGGGGGGCATGTAAAGTTATTCTGCAGGAAAGAAAAAAAAAAAAAAAAAAAAAAAGGTGTAATTTCCATACCTTAAAGTAATACCAAGTAAATAGTATGTATTTTTTCTTAATGTAAAAATTAAGAATAAATGATAAATTATCTTTGTTTTTAATTAACAAGACAAAAGAAGTACAAAAGAGCGATAATAATTTACTTTTAATTAAAAGAAATTAAGTATAATGCAAGCAATCATTAACTTAAATCAGTGTTTTAATGTATAAAAATTTTTTGGAGTATTTTAGCATCCATATTTAATTAACTCATAGGTAGGTCAGGGCATATATATTTCTTTCCTGTTGGTAAAAATTTAAGGCTTGCACAGTGTCATATAGTATGCATTTGATAGGGTAACAAAGGAATTTTTTTATCATAGTTATCTTGTATCAGTTTCATCCATTACATTAGTGAATATGAGCCAATTTCTTTGAGAAAGTATTCCACAAAGCATTGTCCTTATAGGCAGATAGCATTTTAGCACTCTCGAATATTCAAATAATCACCTTCCATTACATATGTTCTAATTCTGAGTGATGTACATATAGTGTGATCTCTTATATTAAGTATTAGAGGCACCTGGCAACTCAAATGATAATCCCATATGATAATTTTTCATTTCATCCTTGTAATATATATACACATACACACACATCCCCCTTCCACAGTATACAAATACTGAAATTCAGTATATTAGTTCAGTATCCAATAACATGTCAATTTGTAAATTTTGTTAAGGAATACATCAATGAAAATGGCACATCTGTGATAAAATAATCCTTAAAATATCGATACTCAGTAACTAAATGTGACTAAGCTAAAATCATTAATAAATTCTGCCACAAAAGGCAGCCTGAAAATTAGAGAAGCTATAGAAATTGATGCAAATTTATGCTGCAGTAGACTTTTTTTTTTTTTTAACATGAATAGACCTGGGCATCAGTCCTAAAAAATACAGCAACCCTGCATGAAACAGCAATAAATGGAAGATGAGCTTCATCAAGTCATTCATTCGGATTCCTGAAATCTGCAATCTTAGTAATGTTTAAACATGTTTTCAGTTTGTAAAAACCATATTTCCATTTTCTATTTTGTTTTACTGTAATGATATTTTGTGATGCAGTATTATATTAAAGTTTTCTAATATTTGAAAATGTTGTTTTGTTGGTTCCTAAATGATCGGTCAAGCAGAAAAGGAAAGAAAATTGGTATTTAAAAAGTAGTCCAAACCACTGGGAACTCGGATTTGTTGAAGAAAGAGAAAGATAACTGCACTCGTTCATGTTGTGCAAACAATTTATTTTCAATGTGCCAGTTTTCTAATTATGTATTGTATGAGTGTACCATTGAATGCAAACCATTTACAATCAATTCAGTTATCAATATACTGAATGATTTTGGCACAGATAAGATCCAATGAAAAAATTATTGCACTAAATTTACTAAATGCATAATGATCAATTTGTTGATTAATATTTTTCCTGAATATAATATTTTTATTCTGTATACTATGTATTTTAATCTTTTCAAACTTCTGTAAATTTTTAGACTGTATAAAAATTTCAGTAAATGTGAATTTTAGGAAAATATCAAGGCAGGGATGTTGATTGGATGGATTCAGTTGGAGAAGAGCGGTCCTTGTGGTACACTATGTTAGAACGGCCAAATACATGGGTAGATGGGTCTCTCCTCTTAAGATCAACCATGCAGAGTCGACGGACAGTTTAAGCTCTCTGTTTTAGATTTATGATTCTTCCTTTTTCTTCTGATTCATATGTGTGGTTAATATTTAGAGTTTCAATATTTTTATAAAATGTTAAATGTTGTGATTATCAGCAATTTGATTTAAATAATTCAAAAATAATATTGTGAGTATTAAATAATGCAAAGAAAGAATATTTAACAGAAATTATTGTTGCTTTCTCCCTTTTCACCATATTCTGTGATTTCTTTTGGCATGCCTCAGTTTTGAGGCTAAGATTTTATTTGTATACATGACGTTATCTAAACATTCACCTATTGCACACTATTGCTCTTGAGTTTTTTTTTTTTTAAATTTGTGTGTGTGTTCAGCAAGATGATAGAAATGAACAAAAATATCAGTTTCTCTGAAATACTTTGGCACCAATAATGCATACTATGCCAAAAATAAAAGGATTGAGAACGTATAATGCTAGTTTTTTATAAGAGAAAGCAGTTATGTTCTGGAATTGTGTTGTATCTATAACAGATAATCAAATTAAAATTATGAATTTTATACACATTTACACCGTAAATGTCTGATTAAATGTTGAATTACATAGCTACCTTTTCGACAACTATGGTCACATAAGAATTTTGAAATGATTTTGATCTGTACAAAAAATGTATTAAACGAGAAAATAATGTAGCTAAACACACTTGTTAGCATAGTTTAGGCATGTATCACAATCAAGTGATGTGAAACAAAAATGAAAAGAAACGATAAACTTTGTTATAAAAATGTATTTCTGGAATTTATGTAGCTATCAATCTTTCTACTGTTTTTATTATTACTAGTTGTATCATTATAATATTGCTAATAATTTTTATGCCAATTAATTATCTTTGCCTAATATTTTTTTTTTCATCTGGTATTGAGTGATAGAATATGAAGAAATATTTGATGTGAAACAGATATCTCAGAAATGCATGTGAAAACTTTGTTTTATTTACAAATTAATTTAATTTAAATGGTGAAATTCTGGTGCAAGACATGGGTCAACATAATTTAAACTGAAGTTGAAGTGCTGTTACATAGAAGTACGTATAAATTTATAAAATTTTAGTGTGGGCTGCTAATCAAACATTTACGGTGCTTGTAATAAATTAATCGACTAAATACTCAACAGATCCCAAAAATTATTTTTTTGACCTGCTAGTCATGTTTGGTTTTGTCTCTGTATTGTTTATATTGATTAAAAAGTGTTTCATCTTTTTCCCTCCCCATGTAATACTTGCTTTAGAGTAACTTGTGGAGATGTTGCAACATAAAAATGCAGTTTGACTGTCCAATATTTCAGTTAATTACTTGCTTCAGGCAATATTTATATCCACATTTTAAATACTTATTTTTAATGTATATATTTTGCTAAGATTGAGTTTTATTTTCTGTTTCCTCTTTCAATTAGAAAACATCACAATGGTTGTTTCTTTTTGGAATTGGAAATAACTTTTTTATTCGCATTGTCATTAGACAAGTTCTTTAATATTTCTC
Source organism: Stegodyphus dumicola (assembly GCF_044657685.1). Lineage (NCBI taxonomy): Eukaryota > Metazoa > Arthropoda > Arachnida > Araneae > Eresidae > Stegodyphus > Stegodyphus dumicola. The sequence goes on from NC_140780.1 coordinate 193,524,056, forward strand.
AAGTGAGAAAGCATTTATATATAACAATATGAAAGTTTCTATAATAAAAATATGGTGCTGCCTCTTATGTTTGTATTATTTTTAAATAAATTCCAGCAGCTTATTTTGTTTTACACCATTCAGGTAATTATTTTTTCTTCCTGTTTCATGCTGTAAAGTTCATTTATAATTAAGTGTAAAATGTGTTTATAGTGGAATATTTATTTCACTTATATATTAATTTGTTTCATTAAATGTCGAAAACATGTATTATTGAGAGTTTTGATATGTATATGATTTGTAGTATTTATTTCTTTAACTTCATTACTAAAATTGTATGTATTTATAAGCAATGCAGATTGTTTTGTTTTATGAAGCATAATATAGCCAAGAAGTTACAGCTTTTGCATTTTGCTTGATATTTTTCAGGGGAGAGAATATATTCATTATTTTCATAATGTGCACATCTTTAATATGCTGCAGGCAGCATTTAAATTAAATTAATCCATATTCATGTGCGTTTTTAAATTCCACAATTTCAATATTTTCAATTCAAATTTTAACTGTGAAATTCCTTGTATTGAAGTCAAATTATTGTCGAAGGTTTTACATATTTATTATACAGCTTATTTAGACAAAATTTACAGCTTCAAGGAAAATAGCCCAGCTGTTTCCTTACAGTTATTTTACAGTAGAGAAAATGTTGAGCTGTGTTTTTTTTTTACTAGAAAGAAAAGTGGAATTCTGAATTCTAAAGATCTGTAAATATAATTCAACCTGTTTCATACAAATTTTAGAAATGCTATGTTTTGATTGCTTTAACAGTTTTCAAAGCTGCATATTTTTATAACTGAACGGTAAGGATCAAATTGGTGAATTATCGATGTACAGCTGCTTATGTACAAAAAGGCCATATATGCAGCAAAAACACAGCAGTGTTGGTGAATAATAAATACCTTTTGCTGTTTCTGTCTATGTTCCTATCTCATTTACATGAGCTTTTCTCTCTAATGATCTCATAATTGTAGTATCATAATACATATATATATAAACGCACATACACTTATATATATATGTATATATAATTTTACATATGATTTATTGATGTTTATAAGGTTCTTGCTTATACTTGTCATATTTTTGTTTAATTTTAATCATGTACAGCTTCAAGAACCTATAAAAATATAGATATGCTTGCAAAATACGTGGCTGCTTGGGCATTTTGACAATTTTTGTTATTTTTTTTTAATTCCTGTGTTTTATTACCATAATAAAATTTAAATTATTGAAAACCAGGAATAAAGTATGTCCTTTTATACCAGCTTTTGTCCTATGTGTAATTGTGAATTTCAAAATTGCTTATTTTGATCATTTTTATAGCTTGTGAGATGCCTGTATTGTGTTGAATATGACTTTTTTTAACTATGCATGCAGCTGAAACAACCATATCTTATTTCATAGATATGTGGCATCTAAATCATATATGGTGAACCATTAATTGTATTAAATTTGTAATTTTAGGAAAGTTTATGTACCCCTAATTTTGACTGTCACAGAATTGCTACTTGAAATACAACATAGCTGTGCACCTGTGTTTTTAATATTATGAAATATTCTGTAGATGAATTAAAATTTATTTTGCAAAAACTTTTGTTTTAAACTTAGGGAATTTCTTGACTGGTTCAGTGTTTTTCACATGTAAAAGATATTATAATCAGAATTTGTGCTTTTTAATAATCGTTAGTTGTAACAGAAAATATCTGGTGATTTTCAGACTTTCTGAAATGTAAACAAACTGTGAATTTCCACCCTTCAGCTAAAAAAAAAAGTCTTTGTTATACTGAACATACTTATTTAACTGCATCTTTTACTGAAACACAGCTGTAATGTATAACATGAAAATGAGTGTTTTATTTATGTTGAAAGAATATATTTTCAAAACAATTTGTGCAAATCTTGACAACATTAAACTTTTACTGTTAAATTTTTCTACTTTTAATATTCATATTTTAAACTTCTGTAAAGAATTAAAAGATTTTTGCAGTAAAAATATTAAATATGTATCATAATACCAAGACATATCAAAAGTCTCCACTTCAGAGCTTACAAATAGATCATAGTTAGAGGACTAGTAATGTTTGACTCATTGATAAGCCTTTACAGTTATACTATTTATTTTAGCTACTGAAATATATAATTTCTGTTTGATAATTTGATGATACATTTCTCCATCCACTCTCCCTTTGGTTATTTGAATGTAAGAATGAACATTGTCTACAATTTAATAAAATGTTAGAAGTTTTCTACCACATATATATGCTTATTTTGGCGATATTAAGTTTATGCAAATAAATAAACGTATGTGCATCATTATTTGGTTTGAAATTTTGTTTAAAAAATATGTTTTATAATTTTTAAAGCTGTGTGAGACTTTTACTAATATACTGGTGTAATTAGGACTTATTTTTGTGAAAACGTGAACACGTATCTTTTGAAGTGCCTAGTTCAAATATCTGATTTCATGTCGGGATTCATTTTATTTGTGTATAAGTGAGACAATCAAGAAATGGAAGTACAGTGATGAGCATGACTTTTAGTAAGGAATAATAAATTTTGTTTTACTACTTTTAAAATTTTTTAGAATACCTTTGTACCTTTCTGTGGTACAAAAGAGTATTTTATTACCATAAAAATTAAAATATTCTTTGATGCTATTCTGTATCTATAAAGTCTTTGATGTTCATCAAACAGGTATCTAAATTTTTATTCTCTGTTGAAATGTAAAACTAATATATTTAATATCTCTATACTTGTACATAACGTTTGATGTATCTTTGAGAGAATGTTGATTAAAAGAAATATTAGCACAAATTTTATATATTGTCTCATGGTTTATCCAGAATTTGAACATACTGCACAGAAACTTTAATTTTGTTAAATACATCATGAAGATGTCTAATCAAAAGGTATTTGTAAAGTTTTTTGTTACCTTCTATGTGTTTATATTTGAAATTTTGTCTTACAATGTATGAAATACTACCCATGCTGATTATAAAGTTCTGACTGTGGATTTAAAATAAGTAAAAATTTTGCAAATTAATGCATAATACTGTTTTAAGAACTTATGTAATGCAGAATAATTTTGTTGAATGCCAAAAGGTTAATTCCATTATATGCCCCAATTTATAAATTTTTTTTAGTGCAGGTGAAAGAAAGCTATATACTTTATCTGAAATAAGTCACTAAAGAACTGAATGTCGTAAATAAGAAATGCCTGTTTCAATAGCTGTCTAAAAGTTCAAGCATTATTTTATGGATAGAGCCTTAAGAAAGTTTAATTAGTTTAGATTTCAATGGAAAGATATACAGATAATTGCAAGAAACATTTTTCCAACATGTTTATTGCCTCTGATGTTAATGAAACTGTTGCTACATTACAAGGTTCCCTCCATACTCCTAACTGAAGGCTGAAACTAAGTGCTGTCAATTTGCTAACCATATACAAGTTGCTAAATTTTCTTCCTTCAATTCTAACATATTGTTTTACTATTTTGTTGCAAAATATGCTTCAAGTAAATAACATTTCTGCTCTAGTGTCAGAATTCATCTTTAAACCATGCCAGTTTCTTCAATCATGTTATTTTTTTTTAATTCACAGTTTAGGAACTTTACAATCATCATTGCATTACTACTGCTTTAAAATTTACTTCATTTGTTACTCTTTTTTTTTTTTTTTTTTTTTTTTGTGACAATGAAATTTTTTTTTTTTTTACTCCAGAAACCTGTAATACTTTATATTATTCATTAATGTTGAAAATAAATTGTTACAAAAACTTTGTGTCTGTGATTGCATATTAAATAATTTAACACAAAACTATAGTAATTAAAAATAAAACATTAATTTCTTATGAATTATTAAAAATAATGTAGACTGAGAAGTTTGGGCAATGCATATGTTAATGTTTTGTTATGTTATTTCCATATCATTATAAATATTTTATTAAAAAATATTAGTGCTGTAATAAATATTTTAGAGTATTGTTCAGAAAACTGGTTACAAAAATGCAGTTTTTTGTACGATTTACTGCACTAACATCTGCATGCCAGCAGGCCAAAGAAAATCACAAAATAAAATTGCAACACATTGCTATTTTAACACGTTGACTGCCATCGTGGCCACCGGCAACACGACCAATAGTAAAATGCATAATTAAAGTAAATATTGATACTGATAAATTTAAAAATAATACCATTGTTACTATAATGGTTTGAAGAATAATGAATTGCAAAAATGGTCTACAGTGCCCCCACCACCACCAAAAATGCATTAAATGGATTAAATAACTCACTTTATCTTCTGTAGATAATATATTAACATAATAAAAATTCACATTGACACCATAAGCAAACCACGTAAAATGTGTGCGGCAATCAACATTTTAAGCAATGCAAAGACTTTCTGCCTAGAGATAGGAATGGAGGGAAACTGACAAAATAATATTTGCCATGCCACTAGTGTTCATTGATCATGAACTGACTCACACTAAACATAATTTTTATAATTCATATGTCACACTGCGGATTTGTAACATGTGAAACCTGCCAGTGCAGACTACCATATTACACATTACCACCTTTCCATTATAATAAATGAATTCATCAAAGAGCACACAGAAAGTTTCATTTATTCATTAACCACTCACCTCAGCTGATGTTAACAGCAGTATCTTATCTCTTATTCTTGCAACCATCTTTGAAAACCTGCCATGAAAAGTAATTATGCGTGATAACAGCTTCACATATCAGGGCTAGGTAAAGGTCCTGATGTTTTGGATTTTATTGAGAAAAACTACCAAATGCAGCATGCACTTGAGTATAATGATATGAGTAACTTAACATACAATGCACTGGTCATCAAAATTAAATGATAATGAGAAAAAATATGCTTACTGAGTTAATGCTGGGTGTGATATGTACGCAGTAGCGATTCAACAAACTTATATGTAAGATAAGAGAAATACGTAAAAGATCATTTATAAATTAGTAACAGTTCCTGAATGCTAAATTTTAATTTGGATATTTCCCCTATTTCTAAAAATAATATTCTTTTTTTGCTTCATTTCCAGACTAATCCATGTCTCTTGACTCTTGCATAATGCTGGGGATGTAAATGTAATTAAAACTCAAACAGCCAATAATAATTTTACAGCAGTATCCATTATCCAATCAAATGCTTTGACAATTGAAATTAACTCAATCTGAATAGGGATTTAAACTGTAACAAAACTTGCTTTCTGAATTTTGACATAGCTGGACTGCTGCTCTCTAACTGGAAAGCTATCAAAAATGTAAATGTTTTAAAATAGGCACAATAAGTGTGCCAAGTTGTTTGTGGCTGGAACATGTTTTTAAAGATGAATATTTAATCTGCATAGTTTGCTCTCTTTACGGATGAATATTCTGTACAATCAGTATTTCTACATCATTATGGCTTTCAAGTTTGCTGGCATTACATACATATATGTGTTACCGTGAAAGACCGAAATTGGAGAATGTCGACTTTCACCGGAGAATATCAACATTCACCAAATACATCGGTGGAAGACCGAATATTTCACTACATTCTTGTATATTCGGACCCTCACCGGTGTATGTCGACAATCACAGATATGCTCTGGTGAAAGTCGAAAAGAGAGTTGTCTGCGCAATATTAATAAAGATCCTGCTACATTAAAACAAATCAGCAGAACTAAATTGAAATAATGCAAGAGTTTTATTTTTACACATGCTCCACACACACAGTCCAACACATGGCTCCTAACTGCCAGACAGACAAACTCTCTCACAGTTCAAAGTTACAGTTGAACTGCAGTTAAAAATACAGTGAAAAATTAATAAACAATTAGAAATTAGAAAAATTACAAAAAAAAACTTTACAAATTAGTTTGGAATGCTTACAATTAACCAGTATCTATCCTTTACAATTAATCATTATTTTTATAATTTATTATTAATTTGTTACAATTTCAAGCTAACAGGCGAACCGTCTTCGAATAACTGCTTCCTGCATAGCGCAGCCATCTAGTGGTGAGATGATGAAGTGAAAGTTGCTCTAACAAGGTCATAAAGTGCCATAATAATTTAATTTGTTGCAATAAATAAGATTTGAATCACATAATTTAGTTAAGTGTTTTATTACTGTTCTTTTATTTTCTCATTTAGAACTTACTGTATAATTAAGTAAGTTTTTAACTTCTATTATTTTCCTTTCTCATTTTGAATGTATTGTGTGTTTTAGGTTCTCATGTTCTTATTCCAAGTCTCAAGTGCGTTTATTCGCGACTGAATTACGGAGAAGAAAATATAATATTGTTATATGTTCAACATTCACCATTAGTACATGGTGAATGTCGACATTGAGCAGTGTAAGTCAGAAATAAGAGTATTTGGAAAATATTTCGGACATACACCAAGAGACTATGTGAATGTTGACATTCACCGGTGAAAGTTGACATTCTCCAGATTTCGGTGTTTCACCGTAACATATACACTCTTTTGCAAAAAAAATCAAAGCACCATGAAGGAAGTAGTTGTTTTTAATGAAACTGAGTATGTGTATAGCTCATACACAGATAATAAAATGATTAACCAGTTAATTGTGGCACCCTCATTTAAGAGTGCGCACCGTTTTGTATCGCCATCACGAGTATATTCATCAATCACAGAGTAAGTTGCGCTGGTAAGATATTGGATGAAAAAGATGGGTTTATTTTATAAAATTGAAAATTTTATTACTAATATCTACTTATTTGATTAACATAAGTTGTGGAGTGATATTCAGCGAAACAGGGTACTATACACAATGGGACTTTGCAAAGCGAACAGCAGTAACGCGATTCCTTCCTGATCTTAACGTTTGTAGCAATGCGAACACCTTCGCGTACGTTTTTTTTTTTTTTCCGATGTTCCAAGTATATAATCCGGAACATGATTCCCGCCTAATTGGCCGAGTTTGTGTCGATTTATTCAAAAAGTTGATATGCGATAATGTTCCATTATTTTTTTAATATAATATGAATGCATTCAGACACATAATGGCTAAGAAATGGAGAAATATTTTTTGTAGTACTTTTTGAGTCGTTTTCTTGCTACGCTATGATAATTCAATCGCTCATATCCATTCCACCCATTTTTTCATTATAATCAATCACTAGCTCCGGTTTCTTTGTTATTATTTTTCTTTTCTCTGTTTCTATTATGCTGCTTTATACGCATGACGAGTATACTCGTCAATACACAAAATTGTGCCGCTTTTCCATGACGAATATACTCGTCAATCACAGTTAAATGGTTAAAAAATCAAGGTCATAGTACCTGTTCATGGCTCACAAACACATACTGAGTGTTCAAATTAGTAGTAGGCCGAACCACCCCTGGCGGCAATGCATGCTTGAGTTCGTTGAGGCAAGGAATGGTAGAGGTTCCCAATGTCATCCTGCGACACATTCTGCCAGGCAATCAGTTCACTCCAGATCTGTGATATTTTGTGGTGCCCGAATCTGGCGGCCTACTATGCCCCACCCGACATGCTCGATTAGTGAAAGGTCTGATGACCTTGCTGGCCAAGGAAGAGTATCAACTGCACGGAGACAGTCCAGAGATATGCGAGCAGTATGTGACTTTGTATTATCTTGTTGGAAAATGGCCCCAGGATGACGTGCCATGAAGGATAATGCAACCAGTTGCAATATGGTATCAACATATCGTTGAGCTGTTAAAGATGTAGGGAGGATGACTAAAGATGATGTTATATATGTAACTGTAACTGTATCTATTATTATCTTAAACTGTAACTGTAATAATAGTATAGTAGATGAGTAATGTAGAATAAACGATGTTTGTGTACATCTTATAATCATCACTGAGCACGTACCCAACACATATAAAATACAATACATGGCGCAGCTCATCGTTGATTAAAAAAGAAAATCTTTTTTGAAGAACCATGCAGCCTCGGTAAAGATGTTCTAAACAAAAACATCATGGGAAGTTGTTTACTGTGAAATCGAAACTTATATCGCTGGTATGTGAGTTGTTTATTTTTATTGGAAGTGGCTAAAAATACGTATATATAAACTATTTAAAGTCCTAAATTAAATATGGATGAATTAAAGCCACCAAGTAATCTAAGTTTCGAAGGAAATTTAAGCGAAAATTGGAAGAAATGGAAACAAAAATTCCAAATTTATATGTTAGCGTCTGGTGGTATTACTAAATCACCTGAAATTAAAGTAGCTATTTTACTGCATATAATTGGTGAAGAAGCACTTGAAAAATTTAATACTTTTAATTTAAGTGAAGAAGATAAGAAGGATGTTGACAAAGTAATTGAAGCTTTCGAAAATTTTTGCATACCAAAAGCAAACGAAAGTGTTGATAGACATATATTTTTCTGTCGAACACAACATGTAGGTGAATCGTTTGATGATTTCTTAACCGATTTAAAGAAATTAATTAGCAACTGTGGATTTGCAGAATTAAAAGATAGTTTAATAAGGAATAGAATAAATAGTAAGTGGAATTCTAAATAAAAATCTCAAAGATAGATTATTAAGGGAAAATCAGTTAACATTGGAGAAATGTATTAAAATGTGTAAAGCTTCTGAATTAGCAGAACTTCAGCTGAAAACTTTAACTGAAGAAAATAAAATAGAAGCTATCAAACGTAATAAATTTCGACCTTCAGAGGAAAAAAGTCAGCCTTGTAAGAAAGACTTTCATGTAAAACAAAAGCAACAAAGTACTAAATCTTCTTCAAACTATCAAGGAAATAAGTACAATAATCCAAAACCATGTAGAAAATGTGGAACTTTTCATAAGTTATACAACTGTCCTGCTTATAATAAGATTTGCTTGTACTGTAAAAAGAAAAATCACTTTTCTAAAATGTGCACTTTTAAAAATGTTAATGTTGTACAGAATAATTTAGAGCATGAGTTACATAATAATGGTAATGAATATATTTTAGGGTTAGTAGAAGATATAAATCCATTTTCTAAAAATAAAACCGAATGGTTTGAAAAATTAAAAGTAAACATATCTAAATATTTATTTGTTAAGTTGGATACTGGAGCTCAGTGTAATGTGCTACCATTGCCTAAATTTAAACAATTAAATTTAAGAGAGAAATGTTTGACTAAATCAAAAGTCACTTTAAATAATTACAATGGTACTACAATTGATGTAGTTGGAAAATGTAAATTATTATGTGAAACATCAAAAGGGGACAAGGATGAAGTAGAATTTCAAGTCGTAGCATGTGATAAAACTGTTCCAGCTATTTTAGGTTTACCTACATTGCAAAAATTAAACCTAATACAAAGGATTTGTACAGTAAATCCTGATTCTAATGAAAAGTTACCAGAACTTTTAAAAGGATATCAAGATTTGTTTAAAGGAACTGGGAATTTAACTGGATATACATATCATATTAAATTAAAACCAGGAGCTGTTGGTAAAATAGAACCCTGTAGGAAAATTCCACTTAGCTTATTAAATCCATTAAAAAAGGAATTAGCAAGAATGGAAAAAGATGGTATTATAAAGAAAGTTAACCAACCAACAGAATTCGTGAATTCATTAGTGGTAGTAAGGAAAAAGGATGGAAATTTAAGAGTGTGTTTAGATCCTCAGCACCTTAACCAAAATATACTGAGAGAACATTATCACATACCAACCTTTGAAGAAATTTCATCTCAAATGACAAATGCAAAGGTCTTTAGTATTTTAGATGCAAACAAAGCATTTTGGCAAATTAAACTGTCAGATTCAAGTTGTGAATTTACTACATTTAACACTCCGTTTGGTAGATATTGTTTTTTGAGGTTGCCATATGGACTGAGTTCATCACGAGAAGTTTTCCACAAAAATTTTTCTGAAATTTTTAGTGATTTAGAAGGAGTTCAAATATATATAGATGACTTATTAGTTTGGGGTAAAAATAAAAAAGAACACGATTCAAGATTAAAGAAGTTGTTGGACAGAGCCAGAGAAAAGAATGTTAAATTTAATTTAAATAAATGTAAATTTGGGCTGAATGAAGTGAAATATATGGGACATATATTTTCTAAAGATGGTTTAAAACCAGATGAAGACAAAATTAAGGCTATTCTAGATATAAAACCACCAAAAAATGTGAAAGAATTAGAAACTTTCCTAGGAATGATTACATATGTTTCTAGATTTATACCTAATGTATCAGAATTGACATCATGTTTAAGAGATTTGTTGAAAAAACAAGTTATCTGGAACTGGAATGCAACACATGAAAAAGCATTTAGAAGACTAAAAGATGTCTTGGTAAATAAACCAGTTTTACAGTATTATGATATAAACATGCCAGTAGTTTTATCTGTAGATGCATCTCAAGAAGGACTAGGAGCAGTCTTACTGCAGAATAATTTACCAGTGGCATATGCATCTAAGGCATTAACAGATACACAGAAGAATTATGCTCAAATTGAAAAGGAAACTTTAGCTATTGTATTTGCGTGCGAGAAATTTCACCAGTATATATTTGGAAAAAATATTACTGTGGAAAGTGATCATAAACCACTGGAATCAATTTTTAAAAAGCCATGAAATAAATGCCCTGTAAGACTACAAAGAATGCATATAAGATTACAGCCATATCAGTTTGAGATAAAATATAAACCAGGAAAAGAACTTTTTATAGCAGATGCATTATCAAGATCATTCACTGATAAAGGATCTGATTTCTTTGAAGGAGAAATAGAAGCTCATGTTGGATTAGTTGTAGAATGTATACCAATGTCTAATGGTAAAATGGAAGTTTTTCAACTGGAAACAGAAAAAGATGAAGAACTACAAGTTTTAAGAAAATTAATTAAAACTGGATGGCCAGATGAAAAATATATGGTTCCAGAATTGGCAAAACCATATTTTAACTTCAGAGAAGAACTATCAGAAGCAAATGGATTAATATTTAAAAATTCCTGTGTTGTTGTACCAAGAAGTTTACGAAAAGATATGTTAAGCAGAATTCATTATGGTCATTTAGGAGTAGTAAAATGCAAGATCAAAGCAAGAGAAATATTATATTGGCCAGGAATGTCCAAAGAAATTGAAGATTTGGTACTGAATTGTCAAACATGTTTAAGTTTACAAAAAGCTAATACTAAAGAACCAATGATATCTAAAGAAATACCTAATGGTCCATGGGAAGTATTGGGAACAGACCTCTTTTACTTTCAAGGAAGGGATTATGTAATAGTTATAGATTATTTTAGCAAATATGTTGAAATTGGACATTTGGAAGATTTGTCAAGTGTAGCAGTGATAAAGCAATTGAAATCAATTTTTGCAAGACATGGTATTCTGAAAATAGTATATTCGGATAATGGTCCACAATATAATTGCAGGAAATATAAAGATTTTGCAAGAAGATGGAATTTTGAAACCAGAACTTCAAGTCCACTTAGCTTATTCCAAAATACCCACAGTCTAATGGAATGGTTGAAAGACATATTCAAACTGTCAAGCGAATGTTAGAAAAAGCTGTAGTTGACAACAAAGATCCATATTTAGTTTTACTGGAATATCGTAACTCTCCTATTTCAGATGAAATTAAGTCACCTTCAGAATTGATGTTTGGAAGAAAAGTAAATGGATTGATGCCTATAAAAGAGAATTTTGTCCAAGCTAAACGATATGAAGACCATAAACAACATTTACTGAAGAGACAAACCTTACAAAAAAGTTATTATGATAGGAATGCAAGACCATTAAAACCACTGAAAACAGGAGATCATGTTTACATAAAAGAGAAAGGGAAAAAACTAAATGAAAGAGGGAAAATTACAGAAGAAGCAGAAAGACCACGTTCATATAGGATTATAAGAACAGATGGAAGAATTGTAGAAAGGAACAGAAGAGACCTTCTTAAAGCAACTAATCAGGAAGAGTTTGCAATACAAAACAACTATGAGAATGAAGTTATAGATGAACCCGAGATACATGAAAATAGTAGGAGCACTACAAATTTAGATGTGCCTGTAAGTCCTTCAAAATCTAACAGAAGTGTTGTGTCACCAAATAGCAAAAGAGGTATAGTATCATCAAATTTTTCAAATGGACATAACTACGTCACTCGATCTGGTAGGACTGTTAAGAAACCTTATTATTTAAAAGAATATGTTTAATTTTACTACTATTATTATTTTTTATAAAAAAGGGAGATGTTATATATGTAACTGTAACTGTATCTATTATTATCTTAAACTGTAACTGTAATATAGTATAGTAGATGAGTAATGTAGAATAAACGATGTTTGTGTACATCTTGTGAGCACGTACCCAACACATATAAAATACAACACAATGACCTGCTGTCATAAGAAATAGCGTCTCACACCATCACACCAGGGATTATGGCTATATGCCTTTGTGAAACAAAGGCTGATTGGGACCGCTGCCCCCGTCCTCTCCAGACACGAACACGGCGGTCATCTGCTTCAAGACTGAAACCGGATTCATCGCTGAACACTATACGATGCCAGTGTGATGGCAGCTATGATGATCTGCTGCGACACCACTCCAGACGACTCCGCCGATGTTGTGGGGTCAAAGGCAAACGTCTTAAAGGCCTCTGTGAGCATAACACCGTCTTGGCCAAGCGCCGTGAGATGGTGGATGGTATCACGGGAGGTATGGACGCAGCTGTAGTGCATTGAATAGTCGACAATGATACCGTTGGGGCGGTTCGGGCCTGGCGAACAATCACATTATCTTGCCTGGCATTTGTGCTCCTTGGCCTTCCAGAGCCTTCATTTCGTCGGCAATTTCCTTGTAGCAACCATTGCTCCCAACATCTTTGCACAGCAGTGTCTGTACGCTGCAGGTGGCGGCTTATTGCTCGGTATGACCACCCAGCTTCACGCAACCCTACATTGCGACCCCGTTCGAAGTTGTTTAGTTATTTGTAAGTTCTTCGATATCGTCGTAATGACATCTTTAGTTTCTTCTTTACAGAATTACAATGGCAGCAACAAAAAAAGATAAATTTTTCACTTCTGTTACTGGTTTTATACTTTGCGAATTGCGCACTAGAATTGCGTGCTATGATCGCAATTTCAGTTCATTTGCCTTGAAACTTTGATCATTTGCATGTTCGATCAAGATGTTTTTGCATACCAAATTTCCTCACGATCGCAAAAGTCCTTCTTGGTGCTTCGATTTTTTTTTTGCAGTATGTTAACATATAATTCTCTGTTCATCAAAATTGAAGGATAATAAGAAAAATATGCTCACTAAGTTAATGTTGCAACCAATGCCCAATGCTGTAATTATTTATATAAATTAAATACCACTGAACAGAAAATTTCACTTCCGTGCATACGTTAGCTGCGAAAATACTCAATTTTGGCAACTTACAATGTGCACAATGGATGCATGCTGGAAGAAACAAGAGATTTTATTAAATTTACTTTCCCGAGAGAAGTACGTGAAATTATAAAGAAACTCAAGAAAAAGAAAGCGCAAGGTCATGATAAAATTAATAACAAAGCCCTGCAAACCCTCCCCAAGAATTGTATCGTTCCTCTCTGCAATATTTTAATGCACGCATTAGACTCTTTTATTTCCCAAGAAATTGGAAACACTCCATTGTCATTTTGCTCTTAAAGCCTGGAAAAAATCCTCATGATGTTACAAGTTATCGCCCTAAAATTAGTTTACTTCTATTAGTAAATTATTATCGCCCTATTAGTTACTGCTATTAGTAAAGTTTTTAAACGTATCATCGCAGGAAGACTCAGCACTTTCACTGATCAATTAAAAGATACTAATGACTATCAATTCGGTTTTAAAAGAGCCCATTCTACTACGCATCAAATTCTAAATTTAATCGAGTTCATCGCCTTAGAATTTCAAAAGAAGAATGGAATCGCGGCATGCTCAAGCCTTCCGACAGAATTACTAACCCGTCAAGTACCCAGCTCTTGTCTTCTCCAGAACTGATTGATGAAGCGGTTAATAACATTACTCACTGCATCACAGCAGCGCATCATTCCGCTTCAAATACCATAACTACCAAGAATAAAACTGTCAAACTTCCCACTGAAATTCGTGAGACAATTAAATTACGTAATCATCTCAGGAAAAGATGGCAGATTACATGGAATCTTGACACGAAAAAAGAAATTCATAAACTTAACAAGATTATAAAAAATTAATTGCAGAGCATAGAAAAGACTCCTGGGAATCAAAAATCGAGTCACTTGAAACCATGGACGGCTCTTTTTGGAGGTTTATCCGCAATCTCAAGCAGAAATCCACGGATAACAGACCTATAGAAGCAGATAACAAACTTGCATACTCGAATGCTGAAAAAGCAGAAGTTTTCGCAAACCATCTATATAACCAATTTTCGCCGAATGAAATACCCAGTGATTCCACTTTTATTGATGAAATTAATTTTTCTGTCGACTCATGGTTGAGCAACTACTTCACGGATACCCACTTAAAGCTCACCAACCCTAAAGAAATATCTCAAGTAATCAAAAATCTCATCAAATCAATCAAAAATTTTAATCAAAAATTTTAAGTTAAAAAAGCTCCTGGAATTGATAAAATTACCAACCTCATGTTAAGAAACCTACCAATGAACTGCATCACAAAAATTTCGAGTGGGATCAACGCCAGCATTTCTAAATCCTACTTTCCCACTCCATGGAAAACGGCTATTGTCATTTTACTTCAAAAACCAAAAAAGGATTATACAAAACCAGAGAGTTACAGACCAATAAGCCTGCTATCTGGACTAAGCAAAATATACGAAAGAATTATCTACAGTAGAATGCAGCAATATTTCGATTTGCTACCTGATGAACAATTTGGTTTTCGCCGCAACTTATGTACGGTAAAACAACGAGTACGGTTAACAGAATTTGCCGGAGAAGCAATTCACAAGAAACAATGTATTGCACTTCTACTGTTAGATGTTTCTAAAGCTTTCGACCGAGTTTGGCATTATGGACTTTTATATAAACTAATTAAGCTGAACTTTGCGAAAGAACTTGTCAAACTTATTCACTCTTCCCTAAGTCAAAGAACTTTCATCGTCAAACAAGGTAAAGACTTTTCATCTCCTCGAACAATCAGAGCAGGTATTCCCCAGGTTCGATCCTTGGCCGGATTCTTTATCTGTACTATGTTTACGACTTCCCCAAACCAGGAGTAGAAAATAACTCATTCCTCGCATGCTACGCGGATGATACCGCGATTGCTATAAAGTCTGCAAATGTCAAATTTGCACTTAACAAGCTCCAAAACAAGATCACGGATATTGAGTTCTGGTGCACGCAATGGAGAATTAGCATAAATGCTGCAAAATTACAACTTGTCATCATTCAGAGACATAAAATTAAAAAACAACTAGAATGTGACATTAAACTCTTCGATGAAACTGTGCCATGGGTAAAAACAGTCAACTATCTTGGAATTATCCTAAATCAAATACTAACATGGACGGATCATATTCAGAATATAAGAAGAAAAGTGAGTAACATAATCCACAGTTTATATCCCCTGCTTGGTAGAAATTCAACCCTCTAAGTCTGAAATGCAAACGTCATATTTACGTCTCGGTTATCAGACCGGTTATTACTTATGCATCACCAGCATGGGCTGCCCACACACCAGCCAACAAAAAAATTCTGCAGAGTCTTCAACATAGGATGTTAAGAATAATCACAAACGCACATTTCGTAGTAAGCACGCACATTCTGCACCGAGATCTTAAGATCCCGAGAATGCATACACTACTTAATGATCTGAATGACAGATTTTTCACCAAGGCTATAAATTGCCGGACTGTCAACTATTCAGAAATTTTCGGTTATGAGACTCTTGACAACGACAAATTATTTCGACCTTCCGCCGCCCATTTACTGGCAAATTAAAACTTTGTCACTAAATTAAGGCCTGCTGGATATTTTATACATACGTATCTATATATAATGTACATAGTTTTTCATTCTATCATTTATTTGTAATCGTTTTCAACTGTTTTAGTATTTGTTAGACGTTCTTTGCCAGAGCTTCAATTTCTCCTGAGCGACGATAGGTGTAGCCGCGCTGATCGTCCCCACATGGTGCAACATCGACAACCCCTTCTTCTCCCGGACTCAAGTCACCATCCCACGGACACAATACCCTTCACGTAGATTACAATCTCAATTGCCGCTCTCACGGCATTATTTCAGCAGAGCTGGTAACGTCGCGCTCCGCGCGATAAACCAGCAATAATTCATTATTACTTATTGGCCTCCCGACAGCTTCTTTAAGCTTATGATTTCCTATTTAGAAGATCGCACATTTCAAGTCAGATGCGGAGATGCCCTTTCGAATAAGAAAAATATCTTTAGAGGCCTTCCACAAGGATCGGTTATCTCTTCGGCAAATTTTAATCTGTATGCAAGTGACATGCCTAAACCCCTGAATCCTAAAATTCTGAAATATGCCGATGACACGGTTATTTTATCTAATTCGATGAACCCTCAACATGCAATAGATAAACTTAAAAATCAAGTTAAATTCATCGAATTATAGCACAAAAGATGGAAAATTAACCTTAATCCTGAAAAATGCTGCATTGTACTGTACAGAAGATACAGAAAATACTTCCCCGTCAACATTTTCATTAGAATAGATAATGCTCTTATTCCCACCGCAAGTTCTTACAAATACCTAGGAGTTTTCATTGACTCACAGCTTACCTTTGTAGAGCACATTAACTATGTGACTAATAAAGCTAACGCCACTTTTATGGCTCTGTATCCACTCCTCGGAAGAAAATCTAAATTAAATCTACAGACTAAACGGACTCTGTACCTGACATTAAATCGCCCAATACTTCTCTACGATGTGCCTGCTTGGGCTACTGCCTGCAAGACTCACAGGAAGAAATTAAGTGTCATGCAAAACAAAATACTTCGTTCTATGACCAATGCAAGATGGTTTATCAGAAACATCCAAATTTATCAGGAATTAAAGATCCCTGAAATTCAAGAACAAATTTTAATTTTCTCTCACAAATTTTTCAACGTTATTAATTCGCCGCACAATGCTATCAAAAATTTAGCGAACTATGACCCAGCAGAGGAAACTACGGTTAAACGACCACGATCTATTCATTTATTATGGTGAATATGTAATAGTGTAAATACTATGTATATATTTCTTCAAATCTCTTGCATTTACCCGCATTTATTCATCTTACCAAGTATCAACTTTTTGATGTGCTTTGTGTTCGTACTTTTATCATCTTATTTGCTCTTGGCAGAGCATCGGACTATTGTGAACTTAAAAGACTTTTAGCCGATTATGGACTTTGCATTATTTTCTTAAAAACTGTGTTATCAAATTCAGTGTATCATTAACCGACTCTGCTTAAAAATGTGTCTCTGTGATTGACTCACGTGACCTCACGCCCACTTCTAATAGTTCTGAGGATTTACTAATTTTATAAAGTATTTTCAACTTTATACAGTGGTTAAACTCAAGAAATGCTTCTCATTAGTGACTCTTTCACGTAATTAATTGCCATCAAGGGATTATGGACTCTTGAATTGATTAAAAATGAATTACTACTTTTGTATGATCGACCATTCAGATTGCGACTCTCAATGACATGTACTTTAGCTACTCTCACGTATCCATGCTCATTCTCAGTCAACTCTCGCTTGCACACTTTGTCAGGCACCTAGGCTGGTAGCCGCATCCTGTATGTAACATGTACTGAGGCAACATAGCGTCCCATTCTCAGCTGAGACATTAAACGTGTAGCACGTACTTTGGTGACGCTCTGATCTAATTGAATACTAACCCAGTTCCGTAGGCGGTTAGTGATCGTTCATTCATCCGGAACTGTAATAGCGAGCGTGAAGGTCGCACTTTGGATAAGCTCTGTTACGCTGTTGTAAATGTGCAATCATTCAATTATTTTAAGATTTTCAGCTTATTTAAATTTTAAATTTAAATTTATTTTAATTTAATTTAAATTTATTTGTAAGTTGTACTATCACGTTGTCTTGCCACATAGCCTAATTGCTGGCCATAGCTAATTGTCAGGGGCCTTGTGTGCTATCCACTACACATCCGCCTGTAGAGGTAGGCCGTCGTGCCAGGATATACTCGGGGTGTAGGACTCCAGCGTAGTTGGGGGCGCTGCATTTCTCTGCTTTGATTTGCGATTATGAATGCGGTATTAGGAGCAGTAAGGATACAGATTAAAGATTTGGAAATTGTAAGAGCTCAAAATGGAGAGCTTACTGATACGGAAGGGAAGCTCTATAATTTTCTACTTAGTATGCATGACATGTAACATTCAATTCATGAACAACTGGATAAGGATAATAATGCTATTAAAGCTAACACAGGACATAAAATCTATGACCACTGCGCTCACATTGAGGACAATGTCCGTGGAGGTAGTCCCATTAAATTGCACGAACTCTCGAACAGTGAAACAGAAAGAGAAGTTCCACTATATCAAGCTACTAGCTCTGAAAATGAAACACCACTGAAGCAAAAAAGCGATCAAACAATTAGGACTAAAAGCAAATACAATCAGGTTAAGAAAATGAAATTTTTCACGCAAACGCAAATCATGCCTAACCAAACTAACGATCAAAATGTAAACCCAGAAAACACAGTTACAAAGCTAGCTGAACAAACTGATAACACCCATTTAGATAATCATGATATGGATAACATAAGTGCAGAAAATGATAATGACACTAATGATGTTAATAATACTCAGGTTACCATTGATAACACACAAAAATCCAGGATCCCCCAATCACTCTGAAAGAGGGTAAATTGACTTGGGAAGAAATTAAGGTAAAAATTCATCAGAATAAATTCAAGTTCTATGGCAACCAAATCCCAGGAGCCATTAAAGTATTCGCTGAAACTCCCGAAAGCTATAAAGGCTTATTTAGAAGTTCAACTTCTAAATAAGCTCGAAGTAGAACATTATTCTTACTTATTGCCTGATGAGAGATATATAAAGGTTGTTATCAAAGGTCTCACTTTTAAGACTCCTATAGACGAAATTAAGGTTGACTTAGAAAGTCTTAACTTTAAGGTTATGGAAATTAAACAAATGACCCGCCGTAAAAACGGAGAAGTTACAAAACTTCCACTGTTCATAGTTTCTCTACCAAGACATAAAGACTCTCAACGTATATATCAGGAACGATTTTTGTGTGATATGAGAGTCAGATTTCAGGAGTACAAGGGGCGTCAAGGGCCCCTTCAATCCTTCCGTTGTCAGGGTTTTGGCCACACCCAGACAGGGTGTAGATATGCCCCCAGGTGCGTCTGATGTGGAAAAAAACCACGAATCGAAGGATTGTCCGTACAAGGGTAAGACTGATATTCCTCTTTGCTGGGCGAACTCACACATTCTCACACAACCAGTTTCAGAGGTTGCGAGAAATTTCCAAAAAAGGAACCGGAAAAGGAAAAATGTTCGGAAGCAGAATCATAGAAAACAAGTCGCACGCACAGGCCCTGTCTGCGGGGGCCTACTCTGGTATGATTAAGGAGGCAAAGAAAGTGTTCGATGATCTGGCGGAACTTGTATCCGTCATTAAAAATGCTGTCTTTCATATCACACATCAAGTCAAATAAATAACTCACACCAATCAGGAGACCAACGTTCCAAATAATACTAATAATGGGGAGTAACTCCCCTCTAAGAGCTCCTCTTAAGCTTATGAACTGGAACGGTAGAGGCGTTCTTAATAAAATTCACGTACTCACTGACTTTTTAGTTTCAAATGAGATTGATATTGCTTTAATTATGGAGACGCATGCTACGCCCAATCTTAGTTTAAAAATTCCAAACTATAGAAAATAACGTTGCGACCGTCTGAGCTACCGGGTCGGGGGCGTGGCCATTTATGTGAGACACACCCTCCAATCCTGCCTCATCAAGGAAGGTAGAGACAACGGCCTGGAATATATTACTGTTTCTGTGCTCTTACCCTACTATGGACTTGTGTATTTTACTTCACTGTATAACCCGCCGCAGCACACGCTGGATACCATTTTACTTAAGAATATTCTGAGGCCCATAATGCCAGTTATTCTCGCGGGCGATTTCAACGCTAAAAATCAGGAGTGGCTGTGTAGAAAGACTAACCCGAACAGTGAGAAGTTATTCGAATTCATATGTAATCAACCTGTTTACTTTTATGCCCCAAGTGAATATACGTACCTGCCTGAGCAGCCAAATAAAGGGGATATTTTAGATCTTTTCATAGCCAATACTCCCATGCCCATTTACCTGGAATTCATACATGATTTAGACTCAGATCATGTACCGCTTGTTGCTACGCTGGGTACAGGTAAAGATATCAACGCGGACATAAAGAAGATCACAAATTGGAAATGCTTCACTGACTACCTAAGCAAGCAGTCTTTCAACGTTAATAAACTCAAAAACCCGCAGGATATTGACTTTGCTATCTATCAACTCTCCACCACTATTCATAATGCTTATAACAGGGCCACTACTACGGTACCTGTTAATAATTATTCTGATAAGCTCCCCCTGTATATTAAGGAACTAATTAAGGAGAGAAACAAAATGAGAAAGCAATGGCAAAGGTCTTGGGATCCCAATGTCGAAAAGGCTGTTAACTGGGGAATAAGCTTTCAGTAAAATCGTTTCACAATGGGGACTTTTTCCTTTGCAGTAATTTCAGCACATCGCAAAGAAATAAATAAAAGAAAATCGTTTTAAAATATTTAATGATATTAAATATTAAAATTAAACATTTTTAATCCGGAAAAACAAATTAATTGAACGAATTTAAACAATTATTTCGTATGATATTCCCTAAAGCAATGCGGCATACACAAAGCAACACTGCAGTCGGGACACCAAAATCGCGATTCTTTCCTAAGACCTTTGGAATAGCATAATTTGCATCTCCTCGTTACATTTACTCTTGAAGAGTCGGATGGTATATAGTCTGCAAAATGTGTTTCAAAGAGTCGAGATGGTTTTGGTGTCAAAGATGATCGTCCTGTACTAGTAGATGGCAACTGCGATCCGTCTCTATATTTTTCAACACCTTTTTCTACAGTTTCGATAAGGAAATGAAGCCTATCTAGGTGACCGCCATCTTTCTTGTATAAAAAGATATGCATTCAAACCCACCATGTCTAGTGCATGTAAAAATATCTTATAGTAATACTTTTTACTTGGTTTCTAGCGATTTCATAAGTTTTCATTTGTCCGTCAGCAAGATCAACTCCTCCTATATTTTTGTTGTAGTCAGCGATAACTTCCGGTTTTGATATCGTTTTCCTTCGTTTTTCTATTTCTACAAATTTATTGTCGTGGATAGTACTCAATATAATTACATCCTTTTTGTCTTTCCACTTCATAATCATTATTTTCTCTCTGTACGTAGCAATATGTTCATCTTTTTTCAAAACACAATTTTTGATTTCAGATGGTATTCCCTTTCTATTTTTTCGCATTGCTCCTACAGCATCGGTTTCTCTTCTGCACATCTTCTCAGCTAGATCAGTACTAGTGTACCAATTATCGAGGTATAGCGTATATCTTTTATCCAACAAATCGTGGCACAATTCAAGAACAATACGATTTGGTCCCTGTTCTTCTGGATAGTTCGAACCATACTGCGTGTCTTTACCTGTATATATAATGAAATCACTTATGTATCCGGATTTACTTTCACATATCTTATACAATTTAACACCAAATTGACTCTTGAACATCTTGAACGCGGTTTCATGGAAGTATTTTTTTTTTTTTTTTTTTCAAAAAACTGTCCGGCGTATTTGTTTGATTGTTCCACAATAAGTTCTACAAAATTCTCATCGATAAATTTCTTGAAATAAAGAAGGCAATCCTTTTCTTCAGGTCCTTCAAATGTAAGTCTAGATTGAGATAAAAACGGGAAAGGCGATCGCAATATTCTTTCACATTTCCATTCAGCTGATGTCGGTTGAGTATTTTGGTCTATAACATCATCATCCTTTGATTCAATGTCCGGACCATCAGTAAAGAAGTCGTTATCGCTTTCTTCCGAACTGGTACTTATTCTTAGAATTCGACGTCGTTTACCAAACGTCCCGGGCAATATTTCATCGTCACTTTCAGACAATTCAAAAATATTTTCTGCTTCACAATAATTTTTAGCCATATTTATATAAAACTAACAATCACTCAAATCAACAAGTTATTACTAATATGTAAAATACGGAAATGCAGACTAAAATGAAATTAAGTTGTGCAAATTAGGAGTGTTATCACAATTTATGAGAGGACAAGTGTTTACATTGATCGATTTTTCTTGAACAACGGTCAAGTGACAGATTGCAAAAAAAATTAAAGAAAAATTTCGTCATGCCCATTGAAATAGTCTTCCCAGCATGACGAAAAATTTCGTCATGCCCATTGAAATACTCTTCCCAGCATGACGAAAAATTTCGTCATGCCCATTGAAATACTCTTCCCAGCATGACGAAACATTTCGTCATACCCATTGAAATACTCTTCCCAGCATGGCGAAAAATTTCGTCATACCCAGTTAACAGATTAATTAATTAAACAGGAGTATTAAGCAAAATATCATTGTGTACAGAAAGGAGATGTGGGATGATAAAGTTGCAGCCTTTAATGAATCTAACAATTTCTTCTGGTCATTTGTCAAGAGGCTTAAAAATAAACCTACTACATCTAGACCTATTAAGACAAATAATAAATGTGCCTATACTAATAAGGTGTGGTGTGGTGTATTTAATTATGGCAAAGCACACGAGGGCTATCTGCCTAAAGGGAGGGATGCCTTTCGTGGAGGACTTTCTAAGAGAAACTGGCTCGTATACACGTTACACATGGGGAAAACCACGAAAACGCCCATGCAGCCAGCCCGTTCGCGGGATTCGAACCTCAGACCGAACTACCAGTGTTCAGCGTCTTTACCGCTCGGCCGCTGGTGGGCCCTATACTAATAAGGAAAAGGCCTCTATGCTTGCTGAACACTTTGTAGAAAAATTTAAAGCCAATGACAATCCCAGCGACGCAGAGTTTGCGTACCATGTGAGGTATTACGTTAAAGACTGGTTAAAGACACATTCTAAGGAAAAGGATTTACAGCTCACTGATCCTAAGGAAATTCAAGATGTCATTAAAAGGCTTAAAAATAATAAGGCCCCAGGGTACGACAACATTACAAATGTTGCGATCAAATTCTTACCACCAGGCACTATAACTAAATACACTGGTATCCTGAACACTTGCCTCACAAATGCTTATTTCCCTATGTCTTGGAAGAGCGCTAAAATGATAGTACTACCAGAGCCAGGCAAGGGCACGAAGAAGCCAGAGGGCTTCCACCCTATTAGCCTTCTCCCGGGTTTTGGGAAAGTACTTGAGCGGATTATTCTGAAACGCATGAAGCCTTATCTGGAAAAGCTTCCTAATGAGCAATTTGGCTTCCGTCGCTCGCTATCCACCACCAAGCAGCTTGTTAGGCTTGCTGAATACATTGGCAGCTCTCTATATAATCATCAGACTGTCGCCTTACTCATGCTGGACGTGGCGAAAGCCTTCGACTGCGTCTGGCATGAGGGGCTTATTTTCAAGCTTATTAACCACGGCTTTTCGCCTGCTTTTATCAGGATTATTCACTCCTTTTTTTGCGCGGGCTTAAATTTCACGTTTCTATAGGAAAGGACTGCTTGGACTTTAAGAGAACTAGGGCCGGCGTCCTACAAAGGAGTAATTTAGGTCCTGTCTTGCATTTATTTTATGTCGCAGATCTACCAAGGGCCAACCTGGATTATAATTATTTTCTTGGATGCTACGCTGATGACACTGCCCTAGCAGTGAAGTCGGCAAACCCCAACTTTGCGATCCGCAAGCTGCAGAGCATTATACCGCAAATTGAGCACTGGTGTCGCAAATGGCGAATATGTATCAATGCGGATAAATCTCAACTACTGATTATAAGGAGGAAGCACTCACGGACTAATATCACAGAAAAACTTATGCTCTTCAACACTGAGGTCCCCCGTGTTAACAAGGCAAAGTATTTAGGTATTGTACTCAACACCAAGTTCAACTGGAGGACCACATTATGCACGTTTGGGGGAAAACTATCGGCGTGATTCAAAGTCTCACCCCTCTACTCAGTTACGATTCAAAATTAGACTTACGAAGAAAGAGGCATCGCTACATTTCGGTCATCAGACCCATTTTCTCATACGCCTCGCCTGCATGGGCTACTATGAGGACTAGGGATCTGGATAAACTGCAAATTATGCAGAACAAACTGCTGCGTACTATGACTCATGCACATTACTACGTCTCAAACAAAACTCTACACACGGATCTTAACTCTTTGAAATCCAGACCCTTCGCTAAGCTGTATCCTCAAAATACCCGATCCGCCCGAAATACTTTTCCAGTTTCACACCAATTTCCTCCCCTCCCGTTCATTAACGCAAAAAAATAGGTGTGAAGATTTCCAATGACATCCTTTGTACTTTCTAACAAAGATTTCATTAGCCTCTGACCCCGTTCTTCATAAAACTATTCTGAAGGTCAGATCAACAAGCCTTTCCGGCTTTGCTATGATCACGACTGAGATTTTGTTTATTTCCGTTATTTTTATAGGAAGGAATAAATTGTTTAAAAATAAATATAATCCTTAAATTTTTAAACTGCTCTTTTATTGCTGTTTAAAGCTTTAAAGCACACTGTACCACAAAAGAATCAACAACGAAATGTCACGATCAACCAAAAGATAAAAAAACTCTTAGGACAAGCTGTCTGCAGTAAACTGATACAATACATTTGGGGAAAGTGCACTTGTTACTGCATACCTTAGGGGGAGGGAAGAAAAGAAGATTACAATCTCGGCCGTTTTCGGGCGGTTCTGGTTGTTTCAATGTAGGGCCGTGTCGGGCGGATTGGATGTGAAGGAGTTAAAATCGAGTCTGTCCTAAATTTTCTGCACCGGATGAACGATAATTTCTTTAAGAAAGCAATTAATTGCCCACACCTCAAGAATTCTAAAGTTCTTGATTATATCGTCCTAGAAGAGGATCGTGAACTCAGACCACTGGCCGCTCACCTGTTCCGGGACGCTAACTTTCCGACGTAGCATGCTTTCCATCTGTACATATGTATATAGCACACCATTTTAATTTAAATTTGTATTGCATCCTTTATGTATGTAATGTTAAAAGTAGTACTGTATTTTCTTATTCAATCCTTTCGTACTTAATTTGTAACTCATTGTATCAATGTTTTGTTGTATCTTAACATATTTTATTTCCGCTGTGCACTAAAGAATTGTCAACTTAGGATTTTCTCCCCCGATTTTTCGCATCAACCGCCCTAGGCTCCGCCTCTCAGGTTCTCTGCGCTCTCTCGGGCCATGTGGCTTCTTGATCACACCCTCTTCATTCCCACCTTAGTCCTCCATAATCCCCCGTCCAGACAATTAACGTCAGGAACTCACTGGGCATATCTCGCTGAGATATGCCCAGTGACTCAGTCGAACACAGTTCGCGAAGCGGGCTCCCACGCGTCAGCGCAATCCCAGACTATTATGTCGTTAGCGATTTTCTATCTGTAATGTAACTGAGCATGAGTGAGTCCTAAAAAGTACAAGTGGATAAAGATGGCAGTTAGATGAGTTGTGGGTTGATAACATAAACAGTAGAGAGTCTTCGAGGAAACACTGTCTCATCTGCATTATCACACGTAGGTCGTGTTCACTGGCTGTAAGAGAGCAGGTAAGTAAAGTGCTAAACTAATAAGAACAGGTTTGGCATTAGTCTAAATTCATGGGGTTCAGAGCTCTCGTGTACAGATCATAGCTCCTACTGCCCCGACTTACTACCCTGTAAGAGGGTCTCCCGCAGTTCTTGATCTGGCTGCTTTTTATAATGTTTACTTTCGGTATGAAATTAAAGTGATTCAAGAGTTAGATTCTGATCACTACCCTGTTTTGATTACCCTAGATATTCAAAATCGATACTCAAAATTAAAGGAGCAAGTCTCAACAAATTGAGACGATTTTCGATTTATTTTGGAACGCACAGCTACCCCCCTATCAAAATTTCCAGCGATGCGGACTTTGACAAGTGCATCAAAAACATGGAGTCTTTACTGAAAGAAGCGAAAGCCGCGGCTTCGAAACCTTTCACACATCCGGACGCTAGGCTCCCGCCGGATACTAAATCCAAAATTAAGCGGCGCAACTACCTGCGAAAACTTTGGCAGAGAACACGTGATCCCAGTATCCGTGCTCAATTTCGCAGATTACAGAACGAGATGGGTCTGAAACCCGCTTGCAAAAACAAGCGGAGTGGAAACACTACATTAAGTCCCTAACGACTGACGACGGGTCGGTTTGGCGTGCTGCCGCCCGACTACGCAAACAATATAAACACATTCCACACCTTGAAACGGCCAATGCTAACCAGATGGCTTTTACAGACACTGAAAAGGCTGAAGTTATTGCTGACAGCCTTGCTACACAATTCAGTCCAAATAACGACGCCTACAGTAACCGTTCGGTTACACAGGGGCGCATACACTCACGTGTTGAACATTTCTTAACACAACCCATCACACCTGATCTCAGGCCGACTTATCCAACTGAAGTCAGGAGTTCACCGATAAAATGAAGCTGAAGAAGGCTCCTGGCATAGATCAAATTTCGAATCGCATGATTAAAACTAATTTCTTGAGTTCTATTCTCATGATTTGCTGCCATTGGCTGATAATTATGCACTGACCTTGCAAGGCGTAAGGATTCTCAAAGAAAGTAATGATGAAACAAACAAAAATATTAGCAGTACTTTTCCGGCGGAATGTATATATATGCTTATACCTGCACATCACTCTTTACTAGCAAGAATATAAATTTATATACGTACTTCAAAAAATGTTTCTTCTTGGTATAATAAAATTTATGTATAAATAAAATCATGTTTAGCTAGCAAGACCCTACTCATTAATGCATAGTTGCCAACTTTCCCAGTTTCTCATCACATCTCCTGGTATATCACCGAATCTCCCGCTTTTTAATTTTTAGCTGTTACCTAAGAAAATAATTAAGATACAATAACACGCCGAACAAATATTAATTTAGAAGTCAAACAACAAAAATCAGTGTTAATGCGCTTCTGCAGCTGAGGATGATGGTTCGGTAAAACCATCGAAACTAGTCCTGTAAAAATTTGAAAATATAACGCTGATTTTGGTTGTTTGACTTCTAAATTAACACAAGAAAATTTTTTTTCCAGCAACAAATGAATTTTATTGAATGAAAAAAACTTTAATTGTGCAATTTTTATTTTCCCATTCCTATTTGGAGGTCCTTTGAAGCATTTGCCACACAGCATGAAAATCTAGTTTTCTTGCTAAAATCTGTCTATTTTTCCAGATTTCAAAGGTTGGCAGCTATTTAATGAAAACAGAACATAGTTTTGGGGCTTTAAAACTTTTTAATATAAATTATTCCATTTGCTTAACATTAATAAACAGTTTAAATAGTTGTTTTATATATTAGATATCTTAGTGACCTGTCTGTAATATGAAAGCATTGCAATACTACAGTGAATCCCTTTTGATATGTACCACCCACAGTTGAAGATGATTTTGGTGTTTCGTGAAGGTGTCCAGTTTAGAGAAATGATATTCAGTACCTGATGTTTGTCTATGTTTTTAGTAATATTGGTTGCATACACAGTTATCATGAGAGGATTCATTGTATTTTTCACTTAAAATATTATTATTTTGCATGTGTGATTACTTGAAGTGCTGAGCTCTTCTTACATTATTGTGTCTACTGCCAAACTTTGACAGATATACAGACATGTTTAAATTTACAAAATTTTCAAGAGCACACATATCATTATTCAAAAACACGATTTATGAAATAAATACATTGCTGTCGATAAAAGAAACTCATTTAAAGCAAATTATTTAGTAAACAAATTAAGAGATTATAGTATAAATATTCTGAATTTTCTTTACAGTACCTGCTATTCATGTTCGAATTTTTTAAGACTTATATTCAAATATATCAAACGAGTACCTTTATTGAATTTTTGTTTTTTCTGCTTTTATCCATAAGTTAAATAACTCTTGCTAACAGTTGAACATTTCCTTATTGAACAAGATATTAGCAGAAAGGGGATACAAATGGGAGTGTATGCATTCACTAATCCGGAGGATCTGAGAATTGAAGAATTGTCTGCTAACTGAGGTTTGACTGCATACACAAACAAACATGCACTGAATTTAAAAAAAAAAAAAAAAAAAAACTTTCTGCTATACATTTGCCAATTATCATAATTAACATAAATTAGTGGCAATGATAATAATGATTTCAGTAAAAAACATTGTGCATTAGTTGAAAAGTGGGGAATAGAAGTATTTTTATGACACTGATTTAACATACAAGAAAAGAGAGGGAAAACACTTGGGGATAGGAAACATTCAAACATTTAGTTATTATTCCAAAGATAAATATTATTTTTATTGTTTTCAATGACTAAAATACTATGCTAAATTTATTATAATGAATAAAATCAGGTATTTTCAATATTTTGTCTTTAAACACAAAAGTGAGGCAAGAAATGTATTCGACATAGTGGTAACAAACATAATAAAGAGCTAATTTTGTCATTCTTTTCTTGTATGATGCCTGGAAGGAAGGATTATGAACCAAGAAAAGGTAAATTTAAGGTTGAGGGACCTCTCTGTTAGCATGCATAGGAAAAAAAAATCTCAATCTTTTGATGTCAGAAAATTTATTATTTTTTATTGGAATTAAGGAAAGATCTCTCAGAAAAATAGGCAAACTTTTGCATGTAAGCATATTTATTGTTCATACTGTGAATCCATGTTTCACTGAAAGTGAAAAAAAGGTAGATCATTTCATCTATTACCTGTAATTCTAAAATCAGTGCATTCAGATTAACTTCGTTTAGCAAGATTACTAATCCAGAAATTTTTGCGAATATTTTAAGATATGATATTCATGGCCAAATAGTCATTCCTTAGCACAGTAGATCAAAAAGAGTGATCACAGTTTCCTCAGATCTAAGTTAAAAGGCCTAACGATTTCTTTTAATTGGGTTACATTTGAAGATGAAAGTATATTCATTATGTTTGAAAATGATGAAAAGCAAACAATAGGTCAAAAACACAATACTGAACTTCAAACGGAGAAGCTTACTCCTTCAATAAAACATGATGGATAAGGCCTACCACTTGTAGTTCCAAACTGAGTGCTTGTGGTGCTAGAAATCTGCATTTCCCTGATGCCAAAATAAATAAATTTATGTGTTTAAATATTTTATATCAAAACTTGAAACAGAACACTAAAAAAGGTCATACTATCTTCATCAGTACATCCCAAGCATACTAATCTTATTTGCAAAGTGTGGACTGACCACATGTAATCAAAATGCCTGCAGAATGTACAGATCTTAATACTATTGAGCAAATTTGGGATCATGTGCAATATAGAATTAATAAGTTTAAAATTTCCAACAGAAATTACTTTAAAGAAAAACTTACTACAGAATGGGGGAAAAATAGCGCATTTCAGCCACCATCTTGTGAAATACATGCCTGGAAGACTCACTGAAATCAGAAAAAAGAACAGAAGCCATAAAGTATTTTTTAAACATGTTTGTATACCCTAATGTATTTTTTACCATTACTTTTCTTGTTTGTACAAAAGACAAGTATAATTTAATATTTATTTAAAATAACATTTAATTAATTTTAAGATTTAAAAATTTTTCTAACACTAAGAACTGGCATACAAGAAAAGTATTTAACTCAATTATTTAATTAAAATTTTAAGAAGATGTTTGTTGTGCTCCAATACATTTCTGACTTAACTGTATATAAGAGAAGGAACAATCTGCTTTTATCCATAAGAAATCAAGGAACTGTCCTCAAATCCCTGGTAAATTAAAACATTAAGATAACAATAATTAAAATACTACTTGCACTAAAACAATTTATTCAGCAGACAAATTAACTGCTTACATGCTAAATATATTCCATTTAGTCTTAGTAATACAATATCAATCTGAAATTTTCTGATTATGTGAATATTTGACACAGAAAGCATTATATTAAACATCAACTACAGCACTGCATTTCAGAAACATGTAACTTATATGCACAGTGTGAAAGCAAAATGAGCTAAGGGCTAAATGTGACATGTTTCTTATGTAGTAAATTACCCCTGAGCGGCATGACTGCTTTTATCTGGTCATGAGATTTTTTGTCTTTTGGTATATATATTTTGCTTTGTTGACTTCTTGAATGATGTAAATAATATTTTAATGACTAGAAGTTTATGATAACAGAGACTAAAAATGCAATTATGCATATTTAGCTACGATATCAATACAAGTCTTCATGAGTAGATCCAAAAAACGGTGCTGCTCCAGATGGTTAAAAAACCACTACTTTTTACTATAATACCATCAAGTACCTCAGTTACACCAAAATGAATGCACTGTTAGCAGCAGGGAAAAAATATTAGAAGTAATACTATCACAAAATAGACAGCATTTAAAAGAAAATCGATTACACTAAGACACCTTTAAAAAGAAGTATTTCCAGGTGAAGGGAAATAAGGTAAGCAATTGTGACAATAGAAATGCAATTAAAAAGAACTGAAGCCATAAAGGATTAAACCTATCATGTTAAAGCATGTAAAGCTCTACCCCGTGGGGCTTTCAACCAGGGGAAGGAATTTTATAGTTTCAGGGGGGGGGGGTGCAGCAGTCTTTTACTTGACTGTTCAATATTTAGTTTTCATTTATGGATATAAAAAATTACTTTTATTCAAGTTTTGGTATTAATCAACATTTTCTATACTTTTTTGTTTAATTCATAAGACATGCTAAAGTAAATCTAAATAAATGTATGCATGTAATTTTCAAATCCTGAAAAGAAAGGGGGATGATCTAGCAATCGTGAAAAGGGTGCATGGGGTAAAATAGGTTAAGAACCACCGCTTGATTGCATATTACATATTTTGCATAATCAATCATAAGACAAGGAAGTAATCATTTAATTAATACCTTATCTCTTAAGATACATTACTTTTTAACAAATAAATATATTTTGTCTAAGGGTATTGCTACAACACTTTTTGCTAAGTGCACTTGTTAATGACGACACATGATAGCAGTGAAATTGATGGCATTTAAAGCGGAATAAACTCGTTAATAACTAATTACTAAATTTTCTCTTCTTCAATACTCTGACTCATATGAAAGGGAGTAATTACTGACAAAATTAGAAATTAATGCTAAAGTGAAAATCATGATGAATTATGAGGCAATCAATATTACTCCACTACACTGATGCATGTTCATCCATTTTGGGAGAGTGTTGAAAATTCATTTTTTCCCTTGTGGCTGCAATGAGCAGAAGAAATTAAAGTATATAATCCCACAGAGAATCCACAAAAAGTTGCGGTGAAGACTGTGTGCTCTCCCAATGTGCCTTGTGTATGTGACCAACAGCTGTGAATCATTCTAGAGTGATGTGGTGATTTCAAGGCATGGAAATCTGCAGTGGTATAAAGCTATGAAAGACTAGATTGTATTAGGAATCTAGCACAGTGTCGCAGATAATTTATTATGCTGCTAAGTATCTGCCTGACTAAATGAACTAACTGTCAAGTAGACTCATGTTGTACCAGTCAAGTGCATTCATCTGTTATTCATCATATGGTTTTACTAATGTGTCAGTCTGGACATGATATGTTCATCGATTTTGTTAATCTCAAGGCTAGCACCCATTAAATCTTATGTCTTCAACTTATAGCAAGCATAGGATAGGGATCCATGTTTTTGTACTACTGCATATCACTTTTACAAACCTTCAAAATTCAAATCAACAAATGAAATTGTCAAAATTCTATTTATTTATATAGCTAACATACATTTTTAGAATATATTGACATAATAATAGAATATATTGGCATAGTAACTGATACAGATTTTACAAATTGTGTTCAATAGTTATTAGTGGGAAGAGTGCATTATTTACTATGCAGAATTATAGATGCAATCAAAAGATTGAGTCACATTTGAATTATGTAGAAAGCATTAAATGAAAAGTTATAGTGAAAATAGCCTATTTTGTATTAAGTTTTGAACTTCAAAAATGTTTTATGAAGTGATTATCTACATGAAATTTGCTATCGAATCTTGTTTACTATAGGTGAAAAATAACAGGATTTGTGCATGTTATTTCAGGATAATAACAGGATTTGTGCATGTAATCAGCTGTCTGACAATAGTGTAAAATTTTTTCATCTTTTCTTCAGATATGGGGTTTGTGCTAAGTCCTTTCTTGAATGTTTCAATGAGAAGTTAGGTTACTTTATTATAACAAAGCACATGATGGCAATCTGCCTAAGGCAAACAACAAATTATCTACGTGTTCTTGCGAATAAACAAACTTCACGGACAGGAATCCCAGCTAAAAGCTGCTATATGTGGCAAGGAGGGTAGTCTAGAAAAAACGCCACCTTGATGGTACAAATTCCTTTTGCTGAGTATCCATGGTCCTATTACCAGGTCCTGACAGACTTCAAAAAGTTCTCCTTAGTACCACCATTGAACTGAGCCCAAGCGATCACCACTCTCTGTTCTCAGTGCTATTAGTGGGCTGTAGCCTCTATTCATCTGAAAGTCTGGTCATCTAAATAGTAACTGCCAGTACTATGTGGGTTGCCTCATCTCCAATTCGAGACTAATGCAGGGCTTACACTAACAAAGCCTGTGGGTCAATTGGGTTACTGAAGTCAGGACTACCTGCTTAAAACCACAGATTATGGGGAATTGAAAGGCACGATGTTTTTTATCCCCAATGCTGAGACTACTAAAGTACAGATCCAAGTCAGTGCACTAAACAACCATTCGGAGGGGGAAGTGATACCCTTCAGAGGACTTCCTTAGCAAAACTGGCTCGTATTCATGGGAGAAACCCCTGAAAACCCAGCCATGCAGCCAGCCCAATCAACAGAGTTGGAACCCGGGCCAAACTACCAGCATTCAGCAGCCTTAATCACAACTACTGATGAGGCATTTTAATGAGAGAATGCTATGATACATTTAATGCACTAACAATCATTTAATAAATATCAGTATTTAGTCAAAAAACTTCCTTGTGACTGGAGCAATGAATGCTTAATAATCTAAAGCTTTAATATGAGCATATTACTTGCCTTAAAAATATTTATTAATGTTGCTATTAAAATACAGTATTCAAATATAAAACTTAATTATTTACTTGATTAATAACTATGTTAACTTTCTAAGGCGAGGCACAAATCATACTGTAACTAACAGATGCAATGTTAAATGTGCACAAATCATACTGTAACTAACAGAATCCAGATAAAACGTTTTACCTTCAAAGAAATTTGATTTTTATAGTTTCAAGATTTACTTCAAAAAGGCAAACATTTTTATATGAAAATTTGATATAACAACATCAGAAGGATTGTTCCTTCATAAACAGTATTAGAATCTGATTCTTCTAAAACTTGTATCATGCTGTTGAACAGTTTTTCTTCAAAACTCTTTTTTTTTTTTTAAGAACCAGTCTGAATGACAGGTTTCTATCACAATTACTTATGTTAATGCAAAAAAGTGCATGTGTTACATATAGGTGAATCAATCAGAAGAAATGAAGGTTGGTTGCTAGGATTACAGTAAAGTATATGAAGGCTAGCTGCTACAAGTAGAAATGCCTTTGTGGATGACCTTTTAAGGAAACTGACTCAAGTTCACGTTAAACATGGGAAAATCATGAAAATCCCTTACATTTAACCTGTTTGCTAGCATCCAAACTTACAAAAAGAAAAGGGATCATGAAACACAGTACATAGTTATGAAAAATTTCTAGAATCTAAGATTCCTCAAAATATTTTGTTCGATGTGCATTCTACATTTTAATGAATGTCAGGATCTGAATTTTCAAAGTCATTTTATTTTTAATAATACTTAATATATCATTTTCTGGACTATCAAGAACACTGGTAATGCAGCATTATTATTTCTGAGATTAGCTTCTAACCTACTGATATTAATTTTTTGAAGGGGGAGGTGGTTTTAAGGCACAACCCACTTTTAGAGATGTTTATATAAGGACAAATGAGTCTTAGAATCGAAGAAATTCTGCTGTATTTAGACATATAACAATTTCTTTAAAAAGATTAATTAATTTTTCTGCAGATGAGTATATAAGATTTTAAGTTATAGAATTCCATTTTTATTAAAATATTTTGGGTTCAAGTTTTTGTGTATGTTTATCCAGATATCATGTATCACTTTATAAAACAGATAAATTTTTTATATATTAAAAATTATTTAATGGTATTCATTAGGTAAATACAAGGGTATTATAAACATATAATTAATGAAATAAATATTTAAGATCCCTTTGAAAGATTTATATTTCGCAGCAGCTTGTCACAAAATGATTTTCCTCTTGATATGTGGTATTTTATTATATCCTGTAACAAAATACACTCCAATCAATCTCAGAAATACTTTGTCTAAGACAGAGTGACTACAATCATTATTAATATTGTTTACAGTGCAAATATATGTTTACAGCATTAAAAACAATCTAATTTCACGATAAAAAATTATCCCTAGAAAGTAAAGTTAATTAACTTACTTAATCCAACTCTTTGCCCCTTAAATGTGACTCATGAAATAACATGTAATAATTTTATTTTTGTAATATCATTCCACCTTGAAACAGAAATTTTGCTGTATGTTGCTTCTCTAAATATAAGCCATTTCATTTTCTCAATTACATTATATGTACAGAAATATTAAATAATTTGAAACTGTGGACTGTTTCTGCAATTTATTACCAAGATGATACCGCATATTGAACAGGTTATAGCTATTGGGACAAGAGACAGACAAATACATCAAAAGCATGCTGTGCTGATGTACCTTAAATTTTACAGAATGATGCATGTTTATTTATAACATGCATAAGAAGAAAAAAACATAGTCAATGAGTAAATAAATAATAATAAAATGCATCCAGTATACATTTAACAAGCTGATTAAATAATTTAGGGTTATCCTGCATCTTCGTCTGTTTGGTCCTAATGTCGGTTATAAAGAAAAACTAAACTACAGCTTTTTTAAGCAAAAACTCAAGCTAAATCGACAGCTTATTTTAAATAACTTTTGTGTATCAATATGTAGTTCCTGCAAAAAATACTATTTTAAAATTCAATCCATCTTATTGGCTTCAGAATGGAATTAAAAGCCTGTTATTTTTCAAATCACTGGGTTATTCTACACTTAAAAAGATTTTTCAGACTTTATTTCTTTTTTAAAAGTTTATTTCTAAAAAAATTAGTTGATAAACCAGAATCAGGGAAAGTAATGGTAATCAGAAGAAAATAATTTTTTTTTTTTTTTTAACTATGATTATGGACAGCTGTGCTGTACAAAATTCAAAACCTGTATGCCATAGGAACATACCTTTTCAAATATAATGCAAAAGTAACATGAAATATTTGTTAGTAGTGATGCTAAATAATCACATCAATTATAAAATATAAACCACTATTAAATTACTTGAATGTGTTTTTGCGTTCAAAAGCTTTTACTGCTGTTAAAGTAATATAAATACATACTTTTAAATCTACATTTAAAACTGTACATTTTGTTCCTTTTAATTAGACCAATTTGTTGATATAAAATGTTTAGTACTCTAGACATTGAAAATTTTTAAGATTTCTGGTGAGTAAATAGGATATACAAACAAATACAAATGCATTAATTATTACAAGGACATTAATATATACTTATAATATCCGTAATAAGAGTGGATATTTAAAATTATGAAGTAAAAAAATTATTATAGCACTACTTCACTATTTCAACTCTTCAGCATGTCTATATTCCAGATGATTAACTTTCTTTAAAATTAAGTTTGATCCAATATATTGTGTTATGGAGAAAAAAACATACTTCCTGGGCACTGCAAAAAGAATAACTGCTTATGTCAATAAAAATTAATCTCTCTTCCAGTAAAATGCGCTTCCTGATGCAACAATTTTTTTAGCAAAAGATGGCTGCCAACTTACAAAATAGAACCTCATTATATTAGCAATATCTCATAATTAATTATTATCTTGTGAATGTATGAGCAATATGTGAAAAGAAAATTAAGTACATCTTCCTGAATGTGCAAACGTTTCTGATAATTAACAAAGCTTTGAAGAAGAATTTGACATTCCGACATGCGAACAGGCTTCACAAAGTGCTAGAAGCCATTTTAGCCATTATTATTATAACTCTTAAACAGAGTTAGCTAATTTAATTAAACTGTAGTAAATTTTGCAGTATTTCAAAATCTAAGAAGAAATGCCAGCAGTACAGTACTGAAGTATCTGAAATATGGGTTTACAATCTCTTCTAAAACCCGTCATTATCTATGTGTTTAAATTTGACAAAACGTTTTTTTGAATGAAGCCTTTTAGGCTACAACGCTGAGAAAAGGGGATAAGATACAATGCTGAGAAAAGGGGATAAGAATTATCATACGTTCAAGGACTGTAAAAAATATTTAAAACAGCCCACTATAACAATTTTTCCATCATCTTCTAAAGACACTGATGATGGACTGATTAATATTTCATTGTTATGATATATTTCATTGTTTCATCACCTGATATAATATTTCATTATTAACTGCAAAAGCAGAAAAACTACACATAATTGTCAAGGAATTAATTTGCCAGAAGTCAAAGAGATAATTTAAAACTGTTCTTCATTATAAGAAACTGTCAGATGTCATAAGAAAAATTTCTCTGAATAATAATTATGTCAAAGAATAGATGAAATGGCTAATGCTAAAATATCACTATGCAATTAATTAAAGAATTGAAAATTTTCCATTTAACTTGATGAGTCAGCTCTATCAAATAACAAAGCCCTACTCTTAGCATACATTCAATTCATAAAAGTAAAAATTTGTCAAGATTTATAGTCTGCTAAAAATTTGAACTGATATAATGGGAAAATTGATATTTAATACCATGAACAAGTTTGTTCAAGAGAAAGAAATTCCTATACATAATTTTTTGTCAGCTGCTACTGATGAGCTCCAGAAATGACAGGGCATCATAAAGGTTTCGTGGTGCATTTGAAACAAGCATTACAAAATGCATTCGCTGTACATAATGTTATTCATCATCAGTATTTGGTTACAAAAAAATCAGAATTGATATCTGCATACATCTTTCATTACATTATTAGAGAAATCAGCTAGATTAGAAGCAATTCATTGCATGACAGATGATTTGGCCAACTTTGTAGTGAAAATAATGAAGCTTATAATCGCTTGCTGCTGCACACAGAAGTTCATTGCCTCTCAAATGTTATTTGAACCATTTTTTAATCAACTTGTATTTGACTCAGTACCGTCTACTTTGAAAACAGAGACCAAAAAAAAAAAAAAAAAAAAAAAAAAAAAAAAAAAAAACCAGCATGAAAACTTGATTGCATTATGCATTCAAAGATGACATCCCTTATTTGACAGACCTGTTTAAAATATTTAATGAAGTCAGTTTACAGCTGCAAGGTGATGAGTTGAATTGAAACAGAAAAAAAAAAAAAAAAAAAAAAAGAAGTCAGCTGGTTTTGTGGGAAAATTTCTTCTGCTCAAACGAATTCTACATAGAGGTAAATACGGCCACTTTCCCACATTATCAGCAATCTCTGTGAAAGAGGAAGATTTACTTATTTACTGCCAATACTTGGACAATTTTCATACTGAAAGCACTCGAGGGCTATCTACCTAAGCCCTCGAGTGCTTTCAGCTCTAAACTGGCTTGTATACACACAAAACACGTAGAAAACCATAAAATGCCCATGCAGCCAGCCTGTTTGCTAAGATTCGAATCCCGGACCAAACTTCCAGTGTTCAGTGACGTTGCCGCTGGTGGTACATTAATATACAGAGTTGGGTTTTACATCCTTTTGATAATGCAGATACAGCAGATTCATAAAATTTAAAGGAGGAATTCACAGAATTTACAACTAATGAAGAAAAAGTGAAATTCGGAAATGGATACCAAGAGTTCTGGCTTCAAAACTCAGTATCAGCTTTCTACCCTGGATTGTGGGCAAGAGTACAGAAATATTTAGTTGCTTTTCCTTCATCACATTTGGCTGAGCATGGGTTCAGTCACTGTCTAAGAAATGGAACAGATGGCATATCATTGAATGTGGCAATTTAAGAACAGTGTTAACGAAACTGGAACCTGATTTTAACAAATTCTTGAAATTCCAACAGCCTCCAATCTAATTAATTTTTTAATTTCTTACTGATTTTGAGTTTATTTTTAAACTTTTAATAAACAATTTTTTACTTCATTTGGTTATAGTTTTAATTAATTTCTACTTTGTGATTTTTAATAGATAAATAGACAAATAAAATAGGTTTAGATAATGTACAGCAATATTTTAATATTTGGTACAATTAACTATTATGGAAGAGAGGGCAATGGATTTTTTTCTTTTTCCTTGTGAAAGGGGGTGGAGCTCCAGAAATGCTTAAGAACCTCTGTCCTAAAAGCACTTGCTGTATTTCTATGACATTCTTTTGAAGATTTGAAAAAACTGTGAGTGACAAGTAAGAGGTGTTCCTTAAGGTAAGTTTATGTCTAGGAGCCTGCCTGGCCTTTTATTATTTCTGATTTTTTCAGTCAGTTCCACAGTTTGTCTTTTATATTTTGTGAAACACCAGTGCCTGCAATGGTCTAGTGAGTCTGATAAACATTTAACCTTCATGCTGTTCGCAAATTACACACTGTGTCCATAAAGTCCTTATATGGCTTTTTATTTTAGCAACTGATGGACATATACTCCTACTTGCAGAAATGTTTTTAATGATGCAAATATTTTCATTGCGTCTAGTGGAGAGGTGAACTTTTTATTTTTTATAATTTGGGATAATTAAAAAATGGCTCTACTATTAATTTCAAAATTTGGAGTTTGGGTCTTTTTTCTGCTTTCCTTGAGGGGTCAATAAAAAAATCAATTAGAATAATTTGAGATTGATTTTTTCTCTTTAATGCTATTCAGTGATACTCTTCTGTGATTTACTAGTGCATAACATTCTTTAATTTTTAATTTTATTACATATAGTATTTCCTTGCAAATAGTTTATCAAGGACTGCAATATATTGTCAAAAGTTAATATATTGCTCTCCTTAAACAAGTATAACATATCATGGGCAACAATAACAGGGCAATTTTTATGAAGTAATTACAATACTACAATATGTCCACTCTATATCAACACAACACATACGAACATGGTAATCAAACTGATGCAGAACAACCTATAAGGCCTGTGCAGCATCCTGGATGGGCACTAATGATAGTGGTATATAAACACTATCTTTAATATATCCTCAGGGAAAGAAAATTGCTAAAGTGAAAACCAGTTGCACTTCAGCAATTTCCTTCCTTTCATAAGAGAAAAGCAGTCATACAATCCTGTAAAAATGAGGCACAGCTTAGTCTAGCAGTAGGATGCAATTATCATAATCTATGCGCATTTTGGATAATAAGCGTTTTTCTAACATGTCCTAGAATATGGCATCAATCATAGTTGGTTCAGTGACAACAAAAGGGTACAATACTTTCTCATGAAGCACCATAACAGAAAACACTGACTTTTGAAGAGTCACACTGGTGATCAGTCTGTACATATAGTTATTTAGTTGGCCAGCTATAGATGTCATGTCTCCTTACTTTGTGACTGATGTGGAAAGCAGATTTCGTAGAAACAGACATCACAGAATGATGATTTCCTTTTCATAGGATGATTTGGTCATTTCATAGGCATTTTCATCATTTTCGTAGGATGATTTCCCATGAAACCATTTTTGTCTATTTTGAACTTCATCTCCTCATAAAAGACATTATTTTCACTAAGTCTACTGCTTTAAGGACCTATAGTAATTACATGTTGTATAGTTTAAAGCACTGGCAATTATGCAACATCTTCTACCCTGTCATTTTTGGCATGCAAATTCTTTGCTTGCTATAGCCACTGATTTTGGGTGGGGGCTTAGCTAAAATACCTCATGCACTCATGAACTTTTTCTATGCTGCCAACAAACACACAAGGTAAATAAGGGCTTTTGCCTTTAACCAAAAACATTTCCTCAAATAGTTCATATCATATGGTTATGTTATTCACATTTCAAAATTGAGCATATAGGAAGC
This sequence comes from Stegodyphus dumicola, assembly GCF_044657685.1. Taxonomy (NCBI): domain Eukaryota; kingdom Metazoa; phylum Arthropoda; class Arachnida; order Araneae; family Eresidae; genus Stegodyphus; species Stegodyphus dumicola. The sequence continues at coordinate 193,564,451 of NC_140780.1, forward strand.
CGTTGAGATGCCAACTTTTGAAACTAGCCTCATGTCTTCGCAATATGTAGGAGAAAACTGTTCATAACACGTATGAGAAATTTGGACAGTTACTGCTCATGATGGGATAGACTGCAAGGTGGAAAATAAATTTTTATTAATTTTTGAAACTGTCCTATTCTTTTGTGTATGCCTTGCATTCAGTTATTTATTTATTTATTTTCTTATGCATGATCAAAATCGAAACTAAAATACAATTTAAAGAAATAAAAATGCAGGTAATTTGCTTACCTTAGCCTTTCGCATGGTCATAAGGTTTAATGCTGGACAGCTGCAGTTATAAAAAAAAAAAAATCATCCATGAAAACATTTTTTTTTTTTTTTTTTTTTTTTTTTTATTATTGTGTGCACACTCAGACCTCATGAATTTATAGAGCACCAACATAAATAAAAAGAAACAAAGAGTCAGAAAAATATTAGGGCATGTGCAAATGTTCAAATTCCAACTAGAAGTGTTCCAATTCACATTACGCAGGGTTGATATTTCCTCCAACATCGTATTCTGAAAAAAGAATGCAACCAAAATCATAATAAGTAAAATTACTTAGTCTCTGAAGTGGTTTCACAGCTTGTCCACATAAGGTTCTTACCATAGGACTTTCTGGACAGTCTTCTCAGGAATTGCACTATCAAACATATTCAGAGAATCCAAGGAGTCTTTGTCAAAGATGAAAACCTTTTAACAAGATAGAAGGATTGTTGAACTGTTTGTTTCAACTAAAAGTCATTTCTCAATAAGCAGAATTATCTACTCATCTTCTACTTGCTGAAGGTAAAATCTTGGGTATGGCCTTAGGAAATCGCCATTCACTGTCTATATGTGAGCAACACAAGTATTTTTGTCTTGTCCACGATAAAAAATTCAAGTATTTTGGCCATACGCATTCTATACATTTACTGTTGTCACTCCCAACAAGAACAACTTGACCTACTCTGAGGGTGGTTGAGTGTTTGCACTTGGAGTAAGACTTCAACTGAGCCAGGTACTCTATCCAAATTCTTTTCATGAGGTCTTGTTCAAACTTCTGGTGATAATAAAAACATTTTTGTAAACCAGTTAAATTAAATATGTCTAATTCAGATAGAGATCTTGTGTGTACAAGGGTCACTCCGAACTTTTTCAGATACAAAGGGGTTTTTAAAGTTATACGTACAAAATTTTAGGAGTGTTCAAAGTAGTCTCCTTCAGCATCAATGCACTTCTGTAGGCGAAGTTTCCAAACATTAAATTCCTCAAGGCCATTCAATTTTTGAATCAATGGAAAAAAAGCATTTATCACTTTGATGTATTTTTGTAAAAGAAACTCAGCTGTCAGTCTTGCTAAATGAGAAGACGCATTGTCATAGTGGAGCATGAGTTCTAATATTCACTTCTTGAAGAACTACTGGAAGGCACTTAAAGATATACCAATTAGCTGTGACTATCTTTTATCCTTCCAGCTTAATGGCTTTAACCAGTCCTGTACTTCTGAAGAAAATGGCATACATTACTTTCTTCATGGCACATTGTCTTTCCACTATTGTGGGCTTGGAATCATCTCCAAAGAGCCATACTTTATGTCCCTGAAGAAATAAAAATCCACTTCACTGGGCTTAAAATACTACGGCTTTTTGCTTTTTTAAATTTTCTTTTACAAAAATGAATGTGAAAAACGTAGTGAGAACAGACTCGCATCTTTATTAAAAAATTTTTTAACTTCAACTGCCAGAGAGGATATTCAAAGTAAATAATATAATTTTTGCTGCCATTCCAAAAATATAAATATAAAACGATATAACTGTATTCATTTTCAACATTCTCCCCACCTTACAAAATGGGGATTTTGTAACATCAATATAACTTAAAGCTCTAAACTAAAATTTAAAAAGATTTTAAAAATCAATAAAGTTCATATAGTTCCAAATTTTCAATAAAATTTACAAGTACAGTTTTTGTGAAGGATGCACTTCTCTGCCAAGATGAGTTCTTCTAAAACATCTTGGATTACTTATTTCCTGTTCTTTGATAGGTGTATATTGGACCTTTTGATTGTTTTATTTTATAAATTTGCTTGTCTCCTATATTATTCCCCATGAAAGGGAGTTTATCAGAATTATTGTTTAGTTCGAAAGGGAAGAGGCATTGAACTGGCCTAAGTACAATTCCAGAGGATGTATTTAGCTTAAAAAAATGCGTGATATCTTTTCCTGGGAAGAGTTCAAGTACTCAACCCAACATCCAGTCTCTTCATTTCTTGTTATCATTTCCGGTGAGAACAATGTCATTCACTTTAATTATTCCTCTTTTACCCTTTGCAATGTTTTGGAGAAAGCCTACATATTCCTTCTTAAAAAGATTTCTAAGCCCTTCTCTAATTTGCAAATATTTCCATCTTTCTATTATGCTCGTTGAATTAATTTCATCTAAATAATACACATTACTGCCAAGTTTTGTAGGAACATAGAAGGTTTTAATGGTGACAAATCATCACCTTCCTCGACAGGTAAGTCAAAGGTCTGTTGTTCATTAGGCTTTTCCATTTGCACAGGAGGGTTAGAAATTCTTCATATCCTAAACAAGCGTATCTCACATTTTTCCAGAGAATATCCTTTAAAATTCTTATTAACCTCTCCTAAAATTCTCTCCACTATGATGCTGTGGGAGGATTGAATTTCCATTTTACTATTTTTATTAAGGTACACTTCCTTCCATATCAGCCTAATCCAATTAATTCATAGCTTTATTTAAACCTACAAAATGTGAATCATTGTCCGAGTATATGACTTCAACTCGACCTCTTCATGAATAAAATGCCTAAATGCATCTATAAAGACGTTCGTGCTCAAAAGAAGTGATTAATTCAAGATCAACAGCTCTAAAAACTGTACACGTGAAAATTACTATCCAAGCTTTTAAATTCCCTCTCAAGAAACCAGGGCCGGTGAGATAGATTCCCATCACTTAAAAAGTTTTCACCATTTTTGTCCTGTCTTCAGGTAAAGGAGGAAGAGGTACTTCTAAGGCTTACAACATATCTCTGGCATGTAACACATCTTTTTACCAGAGAACATACAGTTTTTCTACCTTTGTTAATCCAAACTCTTTCTCTCAAAATCATTAGAAGTATTCCAGCATGTTTATGTTCTAAGTGTAATTCATTTTTTCTACAATTACATTTTTTAAGCTAGCAATATACAAAATGTATATTCCAATAAATCTGAAGAATCCAAAACTCGAGATTTCATTCTTAAAATTCCATTTTCATCAACAAAAATCTGAAGTTTTTTTCAGATCAGACTTTCTTCATTCTTCTTCAAAAGCATCCTTTTGTATAAGAAAAAATAAAGTTTTTTTTTCCGCTTTCTCAAATTCTTCAACAGATATATTAGCCAGACGATTTTCATTTTTCATATAACTGGGTCAAAATCTCAACATCCAAGCAATAGTTCATAAAATCATAGAATATCTCAAAAATCTGGAGGCACGTTTAGCTAGAATAGTTTCAACAGTTAAATTCTTCGAATAAATGACAGTTCAACGTCTTTTCTCTGTCAATTTCTTTCATATCAAAATCAGGATCATTTGAAGGTCAAGTTTCTGGAGGTTTCTTCAGAAATTCAGAAATTGTCCACCATTAGGATTTTAGGAGTTGCAATGGATAGCATCCTCTTGACAATAAATCAGCAGAGTTTAAGATGCCTTGTTTATATTTCCAAAATCCTTCTTTGCTGTAATCTTGAATCTCTTTAACTTGGTTTTCTACAAAAACAGACCAATTATTTTACTTCTTTAGCCATGCTAAAATCACTGAAGAAGTCTGACCAGAAATAAGTCTTCGTGTTTATACCATTCAAGCTTTAAATAGCCAATTGATATAATCTTGCATACAGAAGTGAGGCTATTAATTCCAACTGCGGTAAAGTGATCTCTTTCAATGGTGTAAGCAGGGATTTTGCTAGGACAAGACTCAAGTTAACTTCTTCATGTTCTTCCATTCTTAAAAATACACAGACACCATACGCTAGTTTACTTGCAACACAGAAGATGTGTTAAACAGCTTGTTAAATTAATGAAACCTCTTCGTGGGATTTGGCAGTCATTCAAAAACTTTATTTCTGTAAACCATTTACTAAATTCTTTCTGAATATCTTCTGGTAGTTCCTCGTCCCAGGCAGACTTTAATTTCCAAGTCTTCTGCAAAATAAATCTTTGGAATAAGAAGAGCTGGTGAAGAAACTCCTATATTATCAAAAACTTTCTGAATGCATAAAAGGAGGATTCATCTTGTAAGAGCTTCAAACCAAGATACTACTCGGCAACCCAATTCATCTGATGGGCGGTACCACTGAAGACAAAGCACATTTTCTGGATTCTCATTCAAATCTAAGCTACTTTTCCAACCTCTAAGATTGAACCCAGCTATAGACATCAGTCTGCGGCTTCATTAATGTGTGATTCGAGTTCTTCCTCTTTAGAGACACCAATAAGACAATTATCCATATAGAATGTGCCTTTTAACTTTTTCGTGATCTTGCTTAGATGTTCAGGTAGATTTTCTCACAAATTATTTAGGCATGCTGAAAGATGAAATGGAGAACAGCAAACACCAAAAACTACTCTGTGGTGTCTAAATTCGACAATATTTCCGTTTCCCCACCACAAGAAGTGTAGGAAATCTCTATCTGCTGGATCAATTTCAATTTTTAGAAATGCCTTTTCTATATCAGAAGATAAAACGACTGCATAAATTCTAAAATTAGTTAAAACTATTAAATTTGGCCCAACTTCCAGACAATCGTTCAGAGAAGATCTAGTTTCATCTTTGTTTGATGCAACAAATACTGGCTTAATTTTCGTAGTACTGCATTCTTTAAAAACAGCTGTGTGGTAAATAATGGGTCCTTTAATTTGCATTTGTTTCAGGTACAATTTCAATTATTGCTTTTTTTTTCACCAGTCTTTAATTACATTGTCATATTTTTGAAACTCGTTTTTTTTTTTTTTTTTTTTTTTTTTTTTCAATTTCTTAGATGTATTCTGAAATCTTTTTTCAGCAGTCTTAATATTAGATTGTAAGGACAGGCAATCATCAATCCATGGAAGATGTACTACATAACAACCAGTATCTTCATTTCGTTTGGTAGTATTCTAAAAAAATTTCATGACTTCTTTATTATTTTCTTCCTGCGCAATTCTTGCAACAGGATCTGAAATGCTTAGTCTTTCTAACTTCCAAAATTTCGATGAGTATTTCATTGAAATAAGTAAACAGGAAAAAACAAATGTTGGGTCTTAACTACTACCTGACACAGTGCAAACTAAAGTGGTTCTAACAGCCACTAAATTCTTTTCAACAGAAACCACAACAGGCATTACAATTTTCGCCCAAGCATCTGTGCCTAATAATACATGGATATCTTCTGAGTAATGATTCTCTTTTAAATAAACACATATCTTAATTCCTTTACTTTTAAGGATTTGATAAATCTTATCATTTTTAAATCTTGGTACGTTAGTACAAATTTCATCAGATCCAATAACATCAAATTCAAAAACAATTATAGAATCAAGGCTTGATAACTTAGTTCTGTACATATCATGTGTTGAGAACGGAATCCTCTTACCACCGAACAATACTTGCAATAAAATTACCTTGCCCTGTGGTATCAAATTACATTCTTTGGCACATGCATTCTTAACATAACTTTTCTGAGAGCCTGAATCACATAATACTCTCAATGGATATGTTTTATTATCAACAACAATAAGTGCAATCAGAGTTTGTAAAAATGAAATGGAATACTTAGATGAAATAGATAAAGTTTTAACTAATTCTGATTCATTTTCATTCTGAGACATTTTATCATTTTCATAGTTTTTAATTTTGGAATACATTACAGAATAACGCTGATCTTTACATAATGTACATCTTACAAAAACTCGACCTTTTGAACTCATATCACCCGTTTTTAAACATTTGAAACAGACACCTTTCTTCTTCAGTATTTTATTACATTTATCAACTGAAGAATCAGCAGGTGTAACACAGTCTTGGGAATTATGACTTTTTCTATGAGAAAAAATACAAACTCTTTCTTTAATTCAAGAATTCTCTGTTGAAACTAAGGCAGCAGCCATAGGAATATCTTTATTTCTGCTGTTAATTCTTGAATTACCTTTTGTTCCACCATTAAAGGAAAATTTTCTTTCATTATTAAAAGAACCTTTTCTAAGTTTTAATCTTTCCTCACCTTCTACTTTTAAAAATTCTATTTTTAAAAATTCCAATAACTCGCATAACAATCATCAGGATTTTTAGTCGAAGCCTTTTTAGTTACCCGGTATCTTTCCTAGATCTTAAATATGTTTTCAGGAATAGCTAACTCAACTACCAGGAAAAGCATCGCTCCATATTTTTCTTTAGTTACACCTAAAGATTCTAAAGCACGTAATTGTGTTTCTAGTTTGTCATACAGTTGCAAAATTTGAATATTTTCCCCTTTTAGTAGAACTAGAGACAATAATTCACGAACATAGAATTCTATTAAAAATTCTTCCTTCCCATACCTGGATTTTAAAAGCTCTATAGCTTTCTCATAATTTTCTTTTGACGGTGGAAAACCTTCGATTCATTTTTGCACTGATGACCAAAGTTTCATACTAAGTCTCAAATATTCAAATTTAACTTCATTTGATAAAGAATGATCATTATGAATTTTTCTAAACTCTCCCTAGTAACCAATCCAGTTTCTTAAATCTCTATCTAATTTTGTTAATTTTATCTTAGGTAATTTTATCTGAGTTTTGAACCCATTCTGAGATACAGTTTCAACATCTGAGAGTACTGTTTCAGTAAAAGTTGTTTCTTTAATCTTAAGAAATCTTAATTTGTACTCACTGCATTTCACCATTTCCTGTTCCACCTTATCTTCTGTCACATTTTTATCTTTCAGAAGTTCTAAGTGAGTGGAATTTAGAGCATAAATCCTTTCATATTCTGTTTTTAATCTGTTTTTAATGCTTCAAATCTGTTCCCCTCTAATGGAGATAAGTTCTTCTAAACTATTTGTTTCAACTGTGAAGAACCGCCAAAGAACGCATTATTCTGTCGTATCCATCGTTTACCTTTAATTTGAAAGAGTCCTGTCAAACGGATGCCAATATGTGGTGAAATGACCCTGAGAAAATAAAAATTCACTTCACCAGGTTTAAAATACTCCTTTAAAAAAAAAAAGAAAAGAAAAAAAAGAAAAGAAAATGAATATGAAAAGAACAGAACTCACATCTTTATTAATTTTTTTTTTTTTTACTCAACCGCTAGATAGGATATTCAAAGTAAACAATATAATTTTTGTTACAATTCTGAAAAGGTAAATATAAAACGATATAACTGTATCCATTTCCAACAACATGTTGGAATACTCTTTTACGTGCTCAATTAAATTACAAAGAAGCCAATAGCAAACTAGTTTTCTCATTTGCAATTCTTCATGAATAATTTTATGTATGGCAGTGGATCCAATGTTAAGTTCTTTTTGTATCATTTGATAAGTGATCATCATCGATTTACATTTTCTATATGGCAGACATATTATCCGAGATTACTGCTGACCATGGCCTTCCTGTGTGTTCTTCATCCTGAAGAGGGTTGCAAACTCTGTAAAATTCCCTAAACCAACTGAATACAGTAGCATGAGATGGATCTTCATTTCCAAATACTAACTGTAGACATTGAATGCATTCGTCTTGATTTAATTTCACTTTAAAATCATAGAAAATCAGAGTGAGATAATGTTGTCATGTCAACTCCATTTTTCCTTCTGCCTAGAATTTATTCAATGCTAAAGCTACTTGCAACTTATCAATATAAAATTGTCTACTAGGCTAAAACAGTTCATATTTTCAAATCTATCTATTAATTTTTTCTGCCACCTATTGTCTGTGTGCATCCAAAAAATTTCACAGTGATCACCACTTCTTGTAAAAATAAAGATGGGGTAAAATGTTGTAAGTCTTCAACATCTTTTGACAGATACATCAAAAGATGGCTATTGGTAACGTATTTTACTTCCCACAAGATGGTAGTCAGCTCATCATAATGTAGTTGGGCTCATCTCAGCACTCTTCTTAATATTCTTTTCATCATTCTGTTTAACCATTTCCACCATCCACTCTACCAAGTGGCAGTAGGAGGGTTGAAAATCCGCTGAATCTGTTTAACCGAAGCAAATCCATGTACCTTTGCCATTCTATGCAACACAAAACACTGTTGATTCCCATAAGATTTGTATTGCTGTCAGAATAAATATACAAGGGCCTTTCTCTTCTTGAAACACATCTGTGAAAGGCCAAAAACAGGTTTCAAGTGTTCAGTCATTGTACTAACTCTATGTGAACTGCTTTAACCATGACACATGTAAAGAGGATGAACTAAACCGTATCTTCATTCCCTAAAACTTAACTGAGGGTGGTTGAGTGTTTGCACTTGGAGTCAGATGTCAAATGAGCCAGGTACTCTATTCAAAATCTTTTCAAGAGGTCTTGTTGAAGTTTCTGATGATAATAAAAACATTTTTGTTTTCCTAAATCAATGCCTGTCACTGCAAATGTAGCTGCATTGTTTATTACAATTTTCTGGTAAAAGTGTGGGTAAAACCTCAGCATCAGAAGCTTCAAATCTGCAATTTTTGCAACATCTCAAAATTTCATGAACAGTTTTTCTGCATCATAAATCCAGAAGATTTCTCTTCATTCAGCCATTAAAGTATGCACCCCTGCATGGCTTAATCTGTGATCTTCCAAGATAAGCAAATGAACAGCAGGATGTTTGCTAGGCAATATACTGGACATTTGGAACTGTCAGTATCTTATCATTGTATGAGACATGTAGTGACACGGATTAAACAATCTTCCCCAAGTTGAGGGTGTACAGATTTCAAAACAAGATTAATTACTGACACAAAGGCTTCTTACTGTATACTTTTAAGTAATAGCAGTTCATCCTGTTCTGTTTTCTTGACAGTCATTTCTTGATAGAACCATTCTAACTTAGGTTTCTTTGCATTTTCTAAAAAAGGTTTCACCAAAGGCAAAAGTTTTAACTATCTTCAAGTAGGAATACAAACCTACTGTGATGCCAGGGTATCTCTTATTCAATGCTGATCACAGCTGAAAAATTTGCTAGGAGCTTCATTGGCTATGATTTGAGACATTGGCCATTCTTCTATTGGATGTTTTAACCGTTTTGGAATTTGTAACCATCTTGTTTCAAATAATGTATCAAATAGAATCTCCTGTAGAATGAATATCTACTAAATTAATATTTTAAGGAATATGATGCCAATGTCAAGGTGAGGAAACCCTCATATTTCCTATACCCTACAGCAACAAAAGTTGCCCAATGTTCATCACTTTTGATTCAATTTAAGGCATTGCTGAATCAGTCCAGTAAGGTGTATCAAAATCTTCTCTTTTCAGACTTTAACATTAGTGGATAAACAAAGCAACAATCAAACATGCTAAGAGCTCCAGTGAGGGAATTGTGACTTTTTTAGTGGAGTTATTCTATTTTTAGTTCTAATGGATTCACAAGACATGGACTCTTCTGTTTCTATTCTAATAAGAATACAAGCTACATAAACACTCTTGCTTGCATCATCAAACATGTATAAGCTACACTGTTGGATGGAAAAAGTTTTCTTTGTCATCCATCTGGGAATAGAAATGTCTTTCAGATGTTCTGATTTTGCCAGTTTATTCTTCATGTTATTTGATCTTGCCAGTTAATTCTTCATGTTAGCTTCAGATAATTTTTTGTTCTATGTTATCTTCTGTCTCTAACATTCTCGTAGCAGCAATTTTGGCAATAAGTAAATGAATGCAATTCCTAAAGGATCGTAAATTTGTTGTGCTATGGCTAAAATTTTTTAGTAACTGAAGTTTTCCTTTTAGTAACTGAAGGATCTATGAATTGATGATAAGTAAAATTACAAAACAATTTATGCTATGTCACGATCCCACTTTAATCCTAAAGTTTTCTTCATTTGACTCCATCATTATTCTCATTTGGAATCTTAGCAGTCTAACATAGAGTAATTGCCTCGTCTACCTCTTGAAATGAAATTTTCTTGAAAGTAATAATTCCCTATACTGTTCAATGACTAAGACTCTTTAAGACTGTGAAAACTAGGAAGAAAATAATCGACATAGAATCAGTTCATCAAAATCAAAGGAACTTAGGAGTCTTTAAACTTAGAGAAACATTCTCTAAATGGTATTTTAATGTGCCATTCAACAAAAAAGGGGACTGAACATAAAACGCAAAACAACATGACAGAATCCATAGACTTTTAACCTATTTAGGTCACTGTCTTTCATTCAGAGAAATTTAAGGGAATTTCTATCACTTATAGGAATACTAATTTGGAAGAAAGTTAAAGTTTTATATCTACTGTAACAGTCAATTCATTCATACAGTTAAGTTTCACTAGAATGAGTTCCACAATATTTGGACCTTTTGCTAAACATTCATTCAGAAATACTGAATTAATATGTACAGAAGCATCAAATACATGTCCAGCTTTTATTTGTCATTGAATTCTGAACTACCACAATTAAGTACAAACATTATAACATATTTCGATTATAACATACTTTAACCATGTTCATAAGACTTCTTGTTAGGTTTCTAAAATGTTAGCCGCTTAATGTCTCTTAATGGTATTGTGCAATCTTCTTTCATTAATTCTTTGCCTCAAAGGACTGTGGGATTCAATTTGAGCCAACATAACATTACTTTGCACGTTCTCTCATCCTCTGCCACCTATGTTGGAAATGTTCAAGTGCAGCTTGGTGCAATTTCACAGCAATTTGGCTTCAACTAGATTCACGACATCTATATACTCTAAATTCTACATGTCAACATTAACCACATTTCCTAGGTTAACGAGTAGACATACAGTTCAAAAGTAAAATTCGGGTACTGTGGATACCTATGGAATCTTCCCAAGAGTATATAATCTAAACGAATACTGCAATAGGCCCATTGGCTAAATTTTGTACTTTCCTATTTAAGAGTATATCATCCACATCTGCTCCAACAAGACTACGAATCTCAGAATCAATTTTACATGAAGCATGACTAGCACTAACAGTAATTAAGTTATAACTAACACTAAGTTATAACCCTCTTAGAAAGGTCTATGATCCATGGTCCTTGTGGGGGTCTTCATTATATTCCATATATTTTTCCTTCCTATAGTATTTTAAAATTACAGCTACAATTCTCCTCTAAGCTAGTCAAATACACTCTAAAACAGTGATACTTTGTTTTAGATGATTCAAAACCAGCAAATAAGCTGTGAACTATAGGTATCTCTCTAAAACATTCATAATTTAATAACTTAACTGCTTTGGCACTAACATGTTGATAAGAATGTTGACTTACATAATGTATAAGTAACTGTAACTGTATTATAAAGGGCTCTTACGATATGTCTATATTTTTATCCCTAAGATGAACTTACAATGTTTGTATCAGTACTCTTGTTGAGTTAGACTGACTTGTATGGGTCTGATTTTTAAATTTGGCACAGTTCTTTAACCTATTTTTAAGCATATACTTTCAATTCAAATGAAAAACTTGAACATATAACAGCATAATGAAATTTACTGCAGATAAAATATTTTATTCTACTATGACACTGCTTCAAAACATAAACCCTTTTAATGAAAGAAAAGCAATAACCACATTATAACCATTCACATTCAAAAGAACAGCAGCAGTCAGAATAAAACATTCATTTTCATTTAAATTCTATTTAGCTGATCCTCTTACAGTTTCCCTTCCACTATCAAACAAAGTTCATACAATCGTAAGTCGTCATTCCCCTTCTGATTTAAAAAATTCCATTAAAACAGCTAATTTGTTCATTTCCCTTTTTATTACCTAAAAGAAAACTGCTAGATCATTCTAGTATTTTCAAACTTTGATAAACAGTTCTTGACTACAGGATAAAGCATACTTGCATATTTATCGAAGGTAACGCCTAATGTATCTTCTTTAATCTAAGTTCTTAAGTGTGCTTCAATCTTATCAAGTTTGGCTAAGTTACACTCATTATGGTTCGATTCTAAATTCAGCAATTCACGTATGTACACTTCAATTAATAATTCATCTTTACCAAAGCAAGCTCAACTTCATATATTCAGTTACCAAAGGATAATTTTCTAACATGAGTGGAAAACTTTCCACAGGTCACGAGTGGAGTCGGTCAATTTTTCTGTAGTACTTTGAATAAGATATATAAATTTGTCTTCATTCAATAAACATTGGTTCATCATTATTTTTTTTTTGAACAAACTCCAAAACCCAAGCCACCTATTTACTGAACCATCATATTTTTGTAATTCAGTTTTAAGTAATTTAATACCCCTTTTAATAGACTGCTTCAAAAGAAGAATCATTACTAGACGTTCTATTATTCATTTCCTTTTGTAATTGTTTGTTTTTAGTTTTCAATGATATGCATGTGTCTGAATACAAATTTATCTTCTCGTATTCTTCATCAAACTATTTTGATCTGTTTTTGGATCTTCCAATACAAGATATAAAACATCTTGATCAGTTGCTTCTAACTTTGTAAATTTATTTTTGCTTAAAAGCAAAAATGCTACATCACAACCTTTTCATCTATCGGTTTTAGCTTTTCAAATTTCATCTAATCTTTTAGTGGCTTTTTGTAAAATTTGTTCAAAGTGGTGCTCTAACTTTCATTAATTTACCTATAATTATCTATTTCACATTCAGCTAAATTTAGCCTTTTACTAAATAATTGACGCCTCTGTTTGGGCACCAGATTCTACAGGTGATCAAAATCAAAACAAAAAATACAATTTAAAAAAATAAAAATGAAGGCAATTCTCTTACCTTAGCCTTTTGTGTGGTCATATGATTTGATGCTGAATGGCAGCAGATGTCTAGAAGTTTAATAAAACTTTAAAATTCATGAAAACAAATGTTTATTTATTGTACATACAGTCAGAACCTTACAAAATCAGAGAACACTAAACATAAATAAAAAAAACAAAAGAAGAGTCTGAAAAATCTTTGGGCAAGCATAGATGACTGAATTCCAAACAGAAGTTTCTGATTTCACATTATGGGTAATGTTTTATGATTTGGGCCACAACTTTATCATTTGGGCTTGATGTGATTAATATAGTATTGCATGAGTTTTAGTAATTGCATTTGAATTCAAATGCCCTAAAATAACATTAAAGATGCAATATCTTTCTTTTTTATATATTTTTAATATAAGTTGAAGAAATATGAGCGACTTATCAATTTCAGACAACTTAAACATGAAGGAAAAGTTGCCATTAAATAATTACAGAAGAAACAGACAGGTGTTATCAATAATCATTTTCATAATCACATTTTATGGCACTCATGTTTCATTTCTCCTTATGAGATAAGGGTACAAGAGGGAGACTTTGAGGATTTTATTCCTCTAAGTATCAAAGTGATTGATGAAGCACTGAGAGACACATTTCAAAAACAGAACAGGAATATCTTAGCCTCACAAAAGTCATCAGACTCTTTTAGTTTCCTGAAAAATGTTAAATGCATTAAACTTAACAAAATGTGATTTCTTTTGAAGCAAGCATTTATCAAATCATCCTCTTACACTGAATACTTTTTTCAAAAATAAAATATTGAGCTTAATTAAATCTGTACATTTGAGTGGAAAAATCATATACCAAAACTGATTGGATCCTTGATCTTGCACTGATTTTGAGAAAGAAAGCTAAAATTTTCTGTTTTTCTCATAACATATATTTTATGTTTTCTCTTTCCAATTAACCATTACGTACAGCAGATTTTAACATTCTCTAAATTCACAAATCCTCCACAGTATTCATAAAATTCTTTCTTGGAGTCACCTAGTAGTAGTTAATGATTTTAATGCCTTTCTGCACCATATTTCACAAGCAACACTGATGGTAATGTAAGTCAATCTTTAAATAACATTAAAAAAAAAAAAAAAAAAAAAAAAAAAGAGAGAGAGAGAGAGCAGTTTTTTTTAATTAACTGTTTTTTAACAGATTTTTGTTTTTTCCATTTGCTAATTCAGAACTAATTTATGAATTTCTAATTTGTTTCTCAAAGTAGCTATGATGACAAAACAGAAACATCACAGATTTGTAGGAAAAGGCTACTGAAGAATTTAGACAGGCAATTTTTTTATACTGCGTGCTACATAAAAATGCAAAAGAATGTCATAAACTTAGATATTTATCATAAATGATTTTGTTTGCAATTTCAATTGTGTTTCAAAAAGAAATCTAAATCATTTGCAACCCTCTCGCCAAATTTGGGCACTGTCCATGTGAGTGAAAATTTTGTTAGATGTACTGCTAACTAAAAAATCAAACAACAAACTAAAATCTTCCATAAACAGACTATTGGCTCACCATTCATTACTGAATTTGGAGTGCTCTTCCCATCATGGTTTACAATTTGCTTTATGAGTTTGGATTATGGAATGCAATGCACTAATCTGCAGATATACAAGCTAATCTGATTAAAATAAATTATTATGGTTCCCTTTGAATACACTGATTCATATTACACAGATCCCATTTTAAAGAAAGCTATAAGTTTTCATGAGCTAATTTTGCTATTATAAATTTGATTTGCAATAAATGAATGAATTTTATATATTTTTGCGTGAAACATTTTTTTCTTTCTTCAACAGCAACACACTGCAAATATAAAATACCCCTTTTTCTTAAATACATAAACTTACATATTTTTAAAGATCTGGAAATAAATCACGGTTAAAAATAAATAATACAGTCTGCTTTTTGCAGGATTATGTTTGAACTTAAGTCAGCAGAACCTATTTCCCCCATTACACTGGAGATAACTAATGCATTAAACAATCTGAAATTGCATCTGAATTCTAAAAACATCTGAAAATATTTTGGAATCTTTGAAAAAAATCAGAAAAGGCAATTTTAAAATTTTGTTTTATTAAATCAAAAGGTTTGAGTAGACTGAACGGTACCCCTTGTATTATCGCAAAGTTGTTTCATTTATGGTAGCCTGAGTAGTTGAATGTTATGGAAACCCTATTGTGACATAAACGGGTGCATGTTTCTGGGAAATTTTGATCATGGGATGTTTTGCGAGTGCTTTTGTGATGTGTGTTGGTTTTATTGTTTAGACGGTAGAATGGCTGAATGCAGCAAGAT
Organism: Stegodyphus dumicola; assembly: GCF_044657685.1. Taxonomy (NCBI): domain Eukaryota; kingdom Metazoa; phylum Arthropoda; class Arachnida; order Araneae; family Eresidae; genus Stegodyphus; species Stegodyphus dumicola. The sequence continues at coordinate 193,579,728 of NC_140780.1, forward strand.
TAATTTGAAGTTTCTGTATGATTTGAAACGAAAGGGGGAAAACAACATTAATTGACTGGTGTGCAAATGAAAGTTTACTTAGTAGCCATTTTCCGGACAGTCCGGAACTAAGGGGGATATTTTTGACTTTTTGTGAATTTATGTGGCGACGTTGATATACAGATTCGAGTTCAGATAATTTTAGGAAGTTTTTGGATGCTGTTAAGGAATTTTGTGTGCCACAGACTGAAGACGAAGAAATTTTTAAATATGGTAAGTGGATATTTGCTTTGTGTAGCGCTAAGATGCATAACAGGTGTTTCCCTTTTTTATGTTATTTTATTGTTTTGTTTAAAATGTAGTTTATTGAGATTATGTATTTTTTTGTTTCCCTCTATTGTAGACTTGGGTGCTCCTTTAACTTTTTAGGTGAAAATGATATTTTTTTCAAGTGAAACTAGGTCGATGTGTATATGGATAAAGTCAAGGGAGCGTGCAATACCTAGTTTGTGCAATTGTGTGATTTTTGTTTTTAAGTGAAAATAGGTCAATGTGTACAAAAATTGCCACTACACAAAGCCAAAATAACAAGTCAAAGAATTTCACAAACTCGGTATCCATGTACCGCCAAAAATCACCAATTTTCGCCAAGGGGTACCCGTAAATATACTCTTACCAATTAAAAATATTTTTTCATAATTTTACCAAAGCCATAAACTTTAGGTTTACTGCATACAGACACATCAATTTAATGTAAATTCATGCAGTTCTATAAATAAAAACCTTTTTTTAATATTTGAAGCCCCACAATTTGAAATTTTGAAAGCGATTTTAAGATAAAATTATCATTTCGCATCAATCAAAATGAATTTAAAATGATCCATTTGCAAAAAGAAGTTCCTTTCTTGCTGGAATACTATTTTTACAACATCTTTTCTTTTTTATACAGTCAGCCCATTGAGCATCTAATATTTTTAACTTGACGTTAATTACAGTGCAAATTTTATGCATACAAAGCATAAAGTTGTGTACTTGCTGCAGTAACCAATTTTCCGTCTATTTCTCCCTTACTTTTATTGAAGATAATAAAAGCTTCGCTCTTGGCGGTATTTACAATACTCTCAGAGCATCACGGAATTTTCAGATAATACTTCAAAACAGTCATATTGAAGGATTGGCTTATTTCAAATTCTGAATTAAAGAAAATTTTTAAATGATAATCCAGTAAGGCCACATTTTATGGAATCTAATAGGCACAAGAAGAGTTATTGTTTTATAAATTATCAGTAGCTCAGTTACAAATAGCCAGAGACTGATTGATAAACAGATTTATTGCCTAGGATTTGAAGAAATTATTCAAAGCTATTTGATATTATTCAAAATAACTATACAATTTCAAGAAAACAGACTGTTCTGAGAACTGAGCTATACCATTTCAAAAAACAAACTGTTAGAATAACACAATAAATCATAATAAAATAATAAGTTTTTCTAAAAAATAATCTTAGATAATAATCCACTATAAAAATTATAAAATATTTATAGTGGCCATGAATTTAGTATAATGATATAAATCATTCTTCTGGCAGCTGGTTTCTTTTTTTTTTCACTGAAAATCATACACCAGATGTACTTGCCAACCTATGACACTAGAAAATACAAGATTTTTTTAAGAATTTGGGAGAATTTTCTCAACATAAAAAAATAATAATAATATTGTTTTAATAATGAATTAATTTTGGTACTACTCTTATATACGCCATCAGGTTGCCAAATGTGGCGATATGTGTTCTGTGCTGGTTTTTGGCACGACTGTGTGTTCTGCGATGGTTTTGGGGGCGATGTTGGTTTCTATGGCAACCCTTTTTATGCAGAAACTTAAATTTTATTGTAGTGGTTTTAGTTGCTGGTTGGTTTGTGAGGTGGGCGGTTAGAAATGGTTTATGATCCAATGAAAGAAGTGCTGGCAAAATTTTAGTCGAGTGCCTAGTATAACTATTTTTTTCGGGTGACGGGAAATTCTACAAGGATTTAGGAGAAGAAGGTTTCGAACATTTATTAGTGACTTATCGTATCAATTTTGTGGATAGTGAGTATGGCTGTCGTATAAATACGATAGAGATTATGTGGTGGCATGTTAAAGCTCCATTGCCTACTTATAATCGGAAATGCGATTTTGAGTTTTATTTGGTGGTTTATATGTTTTTCTATCGCTATTCTGAAACGGGAGAAGATCCTTTCAACAAATTTGTGGCGAAATTGTTTTGGTGATGTTTGAAATTGATATTTCTGCTGTTCGAAGAAGCATTGATTCATGGTAAGCATGCATTTTATTTTAATGTTATGTTCATTGTTTTTTAGTATGAATTTCTGTCATTATTGTTCTTTTTTGAATTGCTTGCAATTTATTTTAGTTTATTTTGTTGATTAGTGTGCAATGCCTAGATTGTGCAATTCTTAGATATTTTTTTAAGTTTAAACAGAACGGTGTGTACATGGCATGTTTGAAATTTATTGTTATGTTAATTTATTTAAGCGAGGTATGTGTAGTTCGTCGATTCCTTCGCTGCATAGATTGTGCAATTCGTAGATTTTTTTTTAAAGTTTAAACAGAATGCTGTGTATATGGTATTGTTTGAAATTTATTGCTATGTTAATTAAGCGAGGTGTGTGTAGTTCGTAGATTCGTTTGCTGCATAGATTGTGCAATTCTATGATTTTCTTAAGTTAAAACAGATTGCTGTGTACATGGATTCTTGTCAAATATTTTTGGTTAGAAACTTTATGTTTTTGCCATCTAAATTTTCTGTTTTTGTCTCGTATTTTTAGCTTAAATTGTGTGTTCAAAACGTGGTTTTTGCACTTATGAAAACTGCGTTTTTGCAGACATTTTTAGGTTTAAAGTTCGAAATGTAGACAAAAAATTTAGATAGTAATATGGCACCGTGGAGTTTCTCGCCAAATATTTTTGTGTTTACACAAGTGTATATAAGAATATTTCCTTAATTTAAATAGTTCCTAATTAATACCTAAAAGTTCAGTTACTATTTCTTAAATACAAATAATGCAAAAATACTTACATGTGGGGGGGGATAAAACAATTTTATTACTTGTACCTTCTAATAATAGAAAAATACCCTAATCATTAAATAACACTTTAACCAGATCACTAATCATAAGATTGCGAAACACGAATTAATGGAATTCTGCACTGTAGAAATGTGTTACGAACAACGAATGGCAGCAAAATGGAGTGTACAAGAAAGCAAAAAGCCTTATTAAGGTCCGAAGATAAAAATATAAACAATCGTTCTTCAGAAGATAAACTTGCAATAATCAGAAAATGTATGCCTTTATAAGCGCTTTTTTATTTTGGGGGCACTTTATGCTTATATTTTTTAATATTACTTTGTGAATTGCAATGAAATTACTTAATTTTTCTCACACCTATTTTTAACAGTAGAAGTAATAACTACACCTCCATTTACTTAAGGTATTTTATAACTTTCAATACAGCCTTTAATCCTAACTCTAAAAGCATTTACTTCTTCCTAAAAAATATAAGATGTGGGTTCCATTGATTGAAGATTCTACAGAAATATTTCTCTAAAGCTAACCAGCATGTACATACATATTTCAGATTTTTTCTTATTTCAACATTATGACATTACTCATTTAACAGAAATCTTTTCAAAATAATAATAAATGTCAACAATGTGTTCATCCATGCTTATTGGCAAAGAAGTTGATCCCTTTTTTAAGCTGCTAAATTTAAGAAGTGACAGTTGCACCTCATAATTTGCAAATCTGAATTTTCATTTTTAAAGATGCCTGCAACATCAGGCTTTAAGCCTACCATTCCTGGTGCATTGTTGGCACTAAGTGCTAAGCAATTACCCTGAAGAACTGCACTTTCTTTTAAAGTTTTAATAATTAGCTGTGCTGTGTATTGCCTGTTGAACCTTTCTAAAATGGGGACAGTATGAAAACTACACTCAACTTCTGAAGACTCTGGACTAAAAAAAAAGAAACAATTGGATACAGTTTTGCATCGGTATTATTGCTTTCATCTGTAGAAAGGCAAAATGGTACTGTTTTAAGCAATCAATAACTGAAGATTTATTTTCATACCAATAGTTACTTTTCTTCTACAACTGCAGCCATTTTTGTCTTTGCACTTAAGTATTTCTCAGCGATTTTGCTGCAGGCAAACAAATTTTCTAAATAAAGTTGCAGCATGATCTGATGCATTTAGTGGCAGGTTGTGCTCTACTAAAAAGGCACAGAACAGGCAGGCTGTATTAATAACTTTTTGGTCCTTTTGTTTCCACAGAATAATTTTGTTTTTTCCCACAATACACTTTCCGCTGTCCTTCTGTATGCATATAATTAAGAACATCAGCCCTTCCACCATGCAAAATCAAAAAATCACAATGATAAATGGTATGCATTGTAATATTACATTTCCTTGACTAAATAATAGAAGGAAAGTCATATGTGTACAATTTTTTGAAAGTACATGAGTATTTTATATTTATTGCACACATAACTACGACAAATGATCGCAGTTTCTTAAACTGTTTCTTGGAAGCATGTGAAACTTACGCTGCTAACTGCTGAGACAAATGAAATAACAACCTTGATCTTGCAGTGTGCCCATTGGCTAATATATGCCAGATGACCCACGGCAGTGCTTGATTCTCACTGGAGAACCAGAACATGATGTTTCCGGACACATATTGCAGACTCTCACACACAAAGCAGAAATGTGCCGTATCTCATTGATGAAACAACTTTGATTTTTCTTTATATGTATCTAGAGAAAGCAGAAGCACTTTCAGACACCAAATATCACTTTTTGGGGGTGCAAATAATAAAATATTAAGCCAATCTGCATAAAAATTATGAGAAATTTTTAGGAAGTCGGAAAAATATGTTGCAAATTAGGTTGACAGAAGTATGGTCTGATGCCTAAATCGGAAGAGTTAACAATTCTGATAGGGTCTTTTTCCCAGCATGCGTCAATCAAAACATAATGAAATTTTAGACTTGCAAAACCAAAACAAATTTTGCTTGTATTACCAGATGGCTACAAAACATCAGATGCAGAAACTCCCACATACAAATATACAGCTAAGGAAAGTAAAGATTGTACATTTTAATTGCCATGAGAAAATTTACATAAATCAAGGAAATTGTTTAAAAAATAAAATATTTAACAAAAAATTGTTTTGTTTCAAAAGTGTGTCATTCATTACGTTGAATAAAAATTTTGTTACTTTTTATAATAATGATGAAGTTATGAAGCATTTGCAAAACTGTTTGCGAGTCAAACTCGCATGCAGCGTAGTCTTGCAGTGAATAACAGAAAGATAAACAAACGCTGCATTGGAAACTACCAGTCAGGTTGAAACCAGGGTCAGTCAGTCCGAAAGTACATTTTCTGTTTGAATTTGTTTGAACCATGGTACGTCAGCGCAGACAAACAACTTTAAGTGAATGACAGTTGATAGTACATCATTTCAAATTGGGTAAATCACGCTGCGAAATCAGGAAAACAGTCGACAGAACTCATTCCATGCTTCAGTATTATTAATATATATAAACATGGCAAAGGGTTGAAGAGCAAATCTAAGGTGAGCAAACGAAAAATGTTTGATTCTCATGATGAGTGTTGGATTATTCGAGAACTTTAAAAAAAAAAAAATTATCACCACTGGTGCTCTTAAATTAAAAATAACTCAAGCTTAAACATTTTTAAATAAGAATGCTCACCATGAGACCATACGAATCATTTTAAGAAAGTATGATTAACACCACTTAGGTTGCACGAAACAAGAATTGATTAAAAAGATCATGTTTTGCAAAAGTGCACAAAAAAAGAGATATTTACTTTTTGAAAGAATGTAATTTTTACTGATAAGCATGATGGTATGGGGGTGCACGGCTGCAGCAGGTGTTGGCCATTTGGTGTTTATAGAATTAACAATGAATCAGTATACTTATATCAATCTACTAGCCACTATGCAGCCAGCCTTCGTCTGGCTTTTAAATGTACTGGAAAACAAATGTCCTCTTGACAAACTCATCTAACATTGTATCCAAGTACTTCTTGATAAACATCCAGTATCCAAGAGAAACATTAAATTTAAAAACTGCCCAGAACTATCGCCCTCATTTTTCCGAGTGGCAACAGTGCTGATACCAGCAACAAGGGCAACAGTGATATATCAGAAACAATGGCTGTGTGCCATTAATTTGATGAGATATCATCAAAAAACATAATATAAAAAAAACCTCGTTCAAATTTTGAAAAAAACCGCTTTGAGGCGCACTGGCTCTTGTCTAGATGCACCTAAGTACCAAATTTCATAGTCCTGGGTCTATTAGTTTACTCGCAGCACAAACAAAAAACACACACAGACAGACTCTTCCTTTTATTATATGTAGAGATTAAAAGATAATTTGAAACCTAGTGCACAACAACAGCAAACAAGGTACAACTCTGATATACGCCCTAATTTCACCAAATGTGGCGATATGTATTCTACGCTGGTTTTTGGTGCGATTGCGTGTTGTATGGCAACCCTGTTGACGTTGAAAAGTCTTTTGCTGGAGTTCGTTGGTTCCCGTCATGCTTTGTGTCTGAGAAGCTAGGGAGAAAAGATTTAATGGTGAAAGTTGTTGAATTGAAGTTCGGCATAAGGAAATATCGTCGTGGTCATCCTGTTGAGGGGCAATGGGTATTTGGAGGTGTGGAAAGAAGGTATGGGAGATTATTTTTAGTGGTTGTGCGTGATAGAAGTAGGGAGTTTGCGATTATTTGTTATTTTATTTATTTGTGAACCATAGTATGAATTTTCTGGATAGTGTGTCTGGCTGCCATATAAATACGATACTAGTGATTACGTGGCGGCATGTTAAAGGCGGTATGAAATTCGTATATCTGCTCTTCGAAAAAGCATTAATGGTAAGTGCATTTTATTTTATTCTTGTTCTTATTTTGTAGAATGTAATGTTCATTGTTTTTTTTAGCATGAATTTCTGTCATCATTGTTGTTTTTTTGAAATGTTTGAAATTTATTTTAGTTATTTTGTTGACTAGTGCATACCATCTGAATTGTGCAATTCGTAGATGTTTTTTAAAGTTGAAACAGAACGCTGTGTACATGGTATTCTTTGAAATTTATTGTTGTTATGTTAATTTATTAAAGTGAGGTGCGCGTAGTTCATAAATTCGTTTGTTGCCTAAATTGTGCAATTCGTAGATGTTTTTTTAAGTTGAAACAGGATGCTGTGTACATGGTATTCTTTGAAATTTATTGTTATGTTAATTTATTAAAGCGAGGTGTGCGTAGTTCGTAAATTAGTTCGTTGCCTAGATTGTGCCATTCGTAGATGTTCTTTTAAATTAAAACATATCGCTGTGTACATGGACTCTTGTAAAATAATTTTGGTTAGAAACTTCACGGTTTTGCTATCTAAATTTTTTGTTTTTGTTTCGGATTTTTAGCTTAAATTGTGTGTTCAAAACGTGGTTTTTGCATTCGCGAAAACCGTGTTTTTGGAGACATTTTAGGCTTAAAGTTCGAAATGTAGACAAAAAATTTAGATAGCAATATGGCAGCGTGGAGTTTCTCGCCAAAAATATCTGGCGAGAAATTTGGCGCCTTGAGGGCACATATCAGAGTAGTTCCGCAAACAATTTTCAGTTCTATCAGGATAATGACACAAACAAAACATTCTGCTCTCAATACTCGCTTGTGGCTGCTGTACAACTGCCCTAAAGTCATTAAAAACACTCCAAAATCACCAGACTTAAAAGTCATAGAAAATTTATGGCATCAGTTAGAATCTGCTGTATGAAATCATCACATTTCTAACAAAAATGATTTAAGTATGGCCTTATTAGAAAAATGGAAAGAAATCAGTACCGATTATTGAAAAACTGTTGTTCAATCTATGCCAACACATTTGGAACGTGTAATTAGAAAAAAAGGATACCCAACAAAGTACTAAAACTAAAGCATCTTGTTTCAATGTTTTATGTGTCTGAGAATTCTGTACAGTGTACGAGTTTTATTTTGATCTTTTTTTTTAATAATCATCTGAGTAAGTGATGCATTATTTAGATCAGTGTTTCTTAACCTGTGGTTCATGGAAGGGGTCCATGGGTCATTTTTTGGGGGTCCGCCGACTGCTCCTATTTTTAAAACGTTTTCATCAATATTTAAAAAAAAAAAAAAACTTTTTTTGTCACGGGCAACCTCTGTAAGCCGTCTGTCTGCCATTTCCCAATAATAGAGACCTCCACAATACGAGGAAAAGAACATTCACAAACCATATAAAATTTGAAATTTTTAGAAACACAAAGTAGCCTTTAAATTTTACTTCACTTGGAAATAAAGTGATGTTAAAATCAGTTCCGCAAAGTTCTTGCAAATTTTTAAAACAAAATATTTGTTTTACTTTTTGATAAGTTGTAATTAAAGTATTTTTTTCAAGTGTTTTTTTGTGTCTTAATGTTTGTTCTTTATTTGATATTTTTTGTAGCCCAAAAAAAGGAAGTATGATGAAAATTATGTAAAATATGGCTTCTGCTGCATGAAGGAATCGGACGGTGTTGAAAAGCCACAATGCTTTCTGTGTGGAAAAGTTTTGGCAAACGCCAGTACAAAACCGGCAAAATTGATAGAGCATCTCAAATCTCTTCATCCTGAAAATGCATCTAAAGATCTAGAATTTTTTATAAAGAAGAAAGCCCAGTTTTTGAAATCTGGAACATTAACCAAACTTGGATTTGGTATTTCACAAAAGCCTTTGGTTGAGGCATCTTTCAGAGTTGCATATTGTATTGCCAAAAGTAAGAAACCTCATACTATTGGAGAGACATTAATTAAGCCATGTGCGCTGGAAATGGTTGAATTAGTTTGTGGACTGGAACAGAGAAAAAACTTGAGGCTATTCCATTGTCCAAGGATGTGATACAGTCAAAAATAGTTGAAATTTCTTGCAATATCTTGAAACAGATCATCCATGAATTGAAAGCATCGCCATTTCCCTTTAGTATGCAAATGGATGAAATTACAGACATCTCGAATTGTAGTCAACTTCTTGTTTTTGTTCGTTACTTGTCTGCTGATACTATCAAATAAAAATTCTTATTTTGTGAGCCTCTTTTGCAAACTACAAAGGCAGTTGATGTTTTAGCGATTTTAAATGTTTTCTTTTCCAAACACAACTTCGACTGGAAACAAAACCTTCATTCACTTTGTACGGATGGAGCACCTGCAATGCTTGGCAATAAATCTGGTTTTGCCCATTTGGTAAAAAAAAAGGCTCCTAATGTTATTGTTACACATTGTTTTTTACATAGACATGCACTGGCTACAAAAACTCTTCCAACCAGCTTAAAAGACGTATTGTCAATAGTTATTAAAACTGTGAATTTTATTAGAAGTAGAGCTCTTAATCATCATCTTTTTAAAACACTGAGTCAAGAAATGAAAGCAGAACATGAGGTACTTCTATACCACATGAAGGTGCGCTGGCTGCCACGAGGGCAGGTTTTGAAATGAATTTTCATGTTGAAAACAGAAGTATCACTTTTTTTAAAAGAAAAAGATAACTCGCTCTTCGAATATTTCAAGAAAAAAGATTTTCTATGTAAATTGGCTTACCTGGCAGACATTTTTAACCACATGAACGATATATGTCTTTCAATTCAAGGTGTGGTGGTGGTGTATTTAATTACGGCAAAGCACACTAGGACTATCTGCCTAAGGGAAGGGATGCCTTCGTGGAGAACTTTCTAAGGGAAACCACGAAAACACCCATGCAGCCAACCCGTTCACAGGATTCGAACCTCGGACCGAACTACCAGTGTTCAGCAACTTTACCGCTTGGCCGCTGGTGGGCTTTCAATTCAAGGGCCTGATACAACAATGCCACTGAAAACTACAGCCATTTTTATTGAAAATGTCACTTTGGAAAATTAGAATTCAAAATGGGATATATGCAAACTTTCAAATGTTGGACGAAGTGCTTTTTGAAAATGGATCTCGGAAAGATAGTTTGTTATTGAATAACTTGAAAAATGAAATCTGTGAACACCTGGAAGTACTTCAAGTTTCATTTGAAAAATATTTCAATTCGGATGGAATAAATATAAAAGATGATTCATAATCCTTTTCTTTGTGATATTGACTGTATCGATGACATGAACCTTGCCAAAGATGAGCTAACTGATTTATTTGAAAACAAAGTCCTTGTTAAAAATGGATTTCAATTCAAAAATTCTTGGAGAGTTTTGGTTTTCTTTAAGAGAAGCCTACCCATTGCTTGTAAAAAGAGCTATGGCAGCCATTATTCCGTTTGCTACAGTATATCTTTGCGAAGCGGGATTTTCCACACTTGTCACAATAAAAACAAAACATCAAAATAGACTGAATGTCAAACATGATATGCGCATTGCTTTGTCGAAAACCACCCCTCAATTCAATCTGTTAATCAAGGAAAAGCAGCAACAGCCTTCACATTAAAAATTTTAATTTCTTCAAATTTTTTATACTATTGAAATAAAAATATTAAAATAATTAAATAATAAAACAGAATATATTTTGTAATAAATGATGTTTAAGCAATTTTTTTCCCACAGAGGGGTCCGTGACATATTTAAAATTTTTGAAGTGGTTCATTGTGCCAAAAAGGTTAAGAAACATCGATCTAGATAATATGTAAATCTAAAAGTTTTTTTGTAAAAGTATATTTTAGGGTACTCCTTTGCGAAACTTGGAGATTTTTGGCGGTACATGGATACAAAGTTTGTGCAATTCTTTGGGCTTGCATAACGGCGATTTTTCGCCGCTACACAAAGCCAAAATAACAACACAAAGAATTGCACAAACTTCGGTATCCATGTACACATTGACCTATTTTTTCTTTAAAAAAACCCCAAGTTGCACAAAAATGGCATTGCGCACTCCCTTGACTTTATCCATGTACATGTCGACCTATTTTCATTTAAAAAATTCCAAGAATTACACAAACTTGCATTGCACACCCCGTTTACTTTGTCCATGCACACATCAATATATTTTCACTTAAAAAGTCAAAGGAGCACCCAATTCTACAATACAGGCAAACAAAAAAAATGCATAATCTCAATGAACTACATTTTAAACCAAACAATAAAATAACATGAAAAAGGAAAAACATGTTATACATTTAAGCACTACAAAAAGCAAGTCCACTTACCCTATTTAGAAGTTCCTTCGTCTTTAGTCTGCGGCACACAAAATTCCTTAACAAAATCCAAAAACTTCCTAAAATTATCCAAACTCGAATCCGTATATCGGCTTCGCCACATCTTCCGCAAACCCATTCAAATCTATCTAAATGGTTTCTACATTCGACTAGAAACATATCCTTTCTACATACAGGACACTTATAATGGCTACTAAGTAAACCATTTGTGCACCAGTCAATTAACGCTCTTTTCCCCCTTTTGTTCCAAATCGTACAGAAACTTCAAATTAATCTTACTACATTCAGCCATTCTACTGTCTAAACAATAAAACCAACACCACACGAATCATGCACCCGAATACGTCACAATAGGGTTTCCATAACATTCAACTACTCAGGCTACCATAAATGAAACAACAACTTGGCAATAAATAAAACAACTTCGCCATAATACAAGGGACACCTTAAAGTCTACTCTCTACTCTAACCAGTTATTTTTGAAAAAAAAAAAAAAAAAAAAAAAAAATGAAGCGGTTTACGTGTTAACCTAAATACAAAATATTGAATTTTTTTGTTTATTATGTTTGATATCTCAGATTGAACAATAAATAACATAGTGTATGAATTTCACTTTGACTCACTGTATACATTTTGTAGTTACCCAAATTTAACATTCATCTAATTTTGATGCAATTTACTTTTAAGTAATCTGTAAGACATTTTTAAAAAAAATAAATTTGATTTTTTTTAAAGGTTGCAACACTGTTTTGTTTTAAACTAAATAAATCGCAAAAGCTCACAAATTTTGTGTTTCCAATAATTTATTTTTTAAACTTAATTTAGTAGACATCTATCACAAACACTTTTCTTTAATGTATACATAAACACATACACACACACACATTTAAAAGAAATATACAATAAACAGGGGGAAAATACAGATGGAAATGAATCCTGGAAAAGCAACACATAGCCAACCTTACAGAGAACTGATATATTTATTATAATCTCACTAGCACCAGAAAATTTTATATCTTCTTTATCAGTAACAAAACAATAAATAGCAAAGAATCACTCTAAACATAGATATAATCAGTCACATCAGCAATGCGATTCTGAATATATATTCTCTTATTTAAAATCACAAACCAATAATATGAAACATCCAAACATTCCAAATAGTTGTAGAGTTAACAAAAAGGCCTATCAGCATTTAACAGTTTCATCCAGTGACATAGCTAAAGTGGGGAGCTCTGATCCAGGCAGCACATTTCTCATGTGAAACATTATTATAGGGGTTAGACAAATGTGTCGTTAGAACAGAATGACTAATTGAGATTATATGAATTTATAGCAAAGTTCACCATGGTTATCTGTTTAAAGGGTGGGATGTATTTGTGAAACAGCTAAAATTTTCCACAAATGAATTTAAAAATGCGAACTGGCTTATATTTATGTTACAGAAAGGGCACTGGCTTGTATTTACATCCTGCATGCATGAATACAATATTATAAGCCATACACAACACATAAGGTAAACCACACAAGGGAGCCAGCTCACTGTTTGGAATTTGATCTCGGGTACTATTGAGCCATTTTATGCATCAGTTGTTGGTGAGGGGAGAATCATGAGATGCCAAATTGTGATACAAAACTGAATGGAGGAGCCGACTGTTTTTATACTAGACAGACTATTTAAACAGATTACGAAACTATTTTAATAGCTTCAATTTCTTGCTATGTCTTCATTACTCCACTGACACTTGAATGGAAAATACAAATGGCAATTACCATCTTAATGACATAAATGAGGAAGGTTCCTCATTGAGTGAGAAACAGAGTTTTATTTCTGTAAGTGGTTAGGCAGATGACACCAAGAAGTAGATCAGTCACTTTGAACTTTCACAATTTATTCTAAAATACAGTCATAGAAATTCCATACATAGTAATCCTACTTCAAATTTTCCTCACAACTGCTGTATTATTCTTATGTGACAGCAGTTTTTCTAGCTACAAATCAGCTAAGAAGCATCCAAGACCTAAAAATGAGTATCTTGAATTTAATAAATACTGCACTGTCTAGAGATGAGCAATTGAAATGAGGACAAAAAATTCTTATGCATTATCAACTATTTTGCTAACCCTGAGGACAAAAAAAAAAAAAAAAAACTAAGCAAGCAGAATACATTAACTAAACAAGCAGAATAACACTGTAACTAAATAAGCAGAATAACACCTTGAAATGCTGGAATTAAAAATATTTAAAAATTAACAAAGAATTTCCTATATGTGATTTGGATTAGTCTATATTTTAGGGTATCCCTTGGATTATCCCAAGTTGTTGTTTCATTTATGGTAACCTGAGTAGCTGAATGTTATCGAAACCCTGCTATGACATGATTGGTTGTGATTGGTATGATTGACTGCAGTGATTTTGATTTATGGGAAAATATTGGTAAGGGCTTACTTAGATATGGATGGTGGTTATGAAGTACGTTGCTTATTTGTTTGCTTTACACTGAAAGTGCCTGCTGGAAGTACGATTAATGTGAAGTTTCTGTACACTTTGGAAACATTAGGAAAGAAAACATTGATTAACTGGCGTGTAAATGAAGATTTAAATGGCTTCATTCACCTCTCAGTAAATTACACAAAGAGATTTAAGAATTCTGAAACTGGAGCTCATATCAATACTATGGAAGGTATGTGGCGTGTAATAAAAAGGGATTTCCGAAAGAAGTGCTACCGACAGTCTGGAGGATAATTTTCATTTTTACTTTTGTGAAATAAAGTGGCAACGGCAGTATGCAGAATCTAGTTTAGATAATTTTAAATAGTTTTTGCATGCTGTTAAGGAATTCTGTGTCACACACATAAAAAATAAATAAATAAATAAGTCTTTTTTTTTTTTCCTGTGTGGATTAGATAACATGTATTTCCATTCTTATGTTATTTCCTTGTTTGATTTTAAATGCAGTTTATTGAGATTACATATTTTTTGTTTTAATTATGTTTTGGACGCCATTTTACTGGGAAGGGCGTTGGAAGTAAACAGGAATGGTGCCAAAAAATCTCCAACCTGAAATATATTTTTAATCTGTCATTTTCCAGGTATAAGATTTATAGATATTGCATTTCGTATATGTGAGATTTTGGCGTGCATTGAGAGAAGTAGCAAAAGCTCTAGGTATAAGCTCTGGTTTCAGAACACTACTGAGGATGTGCTGCAAGATGCTCGATATCACTTCTGCAAAGAGAGAAAAAAAAGGGAAGACAACATAACAGCCAATTCAGGAGCTGAACTTACACCCTTGGATTAGTTGGATAACATCCTAATCTGTACAGTGGTTAGTGATTGATTATTGCTGCATTGTTGGGCTCAGATTCAAATCCTGGATAAGATTCAAATATTTGCAAGTGTCTATGTAGCCTAGAGACACTTAAAATACTAGCAAACTTAAAGTCCTCCCTCAGGGTTTGATGATAGGGGAAGCATGAAGCAATGACTTCAGATTCATCTCAATCAAAACTGGGGCAGAGTTGAGTGGTTCGTACAGTTAAGGTATACTTGTAAAATCGTTGTTGAAGTTCTGGTGTCCTCGATTAGTTGGTTTCAACACTCTTTGGTTAAGCTAGCCTTCAGTATAACTGCACAGGGTGACTCATTAAGAAATAAAGTGGCTGATCTTTGGAATATGGTAACAGGTAGTTTGGCGACATTTTGGAGGCGATGAAGGTTACTACCTAGGACTTTGGTAATAATATGAGAAGCACTCAGTTCTGAATACGCATTATTTTGTGTGAGGGAAATGAGAGATCATGAGATATGTCATGTGACATTAATGGACGAATTACAGTTCTTTAATCAGAAAAGGGGGTAAATTTGGAAAAATTATTTTGTATTAAGCTTCATTGTGTGTTGTGTGAAATAGTGTTGATTAATTTTCGGATTGCATGACGCTATGTAAAGTGAATTCTAAATACGTAATAATTAATAATAATAAGTTGCCTACTGGATTTCGGATTTAGAAATTAGCAGTAGTACTGCAGCCGATTGGAACTCTTTCTGTAGGGAAGTGTGCGTGCCACGTAATGAAGATTCTGAAGAAGGGAACTACTCTGATATGCGCCCTCAAGTCGCCAAATTTCTCGCCAAATATTTTCGGCAAGAAACTTCACGCTGCCATATTACTATCTAAATTTTTTGTCTACATTTTGAACTTTTAGCCTAAAATGTCTCCAAAAACGCGGTTTTCGCACATGCAAAAACTACGTTTTGAACACACAATTTAGCTAAAAATCCGAAACAAAAACAAAAAATTTAAATAGCAAAAACGTAAAGTTTCTAACCAAAAATATTTGACAAGAATCCATGTACACAGCGACATGTTTTAACTTAAAAAAACATCTACGAATTGCACAATGTAAGCAACGAACGAATCTACAAACTACGCACACCTCGCTTTAATAAATTAACATAACAACAATAAATTTCAAAGAATACCATGTACACAGCATCCTGTTTAAACTTAAAAAAAATTCTACGAATTGCACAATTTAGGCAAGGAAGGAATCTACGATCTACGCACTCCTCGCTTTAATAAAATAACATAACAACAATAAATTTCAAATAATACCATGTACACAGCATTCTGTTTCAACTTTAAAAAACATCTACGAATTGTACAGTTTAGACCCTAAACAACAAAACTAAAATAAATTTCAAACAATTTAAAAAAACAGCAATAACGACAGAAATTTATACTAAAGAACCAATGAACATAACATTCTACAAAATAAGAACAAGGATAAAATAAAATGTACTTACCATGAATTAATGCGTTTTCGAATAGCAGAAATATAAATTTCATACCGCCTTTAACATGCCGCCATGTAATCACTATCATATTTACATGACAGCCAGACACACTATCCAGAAAATTTATACTATGGTTCACAAATAAATAAAATCACAAATCCTACTTCTATCATGCACTGCCATTAAAAATAATCTCCCAGAACCTCTTTCCACACTTCCAAATACCCACTACCCCTCAACAGGATAGCCACAATCACATTTCCTTTTGCCGAACTTCAATTCAACAACTACCATTTTATCTTTCCCTCCCATCTTCTCAGACACAGAGGCGAACCAACGAGCTCCAGCGAAAGATTTTTCAACATCAACAGGGTTGCCATATAACACGCAATCGCGCCAAAAACCAGCACAGAACACATATCGCCACATTTGGTGAAATCAGGGCGTATATTAGTTGTACCTGAAGATTAGGTAAGTTAGTATTTTTAATCATTTGAGGATATTATTTTTATGCATTGTTCTAAATGAAAGGAGCAAATAAATTAAAATGGTATTATTGGAAAATTGTTATTAGCAATGATTTAGTTTAAAGTAATTAGGATTGTAATCTAATTTTTATTAATTTAATGTGTGTGCTTATTTATATTTTAAGTAGTGTTTTTTAATTTAATGATCGTGATTTTGTGAGTTATATGTTTGTAGTATTTTGGAATACGTTTGAGTAGTATACGTTGAGTATTTTCATGCATTTTCGCGAAATTTTTCTAATTTATGAGAAAAAAGCAGTGTACATGGATATAGTGAAGAGTGTGTGCAATGCCATTTTTGTGCAAATCTGGGATGTTTTTTTAAGTAAAAATAAGTCAACATGTACATGGTTTAGTGATATTTTAATTAAATGATAGTTATTTTGTGAATTTTATGTTTGTAGGAATTTAGTATACGTTTCAGTTGAAGTAAACGTGTATGGAAATAATTTAAATATTTGAAACTATTTTTAATGTTTGCGTATAAATTCGTTGGTGACGTTTATAATATAATAGATAATTTAGAGGTAAAAGTTTTTGGATATTTTATTTATTTTATACTTGGAAATGCTCATTCTTGGAAAAGGTATATACTTTTTCGCGTTCAGGTAATTTCATATATGTTCTTTTTACCTGATTTAAAGATTCACAAAATTTTCATGCATTTTCGTGAAATTTTTCTAATTTATGACAAAAAAGCAGTGTACATGGATATAGTGAAGAGTGTGCACAATGCCATTTTTGTGCAATTCTGGGATGTTCTTTTAAGTAAAAATAAGTCGACGTGTACATGGTTTAGTGATATTTTAATTAAATGATAGTTATTTTGTGAATTTTATGTTTGTAGGAATTTAGTATACGTTTCAGTTGAAGTAAACGTGTATGGAAATAATTTAAATATTTGAAACTATTTTTAATGTTTGCGTATAAATTCGTTGGTGACGTTTATAATATAACAGATAATTTAGAGGTGAAAGCTTTTGGATATTTTATTTATTTTATACGTGGAAATGTTCATCCTTGGAAAGGGTATATACTTTTTCGCGATCAGGTAATTTCATATATGTGCTTTTTACCAAATTTAAAAATTAAGAAAATTTTCCTGCATTTTCATGCAAATTTTTGTAATTTATGAGAAAATAGCAGTGTAGATGGATAAAGTTAAGAGTGTGTGCAATGCCATTTTTGTGCAATTTTGGGATTTTTTTTAAGTAAAAATAAGTCGACGTGTAAATGGTTTATGTGTATGTGCTATTCTGAAAAACGCGCAAGGAGTTTGCGATTGTGCACTTTTTCCCAATTTTGCAGTTAATATTTGTCATGGTTAAGCAGTTTTGTTACATAAAATTTCTAGCATAAGTGTAATTCGGCTAGTAGATTGTTGGAAATAGTGTTGAGTAAATAAAAAGAAAAGAAATATGACAAAATGGCGGCGAAAAAAAAAAGTAGAGGGTTGCCGTAGCAGAGTTGGTCGCGAAAAAAATCGCCAAGTTACCATAATCCAAAGATCAACCAATAAAGCATATGAATTACAAAATTTTAGACTCATTTCTCAAATTTTTATATAAAGTGTAACAGTGATTTCTCTTTCATTCTTAAGTTTAGGATATAACAAAAAATGAGCAAATCACTAACAGGAGGCATAACAAAATACGTTTCCATTTATATAAAGCTATTAACAACTCACGACTATAAAAAACAGTCAGATTAAAATATGCATATACTACAGAACTGAAAAAAATGGTTGGAAATCTGTAGCATTTATACTACATATCACAACGAAGTCCGCAATCTACTTAGAAAGATGAAAATTCAGGATATAACTTTAAAAAAATGTTTATATCTGCATTAAATTTATGGAAACTGAAATTTCTCAAATTTAACATAAAGTGTAACAGTGATTTCTCTTTCATTCTTAAGTTCAGAATCTAACAAAAAATGAGCAAATCACTAACAGAAGGCATAACAAAATACGTTTCCATTTACATAAAGCTATTAACAACTCACGACTATAAAAAACAATCAGATTAAAATATGCATATACTACAGAACTGAAAAAATGGTTGGAAATCTGTAGCATTTATACTACATATCACAATGAAGTCTGCAACCTACTTAGAAAGATGGAAATTCAGTATATAACTTGAAAAAAATTTGCATACCTGCATTACATTTATGTAACACTATGGAAACTGATATATACTTCACTATTTTGCTGGAAATGAGACGTTGGGGGAAAATAATATAAAAGATTTTGGGTAAAACTATATTTGACAGTGCTCCCTTGGCGATACATGGACACAGAGTTTATACAATTCTTTCATTTGTTATATTAGCTTTGTTTAGCAGCGATTTTCATACCACAAATCTCCGCTAAACAAAGCCAAAATAACAAGTCAAAGAAATGCACAAACTCGGTATCTATATACACATCGACCTATTTTCACACACACAAAAAAAAATATTACAAAATTGCACAAATTCGGCTTTGCGCACAAAAAATATATAATCTTAATAAACTGCGTTTTAAATCAAACAATGAAATAACATAAAAAAAGCACTACGCACTACACAAAGGAAATACCCACCTACCTTATTTAGAAATTTCTCTGTCTTCAGTCTGTGGGACACAAAATTCCTAAACAGCATCCAAAAACTTTCCTCAAACCATGTTCCCTTTCTAACAGAACACTTTATATGGTGACCATTTGAACCTATCTTGCGACAAACCCATTCGAATGATCTTTAAGATCGACCATATGCATTTCCTTTGTACAAACAGGACACTTATAATTGCTACTAAGTAAACCTTCATTTATATACCAGTCAATTAATGCTCCCCCCTTTCGTTCCAAATCCTATAGAAATTTCAAATTAATCTTACCACATTCAGCCGTTTCATAGTGTAAACCACAAAATAAGCAACTTCCCATCCAACACACAAACAAGCCCTTACAAATCTTTTCCCATCAGTCAAATTCATGCAACCAATTATGTCATAATAGGGTTTTCATCATATTCAACTACTCAGGTTACCATAAATGAAACAACTTGGCAACAATCCAACAAGCGCCCTTTACTCAGGTTCCCATAAATGAAGCAACAACTTGGTGAGGATACCGTCAAATATAGGCTAGCCAGATATTGTCTAAACACTTATCAGAATGAGAAGAATAATAAGGATTAAAAATTTAATCACAACAGAATGCTCAGGATTACCACATAATTAACATTTCTGTAAAACTAGTTGGCTGATCTTTAGAATATGGTAACTGGTAGTTTGGCGACATTTTGGAGGCGATAAAGGTTACTACCTGGGACTTTGGTAATAATGTGAGCAGTACTCAGTTCCGATTACGCATTATTTTGTGTGAGGGAAATCGAGAGATCATGGGATATGTCATGTGATATTAATGGACGAATTACGGTTCTTTAATCGGATAAGGGGGGAATAAGGAAAAATATCTGTGGCTGTATATTAATTTGTATTAAGCTTCATTGTGTGTTGTGTGAAGTAGGGTTGAATAATTTTGGGATTTTATGGTGCTGTCTAAAGTGAATTCTAGATGTGATAAAGAGAATTTTGCTTTTTATTTAGCGGAGGAAGTGTGGAGGAAAAATTCACAGAAAAAATCGTTCAATAATTCTATTGAATCCATAATAAAAGTGTATCCACCATGTATAGCAAGATTCTGAAGATTAGGTAACTTAGTATTTTTAATTATTTGAGGATATTATTTTTATGCATTGTTCTAAATGTAAGGTGGAAGTAAAGTAATTTGGTATTATTGGGAAAATTGTTACAGTCAAAAGTCGTTAATTCGGACACCCATAATTCGGAATGATCTATAATCCGGACTTCAAAACTAAAAACTTTCTGCGCATGCGGTGCGTTGACACATGCGCATAGGCGTTTACGCGTGCGCGTAAGACCTTTTACGACTGCGCATATGAGTGTGCGCAAGTGCAGAATACGTTTTCGCGTGCGCGTTTTATGTATGATGGACGTATAAGCTAAAATTATCTAATTATCTATTTCAGTTAATGTTGATGATTGCGTTGTTCCTTAATTTTCGAATTGGATCCGGCTTATTATTTTTTGCAGACTGTAAGAGCAATTTTATAAAAGTAAGCTTAAACTTTCGATTATATCAAATAGAATTTCCGATATATATTTGTTAATATGTAAAGGATCTAAAGCGAAAGTATGTTTTCAAATCCGAAATCTGTTTATCAATTTCACGCTGCTTGGCGGGGGGATCGCTGCGGCGGGCGCGTAATGAATTGGAAGTTGATCTGTCAGCACTATCCTTATCTTCAGCGCAGATGTTTTTATTTTATTTGGCTTATAATTCCTTACCAAATGTAGTATTTCATCTCGATATGCTCCGTCTTTGATATGATTTAAAACAAGTTCCTCGTCATTATAATTCGCTTTCGATAGCGAAGAAAGTAACAGAGGTTATTCAAAACGAAAAAATTTCGATTGACAAATTAGTCGGTGTTCTCGACACAGCAATTATAGGACTTGAACAGCGGAACTTTGTAACTGAACAAGAAATTATTTCTGTTTAATAGAATTAAAGAGAAAGTATTATCACATGAAACGAAGCAAAACTTAAACAACTTACATTGAAAGAAATGTTTAATAAAGTAAACAAATAAATATTAAGCTTTTTCTTTTTGCAAATTTTGATACCCTTTAGATCATAATTGTTCTTTATTTCATAAATTACGGTTTCATATTTTTAATTTTAGAATTTCTGCATGCCATCTTACGAGATTTAAACTGATGATCTATAATCCGGAAAAATCGATAATCCGGAATCGCCAAAGTCCCGACGAGTCCGGATTAACGACTTTTGACTGTATTAGCAATGATTTAGTTTAAAGTAATTAGGATTATAAGCTAATTTTTATTAATTTAATGTATGTGCTTATTTATATTTTAAGTAGTGATTTTGAATTTAATTATATTTTAATTAAATGATAGTTATTTTGTGAATTTTATGTTTGTAGGAATTTGGTATACGTATTAGTTGAAGTAAACGTGCATGGAAATAATTTAAATATTTGACACTAAGAATTTGTAATGTTTGCGGTATGAATTCGTTGGTGACGTTTATAATATAATAGATAATTTAGAGGTAAAAGTTTTTGGATATTTTATTTATTTTATACGTGGAAATGTTCATATTTGGAAAGAGTATATACTTTTTCGTTATTAGGTAATTTCATATATGTTCTTTTTAACGGGTTTAAAGATTCAGAAAATTGTCATGCATTTTCGTGAAATATTTCTAATTTATGAGAAAAAAGCAGTGTACATGGATATGGTGAAGAGTGTGCGCAATGCCATTTTTTTGCAATTCTGGGATTTTTTTTTTAAGTAAAAATAAGTCGACGTGTACATGGTTTAGTGATATTTTAATTAAATGAGAGTTATTTTGTGAATTTTATGTTTGTAGGAATTTGGTATACGTTTTAGTTGAAGTAAACGTGCATGGAAATAATTTAAATATTTGACACTAAGTATTTGTAATGCTTGCGGTATGAATTCGTTGACGACGTTTATAATATAATAGATGATTTAGAGGTAAAAGTTTTTGGAAATTTTATTTATTTTATATGTGGAAATGTTCATATTTGGAAAGGGTATATACTTTTTCGCGATCAGGTAATTTCATATATGTTCTTTTTACCGGGTTTAAAGATTCAGAAAATTGTCATGTATTTTCGTGAAATTTTTCTAATTTATGAGAAAAAAAGCAGTGTACATGGATATAATGAAGAGTGTGCGCAATGCCATTTTTGTGTAATTCTGGGATTTTTTTTAAGTAAAAATAAGTCGACGTGTACATGGTTTATGTATATGTGTTATTTTGAAAAACGCGTAAGGAGTATGGTATTGTGCACTTTTTCCCAATTTTGCAGTGAATATTTGTTATGATTAAGCAGTTTTGTTAGATAAAATTTCTAGCATAAGTGTAATTCGGCTAGTAGATTGTTGGAAGAAGTGTTCAGTAGATAAAAAGAAAAGAAACATGTCTTTACTTCGTTAAGACAAAATGGCGGCAGGAAAAAAAAATAGAGGGTTGCTGTAGGAGAGTTGGTCGCCAAAAAATCGCCAAGTTACCATAATCTAAAGATCAATCAACTAGTTTGCCTTATTTTAACTTGATGACATCAATGACGAAAAAAAAAAAAAATTAACAAGATACATTTATTATATGAACATCAAAACACCATTTTGTTTGCAGAGATAATTGCAAGAATGGGCAAAACACTGATAGGTTAGTGAAATATGATTTTGCAACATCATTATACAAACTGCACAAGAAAACACCCATGCCGCTAACCATAAGATAGGTTAAAAGAAAATCAAATCTCAATAGCATTCTACTCACTTAAGAATATTTCTATGCACAGGTTTTAATAATTTATTATGAAACAACAACAAAAACTTTCAATAAAATTGAGCTTAGATATATTTAAGGTAAGTTGTACATACTTCATTTTCATGATGTCTATTTCTTTCAAAATCTTCTCTTACCCAGCATCTGAATTCCGACTGGTAATCTTTACCAGGAATTTTTTTAATTGCCCTCAGAAGGTCTCGATAAAGTTTTAAACTATCTGACCGAAGAAGGAACTAAAATATAAGGGTATGCATTATTTCATAGGTAGAATATTCAATTAAAAAAGGGTAACTATATCGTAATACGAGAAAAAATTATAATGCAACATACAAACATATATGTATGACCTTTACAAATTGTACGCATACATATTTAAAATGTGTTTTTTACCCTTTTCAACGACATAACATTTTTGTTTATTTTTGACATGATTTTTTCATAAGTCACAGCGAACAACTGAGCCAAAAAACATCTATAGTCAGTACATATTCTTTGACTGAGCAGTGCAACTGACTAACAGACAAAGTAAACAGACGTTTTGTTTTGCACCCGCTAAGTCTTTCTGCACCGAAGAGCAGAAAATCAAGGTTAGGAGCCTTATATTCTACTAGCGTGGGACGAAATCTCGATACGAGAGTTGCCACTGCTACATCATGTAACGACACTGACCTCAGCCCCAATTCGGCGCCGCTAGCGCGAAAGTGATTCTCTTCCCCCCACACCTCCTTCTACACTATTCTTCCTGATTTTTCTTCCAGATTGCATACCAAAAGCCAAAAGCCTAGTAAAAAGTTGTTCCTACATCTTGATCTTGACACTCGAGAATACAAGTACGAGATGACGTAGCAGACGACCCCTTCTCGTCCGACTACTAACGTGGCCTTCGAGATTAGATGGCCTGGTCAGCTGCAGAATCACGTGATTTGACGTCACGTAAGGCGTCTGAACTTTCACCCTTCGCACTGCATTGTGTGGACACTGCAAGCGAAGACTTCTTATTACGTTGATTGCGTGCTGTATTTTTTTATTATTCGTGTCTTTTTATTGCTAAATTTAAGTAATGTTGTTAAGGATATTTTCGTTTTTAAATTGAGATTACTAGTTAACTTATTTGTTAAGAAGAATAACGATCGACGTCTATGTAGAGCTATCTTCATCATACCTGCACGATGTTGCGTTCCAGCATGCAAATTCAATTACGATTTCACCAATGAATAAGTATTCAAATTTCAAAAAGATACGGTAAAACGGGATTTATGGATCAAAAAAATTCCAAGGAAAATTTTTATTCCAAGTGATCCCAGCGGCCGAGCGGTAAAAGCCGCTGAACACTGGTAGTTCGTTCCGGGGTTCGAGTCCCGGCGAACGGGCTGGCTGCATGGGCGTTTTCGTGGTTTTACCCATGTGTAACGTGGATACCAGCCAGTTTCCCTTAATAAGACCTCCACGGGGCATCCCTCCCTTTCCGTGTAGTGCCTAAGGGCGGAGCACGTAATAAATAAATAAATAAGTGATCGCAGCGTTGTGTGTGAAAAACATTTTCGAAAAGATGATATTATTCGCTACGATTATTTACCAACAAACGAAGGTACTTTTATTCAGATGTGCAGAGGGCATCCTAAATTAAATAACGATGCTTACCCATGCAGTTTTTCTGGTTGTCCAAAATACTTATCTGAAAGTCCAACCCCTCAGAGGATGAGCAGGGAGGAAAAAAGAACTAGGATGGAGAAGCATATTTTTAATGAATTTTTGAGAAAGGACAAAATAGCATCATTTGAGGATTTTTCTTCTATGTTACCGAATAAGTTAAATATTTCAGATACTTCAAATATTATTTTACACAAATCTGCTGCTGGTATTTATATTTTATTGCTCAGTTTTCATCCACATCCTAAAATTGAGAAAAGTATCTTTGTATCGCTTCATATGGATATAGCAGTTTATCTAGGAGATGAAGTTGTTCCAGTTAAAAGTAAAGAAGAACCAGTAAAGAAGTTGAACAACATTCTTTACTGGTCAAACTTACCGAGATATATGTACAAAACATTAACATGTTTGATGTTCATGAAACTTGTTTAATGTGTGGAATTCCCTTTTCTAGCAGATTAAAAAAAAAATAATGAGCACCATTTCAAATATTTGTTTAAACAATTATACTAAAGTTCTTCAAAATAATATGCATACAAAAATCGATGAAAGGAAACTTAAAAAAGTCAAGAATACGTAATGAAACGATATGAGTATGTAAATGACATTGTTTTATATTTTAAAAATAGTGTACTAAATATGATGCAGTTCAAATATATTTTCAATCATGTATCTTTTACATTTAAATGTATTAATCCTTTTGCTGTTTCCTTATTATTTGATAATACTTCATAATTTTTCAAAATAAATTATCAATTGCGATTAATTATTGCTTCAGTATACTAGTACAGCTTGCACAGTATTTGCTAATTAGACAGAAATGATGGTTTGTTCTATGTATAGTTGTTTTGCGGTTTTCGTTGGCAAATTTATTGATTTTACGCTTTCGTGAAACATTATATGGATGGCTTTTATTTGTAAATATATTATTTATTATGCATCTACATATAAGTAATGATGTAAATATTATTATAATTATTGGTATAGATAACATATAAATATGTGAAAGTTATTCGTTTTCTGTAATGGTGCAGCAAAATTGTAATTTATTTAATTAAAAAATAGGGGATTTAAATTTTTTCTGTGGCTTTTGAACTGCTATTCATTTTATTAGATAGTAATTTAAATGAATTAAAAATGCATTTGCATAATGTTTGGAAGCTCTGAAATATTTATAGTTTTAAGGAAAAATAATTTTTTATGTCTTTTAATTTGCTAAATTATATTTACTTTTGTTAGTGAATTATTTATATTTCTAAATCTTTTCATTCCTTTCATTCCTCTCCTTCTCAAACTGTAAAGACATTTTTATGTTAATAAATAACAGCCTTTTTATTTACTTATTTCAAAACTTTCTTTTTTGAGTGTATCCTAACAAATTATTACAATACAGTGTAAAAAAATGCACAAGATAACCTAAAACATGGCATAGAAAATTTCGTTAATATTTCTTAAAAAAATAGTATTTATTAAGTTATTAATCTTAACTGCAAATGAATATACGACCTTTTATATACGTTTTCCAGTCAAGTGTCTGGAAATTTAATTATTATGCATTATTAAAAACAAAACACTCTAAACATCGAACGAAACGCTCGTATTCAAATCTGAAGCAAAGAAAGTCACGGAAGGATCAGACGCCTTTCGTGACGTCACTCGTATCTAATCAGGCCATGTTATCTCGAAGGCCACGCTACTACTAACGATTGAGTGAAAACTGGAATTCTCAAGCGCCTCTACAAAACTTTCAGGCTTTCGCCGAACGAAAGAGATAGAAGCTTCTCCTTCGCACTGCCCACATTTTGACGTCAAACGATAGTACAACAACCAATGAGAAGACTTCTTGAAATATAATTATATATACATATATATATATATATATATATATATATATATTGGTAAACAGATTTGTGAATAACGTCTGTTTTTCCATCGCTTTTTAAAACTAAATTTTAAAAAGAAGCAGTCATTTCGGATAACTTCTCGTCAGAGACATTAGTTTCTTTTATGGAAAAGCACCATGAAAGATACTACTATTTATACCCCCCCCACACACACATATAATATATGTTATTATTTAGATTGCTGTTATTCATTTACATCACGACTTTTCTTAAAAGAAATTTAAAATCATTAAATAATCAAATCTAATTTTGTGTAAGCTTGTTCATTTGAAGTTCTTTAGGCAGTTTTAAGTTTTTTAATCTAAGATGTACAAAATTTGTTTTATGATTTTTTTTTACAGTTTATCATTGAAGGGAAAAATCTGCCTGATACATACAAAAATTTTAGGTCAGACTAATTAGATTTAATTATGTCAGTGAATTTATGCCAGGTTTATACACTGTTTGGTTACTTAAAAATAATCTACATATTTTTAAACAGATCTCAGAATGGAAATTCGATTATTAACAGTTTTCATGAACAGCAATAACTTGCAGCATAACCTGAAGATATTTTCCAATAATTTATGTACAATTTGAATGACTAGTAGCAGGCTAAAAAAATCATATAATTTAGTTATGAATTCCTAAACTGAAAGGCAAGTTTTACTTGTAAGGCAACCTTACAAATCTTTTGTGAGTTGTTTGCTTGATTGCTAGAGACTCTGAATGTATTTGTGTTCAACAGAATGATTCATGTGTTTGGACAAAACAGAAGCAGATTTTCGAGTAATATGTTATTGGAGTTTGCAAATGTGAAAAAGTAGAGGTTAAATGAAAACATACTGAGGAAACAAGAAATTATTAAATACTGAAGAAATAAAAAAATTAGAGTAAGTGCTAGAAGATAAAGTATGTTTTTAAATACTTTAAAAAATAACTCAATAAAAAGTTTTCAAGGGTGTATAATTTTAGTTTAGTTATTTTTCTATTAACGTAGCTAACATAAGAGACTTATTTCATTTACATATATCTCATTAATATGTTAAAAATATAGCTTAAGTAATTTTTATGTGCATACGGAAAGGAAGGGGCGGAAGCCTCGAATTAAAACCTTTTCTTAAAGCAATAAGTAAATAAATAAAATACACTGGTTCTATTAACATCTCAAAAACGTACTGTTATGTACTCTAAAAACGAGTCCCCAGTATCGCATCATGATGCATTAAACTCTTACAAAAGAAGAAATATCTGATTAGGAATATACTCTTTTTATTTATTTGATAACAAGGAAGAGTAAAAAATATGTAACATCACATTATGAAAAATCCTGCAAGTCTTTACAATACTATAAGACAGCGTTTCCCAAAGTGTGAGTCGTGACCCGACACCAGGCCGCAGAAAACTTCAGCTGGGTCGCGGCAAAAATTGTAAAAGCACAAAAAATCTATAACATTTTGCTCAAAATTTAATATTTTTCGAAACGTTTTCAAGTACTTCAGGTGGCAACCCTTTACCACCGTGTCCTACCGTACCGTTTAAATTCGGATGCTCTGATTGGCTAATTTCGATTCCTCATTCAGTGCCTTCTCCGGTACATGCGCCGTAAACTCTCGTGTATCAAACAAGGTTTTGCTTGAATTTTTGTTACCTATTTTATTTGACAATCCGCGATTCCAGCGCTCTGATACGGCATCTAGTGGCTAAAAGGTGGAAACATTTAAAATCGGTATTTACGTTTGACAATGCTACGTAGTTTGTGAAGCGTGTTGTAATTAAACGTTTTATTTTTTATTGTTGTGGGCGTTATGTATAATTTAGAAAGAAGTACAGACCACACGTTTTGTTGTGTACACCAGTATAAATCACGAGCTTGCAAGGAACCTGAGTTATGCTTCCACCGAAATAACCAACCGATTCTTGGTTCGAAAAATATCGAACGAGATAGCAAAACGAAGAAGGGAGTGGATTCGCTTATTTCGAATTAGAAAGAAAGTTGGACGTTATATGAACGTGCGTTCTAAGCATTTAAAAAAAACTGATTACATTTTTTCGCGTAAGAAAAGTTTTCTTTATATATGCAAAATTTCTTTCTCATGTATCATATATATAAATGTGTATGTGTGTTCGTCAAAAGTAAACATGCATATTTGTGTATTGAAGTATAAATCATCATAGCTCATTAACCTCTTAAATATTATTAATACACATACATATAAAATTATGCTTTCATGCATATTTTACCTGCAGAAATTTAAATTGTGTTTCAGTTTATGTTAGCAATGATTTAAATGAAAATTTATAGAATGACACATATAAAAATAAAAGTTAATTATTTTAACGTTAATGATGAACTTTGAATTTCATTTTCTAGTAATGTCTAAATTTCTGTGTGTGAGTCATCTCCTGTTAAACTATTTAGAACTGTTTACAGTGGTTCAGGATAATTAGCATAAAAAATTTCAAGTTCAGAAAATAGCTATGATCATCTGGTATGAGTAATAGTATAAAAAGTATTACAGATATCAAATCTTTTCCATTATAGAATAGCATGCACCAAACAATTTCTTATAGAATGATATACATACCATTGTTACTCCCTGAGCACAAATTAAATGTTTTTTCTTATCTTTTATAGCAGTGTTCGTTTTTATTACTAATAAAAAGTTTTTAAAGTAGTTTAGAAAAAATTCTCCATGGTGAAAATTAGCTAATGATGAAAGTATTTTTTCTCACTTGAAGGATCAAACGGGCACATGTATCTTTTTCGAGAAAATTTGTTGTTCTGTAATGTAAAACACCCAAGTATTTGTTCAGTGATAGATATTGAAAGGGGAGAAACTTTTAGGTAATTTCATTTCTCAGCTATTATTCAAAATATGATTGCATACAACTAAATAACTTTGGAGTAAATAAAACAGCATGCACAGACATGTGTATACAGATATACAGGTTAGCAAATAAAGGCAAGGACAGTGGATTTGGATCCGTTCAGTAATTTATTAGATTGTTTATGTATTCCTATTTTATTTATAACACTCTTTTATTTAGTAGAATAAGAATAATACATGAATACACAGCCTTTTAGTTGCAATTTTGCATAGTTATTTAAAGATGCAACTATATTTATTATCTCAAACATATTCTATATTAGTTGTATTTCTGGGGCAAATATGCATTAATTCTCTTACCTATTATTATGTCATTATAAAAAATTCATTTTGTCGTGTTGCTTATATGTTCGTAACTAGAATTGGTGTCGATTCTATGCAGTGTTGATACTTGTGAATATAAGCATTATCGAAAATATATGCATATTGGATGCCTCATCAGTGGTAAGAAGATTTAGCGATTTTTTTTTTTTTACTTGTGGCTAAAAATTGTTTATCAGACATTATTCTACCAAACATTTGCTGCTTTTTTGTGAAACAAAAAACATCTTCACTGTCAACACTGGAACAATCTCAAAATTTTCATTGCCAATATGTAATTGTTTGCATACAGCCCTTTTACTAAGAAAATTATAGTACATATAAAAAAATGCTAAGAATAATAAAACGTTTGGTAACACCAGATATACATATTGATTTGATATTATCTGATAAACATTGTAAATAAATGAATAAATTTCTCATTAAAATATTTCGGAAGAGCAAAAATACATTAAATCATTAAATGAAGAGGCTAGGTGAAATATTCAAATTGTCCAGCTTCTACATTTAGTGCGACAGTAAAAAGTCTGAAAATTATATTAATTTTTTGGTAAAAATATCTTTATTTAAACCAAGTGTTGCAAATCAATCTTAAGTTATTTCTCAGAATGATATATAAAAATCCGCATGTGTATCGTGTATGCAGTGTCTTCTGGATGCATATGTGAATAAAGCGGGCGCAGCTCGCACAAAACCGATGAACACTGGTAGTTCGGTCCAACTTTCGATCCCAGCGAACGGGCTGACTCCATGGGTGTTTTCTTGATTTTACGCATGTGTATCGTTTATGCACTATCTTCTGCATGCATACGTGAATAAAGCGCTGAAAATTGGTAGTTCGGTCCAATTTTCGAATTCCGGCAAGCGGGCTGACTGCATGGGTGTTTTCGTGGTTTTCCGCATGTGTAACGAGTTTGCAGTATCTTGTGGATGCATACGTCAATAAAGCGGGCGCAGCCCGGGTAAAATCGTTGAATACTGGTAGTTCGGTCCAACTTTCGAATCCCGGCGTACTGTCTAGAAATTGTAGATGCATATGTGAATACAGCGGGCGCAGCCCGGGAAAAAATCGCTGAACACTGGTAGTTCGCTCCGAATTTCGAATCCCGTCGAACGAAAGCGGCCTTCACAGTTAGTTCGGTCCAACTTTCGAATAAAGGCCAACGAAAGAGGGCTTCAGCCCTCTCAGCTGGCAGGCCTGCGCGATTTTCTGCATGTGTATAAAGCGAGCGCAGCCCGCTCAATTGGCGGGCTTACCCGCTAGCAATCATGCGAGTTAGCGTATATCTTGTGAATGCATACGTAAATCAAGTGACCTAACGTGAATAAAGCGGGCGCTTCATGAAGGCATCCCTTCCCTCATGTAGCGGGCTTGCCCGTTAGTGATATATAAAAACTGTCCCTCTCTAGCTACATTCCTGAAAGTAAGCATTAATTCAAGTATTTAACAAATAGATTTGATCATATTTATATTTCATCATTTCTATATAACTTTCATTATACAGACTATATTTCCAGCTCTTTCATTTAAGTGCAATTTATTTCCAATGTATGAACATGAATACTGTACAAGCTTAGTCACTTATTCTTAATTTAATTCAGTTTTTATATAAGAATTAAAATTTACCAGGCAATTGCTTTCTTAACATCTATTAAACTTAAAAAAATAGTTTAATAGATGTTGCTGTAATTTAACACTTTTGATTTTAATGTTTTCAGAAATTTGCTAAATCAAGTTTATCTTTGTGTGACCTTGCATCAAAGGCACCGATAATAAATTAGTTTTGGCATTCACTGCTAAAATTTTTAAAGAAAAACTTATTGATGTAAAAGAAGGAACAAATTATATTTATCTTGGTAATATGTCTTATGATATGCTTATATACGTTGTCATGATATTGCAATAACTTAAAGGGCATTTCATATAACTTGTTTCTTAAGTTGCATAACCTGTTTTCATAACTTTTTGTTATCAAATATATATAAAAGGTAAATTTCTAATGAAATATTCTTCCTTTCACAGCAGTGTTATTTACCGTGATATAACGTGTGTTTGCATTTATTCTACAGTTATGATCATTATTCATTATAGAGTTTTATATATTTGTTATAAACATTTAATTTATATCATTATGTATTATATGCTTTTGCTTTTAGAATATATCACAATATATATTTCGAGTTGCTACAGTGGCTCCCAAAAGTGTTCGTACACTTATGATTTTCATTGAAATAGAGCTCTATCCATTAATTAAAAGTAAACATTCTGAATGAGACTTTAATAATAAGATCTATAATCTATTCGTAACAAAATTATATAAATTATTTTTTAAATGTAGCGAAACTTTAGTTTTAAGAAATTAATAATCAAAAAATGACAAACATTTTATCTCATAAAAGCCTTCGTACACTGAAATATTTTTGAATAAAATCAAAACTAGAATTATTGTTTGTCGCTTTTTTTAATTTTTGAATTGTGGTGGCATTTAAAAAATCGTTTGCTTTAATCTTTTATTGTTTACTTCATAATATTCTATTTATTATTTAAAAATGGGTCGCAGTCATAAAGAAATTACAAACAATATTCGAAAATTGATAATTTTTCACCATAGTAGTGGTAAATCAATTCGAAATATAGCTAAATTATTTAATGTATCCCATTCTACAGTGCAGTATGTGATAAAACTCTTTAAAGAAGAAAATCAGATTGAAAACAAGGTAAGAAAAGGTAGACCGATAAAGTTAAATAAACGTGATGAGAGATTTATTATTAGAAAATTTGTGAAAAACGTTTGAGTGCTGTAAAAGTTTCTACAGAATTTAATGCAAAGTTTTCTACTTCAAGTTCACCTGAAACTGTTCGACGAGTTCTCAGAGAAGCTAGATTACATGGGCGTTCTGCCCGTAGAAAAAATTTTGTTAGTGAGAAAAACAGAAAGCTTAGGCTTTTATTCGCAAAATCAATGATAAATACACCCGAAACGTGCTGGAATAGTATTTGCTGATGAAAGCAAATTTAACATTTTTGGTTCCGATGGTTGAATAACTAACTGTATAGAGAAGAAAAAATGAGGAACTTCATTCTAAGAATATAGTTGGAACAGCTAAACATGGAGGTGTTTTTGTGTGGGGGTGCATGGCACGACATCAGGACTATGTAATTTGGCATTTATTGAGGGCATAATGAATCATTCTCTTTTTTTAAATATTTTAAGAGACAATTTAAAATTATCAGCCCAAAATTTGGGTATTGGAAACAACTTTATTTTTAATTATTACTTAATTTTAATTTTTAATCAGGAAGGAGAACGATCCTAAGCATACAGCTCTTAATGTTCGCCTGTGGTGTCTCTATATAATTGTCCACAGGTTTTGGAAACACGACATCAAAACGAAAAACAAACTCAAAACAGTCATGATGGATGAACATTGATACAGAAATTACAAAAAGACTAGTAAAATCTATTCCCAGACTTTTAAAAACTGTTGTGGATGCTAAAGGATATCCTACTAAATATTAATTTAACGGAAAAGGAAAATATTTACTAATAGGTCAAGATTTTTTTGAAGTGTACGAAGACTTTTACTAGTTAGCTTTACATTTCTTTAGTTATATATATACTTGGTATAAATATTGTTAACAATTTTCATAAAGGAATTAAAATAAAACGATAACCTTTTAATGTAATTCACATTTTACCATAAAAAAAAAGAATTTTTGAAAGTCTCATTTTGATAACAATATTAAAAATGTTGATAGAAACTTTAAAATTATTCCTATTTTTATTGGCAAGTATTAAATATTCTTCACAAAATTCAATTTCTCAGCACACACCATCACAATTACTTTATTCGATTTCCAAATAAAAATGCAATTCAGTATGTCACAGAGTAAATACTAAAAATAGAACCACACGTGAAAAATTCTTAACTGTTACTAATTTAATAAAAGAAAATACAAGTATAATGTTCTATAAATAAAAGAACAGTTACAGTAAAGAAAATTTTAAAATATACATTACATCTTAATTCTATATAATTATTCTTTTGTTTTTCACTTGCACTTTACATTAGTTGATGGCAACTGATTCAAGTCAGAAATATTGTTCCTTATAAAAAATACACACATAAATGTTATGTTTTATATATAGAAAAATCTATGTACTCTTCTATTATCGGGACTGGATTTGGAAATGTATGTATGTGTGTATGCACTTTTATATGTGTGTTTATACACAAACATACATGCCATACGTACATATATACGTGCATATGTGAACGCATTCATCCATACACACATTTCTGAATTCGGTCCTGATAACAAAAGCGTACCAAATTTTGCCACATTTGTTAAATGAATAGTGTAAGGTAGAATGGTTCTGGTTTATTTGATTAAGGCAAAGCCCGCTCAGGCTATCTACCTAAGGGTATAGATGATGTCCTTGTGTAGTACTTTCCATTAAAAACTGGCACATATTCATATTACATGCGTATAATCAGCTATGAAATATGCACCAAGAAACTGAAATTGTCAACAGTAATTTAATATACTTTATTTTGTGTTACATATGAATGGTACATTGTTTTTGGACAAAGCTATATGAAGCATACACAATCAACCTCATTCAAATACTAAATATTTAAGTATTCTCTGAATATCCAATCCCTAGTTTCAGCATTTTATAAAAGTGACAGGTTTTTTTTTTTTTTTTTTTTTTTTTTTTTTTTTTTTTTTTTTGCATTTTGGGAACAAATGCGACCAAAGGCAGCATATACAAATGGATTTAGATATTTTATAGTTAAACGTCATTTCATTGACAAATAATTTTTTTATCATAATGAATTACAATAGAATTCTGGAGTCTATGTACTTATAAGAAAGAAAGCGGAGGATTTCTTTACAAATACAATGTTTTCCCTAAGAACAAAGAATAAAAATTTTGGGTACTTTTCCGTTTTGCCGGCGCAGGCGATAAAGTCGCCAGTAATGGTACAACCAATGCCAAACGGAATATCCTCACTGGTAATCTTTTACATCTCATTTTCAAAAGTCGCAGCCATTTCTTATCAGACTGATTGTTCCTTTCAATACTGACATACAATTACATAGAATTTTACCAGATAGTTCAATTTTATGCCCTAAGGTCATTCGCGGGTGTTTGGTTTGGTTTATTAGATTATGGCAAAGCACTCGAGGGCTATCTGCCTTAAGGGAGGGATGCCTTCGTGGAGGACGTTTTAAGGGAAACTGGCTCGTATACACGTTACACATGGGGAAAACCACGAAAACACCCATGCAGCCAGCCCGTTCGCGGGATTCGAACCTCGGACCGAACTACCAGTGTTCAGCGACATTACTGCTCGACCGCTGGTGGCGTTCGCGGGCGGTAATTATGTGAATTAGGATGCTATCACACTGCTCACCCGATGGCAAAAATATAGAAAAGGCAAAGTCAAAGGTTAAATTCATTAATTCTAGTCAGAATGCACTAGCAAAGTAAAGCACTGTGGTTTTACATAATTTCTGATCAAGCTATTGAAATCGTACAAACTGAAATAATTCTTGCATATAAACTTGTATTCCAAATTAAGATTGAACTTGAAATTAATGTAGATAATTACTGAGAGAATTAAGTTTTTGTAGTGTACTTTACATGAAATGAGATAGATCACTTGGGGTCACGTGATGAGAACCGGCGAATTAGGATGTTTTACCATGAAAGCATAGTAAATTCTTAAATTAATTTTTTGAAAATTTATTGGCTTTTTTACAAAATTTTAAATGACATTTAAATGTTTATACCTTTAAAATAAAAAATTCTTGTAACTAAAATTTGTCTATATTTTTTATGTGTATACTGTGTGTTGTCGCCAATAAAGTCTGCTTGGCGAGATTTGCGCCGGCGAGACGGAAAAGTACCAAAATTTGCATTCTATGAAATTGTACTTTTTAGTAAATGATAAAATTTCAAAAGCTGCAATCTGAATATTAGAATATGGTTGAAAAATTACCATACAATTTCTTGTTTCTACCAAAATGCTTTTAATATTCTGTGATGGAATGGGATAGCTCTTATGAAAATTATATTATGGTACTTTAAATGGCTTCTTGTTTGCTTAAGAATTATAATTAGATAATGGAGCTTTTACTACAAATTTTATCTGATTAATATAATTTATGCCTTTTTATAATGAAATGGCTCTTTGTATATAATGATTGTAGTTGTTTATCTAAGAGGTGTGTTATAATTTCCCACGAAACAATTATGGCATACTAAAATTCATTTGATAAGTATAATTTATTTTTGATTGTTGGGTATTATATTTCTATGCAAATACATTATGGTATATTAATGATTATCTTCGAACTCCTAATATTTTTACTCTACTTTCGACCATTTTTGGCTAACAAAAACTGATAAAAATGTACGTTAGCCCCAATAATGGATAAGCATCATATCAAAATGTGCTCATAAATTCTCAGTGGTTTCATATAACACTGAGAAATCTTTAATAAACCACTTTTATCTATTGATTATCTAAGCAAATAAATAGCATCTGTTCCTCCCAAATTTCCGCATATAATTTTTCAAGGTTTTTTATATGCTATATCTCTATAGTTTCTGTTGATCATGTAACTTAAAAAGAAATATCTATTAGAATAATTTTTAAAAGGACAATATGTCCATCAATCTTCTTGACTGACAAGAAAATGTGTAGATAATGTGTGGAGTTATTATAGCATAGGGAAAGACATGACACCAATTTTACAATAAATCTGAAATTTTGTTTTGTGTGTCTTTGGTTAAACTAAATGCTATAATTTATTTAGGATGAACTAATTCTTTGGCATAATGTAATTCATATCATCTATGTTGCTACAATTCTGTTTCAATACAAGACTATCATATCAGTGTAAGATTTCGTATGTGGAGACTTGGTTTCTAATCTTTGTGTAATATAATACGGAGAAGCTCTTACTGTGAATTTTGATAAGTATAATTTATTCTTCTATTAGATTGGAATGGACTCGGTGTTTTCATATAGGATGTTTCATATTCAAAGTGTTAGTTCGGTGTTTCATATTCAAAGATGTTGAAGTTCATACAATGTAATTAATTAATAGACTCATCACACAGACTTTTTAATAGAATTATTCTTGAATTTTTAGTTCACATATAAAGTTAATAATTAAAAACAGAATTAGAAAAGCAAAACTGATTAAAAGAACACTTCAGCTATTTTTAAAATTGATATATTTAAATGCTTTTGTTCATATAAAAACAATAAACACATTTCTAAATAATAAGATTATTAAGAATCCTTAAGAAAATTTGGAACATTTATAAAGGTTTGCAAGGACAACATGATCGATTTTGTTAGAAATCACATGGTTTTGATATGTTTTGAGTATGCTCCTGCCAGATTGGTAGAAGCCTGGTGATCCTGTTATGAACAAATCTTAACAGATAAAGATATAACATGTGAATATAGAATCTAAAGGAAATGTAAGATTAGATTAGGGTATCTGAATATGCCTAAGCACATTGGTTATCAGCCTGAAGAAGAATGCCTTTATGAAGAACTTTATAGGGAAAACTGGTTCGTATTCACAAAACACATAAAAAAAAAAAAAAAAAAAAAAAAAAAAAAAAAAAAAAAAAAAAACTGCACAGCCAGATTGTTCACCAGGATTTGAGCTGAGATTAAACTACCAGTATTGAGTCGTTTAAACCACTCGTAGGACAAACCTAAAGAAAATGCTTGTAATATCATGTAACATTTTATATTAAGAGATATATTATTATATATCTCAAGCCAGGATTGCTTGAGATTGCTTTCTCAAGTACTGAGGTAGGTAATACTTAATCTGTTCTTTTTTTTTTTTTTTTTTTTTTTTGAAATGTTTGGTCATGGTATTATTCATTGCATGTATTTTCTATAATACATATAGAATATTAATAGTTCTATAACAAGTGCCTTTTTTCATTTTTAAGTGCTTTGCTTGTTGATATTCTCAAAATTGCATCTGATAGTGCTATCATGTGTATAATAAATACAATAGATGCATATAATAGATCAATATATTTTTAGTATACATATAATGATTCAATATCATTTTTATGGAAAAAAAACACACTTTTGACTGCACAGATTTTCTGGAAATCCCAAGTAAAACACATATGAAATTATTTGTTTACAATCAGTGAACATTAAAATCCGCTACCTGTCACAATACAATAAAACAGCGACACAATTTCCTACAACAGCCAGCAGCTCCTCCTTTACATGAACAAGAATTTTTTTTTAAATTTTTTATTTGTCCTTTTTGAACAATGAAATGTCCTTCGATTTCAAGCGATAAGGACGCTATAGAACTTATCCTTAAATAGAAAGCCAAAACTTGTACATTGGATTTCAAGTAAAATTCCGTGCATTACCAAATGATCAGCTTTTTAAAATTCTCACTGCTTCAGTAATACAGCGAGAATTTACGCCTCCTCGAACAAAATCAAACATTTCGGAAGAGCTAAGCAACTCCATTTTTGAATGTACGAAGTCAGATCACAAATGAAAATACCGATTTTTATCCGCCATACTAATGTGTGAAAGCGCCACCTATAGGTGGATTGAATCGCGGATAGTTATGAATAGCAACTTCATATTGGTAAGTAATAAAAATACTGTTTGTTATAAATCATTAATAAACAAATTCTTTTTATTAAAGCTCTCAACCTTTTTTTAAAATGGATAAATAGTTACTCAAGAAAACCGCAGATTTAAATGATCATGATCAACCAAGCACGAGCAGAGCTGAACATCATGATCGTGAAGAAACTGTGCCTGAAGCACCTAAAGCAGATATACAGCGCAAAAATAACAAGCGTAAAGCTACTTGGAGTCGCAACTATTGTGGCGAATATTTACGCTTTGGGTAAATAAATTACATTGCAGGCGGCAGTCAAAATAATTTGCAATGAGCAACTTTCAAATGAAATGTGAAACCGTCAAAGTTGAAACGGCATTTAAACACACTCCATTCTCAGTACTCTGATAAATCAGATAACTTTTCTACTGAAAAGAAAAATGAATTGATTGCTGCTAAAAAAATTAAAAATACACTCTTACCTCCCCAGTCAATCTGATAAACATTGTAAATAAATGAATAAATTTGTCATTAAAATATTTCGGAAGAGCAAAAATACATTAAATCATTAAATGAAGAGGCTAGGTGAAATATTCAAATTGTCCAGCTTCTACATTTAGTGCGACAGTAAAAAGTCTGAAAATTATATTAATTTTTTGGTAAAAATATCTTTATTTAAACCAAGTGTTGCAAATCAATCTTAAGTTATTTCTCAGAATGATATATAAAAATCCGCATGTGTATCGTGTATGCAGTGTCTTCTGGATGCATATGTGACTAAAGCGGGCGCAGCTCGCACAAAACCGATGAACACTGGTAGTTCGCCTTTATGAAGAACTTTATAGGGAAAACTGGTTCGTATTCACAAAACACATGAAAAAAAAAAAAAAAAAAAAAAAAAAAAAAAAACTGCACAGCCAGATTGTTCACCAGAATTTGAGCTGAGATTAAACTACCAGTATTGAGTCTTTAAACCACTCGTAGGTCAAACCTAGAAAATGCTTGTAATATCATGTAACATGTTGTATGCCAGGATTGCTTGAGATTGCTTTCTCAAGTACTGAGGTAGGTAATACTTAATCTGTTCCTTTTTTTTTTTTCTTTGAATGTTTGGTCATGGTATTATTCATTGCATGTATTTTCTATAATACATATAGAATATTAATAGTTTTTTAACAAGTGTCTTTTTTTCATTTTTAAGTGCTTTGCTTGTTGATATTCTAAAAATTGCATCTGATAATTAGTGCTATCATGTGTATAATATATACAATAGATGCATATAATAGATCAATATATTTTTAGTATACCTATAATGATTCAATATCATTTTTATGGGAAAAAAAAAGACACTTTTGACTGTACAGATTTTCTGGAAATCCCAAGTAAAACACATATGAAATCATTTGTTTACAATCAGTGAACGTTAAAATCCGTTATCTGTCACAATACAATGAAACAGCGACACAATTTCCTACAACAGCCAGCAGCTTCTCCTTTACATGAACAAGATTATTATTATTATTTTTTTTTTTTTTGAAATTTTTTATTTGTTCTTTTTGAACAATGAAATGTCCTTCGATTTCAAGCGATAAGGACGCTATAGAACTTATCCTTAAATAGAAAGCCAAATCTTGTACATTGGATTTCAAGTAAAATTCCGTGCATTACCAAATGATCAGCTTTTTAAAATTCTCACTACTTCAGTAATACAGTGAGAATTTACGCCTCCTCCAACAAAATCAAACATTTCGGAAGAGCTAAGCAACTCCATTTTTGAATGTACGAAGTCAGATCACAAATGAAAATACCGATTTTTATCCGCCATACTAATGTGTGAAAGCGCCACCTATAGGTAAATTGAATCGCGGATAGTTATGAATAGCAACTTCATATTGGTATGTAATAAAAATACTGTGTGTTATAAATCATTAATAAGCAAATTCTTTTTATTAAAGCTCTCAACCTTTTTTTAAAATGGATAAATAGTTACTCAAGAAAACCACAGATTTAAATGATCATGTTCAACCAAGCACGAGCAGAGCTGAATATCATGATCGTGAAGAAACTGTGCCTGAAGCACCTAAAGCAGATATACAGCGCAAAAATAACAAGCGTAAAGCTACTTGGAGTCGCAACTATTGTGGCGAATATTTACGCTTTGGGTAAATAAATTACATTGCAGGTGGCAGTCAAAATAATTTGCAATGAGCAACTTTCAAATGAAATGTGAAACCGTCAAAGTTGAAACGGCATTTAAACACACTCCATTCTCAGTACTCTGATAAATCAGATAACTTTTTTACTGAAAAGAAAAATGAATTGATTGCTGCTAAAAAAAATTAAAAATACACTCTTACTTCCCCAGTCAAATAAAAATCTCCCTTTGACATCTTTTTGAAATTTCCAAATTAATAGCTGAAACTGGGTATTCTCATAGTGCTGGAGAAAAATTAATACTTCCCGCTTTGAAAATTGTCGCAAATAATTTATGCGGAAAAAGGAAAAATGTTTATTTTCGGCGATACCATTATCAAATAGTACAGTTAAACGGAGAACTGATGATTGCGTGAAACATTTAGAATTTAGAACTAGTTGTTTAAGTAAAAAAGAGCAAGTTTTTTCCCTTGCAAATAGATGAAAGCACAGATATCGAAGATAATGCAAATCTAATGTATTTTATCAGATATATTGACGAAGAAACCACCCAAGAAAATTTTTTTGTTTTGTGAAAGGCTACTGACAAGAACGACCACAGATGAAATTTTTAAGGCTACCAATGATTTTGTCACTAGTCACGGTATTGATTGGATGAAGTGTGTTGGGCTAAGTAGCGACGGAGCACGTGCAATGGCAGGCTGTCATAAAGGTTTGTTTAAACAAATTCAGTAATTAGCAATTAATTGTGTATGGGTGCACTGCAGTATCCATAAACAAGCGTTGGCGGTAAAACGAATGCCTTTAAATTTAAACTTGACCTTGGAAGAATGTGTCAAGTTTGTAAACTACATAAAGTCTCGTTCATTAAATAGCAGACTTTTTATCGAATTATGCAGGGAAATGGGGAGTGATCATAAACACGTCCTTTTGTATTGTAATTCACGATGGCTTTCGAAAGGAAAATTTTTAAAACGTCTGTTTGAGCTAACAGACGAAGCCTTGGTATTTCTGAATGAACACCGCCCCCATCTAAAAAAGATGCTATTTTTTTCATTTAAGGATAGATTCCACGATCTCGAATGGTTAATAAAAGTAGCTTATTTGTGCGACATATTTGCTACATTCAATGAATTGAATTTAAATTTGCAAGGTTTTGGTATAATATTTTCAAAGTATCGGAAAAAGTCGCTGCAATAATTAAAAAAGTGACTCTGTGGAAACAACGACTTTCAAAAGGAAATTTTAAATCTTTTGAAACATTACA
This sequence comes from Stegodyphus dumicola, assembly GCF_044657685.1. Classification (NCBI taxonomy): domain Eukaryota; kingdom Metazoa; phylum Arthropoda; class Arachnida; order Araneae; family Eresidae; genus Stegodyphus; species Stegodyphus dumicola. The sequence goes on from NC_140780.1 coordinate 193,621,532, forward strand.
TAAATTTATTGAAACGCATTCAAGCTACGATGAAGAAGATTTACATCTTGAAACACTATCAGTTTCAATTCAAGAACATCTTTTCGGAGCTAATAAATAGTTTTAAAGACTACTTTCCGGATATTCCTTCAAATAATATGTGGATTAAAGGTCCTTTTTCTGTCGATATTGAAAAGGAAGAAATGCTTAAATCATATTGAACAATAAGTTGTTAATTTAATTGAAATTTCATGCGACACCGATCTTAAAAATGTGTTTGAAACTGTACCATTAATTAATTTTTGGTTGCGCTGTCAAAAGGAATATCCAAGCGTAAGCGTGAGAATAAAATTAACATTTTTAAGTCCTAATTTGAAATTACTATGTGATGAAAAACAACATCATCCTTCACACTAAGGTCAAAATATGCAAAACAAAATTTACTTTATTTACTTTAAGTTGTAAATGAAGATAATGGATTGACTTTGATTACTTATGTTTTTGTTAAATAATTATTTTGAAATTTGTGTGTATGAAATAAACAAACAAATAACTTGAATTTTGATTTTTATTAAAAAATAAAATTTGTTTTGTAAATAAGTATTTTTTATAAGGTGGGTCGCGAAAAAATTTAAAATCTCGTATCGTCAAAAATGCTTGGGAAACGTTGCTATAAGACATGGATTAGTAAGGTAAACATCAGTTGATCATTCTTTCCCAGTAGCAACAAATGTTTCATTATAAATTCTTAATGATATGCTAAAACGGATTTACTATTGGTGCCTCAGATTTAAGGTCACACAAAAGTAAATTTGGGTTGATCTTTACAATATGGTAACTGGTAGTTTGGCGACATTTTGGAGGCGATAAAGGTTACTACCTGGGACTTTGGTAATAATGTGAGCAGTACTCAGTTCCGATTACGCATTATTTTGTGTGGGGGAAATGAGAGATCATGGGATATGTCATGTGATATTAATGGACGAATTACGGTTCTTTAATCGGAAAAGGGGGGAATTTGGACAAGTATCTGTGGATGTATATTATTTTGTATTAAGCTTCATTGTGTGTTGTGTGAAGTAGGGTTGAATAATTTTGGGATTGTATGGCGCTGTCTAAAGTGAATTGTAGATGTGATAAAGAGAATTTTTTTTTATCAAATTCTATCAAATTCGGAAAAAAAATCGTTCAGTAATTTTATTGAATCCACAATAAAAGTGTATCCACCATGTAAGGAAGATTCGGAAGAAGATTAGGTTAGTTAGACTTTGTTAAGAATGTGAGTAGTATTCAGTTCTGATTACGCATTATTTTGTGTGAGGGTGGTGTGGTGTATTTAATTATGGCAAAGCACACGAGGGCTATCTGCCTAAAGGGAGGGATGCCTTTCGTGGAGGACTTTCTAAGGGAAACTGGCTCGTATACACGTTACACATGGGGAAAACCACGAAAACGCCCATGCAGCCAGCCCGTTCGCGGGATTCGAACCTCGGACCGAACTACCAGTGTTCAGCGTCTTTACCGCTCGGCCGCTGGTGGGCCTTTTGTGTGAGGGAAATGAGAGATCATGGGATATGTTATGTGATATTAATGGACGAATTACTGTTCTTTAATCGGGAAAAAATCTGGCAATTTTGTATTTGGCTTTATTCTGTGTTGTGTGAAATAGTGTTTGTGAATTTTTGGATCCCATGGCCGTAACTAAAGTGAATTCGAAATGGGTATTTAGTGGTATTGAAAAGGATAGTAATACATGTTTTTTAAGGTTGTGCGAGAGAGAAATAAAGATGTTTTATTATGTTATTTATTTTACCTGGTATCTTGCTTTGAAAGATAAGTATGATTTTAAAGATTCTGAAACAGAAGTAAGAAAAGTGTATCCGCCACGTAATCAAGATTCTGAAGAATATTAGGTAAGTTAGTATTTTTAATTATTTGAGGATATTATTTTTATGCATTGTTGTAAATGTAAGGTGGAAAGGAATTTGGTATTATTGGGAAAATTGTTATTAGCAATGATTTAGTTTAAAGTAATTAGGATTGTAAGGTAATTTTTATTAATTTAATGTATGTGCTCATTTATATTTTAAGTAGTGTTTTTGAATTTAATTATATTTTAATGAAATGATAGTTATTTTGTGAATTTTATGTTTGTAGGAATTTGGTATACGTTTAAGTTGAAATAAACGTGCATGGAAATAATTTAAATATTTGATATTAAGTATTTGTAATGCTTGAGGTATGAATTCGTTGGTGACGTGTATAATGTAATAGATGATTTAGAGGTAAAAGTTTTTGGGATATTCTATTTATTTTATATGTGGAAATGTTGATATTTGTAAAGGGTAAATACTTTTTCGCGATCATGTAATTTCATATATGTTCTTTTTACCGGGTTTAAAGATTGAGAAAATTGTCATGTATTTTCGTGAAATTTTTTTAATTTATGAGAAAAAAGCAGTGTACATGGATATAGTGAAGAGTGTGCGCAATGCCATTTTTGTGCAATTCTGGGATGTTTTTTTAAGTAAAAATAAGTCGACGTGTACATGGTTTAGTGATATTTTAATGAAATGATAGTTATTTTGTGAATTTTATGCTTGTAGGAATTTGGTATACTTTTAAGTTGAAATAAACGTGCATGGAAATAATTTAAATATTTGATACTAAGTGTTTGTAATGCTTGCGGTATGAATTCGTTGGTGACGTGTATAATGTAATAGATGATTTAGAGGTAAAAGTTTTTGGATATTTTATTTATTTTATATGTGGAAATGTTCACATTTGTAAAGGGTAAATACTTTTTCGCGATCAGATAATTTCATATATGTTCTTTTTACCGGGTTTAAAGATTGAGAAAATTGTCATGTATTTTCGTGAAATTTTTGTAATTTATGAGAAAAAAGCAGTGTACATGGATATAGTGAAGAGTGTGCGCAATGCCATTTTTGTGCAATTCTGGGATGTTTTTTTAAGTAAAAATAAGTCGGCGTGTACATGGTTTATATGTATGTGTTATTTTGAAAAATGCGTAAGGAGAATGGTATTGTGCAGTTTTTCCTAATTTTGCAGTGAATATTTGTCATGATTAAGCAGTTTTGTTTGATAAAATTTCTAGCATAAGTGTAATTCGGCTAGTAGATTGTTGGAAGAAGTGTTCAGGAGATAAAAAGAAAAGAAACATGTCTTTACTTCGTGAAGACAAAATGGCGGCGGGGAAAAAAAAATAGAGGGTTGCTGTAGGAGAGTTGGTCGCCAAATTTTCGCCAAAAAATCGCCAAGTTACCATAATGTAAAGATTAACCTAAATTTGATTTAGCAGACCATGAGATCTTCCATGAAAAATTTATGAGCTCTGTTATTTATGAGTAAATTGATTTTCTTCGAGATATACCTGCAAATTTAACAAAAGCATGTATGAAATTTAACATTAACATTTAAAGCACTAGTATTTAATGACAGTTGTAGGTATTAAATGAATTTAATCACACTTTTAAGAATGGAATTTTCTGGTAACTTTTAATTTTTATATGAAAATAGAACAAAATTAAGAAATTGTAATTAAGTTTGTAACGCTACTTAAAACATATTTCCTGTTCACACATTGAAAATAAATTTAAAGTAACTATAGTTAAAAATACAACATGAAGCTTTACTACTCGATCAAGCATGATGGGATAAAAATGATTCGTCGACTATTTAAATCAATACATAACTTCTTCAAATGCCTAAAAAATGCAGACTATATTTATCTTACTATAAAGAAAAACCAAAATCACTTATAATTTAGATCATACTATCAATTTTTTAACATTGGCGCCCACTAAGAGATTTGGCGACAATACATCAAACATCGGGTGTTACTTTAAATCACCAATCGTACAGTAAAATTAAATTAAAAAAAGGCACATCACTTCCCTAACCCAGCACAAATTTACATGAAATGTAGGATACAGTTTTACAAACAGTATAAACTATTCGTGAAAATAAAAAGAACAACGTCACAAACAGTATTGGCGATATTTTTTACTGCACAAACACACACATTCCCCGTAAATGATTTTGTATTTATAAAAATCAGTTGATCGTCAATAAGCGGCAGTTAAATGAAAATACACATTTTGAAGAAATACGAAAGGTAATTTTTCTAACATTCTATGGAAAAATACGAAGCTGAAGTTACCTCACAAAGACACGCTCCTAGGCCCGGAATCTATTGATCTCGACCAGAATTAATTATCCATTTTCTTCGTCTTCCTTCATTTTTCAGAAAATGAAATATCCTTACATTATTTTTAGAATGATTGGGACAATTTGGTGCAGCATATCCACCCATGTTTCTCAAAATTAGGTCGGAATCGATCAACAAACCTGTCAACAAAACAATGCCGATCCAAAGGCAGATAGCAACAAGTGTGCTTCGTTGGCTACAAATGGACGATAAGTCAGCTACCCTTTATAGGAGGCGTTTTACTATCTGATTATACCTGTAATAAAAAAGGTTGGCATTCGTTGAACTATGTTCATCAGTTTGCCGTAAAAAGGCCTTGCGACGTACTGTTTTATTTTCACAACTATGGATTGATTTTTCGACTTCATAGGTTCGGAAATCACGAACCCACAGATGATTCAGGAAGATAGAGGCTATCTGACTGAAAGAGAAGCTCGTGACATGGCCCTGTTCTGCAAATTTAGGGCGCTTGCCAATAGTAGGCGCTCAATCCCGGAACGAATTCTATTGTTTGCTGGAAGAGTCCAAGATTTGTAGGTATGGTACGTGAAAGTAGGGATGAGCTAAGAGGAGAAAGAGAAAGGGATTTTCAGTATAGGGAATTTCAGTCTTTCCCTGATTGAGTGCCTACTATGAACGGGCTCCTGTTTTGTGAGGTTAGCTAGCGTTTCGTTAGTAAGTGTATTATTTATTATTCTTATTGATTGTCTGCCCCTTTTTTTTTACAGTTGCAATTTTCTACAATACGTTAAGTAAATAAAAACTTTACAGTTACGTATTGTAACTTCATGTAATACTCTGTTACTTTACCGTAATGAGAGTTCGAATAAATATTAAATTTCGTTGGAATAAACAAAATTATGTAGCTTCGCCAAAACGTTATGCCTTTAAGCAAATTTTAAAAAAGCATACAATTTTACATTGCAAACACGTATTTTTCTACGAAGTATTATTTTTTTTTTTTTTTTTTGTTTCATAAATTGATAAAAATTAATCTGTTCTTAAACAAAATGTTCAATAACACATGGAGCACAAAAATAAGCAGTGAAACTCCTTCCACGGTTGGGAATTAGTCAGCGAAAATATCCCTTTTTTCCGTATTACCCACTGAAAGCCATTCCACGATCTAATTATTTCCGTTGGAAACCATTCCTGAACCTTTGCTTTCTATTCCTCTCACCTGCGTATATTGAACTCGCCTAGCTAACAATAGCAGGTGTTCCGAGATTGACGGTCTAGTCTTGCCAATGATGAATGCAGACCACTAAAAGATGACAAACCAGAGGAAGGTTTTAATGATTCTCCTGCTACTGCTTCGGTTCCCCGATCACCAAAAAGCATGAAAATGATTTTCTTCCCCGTCCGAATATTAAAGCTAATGTCAGAAGAGCGGAGAGCCCAGCGAAGTCTGAAGAAGACTTTACGAAATACAAAGCACTAGATGCTAGTTCGGACTCTGATGACTGCGCTCCCAGAGGAGATACCACCCGGAGACCCCGAAAGCAGCCAATCAGAAAGCCGGCACCACTCCAAGCAACCGCAACGAACCCTAATTCGCCCAGAGATGATCCCAGCACTGCTGAACCAGAATTCATGGAAACAGCACCCATTGATGATGGAAAAATTGATAAAATTCCACCGGAATTAGTAAATCCTAACAAGAATGGCGGACGGCTTCCGTCCTTCATTGTAAGAGATACCAACTGCAATTGGAATAAAGCTAGGGCGCTTTTAAAGAAGCATGGACTGCACTCTGAAAGTGACTACTACGGTCAGCAAATCCAGGACGGATTTAAGATATTTGTAAAACTATCTACTATTTTTAAACAAGTCCAGAAAATTCTGAAAGATGAAAAGGTGAGTTTCCACTGTTTTGAGCTACCTGCATCCAAAAATTTAAAAGTTGTAATCCGGCATTTACCGGCTTACATGGACATTAATGAAATTACTGAAGAATTAGTCGCCAAAAATTATGACGTCATCCGTGTCAACCAATTGAAAAGACGAAGAAATGGTGATGTAATCAACCTCCCCCTCTTTCTAATTACTCTTGTGAGAAATGACAAAAATAAGAGAATCCATCATGAATCTTTCCTTATGGGAATGAAAATCAAAGTTGAGGATTAACACGGCATAGCGTGACCCTTGCAGTGTTATCGCTGCCAAGTGTTCCACCACTCGCAAACGAACTGCAATCACGAGCCGCGTTGTGTTCGTTGCGCTGAGGCGCACAAAACTTTCAAGTGTTCAAAAGATAAATATGAACCTCCGAAACGTGCCAACTTTTTGCAAGTTGGGCATACAGCCAACTATAGTTGAAGTGAGAAATTTCCACAGCAGAAAGTGACTCCCAAAGCTAAAACGTTCAATAAACGTATAGTGACGAATAAATCATATGCTCAAGCATTAACTACGGGACTCGCTCCAGAAGCTATGAAAATAATGACAGAGGCCAAGTGTGTGTGTGTGTAATTATGGCAAAGCCTCGAGGGCTATCTGCATAAGGGGAGGGATGCCTTCGTGGAGGACTTTCTAAGGGGAACTGGCTCGTATACACGTTACACATGGAGAAAACCACGAAAACGCCCATGCAGCCAGCCCGTTCGCGGGATTCGAACCTCGAACCGAACTACCAGTGTTCAGCGACTTTACCGCTCGGCCGCTGGTGGGTCACGACAGAGGCCAAATAAATGTTCCAACAACTAAGTATGTTGGTCACCTTCATTGAGGAATCTGAGAATTCCTTTTCTGTGCAAGAAATTAATTGATGAAAACTCAACTACACATCAGCAATGGAAGCCGGACTTCCAAATTCATGGATAATGGCTGACAACTATCCGTTTCGTTTTCTGGAACGCCAATGGCCTCCATAATCGAATTGGAGAATTCCAACAATTTTGTATTGATCACGATATTGACATTGGCATGATAACTGAGACTCATGCGAAACCATGCCATCGTCTCAAAATTCCGAACTATGTTTCATACAAATGTGACCGTACCACCCATAGAGGAGGGGGTGTTATGATTTATATGAAAAGACAATACCCGTCGTGTCTCATAAATTCATGCACGGATTTTAATTGTGAAAGTATAACTGTTCAAATTACTTTACCGATGTATGGTGACATAAATTTCTGTGCAGTGTATAACCCACCACGAAATCGACTGTCTGAAACTTTCCTAGACTCTATATTGCCTGAAGACTTCCCTACGATTGCTGCTGGGGACTTTAATTCTAAGCATGCAGCATGGAATTGTAGAAGAGGCAATGCCAACGGAAAAATGTTACATGAATATGTCACAAATCACCCTGTAAAATGACACTCGCCAAGTGAATACACATATCCACTGGACCGCCTAGAAAAATCAGACATTCTAGATATTGTTCTAGCGACTACAACGGTTCCAATGGCATTAGTTGTTATTCACGAACTCGACTCGAATCTACATGTAATTGCTACTTTAGGAATTCCTAAACCCTCCACTTATACGATCAGAACTTACACAGACTGGAGGCTTTTTTAAAATTTGTTGAAAGACTGGACTTTTCCTCAAAAAAGCCTAAGTATTGTTATTGATATTGAAAATGAAATTTCTTCATTAACCAGTAAAATTAAAACCGCCACTGTAGAGGCAAGTGATATAATTAATGATAGAGAGAAACTTTATAAATTACCCTCAAATATTCGTTCGCTAATGCAGCAGCGAAATAGGTTAAGAAAATGTTATCACGTGACTTAGTCTCCACCAGTCAAGAGGGAAATTAATAAGATCAGTAAAGAAATACAGAAACTTATTAAACAACATAAGGAGGAATTATGGCAAGAAAAAATGCAGAATTTAGATGCTAAAAATGGTACATTTTGGAATTTCATCAAAAATTCAAAAACTACGTACACCAGTAACCGACCATTACACTTCAATAATAAGGTTGCGACTTCAGACCAAGAAAAGGCAGCCATATTTGCTTGTCACCCAGAAGATCAATTTTCGCCAAATTGCTGGCCCGTCTATGCTGATTTTGAACTGCACACGCTTTCCAAAGTGAAGGACTGAATTCACATACAACTAATAATTTAATGAAGCTTGCAACTCCATCCGAAGATCAATCTCTCATTAAAAAATTGAAGACCAAAAAAAGCCCCGGAGCTTGACGGCATCACAAACACTGCCGTGAAAAACCTGCCTATCAACGTTATATGCAAGATTGCTTCTATCTTTAACGCTTGCATAACTCACTCTTACTTTCCACAACAATGGGAAGACCGCCAAAATTATTATAATCCCCAAACCAGGGAAAGATCATATGCAAACAGATGCCTTCCGACCTATCAGTCTCCTGCCTAGAAAATCTAAATTTTATGAAAGAATTCTACGTGCCCGTATGAAATTGCACCTCCAAAACGTACCACCGGAGCAATTTGGTTTCCGTGAATATTTATCGACCACCAAGCAATTAGCGTTATCACGTGACTTAGTCTCCACCAGTCAAGAGGGAAATTAATAAGATCAGTAAAGAAATACAGAAACTTATTAAACAACATAAGGAGGAATTATGGCAAGAAAAAATGCAGAATTTAGATGCCAAAAATGGTACATTTTGGAATTTCGTCAAAAATTCAAAAACTACGTACACCAGTAACCGACCATTACACTTCAATAATAAGGTTGCGACTTCAGACCAAGAAAAGGCAGCCATATTTGCTTGTCACCCAGAAGATCAATTTTCGCCAAATTGCTGGCCCGTCTATGCTGATTTTGAACTGCACACGCTTTCCAAAGTGAAGGACTGAATTCACATACAACTAATAATTTAATGAAGCTTGCAACTCCATCCGAAGATCAATCTCTCATTAAAAAATTGAAGACCAAAAAAAGCCCCGGAGCTTGACGGCATCACAAACACTGCCGTGAAAAACCTGCCTATCAACGTTATATGCAAGATTGCTTCTATCTTTAACGCTTGCATAACTCACTCTTACTTTCCACAACAATGGGAAGACCGCCAAAATTATTATAATCCCCAAACCAGGGAAAGATCATATGCAAACAGATGCCTTCCGACCTATCAGTCTCCTGCCTAGAAAATCTAAATTTTATGAAAGAATTCTACGTGTCCGTATGAAATTGCACCTCCAAAACGTACCACCGGAGCAATTTGGTTTCCGTGAATATTTATCGACCACCAAGCAATTAGTAAGAATTACTGACTTTGTGGGGCAAGCACTTCAGAATAATTTGAATACAGCTCTCCTCATGCTTGACGTGGCGAAGGCTTTCGACCGCGTTTGGCATGAGGGGCTAATTTGCAAATTGATCGATCTTGATTTTGAAAGAGAACTCATTCTTGAGCTACATTCTTTCATATCAAATAGAAATTTTAAAGTCTCCGTTGGAAACTCCCTCTCTACTAAAAGAATCATGCTGAGTGGTTTTCCTCACGGATCGGTTTTAGGTCCGATAACTATACTTGTTCTACGCCGCAGATTTCCCGAAAATCCACTGCAAAAATAATGCAATACTTGCATGCTATGCTGACGACACTGCTGTCGCGGTGAAGTCAGCGAATCTTAATTATGCAATCAAAATACGACAGGAAAACGTCCCTTACATTGAAAACTGGTGCAAACGCTGGAAAGTCCGAATTAATGCGCAAAAATCCAAACTCCTCATTGTCAGAAAAAGAAAGAGGAATGCCCCCTTAAAAAGGAACTGTTACTGTTTAACGAACCAGTGCTATTTGTCAATAAAGCGAAATATCTTGGCATAACTATCAATAATCGATTTACCTGAACTGCACATATTGAGAATGTTCGTAACCATGCACTAAGAGTCATGAAATGTCTCTACGCAATTATAGGAAAATTTTCAAAATTGGATCTGTATAAGAAAAGACTAATTTATCTTATCATCAGACCAATTATGACATACGCGGCTCCAGCCTGGGCTACCGCCACTGAAAAAGATATAGAGAAACTCCAGAAAGTGCAGAAAAAGTTCCTTAGGATTAGCACAAATACCCACTATTCTCTCAGAAACGAAGTATTGCATAGAGACATGAAAATTGAACCACTAAATCAATTTATTCGCAAGATTAATGCAAGTTTCTTCAATGGTGCGGTAAATTGTGAACATCTTATGAACTTTAACTTGTTTCATTACGAGATACTTGCTGAAGATAGGTCTCTCAGGCCTTATGCTGCTTACTTGTTTAAGGAAAATCAAGACTTTCCCACTTATTAGTGTCTATTAATAATGATCACGATAGTATCTAATTTCAGTGACACTAAACTCAAGCAGCAAGCGTCTGAGCCTCAGCTTGGAAGGGTGACTACCCATGTGACTTACGGGCTCTTCTTCCAGTGCCCCGTGTTTATCTCCTGACGAAATGGACTAATATGCATATGTAAATAATTTAGAAGACTGATATATGTAATTATTTTTACTATTTCTACTTTCATATATGTTTTGTACTGTATTTAATTGCAATTTTAGCGAGGAATTCCTCAGAAGATTCGCAACCAATGATAAGTCAGTTTCCAGCCCACGTAACAACTGGTCACGCGCCTTCGCCATTAGCTCCTGCCCTTCTGGACTCACACTTCGAACTTATTCTCTTTTCAGCGCCCAAAGAGCAAACATCTGATGACAGCTGGAATACATCAAGCAGAATATGATATAGGCAACGGAAACTTGATTTATGTACACCACTGCATCTTTCCACACAAGTCTTTGTTACTGCATGTTTTTGGTAATAATTTTCTTCCATGTGCGAAGAGGGATTCATGTATGGTGTCAAAAGCCAAGGTTCCAATGGATAACCTTTATCACCTGAAATATTAACAAAATAAATATATGGAAATAAAAATTTCTCGTAAAGGTGGGGAAATCTAATATCAGATTTCAAGAAGAAAATAAAAATCTGTTACCTATTACAAAGCAAAATCAATTTAAAATCATAAATCCAAAGAAAAAAAAGGCATAATTTTTAAGTACAACAATTTGATATCTGAAGATAACTCGCTGTAACAGAATCCTATAAAAGAATTGTCTTTTATCTGCATTTATTGAAAATACACAATTTCTTAGCTTGCATGTGTATCCAAATGCATATAAATTAGGTACATTACATATTTAATAAAATTTAGAACTCTATTTTTTTCCCATTCCACCAATATTTTAATTATTACTTACTGAAAAAAAGGATATGGGTAAATACTAATATAGAACTAAAACTGACATCATACTTTTATTAAGAAATATCTTTCTGTAATGTATCACTCACATGTTACCTAAGACTTGGTATAATATACTGTATATAAATACTAGCATATAATAAATTGTATTAATTTATTACTTCTAAAAAATTAATACTATAACAAGATATAAATAATCCATCCATAATCTGAAAGAATAATATTATACCAATAATATCAAATATATTCTAAATGCAGACAAAATTAATCAAATCTTGATATACATAGATTAAAAAATTGGTACTCTTTTGTTGTCGGGACTGGGTTAAGGAATGTATGTATGTATACACGTGTGTATGTGCATATATATGTGCACACATACATACGTATGAGCATATATACACATATACATTCATTTCTGAATCCGGTTCCAATAACAGAAGAGTACCAAAAAATCTTATTTTAGGATTACAAGAATTTAGGATGTATTGATAACTGAGATTCTGTTTCTTCCTCCCCCCGCCCCAGAAAAATGCTCATTTGAGCTTCATTTAATTTCTCAGAATAGTAATATGTTTGACAAAATGATTGTGTCTATTTTTTCCTCAAATAATTTTATTATAAAATTTTGAGTACATATCTAAAAGCCAATCCGCGATTCAATTCACCTATAAGTGGCGCTTTCATACATTAGTGTGGCGGATAAAAAACCGGTATTTTGATTTGTGATCTGATTTCGTACATTCAAAAATGGAGTTGCTTAGCTTTTCCGAAATGTTTGATTTTGTTCAAGGAGGCGTTAATTCTCGCTGTATTACTGAAGCAGTGAGAATTTTAAAAAGCTGATCATTTGGTAATGCACGGAATTTTACTTGAAAAATCCAATGTACAAATTTTGGCTTCCTCTTTAAGGATAAGTTCTATACCATCCTGATAGCATGAAATCGAAGGACATTTCATTGTTGAAAAAGGAGAAATAAAAATTTTTTAAAAAAATTTCTTGTTTATGTAAATGAGGAACTGCTGGCTGTTGTAGGAAATTGTGTCGCTGTTTTATTGTATTGCAACAGGTAGCTGATTGTAAATAAAGGATTTCATATGTGTTTAACTTGGAATTTCAAGAAAATCTATGCAGTCAAAAGTGTCTTTTTTTTTTTCATAAAAATGATAATGATATACTAAAAATTAATATTGATCTATTATATGCGTCTATTGTATTTATATCTATTATATACATAATAGCACTAATTAACAGATGCAATTTTGAGAATATCAACAAGCAAAGCACTTAAAAATGAAAAAAGACACTTGTAATAGAAATATTAGTATTCTATATGTATTATAGAAAATACATGCAATGAATAATACCATGACCAAACATTTCAAAAAAAAAAAAAAAAAAAAAAAAAAAAAAAAAAAAAAAAGAGCAGATTAAGTATTACCTACCTCAGTACTTGAGAAAGCAATCCCGGCATATAACATGTGGTTAACATTTGATTACATGATATATTACAAGCATTTTCTTTAGATTTGTCCTACGAGTGGTTAAAATGACTGAATACTGGTAGTTCAATCTCAGCTTAAATCCTGGTGAACAAGCTGGCTGTGCAGGTTTTTTTTTTTTTTCATGTGGTTTTGCGAATATGAACCAGTTTTCCCTATAAAGTTCTTCATAAAGGCATTCTTCAGGCTGATAACCAATGTGCTTAGCCATATTCAGATACCTTAATCTAATCTTACCTTTTCTTTAGATTCTATATTCACATGTTATATCTTTATCTGTTAAGTTTTGTTCATAACAGGATCACCAGGCTTCTACCAATCTGGCAGGAGCATACACAAAACCATGTGATTTATAAAAAAATCGATCATGTTTTCACCTTGCAAACCTTTATGAATGTTCCAAATTTTCTTAAGGATTCTTATTATTTAGAAATGTGTTTATTGTTGGTTTTACATTAACAAAAGCATTTAAATATAAAATATTAATTTTAAAAATAACTGAAGTTTTCTTTTAATCAGTTTTGTTTTTCTAATGCTGTTTTTAATTATTAACTTTATATCTGAGCCAAAAATTCAAGAATAAGTCTATTAAAAAGGTCTGTGTGATAAGTCTATTAATTAATTACATTGTACGAACTTCATCATCTTTGAATATGAAACACTGAATTAACACTTTGAATATGAAACATCCTATATGAAAACACCGAGTCCATTCCAATCTAATAGAAGAATAAATTATACTTATCAAAATTCACAGTAAGAGCTTCTCCGTATTATATTACACAAAGATTAGAAACCAAGTCTTCACACAGGAAATCTTACACTGACATGATGATCTTGTATTGAAACAGAATTGTAGCAACATAGATGATGTGAATCACATTATGCCAAAGAATTATTTAAATTTCCTAAATAAATTATAGCATTTAGAATAACCAAATTTCAGATTTGTTGTAAAATTGGTGCCATGTCTTTCCCTATGCTATAATAAATTTGAAGAATAAAATGACGTCTTCTATATACATGACAAACATTTATTTACACTATGAAGACGTTGAACAGCAGAGTAGAAACATGATATTACAGAATATTTTGATATTACACAGCTCTTAGCACTTCTCACTTACATGCGATACTCACCATTGACTTTTGCTAACTGCGTATTAATTAAGTATAAGTATTACGCAGCAGAGAACTTGCTTATCATGCGCATGCGCTAGGGGAATCGACGGCGGTTGCCAACATACCCCCTTTCGACGTCGATTCTCTTATTCCTGAAAAGTAAAACAAAATACATATTAAACAGTATTTAATCCTATAATTGTATAACAGTTTTGATGTTTAACAGGAGTCAGGGGTTTGGTTAACACATCAGCTCCCATTCCACTGGTAGGTATGTACTGCACATCTAATTCACCGCATTCATATACTTCACGCACAAAATGATGACGAATGTCTATGTGCTTTGTACGGGAGTGAAACACTGAATTCTTCGTAATTTTCTGAGCTCCTTGATTGTCGCAGTATATTGTTGTTGGGTGTTCTATGTTGTAACCCAGCTCCTTCAGGAAACGACGTAGGTAGACGCTTCTTTGGCGGCCTCAGACAGAGCCATATATTCCGCCTCCGTTGAAGATAGAGCTACACTGCGTTGTTTTCGTGATTCCCAGGTTATGGCTGAACCACTTAATATATATACAAAACCGGTGTAGGATTTCCTATCATCGACATTTGACGCCCAATCTGCATCCACAAAAGCGATGAGTGGTTTTCCTGTTTTCGTATAAATTAGTCCTTGATCTGGTGTTCCCTTTAGATATCGAAGTATTCTTTTCACAGCATGCCAGGATCGTTGTTAAATTGACTTAAGAAATTCACGGCGTATATGATATCTGGCCTAGTAGCTACTGAAAAGTACATTAGTGATCTGATCAGATTTCTAAATGGAACATTTTTCATGTCAGCGATTTCGTTTTCGTTTAGGACTCATCTCTTTTGATAATTTTTTGCTGTTACCTATAGGTGAAAACACGGATTTAGCATTTTGCATATTACAACGATTTAAAATATCATCAACGTATTTCTTTTGAGAAATTTTAATTGAATTCTCATTTTGGTAAAATTATATTCCTAAGCAATAATGTAACTTTCCCAAGTCTTTCATTTTGAAAGCAGAAGCTAAACTATCGCGAATTGTTTCATAAGTTTGCTTAGAATCGGTAAAAACGATAAGATCGTTTACATAAACGATTATAATAGTTTCACTGTTAGGCGTCATTTTAATATAAACACAATTATTTGAATTAAGAGATTTTATTTTCACAGATTTTAATTTTTCATCCAACTTTTTGTACCACTGACGACCTGACAGTTTAAGACCGTATAATGATCTCTTTAAAAGACACACTTTATCTGAATTAATTTTATCGCGAAAACCTTCGGGAATTTCCATGTAGATTTCTTCATCTAAATTTCCATTTACATAGGCCATTACAAAATCTAATTGGTAACCTTTGAGATTGTGTTCTGCTGCGTAGGCTAAAACTGTTCTTATGGAACTTAATTTAGCAACAGGGGAAAAGTTTTCAGTGAAATCGAGACCAGGGATTTGAGCGCACCCTTTGGCAACTAGCCTAGCTTTGTATTTTTCGATAGTGCCGTCGTGATTATATTTTAATTTAAGAACCCATTTACTACTAATAACTTTCTTTTTTTCAGGTCTTTTTACTAATTTCCAAGCCTTTTCTTGAACAAGTAAGTTATATTCTAACAGTATGGCATTATGCCAATTTTCAGCATATGGTCCATTTAATGCTTCTTGCACCGTAGGATTAACGCTTTCCTCAACAACATTTTGAGTTTGTTCATTTTTATTCACAACTGTATAGTGATATTCCTTTTTAGGCCTTCCTGGCAAACATGTTTTTAGTTTCTTGGGTCGACCAGGCCCCCTTTTAATCAGGATAGGAAGCATTGATTCGCTATCTAAATCACTTCCGCTTTCCTTTTCAGCTTCAGAGTGAAGTGGCGACTCGCCACCGTGCAGAGGTGATGATTTTTCACAACATGTTTCATTTATAATTTTTTCCTTCGGAGCGAAAGGCAGATTTATTTCTTGCTCTGAGTCATAACTACAGCGGTTTTCAAACTCATTAATAAATTTTACGTCAGTGTTTATTATCACTTACGTGCCTCGGGATCCCAAAGTCTATACGCTTTTGATTCTTCAGAATAGCCAATAAAAATACATTCTTTAGATCGAATATCAAATTTGCCTATTCCTGGCCTTTTATTTAGCGAAAATGCTTTTTGGCCAAAGGTTCTGAAATGAGAGACAGCTGGTACTCTGCCAAACATCACTTCGAAAGGTGTTTTTATTTCGTTTTTTAAACCTCGCGTTGGGCAGCGATTTCGAATGTAAGCAACCGTATTGACGGCTTCGGCTCAGAATTTCTGAGGCAGATTAGATTGCAATAACAAACATCGCTCCATTGAAACTAAAGTGCGATTTAATCTTTCGGCGACGCCATACTGGGCTGGCGTGTAAGGAGTGCTCATTTCGTGTTTTATTCCCGCATTATTAAGAAATTTATTAAAGTCTTTCCCTAAATATTCTAGCCCGTTATCGGTTCGCAGGATTCTGATTTTAGAGTTAAGTTTATTTTCAAAAGATGCTTTAAAATTTATGAAAGCTTCTTTAACTTCATCCTTAGATTTCAGAAAATAAACGCGAACATATCGAGATTTATCATCGATAAATGTTGCGAAATAAAATGATCCACCTATTGATTCGGTTCTCATGGGACCACACAAATCAGAATGAATTAGATTCAACAATTCGGTACTTCTATATTCAGATTCTTTGGGAAGGGGGGTTGCGGTTTGTTTGCTCTGAATGCATACCTTACAAGTAGAAAGAGAGTCATTTTCAGAAAAAGAAAGACCTCTAACCATGTTATTTATTTGAAGTTTTTTAAGATCATTTTCATTTAAATGGCCAAATCTTATATACCACTGATCTATTTCTTTAGCAATTGATACAGATTCAAATATTGGCATGACAAAATAAAGATCATATTCGCGTTTAGTTAAAATTACTGTTTCGTTATTAGAATTAATTATTTGAGCACATTTTTCTTTGAAAATTACTGAAAGATTATTTTCAGTTACTTTAGACACTGAAATTAAATTATTTTTCAAATCAGGTACACACAATACATTTTTGAGTTTGATATTTTCAGTTTTAGAACCTATGCGAACTTTAAATTTCACAGTTCCTTTTCCAATAGCTTTAACTATTTTATCAGCAGCTAATTTAACATAAGTATCACCTACCTCGTGAATTTCTTGAAACAGTTCTTTGTTGTTACACATATGCGATGTTGCACCACTATCCAGACAAAAAATGTCTTTAGAATTACTATTAGTGCGTGTTACGGCTTTTTCTTGTTCCAAGGAATTCTGATTTTCTGCAGACATCGTAGTTTCACTGAGGCGTTTGCTTTTAGTTTCTTCCTACTAGCCCGTTATTTTTCTTCTAGTATTTTTCTTCCTATATTCCGATGCTCTATGCCCATAGAATATGGCAGAAGTTGCATCTGTAGTTAACTGGATACTGTCTTCAGTTTGCAGATTTATCTGGTTTCGGTTTAGGAACCGATCGTTGAGTATACTCCCGATCTTTTGAATAGAACGCATGTTGTGGTTCAGAAAACGATGAATCTTTATTTTTGCGAGCGCTAGCTTCTTCCAACAGTTTAATTTTCAGCATTTCTGGAGGAGGCAGTTCATCACGAAATTCGATGGCTATTCGAAAGCTTTCATAAGAGTACGGTATGCTATATAAAAGCAATATTGTAAGCAAATCATCCGCAATGTTTATTTCCATTTCTTTCAGTTTGTCCACAAGAATGAAAAAAATCATTTAGATGATTATTCATTTGTTTAGAATCACTCATTTTTGTAAAAAAGAAATTTTTTTACAATTGTGGCCTTTCTAATTCGTCCCTTCGATTCGTAAATAGAATGCAATTTACTCCACAATTCGTGAGATGTTACACAATTCTTTACTTGTGGAAGTTCACTGGGTAAGATAGATAGTATTATATCCTCTCGTGCTTTTCGGTCAGTAGTTTTCCATTTAGCAAATTCTTCATCACCAGGTTCTGGTTTTGGAATTTTCCCAATTACGTAGTCCCAATGATCATTTTTAATTAGTATTGCTTCCATTTGCAACTTCCACGTGTCAAAATTGTCCTTCTTTAGTTTTTCAGTTGAAACTGTATTAGTCGTCGCCATTTTCATTTCAGTTGGCTTGCCGAACGACGCAGTTTGGCTTGCCGAACGAATTTAACAATGGTAGTTTGACTGCACAGTTAAGCGCTATCTGGGCCCATAACCTATGAAGAATAAAATGACGTCTTCTATATACATGACAAACATTTATTTACACTTATGAAGACGTTGAACAGCAGAGTAGAAACATGATATTACAGAATATTTTAATATTACACAGCTCTTAGCACTTCTCACTTACATGCGATACTCACCATTGACTTTTGCTAACTGCGTATTAACTAAGTATAAGTATTACGCAGCAGAGAACTTGCTTATCATGCGTATGCGCTAGGGGAATCGACGGCGGTTGCAAACAGAATTCACACATTATCTACATATTTTCCTGTCAGTCAAGAAGATTGATGGAAATATTGTTCTGATAAAAATTATTCTGACAGATATTCGGAGAAAAACATATTTCTTTTTGAGTTACAGCAGAAAATATACAGATATAGCATGTAAAAAACCTTGAAAAATTATATGTTGAAACTTGCGGAAATTTGGGAGGAACTATTTATTTGGCTAGATAATCAACAGATAAAAGTGGATTTCTGAGTGTTATATGAAACCACCGAGAATTTATGAGTATGTTTTGATATCATGTTTATCCATTATTGGGGGCTAACGTACATTGCTATCAGTTTTTGTTTGCCCCAAATGGTCGAAGGTAGAGTAAAAATATTAGGAGTTTGAAGATAGTCATCAATATACCATAATATCTTTGCAATAGAAATATAATACCCAACAACCAAAAATAAATTATACTTATCAAATGAATTTTAGTATGCCATAATTGTTTCGTGGGAAATTATAACACACCTCTTAGATAAACAACTACAATCATTATATACAAAGAGCCATTTCATTATAAAAAGGCATAAATTATATTAATCAGATAAAATTTGTAGTAAAAGCTCCATTATCTAATTATAATTCTTAAGCAAACAAGAAGCCATTTAAAGTACCATAATATAATTTTCATAAGAGCTATCCCATTCCATCACAGAATATTAAAAGCATTTTGGTAGAAACAAGAAATTGTATGGTAATTTTCCAACCATATTCTAATATTCAGATTGCAGCTTTTGAAATTTTATCATTTAAAAAGTACAATTTCATAGAATGCAAATTTTTTATTCTTTATTTTTAGGGGAAACATTGTATTTTTAAAGAAATCCAGCACTTTATTATAAGTACGTAGACTCCAGAATTCTATTGTAATTCATCATGATAAAAAAGTATTTACCAGTGAAATGAAGGTTAACTATAAAATATGTAAATCCATTTGTATGCGCTGTCTTTGGTCGCATGTGTACCAGAAATGCATAAAAAAAACTAACACTTTTTATAAAATGCTGAAACTAGGGGTTGGATAATCAGAAAATACTTAAATATTTAGTATTTGAATGAGGTTGATTGTGTATGCTTCATATAGCTTTGTCCAAAAACAATGTACCATTCGTATGTAACACAGAATAAACTACTATTTAAATTACTGTTGACAATTTCAGTTTCTTTGTGCATATTTCATAGCTGGTTATACACATGTAATATGAATATGCGGCAGTTTTCAATGGAAAGACCTATACCATTCGTTTGTAACACAGAATAAACTACTATTTAAATTACAGTTGACAATTTCAGTTTCTTTGTGCATATTTCATAGCTGGTTATACACATGTAATATGAATATGCGGCAGTTTTCAATGGAAAGACCTACACAAGGGCATCAGATACCCTTAGATAGACAGCCTGAGCAGGCTTTGCTGTTATCAAATAAACCAGAACCATTCTACCTTACACTATTCATTTAACAAGTGCAGCAAAATTTGGTACAGTTCTGTTATCAGGACCGAATTAAGAAATGTGTGTATGGATGAATGCGTTCACATACGCATGTATGTTTGTGTATAAACACAAATATAAACGTGCATACACACATCATACATTCCTGAATCCAGTCCCGATGACAGAAGAGTACATAGATTTTTCTATATATAAAACATAAAATTTATGTGTGTATTTTTTTATAAGGAACAATATTTCTGACATGAATCAATTGTCATCAACTAATGTAAAGTGCAAGTAAGAAACAAAAGAATAATTATATAGAATTAAGATGTAATGTATATTTAAATTTTTTTCTTTACTGTAACTGTTCTTTTATTCATAGAACATTATACTTCTATTTTCTTTTATTCAATTAGTAACAGTCAGAGGTGAATAGTGATTGTCTAAATATGGATATGTCCTTGTGTGTTTCACGCGGTTCTACTTTTGGTACTTACTCTGTGACATACTGAATTTCATTTTTATTTGAAAATCGATTAAATTAATTGTGATGGTGTGTGCTGAGAAATGGAATTTTGTGAAGAATATTGAATATTTGCCAATAAAAATAGGAATAATTTTAAAATTTCTATCAAAATTTTTTATATTGTTAGAAAATGTGACTTTCAAAAATTCTTTTTTTTTATGGTAAAAGGTGAATTAGATTAAAAGAGTATCATTTTATTTTAATGCCCTTATGAAAATTGTTAACCTAAAAAACACACAGATCTCATTAACATATGAAAAACATAGCTCAAGTAAGTTTTATAGGCATACTGGAAAAAAAAAAAAAAAAAAAAAAAAAAAAAAAAAAAAAAAAAAAAGGATATTCAAATATGTCTAAAAGTAAAAGAAAAGAAAACTGTACACTATAGTTCTATTAGCAACTCAAAATATATATTGCGATATATTCTAAAAGCAAAATCATATAATACATAATGGTATAAATTAAATATATATAACAAATATATAAAACTCTATAATGAATAATGATGATAACTAAATAAATGGGAACACACATTATATCACGGTATATAAGCCTGCTGTGAAAGAAAGTACATTTGATTAGAAATTTACCTTTTATATATATTTGATAACTCAGAACAGTAAAACATAAAGATGACAAGAAGTTATGAAATTAGGTTATGCAACTTAAGAAATAACAAGTTATTTGAAATGCCCTTTAAGTTATTGCAGTATCATGAGACACCATAAATAACCATATCATAAGATACTATAACTTATGACAATATCATAATACCTATTTCCAAGATAAATATAATTTGTTCCTTCTTTAACATGAATAATAATTTTTTCTTTAAAAATTTTAGCAGTGAATGCCAAAACAAATTTACTATCGGTGCCTTTGATTGGTCACACAAAGATAAACTTGATTTAGCAAATTTCCGAAAACATTAAAATCAAAAGTGTTAAATTACAGCAACATCTATTAAACTATTTTAAGTTTAATATATGTTAAGAAAACAATTGTCTGGTAAATTTTAATTCTTATATGAAAACTGAATTAAATTACGAATAAGTGACTAAGCTTGTACAGTATTTTAGAAGATATTTCATGTTCATGCATTGGAAATAAATTGCACTTAAATGAAAGAGCTGGAAATATAGTCTGCATGATGCATAAAATATGATCAAATCTATTTGTTAAATACTTAAATTAATGTTAAATGGCGGCATCCTTTGATCTCCTGAGTACGGTGGCTTACTACTAATGTTCCATCCCATGCCGACCAATATTATTCATTGCTACGGAAGTTATCAACCTCTTTTTAATTCCATGAAAAATGTAAATTTTGAAGAAGGATTACCATCTAACCTGCAGACTCTCCAAAATGCTTTAATTATCATAGACGATTTAATGTCTTTAATTAGCAAGTGATACTCACTTAAGCAAACCTTTTACAAAAGGAATCATCACCGAAACCTTTCAGTCGTTTTTATACCACAAAATCTTTTTCACCAAGGTAAGGAGATGAGAAATATTCATTTAAATTCCCATTGTCTTGTCTTATACAAAAATCCTAGAGATAAAAGTCAAATCATGCATTTAGCTAGACAAATGTTCCCCGGAAAAGTAAAGGCCTTTCAAGAAATTTTTCAGGATGCTACTTCAACTCCATTTAGCTACTTGTTGATTGATTTACGACCTGAAGCAAGTGAAACGCTTCGCCTTCGCACAGGCGTCTTTCCTGGGGATAAATACTATGCCTACCAGCCCCGATAGTTCATTTCAGTTTGAGACGTCGAATGGCTAACATGTCTTCTCCCATCGTGATCGATTTCGAAGGTTTTCAGTGGATGCCTCATTGTTACATTGTTAAAGAATTAGCTTTTTGCTCCGTGCATGAAGGATATCACAGTTGCTGGTAATTTTTACCCCCTCAGCCTTGGAAAACATTATCACGATCTCAGCAAAAGTGTTTTGCTTGGGTCACAAGAAATCGTCATCATGTGAATTGGAGTGAGGGTGTTTTACCTTATACTCATCTTCGTATTATTTTGCAATATTTGTCATCTATTTATTCTGTCATATACGTGAAAGGATTAGAAAAGAAATTATTTTTAGAAAATTTATTATGTAGAGCCATCATAAATCTAGACTGTCCTAAGATAGAGAATTTAAAAAAGAAAAGTTCTTTAACATGTTCGATTCATGCAAAAGGATTTAATTGCTGTGCTTTAACCAAAGCGGCTGCATTTGCTACCTATATAAAAGAAAGTGTGCAAGAAAAAGAGCTCATTTTTCATCAGAATGTCTCATCTGAAGGATGTGGATTATCTAAAACTATTAGGAAAAAGTCGAATAAAAGCAGCTACACTGAAAAAGTGTCCGAATCATCTCATCAAATAAGTTTGTGAGTGTGTTTTAAATCTTCTAAAAGGAAACGTACCCATCACCAAACGCGTCAAAAATCGACTCTCCCCTTTTAAAAGAACTTTAAGAAAACTAGCGGACAAAAAAGTACCTCTTTTTAAGAAAAGACGTCTTTTGGTTCAAAAAGGTGACGGTTTTCTATCTTTCCTGATTCCTGCAGCAGTCAGTGTCTTATCCTCTCTTCTCCATGGAACACAGTAAGAAATTTGCCTTGGTACCGCTGGATCGTATGCACCAGTTTGAAGGTGAACATTTGAGTGATTTAGATACCCAAATTCAAAACATCTTAAAAAAGAAAATGGACGATGAAGAAAAATCCAAATTGTACATCCAGGTTCTGCAAAAGTATGTTACGTTTCCTCATGTGAATGCGTCTGAACAATTTTCTGAGACAGATGTAGAAAAGCAAATTTTGCAGACTGTTCCTGTGAAACAGAAAAGAACGGCACAGAAAATAATGGATTTCCTAAAAGAACATCAGATTTCCTGGACACACAATAAAGAATTGATTCTGGACGGTCATGTGTTTTCTGGGTCCAACATTGTTCAACTAATAAACTTTCTGTTGAGAAATAGAACTGAAAGACCTTTGAACAGTTTAAAAATGTACTGAATGTGAATAACTTTCCTCAAGACTGTGAAAAACAAACATTTAATGATTGTAAAAACGATGTATGCTAGACCTAAAAGAAAATCCTCTTCGAAACTATGGCTGAAATTGTAATGAAACGTCCATAATAAAAGTTAATTTCTGATTATTTGTGTTATGTTTTTCTTTGACGAAGTTAATATATAAAATCATTTTTTCTGATTAAACTAATATATACATAATCATAATCATTATTTTCTAAAAAAAATATTTTAAAAAACTTACCTTTCATGGCATCTTTTCCAAAGGAAAAAAGAAAAAACACCATTATTTTATCATTCAAACTTCTATTTTATTTTACGTTCATTTACAGATACTGGATGTATCATAATGTATATTTTACATGCAAACATTTTTGTGTACAAGCCTATTATAATATAGTTCATAGTATTTCTTTAAAAATCCAAATGGTAAGGTGCTCAAGTCTTTCTCTATCACTCGTTTGTCGAGCACAATTTTGTATAGTCTTGTTTCTGGTTTATTGATGACCTTTCTTATTTTTGGTTCACGGGTGATTTTGGAGGGGTTGTGGAGAGAGATGACATCCTTTTGGTTCAGACTACATACCAGACTTTTGATGGTGTCAAAGTTCAGTAACTGGGAATTGCGAAAGTTCAACGAAAATCCTCTGCAACAAGTTTTCCCGCTGGCCGTCTGGTACGCATAGTTTTTCGGACCTCCTGAAAAAAAAAATAATAAAACATGGTGAGAAAAAGACATAACAGGAAAAGTTTCAAGATTTTTGGTACATGTTAAATAAAGAAATTTTTTTAAAGGTCCTTAACAGAGACAAAGGTTTTGATGACATCACCCTCCAGTTCATCCGTAAATTCACCCAGGAAGTTGCCCAAGGGGGATCATTGCGGCCATTCGAGGCATAGATAATGGAGTCTGTGTCGTGGTACAAGACATCTCTACCCAACTTCTCCATTTCACTATACAGCTTGAGACGAGCCCAAGCTGTTGTGAAGGTAGCTAGGAAAATGTTGGTAGAGGCATCCTGCGGCACAAACTCCTTCGCAGATTCCCAAGAAATGGCAGCCACGTCAGGCGTGGGAAGAAAGACATCTTTGATCTAAAAAATGGAAGAGTCATGAGGTCCCAGTTCAAAATAGTCATAAGTTAACAGTTTGAAAAACATTGAGTTTACAGATTAATAAAATCGGTAAGGAAACTTACTTTTTTAGTAGAATCCGCCAACATCTTATTGAAGTCTGGCACCGTGTGGACATAGGTCAGTTGGGCTTTGTTCACGTTCATACCCCATCTGAAGGGAAAAAAGCTATCATAAATCACAACGAATTAAAAATATTTATAAAAATTAAGTACAAAAGAAATCATCTTACCTGCCCCAGAAACTGTTCAGGGCCAACTTGGCGACTTGTCGACGCCCAGGGTTTTTCGATATTTTTTTGGCCTCCAACTTGACGCCCTCTCTTTCTTCATACTGGCGAATGTACTTCAGTCTGGCTTCTTCCGTCACACACTCCGAAGGCCATCCGCTACTTTCCTGTTTGATCTTCAGAAACAGATCAATGTAGGAACGAAACAGAGAAGTAGACGATGCCTGGAAATGGTACACTTCGTAAATCTAGAAAATAAAAAATAAATGTCAGCTATAAAAAATTTTTAAAAGTAACCTCTGAAACTAAATAAAGATTAAAATAATCTTTGAGTACTTACATGTGTGATGAGGTAGCCTTTCTTTCTCGCCAGTTTGACTTCCTCCGTTACCCACGTTCCGAGAAGAGCTCGCTCGTCGTCTGTGTGGATACACGGAGTCTGCAGTAGAAGAAGGGCGCAAGTCCGACACAGGGTGAATATCAGCTTCTTCCGGCACCGATAGGGCAGTACCGGAAGATACAGATTCCGTGGAGGAATCACTCGGCATTGGATAATTCCAAAATAATCTTCCACATCTCCAAAGCTTTCCGTGATGATTGTTGGATGTCCCACAGGGTAGACGAAATACTTGTTCACCTGTGAATGAAAACAAAAAAAAGTCAGAAAAAACACATCATAAAAATATACAGAAAATTTAGAAACGTTTAAGTAAACATTTTTAAAATAATAAAAAGTACGAACCCATGGATAGAGTGAGGTAAAATCCACATATTTTGCGTCTCCCTCGTGGAACAATTTGAGGGCATTGGTCCTTCCTCCAAAAAACGACTCGCGAGGATTGAGTCGATCCCTCAGATGGTGTTCATCCAGGAAAGATTGGAGATCTGGATTTTCCTCCTTCTCTCTTTGAAATTCATGCTCCCACATTTCGATAACGTGGAAACCCTGGATGCGAAGCTTTCTTGTCGTCTCTTCTGTCTTTTCTCTTAACGTTGCCATGGAAACCCCTTTCAGTGGATGTATGATATCACCATCGTAGCACGAACTACATCCGTGAAAGAAACAGCCCTGAAATAATACAAATATATACTAATAGTCTTTAACATATAAATCACTAAAAAGAATCACATAGAAAAGGAATGGTTATATTTTCTTACCTGAAACTGATAGACGGTTTGTGTTTCTTGGCAGAATCCGTCTACCGAGATTCCGGCGACTCTGTGCTTTCCAACAAAACACATCCAACCATCGGCAACAAAGTCCAACCATCGGATCAAATCAGGGCTGTAATTCGTTGAGTTGATGTAGCCGTGTGTAGGCACCATGGCAATCGTGTCGGGTTGAATGTGGCCACTCCGATACGTTGCCATACAGGCTGACGCGATGGTCACGTATCTGAAAAGACAAAAATAAGAACGATTTAATGAACTGTAAATATGATTATTATTGTAAAAGAAAATGAAAAAATGACTTACTGGAATGGATCCACATTCGCCACATCCAAAAACTGGGCTCGAAACTCCAGGCAGCAACGGCGAAGAATGTCCACGTCCGATCTATTAAAAGAAAAAATGTTAAAAATACGAAATAGAAAAAATAAATAAATAAAATAAAATAAAAATAAAACAAGAAGAAAAAATATACCTGCAATAGGCCAGCATCTCATCTTGAAAGTTAAACACGTCCCCCTTGTGTGCTTCATGCCAGGACAGAAATGCTTGTCGGGCTGAAGTGCTCATGGTATCCGGGCTGTAGTACCGGGGCTCAGGTAGCGGTCCGACATAATTTTGGTTTTCTCGCGAGTTGAAAAGATGGGGAAAGTATCCCTTTTTCAGCTCGCTGAGACCGAAGCATCCCGGCAGTTTGGCCAACGCCATCGGTAGAAAATTTAACGAGTCTATGACCCGAATGTTCAGACTAGGATGTCTTACACTCATGATCATAGACCCGTTAGGGATCACCTCCGGCGCTGTGCCTTGCTCCAGGAGCCAGGCCATCACGAACTGACCGTCGAACCTGTAAGTAAAAAAAATTATGAATAATATTGAAAAAAATAGTCATGCTTAAAGAATGCAAACTATGGTGTTTTTAACTTACCCTTTCATGTTATGAGCCAAGGCGGTGTAGCCCTTGTGCTCTGTGGAGAACAGCCAGGCGCAGAAATCTTGGTATGCCATGTATCCCGGAAACACTTTTTCTGTGCCGTCGGCATACTGAGTCACCGCGAAATTTACGAGGTGTTCCCCCGAAGATTGGTCCGTTTCAGAGTCAAAGAAAATGAACTTGTCATCGGACTTCTTCGGAGCAATACGACGTAAATAGCAACGGTGCTCAGCAGCCACGACAAACTGGCCGCAAGACGACATTTGGTGGTACCGCACTTATGCAGATCTTTAGGGCACTTACGGCGTTCAATCACTTGGCAGCAGTCCCTGCACTGGTATACCTGTAACGACAATTAATTTTTTTAACATAACAATTTTGAGAAAATTATTTGATAAATAACTTTGTTCATTAAGATATATTTAATTAAGATCGCAAAGTGAAAACTCTTGGTTTCCAGTGAGGGCTTTGTGTGCTGCGCAACAGGCATCGGATCGGTAGAGACGGTCGCAAGCCTGACATCGTTGGGGCTGGCCCGGAAAGCAGTCGGTCCTCAAGCATATGGGACACGCATTGGCGATTCGATGTTCTTCAACGCGCTGGTAGGTCTTCAGTAATGGTTGCTGCCGAAAAACCCTTTGAGGGACTTGATCACGTCATATTGTCCATCTTGAAGCCATAAATTGATTCGTTGTGTCCTCTTTCTTCCTTTATAGACCACCTAAACACAGACAAAAATTTTCTCTTAAATTCGAAAAATCAAACCCTTTTAGATATTTTTTTTTCACATCGAAACGAATTACATTCTTAATCATCTAAAAATTACTTGTGCATTGAGCATCTAAACTAATTAGATGCCTAATCATCTAAAAATTCCTTATGCATTTAACATAGAAACGAATTGCATATAAAAATAATCTAAACAAGTTAATGTAACCTAAAAGTAAAAATTTTCACAAGTGATATTTTTAACATCTAAACAGAAAAACTTTTCCCTAAATCGAATAATCTAAAACTTTCGATTTTATACACCCTAAATTTTGAATATCTAAACAAATTTCCTACATGCTGCATTTTATGCGTGAATATGCATAAATATAATCTTAAAAGTTAAAGTAGTCCAAAAATTAACTAGGCATATTTATAAGGCATATTTTTTAACGAACTATTAATGTTTCGAATATTTAAACGAAGCAAACTACTTTAAAATAAGTTCCAAATTCTATTATTGAATAACCTAACAAATTTAAATTTTTACCCATTCACATCGAAACGAATTGTATACATACATAAAGTCACCATGCATTAAATGCTTAACATGAAAGTTTAACGAAATGTCATAAACTATAACGCTAGTCATCTCAATTTTTCAGTCCGTTAAGAACTATTTTGAAATTATTTATGTACCAAAAAAAATTTTTATCATAAATAGAAAATAACTAAAATCAAGTTACAATTTTCAAAAAGGCCCTAAAAATGTAAAATCTCGTTTATAAACATAAAAAACAAATTTGAAGACAGAAATATTTTAATTGAGACAGAAATAATGACTTACCCGGTTCAAATTTTCCGATGAAAAGACTGCAATTTGAGTATCCAGGTGATCTTCAAATATGGCGATCTCCGCAAACGTGCAAGGACCTAGGGGCACATTTGCATCTAAATGAAGTTGCCTTGCACGGTTCATCAGTGTTGGCCGACGATGATTTCTCAAGGCATTGATGGCGCTCGAATCCTTTTTTCAAATGTGCTAAGGCATAAACAATTGCCTTAGCACAGCACAGTCCTTCCTCATTGTATGGAATAGCCAAAATGGACCTTTTACTGAGCCTATCCACGGAAATAATGATGACTTTCCTGTTTCGTCCGACACTCACAGGTCGTCTGATGGTGATGACATCCACGGAGAACCCTGTGTCTAGTTCAATCTTGTCTTTGGACTGCAACACTTTCATCACAGCAGCCAAAATTTTTTCAACCGTTAGGGTTGAAACTGTCATAAGAGATGTGCTGATGGGTTTGTCCAACCCTTCTGCCTGGATGCAAAACCGTATAAGATCTGAGGGACCCAAATCGGCTGTTGTCCGGCGAATAAGCTGTTCAAACAATTCCCGGACGGTGTCCGGAATTCGCACCATCGGGACGCCTTATACGTCCTGAGGCAGCCGTTCCATATCTATACTAGCTCGGAAGGAAATTTCCTCGGCCTGATATTTATGGTTCCGTCGACGAGATTTTTCAGTGAGAACAATCGCCTCATCGATCTGAAAAGTAAAAAGAAAAATAAGTTATATGAAAAATAAAAAGAAAAATAAGTTTTCGGTAAGTGGTGTGGTGTATTTAATTACGGCAAAGCACACTAGGGCTAAAGGGGAGGGATGCCTTTCGTGGAGGACTTTCTAAGGGAAACTGGCTCGTATACACGTTACACATGGGGAAAACCACGAAAACACCCATGCAGCCAGCCCGCTCGCGGGATTCGAACCTCGGACTGAACTACCAGTGTTAAGCGACTTTACCGCTCGGCCGCTAGTTTTCGGTAAGAATCAAACATTTTCAAAAAAGACATTCACGTATAAAGAAAATACACACCGAACGTTCATCAGAACCTGCCATATACACAGGACCACGAGCTGATGAAGAAGACGTCTAAAAATAAATAAATAAAAGTAAATACATTCATTTTTAGTACTAAGAAAAAAATATTCTAACAGATTCATAACGAAACGAAAATTTACCTCAAATCCAGAACCCACTTGGTAATACAAGGGCTGAACCAGAGGATTTTCCATGAATATTTGATCAACTTCATCGATTAACTATCAAAATAAAAGTAAATACATTCAAAATACCTTCAGATAGAAATAAAATAGGCTACGAAAATACGTGTAAAAACTTACATCATCATCTGAATCGCGGAAAGGAAAAATACCTGGCAATTAAAAAATTAGAATAAATAACATATTCAAAAAATTTCGTTTTCAAAAGTAGTAATCTTAAAATAAGGTATAAGGAAAATGTACTTACATTAGATGCAGATCGTTTAGCAGACATCGTGTAGATAAAATGAAAATGGCGCAGATAAATCACAGAAATTCAAAAGTAACATTCACTCAGCAAAAACCAGAGTATAAATGATTGCATTCGTCAAAGTGAGCGAATATATAGACGACGTATAAGAAAGAAAAACGCTGATTGGCTGAAATAAGATAAATATTGTTAGCGAGAATCTGATTGGTCGTTAAGATTGTATTCGTTCGCTGTCGCGGAAGCACAAAGTGTGAAGCGGTTTCCACAAGCTGGGACTTGAAAAGAAATGACGTTTGCGTGTTCCCCCCAGCCTAGTGAAGTCATGGTGCAAAATGTGAAATGCACAAAGAGGGCAACATTCAAAAGCTAAAGCATAGCCTTGAGGTAACGTGCTTTTCTCCCATGCAAAAGGTAGCGGGTTCCAATCCCGCTCGTGGAGTTATTTTTAAAATTCAGAGAAAATAATATTAAATTGAATAAAAATTAATTAAATGTAATTAAAATAATGACAAATTAAATAATTAAAATACTTATTAAAAAGAGTAAATAATTAATATTAATAAAGTGTTAAATAGTTAAAAAACGTAAATAATTAAAAATAATAAATTAAAAGTGATGTGATTCCAAACACGTGGTTCATGAAATCGTTCCCACAAAAAATAAAAGCTTTGAAAAGATCGTTGCCACACCATAAAAACGAAACTCAACACGATTACGTCATCCCATCCATCTACGTCACTTCCGGTTATCACGTGATCCAAGATGGCGCTGGTGTCGTCACTTCCGGGGAAATCCAAGATGGCGGAGGCCACGCCCCCGTTGCGTCACCCATTGTTCCATTACGTCATGGCGGCATCCTTTGGGCTCACGAGGACCGTGGGTTACTACTGTGGAAGCTAGACGACTTGAATATTTCATCTAGCTTCTTCATTTAATGACTTGATGTATTTTTTGTTCCTCCAAAATATTTTAACGACAAATTTATTCATTCATTTACAATGTTTATCAGATAATATCAAATCAATATTGTTCTGGTTCAGAAATATCAAATCAATAATAATCTGGTGTATCAAATATATCTGGTGTTATCAAAGGTTTTATTATTCTTAGGATTTTTTATATGTACTATAATTTTCTTAGTAAAAGTGCTGTATGCAAACAATTACATACTGGCAATGAAAATTTTGAGATAGTGCCAGTGTTGACAGGGAAGATGTTTTTGGTTTCACAAAAAAGCAGCAAATATTTGGTAGAATAATGTCTAATAAGCAATTTTTTGTCACAAGTAAAAAAAAATCATTAAATCATTTTAAAAGCACTGATGAGGTATCCAATATGCATATATTTTCGATGAGGCTTATATTCACAGGCATCAACACTGCATAGAATCGACACCAATTCTAGTTACTAACATATAAGCAACACGATAAAATGAAATGATTTTAGAAATACATATGTCTGATAACTTTCAATTGGGTTTTGAAACTTATTAAGCTAAATGATAATAACCTACTTAATATGAAAAAATAAATATTCTACAATATAAAAAGTATAAAATTATTGAGGTGTTTTAATTAATTAATTAAATTATAATGACATAATAATAGGTAAGAGAATTAATGCATATTTTCCCCAGGAATACAACTAATATAGAATATATTTGAGATTATAAATATGGTTGCATCTTTAAATAACTATGCAAAATTGCAACTAAAAGGCTGTGTATTCATGTATTATTCTTATTCTACTAAATAAAAGCGTGTTATAAATAAAATAGGAATACATAAACAATCTAATAAATTACTGAACTGATCCAAATCCACTGTCCTTGCCTTTATTTGCTAACCTGTATATCTGTATACACATGTCTGTGCATGCTGTTTTATTTACTCCAAAGTTATTTAGTTATATGCAATCCTATTTTGAATAATGGCTGAGAAATAAAATTACCTAAAAGTCTCTCCCCTATCAATATTTATCACTGAACAAATACTTGGGTGTTTTACATTACAGAACAACATAAGCCAAAACATTTTCTCAAAAAATATATATATGCCTGTTTGATACTTCAAGTGAGAAAAAATACTTTCATCATTAGCTAATTTTCACAATGGAGAAATTTTGTAAACTACTTTAAAAACATTTTATTACTAATATTTACTTCGAAACGAACACTGCTATAACAGATAAGAAAAAAAACATTTAACTGTGTTCAGGAAGTAACAATGCTATGTATATCGTTCTATATAAAATTGTTTGGTGCATGCTATTCTGTAGTGGAAAAGATTGGATATCTGTAATATTTTTATACTATTATTCATACCAGATAACCATAGCTATTTTCTGAACTTGTAATTTTTTATGCTAAGTATCCTAAACCACTGAAAACAGTTCTAAACAGTTTAAGAGGAAATGATTCACACATAGAAATTTCAACATTACTAGACTATGAACTTCAAAGTTCATCATTTAACGTTAAAACGCGTAACTTTTATTTTTATATGTGTCATGCTATAAATTTTCATTTAAATCATTGCTAACATGAACTAAAACAGAATTTTAATTTCTGCAGGTAAAATAAAATATATACATACATATACAATTAGGCTCAATTGAAAACCTAATTGTATATGTATGTGTATTAATAATATTTAAGAGATCAATGAGCTATAATGATTTATACTTCAATACACAAATAAGCATGTTTACTTTCGAAGAAATACATACACATTTATATATATATATATATATATAATATACGGGAAAGAAATTTTGCATATATAAAGAAAACTTTTCTTACGAGAAAAAATGTACTCAATCTTTTTTTTAAATGCTTAGAACGCACTTTCATTTTAATGTCCAACTTTCTTTCCAATTCGAAGTACGCGAATCCCCTCCTTTTGTTCGTTTTGCTATCTTTTTCGATATTTTTCGAACCAAGAATGCGATGGAAGCATAACTCAGGTTCCTTGCAGGCTCGTGAATTACACTGGGGTACACAAAAAACGTGTGGTCTGTACTTCTTTCTAAATTATACATAATGCCCACAACAATAAGAAAAAGTTTAATTTCTTTTCGATCACAACACGCTTCACAAACTACTTAGTATTGTTAAACGTAAATACCGATTTTTAATGTTTCCACCTTTTAGCTACTAGATGGCGCATCAGAGCGTTGGAATCGCGGATGGTTTGACCCTCCGTGCAGTGCCAAGAAGTTAGGAACTGCAGTCTGTCTGAATATGAACACAACGAGAGCATTTCGCATTTATTACGAAGCTCTCCAACATATTAATGTTGTACAAAAAGATCTTATCTAAAGGCTTAAATAACAATAAAGGTAATATAATGCTATCAATAACAGGAAATATAATTTTTATTAGGATTTTAGAAATACATATGTCTGATAACTTTCAATTGGGTTTTGAAACTTATTAAGCTAAATGATAATAACCTACTTAATATGAAAAAATAAATATTCTACAATATAAAAAGTATAAAATTATTGAGGTGTTTTAATTAATTAAAATCCTTTGTTTACTAAGAAAATAAATTACACAAGTTTACCCAGTATTCTGCATACTACATACGTAAAGATCTAAAAGGCAATTTTACTGTTACTAGCGTTTGTAAAGTATTTGAGTTCATCTCTTATTTAAATTTAGTTAGTTTGTAGTTCTTATTTTTACGTTCAGACCACAAGTAGTGGTCTCTGTATCCCGAAGTGCTGGAAGGGCTGTAAACTGTGAAGAATAAAGGGTAATTAAACCTTGCCCTTCTTTGTCATATCTTCTAAATTTCAAAGTACATAGTTTAAAGTAAACTCAGTGTTCCACTCAGGACACCCATATGTTCGCCAAACAGATTAGAAGAAATAGTAGTCCTGATATATTCTCATAAAATTATATTAACGTAACCTTCTCATTTGTGGTGTCAAAAATCAAGATCTGAAAGAGATTAAAATGTAACACCTATTGACTGTTTTTATAAACTGTATTAATCTATCACATGGGAAAGTTGCAATATTTTCACATGATACTCCTAAAACAGCATAATAATATACTAGTAAAGTAAAATGGAGAAAAGAATACTCTATTTTCAAACAATTTCATAACAAAATATTTTCATAAGAAGAAACAGTGTATTTTAAATCAATAGGTAAAAAATTTCAAGCTGCTTTTGGTCCATCAGTAAATGCATTAACATAACTATTGCAGTTTTGTCTGTGCTCAAGAAAAAGTTGCCTACACACCAACTTATTAGTATCTCTTTTGCCGAGATGTGAGAAAATTAAGAAGGCGAAACTCAACATTCTCCCAAGGTGGTATTCCAAAATGCTTCATTGTCTGAGTGCTCAATTGTGCCATCTGATATTCTTGAATTAGTGAGCGAACCCTCAAAGAGGAATAAGGAACGCAAGAAAGTCGAGCTTTAAGCAGACGCTTACACATATCATCTAACAGAACCAGCTTACAGAGATGATCAGATTGTGTTAATATTTTAAAATAATAGCAAAGAGAGAACCGCTCACGCCTTAACTTGAGTGAAAGTTTATTACAGTCAACATATAGGTTTTGAAAGCTGCAGAAGAAATCCGCAATGCCTGATGGTGAACAGGATCTAGTCTCAATAGCACAGAAGGCCGTGCTTAACCATAGACAACTGAGCCGTAGTCCAATCTAGAGAGGATAAGTGCTCAGTAAATACTGAGTTTTGAGCCACATTCTGTACCCCAGGTGATATTTGACAGTACCTTTAAAATACTTAAAATTTCAAAATACTTCTTTCTCAACTATTGAACATGTAGAGTTGCGCACCTCCAACTTGCAGGCAACCAAGACGTGACTGTTGAAAACTGGAAAATAGACAGAGTCTTCTTGCTAAGGGTTTAAGTCCCTTTTTATTCAACTTAAGAAGTTACAATTGCGTGCTCTTGACGCTCACAAACTACGCCGACCCGGCGGTAAAATAAAAATAAGAACCTGAAAAGAAATAATAACAAGACTCTAACTACGAGGCTCTCTAAAAGTAACTAACCTCACCGCGTTTTACAATACCGCTGCTAATTCAGCAAACTTTGAATATCACGTTGAACGATTAACAATTCTCCAAGGCAAGCACACAGGCCGAAACGCGGGGTTCTTCAATTTCTGGCTAACTACCTCCGCGCTCGTGAAGTAAGAACAGCACACCTCGAACTCGTTTCCTTTCTATTTAACTCAGAATACTTCCGCTGATAATTTGAATCCTTGCGCGTTCTACTAAAATTTACATACTCTGGCATTGGCAGTTCCAGGGGAAAGTAAGGCTTGACAGGAAAGATAGTTTAAACTTAAAATAAATGTTAGTTAAAATAAATATAAACCCTACATTTGCCGCTGCCAGAATTTGGAAAACTTGGAAGCAGGTCCTACAAACGACCTATTGTAAGTTTCTATAATTCTGAACTAACTCTCAAGAGCCTCGTTTACACAAAAAAATTCTTATGTAACAAATTGTATACTAAATTTCTGTCGATACTTATAAATCTCTCTTCTTACAGCAACTTTTCCTGGACTTCATCAATCAATCTTGTTCTTTTCCTTCCAGCATCTGGAAGGAATAAGTATCAGTATCTTTCTAAATACATTATAATTTACACTTTCTTGACACTGAATAAATTTTTGTTTTTAAACGATTCATTTTCCTTATTGCTTAATTCACATTCATTCAATTTTTCAAGCATTAATTTAACTTTACCCTGGCTCTCCACCATGTGTGGTGTCAAACGGGAATATTCGTGTTTTAATCTTACAACACTTCCCCTAACCACCATGATTTGTTAGAATTCAACGACCAAATAGACACACCTTACTCGACATTCTACAACTCGATGAGCTACTTTAACATTCTTAGAAATTCAAGTGTAGGTGGAGAACCCTACAAAACACATTCATTCTAACTTCCCCCTCATTCATCTTTAGACATGCAGGCTTTCGCTCTAAAGCATGATTTTATCTACAGTTTAATACTTAAATTTTGAATTCATTGCTTTAAGCATTTACTTTTAGCATCTAAAATTTTATGCTTCTAGACTAAATTCTACTTTTACATAACATTCAAGTATTTACGTATATTTACAAAATTTTAATACATATGATTCTTACAATTTACCATAAAATGAATAAGAGAAAATAAATTTTTACTTTACTCATTCTTCGCCAAGCTGGCGGCACTGAAACTAAAATTCTTATTAATACAAGAATACGAAGTTATTTTTATCTTCGGCCAAATTTTGGCTTTAACATAACAGAATTAGTCTTTCGACCAACAGAAAATGCTTGTTTTTAGCTTTTATACTTAAAGAAAATAATACTTTTGCCTTAGTTAAATAAAGTAAAACAAAACTAAGTCTCAACCGAGACATATTGACTTTCGTCAAAACATAGAACTTCGTACTTATGCATAACATTTCGGAACAAAAGAAAAAATTTTATAGAAGATTTTAACTTATCTTTGAGTTTTCGATGATTGAAACTCCGTCATTCTTTTCTGGCAAAATTGTTCCCACGTTATAGGTTTCATGGACGTCAATCTTCTCCTTACTGACCTCCGAGTGTCGTCCACATTAGTTTTTCTTTTGCGTCCTCTGCATGCTGGCCTCTTGGCGGAGTAATCGTCGGGTTGTTGTGGTTTCCGTTTTTCCATTGGACGGCTGGTCTTGACGTCCTCCGGTCTGGAGTCCTTCTTGAATTTCTTCTGTTGTTCCTGGTATTTTCGTTCCTCCTGCTGTCTTTTCAGTTTCCGGAACGGCGGCCTTGCTTGCACCTGACTCTCTGGCCCTGGGAGCGTTCTCCTTGATGTATAATTTCTACTGCGATACGTTGTAGGTGGTGTTTTCCTCTTTACCAAGGTTTCTTTACGCGGTGGATCTGCATTCTTGTTTTTCTGAAATGCTGGAGTTTGAAAGTTTTAATTTTTTCTTTTTGGTACCGTCGTCTGGGTTGTAGAAGGGCTAGGTCTCTCTTCAGTTCTCTGCTTCTTGGGTGGTGGAACAGTTGTTATTTCTGGACCTTCTACTTCTTTTAGACTTGAAGCCTGCAAGAAACTTTTAAGGATTTCAAAATCATTTGGACTATAGTATTTTTTCACCTGGTAGGGACTTGCTTTACAGATTTCCCCTCTCTCGTTCTTAAGGTACAATACGACTCCTTTGATTTCCTGAATTACCTAGGGGCCTTCAAATTTTGGAGCTAACTTTGCAGTAAAATTGTCTGGGGCACTTGATAAACAAAATTTCCGCTTCAATACTTTATCCCCAACTTTAAAATCTGCTTCACGGCGTTTTCTATCGTAATACACTTTTTACTTATTTCTTGCCGTATCCGAGCTTTTAAGCGCCTGATCAATAAGTTTTTGCACATCTTTCTGTTTAAACTCTTGCTCTCTTTGTTGCAAAAAGAATAATTTATCTAAAGGCGTAATTAACTTTCTGCCTAAAAATAATTCTGCTGGGGTTTTTCCCGTAGTATCGTGATTTGCCGTTGTGAAAGCATAAGCTAATTCATTTATGTAGCCATCCCAGCGCTTGTGATGTGTGCTAACGTAACTGCGAATTATTTTTACGATATTTTTATTCGCTCTTTCTGCTATGTTTGCCTGTGGTCTACACGGAACCATTTTGATATGGCGTATGCCAAGTCCAGTGCATATGTTTTCAAATATTCCACTAATGAATTGTTTTCCGTTATCGCTAATGACTTTTATCGGTGCACCGTATTTTAAAATGTATCTGTGTAAGAATACATCTGCGACTGTTTTGGCTGACGCGCGTTTAAGTGGAACAATTTCTGTCCATTTTGGAAAATGATCTACTATTACTAAAAGAAAACGATTTTTATTTAACTCGCTCTGGGGGAAGGGACCAAGAAGATCTATGCCTAAAATTTCATTCGGAAATGTAGCGCGAATGGTATTTAAGTACCTGGCCGGGCTGTAATTAATATCATTTATTAACTGACATTGATTGCAGGACCTGACAGACGCAGTTACTATTTTGTATAATTGCGGGAAATATACCGCCTCGCGTACCCTTTTTAAAGTCTTTCTCACCCCTAAATGACCAGCTGTTTTCGCGTCGTGTAATTCCTTCAAAATGCTTAATCGAAGCGAGGCTGGGATGACTGGTTCGTACTCGAGATTTTCATTGTTGTTTTCGTATAAAATAATAAATTATCTATTATTTCATAGTTTTCTGCTCTATTTCTTATCGCATCGATATTTGTGTGCTCAAAGCTTTCGGGGTCTTTCAAATATGCATAGATATTTCCAAATTCAGGATCAGCTTTCAGTTCAGTGATAATCGTATCTCTAGAATCTAAAATTTTTGAAGTCAACACAGCGCATTTAAGTTCAATTCCTTCATCGTCCAGTTTTATAATACGAGAAAGTGCGTCAGCTACATTGTTTTCCTTACCTGGTTTATATTTTATTCTGACATTATATTCTTGGAGTTTTAAAGCCCATCTTATTTACCTGGGCGTTAGGTTTTTCCCCGAGTAAAGTCTACCAACAGCCGCATGATCCGAAAAGACTGTTACTGGCGCTTTGCCGAAATAAACTCGAAATTTGTGTACAGCCATTAATACGGCTAATGTTTCTCTCTCTGTAGCTGCATAATTCCTTTGTGTCTGATTCAACGTTTTACTAAAAAATGCCAGAGGATGGCTATTTTGCATAAGAACCGCACCCACCGCATAGTCCGACGCATCTGCTGCAATTTCCAGGTTTTCGTCCCCCTCCGGGAATTTCAAGACAGGGGCATTGATGAGCGCTTCTTTTAATCTTTCAAATGCTGTATTTGCTTCCGCTGTCCACGTAAATTTACTTCTCTTTCTTTTGATTACTAAGAGTGGTTCAACAATATTAGCGAAATCTTTTATGAAAGACCGATAGTAAGAACATAACCCAAGGAAAGAAGAACGTTTCTTGGCGGTGTTGGGGGATGGAAAATTCTTGATTGCTTTTATTTTTGAATCTTGCGTTTCTATACCCTTTTGCGAAATTTTATAACCCAGATATTTAAGTTCTTTAGTTGCGAACTTGCATTTTGAGGCGTTAATTGTAAAACCGGCCTCTTTTAATAATTTAAAAACTTCTTCTAGATCTTTAATGTGTTGTTCCAACGTACTACTCGTTATAATTATATCACCTAGATAGATTAAAGTCGATTTTCCTAGGACAGGCTTTAGAACAATGTCCATAGCTCTCTGGAATGTTGATGGGGCCCCACACAACCCAAAGGGCATGCGTAAAAATGCATAAGTGCCCGATTTTGTTATAAACGCGGTTTTATGTATGTCTTCGGGTCTCATAGCTATTTGATAGTAGCCAGACGTTAAGTCCAAAGTAGACATGTATCTTGTAGATTTGATGTTTCTAATAATTTCCTCTATAACCGGCAAAGGGTAAACTCGGAATTTAGTAATACTATTTAGTTTTCTGTAATCGATAGCAAACCTCCAAGACCTTTTATCCGAAGGAGGAAACTCGTTCTTCCTACATAGTACGACTGGACTCGCGTACTCACTATTTATGGGCGTTATTATTTTATTCTTTAACATCTCCTGAATATGTTCTTCGATGATTACGTCTTTTTGTTTGTCATAACGATAAGGTTTAGTCCTACAAGGTTTTTCGGCAGTTAATTGTATCTGATGCGTAACTATATGACAACTACCCGGCTTTTCTGAAAACAAGTTAGAAAGATTACTCACGACTTGCTGGATGGCTTGACTTTCATGGTCATTCAGATGGCTAAGGTCCACTTGCGGTTGTTCCACAGGTTCCACCACCCTCTGGTCCATCTCCAGCACAACTGAACTGTCTTGAAAATTCAATTTGGCCCTCGGGGCCCTTAAAAACTCCATACCTAAAATAAGAGGATTTTGCAGATTCTTCACTACAAAAATTAATACTTTGAGGCTTTCCTCTTTTACCTGTATGTTTAATGATAATTTCCCGATGCAGTGACAGGTTTTTCCTTGCGCCGCTATAATTTCGGTATTTTTGGTTTTAAATAAACGTACCCTATAAAAATTCTTTTTGAAGAATGTTTCGCTCATAAAATTTCCTTCTGCTCCTGTATCGATGAGGGCTTCTACTGGTACATCGCCAACCAGGACTTGTATAATTGGTAGATGTGAGTTTTTTACGATGACCGTATTTAAATGTCTTTTTGAGGGTTCTTTTAAAACTTCCGGGGTCTGGACCCTCGCTTTCACAGGCCCCTCTACTCGTTTAAAGGTTTCCTTTCAAGTTCTGCCTTCTGGGTACGCGGATGTTTGTTTTCGAATTTTCTTTTTGGGCCTTGACCTTCGAGGTTCGATGAGTTAGCTTGATAGCTCTTTCCCCCATAAGAGCGGTTTGCATTTCTGGTTTTCTCATTTGAAGATTTCCTTCGGGTACTCTGAGAATACGATGCCCCTCTAGCTTTTTCCGCTATTCTGCGATTTTGAAACTTCACTGCCAATTCGAAGAGCTCCTGCAATGTGCTTGGGTTTCTAATTTCGAAGTAGTCTTGAACAGCGGGTAACAATCTTGGTAAGATTATTTCAATAATCTCCGCGTCGGGTTTCTTCCCATACAGCATATCCGTCAGCTTAATTTTTCGCAAAATAAAGTCCGTCAACTCTTCTATATCCCGTTGATAGAAACTATATAGTTTGGCTTCCAGCCTTGCTCGATCTTTCACTATGGGGAAGGCCTTTACTAACGATTTTTTGAAATTTTCAAATGTATATGTCTGGCTTCCAAATTCCCCTAATAAAAATTTGCCTATATTCTTCCACCATAGCGCGGCCTGTCCTCTTAGTGCAGATGTGGCAATGGCAACTTTTTGTCTTTCAGGCACAGGGTAGAGCTGAAAGTGATTTTCTAGGCCTTCTAGAAATATCGCCACCGAATTTTTTCCGTCGAAATTGACGTTTGGCTTGATTGACGCTCTCAAAGTCTGGACCAGGTATCCAAATCCTTCCAATTGGCTTGCCATTTCTTGGTGTTGGCCCGCGGCTTTCATCCGATTTTCGGCCATTTCAGTTCGATAAGAGTTCGGGCGCCAATGTAGAGTTGCGCGCCTCCAACTTGCACGCAAACAAGAGGTGACTGTTGAAAACTGGAAAATAGACAGAGTCTTGCTAAGGGTTTAAGTCCCTTTTTATTCAACTTAAGAAGTTACAATTGCGTGCTCTTGACGCTCGCAAACTACGCCGACCCGGCGGTAAAATAAAGATAAGAACCTGAAAAGAAATAATAACAAGACTCTAACTACGAGGCTCTCTAAAAGTAACTAACCTCACCGCGTTTTACAATACCGCTGCTAATTCAGCAAACTTTGAATATCACGTTGAACGATTAACAATTCTCCAAGGCAAGCACACAGGCCGAAACGCGGGGTTCTTCAATTTCTGGCTAACTACCTCCGCGCTCGTGAAGTAAGAACAGCACACCTCGAACTCGTTTCCTTTCTATTTAACTCAGAATACTTCCGCTGATAATTTGAATCCTTGCGCGTTCTACTAAAATTTACATACTCTGGCATTGGCAGTTCCAGGGGAAAGTAAGGCTTGACAGGAAAGATCGTTTAAACTTAAAATAAATGTTAGTTAAAATAAATATAAACCCTACAAACATATGGACGGAAAGTTAGTTTTCATTCGAATACCAACCCTAAAAATTATATTTTGGATACCACTCGAATTTGTGAACATTTAAGATAAAGTTCCGGCTCAGGATGAATATCTAGCTTTCTACAGAAGAACATTCAAGCGGTCTTTTTTTTCTGAAAACACAAATCCATGTTTCTCACATCCTGTTAAGAGATTATGTTGTCTCTTTTCGAATTAGTACTTTAGGCGGCGTCTTACAATTTTATCAAACAACTTGCTAATGCTACAGGTAAGGGCTATGGGATGGTAGTTGAAAGGATTCATTGGATTTTTCCCTGGCTTAGTTATGGGAATGACTACAGCTTTCTTCCAAGCGCTAGGAAAAATGTGCTACTTCCACAATCGATTGTAAAAAGTGAGAAAGGAAGCGAGTGAGTTAAAGGGAAAATGCTTCAGCATTTCATAACTGACACAACCTAGAAGCGGACTAGATCTTTGTGTTTCGGACAAAGCTGTCTTTAGTTCAAGCATGCTGAAATCACCATTATAGGGTTTCGAGTTGGGAGAAATGAATGGAATGGGAAATTTCTAGGAGTAATGCTTGAAAGAAAGAAATACTGGTGGGTAATTGCTGCCGCTTGCAATGGCAGCAAAAGTCTCACCGACGGCGTTGGAAATTTCTGACGTGTTACTAATCACCCGCTAATCATTTTTTCAGAAAGTGAGTGGTTTTTATATACAGGTATTCGGCATTCCTTTCTAATTCTTTTCCATAATCTTTTACTAGGCTTAAAAGGTAATATTGACGACACATAGGAGTTCCAGGAATCATTCTAGCTCTGCCGTCTTACTCGTCTTTCTTTTGCTTTCTTGAAGACAATAAAATTTAACAAAGTGGACACGAAACATTCCCCCAAGCTTTTCTCTGTTGCCTCAGAGTTTCCTGGCAATCATAATTCTACTATAGTTTTGAGTACGTTGATGTGAGAGGTATAGATCTTGTAGCTGTCTGATTGATTGTTACGTGTAATTTTCTCCACTGCTTCATCGATGGGCACGTTGTTCACCATTAGTTGACTGATCTCAGAAAATGAAGAAAAACGTGCAGGTCTCGGAGTGGATGAGTCTCCAAGTCCAATTAAGACTCAGATCGGAAAATGGTCACTATAATAGGGATCATTTCCGACACTAAATGGTTTGGTTTTCTGAGATTAAGGCAAAGCCTCGAGGGGAGAGATGCTTTCGTGGAGAACGTTCTAAGAGAAACTCGCTTGTATATACGTTACACATGGAGAAAACCACGAAACCGCTCATGGTGTCAGCCAGTTCGGGGGATTGGAACCTCTGACCGAACTACCAGTGTTCACTGACTTTACGGCTTGTCCTCTGGTGGGCCCCGAAACTAAATGAACAAAGTGGTAGAAGTGAAGACGAACACATGGGGAAAG
The DNA here is from genome assembly GCF_044657685.1 of Stegodyphus dumicola. Classification (NCBI taxonomy): domain Eukaryota; kingdom Metazoa; phylum Arthropoda; class Arachnida; order Araneae; family Eresidae; genus Stegodyphus; species Stegodyphus dumicola. Next base: position 193,664,725 of record NC_140780.1, read on the forward strand.
ATCAATGACGTGAAAGGTCCTATCAGGGTGATAGAAGTAAGTAGGTTGACCCTTATTTAGTAAGCATATTGAGTGATCCTCAATTAGCTATTCAATAAGTCTACCTCATGAATTTAGATCTTTACTTTCTCGGAGAGGGCTGTGAGCATCAGAATCTCCTAGACCCTAGACGGATAAAAGGGTCAAGCAGCTGCTCTATGAGATCATCCAAATCTCTTTGATAGATGCGGTCATTCGGGGGCAAGTAAACTGAACAGACTGAAAACAAATTACGAAAGCTGATTTTTATAGCGACAGCTTGGAAGTATGTTGTGAAATGGAGAGTATTTGATGGATAGTCAAATGAGACTAGGAAACCAACACCTCCACTGATACAACCACCTACTAGATTATCTCTTCTAGTGAGAGAATACCTCTGAAACGTAGCTTGCTGCAAACGTTTCAGCATAGCATCTTTTATTGCCAAGCACACAGGATGATGGACATCGATGATATAATTGATGTTATCAAAATTATGGTGAAAGCTGCCACAGTTGTATGAAATGAGCGTGGCCAATGTGCTTGATGTTTGGTCTTACGGTGCTACTTTTCGGCTTTTTTTGGAAGGAGGTGTTTAGGGATATCTAACTCCTCATCAAGATCCACATTATCTGAATCGAGGTAATCAGATATCATGTTCTCTATTGAACTATTACTAAAAATCCCAGTTTCATTTACTTGTAGGGCTTATATTTATTTTAACTAACATTTATTTTAAGTTTAAACTATCTTTCCTGTCAAGCCTTACTTCCCCTGGAACTGCCAACGCCAGAATATGTAAATTTGAGTAGAACGCGCAAGCATTCAAATTATCAGCGGAAGTATTCTGATTTAAATAGAAGGAAACGAGTTCGGTGTGATATTCTTACTTCACGAGCGCGGAGGTAGTTAGCGAGAAATTGAAGAACCCCGCGTTTCGGCCTATGTGCTTGGCGGGAAGTAGTGTTAATCGTTCAAGTGAGCTTCAAGTCTGCTGAATTAGCAGCGGTGTTGTAAAACGCGGTGAGTTAGTTATTTTAGAGAGCCTCGTAGTTAGAGTCTTGTCTTTAGTTTCTTTTCAGGTTATTATTTTTATTTGACTGCCGAGTTGGCACAGTCTGTGAGCGTCAAGAGTACGCCATTGTAATTTTTACGTTGAATAAAAAGGGACTTAAACCCTTCACAAGACTCTGTGTTTTATACAGTTGTCACAGTCACTTCTTGGTTGCGTGCAAGTTGGAGGCGCGCAACGTTACATTGGCGCCCGAACAATTATCGAACTGAAATGGCCGAAAACTGGATGGAAGCCGCTGGACAACACCAAGAAATGACAAGCCAGTTAGAAGGATTTGGATACCTGGTCCAGACTTTGAGAGCGTCAATCAAGCCAAACGTCCATTTCGACGGGAAAAATTCGGTGACGGTATTTCTAGAAGGTCTAGAAAACCACTTTCAGCTCTACCCTGTTCCCGAAAGACAAAAAGTTGCCATCGCCTCATCAGCACTAAGAGGACAGGCCGCGCTATGGTGGAAAAACATAGGCAAATTTTTATTAGGGGAAGTTGGAACCAGACATATATATTTGAAAATTTCAAAAAATCGTTAGTAAACGCCTTCCCCATAGTGAAAGATCGCGCACGGCTGGAAGCCGAAGTATATAGTTTCTATCAACGGGATATAGCAGAATTGACGGACTTTATTCTACGAAAAATCAAGCTAACGGATATGCTGTATGGAAAGAAACCCGATGCGGAGATTATTGAAATAATATTACCAAGATTGTTACCCGCTGTTCAAGACTACTTTGAAATTAGAAACCCAAGCACATTGCAGGAACTTTTCGAATTGGCGGTGAAGTTTCAAAATCGCAGAATAGCGGAAAAAGCGAGAGGGGAAACATATTCTCAAAGTACCCGAAGGAAATCTTCAAAGGAAGAAACCAGAAATGGAAATCGCTCTTATGGGGGAAAAAGCTATCAAGCTAACGCATCGAAACTCGAAGGTCAAGGCCCAAAAAGAAAATTTGAAAATAAGCATCCGCGTGCCCAGAAGACACAGATTGAAAGGAAAGCTTTAAACGAGTAGAGGGGCCTGTGAAAGGGAGGGTCCAGACCCCGGAAGTTTAAAAAAAAACCCTCAAATAGACATTTAAATACGGTCATCGTAAAAAACTCACAGCTACCAATTATACAAGTCCTGGTTGGCGATGTACCAGTAGAAGCCCTCATCGATACAGGAGCAGAAGGAAATTTTATGAGTGAAAATTTCTTCAAAAAGAATTTTTATAGGGAACGACTATTTAAAACCAAAAATACGGAAATTATAGCGGCGCAAGGAAAAACATGTCACTGCATCGGGAAATTATCATTAAACTTACAGGTAAAAGAGGAAAGTCTCAAAGTATTAATTTTTGTGGTGAAAGATCTGCAACACTCTATTATTTTAGGTATGGACTTTTTAAGGGCCGCGAGGGCCAAATTAAATTTTCAAGATAGTTCCGTGGTGTTGGAGATGGACCAGAGGGTGGTGGAACCTGTGGAGACACCGCAATTGGACCTTAGCCATCTGAATGACCATGAAAGGAAAGCAATACAGCAAGTGGTGAGTAATTTTTCTCATTTATTTTCAGAAAAACCAGGAAACTGCCAAATAGTGACGGACAAGATTCAATTAAATGCCGAAAAACCTTGTAGGACTAAACCTTACCGCTATGACAAACAAAAAGACGTAATCATCGAAGAACATATTCAGGAGATGTTAAAGAATAAAATAATAACGCCCATAAATAGTGAGTACGCGAGTCCAGTCGTACTATGTAGGAAAAAGAACGAGTTTCCTCCTTCGGATAAAAGGGCTTGGAGGTTTGCTATTGATTACAGAAAACTAAATAGTATTACCAAATTTCCAGTTTACCCTTTGCCGGTTAGAGATCATTAGACAGATCAAATCGACAAGATATATGTCTACTTTGGACTTAACGTCTGGCTACTATCAAATAGCTATGAGACCCGAAGATATACATAAAACCGCGTTTATAACAAAATCGGGCACTTATGCATTTTTACGCATGCCCTTTGGGTTGTGTGGAGCCCCATCAACATTCCAGAGAGCTATGGACATTGTTCTAAAGCCTGTCCTAGGAAAGTCAACCTTAATTTATCTAGATGATATAATTATAACGAGTAGTACGTTGGAACAACATATTAATGATTTAGAACAAGTTTTTAAATTATTAAAAGAGGCCGGTCTTACAATTAACGCCTCAAAATGCAAGTTCGCAACTAAAGAACTTAAATATCTCGGTTATAAAATTTCGCAAAAGGGTATAGAAACGCAAGATTCAAAAATAAAAGCTATTAAGAATTTCTCACCGCCCAACACCGCCAAGAAACTTTCTTCTTTCCTTGGATTATGTTCTTACTATCGATCTTTCATAAAAGATTTCGCTAATATTGTTGAACCACTCTTAGTAATCAAAAGAAAAAGGGCTAAATTTACGTGGACAGCGGAAGCTAACAGTGCTTTTGAAAGATTAAAAGAAGCGCTCATTAATGCCCCTGTTTTAAAATTTCCGGAGGGGGACGAAAACCTGGAAATTGCAGCAGATGCGTCAGACTATGCGGTGGGTGCAGTTCTTATGCAAAATAACCATCCTCTGGCATTATTTAGTAAAACATTGAATCAGACACAAAGGAATTATACAGCTACAGAAAGAGAAACAGTAGCCGTATTAATGGCTGTACACAAATTTCGAGTTTATTTCGGCAAATCGCCAGTAACAGTCTTTTCGGATCATGCGGCTGTTGGTAGACTTTACTCGGGGAAAAACCTAACGCCCAGGTTAATAAGATGGGCTTTAAAACTCCAAGAATATAATATCACAATAAAATATAAACCGGGTAAGGAAAACAATGTAGCTGACGCACTTTCTCCTATAAAACTGGACGATGAAGGAAATGAACTTAAATGCGCTGTGTTGACTTCAAAAATTTTAGATTCTAGAGATACGGTTATTACTGAACTGAAAGCTGATCCTGAATTTGGAAATATCTCTGCTTATTTGAAAGACTCCGAAAGCTTTGAGCACACAGATATCGATGCGATAAGAAATAGAGCAAAAAACTATGAAATAATAGATAATTTATTATTTTATACGAAAACAACAAACGAAAATCTTGAGTATAAGCCAGTCATCCCAGCCTCGCTTCGATTAAGCATTTTGAAGGAGTTGCACGAATAAAAAACAGCGGGCCACCTAGGGGTCAGAAAGACTATAAAAAGAGTACGCGAGGCCGTATATTTCCCGCAATTATACAAAATAGTAACGGCGTATGTCAGGTCCTGCAATCAATGTCAGTTAATAAATGATATTAATTACAGCCCGGCCGGGTACTTAAATAGCATTCGCGCTACATTTCCGAATGAAATTTTAGGCATAGATCTCCTTGGTCCCTTCCCCCAGAGCGAGTTAAATAAAAATCGTTTTCTTTTAGTAATAGTAGATCATTTTTCAAAATGGATAGAAATTGTTCCTCTTAAACGCGCGTCAGCCAAAACAGTCGCAGATGCATTCTTACACAGATACATTTTAAAATACGGTTCACCGATAAAAGTCATTAGCGATAACGGAAAACAATTCATTAGTCAAATATTTGAAAACATATGCAATGGACTTGGCATACGCCATATCAAAATGGTTCCGTATAGACCACAGGCTAACATAGCAGAAAGAGTTAATAAAAACATAGTAAAAATAATTCGCAGTTACGTGAGCACACAACACAAGCGCTGGCATGGCTACATAAATGAATTAGCTTATGCTTTAAGAACGGCACATCATGATACTACGGGAAAAACTCCAGCAGAATTATTCTTAGGCCGAAAATTAATTACGCCTTTAGATAAATTATTCTTTGTGCAACAAAGAGAGCAGGAGTTTAAACAAAAAGATGTGCAAAAGTTGATTGATCAGGCGCTTAAAACCTCGGATACGGCAAGAAATAGGCAGAAACTATATTACGATAGAAAACGCCGTGAAGCAGATTTTAAAGTTGGGGATAAAGTATTGAAGCGGAAATTTTCTTTATGAAGTGCCCCAGACAATTTTACGGCAAAGCTAGCTCCAAAGTTTGAAGGCCCCTATGTAATTCAGGAAATCAAAGGGGTAGTATTATATCTTAAGAACGAGAGAGGGGAAATCTGTAAAGCAAGTCCCGAGCAGGTGAAAAAATACTATAATCCAAATGATTTTGAAATCCTTAAAAGTTTCTTGCAGGACTCAAGTCTAAACGAAATAGAAGGGCCAGAGACAACAACTATTCCACCACCCAAGAAACAGAGAACTGAAGAGAGACCTAGCACTTCTACAACTCGGACGTCGGTATCAAAAAGAAAAAATAATTTTCAAACTCCAGCGTTTAAGAAAAACAAAAATACAGATGCACCGGTTAAAGAAACCGTGGTAAAGAGAAAAACACCACCTACAAAGGATTGCAGGAAAAATTATACATCAAGGAGAACGCGCACACGGCCACAGAGTCAGGTGCCAGCAAGGCCGCCGTTCCGGAAACTGAAACGACAACAGGAGGCACAAAAATACGACGAACAGAAGAAATTCAAGAAGGACTCCAGATCTTAGGACGTCAACACCAGCCGTCCCAGGCAGAAACGCAAAGGCCAACAACCAGACGATTACTCCGTCAAGAGGACGCAAAAGAAAAAGCAACGGGGACGACACTCGGAGATCAATAAGGAGAAGATTGACATCCATGAAACCTCTAACTTGGGATCAATTTTGCCAAAAACGGATGACGGAATTTCAAGCATCGAAAACTCAAAGATAAGTTAAAACCTTCTATAAATTTTTCTTTCTGTTTTGTTCCGAAATGTTATGCATAAGTACGAAGTTCTATGTTTTGACGAAAGTCAATATGTCTCGGTTGAGACTTAGTTTTGTTTTACTTTATTTAGCTAAGGCAAAAGTATTATTTTCTTTAAGTGTAAAAGCTAAAAACAAGCATTTTCTGTTGGTCGAAAGACTAATTCTGTTATGTTAAAGCCAAAATTTGGCCGAAGATAAAAATAACTTCGTATTCTTGTACTAATAAGAATTTTAGTTTCAGTGCCGCCAGCTTGGCGAAGAATGAGTAAAGTAAAAATTTATTTTCTCTTATTCATTTTATGGTAAATTGTAAAAATCATATGTATTAAAATCTTGTAAATGTACGTAAATACTTGAATGTTATGTAAAAGTAGAATTTAGTCTAGAAGCATAAAATTGTAGATGCTAAAAGTGAATGCTTAAAAGCAATGAAGTCAAAATTTAAGTATTAAATTGTAGATAAAGTCATGCTTTAGAGCGAAAGTCTGCATGTTTAAAAATGAATGAGGGGGAAGTTAGAATGAATGTGTTTTGTAGGGTTCTCCACCTACATTTGAATTTTTAAGAATATTAAAGTAGCTCATTGAGTGGTATAATGTCGAGTAAGGTGTGTCTATTTGGTCGTTGAATTCTAACAAATCATGGTGGTTAGGGGAAGTGTTGTAAGACTAAAACACGAATATTCCCGTTTGACACCACACACGGTGGAGAGCCAGGGTAAAGTTAAATTAATGCTTGAAAAATTGAATGAATGTGAATTAAGCAATAACTAAGAAAAACGAATCGTTTAAAAACAAAAATTTATTGTGTCAAGAAAGTGTAAATTATAATGTATGTAGAAAGATACTGATACTTATTCCTTCCAGATGCTGGAAGGAAAGACCAAGATTGATTAATGAAGTCCAGGAAAAGTTGCTGTAAGAAGAGAAAGTTATAAGTATACACAGAATTTTAGTATACAATTTGTTACATAAGATTTTTTTGTGTAAACGAGGTTCTCGACAGTTAGTTCAGAATTAGAGAAACTTACAACAGGTCGTTTGTAGGACCTGCTTCCAAGTTTTCCAAATTCTGGCAGCGGCAAATGTAGGGTTTATATTTATTTTAACTAACATTTATTTTAAGTTTAAACTATCTTTCCTGTCAAGCCTTACTTTCCCCTGGAACTGCCAATGCCAGAATATGTAAATTTGAGTAGAACGCGCAAGCATTCAAATTATCAGCGGAAGTATTCTGATTTAAATAGAAGGAAACGAGTTCGGTGTGATATTCTTACTTCACGAGCGCGGAGGTAGTTAGCGAGAAATTGAAGAACCCCGCGTTTCGGCCTATGTGCTTGGCGGGAAGTAGTGTTAATCGTTCAAGTGAGCTTCAAGTCTGCTGAATTAGCAGCGGTGTTGTAAAACGCGGTGAGTTAGTTATTTTAGAGAGCCTCGTAGTTAGAGTCTTGTCTTTAGTTTCTTTTCAGGTTATTATTTTTATTTGACTGCCGAGTTGGCACAGTCTGTGAGCGTCAAGAGCACGCCATTGTAATTTTTACGTTGAATAAAAAGGGACTTAAACCCTTCACAAGACTGTGTTTTATACAGTTTTCACAGTCACCTCTTGGTTGCGTGCAAGTTGGAGGCGCGCAACGTTACATACTATTTTTTGTTCTGCTTTGCACTGCTATTTTTTTCCTGCGTTAACTGCGTTGGTTCTTTCTTATTTTTATTATTCGTTACAGGTTCGTAGCTTTTTGATGTTCGGATACCAGACATACTGGAAGAGGTTTGGATAGTAACAGATCGAACTGATTTTACAACGCCGGGGGAAAACATATTTATTCGCAGTTTTGAACCTTCGGCTATCTTCCTGGCCTATTTCTTGTCACTTTGGTTGTCTGAATTTCCCTTTACGACTTCCATTTTTAGTATGACCACGGAACCGCTGCATATTTATTCTTGCAATTAACGCACGATGGTTCAGCGGTACAATTGTCCCTATCGCGACCAACCATGGAACATTAGGTGCATGTCAGGTTGCCACCACAGGACATCTTAGAATGGCCAATCTGGCATTGGGAAAATCTGATGGGGCTGGGAATATAAGGTCTTACAGGACAACTAAGGTATCCAGCCTTAATATTCTTTGGCAGATCAGGAAACTATACTGATCAACTGACCTCCCTTACATATTTAGATCCTTCTGGTAGCACAAACATTTTGCTGACTAGCTCGGAAACGAACTCTTCTTCCGAAACCAATAGAAAGTTAACATCGGAGATCATGCCTCAACAAAAGTTTAGTATTTTACGGGATGACACAATAATAGCGGTTTGCCCAAGTTTTGCTAGTTGCAGAAGGGAAGCTGATTGGGTGGCCGAAACTGTGTCAATGAACAAGTCTCCAGAACGGAGACGCTCAACGTTTCTTAGCTCACCAAAACATGAATGGATGTATTTGCTTATCAAGAATACAGAGATCTTCTGAAGATCACTAGAAGGGCTAGGTACAGCGAACAAACGAGGATAGTTTTTATGTTGAATTGCATTTCTTCGCAGTAGCTGTATCGATAGCTTCAGCTGTTGTTTCTGTTTTTGCTTCATCTGTTAGTTGCTTTATAATACAAATTGAAAATTTTTAATTAGCCGTATTTAGAAAAGAAAAGATCCGGTCCGACCGCCCCACCCACCTCGGAGCCCAACAAGGGAACACAGATTCCTAACGGACTAGCCGGACCTATATGAAAAAAAAAAAAGCCTCACAGTCGGCTTTCTCGAAAGTTTATCCTTAAGCCGACACATAGGCCGGGATACCAGTCGATTGACACCAGTGAGCACAACAAAGTGCTTCCCGTTTAGCTGAAGTAGAGGCCAAAGTATTGTGCTGGGAGCAGTACCTACCCTCCTACTACCAAAACCCTCCTTTCCAGAAACACGGGTCTCCATGTACGGCAAACACGTGGGCTGTTTTATCGTCACTCGAAATTAGGCGCAAAGACTGCATAGCATCTGATATTGAGCACCAACCTCTAAAAAGGGAAACATGCATAGAATTTTCTTAATATACAATCGCGATTCTACGACCATTTCGAAATAAAAACTTTGTCTCTCTCTTTCATCCTCCCTCCTTTTCTTTGAAAGCATAATTATTTACTTAAAATTAAGTTTTTTTATTTTACTTTCAAAGCTCGATTTATCGCAGGTGGATAATCAGAAAATATATATCATTTTGATCCAACTGTAAGACTATCTTTTCTTTAATATACTTTTCTGAAAATGATACTCATTCTGCAGCTTAACATTTAAAAAATATTTGAGATAATTTAAGGTTCATTATTTCAGGCTTAATTTAAGGTTTTAGACTTAGTCTAATTACTTTCATTAATATATCGTTAGTATATCCATCACATACATACGAGACCATTTCTTGTGAGTCTGATTTTTTCTGTGTAAAACATCTTAAAAATGTAAGGTCATCTTAAAATAAAGCATGTAATATAAAATTCATTCAGCCGACAATGTTATGTGATAAAATCTTATAAAGAGGACAATATTATCGCTAATTTCCAAATTTTCCCTTTTCTGTCCCTCAATAATACTTTTCAAATTCTGGCAGTTAGATATTTCTTTTGAGTTTTTATTTTAAATATTTTTGTAAATTTGTTTTAGAATCATTCTCTGAAATAAGTGTTACTTTAAGAAGTAGCCTTGTCTGCAAATATTAATTTTTTTAAATTAAAAGTGTAAGATATATATAATACTTTGAAATTTTCTGAGGACAGAAGATTTTGCAAGATATATATAGTTTTTAGTCTGTGTGATTCTTCTCTCTGATAAATTCTTTCACTCATTGGAGTGGGACTGATTAACGTTAGTTTTTGCGCTTAGCTAATATCTGTAATCTAATTATAATTTGTATGCTGAAAAAATTTAAAATTATAAATTATAATTTTTATATGTGTATTTGTACAGTTATATATTTCTTTCAGATGTATTTTCATTTTAGAATAGATGCTATAATATTATTTAAAATGTGAATTACCTCAACAACCACAGCAGACATTTCGAAAATTATTCTAAAACACGAATGCCAGATTTTCTGAATTTGGTGAATTATTCTGTCATCTATTATATCATTTATCAGATTACATTCTATGAATTATGTGGTGTAATGGTCTGGGCAGGCATCATATTTGAAGGCCGCACACCTCTCCACGTGTTTGACAGAGGCTCTGTGACTAGTGTGAGGTATAGGGATGAGGTCTTGGAGCCCTATGTTTGCCTTTTCTGGGGTACAGTGGGCCCCGAGTTCATCTTAACAGGACGATAACGCGAGGCCACATAGAGAGTCTTAAGGCCCGTCTACACGTACCGATTTTATCGGCCGACTTTCTCGCAGAGGAACAATTTTCAGGATGTGCGCATGCGCTAAAAATCTGTCATGTTCTCTGCGACGATTTCAGAGCTAGTGTTCACCGCTCACTAGCCGACGATAAAATCGGCGACTCTAGCCAATTAGATTGCTTCCAGAGATCACGTGCTTTTCTCTCTCATTTTGGAAACATGGCGCTTTTTCGTTGGAGCGAAAATCAAATTTTTCAATTGATTGATTTTTATAGAGACCATGCTGTGTTGTGGGACACAAATAACATAAATTATAAAAATAAAAAGTTAAAGGATTCCCTTATTTTGGTAAGTTATCTTCCCGTTACTTTATCATCAAATATTTTTTTATTCGTGATGAAAATTATTTTATGTTGGTTAAACAAATTACAGCTCAATTTAATACAATATTGCTCAATTTTATTAGCTGATTAACTGATATAGCAATATGATTACAGTTTTCAGAACTGTATTAGTTATTAAACTATACCGATAGTATTTTTTAATATTCAGTATGATATGCTATTTTAAGATTTTGCATATTTATATTTCTTATTTGAAATTTTTGTATTGAAATTACACTATTCCTTTCTACTATAGTAATCTTTATTCTGTATTAGTACTTTTTACTCATATTGTTGCGGTTTTCATAACATTATTGTCTATTTATTTAATAGTAAAGGTTATCATTTAAAGCACAGTAGTTATTTACTTTTTCTGAAGCATGGTTATTTTAACATTTCAGGACTTAAGCACACAAATATGCGTTCCAGAAAATGAAATTAAAAAAAAATGGAGTAACCTGCGTACTCAATTTACAAAGGAGAAACATAAAGAGAAAAAAAATTATACATCTGGTGCGAGTACTGCCATGCAGTACAAATCGGCATGGCAGTTTTACACATCGTTACAATTTTTAAGTAATGTCGTGTCCTTAAGGAATACTGTGACTTCTTTGGTAAGTGATTACTTTTTAAATTTATATAATTTGGCTTATAAAGTAAATAATTTCCCTTTACTATTTGAAAATTTATAGAATTGTTTTTAATATAGGCAAAACTATAACAGTTTTTGTGATAAATAAAATAATATTGTTATACATACTTAGCTGTGTAAATTATATTAGCCAAATCTTCAAGCTCATGCAGCAGATGGGTCATCTGCAAAAGTTCACACTCACAGCAATTTCTATATAACTTCAGTACAAAAGTATTATTTTATTTATCCTTTTACAACTATGTGTGCTATTTAATTTCTTAAATGAAATCTTTATATTTAAAGACTATTCTTAAGCTCATTTACTTAAAAATAATCCCATTTCCCATTAAAGTATAGGTGCAATAACCATTAAAGTATAGGTAAAAGTAGATAGGACCAGGGCTTAATTTCTAAAATCAGAAGTGTCAGAGTTAGTAGAAGTTATATTTTGAATTTATATGAAGACCTAATCTTTTTTCCAATGAATGATATTCTATTGATAATTTCCAAAATAGCTGAGCAGTAAAACTGCTAAATAACTGGTAATTTGACCAGTGTTCGAATGCCAGCAAATAAGCTGACTGTAAGGTTGGTTTTTGTTTTTTCCTATGCAGAACATGGATACGAGCCATTTTACCCTAAAAATTCTTCTATGAAGCATTCCTCTCTATAGGCAGATAGTCCTTGAATTGCGTTGTCTTAATCAATTAGTCTAACATCCAGAAAAGCATATGTAATTTATTTTGAAATGAGAGTTAAGGTACTTAAATTTCTCTTCGTAAGTCTATTTTGGTACTCATGTATTAACACAACCACCTTGTCACATATTTGGTGGTCTTTATAAATGTAAAGGTAAAAATTACTTACTGGTACAAGTTAGTGGTTTTTATGACTTTTTTTTAAAAAAACCACTCCCAAATATCTGATAGTAAGTCAGCAAAGTATTATCGACCTACCGAAAAAAGCCGAAAAATCTAAACATGAATTTTAATTATTAAGTAAAAATTATATGATACATTAAAAAATAGGTTCTTTCATGTTATCACAAGCACTTTAGTACAAGCTCTTTTAAATTTCCAGAATGTGCTAAAATCTGTCGACCATGAGCATAACAATACTTTAGGCAACCATGCTCATAAACATTCCTTCAGTCAAGCAACATTACCCTCATTCTTTTTCATTTATAAAAATTTGCCAAACTTGAGGTGATTACGCTAATATGTTAAGTACTAAAAAATAAAACACTTATGAATTTGCAAAATACTTCTCTAACTTTTAGCGTTATTCTTTTCTCCATGTACACAGTGATCTGTTTTCACTTAAAAAACCAATAAATTGCATAAACTTGTACTGCACATCAACTGTTTACCAAACACATCTCATCGCTGTTTGCATTAATGGTTTTGTGACAAAATACTATATTCTGCAGAATTTTTACTGCAGTTTCTTCCATTGCTGGCAGATTCCACAAGTGATATTTTAAAAGTAAGTTAAAGGTTCCCAACTCTTAAAAAAAAATTACGATGTCTGTCAAAATCATTAGAATTCCAAATACAACAAAAATAAACAATTGAAACATTGCTTGACTGAAGGATTTTTATGAACAAGGTTGCCTGTGAAATTTTTATAAGCAGAGTATGGCAATTTTTATTAAGGTGGTTGAGATAATATGTGACTACCTCTAATTTTAAAATATTAATAGAGAAACATGAATTCTTATTGCATTTTAAGTAATTATTACTATCAAAATCTTACTCATATTGTTCAAGTTTTTACAAGTAAATGAAGTCCAACTCCGCTTCACATTGAAAAGTTATAAAAATATGGGATGTACATGCACAGATACTGTTCTTTTAAAAACACTCAAATTATTTCTTTTTACTGTAGTAATTATTAGCTTTGCTTTCTTCTCAGTTTATATATATATATTTGTAAATTATATATATATTTATATACCATTTTCAATGATAAACTTATATTCACAGCTAAATCAGACATAAGTTAGTCAATATTTTGTTACTTTTAACATACTTAAACATAAGCATTAACTTCTTATATATTTTCTTTTAAATATATGTATTGCATGTTTTTATTGATACCAAATACGCTACAACTTAGACAGCAGAATTACGAGGTTTTTTCGTATTCTTATTCAAGATATTTGACTATTCAACTTTGATATCTCTTGAAAAATCAAGCTTAGGAAATATATTCATTATCCTTATAAATATTTATTTCTGCATGTTTTCCCATAGCTTGTTAATTATGATTTGTTATATATGAATGAATGATAGCTGTAATAGTAAAAATTAAAGTGTTATTTTAATTTTCAGGATTTTAATGATACTAGTACACAAGAAAGAAGTGCAGAAGTTACCAGTCATTCTGAGGAGATGTTTGACATGAACGATTTTGAAGACACTGAAGAGACACAGAGAGAACTATGTCATACACAAACACTACCACAGCTAAAAAGACACACATCAAACACTACAACTTCAAACAAAAAACAGAAACACGATCACATTTACACAGCAGCCACAACAACACTGGAAGAAATTTCTACAATATTAAAATCAAAAAACACTACTCCAAATACATTTACACAGTTCGGTTCCTTTGTTGGTTCCGAACTAAGTCTAATCCGTGACCCTCAACTCCTCACAGACACAAAATATAAAATATACCAAATTCTCACAGATGCACAGACAGAACAAAATGTATTAGATTCCATGAACAACACAGAATAAATAAGAAACTTAGATATATTTATTACTTACCACATTATTTTGTAACATAAAATAAAAATACTTATAAATAATCTTTATTTCTTTATCTTTTATTATAACACATATTGAGAAATCAGGGAACATAAATTGAATAACATATATTGAGAAATTAATAATATTTTATAAATTTATCTTGCCATGCAACTTTTCCTTCATTATTTACATAATCACAAATTTTTTCTCGCATTAGCCTTGCTTCAGCAGACCCTGTGTTATAACCATTTTGTTTACACAGGGATTTCATCTTACTTAGCGATTCCTCATTTCGCCATGATCCAGGTATAAAATTAAAGTCCTCATCTTCATGATCGATTAGTTCTCTTGGTGTATACAATTGCCTGGACGTCTTTCTCGTAGAAAGTTATGCAAACAGCAACATACAGAAACAATTTTATCAACTGTCGCAGGAGGCAGCTGTATTGGTTGCATCAAGATACAAAATCTATTTGATAATATCCCGAATGCATTTTCAACAACACGCCTTGCCCTGGACAGTCGATAATTGAAAATCCTTTGCTGAGGAGAGATATTTTTACCAGGATATGGCCTCATCAGATAACATTTCAAAGGAAACGCCTCATCTGCAACCATAAAATAATTCACAGGCTCACTACCTGGAATCAAAGGTGTTGGGCTGGGCAGATCAAGCAAGTTATTGTCTAGCATCGAAAATAAACTTGTTTGGGCAAAAACTCCTCCGTCTGATATTCGTCCATTACATCCAACATCAATAAATGTAAATTTATAATCTGCATCAACTGATGCCATCAGCACAATGCTGTTGAAACTTTTATAATTGTAAAAAGTGCTGCCACCCCCTGCTGGTGCTTTTATCATAACGTGTTTTCCATCGATGGCACCAACACAGTGTGGCAGGTTCCACTTTTCAGCAAAAGCTTCTTCTATGGCTTTCCACTCCTGAGCAGTGTTTGGTGTCTACGAAATGAGAAAATAAGTATTAATTATGAAACTGAAAAAAGGATGCGAATACAAAATATAAATGCAGAAAATGCTATTTAAATATTGGCAAATAGTAAAATCAAATATTTTATCAACGAATATTAGCTACTCATTTGTTATAATAAAATTCACATCAAAGAAATAGATAAAAAAATGTGCTTATATATTTTGGTTGTGTTCCTATGTTTCACTTTTTATCTAATTTTCCCCCATTTTTTCTCTCTTGTTTTTGATTAAGCTACACCATAGATTCTATTTAAAGTTTTTAAAGTAATGAATGTGTCAGATACAATAAATGGAATTAAAGCTAAGTGACTGTGGGTAAATGAATGTTTTTGATCACAATACCCATACAGACAGAAAAACTGATAATTTTTGGAAAATAAATGATTAAAAAATAAGCTGTTGTTGTACAAACAATAATACAATAAACAAAAAGGGCTTATGCTTGTTTGTACACAGAAACAGAATTTTCATTTAAACAAGATATTTAAACATTTTATAACTGAATATATATGCTTCTTAATTTGAAGAAAACTCAAAACTAAAAGTGTCTATTGAAGAATTTTGGATGAACCCATAGGTGGTCAATTTAGCAGATTCATTATGTGTTTTATACAGGGTTGATACTAGGTTGTCAATTTGCTGTCCAATGCAATCTCTGCAGTTCCTACATTCTATTGCTAGATGCCTCCCTAATTATAAAACAATGTTTATTATGATTTTTCCAAAATCAAATAATCATATCTCTTCTTATAAATGAAAATTTTATTTAAATATACTGAAAAGCATAAACAACATTATGACAGACATTCCCATTGAAAATGGTTCATTCTAGAATTTGAGTCAAATTATAATCTAGAGCATGGACCAACAAACTGGTGCCTGCAAAAGAATTGTAAAATTTTAAGAAGCTGACGAGATATTTTAATGTTGAGTGGGAAAAACAATTTCATTTATAACTTAAAATTATTTTCTTAAACTGTTGGTCGCGACCCCCATAGGAGGTCGCCAAAACATTTTAGCAGTTTTTGATAATCCTTTAACTTATTCCAATAATTTTACAATTACCAAATATTTTTACACAATGTATCTGAAAATAGATAAAGATAAGGCAATGCATAAAGTTCTCTTTCTAACTGAACAAAAATCTGATTTTGCGAATTTAATTCATAATAAGTTATGGTTACAAAAGCTGCATTATTTGAGTGACATATTTGAAAAACTAAATGATCTAAATTTGTCGTTTCAAGAAAAAGGTTGCAACATAGTCATATTCAAATTAAAAATTGATGCTTTATTAAGAAAATGACCATATGGAAAAAGGGTTTGTTAGAAATGTTTGTCGCAACAACTGAATTTGTAAATGAAAATGATGAACTAGATAAATCAAAAAGATGATGTCTTGAGAAAAACTTTAAGAAATATTTCCCTTCAAATTTTAGTGTCAAAGAACTAATATGGATTGTGAAACTATTTAGAATTAATATGGAAAATATTACTCATTTCCCATTAAAATCACAAGAAGAACTTGCTGATTTATCAAATAATTCGGGATTGAAACTTTATCTTTAATACGAAGTCTTCAGAAGATTTTTTGCTAGCAATTGCAAAAGATTTCCAACAATTTCCGAAACTGCCATAAACTTTTACCTTTTTCTGCAACATATTAGTGAGAGACATTTTCATCTCTAACCACCATAAAATCAAAAGTGTCAATCAAAAAAGTTTAAAAAGCCCTGATTTATTACATGGTAAAAAGTGCATGCTTATGCAACTGAAGTATAATGGTTAGTGTAAAATATAACTTGGAGAGACATTTCATCAGTACGGTGTTTGCATAACATTTTCAAGAGAATGTTACATGAGTAATGAAATTCCAATTGCTATACTAAATCTCTCTCTGCTAGTACTTACAAAGAAAAAACTCAAAGTTATCCGTTATCCAGATACCCCAATGCAACTATTATTTTATGACTTTAATTGTAAATAGGTTACTTAAATTTAAATATCGCAAAGCCTCGAGGACTATCTGTGTAAGAGGAGGGATACCTTCGTAGAGGCCTTTCTAAGGGAAACTAGCTCATATTTATGTTACACATGGGGTAACCACAAAAACCAACCATGCAGCCAACCTGTTCGCCTGGGACGGAACCCAAGCCAGGTCGAACTACCAGTATTCAGTTGTCTTAACCATTCAACCACTGGTGGGGCTCTTAATTCTAAATAGAAAATTATACATTGCACTCCTGTAATACTCTTTTTAAATGAATCACATTTCAAGGAAAACAAGCTCTAAAGTTAATTCAATATTACAAATTTGAGAAAAATTCAACTTAACATTAGTATCCTGATCCTGTAAAAATGAACATTTTTTTTTTTAAAATTAAAAGGTCATGATGTTGTTGTGAATTATAAGACCTCATATGTAACATTGATATATTAAGTTTTAACTCACCTTTATGTAATCTTGCATGCATTCCCATAAAGCATCCAATACTTCTGGTATCACTCTTGACAATGTTTGTTTAGGTATTCTAAACAAATACTGTAAATTTGAATAGGAACACCCTGTAACATAATAAAAAACTTAAAAAATAAATTTATTAAAAATGATGTAGTGATATAATTATGATATTTATTCATTATAAATTTCTCAAAATTTAAAAAATTGTGGTTAAAATTATTGTTTGAATTTGTATTTCAATTTTTGTGAATTTGATTTATTAATTTTATAAAAATTAATTGATTTTTTTCAATAAAATAAAAATTAACTTACCACCAGCTAGAAAGCGTAAAGTAACATGCAGCCTCTCAGATGGTGAAATTGCACAACGCATAATCGTATCCTGTTTTTTAATTTTGCTGCTCACTAAGTTTAATAAATAATCAAAATCGCACGGCATCATTCGCAAATACTTTCCAAATTCCACCCTGTCTTCAAAACGCAGCTCTTGGAACAGGGTATTATGGGCTCCATGAATTTCTCTGCGTTTCATCCAATTTCTCGTCCAAATACGCTTTCTTTTTTCTTCTTCTGCAGCAGCAGCAGCGAGGATCAAAATCGCAGATGTTGCTACAGTAGCAATTAACGGGAAATCTTCATCCATTTTTATTATTGTCGCCTAAATTCACTCCCGCACAGTTTTGTTTTCACAGTTGTTGATAGTGTGACGCTACATAGGGCGGGAATTCTTCCTCGGACAGTGATTGGTTAAGGCATTTCCTGTACCGACGACAAAATCGTTGCGTGTGGACAAGCAAGCTCTCGCAGATAAAATCGTACGAGAAAGTCGGCCGATAAAATCGGTACGTGTAGACGGACCTTTAGACTCTCTGGTCGACGAATTTCTCGAGAGTGAGAATATTCGCCGGATTGATTGGCCAGCCAGGTCTCCAGACCTCAGCCCTATAGAGAATGTCTGGGACGCTCTGGGGAGGGCAATTGCAACTCGCACCCCCCTCCAAGAACCATCCAGGAACTGAAAACAGCGTTGCTGAATGGGTGGGACTAATTGCCACATGCATTGATAAATTGCCTTATTTCCAATATGACATCACGCTGCAAGGCCTGTATGGCTGTAAGAGGGGACCATACCCCTTATTAACTATTTCTTTTGCGTCTTCTGCAACCGCTGTTTCAGACCTTCAGACTCCCATGAGTGTTACACACGAACAACATGTGTGTCTATTATAACTGCTGAATATTTATTTTGTTTATATTATATCAACCTATGTTCACACCAAATTTTATTAAAATCTGTCCAGTAGTTCTGGAGATCGTAGATCAAATATGAAAATTCTTTTAATTTATTTCACCAGTGTAGATTGAATGCATAAGTCCGATAAAATGTTAATAAAATTTATTCTTATCAAAAGAAATATAAGAGCACGCTGGAATTTTCCTCAGAGAAATTCGCACAAGTGTTCACAATATCAGGCAGTAATAATCAGAAAAATACAAATATATTAAATAGAACGAAATTCGCAGCGCGATGTTGAGGGGGGCCAGACTTAAACGTAGGATTTTCTTGCGACACGGTCTTCATTTTAGTTTGGGTACCGGTTCAGAGCCTAGCTTGTTTTGGTAACATACCCTAAGTAAAGACTTAAGCGACTTATCGCTATGTCTAGATAAGCAACCAGAAACGTACTAAAGGTGTAAAAGACCTTTTTATTAAAAACTCAAATAAGTTGAACAGAAGACACTCCCAGTGCTTATAAACCAGCTAGCATTTATGGTGTGAATTCAAAAAGTAGGGTTTTAAATTAAAACTAAATCTAAGCCTTTATTAGCCAAAGGCTAGTCAGAGATATTTAAAAGCGCAAGTTGGCTCTAAACCTACACCGGTGTAACAGCACCATCTGCAAGAATCACGCAACGCCGTAACTAAGAATTCTATCTTAGAGGATCAACAAGTAACGTTGCGTTCAGCAGGCGGAGCATGCTCTGACTAAAACAATCTTAAACCCTCACTTAAGTACACGCAAGCTAAATTTGTATTCTGGCAGGTAAATGGAGAGAAAAAAGTCACAGTTAAGATTAGTAACGTAAAATAACTGGATGATTATCATAAATATTTTACAACTTTCTGAAATATCCGGCGGTAAAACTTGTTTCACAAAACAGGAGATGCAAAATAAAAATATAGTATTAATTATACATATTATTTTGAGCATAATTTGCCTACTATTGTAGTTTATTTCTTCTGCTGTTTCATATAATCTTGTGTCTGGTAACACGATAAATATTTTCAGTATCCTTGCCCTGTTATGGGTTAAAATAATAGTGCAGAAATCATTTCTTTTTCAGAATCTGTTTATCTATAGCCAATGTTTCTAAACATTTCTGGAAACAAAAAAGATATAAATATCTTTTTAAGGCTTTATCACTGAAGTTAAAAAAGCATGCTAATGCATTTTCATGCTGTTCTTTTAAGAATTGATAGACGTTTACTAACGGCAGAATGCTCCTTATGAAGGTTAAGAGAAGGCTAGAAATATCATTGCGGCGTTACTTCAAAAGACGGATATATTTGAAAAAGTACGTTTGAAATTTATTCAGGGAAGTTACGTTGAACGAACATAATAATGCAATTGCCTTTACTTTCAAATGAAAAATTCTTGTTTTGCCTCAAAAGCATTAAATTACAAATACGAATACTTTTAAAATTATTCATCTAAAATTTTTCGGTCTGATAGAGAAATTTGTGTTGCCGAAAATGCAATGGAATGAAGTCAGCTGCATATCGCAGACTTTTTTGTTCTTTCTTGTTGACACAAGGGAAGGCGGAAGTGACGTGTAAAGACGTCACAAAAACTAATCTCCATCTTCCCAAGTTTTCTCAGAGCAGCACGCACAAACACAAAAGTGATAGCTACCCTCATCAGTCATTGGACCTGACACTGACAAGCGTTGTCCGAATTGTCGCATTCATCATTCCGACTAGGGTACTGACAAATGCAATTGGGGGAAGGAAGCCACTGATTCAAAACTCGCGCGCTATTATATGTGGGCCTACAAATGTGACGAACGACTGGCCTAATTGAAAACATGTCTCCGATTTGACTTTTGACTCCACCTGGTTTGGAGAGTTAAACAACCGATCCAGTATACACCTGCGAGGGAGGGGGGAGATTGGACGATTTCCGGCACGCTTTTATTCGAGTGTCCAGTGGGAGTTTGGAGAGAGTCTCTTGTTGATTGATTACTAGTACTGGGCTGACCGCAGGCAAGAGATGAGGAACTTACTCTTCCACAAACTGAAGCAAAGCAGTAGTAAAAACTTGATTTTGTATTCTGTTGCTGACCTTCATGACAATCGATGACAATGCTGCTTCTTTACTTTTGATCATTGAGTCAAGTAAATGAACAGAGTAGTTATTTAACACTTTCTTTTTACAGTCTTTTCAGAAGTATTTCTTTTATTGTTGTTAAGTTAACCCTCTAACTTAACAAAGCTAAAAGCAAGTTTTAACCCACAGCTTAACAATAATGAAGAAATATTAACTTTTCATCACTCATTTGACTGAATGAAATTTCTAGTAAAAAGGGGCTTGCAGGCTTTTCAAATTCAAGTCCTTGAAATAACTCAAGTTCTGTACTGATATTTAATCAATTACAGATATTTGCATAAATTTGGTGATTCATTAAATTTGTATCATTTGTAAAACGCTGAAAAGAAAATTAAGATAATTAAATTTGCTTTTATCTTTTACTGATTATTCACTTAATGCAAGGCAAAAATTGCCTGAGTAAAATCTAGAGAAGCGGACGTAAAATTTTCTTGGATTGATGAACGGTGCAACTGAAGAAGGATCTAAAATACCTCATCTAGCTATTTCCATTATACAAGACCAATCACATGATTTTATTTTGTGAAGATTTTATGTGGTGTCTAAAGAAACAGATGACACTGCATTTTAAATTGATCAAACTGAACGCAGAAAACGTGAGACAGAAACATGAGGCTCAAAGATCGGCATCATATGAACATTTTGAATGTAATTTTACTTGCTGTATTAAAACAAGCGCGAATAAATTCTTGGAACTATTACTTAACGAAGTAGATTTTCCTCACGTATTGTGTGAATCTTTTTTTTTTTTTTTTTTTTTTTTTCGTGTTTTACTGTAATACGCTTAAGTCACGTGCTAGGTGAGATCGGCGAAAAGCGCGTGAGTTAAATTCGTGCAAGTCCTGGTGTTTAAATTTGCTCTCGTTCGTGGTTTAATTAAATAGGAGCAAGGGCTGAAAAAGACCCGTTTAAAAGAAAATATGTAATAAAGAATATGCTTTACACATGTATCAATACAAAATAGCATTAAAATAAACGTGCTACATAAAAATAGAGTTATTTCGATTCCGATGTCCTCATTAAATTTAACAAGCTCCTTTGGAGACCGACTTCATACTTACAAAGAAGGAGAAATAAAAAAAAAAAAAGTAATAAAGAACATCGAACACTATTATTCGCTTTTTCTGTTCAAAGAATAAAACAGTAACACATCTGTGTATATAAACGTAAAATAACTGCATGTCTGTAAACTTAGTTATAACTTAACTGCTGTTTTTTAAGAGGGGTGAGGCTATTAGAGCATTTAAAATTATTATGCATAGTACTTCTTAAAGCTAGTTCTAATACATAAGTAGAAGGATGCTTTGTTTATCAGCATTTTTGAACTAGCGACTTTCTCAAACGAAGAAGTATAATCAGCATAATTTTCAGTAGCTTTATTTAGAGTGTTGTAGCGTGATGTTATTTAACTCTTTGTTTCTTATTTTTATAGCAGACAAAAATGTTGTACTATAAGGCTATTTAAAAATATTTTCGGAGCATCAAATTTCTTGTCTATTATGTTGCAGTGTTTGATTATGATTTCCATGACTCTCATTTAACGATGGAGAATTTAAGACTTGATTTTCCTTTAACTGATAGAGGAATAAAAACGAACTATTAGAGGAATAGAAAAGATCTACGAATAATTTTGACAGGCAGCTGCGTATTTTGTAAAACTGAATATAAATATCTTTATTTTTACGAAGATATTACTGTTACAAAAGTTCTTGACGTCTTGTTTAAATAGATGCATAGACTTCTTACTCGTACAAAAGACTTATAAAACGGCAAAATTGTCAATGCATAAGATCCTTCTAGACCTTGTTAATGTTCAAGTTTCCATCCGCACTATTTGAAGGAAAGTGAAAAGTAATAATCATAATGGACAACAAAATTAGGTTATTTGCATAATGTTTCTCTCACTTGATTTTGCAGTTTCTTATATATTTGAGAATTTAATTTTTTTGGATTTGATTCTCTCTGATGTTTGTTCCATTGTTTTATAAGGTATTTCTCCCGTCTTCTTAGCATGCCTTCGTGGTGTAGTGGTCCTGCACGCTGGGCCGGTATTCCAGAGGTCCGCGGTTCGATTTCCGGCGAACGCGTTGCTAATTTTTCATCTTTCCTGCTTCCAAAATACTTAATGTCTCTACAGTGGCGCCCGAACTAAAATGGAGTTGGATGATGATTCTCCTCATCCAGGATTTGGCGATTGGGTTCCCTAAAAACCCCAGTTGCCCTTTAAAGAAGAGGAGTATATAAGGTATTTCTCCCAACTTCCTAGCTTGCCTTCGTGGTGTAGTGGTTCTGCACATTGGGCCGGTATTTCAGAGGTCCGTGGTTCGATTCCCTAAGAAAGCGTTTGCCATTTTTCATCTTTCTTGCTTCCAAAAAAATACTTGATGTCTCTACAATTTCACTTGCAAGTCTTACAGTCTCATTCAGAAAATAAAAATTAATGCTTAAGATTAAATTTCTAATCAAAATATTGCATTACATAAGCAAGGAGGAGTAAAGAATCGAGATAGAAAGAAAGAAATCCTCCCTGAATTTTTAGTTGTAAGGGAAAGTAATATTTCAGAAATTTAACTTTTCTAGATGCTAAATATTACATTTTTGGATACAAAATTAATTGGGAACCGTTATTTTAAGTATAAAGTACTAGAATGCAAAAGAAAATATTAGTATATATAAATAATTAGAGACGTATTCTTTTCTAGGAAGCAGAAAAATTTTGAAGTGAAGTAAAGAAACCTCTTTAAATTATTTGAGACCTTGCAGTCTGGAAATGAGCTAATAGAAAAGGAAACTATAAATGTTTATGAAACTCCGACAACTTTATTAATAACAAAGTTGAATTTTTTAAAGTCTTTCTTAAAGAAATCTTGCTATTAAAAGGCGGAACTTATTCAGGGAACAAACAAAAGAAAGGAAAACCCAACAGTGTTTTTATGTAGAAACAAGTTGTTGATAATCAAAAAAATCTTATAAGTAGTATTACTTCAAATATTACGAAAAGTTTAGATGACTATTTAAATTTCTGAGGACTGCGTAAAGCAGATCTTATATTCCCCTAAGAAAAATCACAAAATTATTAAGATTTTCGGCCAGTGTGTAACTTCTCTATTCAAAACTCTCAAGACCTCTTTCTGTTACATTGTTATATTTTTTACCTTTGCACAATTTTCTGAAGCGATTTTGCAAGTTAGTGACCAAAGCTTGGTCCTCCCAATAGCTGAAAGTGAATAAGACCACTGAATTGAAGAATATCATCCTAGCTTTACATTCAGTGGTTTTCTGCGAATGTAATGTCAATGGAACTCAATTTCTGTCTGTAAGCGTCTTCCATTTGCATTCCAAATAACCTTTAAATGCTTAATCTTGTAGAGATATTAGGTACTTTTTGGAAGCAGGCAAGATCAAAAATTAGCAACGCCTTCGCCGGGAATTGAACCACTGACCTCTGGAATAACGGCCCAGCGTGCAGAACCACAACACCACGAAGGTACGCTAGGAAGGCGGGAGGAATACCTTATATATTCCCCCTTTAAAGGGCGACTGGGGTTTTTAAAGGACCCAATCGCCAAATCCTGGGTGTGGAGAATCACCATCAAACACCCTTTTTAGTTCGGGCGCCACTGTAGAGACATTAGGACTTTTGGGGGGCAGGAGAGATGAAAAATTAGCAATCGTCTTCGCCGGGAATCGAACCACGGACCTCTGAAATACCGACCCAGAGTGCAGAACCACTACACCACGAAGGCACGCTAGGAAAGCGGGAGAAATACTTTATAATCTGAACAAATTAATCGTGATGCTAATTTAAAATTTAAAATTTGTGTCTTTGTAACTAACGTTAATTCAAAACATTAAATTTAAACTTGTCTGTCCGCGATTTAGAAACTGTTATTTGAACTGCAAACGTTTTTATTTGTTTCCGTTTGAATTAAAGGATAAGGAGGAAATACTATTCAAATAGGCTGAAGAAAATAAGAAAAAAGTAACTCTGCAGTATCATTCTCTGAAGTAGAAGACAATTCTTTTACATTAAAAAATTATGCAGATGATAAGCAGTAAGAGATATACCTATAGAGTTATCTCAAAGTTCGGCTGAAGAAGATTCTCATCACTCTTTTTAATTCTACAGAAAGCAGTATGTATAGTTAATATATGTATAGTTTGTACAGTCATTAGGTTTTATCGATGCAGGTGAGGGAAAATGCGCAGTGGTCTTACTGGGATTCAAACTTCGGACCTCCCGAATACTCGCCGATGGTTTGGTTTGGTTTGGTTTATTGAGATTACAGCAAAGCACACTAGGGCTATCTGCCTAAGGTGAGGGGGGCCTTCGTGGAGGACTTTCTAAGGGCAACTAGCTCGTATACACGTTACACATGGGGAAAACCACGAAAACGCCCATGCAGCCAGCCCGTTCGCGGGATTCGAACCTCGGACCGAACTACAAGTGTTCAGCGACTTTACCACTCGGCAGCTGGTGGGCCCGAATACTCGCCGAGCGTGCTTCCAGTTACACCAATCGCCAATGCTTCCAGTTTACATGCTGAAGGGAGGGGGAAAATACCTTTTTTATGCTTCCCCTTTTAAAGGGCGACTGGAGATTAGGGAGTCTAATCGTCAAATCCTGGTGGTGATGAATTATCGTTCACCACCTTTTAGTTCGGGCGCCACTAGTAGAATCATTATGTTTTATCAATGAAGTAACGTGAAAAGGCGCAATATCCTCTTCAGGATTAGAACTCGAGACCTCTTGAATACGCTCCTAGAATGCTTCCAGTTACACCACGAATGCATGTGGGAAGGAGGGACAAAATGCCTTATAAGTTTTACGTTGTTTCCCATTTTATAATAAGTAAAAGTTTCAATACCAGCGCAATAATCATAAATGATAAGGAGCATAAAAAATTTTTAGCTTTCATACATGACGTTAAAATATACAGTTTTGTTGTTCTTGCATCATTTATTTTGGTTAATTCTAATTTTTAATTGTGTTTCATAAAGTCCAACGAGGCTTATAGAAGAAATTTGCAGCACTAGCAAAAAAAAAAAAAAAAAAAAAAAAAAAAAAAAAAAAAAGAAAGTACAGTAGCACTGCAAATAGAGAAAATTATTCAAAGATAAATAAATAAAAATAAATATATATATAAAATATATTTATATATATAAAACTAAGTAAAAGGGAAAATAGAATTTAAAAAAGTAATATAATAAAGAGAACTAGAATAATCTAAACTGAAAATAAAATTCTGAAAAAGCAGAAGTTGTCTCTAGTCAAAATGGTTCAGAAAAAATGTATGGTCAAGATACAGATAGGCGCATCAAAGTTGCCTGAGACATCATCCTCTGCTGGACATGATGAACGCACTCAAGAAGAATATGCTCTACATTTTTATCGCTGTTACCGCAGTTGAACAAAGCACTTGAAGCAAGTTCAAATCGCTTTGAATAGCGTTCAAAATTTCCATATCCAGTCAAAAATTGAGTGTAAATTCTATTGAAAACTGAATAACATTTGTTCTGCTAAAAATTGCAGGGGAAAAGTTTTTGGTCTAGTGTACTTCTAAGAGAAGTCAGATATTCTCAGTTCCAAACACAGATAACATAATTTCTATAAAAGAGCTTCCAATGAGAAACAGGAGCACGGAGACTTAAATCAATTCGACACTTCGTGGCTAGCTTTGCTAGAGTATCAGTTCTTTCATTTCCAAAATTTCCACAGTGTCCACGAAAGTAAGCAAAATGAATGTCGATATTGTTACGAAATGTCCAGTTTTCGCAGAATAAGGTATCTTGCAAGGTCTTAATAATAACCTGAATTACAAAGCAAGTTTCTCTGAAACATTAATTTTCTGTATTCCGTGTTTCTTTTATATCAGGTTGTCACGCATTTCCTTTCATCTAGCAACTTGACCTTACGAAACATACTATCAGATATTAATTTAGGAAGTTTCCAGCTTGCGAATTAATACGGATCTATTTCATAGCTAAACGTGTAAGGAATTTTTTTTATACCACTGCGCATGCTCTTGTGTTGTAAGTGATTAGAGCTTCTCAGATTTATCCTCTGAAATATTTCTCGAGTCTTACCCTTGTCAAGTAGAGCAAATTAGAAACACAATTCTTATGAAAACTTACCATTCTTTTGCAGTAAATAAAGCATATTTAATATTTATAATGCATTTGTGAATCTTAATTTTCTCCATGCTGAGATATAATTTTAAATGATTACCTTGTAAAAAGATACGTGCTATCAAGCTAAAATTAAATTTCATATTTTGGAAAAAAGAACAAGTTATTAGAAAAAAAAAATTTCACCTGCACAAGAGCTATGTTTAAGAAGATTCTCTTTGAAAGGACTGGTCCTCTTTGAAAGGATTTAATTATACACGGTGAGTTCTTGCGCTACATTAACTAAAGGCAATAGAAACCTCTAGTTTCAAAAGTGGTGAACTTACTTCTTTCACATTTGAAATATTAAAAAATGAGTTTGGAAACTGAGGTAATGCGACAGAAGTGTTCCCAGAAAGTTTGGTTTGGTTTATTTAATTATGGCAAAGCACACCAGGGCTATCTGCCTAAGGGGAAGGATGTCTTCGTGGAGGACGTTTTAAGGAAAACTGGCTCGTATACACGTTACACATGGGGAAAACCACGAAAGCGCCCATGCACCCAGCCCGTTCGCGGGATTCGAACCTCTGACCGAACTACCGGTGTTCAGCTACTTTACCGCTCGTCCGCTGGTGGCCAGTGCTCCTAGAAAGAGAACTGTATAAACAAATAAATAATGCGATGCTGCAAAAGTTTAGGCCAAATATAATTTGAGAGTATAAGGCTGATCAAGCATGATGCTAACTGCATAAATTCTAGAGCTTTGTTCATTAAGATTAGATGCCTTCAAGTGCCCTTTGGATTAATTAATACGAGTTGACAGTATTTTCAATAGAACCTTGTAAATTTAAGAAGGTATTCAGACAAAAATCTTAAAATTTATCTAGGCCATCCTACGTAACATATTACCATTTTTATCATTCATTCATCAACTCCATTTTTATCATTGGAAAAAGTGGAATTTGATAAAATATATGTACTCCACAATACACTAATTTATTTCGGCCAAAAAAGATTGCTGCCGAAGTAAAACGACTTATCTTTGAAGCCTATGGATATAACCTTGAGGAAGGCTGCATGAGGGTGCAACGCCAAGGTTCGCCTTCATAATGACGCCTCGACATTTTATGATGCCACTTTTATGAATAACCGTTTATGATTTTGCAGTCTTCACAAAAGTGCTGACATTTCTTGAATATCCGTTTATGATTTTATAGTATTCATAAAGGGGCTGATATTTTTATGCAATTTTATGATTTTCATTTGTTTTATTAATAAAAGATTAAACTAAAATTCTACCTGCATAAGGAGGCCCGGCACAAGGATACTGGCACCTTTACAAAATTTTTTTTTTAAACTAATAAAGTTATTTTCGTAATTGCATCTTTATGTAGGGACATCCTTGTCAGGATTTTTGAGTTGTAAACGTTGGCCCACCTAGCATAAGTGTTCCGTTATGCATATAATGGGGCACGCTTATGAAGGCGTATGAAACATCAGTCTTATGCTTGTGATTAGCTGCGTAAAAGGCTTAGAACCAGAAAAACTGAAGTTTATAACAAACAAAACTCAAGAAGACAGAAACAGTTTCAGAGCGATGAATTGTAAGAAATTCCTGATAAAGAATTGGTTTACGCACTAGATAGCTTGAAAAATTAATATGTATGTTTTTCCACTGTTAAATAAAATATATTTTAGAAGAGGATAAAAATCTGCAAGTACGTAGTAGTACTCCCTAAAATTGTGAACACAATGTTCAAATGCAATCTTTAAAACTAGCTGAGGGCAAACGGACAAAGAAGCTCGAATTTGCAGGTAGCATTGAATATTGCTTGTGAATTAGTTTCCTCCTAAAATCATTTCCGAAAACTTTGAAAAATTAATCATGTTATTTTTGTGCTTAGTTTATGTTTATGACAATTATTCAAGTTGATGATTAAGTTTT
Organism: Stegodyphus dumicola; assembly: GCF_044657685.1. Lineage (NCBI taxonomy): Eukaryota > Metazoa > Arthropoda > Arachnida > Araneae > Eresidae > Stegodyphus > Stegodyphus dumicola. The sequence continues at coordinate 193,693,626 of NC_140780.1, forward strand.
TCAGATTTAAAAATTTGATATTAATTTCAGTCTCTCAGTGATTTGAAATTTTTGAAGCATAAGCGAATTTCTCGAAATCACTATTCGTTTATTGCTCAAAAGAGTCATAAAAAAGTGTTTAGAAGAGTCCGTGAGAAAGCTTAGTGTCTTTAATCTGGACTAAAATCGATATTCCCATTTAAAAGAATTAGGGTATATTGTAAGTACGCTTTAAAAATTTTCCTTGTGATTTTTCATTAAAGAACCGGATTTAGAGGTATAACTCTAAAGAATGATATTTATTCATTTATTATAACTATTATTATTTACTCTGACTACAAATATAAATTTAAGTTTGACCCACATAGTGAAACTGATCTTCATCTTTGGTTTTCATGATTTATTCCTTGAAAGAATTCCTCAAATAGAGCTTGACCCAAATAACTACTAAAAATAAATTTTAAAAACTTGCGACTATTTGGGAAAAATTAACTGCATTATTTTCTAATCATTAAAGGATTTTAAGGAATATGACCTCTTTCTGTGCTTGCGGTCGATCATTAAAATGCAGAAAACAATGTATGTTGCATCAGTCAAGGAAAATGTGGAACTGACGTTAGATGAATGTAAGAGAATATATGCATAAAAGCGTTATCGAGGTGTATCCCTTAGGAAGGTTATTTCGGAAGGATATTATAAGAAAACCGACTCATGTTAATTAAGCTCCACTAGTGGCTGAGTGGTTAAAACTGCTGAATGCTGGTAGTTCGACCTAGGTTTGAAACCAGGCAAGTGGGTTGGCTGCATGGTTGCTTTTCGTGGTTTTCCCTATGTATGCAGTAAATACGAACACTTTCTATTAGAAAATCCTCCACGGAAGCATCCCTTCAGGGCAGAGAGCCCATGTGTGTATATTCAAATAACCTAATCTAACCTAACTATATTATCGTTAAACATGGCGGAGAAAATATAAACTCTCTCAGCCAGTTTGTATAGACCATCGGTCATGTGAATACAGAGAATCGAACTGCAGTTCTTTTCTATTCGGCTAAGATACCCATCACTCCGCTCACTCTTTTAAAAGCTATATAAATAACCAAAAAGTAACACAAATTTACAATAACTTGAAGAATAAAGGAAAATGATTGATGGCATATAAATTGCACGCACTTAATGTCTAGTTGAAAGTAATTTTAAGTGGATAAAACATCTTTGAAGCTTACAACCGATATATTAATAGATGAGCTGCATACTATTTGAAAAAAGCAAACCAACAATTTACTTATGCCGATGCTGTCGAAATAATGGCACATATACGAAGATGAAGACAATTACATGATATGGATCAGTTTCATTTCTCTATTGTCTTTTAATATATGTATCTGAACCGAAACGCACTAAGTGAAAGCAAATCAAATAAAAACCCATTTCATCAAACCAAACGCCGCTCTGTCCCCATGCATTTTAAGTAACGGAACACTCTTTCATAAGCTGAAAGGTGAATCATTACTTTAAAATATTAACAACTGATTACATTGAAGCAAGATAAGATGATGGCGATGTATGGCATAATTTGTTGGCCATTGTTCTTTACTTCGCATTGCGAATTTTATTTAAAATATGCGTTTTAGATGTTACACTGGGCTTTAAAAATCTGTCATAATTATATCAATTTACATAGCTTTTATTAGTTTAGTTATCTTTGTTTCTAGAAATTTTTATACATATATATGCAGTTGTTATACATATGCTAATATAAAACAATATACAGAAATTAACTTCTGTTTTATATGTATGTTATTGTAAAAGCCCGAAGCTGGCCATTTCCGTGAGGTGGTCAAACAGGTGGTGACCGAGAAGTGACCAGGTGATGCGGCCAAAATATGCGTCACCATAATTATAACTTCGGTCTTTGGACAGTCGCTGTGGCTCAGGGAAACTGGTCAAAGTTAGAAATTACCTTTATCTCCGCTTTTATTCATTTTTCACGAAACTGATGTTCTTTGCAGATGAAAACTATAGTTTGGCAAAATATAATTATGATTATACGCAGAGCTGGCCAATGAATTCGAAACCTTTGAGATTTTTATTTGAATGCGTGCTAGGGATGAAGTATGCACATTTTTTATGACGTGGGTTACACGTGGTTAGAATGGTAGTAGACTGTAAGAGTTATATGTAAGTGTAAGAGTGCTTTTCACGATGAATGAAGTAAAATGGGAAAAACGACAGATATTTCAGAATTTGAAAAAAGGCTTATTGTTGGTGCCCGTTTAGCAGGAGCGTCGATTTCGAAGACAGCAAATCTCATTGAGTTCTCAAAAGCAGCCATATCAAAGGTTTTCAAAAGTTGGAATCAGAACCTACAGTCCTGCTCTAGAAGACGTAACTGCGGTTCGAACACAGTTTTCCAAGATAGTGATCGGCGTCGTGTCCTACAAATTGTACGGCAGAACAGGGACTCTACTGTGTTTCAACTGAGACAGATCGTCAACCAAGGCTCTTCCCAACAGATTTCAGCTTGAACCATACGCAGAGTATTGCAGAGGATAGGAATGCATAGTCGGGTGCCTGTGAGAAAACCACTCATTTCTGCCCGACGTTCAAGAATTCGTTTGCAGTGTGTCGGGAAAGAAGATACTGGACATCTGATGATTGGAAACGGGTAATGTGGCGCGGATGAATCACACTACACCTTAGTTTGCACTGAATGTAGACGTCGAATTTGGGCGAGAACCCCATGAAATCATCTTCCTTTACTCGCACTATGCAAGGGTCTGGTGGGAGTATCATGATATGGGGCATGTCCTGCTGGCATGGTCCCCTGGTATTCCTCGAACTAAACAAACAGCCATGAGATACCTAAATATATTGTCAGATCAAGTACCCCCTGCAATGTTGCATTTTTACCCTGATGGCGACGGTTACTTTATGGACGATAATACAACTACACATCGTGGCAGAAGTGTTCAAAATTGGTTCGCTGAACATCAGTCTGATTTCTAACACCTTCCCAGGCCACCGCATAGCCCGAATCTTAACCCCATGGAAAACGTGTGGGATATGGTGCAAAGACGCATCCGACAGCACTCACCTCTTCCATCTCATTTACAAGATCTAAAAAGCTGCATAGCCAATTCACGCTATTCTTTTGATGTAAATGCACCCCGGAAGTATCTAGACTCGATGCCCAAACGAATCAGAGCAGTTAGCCGTGCAAAAGGTGGTTCAATAAAATATTGATCTTGGGTTTCTAATTCCTTGGCTAGTGTGTGCAATTGCAGTTACATTATAACTGGAATTACATTATATGATCTTTATTATGTGGTAATTGTAATTATATCATACAATTACTTAGTGGTTACTACTACATTGTGATTTCATATATGTAATTAAAATTACAATGTAATTGTAATTGCAGTATGATTTAGGTTATGTCATACAATTACAAAACATACAATTAAACTGTAATTGTAAGTATAATGTAATGAAGTTCCTATGATTACATTTAAATTGCAGTTAAATTGTAGCTTAATAGTAACTGAGGCAGGTAATTAGATTTGAGAGTTTAGAATAGTAATTGACAGTTGCAATTCCATGACCATTGCATGACACACCCATGACAGTGGAAATTCATTACTACAACTGTCATCCTAATTTTAAAAAAATGCAATAGAAATCCTGTGAAAGCTGGATAACCATATTTAATAACATATATTTTATATAATTCAAAGGAATGGTCGACTGTAGAGAAGCTTTACTTCTTGGACAACCATGTTTGACTGCTGTGTATACTCGATATAGTTTGTAATAATGATATCAGCTATGAATTTGTCGTTTATTAAAAATGTATCGTATATTTTCAGTAAATAAATAAAAGAACTATAGGTAAAGCGGAATGCATCTGCGGGAATTATTTTCGGTCGTTTTAAGCAGATGTGCATACGCGTGATTTTAAGAAAAATTAAGTGTATGCGATGTTCGCTAGTAGAGATGCGCATTTGAATTATTTGACCGTGGCAGAGCATGCAAAGTTTATACGTTTTGAGGTTAGAATGCCATCGTGGAGATCTTGTTAAGAGCAAATAGCCTTTAATTACACATGAAACATTGCACATGAACATTACACATGAAACATTACACATGAATTAACATTACACATGAAATATTGTGGGAATAACTGAAGAGTAGTTGATTGATTTTTTTTTTTTTTTTTTTTTTTGTTTTTTTGTTAGAAGTTATATGTCTTTAAAAGGATCTTAAAAAAAAGAGGCTTTTTTGAGTAATTATATATTTTCCCTCCCAAAGGTTATCTCTTAATAAGATTGGGTAGCAATGATAAAGACTTGGTAAATGATGGGAAATGTTAACTAACGAAATATTTTCTGAACTTTACATAGTGTTTAAAAACTTCATAATGCACATACTTATTTTTGCCATATTATAACCTATCTTTACACTAACGATACTTAATCTATAACAATATTTTCAGTTTTTTTTTCTTTTTTCTTTTTTCTTTCTTTTCTTTTTTTTTTTTTTTTTTTTTTTTTTTAAATTGCCTAACGGCCGGACACTGTTCGCTGAGCATTCCTCAAGAATGCATGAACAATCGGTCATTTAGCCATCTGATCACCGAGAACGTTGAACAGGGTGCATTTTAAGACGCGACATTTTGCATCCTCGAGGAAAGGGTAACTCAGCCCCGGTTTTTAAGGAACACATCCCGAGGGACGGATCAAAGGTCTGCTGACCCCTTTCCTCTAAGACCGACTTCTAGAGAGAACTATCGGTTCAATAATGTTTTAAGTACTCCAAAGATACTATATACGCCTGCAAACACCTATGTTTCTCCAGAGCTCAAACCTGGACCTAAGACTACTGTAGCCGGTTCCCCGTATCACCATGGACGTGGAATGTTGCCAGTGCGTTGCATTATGTACGTTTTGTGTCATAAGCCTAGATCAACTATCAGTAAGAAATTTTGCTTTTTTAAACCTGTTTTACGAAAAATTTTAATCATCACTGATGTTGTTGGCTTTCTCCTAGTTATAATCATTGATTCTCATTCGCTTGCCCATATTTTATTCAAGCACTTTATATAACGTCTGAATTAAAACAGTACTAAGATTAAATCTCTCTCCTATTTTCTGATGATTTAAATTTAGGGTCTTACAGGCAAAATGAGGTGCATTTGTGACCTTTAAAAATTCTAAGCTTTTAACCAGAGTTTTTGTTTTATCCCTATCATATTTTAAAAATACATTACGACTATTTTCTTATTTTAAATTAATTCCTGCCTATTTTCAAACTTCGAAAAGAAAAAGAAGTTTACTTATATTATTATTAAATGTTAAATGCTTTTACCAGGATAATTTTGAATGCAGTCTTCTTTCCAGCACTATCATCTAATGAACAGTCTTCCCTTCCCTATAATTTCATACACTTTTAACCAGGTAATGATTTAAATACCTTAAACATACGGTTACACTTTGATATTCAGCATTCAAGTAATCTGACTTGCGGGGATTCTAATATAAATTAAGCTAACAGTTAACATTCTATATTAAACACCCTGTTGTCTCTGGCTTTAAATCACCATCGAATGTAATTTTGCACTGCTGAAAGTTTTAAGAACCTACTATAAGGAATTGTTTCTCAGAGTGACTGATACTTTCTGAATCCCAAAAACGAGTGATAGAGAGAGACGTGAGAAATGGTACTTTATGCTTGTTCATTTGCGTAACAGTTTCACAGAAAGCACAAACTTAAAGCTGAATTTTTCACTGCGGGTTAGCTCAACAAAAATGTTTTAATTATTAGTTTGTCTCAAGTCCAAAAACTAAATGAAGAAGAGTAAATATTCGTACTTCGTTTTTCTAATAGCTTATTAAGGAAGTACCGATTGCCCTCGATTGTTATTAAGCTCTGGTGTTTAAAATTTTGCCTAATTTTCTTGTACAAGAGTACACATAATAAAAATTCTTGTACACATAATAAAAGTTCAATTATTTAAAGTTAATTTCTTCTTCATTTAAGATTAGTTAAATGAAAAAAGTAAATATTGGTACTTCGTATTTCTGTTAGCTTATTAAGGAAGTACTGATAGCCTTCGCTTGTTATTATGCTCTGATATTGAAAATTTTGCTCAGTTTTCCTGTACAAACAAAAACACATAATAAAAATTACGGTACTTACGTATTAACGCCACCGCACTTACGTATTAACGCCGCCGCAGAAGTTGCGCTGATGCACCAATAAAGAGCAATTCTGTTGTTCGCACGCAGTTAATCTTTTGGATTAATTTTTGCCTTGTTGTTTGCTGATTTTTGACGCCATTTTTTAAAGCTACGGAAATGCGTCTTTGGGATTTGCCAAAAACAGAAGAAGATGCAATTTTATTTTTTCAGGAGCGAAATATTTAAATATATATATATATATATATATGAATATATATATATATATATATATATATATTTGGAAATGTAATTTAAGATAGTGTGATCAGCAAGTGGGATTTAGAAAAGACAACTGGTTTGAAGGAAGCAGATTTCCATTTTGTTCAGCTTTGAGATTCATATACTGCTGGCGTGAGTAGTTGACGTCGATTAAATTTTGTGAAAAGCAACTTGATTTATCGGATAAAACTGTTATAGACTGGAACAATTACATGCGTGAATTATATGTCTTGGATATGGAGAATAAACCAAATAAGAAGTTAGGTGGACCAGACTGCATTGTGGAAATTGATGAAATTTTGTTTACTAAGCGTAAAAATAATTGTGGTCGAGTATTACCCGAACAGTGGGTGTTTGGTGGTATATGTAGAGAAACAAACGATTCGTTTGTTGCCACTGTTCCTAATAAAACTGGCTCTCCCCTTCTTAATAAAATTATTGAAAACATTGCAGATGTTAGCACAATTTATTCTGACAGTTGGAAAGGTTACCAAACAAATAGAATAGAAAAAGAAGAATTCCGGCATGCAAAAGTTAATCATAAAAACAATTTTATTGATCTTGATACAGGAGTTCATACACAAACAGTTGAGAGAATGGGGGACTGTGCTAAATGGAGGAACAAGAGACATAGGGGGACAGCGAGAATTTAGAATCTTATTTACATAGGATCATTTAGAATCTTATTTAGCAGAGTTCATATGGCGATAGCATCAGGTCAAAGAAAACAGAGACTGTTTTGAATCTATGTTAAACTCTATATCGCCCATTTTCCACCGGAATCCGATTGACTACTTTGATTTTAAATAAAGTGTTTTAATTTTTGAAAGTGTTTTGATTTTAAATAAAATGTTTTAATTTATGATTTGTAGCAAAAATTTTAGGTGTAGATTGGCGGCACTTAAAAACCGCCAAATATGCAGCTGCTGTGGCGTTAATACGTAAGTACCAAAATTACTTCAAATTAATTTTTTTCTTCATTTAAGATTAATTTTTGTCTTAGAACTTAAATTTAAAGCCAAATTTAGGTATAGTTTAGCTTAGCATTACATTTTGTTGTGGAAAATTCTTTTTTAAAAATTTATATACCACCTCTTAATTAAAATCCAGAAGATTTTATAAATGTCTGAACTGGATTTAAAACAATAATATTCCTTTAATTGTAACTCCGTTATTAAACCTTCGTTTCTCAGACTATTTTAATAAACAAATGGAAAAATTTGGTCATTACATATAGGTATTTGTATGGTTATATTAGGTATTTATATAATAATTTATTACCCTTATACTAGGTATTTGGTATGATTCCACATAAAATGTAAATCATCATACCATAATTTAAAATATATGTACACATATAAAGCTTATTTTAGTTCAGACTGATATAGATATCCGGCAGCTCTCATATAGGTAAAACAGATTGAAAATGAAGAGTTGCGAATCAGTAAAGCAGATATATTTTTACGACACAAATATATTTCTTCGCAAAAATATCTACAGGGAGATTCCATATTGTTTTTAAAAATTAAGAAGGGTGATAGTACTCATCCAAATGAGCAATAATTACCATAGAACATAGGGTCGCATTCCACTCTGAGAGGCAGAAAAGAAAATAATAGAATTCCAACCTGAACATAAACAGTGTTGGGAGAGCGAAAGAACGAGACCAAAAGGTGCACAATCAGTTTAGTGAAAAACTCACAGAGAGTGCACAAAACGGATAAAACCGAAAACTTGGCTTTGATGGCAAACATTTATTTATTTATTTATTTTTTTAAATTATTGATAATAAGAAGGGTTTCCTATTTTATTGTTTGCACTTTCAGAAGTTTTTTAAAACGCATGTGTCACACATATCCCACCTTTGTCATTTAATTTGAACAAACTGTAGCCAATTTCAACAAAAAAAAATGCAACATTCTAAAAAAGGCCTTATTTTTTAAAAGGCGGCCACAAGTTCAAGGAAATTTGAGTTCTGTGCTCTTCCTGCAGAAATTTACGTATACATGGTTTTCTGTATCTTTGTCATTTTTTTTTTTTTTTTCGTTTCAAAATGAGCTGTTTCATTAAAAAAAGGCTTTACTCTCATTTTGGAATTTTCTGCATGATATTGCAATGAATAATTTTCAACTCAAGTAAATAAAGGTAGCAGAATGCACACGCTTAACATTTGTAAGCTTCTGCTATTTTGAAAAATCTAATCTATTTGTTTAATTTTATCTGATTGTTAAAATTAAAATTTCATAACTTGCAGGTTATGTTTCTTACGCCAATTTTATTTTAAACCTACATGTTTGTCAATTACAGTTGGAAAGCACCTAGTGATGTATTATTTAACATGAGGAATATTCAAAATTGATCATATTTTTTAAGACTAACTCTTTGATTATTCAAATATTTTTTGCCTCTCATTATCTAGTATTTTGAAATAATACTGCACATTAAGCAACGTAACTCTTTCGTTATGAATCATTTTTTTCAAAACTTATGATCTATTATATATTTTATTTCGCAGATTTTCTTAGAAGTAGATTTCCGCTTGAATTATTAATTTTTCATTGCCATATGGTTGACTAAAATAGTTTCATACTAACTTTAATTTGATTTTTTGGGTGAGGGTATAGAAAATGCAGAGGTAACAAAATCGTGAGACAAATGGACAACTTGTTGATCAGCTACCTTTTACGCATGGCGCCATCTAGTGATCGGGAAATGGTTTAGAAAAAGGGAATAATTTAGTAGTTATATTTAAAATCAAAATTTTAAAAGAGAACACCAGTTTTCCCTTAGTATATTGATAAATAATAAGCAAATTTCCTTTAGTAAACAAAATATCCGTAAATCTTCAAATTTTGTTACTATAAAAGAATAAAAAAGCAAGTTCTACTAAGTGTTACCTGTAATTTTTCTTAACCCACGCAGGGCAGAGACGCAGGAATTTAAAAAAAAAAAAAAAAAGAAAAAACTTTCAAGCAAGATGAAATATTTTCAATAGATCATGAGTGCTTTGAGTGCAGATATTCTTGTAATTTAAATTTATATTTTTTCCTTGCATTCTATAGTTTGAATTGTCTGGAAAAAGAAATAAAATTATATAAATGGGTATCCGACACAGCATATCCGTAATTAAACAATAAATTTGATTTGTGAATATTTAAAAGAGTTTTAAAGAGATGCTAGAATAAAATTCATAGACGGTCTATTTTCCTTTGTGTACGTATCTATAGGAAAACCAGTGGGACGGAAGAACAGGGAGGGCGGAAAATAAACAAGTACAATTTTTAAAACGTCCGTTTCTGGTAGCAAAATTACTCAATGCTTAAAATACCTTGCCTTCTTTTCGCAATAAGTGAGAAAAGTTCTATTTCAGTGGGATAATTAAAAGTAGTTGAAATTGTGAAATGAGTTCTTTTACAAGAGTATAACTTTTAGAGTTCTACATTTTTTTAAAAACTTTTTCAACTTTTTTGTGGTGAAATTCAATATTTTAAATCTCTACAGACCGCATCAGTTTTGATCGAAAAGGAATGTGATCGGAATAAGGCCAAAATAGCGCAGCAATATTTTGTTCTTTTGCCTTTGTTTACTACAAAAGAGTTTGGTAGCTACACAGATTTATGTCCATGCACTCAATAATAAATGGATACTAAATTTCACTTTCTAATACAGAATCAAGGTATAAATTGAACAATTAAAAATGCCGTCACGCAATGGAATATGATCCAGGAAGTTTAAGAAAATAAATAAATAAAATAATAATTAAAACAAATTATAATGAATAGTACATTTTGTTAAATTAATGACAAATAATAAAAAAAATAATAAAACAGTTATTATTGTGTTGTTTTCTCATTACAGTTTAAGAAACCATGACAAGTACCAGTTAGATCAGTACTAAAAATTGCATACATTTGATAAGGCTATTTAGAGTTAATTAAATTGCAAAGCAATCGGTGTGACATCAGATTACGAAGAATGTCTGGAACTTCGTATTTATTGCATAAGTTTGAGCATTTAAAATCCCCTTTGCCATCGCATCCTTTCCCTTAGGCAGGTAATTCTTGTATCCTTTGTCTTAGCCAATCAATGATTTCTCCCATAGTTGGATAAAATTACTCTTTTTTTTTTTTTTTTTTTTTCATTTAAAAATTTTTTTAAGTGGTTTAAAGACTTTTTGAAGGAACAAGGAACATTTGCACAGCAGTCTATAAACTTTCTACTTCTTGAAGAAGAATCATTTTAATGTTTTGAAAAACTACTTCATGAGATCGAAATGATCTAGATTTCCCTCTTATTTTACTCAACCGACGGAGAATGATGTTTAACTTCAGCAGCAGGAGCTGGTATTAGTATCATTCTTACTAACTGCTAAAATAATCGTTACATGCATAACGGAAATTCTTACTGATGTAACTATTCCGTTTCATTGAAAAGAAGTGTGGGATATCAGCTCCTTTTTGACTCCGATGTACTTTCTCTGAGTAATGGTTTCTTTCAAAAACTTAGAAGTACCGCGATGTTCTACCTGTTTTTTATAGTGTCGGCATAAAATTTTTTTAGAAAGAAGAGTAGCTTTCAGAAAAGTTATGAGACCGTCGAATTCCATGCTCTAGGATGCTCCTGGTCAAAACTGAGATGGTAAAAGGCAGATAATAATCTTGTGCTTTACCTTAAGTGAATAATTGAATCAAAATATAACTCAGGTCTTTCAATAACAAAGCTTTAAATAGTTTGTCTTAGGAAGAACTTTCTCCATAGGCATCAGCAATTTCCAGAAATAAACTTCTAAAGGATATCTGATTGTGGAATTTGCTATGTTAAGACACAGAGAGATAGAAGCTGCCTTTTATACAGCTTCTTCTTTACCTTCCAAGATATCTGTAATATTACACATGATGCACATTATTGGTATTTTTCAACGATTCAGAGTATATAGTAAGTGATGACGGAAATAGGTCGATGTTTATCAAGACTTTCTCCTGTTATATCCTGCGTATTTATGATATCCAACGCTGTTCATTAGCTAGTTCGTTGACGTCAACAACGAATTCTCTTTCGTCAATATCCTTGCTTAGCTCTGCCCATGCATTCTTCTATAGTCCTTTCCAACATTTGTCAGTTACCTCATTCCAGGAAAGATCGATATTGTCTATAGAATCTGTAATATTGTAGTCTATCCAAAAATCTCTAATGGACTGTTTACCTTTTCCATCGGTTTTTACCAATTAGTTGTTGGAACGTCGGCAGCAGATAATAAGCTTTAAAATTTGAAATTACGTCTTGATCCATTGGCTGAACAAAGTTGTTTCTGTCGGCACGAAAACCACTTTTACTGGAATGCTTGCCGCTGAGTCAGCCAAATGCGTTGGATGGTTGGGAGCATTACCAATCAAAAGTAAAGCTTTCGGTTCTAGTTTTTTAAATTTGCAGTAGTCTCTAACAGAGGGGCAAAAATGGGCGTAAACCAACAGACGGTAAACTACAGACGTAAGAGATGTAATGGACGTAAACAACGGACGTAACAGACGTAAACCAGGTCTCGAAAATTTTTATACTGATTCAAGATTTTTTATCGGACTCATAAATAACTGGTAAACATAATTTTGAAATTCTCTTCAATGCTCTTGAAGTTTGCAAATGATAAACATGCAGCGATTCTAATTAAAAATTCATTAGCGTTATCACCCAGTAAAAAAGCTAAACGATACTTTGCAGCTTTAAATACTAATTCAACTCAGTAATACCGATACCGCGCGCGATTTCGGAATATTCTATTACTGCCATGTAATACTAAAACAGCGTTAAGCGGTGTCTTACTAATTGTTTTTGCCCTTACTGACACTTCTACTTTGATCAGCTCTCATCAGGATATAAATTAATTAATACGTATGAGTTATAAAATTCTTGAGTTTAAGAAAGAGCTTTTGGCAACATTCCTGACCGTCTCGATACTACTTTCTTCTTGTTTCTGAATTTACTTGAATTCAGCTTTAGGTCTAGTTAGCCTTATTTGTTTGCATGAGTTGAGGGCCTGAGCCAAAACTTGCAAGCTTTTGCTTTCTTTGTTTTGAAAATCTTGCATTTTAAATACTCAAATTTTTTTTACTTTGTTTTTGTAAACTGCACAAGTAGTGAAGACTTTTTAGTTATTCCACGGGAGCGGGCTGTGTAAAATGTTAGGCTGAATAAAAAAAAAAAAAAAAAAAAAAAAAAAATTTTTCAAAACTTTCTTCTTTGTTTGGTCTTATTTCGCTGAAAGATTAATATAGGGCAATAAATCCCCTTACTGCCTCCACAGGTTGGATTAAGTTATCTGAACATGGTAAAGCATACGAACGAGAGCTGCCTGCTTAGGTGTATGCATTCGTGGAGGACTTTCTAAGAAAAATTGATTCTTATGTACGTTATACATGGAAAAAAGCATGCAAACATCCATGTGGTCAGTCCATTCACCAAGGTTTGAAGCCTGGTTGAGCTACCAGTGATCAGCGGCTTAGTCACCAGTTCATTGCTGGGGAATATGATAATCAGATACAATAGTTTAAGAAAAATAAAAATATGGAGGTGCATTTTATAAACATCATTAAAAAATTAAAATTTAATATTAATTTTAATTTTAGAAGCATTAAAATACCTAGAGGTAATTAAAATTGTTAAGATTTAAATTTGGGGGAAAACTTAATATTTCATTAACTTCATGAAATATTATATTTGTTCTTAATTTAAATCTTTTTAATGACAATTTATTAAATTAATGAAATGTTAAATTTCTTCCTAATTTAAATCATTTTAATTACAATTTGTTTATTAACCAATCTGGAATGACATTTTGTTTGACTAAGATTGCAACAATAAATATATGTATATTTTCCAGACCTGAACACTAGAAATAAACCGAAATGCATCCGAATTTTATTCTTTAAGCCCTTTAAAAAGATAATTTTTTCGATCTGTTTGAAAAATTATTACATAGAGCAAAAGAAGCATAAAGTTTCAAATAATTTATGAAGAATTGTGCTAAATTGTACGCTATTTTGTATTAAGGTATAAAGAAAGTTCATAAGTTTACTTCTGAATTTACGAATACTTTTTTTGTATTGGGTCAGTCCATAAATTCATGAGCCTTTCTTGGTAAATTTTTAAATAATATAAAAAACACAATTTAGCATTTTAATCAATCATATATTTTCCTCCATTATCTACAATGTCTCACCATCTTACAGGCAGCTTTTTTATGCCATTGCTGTAGAAAGACTCTGGTTTTGATTAAAAAAACTTGAAAGTTCATTGTGTACATCCTGTTTAGAATTTAATTTTTTCCCAGTAAAAAATTTTGTAAGGCAAGAAATAAGTGAAAATTACTTGGGGCAATATCTGGGGAGTAAGCAGGATGTGGCAAAAGCTTCCAATTAAATTCACTAATTTTTTTAAGTGTTCTTCCAATCTTATGCGGTCTAGCGTTATCATGATGAAACAACACTTTCTTGATATTCACCAATCGTGGGCGTTTCTTGATCAATTCTGAGTTTAGACGGCAAAGTTGTTCACTATAAACTTCTGAATTAATCGTTTGATTTGGTTCTAACGTCCTGAATGGTTTTCATAATCAATGTTTCTTTTTCCAACTTAAAATTTTTTAAACCATTTCTGGGCAGTCTTTACAGTGTGTTCACCATGTATACTATTAATTTTTATTTCTGAAAATCTGGTAGATTCACCACGCGAAAATAAAAAATGTAGTACAGCTCGTTTGTACTGATTATCTATATTCATCTTCTATGGGTACTAAAATGCGTTCGATATTTACGAAAGTTTGTGATGAACTGAATAATATGTTAGTCAAACGATGACAAGTTTCAACAGCTTCAAAATTGTATTGTTTTAGTAATGCATCATAGTAAATTCCAAGCATAATCTTAATGCGCACGAAGTTATGGACTGATCCTAGATCGTTAATGACACGGTACGCATTCGTACGGTACTCTATTTACTACTAAATGCAGTTTACGGTATTCCGCTTAAATGCTGAAATAACTGCAGTTTGCTTGGCCTGAATGTTAGTCGTAAAAATTTTTTGCGAACGGTTAGTCACTTGAATTTCAAGATTTGCCTTTGATGTGCCTTGGACTTCAGCTATGAACACATTCAACTTAATATTTATACATGGGAGTTGTTATTCTTTTCCCAAACAGACCGTATGTAAAAATTTCATGTACAAATCATAGATAGATTTCTTGATTTTCGATTAAAATTTGTTTTGAATGATAGTAACGAATTCCGTTTTCCGAATTCTGAAACCCAGATCGTCTCTACTATAGAGACGGCAGTTTTCGTCTACCTGAGTCTTCAGGATTCAACGCAATATTTCAACGTGCCTTTTATTATAAAATATTGAAACTGTATATTTCTTTTGTAATAAATCAATTTGCCTTCCAGTCGGAATAGTGACGCTGAGTACAGTACCGAAGGGTCCGGGTGTTTGAGGTAAAGGGGGCACTCAGAATATACAGCGACTAGAAATCTTCTCGAGAGGATGGTTGTGGGAAAAGAGAGGTGGAAGTCTCTCGGACCGTCCTCTTGCGTATTCTCTTTCAGAATTTCGACTGGGGAAGAAGCTTAGAAGTTAGCAAGGCCAGGCAATACTTAATATGCCTACGAGGATGTACAGTTGTTGGTCTTGCTCCAACCTGTGCTGTACAAATTGACCGTTGAATGCTTTTGGTTTGAAATAGTCGGTATATAGATTTTTGATTTAGCCTAAACTAGCTGCTGTAAATATTAAAATACTTAAAACTGGCTACTACGTAATTCACTACTACTTAAACAATCTCAATTGAATATATGTTTGAGTGGGTGCATTATTTATCTTTGTTCGGTTATATATAGCAGACACAAACTTGTGTATGAGTGCATTCTACTCTGCAAACGAGAGTCAGCTAGACCAGGAAGTAGGGCTTGAAATGGAGTTCATTCGATCAAACTGGGATGAAAACCCAAAATTTGCTAAATGCAAAGCACAAAAATTTGAGATTGTGCTCGTGGTTTGATGTCATTTTGAGAAGAAAGTTTTTTCTTCTTATAAGTAATTTTATTATTTTAATCACTTATTGTTAATAATAATTTTTAAGTACAGTTTAGAGTATTTTAAAGTAGAACGGCTTCAAAGAAATTTTGAAAATTAAAGAAACGAATGATTGAAAATTACAAAATACGTGCCAAGTAAAGGATGGCGAAATACAACAGCCGAAACGTTTCCAGCTCTGTCTTTCCCTTGGCAGTCCTCACCATGAATATAAATATGCAAGGATAGAGATGGAAAGCATGGTTTCATTTTATTGTTCTTTCATTCCTTGAAGCACCCATCGTCAGTGACCGAGTGGATAAGTTCAGCCCATAACCATTTTTTCTTGAGTCCTGCTCAATAATGGCACGTCGATTCTTGGCGGACAAACTGGCTGTCTGTCCCTATGTATAATACGAGTACGAGCTAATTTCCCTTAAAATGTTTTTCACATAGCCATTCATCCTTAAAGAGAGTATTCGCGCACTTTGCTGTAATTAATTAACCAATTACACATTCCTTAAAGTTTTACATAATACTACCTTGTAGAGATGCTGCATCTTTTTTCAGTGATCTCTAGTCTGTTGAAAATTAGTCATTTTCATGCGTACAAGCTAAAAAGGAAGAAAAAATGCAGTGCTCAGATATTATGTTATGTAATGTTTCCTTTTATTTAATGCTACTAACATTATACAGTATGTAATTTATCAATTAAGCATTGCTTCACTTTGCGCATATCAAATGATTGCCGCTAAGTATATTCGTAATAGATTCGAATAAACAAGGTTGTTGTCAAATAACTGGCTACACGTCTTGAAACATAATATTAGCTTCTATGGGGATACCCGTATATTGTTAATTTAGCTTAATTTTTAATTTTTTAACACATAATGTTATTGAATCTTATATGCACCCTCGGATCATACTTTTCTCTTGTTTTATAAATTAATTATTTCTCTGCGTCGGTATAAATATGGATTATTTCGTCTATTTAACCTCCATTTCGTTAAAGTAGCTCTTATTTAAAGCCTACAGAGTTCACTTATAAGTTTCTGATGTCCTTTAGTTAAAGCTTGTTCACGAAAATTCTCTACTTCATAGATTGAAAGGAATGATATCCTATCCATTTATCGAGCATAAAGAGAATAAATCGAGAATATGTGATTCATTTATTAATGTTGCTAAGCCTATCATGAAATTTTCATTAAATTTTCAGCTGATATTCGTTCCAATGTTATTTGTGACATTTGGACTGCTTACACAAAAGAAAATTAAATTTTAATAATATAATAATATAATAAATATAGGCATACTGTCGTATTTCAGAAAGGTTGTAGAGACAACAGGGAAGCAGGAGTGATGAAAAATTTACAATGCCTTCGCCGGGGATCGAACCGCGGACCTCTGGAATACGCGCCCAGCGTACAGACCACCACACCACGAAGGCAAGCCAAGAAGGCGAGCGAAATACCGTATATATTCCCCCTTTTAAAGGACGACTGGGGTTTTTAGGTGACCCAATCGCCAAATCCTGGGTGTGGAGAGTCATCATGCACTACTCTTTTAGTTCGGGTGCCACTTGTAGAGACATTAGGTAGTTTTTGGAAGCAGGAAAGATAAAAAATTAGCAACGCCTTCTCCGGGAATTGAACCGCGGACCCCTGGCATACGCGTCCAGCGTGTGCAGATCACCACACCACGAAGGCATGCCAAGAAGGTGGAAGAAATACCTTATAAGCTTAATTGAAGCATAAGAAGCCAGGTGAAAACTGAAAAATTTTATATGATGATTTTACAACAAAAACAACATTAATAAAACTCGTTTTAGAGACGTGGAATATATAATTTTAGGGTCAGAAGGCTCTATTCTTTGCAAATTTGTAGACGGCATATTGTTTCGCTGTCTAATTCTTTTAAGGAGAATCCTATTCAGTTG
The DNA here is from genome assembly GCF_044657685.1 of Stegodyphus dumicola. Lineage (NCBI taxonomy): Eukaryota > Metazoa > Arthropoda > Arachnida > Araneae > Eresidae > Stegodyphus > Stegodyphus dumicola. The sequence goes on from NC_140780.1 coordinate 193,711,057, forward strand.
ATTTCAGCCTTCAGAGCCTGAAATAATCAAACTCAATTTCAATAATAAATAATCAAATATCTTTCTTAGACTAAGGGTGCTTTACTGTGATAAACTTATTAAAACTTATTTATTTTGTTTTGATATGACAGTGAAGATGGTAACATAAAGTTTAAATTTCTTAAACTTAGTTGAAATCAGTTTCATCATAACCCGCGATACGACCACACGCATTTTATGCAACAAAGTCACCTGAATTGTATTCAGGTGACGATTGTTATGTTTAAGCGTTGTTACTGATATCGCTGAAAAGATACAAACTGTCATGTGTGTCTTGTTTGACACATTTGACCTACATAATAAACGCTAAACAACACAATGCAGAATTAATTCATCCTTGCGGCCATCTCATTACATCATCTCTTCCGCACGAGCGTGCTTTTTAGATTAAGAGATTAAAGACTTTTTCTGTCTGCACGTGTTTTACTATGAGTAATAATAATTCAGTGCATCGTCAGAAATCAGGAAATAAATCATTTTGAGTGTAAACTCGTTCTCATTTAATTACCATTGCATCGATTTGTGTAGTTTAACAACAAACAGGGCAACAACGCTTGCTTTGTTTAACTAAAATTATACAAATTAAAATTCATCAACATCAAATGAGCAACATCTCAACTTAAATGTTGCTGTTTGTATGAAAATTCGCTGGTTAGGATCCTTTTAAATTATTGAACATATAAGAAAATGATTCGAGAATATCTGGTTCCATTTTTTATTCCATAGATTTATTTGTTTATAAAGTGGATTGTAATAATAGTTTTCATTCTAAGCCTTCATAGTTAGAATTCCGTTGAATAGTCCATAGTTTGAATCGTAGCTGCAATCTCAGAGACAGCTGACAGAAATTATGTGTAATCTTATAAAGTTTTATTCAGTACAATCAGTCCAAAAATAATAATGGATTTACTTATTATTTGCCTGCGCCATCAAAGTTCTAACAGTACAAAAATTGTGAATTAAAATACGAAATGGTCAAACGCTTCGTTTATATGAAATAACTCAGTAAAAGCTTGTGAACTATAAATCGGTGTCTTACTTCTGATTTATGAAAGAGATTTAACAGAATTATCAGTATCGAGATTTTATTCTCTGTATATTTTAAATGTGGGAGTCTTTAGAAATACAAATTTTGAAATAACGTAAATTTAATATATATAACACATCTTATTTTTTTCTACGCTTAATATTTTCTTCACATCAGTTAAGTGAATAGAGAGGTTGAATAAAGTAGATGGCTCAAATTTCTGTAGCCAAATAAAATTCCATAGTATTGATTGAAAACATATCGAGATTAATCAGAGAGTTGAGCAGATGTAGATTTCACAAGGCAACTCCCAATCTAAAAGAACTGTAAGGCTCAATAATGATCTCCAACTTCCTGTATCTGCATCAAAGTTAATCATATTCTCTAAAGCCAAATTACTGGCTGACCAAGGCCTAAGATCCAAAATTATCGTGTGAATCCTCATAATCCTGTGTTTTTTCCCTCTCTACATTAAAACTGGTAAATAAACATGCTTCTGAAAGAATGCTGTGTCTAGGGTGTCAGTCTTTCTTAACTGTGGCTTGCATTTAAACTTTATGTAAAAAAACCGCAGTTTATGCTTTCTTGATGCTAATAAAAAGCAAAACCCACTTTTAGAGAAGCTGTGTCGCCAAAAATTCTAGTATGAAACTCATATATCGTGTGTGAGTCTGTAAACGAATTCTCGAACCTTTATATGACTAAAATAGGAAACAAGATACTATTGCAGGAATATTAGGTAAGGAAACAGTTGAACTAATGGGTAGTACTGAATGGACATCCGAATCTCAATTTGTTCATAGGTAGGACGACTCTTAATCTAGAAAAGAATCGGTAGGAGATTCTTGAACTTTCGTGCTAAAGTGGCTTGTCAATTTTTTTTTTTTTTTTTTTTTTCTGCTTCTAACTATCTGAAGTCTACAAGGAAATGCTGTTGGAGAGATATTTACCCGTGGGACTGGTTATTTGTGCAGGATGTCTGGCATAATCTTAAGGCATATGCAGGTTGCCAAAGAGCAGCTAATTTCAAAATATGTTTTCCGCCTAAACTATAACTAACTACGGATTGCCTTACAAGAAGTATGACAATTAATTTCAGTAAACTTGAGCATTAGTACTTCATTGAAGGTCTCTATGAAACCTACGTTGCAAGTCAAAGAAATCGTATACTTCATTAAATCGTCTCATCATAGTTACTTCTTCATTTTCTAAAGTTATCACCACTTTTTATGTAAGCCTGTTTGTGCATATTGCAAATTCGATACATATCTATCACTTGGGAATGAGGTTAGTAAATATCAAAGAGTGATAATTAATGGTAGTGCCCGCTGAAATGCTTAATTCCGGCAACATTGTTTATAATTTAATTTTTAATAGAGAGGTCTAGCCACATGAGAACTGCCGTAGTTTTCTCCACATGTAAGATAAGAACGAGACTATTTCATTTTGGAATACATTAAAAAAAAAAAAGACATATTATATTGGACAAGACCTGTTTAAGATAGTATCAGTTTAACATCTGTAGAGTCATTAGGTTATTTGGAAGCAAGAGACTAGAAAAATGAGAGTGCCCTTGCTGGGACTCGAACTTCGACTTCTCGAATATGCGTCGAGTGTACTACCGTTACACTATGAAGGCATGCTGGAAGGAAGAAGAAACACCTTATACATTCTTGAATAACTAAATTTTGAAAACTAATACAGAATTGATTCTATTTCTTTTTTTTTAATCGATTAATTTAATAATACAATGGATTTTTAAGGTTGCTAAGCTTGATTTGTGTTTCACCTAATCGTACAGTTGATATTAAAGTAAGGAATTGCTCAACTCCTTCTTCAGTTCCAACGTAACAGTTGTTATTCAAATGAGACCACGTAATCAGTTTTTGGAGGCGGGAGATCAAAATTTCCATGTTGTACACGCCTGATTATTTTTATGATTAGCCCAAAGATAAGAATTTAATTGTAGCTGTACACTTTCACAGCTACAATTAAATTCATATTAGATGATTTTAATTTGACAAATTAGATGAATTTGTCAAATTCTGCGCAAAATACTTAAATTGAATATATTTCATCCGAGTCGTACATAAACTGTCAAATAAAATTTCCATTTAATAGAACAAATACCAAATAAATTTTGAGCTAGTAAAATACATACTGTATATCTGCAGCTTCGACCACGTCACATTTTTGGAATAATGCCTACATAATTCAAGTCTAAAATAAAAAATCCGAATGATTTGGCATACACAAAATGATATAAAACATAAAGCGGTATCTTCAAATAAAACAGCAAATCGGTTATCACAAATCGATTCTTAATTTCAAGGTAGTGAAACCGTGGTGGCAAATATATATAAGTATGGGTAGGAGTACGCTATGCGTGTGCGTGTATTCGTGATAAAATTTCTCCCTTTCTTCCCTCTTTTCCCTACTTTTTCCCCATTCTGACGTCACGAGGAAGAAGTTTTCATTTGTGAAACAGTTTGCCGTTCGGAGACAAGTATGATGAAAAGTAGATAGGTTGCCTTACAATCCTGTAGCAGCTCCCCCCTTCTCGGAGCCAATACAGAAAATGTCGAAACAAAATGATTGATTACCACGTCGGGCGCCTGCGTCTTTCCGGCTGCCCATGTGTGCGTGCGCAGACCCCCTATTTTTTCTTTTAACGCCCCCCTGCACATTCATATCCGCATGTTGCGGGACTATTTTCTGATGTCCCCCAACTGCCATTTTAGTGCAACCTAGGACTTTTTTTCGCTATTTCCCCCCCTCTTCTTCTCTTTGAGGATATACTTTCTTTCTGAGAAATCCTGTTGCAAAAGTTTCAAAACAACATGATTCAGAATGAAAAGAGATCTTCACCTCACAATTCTTTCCTTTTTTTTTCTTTAAGCATATGAAGACATTTATATATGTACTTTAGTATATGAACAAATAGGTGGTACTGAAAGCAAATGAAAGTTATTAAAATTACTTAAAGGTAGTTCCAAATCTTTCAAGCAATGGCATCGGGAAAGTAATGAAATTAAAGCAGTGATTCCGATTATTCAAAATTCAATAAACTAATTTCTATACCAGATGTTCTTTTTGAGCTTCAGTATACAAATACGAAGACTTTTAATTAAAATTTAGTTTCTCCTTTTTTTAATCACGATCTGCCTTTGAAAATATCCAGATCCTTGCCGTATTACCGAAAATGTAGTTTAACACTGATAAACTTGCGATGCAGCTCATAATATGAGAAGCCCTTAATTTCAGTCACGGAACGCTATTTTACATCTGTAACGAAAAGAGTGGTGGGGAGACAAATACAGAGAGAAAAAAGCTAGTGGAGAACTCAAGGCCATTTCACTATGGGAAAACCAAGCATGTAGGGCAGACGTAATGCACTGGGACACTGCTAAACTTAGAAAACCGAGAATAAGTATCAAATCCATATTTTGCTTCCATTTTTCGTTGCTTAATTTTAAATGCCTTTTAATGTTAAAAAGCTTTTGAAAATTCTACCATGAATTATATAAATTTCAAAATAACAATTACAGTTTAGGAAACGAAATTTGCGTAGGAGAAAAATTTTCTTATATCTGTCACATTTACTCTGATGGCGAAACAATTATATTGTTTACTTTGGTTATCCTGGACTCAGAAGAGAAGGGTTAGTTCGTAGAGCTTTTCCCTCTGAAACAGGAAGTGAGCAGTGATGACGCAGTCGTGCTGACACTGACTGCAAAGACGAAATATGCAGCAAGCAGAGAAATAAACTTTTTAAATTTGAAAAAAAAAAGCCTTAAAAAACTGTGCGCGGAACCAAAAATAGTTTTTTATTTAGAAGAGAAGGCTCTATTAACGTATGCATTTATAACGTTTAAAAGTTAATAATGCTTATTTATTAATTTTAAAATAATAGATAAAATACGCTACCTTTTCTTAAAAGTTGCAGGTTTCCCTCCCCTGTGCATTTATTATTAAGTCATGAAGGGGAAAAAAAAAAAAAAAAAACTATAGCATAAGTCTTTCTTTCAACTGCATACTAAGTGGGAGAGTTCTGTTACTCTTTCTAAGATAACTATAACAACTTTTTAACTTTTTAAAGTTAGCCCCTTCCCCCCAAAACACACCTTCGATTGGAGTAGCTTTGAATATATATATTAATTCTTTTTTTGTACTACTTAAGAAGAGGAACTTATGTTTGATTGAGCTTGAAATGGATAGTTTTATTTAAAATTTAATCTGATCTAAGATGCTTTTTGACCTAATTGTGAATTGTGCATTCGTTTTCCCTTCCGAGTTGATATACGAGTAATAGCAGATATTTTTTAAATAATTGTCTAACTTATACTCACATTTATACACACATTTACATTAAAATTACACACGCATTACATTTGAATAAATAAAAGATCATTGTCTTAAGTTTGACAAAATAACTTTGCTCCCAGTATCTAAAGAGAATTACTTAATCTTTCAAAAGAGGGGCAAAAGAGGAAGGTCTTTTTTATGCGAAATTGCTGTAATGTTGTATACGATTATAAATTACGTCATATGCTGAGCTAGCCTTTTTTTTTTTTTTTTTTTTTTTTTTTTACAAATTATCAATGCATTCTTATTTGTTTTTAGACTAAGGGCATTCAGCAAAATTGTGCATCGTCATTTATGAGTTCTGTGTTGAAATCATTCGTAGCTGATTTATTATTCCTATCATCATTTTTGTAATCGTCCTCAATGGCAAACTTAACTCGTGTAGTCTTTCAAAAGCATTCTGCATTCTTTTTTTTTTTTCTTTTGGACAGTATTACACTTTCTTTTGCGGCAATCCAAGCAAGCGATTTTTCATGTCATACTCACAATCACTTGATAGAAAATGTTCGCTGCAAATTCTTACGTTCTTCACATTAACAGAATCCTGCCTTCGACATATGTATCCATCTTTTTGGACAAAAGCAAATTGTCCTTTGGAAAAATATGAAATATTTTTCTCATTGCCATGAACTTTATAGCACATTGCTACAATGCAAGAAGACATATTACTTTACAACAGTGGTCTCACACTTACACTGCACACGACCAATGCACAATAAGTGGCTGATGGGTAGCAATTACAAAGAAATGGAGGGGGAACTTTTTTTAAACAAAGCAAAATTTGTTACTTAAATTTAAAAAAAAATATTAGATATTTGTAAAAATAGAGTAAAGAAAAATATCAAATGTATACTTACAGTTTGCCTGAAATCTAAAAGATGGTGTCTGCTAGAAATTTTTGTTGGTCACAATTTTTAATTCAAACAGACAGCTAAATGTTAAAATTTGCAGACTAGCATTTATTCATCACTTGCAATATATTGAACTACTTGAGCACCTTACTTTGTAGAGACATTAGGTAAATTTTGGAAGCCGGAGAGATGAAAAATGAGCAAACGCCTTCGCTTGGAATCGAACCGCGGACCTCTGGAATAACGGCCCAGGGTGCAGAACCACTACGCCACGAAAGCACGCTAGGAAAGCAGGAGAAATACCTTATAATTTAAACTAAAACGAAATATACGAAAGTTTCCTAAGAGGGACGAAACTTGAGAATAAATAATAACAACCTATTCTCGCTTTATTTATTAGATTTCTATGACACAAAACAGGAAAAATAATATTTGTATGCAAATTATCTTTGTAAGTAAAATTAAATCTTTGGATGTAAAATATCTTTACTACGGCTTTTAGTTACCTCACCTCATGACGTTTCGATTTTCATGAAGTTTGTAATCTTGGAGGCAAGTTACTGAAAAGTATCATCACAAATTGTAGATACTCATCGGCAGCTTAGTTCTTTTCGTAGACTTATTGATTTTTAACTATGAAAAAAGAAAACTATTCTCAGGTAAATGTATTTAAAAACAAACCGTGTGTTCTTATTGCAAAAACATAACATTAACATAAGATCAACTTTGCTCTTTTTACTGCTCAAATCTTTTGCCAATTACTAAGAAAAGTTTATAAAATTTGTATCTTAAAAATCTTTCAACAAGATTTATATCACAGTGTAACAAGATTTATATCACAGTGTGCTGTCTATTTCTAGATTTTCCGAAGAGTTACGCCCATTTTTGGTAATAAATACAACTTAAAACTGGATTCCAAAACATTAAAATCTTTTTCTTCAAATTCTTGTTATAATAAAGGTAATTAATTTACGGGAATTGTATTTGCGGACACCATAAAATTACTTTGATGGCCGCCAGTTTGACGCTGCTTTGCTAGAAAACAATATGTGTGATTAAAATTAATTTGGGATGTCCACATTGTTAGTTTAAAACAGGCGAAGTCAGAGCAGATGCAACATACTAACGTCAGTCTACTTCCTGCTAACTCCCCCTACTAGGATCGCGTCCGCGAGGAGTTACACAAAGAAATGACCTAGCCCTTCTTTTTAACCCTGTTGGTTATCCGTATTTAATTAAATATCGCGCCCTTATTTCATTTACCAGAAATCATGATGGAGAGATGATCTATCTAATAGAGGTAAATACCATACTATTTATTTATTATTTTACTAATTGCTGACTGTGTTTAAGCAAGTGTCTGTGGTCCCCTGCCCCTAATTTGAGAATTTTCATCACAAACAGACATTAAAAACGTCTGCAATGGAGATTTCCCAGTTTTGGGCCTGCAAGGGCAGTTATCATTCCCGTAATTTGGTAGAAGTTGCCACTGTTAAAGTATAAGATCTTTAACTCAACTTCCATTCAACTTGGCAAATAGCTGCTACTTAATATGTTACCATTCGACATCGCATAACACTGGGCATGGCATAAGAATTTATCTTTCAAATGGTAGCTCTAACTACATAAAAAACAAACTGATTTAAAACTAATGAATAGTCTTAGCAATTTAGACACTTTTTTTTTTCAATAATGTGTCTAATTGATAAGATGCATGCTGTATTTAACTTATATAATTTATAACACATCTAGTCAATAATTTTTAAAAGCATTTAAACTATTATTATACCTAATGAAATACATTTACTTACATACTTAATGTATACGTACTTTGATACCAAAATCGTTTGGTTTTTTTCCCCTTAAATTTTTAGTATGAAAAGTTTTCAGGGACTGTACATAACCATTTACTTGCTTTTCAGTGTGATGGGAAATGCTATTATCCAAAGTGCGATAAGCATTGTGACTTACACAAATAAAATGATTACGTCGTCTTCCCGCCGTAATTCAAATACAGGGTCTGTCAGAAAAATGTACACATACTTTAACGAAGGAAATTTTATTGTGCACCAAAATTAAATTATAGGTTAAAAATATTTTATCATCGTGAGTCATTCGTCGCATATTACAGTCATGAGAGTGCTAAGACATGTAACAAGCATTGTATTTTGATTTCTGAAAATCTTAGAGAAAAGACTGAAGAATTCAATTTCTCTGAATTTCACTGAAGTATTATGTTGAATATCAGGCATGAAATTCTTCGTAATATCAATAAACATTTTTAATCGGCCGTCATAATAAGTTTCGGAACAGTTTTAGGGAATTGCAACTCTAGAGAGCTTTTCTTTTTGGCATAAACGGGTATTTTGATTATTTGTTATTATGAGACAACGAATGCTTAAAGCGAATGCACTAAACTTGCAGGTGATGTATCTTGTATATCAAAGCTGCTCAATCTTTACGTGAGCTATCTTTTTTTCTATGATTTATGTTGCTATCAAATGGGGCCCTCAAAAAATATAAAATAATGAATCTAAAAATTACTAATAATCTAATAATAGTCTACATTACCTTCCAATTGTTAAGGAATGAATATTATTTTAGGCCATAACTATTAAGATAAACAGGACATAAAAATAAGGCTCAGCATACGGAGGGGTGTAGGTAATGCAGTTTCTTGTCTTATATTGCAGTTCCTGCATGATTTGCGCTTCCGAATATATTACTATGTTGAAAAAATAATGTGAGCGGTGAAAAAGCGTAAAAACTATTTATAAATCTAACTGAAAAAAACAGATTTTTTTAATGAAAAATATATTTCCTTATTATGAATGCAGGACTGAAATATCCTTTTTATGCTATCAATTAATTTATCACACTTCATTTGACATGGCAGTTCATTCAGTGATGTTAAAGGGAAAAAGGCACATAACTGGCTTTTTAGATGGGCCTTTAAGTTTTTAGTTGACTGTGGTTTGAAAAGATCAAAGTCGTTGGTCCATTAACTAAATTCTGTGATGGCTAATGTACTGGTTGATTACAGTTGCTCGATGCAATCCAATTTCGTCATTCTTTAAAACAAATGTATCATACACCGTTACAATACACGGTCTCATACTCTGGTAAAGTACTTTGTCCTTATACCTCAGAATATTCAGAGATTCCCCAGCAAAGCACCTGAAGATCAAAAGTGGACGCTCGAAGTGATTCTTATCGAAACAAAGAAATTGTCTTCTCTGTTATGTCCTTTTTAAGAACGTTGAGTTGGTATTATAAGGTTATCTTCCGCTTTCTAGATCGTCAAATTAAGAACATTTGGATTCATCTGTGAGTATTATTTCGCACTATTAACATTTTTGCCACATGTTCCGGTTCTGTTATCAAACATAGTAGTACAGGTATAAGTAGAAGGGAGCAGAATATCAGAGTTTTACTATTGGTCTTACAGGTACAGTTCCCGCGGCACTGTACCGGGCGAACATAGTTGAGATGTCTTGTGTAAATGAATTCAAGAAACATGTTCAAAAACTCTGGTTTAGGCAAACAGGCCTTTGAAACAGATCCTATCCTCTTATTGTAATAAAACAATGGACGATTGGTTGAGCAATGATAATGGTTTTCCTAAACTTCTAAGCTAGAAAACCATGATTAAAAGAGTTTGTAAACAATGAGTGGTAGACTACTGTTTTTAAAACTGCAGTCTCGTTAATACTCTGATTTTCTTACCTGTTAATATTAATATGATTAACATTTAATTGCCTTGTCGCTACAGCAACGGTAGTCTAATTTTTATTCAGCCGGCTCATGGTCAACCTTCTAGTAATTTAAATATTTTTCTTGAACTATCATATGACCATCATCAGATAAAATCCGATCCTGAGCCATCATTCAGACACAAGATTTCAGTATTTGTTAAGTATTTTTTAAAATAAGAACAGTAATGCACATGTACATCACCGAAGCTTCACTGTCTAAAATTAATTCCCTAGCATTTCTAGAACAGTTAGAGATTATTTTCGGTTCTTTGAATGCTTTTCTTTACTTGAATCCTTACTGTAAACTGCACTTCATGTTTTTGTCGTGTCTTTTTTAAATGACATAGAATTAAGATTACTTGTTCTTTAACTTCTGGAAAGCAGTGCATAAGGAATGCTTGCGATCGATTCGAAATCGCTCTGAGCTCGAACAGCTGAGCATCAAATCGAAATCACGCTGAGCTCGAACAGCTGAGTATCGAATATATAAATCAGAATATTAAAGACAATGATTCACAGTAACTTAAATTTCCTGGACTAGATTTTTTTTAGCATTCTGTTGCATTTAAAACTACTTACATTGCAAAATCATCATGAGAAACTGCTTGGTAATAATTAATATTATATATATATTAACAATATTAATATAACAAATATATTAATATTACAAATTATTACAAATATATTAATATAACAATACAAATTATTACAAATATATTAATATAACAAATATATTAATATTAACAAATATTAATATAATAACAGAAAAAAAACTTATCAAATGAAATTTAACCGCTTTAAAAGAGAATTAAAAGGTAACAAAAAGAGATAAACTTTTAGAGGAGGATTAATGCTAAGGGATTGAGAATATAAGTGAATAATGATAAACTTTACTTAAATATAAATAGCAAATTTAATGCTTAAATTGCATTCAGAGATTTGAACAGCTGTTGCTGTCGAAAATGAAGTAATACTAGACTGCCGAAAAATGGTGCTGGCAATATGTCCATAATTAAATTTTTTCCCCCTTTCTGATTTTCTTGGGCTTAAGCTTTGGATACATTATCAGGCACAAAGAACTCCTCTGTTTAAAATAAATTTCAGCAAAACTGACGTATCTGAACATAAAAGAAAATTACAGACCTGTAATGCCTTTATTTCTTCCATCTTCCATCTTTCACTCCCCCCTGCCTCCCAGATACTTATTGGATACCGAAGAAAGATGCCAGTATAAAAAGGGGTTTAGAAGCATTTGTGGATCTGATAAATTAAATAACTACTTGGAAACTCAAGTAGGTCAATCTCGTCGAACTGTTATGTCTTCTGAGCATCATCAAAGTGAGGACACTGTTCGAACGGGCTGACTACCCTACTCGTCCTAAACGTATTTTAGGGGAAATACCCCCATATGCGGTCAGGTCGTAAATTTACAATCCCTTTTTTTAGGGGGAGAGCTGACAAGAAGGGGACAATTTTGCTCCAGATCTTTTGAAAATGTGGGGGTTGTTTAAACATCTAACTTCTCTACATTCAGTTTTATACAGAGGAAAATACAAATTGAATTCTTCGAATGAATGTAATTTTGTACAATGAAAATGTATTACTTAACGATAAACTGTAAGATAAATAACATCTTTTTTTAAAGCCATAGGTGTAGAAAGACAGATATTTGTTACACGAATGAATTTGTAGTAAATATTGAGTTTTTCATTTCGAATGCTATGTTCCATGTATGCGAAGTAACTGAGTATGTGAGATAATAGTCATAACCGAATGGCTTTCAACCTTTTCACGGCTAAGGACTGTTTCTCAATTACATTGTGGTCGCTGCTTTTTGGTTAATTTTCTAATGACATATAACCAATAACTTGTTTTATTTGAGACTTATGAATAAAATAACGCAAACTAGTCTGCAGAAAATTCTTAAGAATGAAGTTAAATAATACTGAAAAATACATTATTGATGCACTTTTGGGTTTTATATGTAGTAGTATTAACTACTACTATAATCCTTAAATGGAATCCTTAAATTATATAAGTCTATGTATAGGTATATATAAATGGAACCAAATATAGAACAAGGTATAAAATATCTTTATTATACAGTGTTCATTACCATACCTATATTTACGTAATATCAATATAAATAGTTAGTTAGGTTTCGTACATATATAATTTATTTTTATGTTTTGTATTTTTTGTATTAGATTCAGTATTGTATACGTATCTGAAGTTTAATTTTACTTGTTCTCTTTTTGGGTTACGACTTTAAGTGAGAAAGAATTGTTAGGGCCGTCATAGGGATTACATTATATACAATCAGTTAGGATCCGACTTTTCCTTTCTTTTAATCATTATATATATTTAAATACTACTTGATAAGTATTAAGTATACATAAAATATAGCAGTTTTTTAAGCTACTTATTTATATATCTATTGTTTGGTCTTGTTTGTTTGATTATAGCAAAGCATTCGACGGTTATTTGCCTAAGGGTAAGGGTGCCTCGTGGAGAACTTTCGAAGCAAAACTGACTCTTATGCACGTTACACGTGGGGGAAACCTCGAAAACGCCAATACAGCCATCCCCGTCGATCCGGATTCGAACCCCGGATCGACCTGCCAGAGTTCAACGACTTTACAGCTCAGCCGCTAGTAAGCCACACACACACACATCCACACATATACATTAAATAGTATTTACATGTCGTTTATAAACTATCATTGAGTGCAATTTAATCATAAAGAGTTAGAAAAATATTCTACGGAATTACTTCACTTCGTAGACTTTTTGTTAAGCTTCACCATATTTCTTAAAGAGAATCTCAATGCTAGTTCCATTTCCAAGCTGTTTATGTACCTTATTTTCCATGCTTTGAATTATATTTAGAAAATTATTTCACTTAATTATAGCTGAAAATGCAGTTTTTTTTATTGAAGAATTTAAGGGTAAGAAGAGAGTTATGCCCTTTTCTAATTATTCTTGAAGCATTTAATTTTTTTTAAAAAAAGCGCACATTAATACGGATCACTGAACTAAAGTGCTCGATACAGGACAGATTAATTAGCTACTAAATTTTGATTTTCATTGAGTAAAAATGAATTCATCTGCATTCTATAAGAAAGTAAATATTCAAAAAATGTTTTTTTTCCTATTCTCGCAATCATAATATTTTTCTTAAATATTCAGCTAATTCATATTCAAATATTCCAATCCATTACAATTAGTAATAAATCGATACAGTAAATAAATAATTAAAATAAATTAAATGGAATTTTAATTGATTTTAATTACCATTTTCCCTCTGATAAACCCCTCTTTAGAGTTTAATAGCAGTCGATCAGCTTTTGTTGGGGTTCATTTTTCTTTATGGTATGCTTACGTTATATATGTATGTATTATGCATTGCTCATACTCGTCAATTGCAGCTTTTAATATCTTTTGGAAAAAAATCAATATGAGAATCCAGAAAATTATTCTTAGTGACGCTAAAACTATTATTACTAGGTACTGTCATGCCACAGTGTTTAAAAAAAAAAAAAATCCCATTGTTTAAAGGTAGATTCTATGCTCATATCCTAGTCTAAAATTAAAAGCTGCTAGTCAAAATTAAGGGGGTTGCTCTTAGAAAGCCTCAATTAGAAGTAGTTATATGAAATGTTAATCAATACTTATAATCTTACGGATTAAACACTTATTCCCTATTCGATCACGTGTATGGCAAACAGATATTCGTCATTCATAAAGAAAAGAAAGGTGAATCAAAATGAGTTTTCAAGCCCTATTGCATACATTAGCAATACTTATTCTCGTAATAACAGATACGTATGTGTTATTCTCTTCGTAATTTTCAGTACATATATTTATATTTATAATTAAGAAATCTTTTGAAAGCAGCGTCAAACAGCTGTGAAAATTATATTTTAAAATTATTATTTAGAAATGCGCTTATAATGGTTTTTATATTTACGAAAGATACTTCCCGTTTACTCAGGCTCACTGTATTCAAGTCGATAGGACCAATTGAATGGAAAGATCGATTTGTTAATTCATTTCCAAGTTTCAAATCGGATGAATGGACTCGCGAATAAAATGGCACATTAAAATACTGTCACTGAACTACAGTGAGCTATGAAAATTTTAACAAAGGTTTCGTACATTATCTTATGAAAACAAAATCTCAGAATCTAATTAAATGTTTCACTTATTAGAAAAACAGAAAATATAAATATTTGTGAATAAAAATAAATTATCTTTAAAAAAATAAAATTTAAATGAAAAAAAATAAAAGAATTACAAAATATTGCAGAAATTACATAAAATAGCGAATAAACTGATTCGGCACAAGCTCGCTAAATGTAAAACAGATTGTACAGTCAGAAAGCTCGCCTTGTCACACAAATGTACTGTTCATCGGGTTTAAAGGTTATTCAGACTAATGTGCGAACTTCAGTGAGTAACTTGTATTTTCCTTTGAATGTATAAACTAGCCAAAAAACACTTTTTAAAAAAATATATCTTCCCTTATGATCCCTGACACAGCCGTTTACTTTCCCCTTCCGTAATTAACGTCAGTCTCCTGCTCTTGACCGCATTTGCCAAGCCACCATTTTAGGGATATCCTAGGTAAGCTAGCTACGGCTTGACATCTCCGATCTTGATGCTTACAGGAACTCAGATTTTCAAAGAAGAATGGCATTAACTGGAGCTTAATTAATTTCATGGAAAGATGTGAAGTTTGCATTTGCGTTAGAGAAGCTTTCATACTTTCCTCTAATAGATTAAATAGCATTATATTTCCAGCGCGCCAGGTATAAGCCATAATGAAAAATGTATTAAGAATGGAGTTATTGTGTGCATAACAACTTTAAAATTGTGCTATGGAGTAACATTCTAAAAGGATGGCTGTGAAACTTATTGAAAAGCTGTAAATTTTATTTATTCGTTTTTCAAATTAAAATTTCAATTTCTTTTTGCTTTCATTCGTTTGAAAACTAAACGTAATTAACAGCTCGTTTTTTTTTAAGAAGTTGAAGTAAAGAAAGGAATAAATTTTCTTTTTTGAGTATTTATTGGATAATGGAAAAATTTTCCAATCTTCATTTTGAAAATGTCTCCGGTTTGAAAATGAAAACAAGCATTTATATCTGAGAGACGATTCTCTTATATGAAATAAACACCATCATTTTTTACAAATATCTACCAATGTTTTTCGAACTTGCAGATTTTTTTTCTTTGTCGAAACAGCGAAGCTTTTCTTCAAAAAAATTTTGACAGCTTCCTTAGAATCAAATTTATTGTCATTGAAAGTATTCTAAACGAGCGGAACAAATAAAATCGAAGGAAGAAGTTATGGAGAATATGTAGTTTGCTGAGGTATTTTACATTTTGACTCCTTGAATTTTTACACTATCGTTTGGGAAACATGGGGCATTGAGTTTTCATGGCTCATTAGGATGCGTTTTCGAATGATTTAAATCAGATGTTTTTTGTGAATTTCCACGATGACATTCGTGAGCTATTTGCAGTACATATAAACATTTGCAGTACATATAAACTGTGATTGCTCTGTCAGATGGGAGTAACCCAAATAAAATAATTTCCCTCTGAACAGAGTTTTTGACACAGGATGTGAACTGTTTTCAGTACTTTTCACTGTGTCTGCCGTCTGTTATGACTCGGTGTACAAATAAATATTTTTCATAGCTTCCGAAGAAAGTGTGTGTGATTATGGCAAAGCCTCGAGGGCTATCTGCCTAAGAGGAGGGATGCCTTCGTGGAGGACTTTCTAAGGGAAACAGGCTCGTATACACGTTACACATGGGGTAAACCACGAAAACGCCCATGCAGCCAGCCCGTTCGCGGGATTTGAACCTCGGACCGAACTACCAGTGTTCAGCGATTTTACCGCTCGGCCGCTGGTGGGCTGCTTCCGAAGAAAGAAATAGCTACAGAGACACTACCCAGCTTACGCTTTTTCATCAAACAGTGCGGCATGAGCAGGGAACGAATCCAAGTTTTTTAAATGGTGAAATGCAGACGAGTTGCCTAAATTGAACTTCCCTGTAATCACCTCTATCTTAAGCCTTGAGTTATGTTCTATTACAACACGCACGACGTCATTGCTGTTTCCGTTGGCTATCCAGAGCAGGATTTATCATTCATGTAAAAGTCACCATGTCTTTCAAACCACTCTTTTCCTGTACAGAGAACCAAAGTTCATTTCACCATTTACGCATCTGAAATGGATTTTTTTGCGGTTCCAACGATGATTCAAATGCAACTTGAAAGGAATTATTTAAATAGCTTCTGTTATTCCTCTTAAACGAATAATGTTATCATGACAAGAAGATAATCTTTATTTTATAAACTCAATCAAAATGATTATGACTTCCTAAAAGAATGTTTCATTTCGAAAAACCGAAGATAGCATATGATTATCCTTGCTACACTATTAGTTTTAAAGTCATAAAAAGTGAAAATCTCCCACTTTACTGTCAATTGGCTTGGCAGCATCATAATTTTCTGATTTGCTCCAACATTGTGACTTTGCAGCTTTCTTTAGTTCGCAATGTGATTGCAACAACATTCATGTCATCTTCTTTAAAACTAAGCACGTTTTCTTCAGGGCCAGCGCTAGACATTTTATCACCCGGTACAAACTCTCTAAAACTCTGCCGCCTGGTTCCATCCTCAATTCTAAAAATTTTGCCGCTCCTAAACTATGCCGCTTGGTACAGCGCCATCGGTTACTTAAAGTTTTTGTTTCTACCGCCATAAAAATAGCCGCCGTCATGACTTCAAAGGTGAGCTACAAAAAGTTGTAATATTTTAAGGTTAAGAATAAATACTTTCTCTCAATTTACTTAAGTAGCTCCGAGTTAAACTTTTGTCATTTGTTGTTGATTAAAGGTCCAAATTCTTCACCAAAGCTTTTACTATTATAAAAATAAACAGGAAATGAGGTCAGGAACGGCTGTTAAGTTTGTATTTAGCATCATCTGATCATGAACTCTACAGCCTATCTACTTAGATCAATCTACTAATAGTGAGATTTTCTGTTTTCTTAGTATTTGCATTTGACATCGAATTAGTGAAATTAGTGAATGTGTACATTACCTGGAGCAGAAAAAGAGTTTATAAATCACATGGTAACTGTAGAAAAATCATATGTGAAATCATAAACATAGGATAACTTGATCCTCTAAATCTAAATAACCTACCAACGAATATCGTGACAATTTATTTTGATTTCAAATAGGGTGGTTTAGGCAGGCTAGGTAAGGTGTGGTGTATTTAATTATGGCAAAGCACACTATGGCTATCTGCCTAAGGGGAGGGATGCCTTCGAGGAGGACTTTCTAAGGGAAACTCGCTCGTATACACGTTACACATGGGAAAAACCACGAAAACGCCCATGCAGCCAGCCCGTTCGCGGGATTCGAACCTCGGACCGAACTACCAATGTTCAGCGACTTTACCGCTCGGCCGTTGGTGGGCCTAGGTAAGGTAAATATTACATTCATCAATGAAGGTTCTGAATGCCTTACCTGGTATATCTACAAAGAGCTTTTCTAAAAGTAAACTGGCTTATATTTCATTATCTAGAAAAAAAAAATGAATATTCATGCAGCCAATATGTTCCCCAGGAGCCGAACCTGGCATGTTTCGGATTTTATTCTTGTAGAGGCGTTATTGGAGCAACATTTACTGGAGCGTTATTGGAATAAAGTCGTACTGTCATCTGCATGGTGCTCAAGGTTCTTGCCAGCGACAGGTGCAATCTTGCACTTCTTGCCACGATGAAATTCGTGGGCTTGTTCTGATGTTGCTTTCAGACAATTGAGATAAATCACAAGAGCAACGTCTTTAAATGTATGTTATCAGTAAGGTATACTGTTCTAAAAATACTGGATATAGTACATTCAACAATTTTGAAGGAAATGTCGTAGAAGAAATATAGCTTCACGATAAAGAACTAAATAATTTTAAAAGGAATTTAACTCAGCTTTCTATTAAACAGAACGGAATATGGAAAACTTTAAAAATTTTTTATTTTACAAGCTGATGATAACAGGAACTTTTTGTAAGAAATAAAACTGATAAAATTGGGGTGTTTTATCATATAAAAACATGAATCACATAGATCATTAAAACTACATTAAACCCGAAATGTTTTTTTAACATTGTCAATTAAAATACTATAAAAAGTAATGCTGAAAATAATCTAAGCAATAATTTAAAATACAAATATAATTAAGTAAATTGTACGAGTTTAACTTTGAATACGTCGATTAATTAGGCTGGAAACTAATGCAGATTCTGAACCATAAACAGATTCAGAATTTGGCCCAGACTCAAAGAGAGGCTAGTAGTACTAATCAACCCAACACAATATACTGTGATAAAAATACAGATAGCATACAAATGGCAACAACAACAACAACAATAATAATAATAATAATAATAAATAATTTAAATACGTTATATAAATATTTGCAGGTCTACAAACATTTGTTCAAACTTATTTTTGAAAAATAAAACTAATAATCAGAATAGACTGTTTAATGCTTAATGACACGGCATTATATAAACCAAAACTTAATCTTAAAATCCGGGGTTCTAAATCTCCTTTTCAAAAATTGCTTTTTCACCGCGATCCTTTTTCATCCCCCCCTTCGACTTCACATGTACATGGGTATGAAGTTGAAACGGCTTTAGGGTCGCTTATAATCATATCCCCCTCTGTTCCACTGTTCGGCTATAACCTATCCTCAAATATGGGTTTATGGATTCTAGAGATTTGTTTTCAGCAAAGCTTCCTTATCCTATTACTTTACAAAGTAAAGTTTGCCATAGTGTAATTTTATCTTTCTTTTTGGCGCAATGTGTATGTCAGCAGAAAAGGTAAACCTTTTGACCAAGAATTCATTTTGTCTCACGTCTGCCCTATTCAAAGGCATAATTTTAACTTTTTATGCTATCAGAAGTGCTATGTTTTAAACAGTAACTGTTGTTATCGATTAAAAAACGAGTAACAGTTTTCACTTGCTATGTTGTAGAATTTGCTATTATTTTATTTGCTATCTTCTGTTTCTTTGCTGTTATTTTATTTGCTATCTTCTGATATATGCGTATCGTCATGAAACTTTTCTGCTTGTTTCCTTATATATTCTACCCTATTACTTAATTTTTTAAAAAGAAAATTCTTTCGCCATTTTCTTCAATTTTGAACACAGAAATACTTTGCTCTCAACAAGTTACTCCTACAGTAACTAATAAACCTATCAATCAAACTTCAGTTTTCTTCTTTATATATTTCATTAGATTATATTATGAATTACGTAATTCTGATAATTTTCGTTCTTCTAAACTGTCTATTGTTATTAAATTTGGATTGATATGAGAAAGACAGCTATTTTATTGCAGAAAGGCAATGTAAACTAGAGGAATCGTCTTTGCAGAGGGCTTTCTTGTGGAAAACTGTTTTATTGCACGCGGGAAAAGATGCAAAAACATAAAAAAATTGACTCAATCCATTCAGCCATCCCATTCGCACCTACTACGAAACTACAAGTATTCATTGGGCTTACAAACTCCATCACTATGAATGTATTCTCTAACTTTAGGCCAGATTATTTACTATAACAAGGCATTCCTTTAGCTGTTTGATTCGTTTGGACTTTAGAGGGTCTTTTACTGCCAGGTTCGTACTTACGTTAAATGCAAAAAACAAGAACGAGGGGGAAAAAAAAAACTTCCATAAAAAAAATGTCTGAAAGGTTTCAGATTTTAAATTACGTCCAAAGGGGCCTTTTTTTTAACGTTTTGTGTGTTACCTTTATTTATTAAATATCATGTTCTTTGCCCTTAAACCGTAAAATTCAGTTCAATAGCAATGTCGCAAAATAAATTTAAAATGAGCATATCTTTCGAATTTCCGATACACAGTTCCGCGCGCTGGAGATTAATTTTTTTTTTTTTTTCCCCGTAGAGTGTTGCTATTGCTCGATTTGAAATCCTTGAGTTTGTTAATCAAAAATTCGTTAAAGTTTTACAAAATAGGAAATCGATAATAAAACAAATTCTAAATTTAATCTTCCACATGCCCATATTCGTAGGAGGATTACATCATTCAAAATTCGATGGCTCTATGTACCTTTGTTTTATCACAATGCGAGAAATATACATACATTTATGCAGATTTTTCATTATTTAATTTCTTCAAATGTAATGCAGGACTCTAACATTTGGTGCAACAGTTTGAAAAGTGAAACGGGCATATAGTGTAATTACTCAATTGTATATATTGTAAAAAGCTAATTGTCTTCAGACATATACTGTTACTATACTGTTACTAAAAAAATGGGCCTATTTCCTGCCTTTAGACTGTCTACTAGCTCTTGGATAGCGAAAATGCCTTTTTCCTTTCTTAAATTCTTAATCATTGCGACACGACAATTAGCCAGAAATTAATTAATTTCCATTCACTAGTATTTTTAAAAAAATCTTAACAGACGGTCTCTCTCAGATAAGAACTCCACAAAATACATCCCTCAAGAATTCAAAGTCCCACCCACTACCATAAATTTCTTCAACCAAGTCTTACCGACTGATATAATTCAAAGCCCCTACTGCCGCTAAGAATTTTCGGACACCCTACACTTCTGAGTCAGACACGAAGAGAACACACTGCCAACTCCCCCACTAGAAAGAATGTAAGTTACTTAATACCTTTCTGGCCTTTATATCTTCATGTACATTCACTGATCTTATTTATATTATTTTCTATTTTATTTTTATATTATTTTTATATTATTTTTATGTTCTCTGTGATTTGTTTTTGCAAAGTTTGCATTATTTATCTTTTTTATAATCTTCTATGTTTATTTCAACTTTACTTTGATTTCGATTTCATAATGACAATTTCCAATGTTTAATTTCTACAAATAATATAGTACTCAAATACATAAAGATGATAGTGTCGGGGACGATTACTCGAGTTTTACAAGATTTCTCTACAGTAATTGATTTTTACTCCAAATTGAATTGACTAAAATGCTTCATGAGAATCAGTTCTTTGAGTAACAACTATTCGCGGAAATATTTGGCCTGACTAGAATTGCCGGTTTGGCTTTAACTTATAACTCGAGTAAAGACGAAACACTTTCATATTTACGTATTTTTATCAATTATTGATCATTGAACGGGAGTTGGTTTGTTCCCCTTGAAAAGTCAACTAATTTCCGATCAATGACAATAATTACATGTTTTATTTTTTACTTTTACAATTGTAATATTATTCCTCGTGATGATTTAACTCCAGTCCCCGTTAAAACATTATTAACATTTTGCTTTCAAATTACTTCAAAATATAACTTACCAGTATGGATGCACACTTTTAAAATAATTCTACTTTAATTAAACTTAGGAGATAATATAATCAATTAATCAATACTGTTTAGGAAATAAATTATTATTAACTAACTTTGCAGCAATTGCGCAAGTAATAATAACTTGTATTCGCACTAAATGGATTTAAGTTCATACAACATTTGATATGCTAAATAGCAGCTATTAGCGCTATTTATCTCTTACCTAATGTACCCACTTTATATATTATCTCCAACCTTTTTAAGTTTTAAAGTTCTTATACAAAAACTTTACTGTATTGAAGGTTAGCAGCCTCCTTACTTTTATATCTTGCTAGTTTAACTCATATTGAAATCACTAAATGTCATTCCACTAGATGACAAACTTGAAAATTTAACGCCATGCCTGCTACAGGTAAACCCAAAAAACAATTTCTATGAAAAACATTTAACTGTATTTACAAGATTACATGCGGCACTTGACATATTAAATATATAGGACAGACTAAAAACAATCTTAACTTTCGAATCAATAACCATAGAGCTCAAATCAAAAAATTCAACGCACAAAAAAATAACATTAAAATAAGTACACCATCACAACTTAATACAGCAGAATTAGAACACTTTAAACACCATGACTTCAACTCTATTCAACTTCAGATACTAGATATAATACCCAATCACAAAACACGAATTTTTCAGGAATCTCTCTATATACTAAAACAACGTTCACTTTATCCATATGGACTTAACACTTATATACATAGTCATAGAGATACTTCTAAGAAGTTTATTTTCAGCCAATTTAAACTCTACAGCATCAAAACGCAGAGAGGAAAAAGAGGAAGCAAAATAAAAAATAATGCGAGATTTTTATCCACTTTGGATACACTTGCATTGAAAAAACAATTGAAATGTTTTTTTGACTCAGACTGTTTTCCCAAGAAACTTCTCAACTGGTTACACTCCTGTACTAATAAATTCCTTATCAAACTAAAAAAATTCATTCAAGAAAGCTACGACGACATACAAATCATTAAAGACATGATTCTTGATTTTAGTCTTTTCAGACTCTCTAATAGTCTCACTCAACGCAAAATTTATTTTAAAGTCAATTTTCTGCATCCGCAGTTTGACAATATTCATTTCTCAAGAATCATCAGAGATTGTAAAGATTACTTCCCCGCAGTTGACACTATACCAATGATTGCATTTAAATATCAAAGGACCTTAAGCAACTTGCTTACTAACCACCATGAAATAGATGAAACTGCAGAATGACATTGTAAGACACCAATTTACAGCAATTACGTAGATTCTCATCACCAGCACATAATTACTGGCAACCTGAATATCATACAAAACCATCAACTAAAAACACTAATGAGTTATGGTACAAAATTTAGACCAGTCAGAAACATGACTACAAATTACTGTTACAAGACTTTCGAAAACAACATCAACGAATTTATAGTTAAAGCAAGCTATCAACTGAATTTTCCCATAGATACCTTCTTAAAATGGAAAGCTAAAATTCTTCAACGCATATCCACAGAAATCAGTCACCTCAAATTTAAAAGTACACTGAACTGGTCGCAACTTACATCTGATATTAGTAAATTAAAACAGCTTTTTACTATTACAAAAATAGATAAAGCAACTAATAACTTTAGTATTATATGAAAACAATTCTACACTGAGATTATTCATAAAGAACTTCTCAACGCAACTACTTATCAATCAGCCAACCTTACAGAAACATCTATAATAAACAGGATTAAAACTTTTCATAAGAAACTCAATATTACTTTCAATGCAAACTACAACAGATTTACTAATCTTTATGCGATTCCCAAATTCCATAAAACACCATTAAAATTTAGATTTATAGCTAATGGAACTAATAATTACAAGAAAAATATAGACTATTATTTTTCAATTCAACTTAATAAAATCTGTAAATTTATTTTCAATGATTGTAACACTAATCATAACTATTGCTGGATCATTCATAATAACACTCCTGTCATTAATACCATTCATACCATTAACATCCAAAACATTAACTGCTATGATTTTGAAAACTTATATACCTCACTTCCTCTAGAAGAAATCTATACCAGTCTACTTGATCTACCAAAACTTTTCCCTAATATACTCAATATCATGACTCTTGACAAATGGAAAACCTACCTAAAATGCACACTTTTTCATAACTACATCAAGTTTCAAAATCAACTTTTTAAACAAGTCAGAGGATTGCCAATGGGCTTACATTCCAGCACCTCGATCTGTAATATCTTTTTATTTGTCAAAGAATTTAACTTCCAAAAAAAACTACAACCACAAGAGTTAAATTACTACAAACACACCTACAGATTTATTGATGACCTTATTACAATTAATAATTTTGGTAAAATTGAAAACTCCGACATTTATCCGAATTGTCTTAAACTTAATAAAACTAATAATTCACAAAATAGCATAGACTTTCTAGATCTTCAAATCATTAACTACAAAAAAATTTTACTTTTTGACAAAACAAGAAACTTCAATTTCAATACTAACAAATTAATAAATTGGAACTCCAACATATCCAAAAAAGTAATTAACAATACTATAATTAATCAAATACAACGAATTAAAACTATATGCACAGATACAATAGATTTACAACGCGAAATTTTGATCCTTATCAAAATTCTCAAAAATAATCTAATTCCCTTTCAATTTATCAACCATTGCCTTAAAAGAGCAGGCGTTAAATACTCACTCTAAATCATTTAACTGATAGGGATATGATAATTTATTCCTAAACCTGAGAAGTTGGATGACTGTCAGTTGAAAGATTTGTATATAGTGTAATTACTCAATTGTATATATTGTAAAAAGCTAATTGTCTTCAGACATATACTGTTACTATACTGTTACTAAAAAAATGGGCCTATTTCCTGCCTTTAGACTGTCTACTAGCTCTTGGATAGCGAAAATGCCTTTTTCCTTTCTTAAATTCTTAATCATTGCGACACGACAATTAGCCAGAAATTAATTAATTTCCATTCACTAGTATTTTTAAAAAAATCTTAACAGACGGTCTCTCTCAGATAAGAACTCCACAAAATACATCCCTCAAGAATTCAAAGTCCCACCCACTACCATAAATTTCTTCAACCAAGTCTTACCGACTGATATAATTCAAAGCCCCTACTGCCGCTAAGAATTTTCGGACACCCTACACTTCTGAGTCAGACACGAAGAGAACACACTGCCAACTCCCCCACTAGAAAGAATGTAAGTTACTTAATACCTTTCTGGCCTTTATATCTTCATGTACATTCACTGATCTTATTTATATTATTTTCTATTTTATTTTTATATTATTTTTATATTATTTTTATGTTCTCTGTGATTTGTTTTTGCAAAGTTTGCATTATTTATCTTTTTTATAATCTTCTATGTTTATTTCAACTTTACTTTGATTTCGATTTCATAATGACAATTTCCAATGTTTAATTTCTACAAATAATATAGTACTCAAATACATAAAGATGATAGTGTCGGGGACGATTACTCGAGTTTTACAAGATTTCTCTACAGTAATTGATTTTTACTCCAAATTGAATTGACTAAAATGCTTCATGAGAATCAGTTCTTTGAGTAACAACTATTCGCGGAAATATTTGGCCTGACTAGAATTGCCGGTTTGGCTTTAACTTATAACTCGAGTAAAGACGAAACACTTTCATATTTACGTATTTTTATCAATTATTGATCATTGAACGGGAGTTGGTTTGTTCCCCTTGAAAAGTCAACTAATTTCCGATCAATGACAATAATTACATGTTTTATTTTTTACTTTTACAATTGTAATATTATTCCTCGTGATGATTTAACTCCAGTCCCCGTTAAAACATTATTAACATTTTGCTTTCAAATTACTTCAAAATATAACTTACCAGTATGGATGCACACTTTTAAAATAATTCTACTTTAATTAAACTTAGGAGATAATATAATCAATTAATCAATACTGTTTAGGAAATAAATTATATATATATATATATATATATATATATATATATATGTTATAATAGTTTTAATATTAATTTTAAATTGTATTAGAATATAATATTATCACATATCGTGATAAAATTTGGTATAATTTATTAGTTTTATAATATTACTAAAAAATATACAAGCGTCATTTTCCTACTGGCACCCATATGTCTTGCATAGTCTAATTCACTATTCCCAAACTTTTTAGCACCACGGCAACACATTATTTTTATGTTAATTTTTCCTTTGCTTCTGTTTCTTCTTCCTAGGCTTCACCAGAATCTAAATTAATGTGAATTTAAATACAGAACAAAGTTCGAATTTATAGAGAGAGTACCTTAGCTACCAACTATCAATTTGTTAGTCTCAGAATAGTCGTCCACATAGCCGATTTGTAGATTAATGAGTAAGTGAGAAGGCAGAGTTTTTAGCTCAGCATCTGGAACCTCAGTTTTGCATTAACAACATACAGAACATAACAACTCAGCACTCAGTCTCTGATTTTCATTCCAGTTACACAACAAATCCACACCCAAATAACATTGTTCCAGCCTTTCCGTCGAAAGTTCTTGGTTACATTTAAAGGCTTAAGGTGAAGAAGCGCCAAGGAATCAATTACATCTCCAACAAAGTAATCAAGCTATTACCCGTCAAGATTTTCTTCAAACTAACCAAGATATTCAATTTGA
This sequence comes from Stegodyphus dumicola, assembly GCF_044657685.1. NCBI lineage: Eukaryota > Metazoa > Arthropoda > Arachnida > Araneae > Eresidae > Stegodyphus > Stegodyphus dumicola. The sequence goes on from NC_140780.1 coordinate 193,737,214, forward strand.
TCCTACGACGAGAACTTTCCGCTGAAGAATAGAAGACTGTAACCATAACGCCAATTCTGAAACCAAAAATGTCGGTTATTGCCCCCGAGTTTTACAGACTAATCAACTTATTACCTTGCATTAGCAAAATCGGGGAAGCTATAATTCTCACCATGACCATCTCAAGGCCAGTACCATAATAATCTCATATAAGTTTGCTTCAGCGCCGGATGTAGCATTTTTCCTAGGCGGGGCAAAAACTTAAAAATGCCGCTCTTACCCATCTTCTTTTAAGTTTCTCTAACAAATTTTAGTTTCTTAAATAAACATAGAAATAGGTAGTTTTCGAGGTAAAATGTAAAATCCATTTTATAGTAAGAAATTCTTTATTTACCATTTTTGTTCTAAAAGAAATATACACAATAAATGGTTTAATTTCTTTACTTATAGCAAAGCATAAGAGAGCTACCTGCCTAAGAGGAGTGAGGTCTTTCTAAAAGTAATTGGCTCATATGCAAGTTATGCATGAGCGAAACGGCAAATCATATGTGTAGATCTGTTGCAAGAGATAACAGCTCTAGCCTTTTTATGTCGACAAATAACATCGGGGTTTGTCCTTTAAAATCGCTAAGTTCATGACAGAACTCAAATGCGTTTAGAGATCTCGCTTATATTTTCGTGCAAGATCTGCTCTATTCTTTTGCAGTTCTTCAGTTGACATATTAAATATTTCACGACCATTGAGAAATGGAAATTTGAATTTAGTGTAATAGCCCTGTTTACCCACGTTTTAATTTCTAATAGGATTCGATCAAATACAATTTTCATTGCATTAGAAAGTAGCTGAACACGATGAAATGTTCGTGATTCGTCCTCACACAGTTCATCAAGTTCCTTTTTGCGTTTTAGAATTCACTTATTTGTCAGAATAGGTTCAATCTCAGTTTTTTTCGGCTGCTGCTTTAAATCCTTCTATCCAATATTCCGTAGGAATTTCTCTCATTTTTTGCAAAGTTTTGATCAGACCTTCCATTACTGCCACGGAACGCGCATGAATAATATCTTCCATTTGAATTTCAGAATTTATTCGATTTATTTCTCGAAGAACATTAGCCCAAATTGTCAGGCTGATAATAAATTCAAAAATTTTTACAACATGTAGCAGATGTCCTACTTCGTACTTTGATAGATAGTTAATTTTAAAATATAGTACTTTGAAAAATAATTAATTTCTTTCAAGGATTTTACTACTTCTGGTACATTCGTTAGAAGGGCTTTCAAAGCCACATATTTTGCCAACCATCTCGTCTGGCTGCTTCCTTTTGGTTGGTTTTTGTACATGTTTTCGTAATATCCCATCGAATAGTGAATCCCACAAAAAAGCTAAATATGTTCTGGATAATTCCAAAGAAGTTAACTGCTTCGGGGCAAGACGAGGCAGAATGCACACAGACAAGATTCAAAGAGTGAGCCAAACATCGCGCATATTCGAGCAGCTTATTCATTTCTATAATCCTGGCTTGTACTCCAGAATTACTCCAAGATCTAGTATGGCCGGTAAGTACCGGCAGTACACAATGCTGATGTAACGGCAGTGGCATGTTACTGGTAAATCTCACAGGGTGTACAAAAATTGCATTTTTAGTTTTAGAATATATAAGCCAAGATCTTTTAAGACTTTCATTATTTGTTAATGTTCTGTGCCACAATGAAGATGTCAAATGTCTTCCATCACGTTCAGTGTACCTAAGGTCTGCGTTTTCTGGATATTTTTCGGCTAATAATACAGCTTGACAGCTAAGAAAAATTGTTGCTGATCGTTCATTTTTTTTCTGTGATTGGCCAACTACCTGGGTCCGACAAATCAAAAGATCTTAAGTCTTCTTTCCGCTGCCTACACTCACCAAAATGAGAAAATACATTGTATTGTAATGTCATGTCCTCTAGATGTTCATTTGGGGTCTATGAAGAAAGTTGTTCTCTCAGTTGTTGAAATGGAGTCTGTTTGAGGATGATAGATGAAGATTCTTCATTTTGGTCATGCAAATTACAAGAAATATCAATATTGTTTAGAATCTCTGCACCATCGGAAGTTGCGGCAGGGTCTGACGGTTCGTCTTTTCCGTGAAGCCATTTTTCATTTTAGCTGCAATTAGTTTTCTCTGTTCGGTCCTATCTTTTGCTCTGGTTCTATATTCTGCTCCTGAGAGTTTTTTTCCTACACCCTCTCATGATTTCTTGCACCCTAAATAATATACAGTATAACTTGCCTTAATAAGAAAAGCTAAAAATTGACGTAATTAAATTCAACAGTATTAAGGCCGCGTCGCAGACGCGCGCGCTAACTAAATGGTTGCATCTCTCTAACTATAGTGAGGAATACTAGAAGCAGGCATATTAAAAGAAAATGAGACAACAAAAAAGCCTCCAGATTAAAAAAACTAAAAAAACTTTAAAAAGTATAAAAATAATAAATCCGTTTTTAAAACCTAGGTTGCTGATTGGCTGCAAAATATCAAAATACCTTACTTCATTTCTGTTGTATATTCTCGACTTACATTAAATTGAATTATTTCATTGGTCCAAGGTTAATTTGTATTGGGTGTTAGGAAAGAGTTACAATTTACAATGCTTCTCCATTTTTTTCGCATGAGGCGTTGGTATAAAAACAAGGCGCCTCTATGCAATCGTTCTGTTTTTCATTTGAATATTCCCGCCAGGAGAGAGGACAATAGAGAGACTCTAGGCAAAGAAGTTGAAGGGAAAGATATATAGTAGATTCTTTGCTCTATGCGTCACTTACAGGGAACAAAGACCAAGGCGTCTAGGGAGTACCTTTGTAATAAAATTACATGTGTTGGCAGAGGGACAGAGTCTTTTGACTTTTTCAGTGACGCCTGGGGTCCCTCTATTGTCCTCTCCTTGATCTGATCTTTAGAGTCGTGTTCGGCTGTACTTAGCTTACTTTTAAAACTATTTGCTCCATTAAAAGATTTCGACTAATTACACTCATGTCCATAAATTAAGGATAATTCAGAGTCATACGGAAATCGAACTCTAAAATAAATATATCACCTGTAAAATCACTACACACATCTCCAATAATCATATGCAAATTTCAGGAAGTAACCAAATGACACCGATGGTACGTCACAATGACGAGAGTGTAAGAGAGTGATATATAAGGAATACAGGCAAAGAAGTAAAATTGTTCGCAGGCGCTTTATAAGCATTTCAGTGCAATAACCGAATAGTTATGACACAAAGGACGCATTTGGATGATTTTTTACATGGTATAATTATCTGCCGTCTGGAATGTGGGCGTACCCTACTTGGAAGTATCAGACGAACTTGGAATTGCCCAGAGTGTCATCTCCAGGCTTTGGCAACGATTCCAAGATGATGGTAATGTGTGTAGACGTTACAGCACAGGTCGCCACAGAGTTACAACTCCGAATGAGGACCGGTATTTGGCAGTTACTGCCGAAAGAAACAGACGGAGCACAGCCTCAGACCTGTCTCGTCAGCTCTCTTCAGCCACTGGTACGACAATTTCAAGGCAGACAGTGTACAGACGCTTAGGGCAGAGAGGTCTATATGTTCGTAGACCTGTCAGATGCGTTCCACGTACTGCAACTCACTGTCGCCTGCGGTTAGCCTGGAGTAGAGAGCATGCATTGTGGACACCGCAACAGTGTGCTTGTGTGATGTTTTCCGACGAGTCTAGGTTTAGCTTGCAGTCTGATTCTCGCCGGACTTTCGTATGGAGAGCTCCAGGTACCCGTTACCACCAAGAAAACATCATTGAACGACACCATTACGGTGGTACAGGAGTGCTTGTTTGGGTTCCAGAACTGACCTGCATGTTCGAATTGGAACCATGACAAGCCAAATCTATTGGGACGTCATTCTGGAACAACATGTACGTTTGTTTCGGGGCGCCATGAGCGCACAATTTGTGTTTATAGATGACAACACCCGCCCTCACCGTGCAAACATCGTAAGCGAATGCCTTCAATCGGAGGATATCACCCGTATGTACTGGCCAGCATTCTCACCGGACTTGAATCCAGTAGAGCACGTGTGGGACACGCTTGGCCGATGAGTTGCCACCCGTCAACCTCCTCCTACATGTCTACCGGAACTTCGGAGAGCATTGCTTTTGAGTGGTGTAATATTCCCCAAGGTCAGATCGATAATTTGATACTCAGCATGCCTAGGCGTTGTACGGACTGTATTGCATCGTCTGGGAGAGACACAATGTATTAACAATCATACCAACCATGTAATATTGTTTTTTTGTAAATAGGTTTTTTTTTTGTAATTTGCTCGAGGGAGTAAAAATCGCTAATTTTTTTAATAATATCAAACATCTAGCATTTTTTTTTTTTTTTTTTTTTTTTTTTTTTTTTTTTTTTTGCTCTTTACTTTTTGTTTAATAAATAAGCTTTACAAATAAGTCAAATTTGTTTTGCTTCTAACTCTTCCTTTGCCTGATTTGCATTATCCTTAATTTATGGACATGAGTGTAATTAAATATTCTTAAAAGAGGTTTTTAAATCTGGCTTTAAAACTACCTGCCTAGCTATCTCAGCTGGTGTACCACAAGAGTCCCTATTACAGCCCACTTTATTCAACGTTTATGTGAACAAGATTCCATGCACATCCAACACAACTCTTGCAATGTATGTTGATAACTCAGGGATCCTTGCTCAAAATACATTCAGTCCAAACATCCAACATTTACGAAGTCACATTCAAGCCCTGGGCTAAGAAAATCCCTTATCTTGAGATGATTACCCCCAAATTTTCTTTCACGGACTTCACGTATTATGTCTATTATTAAGAAGTTTTGAACAAGTAAAGCTAAACGCCGCTCCTTAATTACTCGTAACAGTGTTCTCTCTGTTGATAACAAGTTACTCATTTATTAATCAATTCTCTATCCTATGCTTTGTTACGCCTGACTAGTCTGGGATTATTCCTGAAAAACAACTAGCAAACAACCGCAAACTGCTAAGAACTGTGTTCTTTCGCAAATTACAGACTCCCCTCTTATACTCGCAACAACAGAATCCACGCAGAGCTGAAAATTATCGAATTAAGAACGCATTATTATGATTTGGTAAAAGCTTTCAATCAAGAATCAATTTCAAGCAAGAAGAGATTATAATAATCTTATAATCAGAATTTCTAATTATAATAACCGAGCTAATAGCAAAAGGCCTCGGCTATATTAAATGATCAAATGCCTGTGCAATATGTATTTTTTTATGTGCTTTACTTTATTTACAGATTTCTGTTATTTCTTTTCTATTGTGAAATTTATGTTCTTGCATTTCTGGCACCATCTAATCAGCACTTATTATATTGAAATTTTTAGTGCACTGTCTTCGACTGCTTCCAAATCTGCTCATCTAAATTATACATGTGGTTCATCTTCAGTGTTCTCTTCTTGACAAACTTGGCTCTTATTAATAATCTTGTAAGGTTCTTATGCTAATTAACCAGTTATGATGATTTTGATCTGTACTATAACTTCTTTCCGTATTTCTCATCGGAATGCAAATTGGCTTTTAGAGTATGTCTGAGGATTTTGAATCTTAGACAGAAAGAGTTTCTGACACTGGCATTGCTCTGTTAGATTTCTTTGCTAGCTCTTTCTGAAAGTTATTATTCTATCTTTTGCATTCTCCAGCCAGTCGATATTTTAAATTTATACACCGGTAAAATTTTGATTCAGCTTATAGTTTAATTTAATGAATATATAGTCATCGATTAATTTAACAACCTTTAAATTCATTTGACGGCTTAATTGAAATTGCGAAGAGGGGTGGTTTTTCTGAAGTACAATTCGTGCCTTTTTATGTTCAAAGCTCAGACTAAATAAATATGTTATTTAAGCCTTCCCAAGACTTCGTCATAATATTTCAGACGTGGAGATAATTCGTTAACATGTCTAGAATTAAGAGAACCTTTTAGTTAAGTTTTAATTATTGCTTATGTTACGAAAATTTTACTTAGACGTTTGTTAGTTGCGAAGACGATAATTCGTCGGAGCAAGGAAGCAGGTGCATTTAGGTAACTAATTAAGATTAATCTTACTTTATTACTAAACATTGATTAATGATTTTAATCCCATTAATCATTAAAAATCAAAACCTACATTATTTTTTTTCTATATTCAGATACATGAGAGTTCTATGTCAGAAATTTTTTTCCAATGCTGTATCCACTATCCACAGCTTACGAATTACTAGTAGACTTTGTGTATCGCGCCGGCTTTGGTCGCTGGCATAAGAGTGAGGCCAACGTTAGAAGCGAGGACCATCTACAATTACCTTATGATCATTTAAATCTATCAGGCAACAAGTCAGTAGCTTCCACAACTTCTTCTTTGTCTGCCAGTCTTGGTGGGAAATATGGAGTTTTAGCATATCCTGTTATTGATCTGGAAGGTTTCAAACAGCCCTTGTATTTGACTATTTAGTCTTACCCATTTTTCTGCTATATAATTCTTTGAAGGTCTCTGAAATATCATTCAAATGTGATTTTCAAAAATTAAATCATATAGTTTTCTGTAACCGTTAAACAAAACAATAGCTGAGTGCTATTTTTGCTTTTTACATTTTTCGGAAAAGCGAATTTTTTCACAGTTTTTCAATCAGCTAAAACAATTGCGAAAGTAAGTCATTGTCAAAAGCGTAGTGGCGTAAAGAACTTTCTTCGTAAAGAGTAATATTCTTTTCACTAACAGAGTTTAATTTCTAAGGCTAATACGTACAGAAAAATTTTACAATAAATTCCGCTTATGGATGACCCGTAGATAACGTATAGCAATTGCTAACAGGCAGAAAAATAAACAGTTAAACCATGGGCTTTGAAAATGTTAAAATAAATGTACACATTTTGCTCCTATTTTTACCTCAAAATGAAAACCGACTTTTGCTGAATGCAATTTGGAAAAAGAGAAGACGAATTGATTTGGCGACTTAACTTCTATTTCTCGGGATTTTGTTATTACTGGCGTTCTTTTCCTGGTAACCCTACATCTGAGCGAAAAAGCGGAACTTCGCTTAAGCGGTCCGGTTATTTGCTCTTATATTGCGACAAGAGCAGGTGCTTCGGACAGGGCGGTCGCGGTGTCTCCAGGCGGTTGCCATAGTAACGAGAAACACTCAGACTTTCACACCAATTATTTTTATCATTTTTTTTTTAAAGTTTCGCGCGTCACTGAGCAATTCAAGAACTTTTCACACATCTGATGAAAATTGAAGCGGTGTTCTGTTTTTCAGCGTATTTACTTCTTTGAGCATTGGTGGAAGTTTTGTTTACAAAATATTGATGACGTACGGGCTTTGCATCACCGTTGTTATCTACATATAAGTACCTATATTATAATATCGCTACGCATTACCCAAAAATATATTTTTTTTTCCAATAGCAGTTAACAAATGTTATTTATACCCCCAGGTTTTGAATTTCATAATGAAAATTATCGGAAAACAAAGTCTCCTTTAAATAAATACAAGTAGATTAAATAACATAGATAAGTTAGTATACTGTATCCCAAAATAGCCTTACTTTTAATCTATAATGTTGGAGATCGGGATCATTTATACTAATAATTTTTATATAACTGAAGAAATAGATGCATTTATTATGTAAATAAAAATATGACGTATAAATACGAAGGAGTGGCAGAAGAAGATTTATTTGGCTTCATCTCACTTTTAGATTTCATGAATTTTTAATACTTTTCTAATCAGCATAATCCATTCCAGAATTTTTTAATTCGACATTAAATACTTAAAACTGCGTAGTCAATGAAACTGAAATAAAAAACTATTATTGTCCGTGCATTTCTTTTTTTCTTTTCTTTTCTTTATATATATATATATATATATATATATATATAAAACAGTGAACTGTTAATGGTATCACAGACTTATAAAATTGTAGCATTAATATTAATTAAGTTTGTTACTTTTTGGAGAGTAGTTAAGATGATGAGAAAATTGACTGCTGAATGCCTTCTGTGCTCAAAGATTCATATGGAAAACACATAAAAATATACCAGTGAAACATATTATCATTTTCTGTTGCGTAAAAACATTTGGGAATGTGAAAACATTTAATCCTCATTTTACGGTGTGTTTAATCTAAATTTAAGATTTGGTCACAGGACAACTGTAAAGGAAAACGAATTGATTTTTCGCATAAATGCCTGTAAGCAGATAAGAATTGTAGAAAGTATTAAAAATTAGCATGGTCAGGTTAATAACTTTCTCTAATCTCTAGCCATTATTTGCTTAACAGTAAAGTAGCATAAAAAGCTACCCTGTTTAGAAACTTATAAGGGATTATAAATGAAATGAATGATGATTGAATAAATGTAATATAGTTTCACGTCATACATTGAAATAATTTAATGCTGCAGTGTAATCATAAATATCATTTTGTGATTCACGAGTGCAAATGATTGGCAAATTAATTCGTGTTAAAGTTTCTTAAGAAAACTGCTTCATAATCATGCTTAACGATAAGAAATCCACAAAAGCAAGTCTTACCCGATTCTTTTATCTTGCTTGAGAAACTGACCTTTTAAGTGAGCGAGAATTTAAATTTTTCTTTTTCCTAAGCTTATGTCATTATTTTAAGTACTGAATGTAGACAATATATTTAATTAGTACTTCTAAGAAGAATGCATATGGTTACGGTCAGGTTACTGTGCACATCAGAGAGTAAATAATGAAAAATTACATGATACATGTTTTTCTTTTTACCTTTATGAAGATACCTTCTCTTATATGCTTCCCCCCTCCATAATTAGCAATAACTTTTTATATGGCCTTCGGGGGAAATATATAAAACTTTTAGGTTCCTAACAGTGTAATATTAACTTAGTCATTCAGATTCTATCAGACTGGAAAGGAAATTGTCGCTTCGTCTGAAAATGTACGACAAATTCTTAGAAAGGTTTTAAACAAACATTTTTATTTAAGCTTGAATTAAAAAAAAAAAAAAAAAAAAAAAAAAAAAAAAAAAAAAAGTACAACTTGCGCATGCAGTCAAAACTCCGCCTCTCGCCGGCATTAAGAGAATATAAGGTGGAATTTATAATTTTAAAATGGATCGTAGTCTGAGACTACACATATATGGTCCAACTTAACTGTCACAAACTTTATTGACGAGGTTTAATTTCGGCTAGCAAATGGCTAATGGAATATTAACTGGCAGACCTGAATGATAAAATTTAAAGATGTAAGTATCTCTGCCAAAAACTCTATATATAGAAAATTTAAAATCCTTGTCTTAAATACGCTTAATTTAGATCCTGGGGAGGACTAACAAAAAGGTAAAGTAACTGTGCAGATCCAAATCACAAAATTTGGTTAATTAACATAAAATATATTATAAACTGAATCACTATTCGTTTAGCATAATTAGCAGGCTTGTAAATTACACTTTCATTCCACTGAGACATGAGGAAAAAAGCTACCAAACTTGAAAAATTAAATTCGTTTTTATGCAAGAAGCATAGAGGAAGGCAGTTTTTTTTTACCCTCACATGAAAAAACGATAATGGAATAAAATTTTGGGAAGATTACTTTTATTTTCAATAAAGATAGGGTAATTATAGTAAATTATAAATATTGCAGCTTACATTCGACCGTTTTTAAATGCCAGCCATTTTCGAAATGCTTCAAATGACTCATTTTAGGTTAAAGAATCGTTCTTACTTTCTTACTCAATTGACAAAAAGGGGAAAATATTAAAAATTAATGGTTTAAATCAGTTGAGTTATTTATGATTGTGTTATTTGTCCAGTTTTTCAAACAGCGGCTGGGGCATTTATGTGGTGGAGAATAGTGGCTCAACTAAGTAAGGAAGGTGTGAGAGAAAAAATAAGTTGTTTTAAGAGAATTGGATAAGAAATGCGAAGCTTTTATTACTGCAAATATCAAATTAAATCACAAAAGAGAACTAATCAAAAGCGATGGTTTCTAAACAAAATGTGAACCATATTGAGAAAGCCTAATTATACTACTGTATTTCCGGAGTCCGCATAATGAAGTAAAGCTAATGTGCCGATAAAGAGAATATAATTATAGTGTCTTCTAGGCCTTACTTTATTTTTTAGGTTGTTGGATTGCCAGAATTTAGATTGATTTCGTTTGCATTATTTAATGTATTCGACGTTTATTCTATAAATCTCTTGCTGCTCTGTCGAACAAATATAAAATTTGAATGTGTCGTATTCCGTTTCTCAGAAATATGGAGGTCATTGGATTAAAAAAAAATGTAAATTAAAGAGGCATCATCTTACATAAGAAAAGGTGAATGTGTGCGCCGTAGACGCAGTCAGCTGATCACAGCCAAAGGGATTTTCTTTTCCCTCTTTTCCTTTCGCAACGGCCCACCAGCGGCCGAGCGGTAAAGTCGCTGAACACTGGTAGTTTGGTCCGAGGTTCGAATCCCGCGAAGGGGCTGGCTGCATGGACGTTTTCGTGGTTTTCCCCATGTGTAACGTGTATACGAGCCTGTTTTCCTTAGAAAGTCCTCCACGAAGGCATCCCTTCCCATAAGCAGATAGGTCTAGTGTGCTTTGCCATAATTAAATACACCAACACCTTTCGCTACGTGAAAGCATGGACAATTTGTTCCCCATAATCAGGAAAAAATGAACGCTCGTTGCTTGGCACTCATTGTATCGCAGTTTATTATTAGGTTTTAGCTAAATCAAAGACAAGTTTTCAGCTCTGAATTGAGTTTGGTGTTAATTCCAGAATGATTAAATAAAGAGATTCGATTCGTTAGAGGATCAGAGGCTTAAAAAAGCAACCAGGAACACGGAAGCATGTACTAAATGAATGGGACATACTTAATGATCTAACTAAAAAATCAATTTAATATGTAGTTATACTGTTATTGATTGTTGAGTAAACGAATAAAAAACTCAAAATGAAAATACAATGTAGCAGAGGCAAATTTGGCTCAAGGTTTCACCTTACATTACTTCCTGTTTTTCAAGAAATACTAATATGAGAAACGAATAGAAAATATATGTGACCATATTGGAAATAGATCAGTGTATATAATATAAGTAGCAAAGACATCCAAGAAATCATAATACAAGAATACTGAATAAAGGGGAAATCAAAACATTCTACTTTTTAGGTCGTAAATCAATTATACAAAGACCTCTTAAATAATCTCTCTGTACGGTTTTTCTTTTGTACCTTGTAAAGTTTATTATGGATTTCTAATTAGTTGTGCTTATTTTAACTCTGCCCGTTGACCGTAACTAATCCTTAAAATCTTGCAGCGAGGCTACTTTACTTTGATTTTTGCCCTAAGGCGTTAGTTTAATGAGTGAAATTCAACCCATCAGTCAGTACACTTACTACAAATTGGAAAGTAGTCCTGCTGAAGTGGCGTTGGCAAATTTTATCATCACAGATCATGGAAAATTGTCTTAGGGCGTCATTAGTCAGTGTAGCAGATAAGTGAAGAGAACGAATTCCTCAGATCTCGGTGTAAATGAGCCATGGCATTTGTTCGTAGACATTTGTTCTGAAAAGATTGAAGCATTTTATTGCATGTTGGCTTAATATTCCAAGCAGAAGTGGCATATTCGAAGATAAGTGTGATCATAGCTTTGTTTATATTAGCAATTTGGAATCGATCGCTAGCACCGATTTTCTTCCCTTAAGTGAAATCTGGTTCATCAGGGCTGCATTTGATTTACTGAACGCGTAATTTATATGCCTTATGAAATTTAGACTTTTGTCTAGAACGATTGCCAAGTATTTACTTGGAAATAACATGACTTATGTTCCTTCCATGCATAATAAGGCTAGTATTAGCCTGTCTGCGGATTTTGAATCTTTTTTTTTTTTTTTTGAAAAACATAGAGAAGCATTTACTTTGAAGCGCTATCTTACACACCATTTTTCAATATCTTCGAAAGCATTTGTAGATTTCTGAATGGCGTATTTACATCCAGGGATCTTGTGAAGATAGTGGTACCTTCTGCAAAAATGAAACCTTGATGAGTCTTTAGGTAGACTGCGCATCCTTCATAGGATGCCACGTGACTTCTTTGGCATAAAAAAGAGGTTGATGTTTTTAGTTTTCGCTTGGGTTCTATTGCGCTTATTTCGCTTGTGTTTTTACTATCAAATGTTCTTGACCACATTTAACGCATCTTGATTTCCTATAGCAGCTGTTTTAGGTGTGACAATAGCCTAGAATCCTTACTGTACTTTCAGATGAAAAAGAAAGAAATAGCCTTATGGACTGTTCCCAGTCTTGCCTATAAGGTTTAATGACTTATAGACAAGACTATAAGTCATTGAACCTTATAGACAACATTGAACATTGAACTATTCGCAGTCTATGTCTATAAGGTTCAATGATTATACGCAGATGCACCATACTCGTCATGTACTACATCTTCTTTCCTTCGTTATTTCTTTCCAGTTCTACGTAGTAGATAGAGTATCGCTATTATTTGTCCACGTTTGATATGATTAAGTTATATGTTTCTCACTAGCGCGTTGGAGTCGAGCATAAGTTGCTTAATATGCTCAGCAGGTGCGTCATTGAGCAAATTTCTGATAACTACAAGCAGAGGTTTTCCTTTTTAAAATCAATAGGTATAAAAAGTATGCCTTGTTATTCAAAACGTTTGCTGTTTTCTGTACTCATCAGACGAATACAGAGTTAGATTAATTTAATCATCTTTAAAATTTCCAGCAAATATTTGTATTTTATGTACGCCCTCGATTTAATTTTGTAATTTGGACCAATTTATGTTAGATCTGCGATAATAAATGGCGGTATGACACAAGCCGGATTTTTCGGCTTTATAAATTCATCTGGGATGATGCAATTGCTATTACTGTCTTCAATATCCATAAGGCCATTTCTTTCTTTTTTATCTGAAAGTACAGTAAATTTATTACTTTAAATGTGTTGGCTATTGACTAGTCACACCCTTTGATGCCAATATTTGCAGCAGAATGGCAACAGTGTGTTCTTCTCTCGTAATATAACGGTATATGAAACCTAACTAATAAGGAACCTGCATATTCTGTAAATAAGTGTATGTAGATGCAGAAAAGTGCAACTCTTATGAAGAGCATTTTTTCTTGCCAGATAACATATTGTGGCTCAGTCAAGTCTGTTTTAATGAAAAAAAAATTATCGCAGTGTTTTCATAACGGCTTCCTAGTGACAGGGCACTATTTATAAACACGGAAAAGATTATCAAATCGAAGAAAGTGATAAGAAGTTCATTCACGAGGATAATTAATGAGGAACATGAAGACTTCAACAAAGAGGATCCTTATGATGCCATAGAAGTGCAATCAAAATATCAGATTTTACAGAAACAATCTGAAGAATTACAAAGTTTGGAGAATCAAATGATGGATGGAATGTTAGAAGCTAACAAGTTAAAAGAGGACTTATAAAACTTGAACTTTATTTAGATAGTTATTTTTAAGATTAAAATAATTTTAGATAATAAAAATAAAGAAACTGATGTTAATAGCGTGGGAAATTCTTCTGACAATGTAAATATTTCGCAAAAACGAAAGTTTAAACTTCCGTGAAATGAATTATAGAAATTTAATGAAAATATTAAAGAATGGTTGACGTTTTGGGCCTTACTTCAGAAAATTTATGAAGGTAATAACTTAGATCCTGCGAAAAAATTCCATTAACTTATCCAATTAACTGTGAAAAATTCTCGCGCTGGACAATTAGTAGATAGCAATCTTGTAAGTGCAGTAACGCGATAGAAGCTTTAAGATTAAGATTTGGCAAAAAGGAGTTATTAATAGAAGTTTACATTAGAGAACTTTTGTCATTGGTCGCTCAAAATACCAGGCCAAGTTCCATTTCTTACTTCCCACTTTGTATGACGGATTAGAATCTCATTTGAGGGTATTAGAATCTCTAGGTGTAGCAATTGAAACATAATAATGCAAATCTGTTTCCATTGGTGGAATCCTGTGTTCCAAAAGAATTATTAAGAGTCTGTCAAAGACAATCAATTGGAGGAGCACCAAAAGATCGCCTCGATGATTTAATGAAATTAATTCAAACGAAGTCGAAACAGAGCAACGCGTTTCAATTGCAGTTTCAGGTTTTAATTTTAAGTAAAAGTCCTTTAAGAAAAGCAAAAGTGTGAATTCGAAAGTAAATAAAGAAATACTAGTGATACTGATTTATTTTATTAGATAAGAAAAATGATTTAATTAATGCATGTCTATTTTGCATAGATAAACGTAACAATAATGAGCTAAAGTCATGACACAAAAGAAGAAGTTATGCTTGATAAAAGATGTGGTTTTTGCAATCTAAAATCAGGATATAATGCAAAGACCTGTAAGGTTTAAGTGAAATACATATTTATGTTCAAAGAGACGTTTTTCGATAATGCGTCCGGAACAACATAAAACAAATAATGATAACAATAAAGACAAAAATAATTCAGTTTGTGAAAACAAGCTCCTCGAGTCAATAAAGAAGAATGTACAATGTCTTGATACGTTACATGCAAGTTTGTTTTCTAATCCTGAAGTTTTTCTCAGACACTAGTTGTAAAGTTAATCAGTATTAACACTGAGTGTCATGTTAATGCATTTAATTTGGAGGGACAGTAACAAATGAATCAGAACGTAAATTATATAAGATTTATTTAGGTAGTCTTGATGGTCTCTAGAAACGTCTTTAGAAAATCTTATTCACGAATGGAAGATTGCGTTTCACATTAAAAATATCTGTCCATTCTAGTTAAAGATCCTAATTCCCATCCATCTTTACCCTCAGTCTTTAAGGAAACTATGTTTTAGTTTTCTTGGTTCATGAATAGATGGCGCCAGCAGCTTGATTTCTTTCCAGTCATTCTTATCTTATCACCCTATTCTATCTCGTTCATCTGCACTTGTGCAGCTGAAAAAAACGGTTCTATATTTAAACCATCGAAACAAACGAAAATTTACAAACATTACTCTCATTCTTGTTATTTAACTTTTCCAATAATGGAATAAATATAATAGAATATATCCCTCTCTACTGGTGAGATTTGAACATGGAAAAATATGTGTCGTATCAGACTTAAGAAGGACATCTTTGCAGATTTGTGTAAAGGAAATAAATAAGTATTATCTCCGTTTCTTGTGGTTTGATAC
Organism: Stegodyphus dumicola; assembly: GCF_044657685.1. Lineage (NCBI taxonomy): Eukaryota > Metazoa > Arthropoda > Arachnida > Araneae > Eresidae > Stegodyphus > Stegodyphus dumicola. The sequence continues at coordinate 193,752,399 of NC_140780.1, forward strand.
AGAAGGAAATTTTCCGACTTTCCGTCATATTCGAACAGTCTTCGGAGTTAACTCCAGCTCTTTTCTGTTAGGAGAAGTTATCAAAGGACATCACTTAACAAAGGAACTTAAGCTTATCGGACAAGATGAAAGATACTGGCCACATTCTAATATAGAAAAACTGAAAGTTAGTTTTATACTGATAACTGCATTACCATTGTAGAAAAGAAACTAGCACTTGGAGGTTTTATATGAGAAGCCACCGAGGTTATGAAAAAGGCACAATTTGATATGAGAGGATGGGAAATCAGTTGCTTAGAAACTTTTGTAATTGAAACCAACAGATCAAATGTTTTGGGACCATTATGGGATAGAGAAGCTGATAATCTAGAGATTAATCCAGAATTCTTGAAATTTAAAGAAGTTGAAGCAGTGACTAAAAAATATTGTCGCTCCTTAATCGAGTTTTCAGTCTTGTAGTGTTTACATGCCCCGTAAAGTTATCACTTAAACTTCTGTTGCAGTCTACCTGGAAGGCAAAGGAAGCATGGGATGCTCAAGTCAATAATGATGTAAAGGAAGCATTTTAAAAGTTGGCGAAAGATTTACCATATTTACCCAATATGAAAGTACCCACATGATTTGGTGGGAGTAAAAAGATGAAACTGAGTCTACATACTTTCTGTGACGCCATTCAACTAGCGTATGCTGCCTCAGTATTTATCAGATGAGAATCAAAGCATGGGCTATCAGTACAATTACTACAAGCTCGATCAAGGCTAACTCCTATGAAGAACATTACCATACCAAAAGATTGGAACTGCAAGCAGCTACAAGTGGACTTAGGCAGTATTGGACATAAGCAGTGTTGGAAGCTCTTAAACTGGAAGATACAGAATTTTTCTTTTGGGCCGACCCAACTTCGGTTCTTATTTGGATCTGCCGCGATGACCAGTGGTCAGTTTTCATCAGTAACAGTGTAAGAGAAATAAGATAACTGATTTCCTCAGGCCTGAGGAAACATATACAAGATGATCAGATTTACCTTCTAGGGAATGTGGAGCAAAACAGTTGCTAAAATCCCAATGGTGGGAAGGTCCGCGGTGGCTAAAAGAATTTTTGGAATCTTGGTCAAAATCCAGCAGTCAAACAAATGAACAAGAAGTTCCAGTGGAGAAGATGTGCAGTCGTTCTTTCTTGTTCCACATAAACTAGATTAGATCCTACAATGACCTGGCGAATTCTCGCACATTCATGAAGAAACTACCAATGCAGAAGAAGGGGGAAAATAACCCTTTAATAATTCAAAATCGTTAACAGAAGGACATGGTCTTCGCGCGTTACAAAAGCACAGTCAAACTTGCCGTGAAAACTAAAAACGTTGAATATAATTCAAGTCAAACCTAAAATAAAACCTAAAATAAGTAGTGCTAGATAGCGCTTAAGTTACGCCTAACAGGTGGACTCACAAAGACCTAACAAGCGTGATGATAATTCCGATATGGCCAAAAGGCTTACTAGCGTAGCAGCGAAACAACAAAGAAACGTGCGCCGGCTAGCGAAAACACGCTTTGAATAAACTCAAAGATTCACCTGTTTAAATATGCACTTCACTTAACTTTAAATTTGCATCCTGGCGAGAGAATGTGAGGGGAAGTTGAGAAGTTTAGATAAAGATATCAACTTAAAATAAATTTGTCATGCAAAATAAAGAAAACCCTACAAAGAAAAAATGCGTTAAATCTTCATAATGTGTGTTCAACTGGAAAACAGAAACTGGTACATAAACTGGTCGCATAATGCATGTAATGGGTTTGATATAACGATTCAAGAAGAACAGTAAGATCCCGAAAGATCAATGTATTAATAATGATTTTATAACGTTCCTCACTACTTCGACTGTGCTGAATGTAGAGGAACTGACTGAACTATGGAGCAACTTATCGCTGAGTTCAAGTAGATAACGACAAAGTCTAGAGAAAGGTTAAATACCCTTTATTCACTCAAAGAAATATTTACAGACGGCCCTTTCTCGGGGGTACAGGGAAGTCTCACTCAAGTGCGCAGTGGACACTGGTACTTTTAGCATCTTGCAATCGTCATGGCTGAGGATGGATATTTCGATGCGCTGCAGCTTGAAGTTGCGTAGTTAGATAGACGGATGCAGAAACCAAAAAGTTCCAGACGTGGCCGTTTCAAAACATAATTTTATTGCATGCTAATTCACATTAGATCATTCTGGTTGGCAAGGTATTTAACCAATCACAGTTAAATACGATAATTTTTATGTACACGGATTTTAAAAGTACGACGTAAGCATCTTATCGAAAGAAAGCATGAGTAACCCGGAGATGTTTGCATGGCAGAAGTCAGGAAAAAAGAGGGCGCGAAGCAGTATTTATGTTACTTAGGTGCATAAGTAAAGCTAAGCTGTGATTGGTTAATTTTAGCTTTAGTTACTTTTTTCAAGCAGTGTTATGTAATTTGGAAAGATCTCGAATTTGGGAGAAAGGATAAACTTAGGGGGAGAACATAAAATATAGAATAGTCAGTCTTAAGGCTGCCAGTTATTTCTTAACGTATATAGTAAAATTCTTAACAAATTATTAAAAATTAAAATTTCAAACATCAATAATAATTTTCTATTAATATACAGAATCTAATACAGGCGTATATGAATTACGAATTTAATTAATATTAAATGCGATTAAAATCTGAATTTCATGATTCAAAAAATCATAAATATACATTCATATTATCATAAAATTTTATTAGAGGTCTGTTATATGTGTAGTTAATCATTCGTAATTTTTAAAAACAGTGATAGCGTGATGCATAGTTATCCCCTCATTCTATCATGAATAAAAGTACGTTTTACATAATTTCAAATACATGTAATAGATTTGAATATTACTTACATATATTCAAGCATCCAAAAGACGCGAATACAATTTAAAACTTCAGTTTAGGGAACTCCGTTACAAAATCTAGACCCAAATCTCGTACCGGTGATACCTCTATCTTGAATGTTTCTCTGTCTTCAATTAGGAATGCAGGTCCAGCACCCCCTTGCAATACATTGTAGAGACATTAGGATTTTTGTTGGAAGCCGGAGAGATGAAAAATTAGCTACCGCCTTAGCCGGGAATCGAACCCCTGACCTCTGAAATACCGGCTCAGTGTGCTGACCACTACACCACGAAGGCACGCTAGAAAGGCGGGAGAAATACCTTATATACTCACCCTTTTAAAGGGCGACTGGAGTTTTTAGGGGACCCAATCGCCAAATCCTGGGTGTGGAGAGTCCTCATCCAACACCCTTTTAGTTTGGGCGCCATTGTAGAGGTATTAGGATTTTTGTTGGAAGCTGGAGAGTTGACAAATTAGCAACCGCCTTCGCCGGGAATTGAACCACGAACCTCTGAAATACCGGCTCAGTGTACTGACCACTACACCACGAAAGCACGCTAGGAAGGCAGGAGAAATACCTTATAACATGATCTTCAGAATTTGTCAGCAAAGTTCCATTACAGTAAGTTTCTTGGCAAATCAAACATTTATTTTCATTTTTAATTAAAAAAATTATGATTCCCCTTCGAATAGCACTGCAGGGCCACATTTTAATTCAATGAATTAAAACTTCGTAAGGTTACGATCACGTTTTAAACTCGTATGAATGAAAATACGAAAAGGCTAGTTTATGATAATCACATGTGATTGAAAAGAGAATTGCTTTTGACGCTTATACGTCATTCTAAAATTATTTTGTAGCTCTTCACGTATTGATAAGATTGTTAAGCCAATGAACATTTAGCACGTAACGTTCCCTATTTTGACAAATGAATCTCTCAACAAAAATATTTTAAAAAGGGGATGAATTAGAAAAGATTCCTCCCTCCCTCGGTTGCTGGTCAGAGGATGGGGGATAACAGCGGATGAATCGGGAAAGATTCCGTCAGTAAGAGTTATTGATGAGGGGGATGGGGGATAGCAGTGGATGAATCGGCTCGATTTTGACCTCAGGATGAAATGGTAAAGGACGAATCGAAAAATTTTCCTTTTCAGTATCTCTATTTAATTATATACGATTTTAAGCTCAGACCAGAGAAAGATGGAATCTGGTTGGAGCAAGATGAGCAGTTAATATTAATTGTGTTATAAGTATCGCTATAGCTAAATTTGAGTTGAAAGTGTTAGGAAATTTTAGTTTCAGCTTAATGTAAATATATGATTAGCTGCTGTTTAATTGCCATTGTGCTTTTTAGTTTATAACCCTAGAAGTCACGGAAAAATAAATGTTAATTGTTATTTATTTTGTTATTTCTATAAGTAATGCAAATATAAGGGAATAATTCACAGCCAAATAAACATAACCACAGGACTTAAAGTTGTGTAGCGTTAGCAGTAGTTTTAATTAGAAGGATATAACCTTTCATTATCATTACGCAGGCTATAAACATTTATTATTATGTTATAAAGGCTGCAAACTTTTATTCTTATACTGTGGCTACCCAGCCGGTATAGTGGCTAGCGTCGCTGACTGCAGAGGCGGAGGGCCCGGGTTCGAACCCAGGAGAAGGCATAGATGTTTGTAAATGTATAGTGTCCGCACGGCATGGATGTTTGTAAATGTATAATGTCCGTCATATTCATCGACTAATGGACATTTGTGCTCGTGAATTCTGTTGAACAGAAGTGGTGTCAACAGCAGGTACAGCAGGCAATTCTAAACCAACAACTACAGAAGATCAGTAGCTTTTACAATTCTTACTTTACAAATTTGGTATCTTACTATATACGATAATGTTCAACTACTCAAATTAGGACAATTTCAGACACTCTAATGGCATGCCATTGTATCTATGTTACGTATATGCATGACAGCCATGTTTAGTGCAGTACATGAATAACATAACTTTGCTGGAACATGTTACCTCCTAGATGCGGATTACCACAATCAATGTTTGTCTATTTGTACTTCAGTGTCGCTTCTATTCATTATTAATCTTTAAATTTTATTGTGTTTACTTAATTTTTGTATTGTATTCTGTGTATTTCAATCCACATATTGTCTTAGTGTATTGACCTGTTAAGTAATAAGGGCGTTGTGTTATGTTTTCAAATTACGTTTGCGGTATAATAGTAAATACATATATAGAGCTCTTGGCTAGTACCATGAAATATTGTGTGCAAATGTTTTGTTACAGTTTCTAGTATTGCAAAATGTAACAGTTTCTAACAAATATTCGTAGCCGCAGAACCAACTTTCTGATAAGCACATTGTATATTGATATTGTATATTGATTGTTATTTTGTAGTATTCGCCATTTTATTTCAGTGTATGTACAATATTCCATTAAGTATGTTGTATAATTTATTTTCTATTAATGTGGAGTATAATAGTTTAGTGTTCTATAATGATAAGTAGTAAGTGTGATGTATAATAGTAGTATTGAACCAGACTTTGTTGGTTGTAGAACTTTGTAAATATGTATTGAAATGTTTTGCTGGATTTAATGTTTTGAATTGACTCAGTATTCTAACTCTGCTACAATATATTATCTTCCTAATTATCACTGTGATTGCTTCCAAAGGTTATTGTCTAATGCTGTTTTGATGAGTTTTAGCGTTATAGTACAGCGTCATGTACATAATTGTCTACTTTTCTGATACGGCCAGTGTTTATGTTGTGTTTTATTTGTAGTATCAACTTTACTATGTCAGTGTGTACTTTTCTGATACGAGCAGTGTATATGGTGTGTTTTATTTGTAGTATCAGCTTTACTATGTCAGTGTGTTGTTCAGTATTCTAGTAATATATTGCATAATATATATTTTTTTTTTAGTAATGTGCGGAATTATAGTAAGTGTATAATTGTATAATAGTAAGTCAGTGTGATGTATAGTAAGTCAGTGTGATGTATAGTAAGTCAGTGTGATGTATAGTAAGTCAGTGTGATGATGCAGGCTTGAAATTCCATTGTTAGTCTTGAATTTTACTGTTTTTGTTTTGCCAAATTGAGGGCAGAACTAAGCTAAATCGCATTGTCACCTGTAAGGTGCTCAAGGCTGTTGCCAATGATAGGCGTATCTTGCGCTCCTTGCCACAAGGAATTTCGTGGGCTTAGGCTGACTTTAAGGTCAGACAAGTGAGCATTAGTAACAATAACAACTTTCTGTCATGCAGACGTTTTCATTTTTCTAAGAAGAGAGGCTAAATGAAATACATGGGTTTTGAATTACAAATTTATAACTTTATGATATCTTTCCATTTCAGAAAAATGGATAAACGTCAGGAATGTATGCTATTTCAGTTAAAATTTGTACGAAAGAAATGTAAAACATTTATAAATTTATTATATGTAAACCATCTTTATTAGAATTCAGGCTTATTGTTTTTGACCACTTATTTATTGCGATAGTTCTTATGCATTTATTATTGTTATACTACTAAGTATTTCCTTTTACTTAATGGCGTCTCATAAACAGAAGAAATTAGAAGCCCGAATGAAAAATTTAGTGAGCAGCATTTAAAAATACTCCATAATACTACAAGAAAGTATATAACATATTAGGAAATCAGAATTTCGCTCCTGATCGGAATACGGTTACACAAAAATGCGCTGCTGCCTCTTATATATAATAGATGTAAGCATGAAAGCTTTTGTGATGTTGACTACTTGATTAAAATCAATCTTTTTGAGCGACTTTCTAACTTCGCTCAAATTATCGCTCAATTCGTCCAACAGAACAAGACCGCCTAATAACTGCAAGATGATTAATCGATTACCATATATCTCCATAGATCAGCGTAGTTTCCAAAAGAAATGGCAAGCTCTTTTTGTTGTTATTGTTTTGTTTTATTTTGTTTTTTATTTCTGCTTTTCCCGGCTGCATTACTATTTGCAAATAAAAATAAAAAAGAAATAACAAAAACAATAATAATAATAAAAAAAATGTAAAAAACTCATGACTCTCTCGATTTACGTGTTTTGCAGTAGCTTTGAAAAACATGGAATATTGCGTGCATGTCGCAAGCTATTTTTGTGCCATCATTGCAGTATTTACATTTCCATCCAGCTTACCCTTATTACAAGAAAACTCCCTGATCTCGGATTAAAAAACATGCCCTAAAAAATTAGAGCTGTTTTTGTACAAACATGTAAGACAGTAACAATAATAGCATTCTTTAACTCTTTTGCACAGTTTTGAACAACAAATAATTATAATTATCAGATCATTAATACTTGGTACAACAGCTAATAAACAAATCTTAAGTTCAATATACATATATAAATTCTACATTTTTTTTTTTTTTAATCCTTTTTAAAAGTAAAAGGAAGGCAACGAAAGAGAGAGGTGGCACAGGTATATGCAAGCATTAAAAGTTCTGAACTAGCGAAATTAAAGAGCATTATTTTCACTGGACATTAATCTCCGAACAACACTGCTTAACATTATGTACTCAGTACTCCGACGAAGCAACATCTGCCTCTCTGAAGAACGCAGTGAATTTCAGAAATATGACACCTAAAGAAAAGCATGCTTTCCAATAATAATTAAAATGAACATATTGTTTTTAATGAAGTTATGTTAACGAATTATTATGTCATATTCTCGAATTTTTTATTGTAAAGAGAATTGATTTCGATGTACATATATATATATGTGTGTGTGTGTGTTTGCGTAATAAAGAAATAGAGAATATAAAAGAAATTATTTCCTAGGAAATTCGAAGTGAAATTTAGAAAGCAAATGTGCACTATTGCGGTAAAAATAATTGGCAAATGAGAAAGCTAATGTGCACTGTTGTGGTAATAATTAATTGGAATTTACAAATAAATAAATTGTAATATCAGCCATAAAGTAAAAGAGAAAAATGAAACAAGAGAATTAAAAATTAAAAGACAAGAATCTCTTCTTACAACCATGAGCAATTCATGAGAAGCGCGTTTCGTCATCTCGCGTATCTGAACAAATCTCTATTCAATTTTGCATTTCTACTCAATTTTGGAATATCCGAATTACATCTTATGGATTCAGAAATGCGAGATAATACCCCGAAGCGCGGAAAGCGTATTAGTTACAACAAAATTCAAAAATAAACAGAACAGTAATACGGAACAATATTAATCTAAAAATAAGAAAAAACTGAATTAAAAAGCAAATGAAAAGAAAGAAATAAACTAATTGGCCATAATTAAACTTAATGGTGCTTTAGGAAGTAAAACCAAAATTAATTTTAAACTCTACTTGCATTTTACTCCAACAAAAGAAATTTGAAAAATGGCGCCAGTTCAGAAATAAGAATGAGGTGCCGAGAGATTGACACTGGAAGGGGTTGCCACTGGCACGAGTTTTCTTTTAGTGGTGGCAATACAGCAAAAGGAGCGTAATATAATAATAAAGATTGAAAAAAATTAGAAAATGCAGAGAAAAATTTTTTATGTTTGAAAACTGTATTATATGAACTGCGTAATTAAGAAATGCAAAGTAAAAGTTATTTTTAGAACTAATTCTGGCTGAAAGTCAATCCAGAGGAATTTTTTTTTACAACGAAAAGAAGGGTAGCTAGAATATTTAGAGGAAAAATTTTTATACAGTTTAATCACAAAAAAATGTTACTTACTCAAGATGGTAATTCAAATAAAGTCATGGCTTTTTTTTTTTTTTTTTTAATTTTCGTAACTATGTGCATAATTGTGAGTTCTTATGATTTTAAAAATATGATACTTGCATTAATATCATTCTTAAAATATTAATTATAAAAATTATTTAATTGTTTAAAATATAATTATTAATTAATTACCTATTTAAAACACTAATTATAAATTGCTTATTTAATTGCTTAAAATATTATTATAAAATAATTTTTCATTTAAAATATTATTTTTAAACTTGTTGAACATAGTTAATATTTGAAACGAATTGAAAGTATAATAAGAAAATTGTGTAATATCAGTAAGTAGTTTCAAAATTGTGGAGCTAATTTACATATGCTTCACATCGCAAATTGAAATTTCGCTTATACATCTTTCTCATTTATAAGTCGTTTGGGAATTGTCCGTCTAAACACTAATTTGACCTAACTTTGATCAAGAAGTCAAGTGATTGGCGTCATGCATTACGAACCTTTATATAAGAAATTTAAATAACAGGAACAAATATTCTAGGAAATGAAGAGGGAATCCTGGAGAAAAACGCACTAAACAACTGAGATTTTAAATGACTTGAAAAAATAAGGAGATGGATGGAATTTTATATAATTGAACAAAAAGGTTTCTTAATTTAAAAGATCTGGAAATGAAATGCAACTGATTAATTGAGTAATAGTAACTTAACCCTTTCGCCGTCCTTTCCTGTCCGCGAAAATTTCGCCCCAGCGGCTGTCTGTTTTTCGTAGCGTGTAATGTTGTTTTCTCTGTACATCATAACTTTCCATACATGACTTTCGTAGTGGATGAATGTCAATGAATATTAAGTAAAATTCTAAGGAAATAAAGCATAATAGAAAAATAATAATATCTCTGCTTAAATAATAATATCTCTGCTTAGTTTTAAAATGTAGAAGAACGCTTGAGGCGCGTTACGGCCGCCCTGCGGAAGTTTCACTTGAACGCGATAGACGCGTTACGGACGTCGAAGAGGTTAATAAAAAAATTTCAAATAAAACGAATTCCACCAAATCGTATTGATCTTACCTGTAACTACTAGCCCTGGATTATATTAAGGAACGATGTAAAGCGTCTTTGAATTTAATAAATAACACTACTAGCTTTCACACAGTTAAAAAGATACCTTCAGACACTGTAATTCCACTGAAGATATGTCCAGTCACGAACATCCTTCTTTTAAAGAAAATGTGAAATCACTGTATAAGCAATATGTTACATTTACGACGGGAAAACTACAGTTTTTGAATTCTTTAAAGTTAATGCCCACATCACTTAAAAACGGACTGGAAACCATGAGAATGAACAATTTCATAACCTGAAAGATCCCATTAAAGAGAGTAAGAAAACAAATCTTTTGTTGCGAAAAGATTATTTTTTTTACAGTCTTTAATTAGATGTTTAAATCCATATAATTACATCGCTAGTAGTGAAACTTTTGAGGTACCTCAAAAACTACCTCACTGTGATGCTTTTCTCAACGATTTAACAAATGAAATACTTTCAGGAACTGATTATGATCAAGCTAAAGATCCGAGGAAAACGCTTTATTTTAAAAAATTTAGGAGAATATCGTGGTTTATACATGAAAATGGATGTACTGTTACTTGACTGTGTTTTCGAAAACTTTAGAAATGTTTTCTTGAAGTATTACGAGATCGACCTTTGTCACGTTTATATTGCTCTGGATTACCCTAGCAAGCTTGTTTAAAGATGCCCGGAGTTAAATCAGACTTTTAACTAATCTGGAGAAGCATTTATTTTTTTTTAAATCTTTAAGCGTATTTAGCTTTTAAGCGTATCTGTAAGCTTAAGTATGTATTATTGTTAATAGTTTTCAACGATGTCAGCAATAAATATGTGACCACTAGGGTTACTCTAGAGCAGCGCTTCTCAACCGGTGGTACGCGTACCACTGGTGGTACGCAAAGAAAAAAAGTATTTTTAACCATTAAATTCAAAAATCTTGTGAAGAAAAAGAAAAATTGGTAGGAATTTCTTGTAATCGTACTCTAACTGAGGATTTCAAAAATAACACACTTGTTAACTTTTGACTGAACCCAAAAAAGGAATTAAAAGGCGTTTCAAATAAAGCTGTTAAATTTTTATTTCCTTTTTGCAGAACCTAGTTCTGTGAACAAGTATTATTTGAAAATAATACTTGTTCACAGAACTACCCAAGTTTTATTTGAAAAATAAATACAAAACAAAATTAAATTTGGATCCTAATTTACTGTTAAAGGTAAGTGAAATAAGACCAGACATAAAGAAATTGAACTCTCTTAAACAGGTCTAAATTTCACACTAAATTTTAGAATTAAAGTATTATAACTTAAATTTTGATAATTAAAATCGTAATCAATTTTAATCTAATATTTTTTATGTGAGCACATTTAATGTAGTTAATAGGTTGTGCAAATGGCAAAATATATTTTTTAAAATATTTCTATTGAGAAATTGAAAAATAATCACTACAAACTGGCCCACCAGCGGCCGAGCGGTAAAGACGACGAACACTGGTAGTTCGGTCCGAGGTTCGAATCCCACGAATGGGCTGGCTGCATGGGCGTTTCCGTGGTTTTCCCCATGTTTAACGTGTATACGAGCCTGTTTCCCTCAGAAAGTCCTCCACGAAGGCATCCCTCCCTTTAGGCAGATAGCCCTCGTGTGCTTTGCCTTAATTGAATAATCCAATCCATTGTAAACTGTAGTGGTGGTACCACAGTTTTTTAATTTTTGTTTGGATGGTACGCGTTAATCAAAAGGTTGAGAACCGCTGCTCTAGAGGATGTCGCTAGGTGTATAGAATATTAAGACATTAATAATTTATATGGTTAGGCTATGGTTCAACCATTTCCATCTTGTGAATTTAGATAAATATCTTAAGAGGAAATAAAATTATTTAGAGTTGGTGATATTGATGGTAATGGAAAATCTATTTATCTATTAAATGTTAAATGTAAATTTCGGATATCTGAAAAAACTTTATGAACTACATAATGATTACCTTCTAGCTCCTGAAAAAATTACAAATCAATCCTGATATATTTACTTATTGAAAAAAGGTGCTTGAAAATCAGAATGGATTATTTCCTGGAAATGCTATGAAATTTGTTCCTAATGTCTATGAAAAGAAAATGTATGTACTGCAATCGAAAAATTTGGAACAATATGTTAAGTTTGGAGTGGAGTTGAAAAAAAATTCATCGAGTTTTTGAATTCAAGCAAGAAATATGGATAAAATAATATACTTGTGTGCAAGATTAAGATAATTCGCACATTACGTCAAATTTTTGAAAAGAAAGATATGTACCATTCAAAAATCCTTTTATGTACACATGATTATCAGTAAAGCTCAAAGTGCACTGTTGTTCAAAGCCCATGTTATCATATCGAACTAAGAATGAGCACAATATGGGGTATGGTCTGTTTGACAGCCAGACAGGTCGCGCAACGTGTTGGTATACTGAACAGGTGGCAGTTGAGCAGTCATTGTGGAAGTCAATTCCATTTTTGCAGCAAGGCAATTTTCAGCTCCCAGATGGTTCTTGAAGGAGGATATTGAGGTGAAGTTGGCCTCCGAATAGCATACCAGACATGCTGTATTAGTCAGACGATCTGGATGGCCAATCCATGCACGAATACTTTCACTTTCCAGATAATCATCGACCAACTGAGACAAGCGTTGTTGTTCATTATCGCAAATACTCCATTTCGCAAATACTTCTTTGTGCCATTGTTACAACCTACAGCGTAGTAAAATCGGGTTACAATGGGTGTTATGTTAAAAGTATAGCATCCCCTGACCTGGAACTATTATTTTTCCAAAGGTGACTCCTAATAAAGCAACAAATTTACTTCTAGTATTTGACGAAGTATCCAAGTGCTCCGCATAAAAACTGACTACTATTCTATTACATCGAAGAATAACAAGAATAAATTCAATAATAAGTTTTGAGTATTTATCAATTCAGCAGTTTGTTAGGCCTAGCTGGGATTTGCTTAATCGGTGAGACATTAGAAATGCCTTAATTAAAAAGGAGAAAAAAATTCTTAACGATGGAAGAATTTTATTATAAAAATAACTTCCTTAATTGATACTATTATTAATTTAAAAATAAAACTACTAACGTTTATTGTGTATAAATACTGCTGAGTACTTATTTAATTTGGTTAAATAAATGAATATTTTTATGATACTAACATCTTTTAATAGAGTTACATGGATTAATATTAGCTTTCATCCCTGTTTCTTTAATCTTCGAAAATCAAATCAATAATAACTATAACAGCAATAAATAAAAAATGATTATTCTTACTTTGCAACCAAACAAATAAAGTTAAGTAAGTTAACTTCATTAATAAGTTACTTTTGCTTTTATTCAATATCCTTGCCTTCAGAATTTTGCTCCTTCAGCTCATTAATGAATCCTCAAGAGTATCCGACGTAGTCATGATGGGGTTAGTAATTACTAAACAATCCTGAATTAAATTATTTTGTTAATGAGTACAAGTTTTGTAGTAATTTATTTTGTATAAGACTTAAAACTCAAAATTAGAGCTATTAAAAATAGAAAAACACTCTTTCCAATTCAGATGAGAAAATTTTTAAAATGAATGCGGAACATTAATCGATATGGGGAAACAAATATATGAATAAACGCATTTACTAGCTTTCAAAAATGTTCTTTACTGTAGTACATTTAATTTAGCTGAAAATGCGTTGCTGAAGTAAATTAAGAAATGTTTTTTGAGCTTTACTTGTAAAAACGTTTATATTAATATACTAGAAAAAATAAAGGAGGTATAGCAACCATTTAAGACAAAATAGACACTAGCTACTGCTTATTCCTGCTTCTGTTAGATAAAACTCTCACTCATTCTTATATCATGTTATCATGTTAAACTCAAAATGATTCAAGATAAATTTGACCGCACTAATTATTATGTGCTATTATTTTCAAGTTATTTATTAGTCATGATTTAGTTTGTAGGTAATTTAAAATAAAGCTATAGTTATTAGTTGCGTACGTAAAACAAATTATTTATGATGTAAGGCATATATTTATATACTACTAGAAAATCCCGTATATATATATATATATATATATATATATATATATATATATATATATATATATATATATATATATATATATATTTCAGATTTTGAATGAAATTTCAAGTGAATAACATTTCTGCAAACTTGCAAGACTAATTAACGAATAGAATGCAAAGAAATTTCTTTTAAAGAATAAGCAACTTTTCATAAACTTGATTAAATAATTCAGTTTGAAACTCTCTTATTTTGAGAAAAACTGCTTCACTCTGAATGTGTTTTATAACATTACCTAACCATTCTAACAATCTTTAACGATAATTTAAGCTGAATTTAATTGACTTGGAAAAACTATTTTCAAAATGGGCGTCATTCTATTTCTTTCTTGATTGAAATAACTGACTTTAGAAGTACGTGGCCCATGTTTAAAAAAAATTTAGCGTAGTCGAAATGAACGTTTAGCGTAGTCGAAATGAAGAAAATTTTGATGATAGGTCCTTGAAGGAAAGCGAAATCACCTTGTATCTCTTAATGAAAGTTAAAATTGTGCAGGTTTATTGCTTTCAGTGATTTATGTAATATATAACTTAATGTAACTTTACATTTCCATTCTCCAACAATATTTCCCAGCCTCTGCACTTGTTTACAGCCCCGACAATGATCAACTTGAATAATTATCAATCTGTACATATTCAAAATCACATAATTTTCCTCAGATTAAATTCTGCCTTGAGATATTTCCTCGCGTTCACCTCACATTGCTAAATTAAGATTTGACGACTATGTGGCCTAAGAGCCTATTAATATTAAACTCTTTCCTAGACGCTTTTTTTGTGTTGCATGTATGTTAAGAAAATTATAAAAAACGTAATATAAAATATAAAAACCAAAGATGTCTGTTACGTACCTAGCTTAGTAGTTAGCGCTCACGCCAGAGATCGCACAGGTCATGGGCTCAATAGTCACCAATTACTGTTAATTTTTCCAAAATTTAAGATTCTCACAGGTCATGGGCTCAATAGTCACCAATTACTGTTGATTTTTCCAAAATTTAAGATTCTTAGAAGTTTACTGTTTATCCTTAAACTCTTCTTAAATCATGACAACCTTCTCTATAATTAATTTCCTTAACGATTATCATGTATTTTTAATTTTTACTCGCAGTTTTTGTTTTTATAATGTAGAAGTAGATGATCCTAAATCCTAGTCACTCCGAAATATTTAATCCTCGGTCTTTGTTAGTTCTTCCTTTTTATGACAAATGAGATGATCATTTAGGTTACTTAGTACCACCCAAAGAGAAGGGTTCTAAAGTGTTGTAGAGGATGAGTGATGTGTTTCTGTGATCCCCTCCAGAGAATCAAAAACGACCTTACCATCAAGTCCTTAGCAATAAGACAAAGATGGAATACTACTATTAGTGAATTTCTGGACCACACATGTTAACTCGATGAATTCTTGTATGGTCAAAGAACGAAAATTAAAATTGGCGAAAGGAAGTGCGTTTTATAAGATGTAAAGCATTATATTGTTTCTGCTGTTACTTCTAAATATAGTAGCTCTCTAATTCGCAGTCTATCTTATAACATTTACCCCAAACTAATCTACACTACCGTTGAAATTTTACTTGCTATACATTTCATGGTCTACCGTGAAAAGTCCCTGATACTTTCATTAATACTTATCGCTTTGAAAAATTTCTGCAAGCAAATTATACCACCTTATGAATTAAAGACGAATGTGACCGTTCGTTGTAAAATAATTAATGTGTTTTACATGTATCCCCGTTTCTCCTTTACATATCCTTTTCGAGAGGCCAGCATCATAACTAGTACGAATTTGCTACTATTGACAGCACTGATACGGTTCGCAACATTGATACGGTTTGCAAAAGATATTTGCTGATATAATAATTAGATATAAATATGAAAGTTGTTTATCTATTCTCGAAATTTGGAAAGTAGTATAAAAGACTGTGAAAATACTACTTTTATCTATTATGAGTTTGTAATTTCCCTGTTCTGTTCAAGAGCTGATTTTAGAAATATGTGGGTATTTGAAACGTGCGCATATTTTGAAAGCAGAGTTAATAAACAAGTACTTCTCTGACATTTTTAAAGGTATGTGTATATGTTCTAAAATCATCTGAAAATGAATGAATCTTCTTTTGTTCACATTTTAAGAACTGATTTAAAAATCTGTATTAAGCGGAGTCACATTGGAAATTGCATTTGGTGTATAATACATCTCTATTTTAGAGATATTAATTACATAGATAATTATGTATTTGAGACGGTAAGTTCAATGTCTTTGCTTTGAGGAAATGTGATATTTTTAAATAAATTTTCAAGATTTGAGTCGAGATTTTACATAACATTTGCTGTATCAGTGCATAGCCATGGTAAGGATGATTTTTTTCAAATGCTCGGGAGTTTCATGTTTTAGTCGTATGGGTTTTCTGAGCATTTAAGTAAGCTCAGTTTGAAATGATATTCATGATTTAGCAGGTCACGACCGAAGTGTACCAAGCGAAACTGTTCTCTCTGGATTTGTTATTGTTTGAGATATATATTCACCTGTCCTTTTCTCTCGCCAATCACGCGTAAGCGCAATTTAATACATCAGCTGTTAATTTTGAAGGCATATATGAATATTTATTTGTTGAATTTCCCTTTCGTTTAATTATAAATAACTTATTTCATTTAATAAAGCTTAATTGAAAGTCCTATTATTCGGTTAACTGGACATTTGAGTATTTGAGTATTTGAGAGCCTCCTGTAAGTAACCTTATAAGGTATTTCTCCCACTTCCCTAGCGTGCCTTCGTGGTGTAGCGGTAGCACGCTGGGCCGATATTCCAGAGGTCTGTGGTTCGATTCCCGGCGAAGGCGGTTGCTAATTTTTCATTTCGCTTGCTTCTAAAAAAATCCTAATGACTCTACAAGTGGCGCCCGAACTAAAAGGGTTGTGGATGATGATTCTCCGCACCCAGGATTTGGCGACTAGGGTTTCGCCCTTTAAAAAGGGGAGTATATAAGGTATTTCTCCCAATACCCTAGCGTGCCTTCGTAGTGTAACGGTAGCACGCTGGGTCAATATTCCAGAGGTACGTGGTTCGATTCCCGGCAAAGGCGGTTGCATATTTTTCATCTTTTCTGCTACCAATTAGCCTAATGACTCTACAACCTGACCATTTCAACTTCTTTTTTATTTCTCATGAAACGCATATTTCCATTTCAGTGAAATCTGGATTCCCTTTTTGTTCAATTTGTTTTGCTATTTATTTATTTATTTTTCCGAAGAGGAGAGAAATTATGTATCTAAATTTTTGCCTCCCATACTTGGCCAATTTTCTTAAAGTATAGATGTTTGCTTCCAATTTTTGTTAGCTTTCTTGCAATATGTCTTATTTTGCACCAAGGGATATTAAAAAAAAAAAAAAAAAAAAAAAAAAAAAAAAAAAAAAAAAAAAAAATGTTAATGCTGATACACGAAATGCTTTCCTAGTATTCAAAAAGTCCTTGGTATCACATTGTTCATTCTTCATAAAATTTTCCTTCCTGTCTCCTAGGAAAATGTAGACAATTTTTAACAATGCCTTATAGCCTTTAAAAGTGGAGAAATACAGCCCTAAAGCCAAACGTAAATCATTTTTGGGAATAAAGGATCTCTAAGAAATCATTAATGCATAGTAACAAGTTTAATATAAGGAGCATTCATATCAAAATGTTAAAAAGGAATTATTTTATACATTTAAATAAATAAGTATGTAGTAAATGGATCTGTTATAGGAGTTACTGTAAAGGTTACTTTCTTCCTGAATTCTCAATCAAGATTATTTATATTACTGATTTCCGAGACATTATTTTAAGGCTTTCTTTCTCTATGTTTTCTATCTTTGTTTCTTTGTTTTCCCTTCCTTCTGGAGCATGAATGCATGTTGATTGCGATAATTTTTCATATTAAAAATCAATACCGACCAAAAAATCGAGGAACATTATTAATTTAATGAGTTTAGCAGAATAATAATTAAATGTGAGGTTTTTCTCAAGATGCTGACTTTCTTTGAAAGAATTAAGGGTAGCAATTATTTGCTTAATGATAGTTCTTTCTCTTTGATATTGAAGGAAATATTATGTTATTCAGTTCTTATTTTTATTTTCAGTTAGTGATCAGCAAGCAAAAATTTGCTGCGATTTCAATAAGTTTTAATTAGAAATGAAACATAATAATTTAATGCTTTAATCACTAATAATTATACATGTGAAGTAGAAGTGCGACTGTGTCCTGAAAAAGCTTCTTGAGTGTTTGGGCAAGAAACTAAGCATAAGTCTCGAAAATGCTGAGCTGACTAAATCAAAATTAATATTTGTTCTATTTGGTAGGATGCTATTTTATGTTTATCGATATTTTAAGCAGTGAGTAAATATGTAACACATACAGGTAAATATAAAACTAATATCCTAAAATTTTTATCCCCCACAACATTTATCTCCAACAATGTCAAAATCATTTCCAGAAACACATAGGATTTTATTTGGCTTATGAAATAAAAGAAGGTTATAATTGACATTAACTAAGTACCAGAAAAATTATGTAATAAATATGTAACTATTTGTGTTTGTCAGCCAACTGAATACAAGTAGATCGAAGAGAGGATGCTTTGGCTAATATTTTATTTTTGAAGCAATGATGTTAATGTGACAATGAAAACTTTTCATTATATAGTTAAGTACTTCCATAATTTTCATTTGGTGGAGATATCTCCTGGTTTTCTGAGAGAAGAAAAATGAATGAAATTTCCTGTTATAAAACTTGTTCTAATTTGACAGAAAGATAAATATTCAAATCCCTGTCTATATTCTTTCGGCACGTTATGCCATCCATCCCTCGAAAATCTTCCCTTATTCTTTGGAAGAAATTGCTTTTCGAGTTACATCATTATATTTTTACCTTTCTTTATAGACAGGTTTCACATTAGTTCCAGCAGATTTACATCAATTAAATCATTTGCATATAAGCTGCATACAAATTCCTTCAATTCTCAATTAAAAAATTCTGGTATATTGCTGGATTTAAATTCTCATAATTTAACTATCTACCAGTTGTGAGGATGTTTCTGGTAATCCTTTGAGCTTATTTGAAATTAACAAAATGAGGCAAAACATGTCGTCAAACAACATGCACGATGCTTTTAAATACTTGACACCAAGAAATAAAGAAATTTCATTTGTGTTTAAAACGTTACATTTTCCCTAAAATTTAGAATTATACTTCTGCTGAGGCTTCCCCCCCCCTCTCCAAAAAATCATCTCAGGTTAAATTTGGAAATTATGAACTGAACCTTTGCCTGTCAAAAAAAAAAAAAAAAAAAAAAGTAGTTATTGGGTGTAAGATTATGCTTAGGAAAAATACAAAGTACATATTATCTGACAGCAACAATTTTTTTTTTTTTCCTTTTCACTCACAATATAGTTCAACTCTACTTTGTGAGCAATTTTCTTGTAGACAGTGCCTTCTTATTTGTTCTTTAAATCATAGCCAGTTTGAATTTTTTTTCTCAATCCTAGGGAGTTCACAGATCTTTTTCGTCTTTCCTTTAACACAAGTAAAAGTTTCAATTTAAAATTCCCGTATTCTCTCTACTCATCAAAGGAGTGTATGTCTTTTGATGTTTTATATATTTAAGTTGCCTTTTCATTTTCAGCAATGTTCGTGTTAACATTTTCCAGAACAGCTCTTTCATTTAACGTTGAAAATTTGTTTCAACAAAGAGCAAAGAGTTGCATGTCTATTACATATTCACTTATTCATCATGTTGACGGGTAGTCACCTTTTCTCAATAATTTCTTTGAATTCACTGGGAAAACTTCCAGCTGCATCTTTGTCTGCTGCTCCTGCAGTTTCAGAGATTTTAACATTGTGTATCTTAAAATGTATTTTAAAGTGCAAAATTTAACTCAGAATCATTTTAAATATTTCTTAAATTTTCTCTTTGTTTTCTCCTTTTCCCTTAACGTGTTTCATAGCTTTACTCGATTGCAATGTTTTTTAATAAAATAATATGACTTGACTTACAGTCCTTTATTCATATTAATACCAGACATTCCATTTCATTCTATTCTTTATACCTTTAGTTAATTAATACTTTTTATAAATAAAGTCATTCTGTATTATTTGCACTATCATGAACTTATTCAGTATCCTTTTTTATCAAACAATTATTCTCCATGGTGGTTTATTTATTCAGTTTGTATGTGAGACTTCATAATTCTTTGTACCATTTAATGAAACTACGTATAATTTCCAAGCTTTTTTTTTTTTTTTTTTTTTTTTTTTTGTAAGTTAGTCGCAAGTTTTCTTAACCTTCGAACACTCATATACCATTACTTTCATTATACATTTTGCATGGTCCATCAGATGCCGAGTGACTAAAGATACGAAACAATAGAACTTAACCCCAGATTCAATTCCACGTTTGCCGTCGAAAATATTATCTTCTGTAACATAAATATAAGCTAGTTTTTCTTAGAAAACACTCCAAGAAGGCATTCTTCCGAGTAGGTAGATTGCTTTATCATAATAAATTAATCAAAAGTTTTCCATTTATTTACTGCTTTGTATTAAAAGAAATAAAATATAAGTTTTAAAATGAAAAGTTTCAAGGATTTTTTGCAACAGGCTGTTTTTTTTTTTTTTAATAGGGAGCTGCATGTATTTACCTTTTATTTAACATGTCGTCTCACGTTTGACATCGCTTTAGATGATTACATGTCTCTTAATGTTATTGATATGTAATTTTTTGATGAATCAGGAGACAACAATTCTTAAAATGAGACGCTTAAAGATTGAACTGAAGTTATTAATCACTAAAATAATGTGTATGTAATTAAGAGGAACTGCATGATTCTATACGAGTATTTTTTGCAAAATTTATTATTAGAAAACAGTACTCATGTACATGCAGTACAAATCAAGCGCATAAATGTCAGATGCAAATGTGAAAACTTCGTTGAACCGTACTATGTGAAACACTATAGTTTTTTAAAGTAAGTGTACAAATTACACATATACACATGTACGCGCAACGCAAATCAGTGTCACAGGAGATATAAAATACTTCGCAGTTATATCGAAATACACAAAACCTTTCTTGACTTACAAAAATACGCATATTTAAATTTTAAAATTTAAAGGTTTTTATTTTCTTAAATTATTCAAAAAATGATGGCAAATTGTCATTAAATTAAAAAATGGATTTTCAAGTTATTCGTCTGTTTATTTTGAAGAATTTGATTTTTTATTTCTGATTCTAGAATATGATTGGTCACCAGTTGCATGTACGTACCTATGTATATACTCACATTTGTACATACTCACCCGTCTACAAAAACACATCAAGTTACATTTTTCTTCTTCTTTTTTTTTTTTTTTTTTTAATAAAACGTAACAAAATTGAACTGCGTATTTGGATATATAGACTGTTACTTATTATTATCCAAGTTTAAGATATTATTTAAGATATTATTCTTATTAATTTCAAAACAGTAGCAAATTATTTATACTATACTAAAAGGTCCAATATTATCTGGCGATGTTTTAAATAACCCCATACTGAATCTAACGATAAGCAATTTGTTTCCTGAATGAATGATATTAATTTCAATAAAGAGAGGTGACTGGAGGGGGGAATCTCTGAAATTGAGAAAGAATATTTTTTTTTAAATTTCAATCCGAAATGAGAGAGAAAAAAACAAAGACTTTAAGATGCGTTGTGTCTTCGATCAATAGAAAAAATAAATAAATAAAAGTAAATAATAAAACAGAATTGCAGTCAAAATATAAATAGCAATTTCACTGTTATTTATTATTAAGAAATTTTCACGTAACATGCAATTCGTCAATAAAAGATTTAATTCTAAGAATTAACATATCTAAAAATAAGAGTAAGAACATATGCTGATTTCATGAGGTCCAAATAACATATTTACAAACCTGATAAAATCATTTTGTCAAATGAAATTGAAACATCATCTGATAGTTCCAAATATTGACTATTCTGTAGCAAAATTTGAATACTTTCATTTAATTAAATTCTGGGAAAATATAGATTTCCGTTAAATTTTTTAAAGTGAAACTTTCATAGTTATACGTTTCCTGTAGAATAGCGAGGAGGGAGTATAAATAAGTAAATATATAATTTCCTATAGAAGGGAGCACAAATGAATTATTATAAATAATAAAAACACCTTAATTTCGAGCAAAGAGCTTTCCCATTCCTTAAATCTGGGAAAAGCATAGAGAAATAGTTACTATAATGTAGTAAATAAATAAATCTGCAATAGGATAAAAAAAAAAAAAATTCAACTCGTTAGGCCTTGAAATAGAAAACAAAACACACTCGTGGAATGTTGAGAAACAACAGTTTCTTACGTAATTGATAAACCAACAGAATATGAAATGCACCAGTTTAAAACCAATATCAGTAAAATGTACTTATTACAAAAGATCTATGCATTTAGCATGAGCCAGAGCCTTACTGAGAAGCTATCCGGTGAAACAAAATTAAAATAAAAACTGCCAGACATTCACCACCAGAGGCCGCTAAATACCGAAAAGTTGTACCTATTTGCATGGAAGAGAGCTTTTACTTTGTCGCTTCCGACAGCTCCCAATTGGGCAGCGTAGTTTTACTTTAAACCAATCAAGTTAGGACTTTTCCCTTGGATAGGGTGGGACTTCACATACGATTATCAAAGTGCTTCATATTTATTTGCTATAGGGGAATAACGAATCTTAAAACGAAATTAGGTGAGCGTTTGGTTTCTAAGAAAAATCATTGTTGTTTAACGCGTAGTTTGAAAAAGTTAGTCCTCGAATGCTAATATTTTTATACTTCAGTTAAAGATGGATTGCTGTGAATGAAAAGCCAGCCGAAGTTTATTTGACTTCTAGGTTTGTTTTGATTTATTTCGAAAATGCGAGATAAGAATAAGAATTCTAGAAGAAACTGACGACATTTTTATTCTTAAACTCTAGCTCTTTAAAATCTTCAACTTCCACACTTTAAATCAAATCACAATCGTTACGCGATCACATAATGTGTTTCTCATTTTTACGAATCAAAGTTGTGATTGTTTTCGAGCCTTAATTTATAACTTTATAGAACACGTCTTTCAAATGCATTAAAACTGAGGGATTATAGTTTTGATATTAGATTTGTAATTTATTTCACTCAAGAAAACGATCGGGTATTTGAGATATAGTGGAAATGAATCACAAATGAAATTTTAAAAAATAATAACAAATAAAGTAAATTAGCGTCTCGACATCTTCATTGACTATTTCATTATTCGTTCTGTGTAGTTGTTTCTTAACAATGGGTGTTAAATTATACTAAACTAATTTTATTTAGTAGTAAAATGTACTATCAGTGAAAAAAAATAAATAAATAATGTAACATTCATTCAGATCTGACTATGTAAAATTCTAGAAGTTTATTTTTAGACGTCTCTGAAACTTGATACACATAATGCAGAATTTTTGTTGATAAGTAAAGAGTTCTAGCATTGTAAATATTAGATATTAATGGCATGAACAGCGGTGAATATCCGGTGCAGGATAAAATATTTGTGTACATTAATAATTTAATTTTACATTAATACTTATGAATACATTTTCGCAACCGAATATAGTTTTTATATTTGGGAGAAAATTTGTAATAACTATATTCTCAGCTGTTTTTTATTATTACTGTCAGGCAGTGTGGGAATTTATTTGCAAGGATTTCATTTTAAATTAGCCGATTTCAAGCAACCGAAGGAAGTTCTGCTTGCTAAATAAGTTAGAAAATATAAATATTGTAAATAACAAAGTAATCTCTATTAAGAGACAACAAATGTCATTACCGTATGGAAAGGGTCCTGCCGGTTTTCGAGCGTTAAGTTCCAGGCAGATTTAATCCATTTCCTAGAATCCGTCTAAGTCAGAAAAAGTAGGTAAAATTCTTATTTTTGGAGTTTGAAGGATATTATTTGGTAATAATTTAATAATGAGAATATATGGCTATGTCCTTTTATTGTCGTAATGTATGATAATGGGAATATCATTATAACAGCAGTATATACCAGCATAATTACAGCGACTACGTTGAGCTGAAATCTCAGATGCCTCTGCTGTTGCTCTCAGAAATTTGCACAAGAAACGATATGTATATATGTATATAAACGAAAGAAAAAAAAAAAAACATAATTCAAAACATACTGATGTTATCGAAAACTGATATTTAACTAAAAAAAGGCAGCGTTCAAGCAGAGTCCGAAAAAATCTAGAGAAGAGTAGCTCAATAATATTACATGATCGGAAAATCTCCTGTGCTTTAACACAAGTCAACCAATAAAGCAGGAAACTGTAACGGCTTTGCATTGCTACGCTATCAAATAATATCCAGAGAGAAATGGTCTTCGCGCTTCAAAGAATCTCGCTGGAAAATGAGCTAAGATCCTCATGTTGGAAATGTCTTAGTTTTCTGTAAGTAAGTAAAAAAAAAAAAAAAAAAAGTTTGATGTTCTTCCAAAATGTGAAATTTTTTCAAACACTTCACTACAAAATGAACTAATAAGAATATCATATTGCTCTGAATGAAACAAACCCCTGTCAATAAAATGTGTGTCTAAATATCGTTATCCATCTTAAATGTGCCCCTTATACCTTTAAAAAAATACCTCTGAAAGGCTTGCAGTCTTTTAAATGACTTATATTTTGTGTAAGGCAGTGCGTAAAATTTCTAGATGATAAATATAATGAATACGGTAGTAGTTTGTGTATGCATATAGAATTTCTTTAGAACTAAGCTGTAGTCTTTTAAATCAGGTATGAAAAGTTATTCGAATAAGTATGATTTAATACATTCAAAATTACACAAGAAGTTATTCTTCTTAGAGCTAATTCACAGAAAAAAGAAATTGAAATTAAAATGGTATAAGATTATTTCCATTATTTGCTTTCAAAAATACAATAATGGACTGAAGTGTTAGCATTCATCAGTTTTATCCGCTTTGCCTGTAAACGGACCATTAATGTCACGAAAAGGGCTGAATTTTTTCAATTTACTTGAGAGGACATGAAGTGCTAAATCCAGGCAAAGCTATTTTCAGTGATAAACAACGGACATAATTTTTATTTCCTGCTAATCATTAAAGACGCAGTTACGACAAATAGCCATCCAGTAATTATGATAATGTACATAGAGCTAATCTTTGCAGAACAATTAAATGCTGTATTCGGGACGAATTTTGTCTATGTGATTACAATCAGTATACATTTATGACGAACGTAATACTTAGGAAATTTATATTGCTAATATACATTTACTATGCGGATTCTCTGGTAACGAGGAGAGGTTCAAAGGCTTGAGTATTTTAGTGTCTTAAACATTCACCGTGCAGTCATACTTAAAAATTTAGCACGATTACAGTATTGAGTAGTTTTAGTCTTCAACAGATAAAGTCTGTTGAATGGTTACAGTAAGTAGGCTTATGAAAATGCGCTCCTAATAAGTTGAACGACTTTATAAAATGAACTCAGTAATTTAGAGTATAAAAGGAATTGTCGAAGGGAGTGATAGTTAATTAAAACTGATAGAGGGCCACAAAGTTATTTATGTTAAAATCAGAGGGCCATTATTTTTTATGTAACGGCAGTTTTTATTTTTTAAAATACAGTATTAAAAATGTAAATGTTATAAGCAGCATTATTCAGCAGTTGTTTATAATTGTAATTGAGATGCCAATCATCACACCTTTATTTAAAATTTGTAATAATAGAATTTATTTTTTAAAATTGATGTGGCTTAAATTCTGAAGAAATCTTTAACGACAAATGAACTGCAAGATCTTGTCTGGCACAAAAGGTACTGAACAATATTATGATTGTAAGCTCTCATTCTAGCCAGTCGCAAGGGCGCATTTCCTTATATACGCATTACGAAACTGTCTGGAAAGCCCTCAATTTCGAGCAAATGCGAATCTTGCAATTTTCTAGCCTTCCTTCGATCTCAGAGTCTATGATATCGGAGCAAATGTAAAATGTATTTGAAAGATACTTTAAGGTATGTGATTAAGAGTAATCCTTCCAAGCATTTCGAACCATCAAATTAATTGAATAAAATATTAATACGTATACCATCGCTTTAAAATATTCGTATCATTCGCGTTATTATTATTTCCTCTTGCAAAATATTAGCAAAAGAAGTTGTTATTGCAATTATCGGAGAAAATAATGTGTTATAAGAATTTATTTTATAAAACTTTGTTCGTTTTTTTCTGAATCAGTGATTTCCTTCGTTTAATTCTTTGCTTATTAAATAGCATTATATAATTCACGGCATTTATTTTAAGGTAATCAAGGACAGTTAAATAGTTGAATGCTAATAGAATGTTGATAGTTTCAATTATGATCGATGGCATATGAACTTGAATTAATATTTAGCAAATTTAGTGCGTTTGACTGATTTAGTGCGTTTGATAACTAACACAAATATCTTATCATTTGTTTTTTATCAAATAATGCCGGTATTGTTGAAAATGTGCTCCTACTTTAGTAGATTCAGAAAAGGTCCTTCTTTGTTCAAGCTCTGTTATAACCCAGAATGTAGAAGTCAGTATGCTGCAATCAAATAACGTACAAATTCTTATGACTTTAGACTATTTAGTACAAGATTCCTACAAGGTCCATTAACATCTCTCAGTGTAAGAGAACTTAAGAGTTCACGTTTAAGCCCTTATCCATTCATTCCCCTTTTGCTATGCAAGAAACATGAATCTTTGAACATACTCACATACACATGCATTGGCACTCAGGAAATCGACGTGACTGATGAGGTGCTACAACATAGTAATTTTAGATGAATAATAACTTCTACCAAGTCTGGATGAAAAGGATTGGAAATGCATAAATTTGTGTACGCTTATTTTCAAAGTTATTTTACTTATTAGCTTAATTAATGTCACGAAGTGCCCACCGCGTATGGAGTTCTGATGGGACGGCAATGGTGATTAATTAGAAGCCATCAGGGCGGGGTTTTTTGAGATCTAAGTAAGATCGTTTTTCCCCCCTTCCGGACGTGACATTTTTTCCCACTCCCGTTAATTGAATTTCGGGACCTTAATTACTCAGAGCATGTGATGTGAATGGACTTGAAAATTATTTATGCTTTCTTCCATAATTCTGATATGATGAAAGATTTTTTAAAAGTGCGAAAATGCGGCTCGGTTAACAAGTAATGAAGCCATTTCTTGTAATGATGCTTATTATTATTATTTTTTTTTATTTTTTTTTCTTACAAAGAATTTATATGAAGTTCAAATTTTCATCAACTTACTTAAGTGCGACTGATTAACTGCAATATATTTTATTTGACTAAACAAGCAGGTCGGAGAGTGTCAGTTAACAATTCTATCATTTTATTTTTGGTATAATTCTTTTGCCGTTTATTGTTAAACAAAATGATTGTCAAATAATGTCGGTATTGACGATATAGTGCCATTCTTGAAAAGAACTGTGCAGACCATTAACTACTTGTAGAAGTCAAACGCACGAGATTAATGGGTCTGAAATAGTAAACCGTAAGTGAATATATTTGCTTGGGCCATCATCCTTGTGAAAATTTGGCCTTTAAAACTGTAAATAAATTAATGTTTAATGCGACTAATTGAGAAAGTGAAATTTACTTTAATCCACAAACTGAAGTGTTTCTTCTGTTTCGTATTATGCAACTTAGATATGACAGGACTTTACTGTTGGCTTAAGTACAATGTTAAGTACAATGCTGAATGAAGTTGTCCACCTGTTAACGGCTTTTAGATTGAAATGAACGAATAGTCTGTTACTTTAGAATAGGTACTTCAAGGCTATTTTCCCTTCCAAACCATGACTCATAACCATGGCAACTAATGACTCGAACTATGGCAACAAATTTATAATAATTAGTTTTAATGGAAACGTGAGAGGATAAAAACGACAAGTTAAAAAACACGGTACAGAAGAAAACACTTTTGGTTCAGCTTTTCGTTTTGATTGGTTGTTTGAGTTTTGGTTCGCAAAATATAAAATTTTTATTGGCTGAAGCGTTGTGTAAGTATTATGACATTAGTGTATTGTCAGAATCATGTGACGAGGATTAACTTTTGTAACTATGCAGTTTAATGAGATTTATTATAAGCAGTTACTATTGTTACGATGGAAATGTGAAACAACCAAATTAAAAAGGAAAGTTAAGAAGTATTGTAAATGCTATATATATATATATATATATATAATAAAAAAATAATTAATGTAATTAAATCATTTAAAAGTGGCAAACTTACTTTCAGGAAAAATAATATTTAAAATAAAAATAACAAACAAATAAAATAACAAAACATACAAATAAGCTGGAACAAAAATTTAATTTTTTTAATTACAATAATTATCTCTATTATTATTATCAATTAATAGTTATTATTATCAACTGTATTAAAATTTAATTGATTTAATTGTATTAATATGTGTTGATTATTTAATAATTTAGCAGCAGACTTTAATAGTTATCTTCATTTTGAAATTTCTAATCTGTAGAATATATACACAGTTTTCCTCTCAGAATTTCTATTTCGTTCCAATTATCTTAGGTTCTGAGCACTTTATCACGAACATGTAACTGAACTTGAATTTCGAGAAATAAGAGATTTACCCGTATGTGAAAATGTAGGTCAGTTTACCAAAAACACTAATTTTCTTTCACTCTTCTGTTGTACAGCACTGTCGCTTATATGAGGAGCAGGGCTAAAAAAATTCCTAGTGTACCGCGTAATCAATCTTGATTGATGCGGTGCTCCTACCGAGCAAAGCACCGCAAACCACAACAGGTGCCCTCTGGCGATTGTTTGCTTTGAATGATCTGATTGATGACGCCAGACACAATTTAAAACCGACATAAAAGCGATGCTTGTCTCCTGTGGAGGGTTTCATGATCTGCTTAGAAGCCATTGCTACATTACTACCTGAAAAAGGCTGAAGATGTATTAACAGAGAATTAAATATGTACATAAAGTACGCCAGGGGGAAGAAAAAAACTAGCTTGCATGTGGACCCATCTGTTTTTAGAATATAAATATGTATGTACAAGTTAATCGTAAGGCTTTAAACATAAGGTAAACAAGTACTGTCTTTTTCTTATACTAAAATCATTCCGAAACGTTTTCAAAGCGGAATTCAACTTTCACCAAGCATTTTATATTTATCGAAGTCTGTAAATTTCATTTGTCAAATTGTGTCTACTTTTATGCTTTTATTCACGACTTTTTGTTTCCTCTCTCCTCAGTAGATAGCAATAATTACTCCTTATGTGTTATTGCAGTGTTTGGGGGAATACATCTACACAAAAGCCTGATGTAATAAAAATGAAAAATCAACGCAAAAGTTACGATTAGTTTTTGTACAATTTTGTACAAAAAAACTTCAGTTTGTTTGTATAAAAAATTTCAGTAACGAGATTTTGAAAGTAAGTCTTAGGGCTTGTGATAATATGCCACAGATAATGATAATAATGCCATTGAATTATGTATCGCCAATTTTACTAGGATTGCTCTGTTTACGCAAAAGTAAGAGCCCTCGCAGTGATGGTGGACCACTATTAATGTGCTGAATTATTTATACAAGTTGACTTTTGATTTTTGAATTTAATAATAATAATTTTTCAGCGCGAGCTTCCTCTTATGTGAATAGAAATCAGTTTATTTTTTTCTGATTATTTTGTCGAAGAGAAAAAAATAAAATAAAATAATGACGTTAATTATGTATGCATAATTGCTCATCTAAAGTTGCTGGAATCGAGAAGCATTTAACATTTAAAAAACGGCTTTGAATATTTTTCTATAAATTATTATTTACTTTTATTTCATTTATTTATATGCATTTTATATCATTTTATTGTTTAAAATAGTTTAAGATCCACTTTCCATATTTTATTCTTCATTTACTTATTATTTATTTATTTATTTTGTATTTAAGATTAAAACAGATAAGACATGTACTTTTGGGCTATAATTTGTGCAGCCAATTTAGGTTATTTCACCAAATAATCCGAAGCTTTTTTCCAAAAATATACCAACACTTATAAAATAAAAAAACGTTTATAAAGGAAATGACAAATATATTGAATATAGGAAAATTTAATGAAATAAAAAAGCATTCACAATTTAATTTTTTGATGAAATTTGAAATTTTTGATAAAATTCTCAACAAGTTGTTTTTTAAAATTTAGCTTAACAGATGAAAAAAAAATCAAGACTCTCCTAATTCAACCCTCCCCGAAAAAAATTATGCTTGTTTTCTGCAATATAATCCTTCAGTAATATATAGTTAGATGAAATGAATGTGGAAAAGCCTACTAAAGCTATCTGATTAAGGGGATGAATGCATTCGGGGAGGGCTTTTTAAAGTAAGCTGTCTCGCATCTACGTTACGCAGGGGCAAAACCATGAAAACAATTATTATTCACCTGGAATCTATCCCAGGTCGAACTACCAGGTTTCAGAAGCTTTACCGCGCGGCCGCTGGTGGGCTCACTAAAGCGTAGACAAATTTGTTTAAGGCAAAAATAATACATTCGGGTTCGAGTATAACGTTTATCAATCATTTTCGCTGAACATGTACCGCTTACATGTTACAATATTTCTTAAATGTTACTGAACTTTTTTCATCCACATAAAACTGTAATTCGCAGTTGCACTTCAAACAGTCATTTGACAACAGTCAAATAGTCAACTTATTCGAGTACACAGTTCAGGAGTAAATAGACAATTTTTTTTAGTAGTAATATGATATGAAAAGGGAGGAAGCTACCTACCATTTAAATACCACTGAAAGAAAGTGAAGCAAAATCTGGTTTAAGATATATAAAAATAAAAAGATACATATATTCAGGAAGATTTAAAATTTAATTTTTCCCCTCCAAGCACAATGTTACATATCCAAAAAACATGGCCTTTTTCAGAAAACTGAAAAGTATGATTTAGTTTGGTTTATTTGACTATGGCAAAGCACTCAAGGGCTGTCTGCCTAAGGGTAGGAAAACTTTCGTGGAAGACCTTTCTAAGAGATCTGACTCGTATGCACGTTTACACATGGGGAAAACATGAATACTTCCATGCAGCCACCCCATTTGCCGGGATATGAACCACAAATCACACTACTAGTATTCAACGAATTTACCACTCTGCCGCTGGTAGGCCTTGTAAGGCATGAACAAAGGTTCTCCTTTCTGAAAAGCAAGCTGAAAAACAGTTTCAAGACTGGCTAAATAAATTGACAAAATTTACTGTCAATTACCGTAATGAAATGCAGAAATGTATTGCCTACATGCATTTGCAGTTCTAAAAACATAAATTTAAAGCGGAAAGAGAGTGACTTCTGATAAAGTATTTTCGCTTCTATGGATAATAAATAATTTCTTATTTATTGAATTGGATGCATTGTTTAGATGCGGGCAAAGCATAAAAGCACTAACGTTTCACAGGAGGGATGCGTTTTCGAAGGACCTTTTTAAGGAAAAGAATGCTAGCATTCACATGTGTAATCCATGAAATCAATCCACGAAAACTATCCAACCCGTTCGATGAGATTTAAACCTGGACTAAGCTATCATTGTTCGGAGATTTTACCTCTCGGTATTTGAATAGGTTCTCGTTTCTCTGACTTTAAAGTTTTGAAAGAGTAGTACATTTATTGGCAAATTATTTATTGCAACGTATGAATCCAGTTTTAGAGATGCATTGTATTTAGTTGTAAACAAAGCTCCAGTACCTTTATGCCGAAACAGCACGCTTGCACAACACCCTCAGGTACGAAGGTACTGAACTAAAGGTTCAGACACATTTATAAAGAGAAAGTGACTTTGCATTAAAATATCATCATTTCCTTTCCTTTCATATATATATTAAATTAACCAGAGGACTATATTAAAATCCTACTGGTACAGTAATTTCCAGCATTAGGGTGTCAGCAGCATTCTCAGAATTGATGGATTCATATAAAAAATCTTCATAAAGGCGGTGGCTCTTTTATTTCTCATTTCTGAAGAAGTACTATAATTTCAAAGAAATTTGTGGAATGTATCATAAAACTCGGAAAAATTAGATTTCAGTACTTTTAGTTTGTAAATAATCATTGCAGAAATAAACGCTGGTAGATATTCGGGAGACTGTAAAATTGTTTAAGTTCCCGAATTTAATGGTATGCTAAATAATCATATAAAAGAAGGTAACAAAAGAAGTTAGAATGTTTAGTTTGGTTTATAAGACAAGGTGGAATGCCAAGAAGACAATAACTGAATGATTTTTGACATTGACAGTACTGGTTAAAATATCACTAGTTTATCTAAATATAGATAACAATAAGGGAATATTTTCATGAATACTTGTGAGTGCAATAAATATTATTCGTGTTAATATCAAATATCTGAATTGGGAAGACTTTTCGTCTTTATTCATTGTGAGAGAAGAGTAGAAATTAAATTTGGAAAAGATTAACAGTAAAACAATCAAAAGCTTTTTATCAAAATTAAAAATGAAATAAAGAAAAGAAAAGCATAAATGTTTTGTAGTGAATTACATCGCTCTTTTCATTTCTTGGAAACAAGCATAATAAAAATGTATTTTCAAATTAATCTTACTTTTGAAGGTGCCAAAAAAAAAAAAAAAAGTTAGGCTCATTTATAATAGCTAAAATAATTGTGATCTTAACGATAATTTTTATAGCTTTCAGAAAATAGCATCTAATATAGGAAAAGGATTGTCTCTTCAAGATCAATAAAAATTATCTTTAGCAGAAACCTGAATGCATTTAAATTTGCAGTTGATGATAAATATAGTTATAGTTAAACCTTAAATTCTCAGTTAAGAATTTAAGGTTTTCTAAGTGACTGTTTCGGTTAAAGTAGTTCAATGGAAAATGAAAGAAGTTTTTGAGTTTGCAATGATTTTATTATTAAAATATGAGCCCGAATGGTCAACTGCAAATTTAAACTCTCTCTACCTTGTAAAATACCATCTTTAATTGAAACAAAAAAGATAAATCAGAGGTTCAGTTAGTATGCATATTTACAAATGTATATGTTCTTATTTGTTACGCAAAATTTACAGCCAAAAGTGAAAAATAATCTTCTGATTTTTTTTAATTATTTTTTCCTTCTATAAGTAAAGAAGCTTTTATGTTTAAACATTTTAATTTGCAGCCACTTAGAAAGCCTTTAAGTAATATTTTACTAGTAATTTTGGAAAATAATTGAGTTAAATTTAAGTTGCAAAAAACAAAAAAGTAAAGAAAAGATGAGCTAAATTTGATTTTTATATAGTAAGAACAATACAGTTCTGGAGAAACGTAGAAAAAAGTTGCCTTTCTCAAGGTAGGAAAAATATGAAGAAATTTTAAATGCTAGTGGGCATCTTAATGCCAGGACACCAACTGTTGTGTGGGCTTTTGACTTGCAGATCGCCAAAACTTCCAGCTGCCGACACGATTATGCAATCCCAAACTTAGTATACTTTAATCTTTTCTTTGGATTTATCTAGTAATGCCACATGAATGTGAGACTTTATTTGAGAACTGTTATTGATGCTATAGGTAAGCTTGATAGAATACTTGAAAATCAGAAGTGTGCTTCTAACTCATGGTGATTGTTTAATATCCGACTTGTATGAAAAAGCTTTAATTATATTCCATTCATCTCCATATTGTGAAGTAAACCTCACGAAGGGGTAAGCGGAGTTATCATGCGCTTCCCCCTCTAACTGCATTAGATTTTTCGAATTATTTCGCAATTTTATCAGGAGCAAGAACTAAAAAGTAATATTTAAGATTATATCTCTAGTTTCGGGGGCTTTAGTTAAGCTGTTATTACTCTAGACAATCATTTATAGATAACATGCGTTTTCCACTATTAAAATTAAGAGCATAACAGGAAGCAGTTATCCGTTTAGAAAATTCCACTGTGATGTTAATAACCTACTTATCTTCAGATCGCTAGGAGTTGTCATTATCTTTGCTAAATGTTGACTTCAAATACCCCAATGACCAAAGAGTTAATAGTAGATTTCAGATAACGAAAGGATTCCTTTATAGAAAGCAGTCATTTCAAAAGTTTTGTCATACAATCTTATATTTGTGTAAAATTTTGAAGTTATAAATACTTCTAATTGGGATATTGATACCTGATGTAGAGTAACTAGAGTTTGAGGAGATTCGGTAGAAGAGTAGAGTAAAGTGAGAAGAGGTGAGGCCAAAATATAGAATCAGGTATTAAAGAAGGGGATGTAAGCAACTTTTTTTATTATTATGATTAGTATTATTTTTCAATATATCAAAGGTATTATCCTTTAACATGATTCGGTAACAAAATCGTATTGCTCTGGTAAATGAAAGTTTTAATAAGCCTTACTTTTTTATATTTTAAGATTAAAATATAAAACAAAACTTTTAATTAAAATGATGTGATAAAAATACGATTTGAGGAAACTTGGTTCATTAAACAATCCGACTTTTAACTAACAACTTTTCTAATAATAATGTCGATGAGTTTAAAATAACAGGAATTCAGTAAGCTGATTTCCATAGGAAATTTGTATTCACAAATTAATAATTAGTAAAAGAAGCTGATTATAGTTTTGTTTGAAAACCCGTGATTTTTTTAATCTCGGAAATATTTAATGATGTTTCAGAATGCTCCTTAGCAACTTTTAAGGTAGACTGAAAACCGCAATATAGTTTATTTCCACCTTCTCTTCAGTACGCAATAAAATAATGAAAATCCTGTAAAATTAATTAGATTCTGAAGCTGCGGGTCTTAGATTTTCTAGATTTTTGTTTTTGTATTAAGATAAGCATTTTTTCATTGGCCTTTCTCATTAGCGTCCACCAGCGGTGGAATGACTATCTGAACACTTGTAGTTCTGTCAGGATTCGAATTCTAGTAAACGGACTGGCTTCATGAGCATTTTCGAGGTTTTTCCATGTGTAATATAAATACGACACGTTTTCCATCGGTAAAATATACCTTCATGAAAAACATGAAAAAAAAAAAAGTTATCCATTAAGGCTTCCTCGCCTCAGGCAAATACCACTTACGTGCTTTGTTATAGACTAAAGCAAACCAAACATATTCAAGAGGTCCGTGGTTACAGCCCCGGCGAGGGCATTGCTCATTTTTCCTCTCTCGTGCTTTGAAATAATGTAATGTCTCTACATACTCTTTAAAGCTGAAACTTCAATTTTAGTTTTGGAAGCTATGTAATTTAAGTTCAAAATCCTTTCAATGAGGCAAAATTAGTTCTTTAAAGGTAAAAAGAGTTTTGATATAGGCTGTCTGCTTTGTCTACTTGATGCAAAGATTTACGCTTTTATGCTTAATTTTTTCTTTTCTTTCTTTTCTCTTTTTTCTTTTTTCTCATTGTTTTAATGTTTTGGAAAATATTAGCTTTATTGCATCACTTCGGGCAGAAAACGATGTTTTTTCATTACAGTATTTTTTGAAAAATTAACTCATCTTATATAAGCAGATCAGCATTTAAAATTTATATTAATTTAGCATTTAATCGTTAAATTAAAAAAAAACATATTTACTTAGTTCTACCATAAAAAAAAGGTATTTAGGCAACTTAATTGTCTTTATTGTTAAAACCTTTTTAATAAATCAAGTTCATGTGCGAAGCCAATTTATCGTCAAGCGCTTTCTCTTACAAAAATACTTTTATGCACGAGACTATTTTGTATTTCGGCCAATATTGTTCATAGAAATAATCAAATGCATATGCGGGGGAGCTCACGGTGAAGCAGTAAAACTACCTCCTTTTAACCTAGCCATCACTCGAACTCTTCAAATAATCTTATTTTAATACTTTGAGGCAAAACTGGTATACTAGGTTTATGCTAAGAGCTGATACTAGTATAAGTACAGGAAAACTTTGGCAGATCTGACTATGGAGAATTCGTGAATTTGGTGACCCTGTAAAAATCTGGAGTCGGGACATGAGAAATGAATGAGAAAGCAGAAGCACAAGTAGTATTCACGAGAAGTTTTACATAGGGTTGAGGCCCCTGAGTAGATTTATTTTGCATATGATATGCGATGACAATCAGTAAGGTACTTATTACTAAACGTCAAATGGTCAATATCAACCGTACGTAGAAGTCTTCACGAAGGAGATCTATACCCGACGAGCCATTGGTGTGCCGATCACGTCACATCATAGAAGAGAAAGTTTGAGGTGGACATCTGAATATGTCTACTGGACAGCTAATCAATGGAGGGCTGTTCTCTTTACGGATTCCAGGTTTAACCTCCAAAGCGATAGTAGGTGTTATTTGATTTGGAGAGAATCTGGAACCCGTTATCATCCACCAACCACACGTGAAAGAGATGCATACGTGCATACGGATGCATACGTGAAGCATACGGATGCATACATGACGCATACGGATGCATACGTAAATGCATACGGATGCATACGTAAATGCATACGGATGCATACGTGAAAGAGAGGCATACGGTTTGTGTTTGGGGTGGTATCTCTTTGTGTGGATGCACAGACCTTCATGTCTTTCCACATCGAACCATGAATGCTCAGGCCTATAGAGATGACATCCTTGATGCTTGTATAGACATTAGGTATTTTTTGGAAGCAGGAAAGATGAAAAATGAGCCGGAAATCGAACCACGAACCTCTGGAATACCGGCCAGTGTGCAAACCACTACACCACGAAGGCACGCTAGGAAAGCTGGAGAAATACCTTATATACTCCCCTTTTTAAATGGCGACTGGGGTTTTTAGTGGACCCAATCGCCAAATCCTGGGTGTGGAGAATCCTCATCCAACACCCTTTTAGTTTGGGCGCCACTGTAGAGACATCAGGTATTTTTGGAAGCAGGCATGATGAAAAATGAGCAGTCGCTTTCGCCAGGAATCGAACCATGGACTTCCGGAATACCGGCCCAGCGTGCATAACCAATACACTATGAAAAGATGCTAGGAAGGCTGGAGAAATACCTTATATGCTTATGCCCGCCGTATGCCAGGGCAATAAATCATAATATTCCTGCTACAGTGGAACAATGCTAGACTGTATAGCGCTCTCATCGTGGATAATTATCTTCAGCAGCAAACAATTCAGTGCATGGAGTGGATAGCTCGATCACCGTACCTGAATCCTATCGAGCATGTTTGGGATGCTTTAGGAAGTCGTATAGCTGCTGTCAATCCTTCTCTTTAGACTCTTGCCACGTTTGCAATTGGTTTGCAAGAGCAATGGCTCTCACTTCCTACGGAAATGATAGTCTGCGTAACTGACAGCATCGCACATCGCTGTATGTGTTGTATCAGTTCTAGAGGAGATGATACTAAATATTCAAGATAATTTTCCAATACCAAACTGACACATCGGATTTGTTCATTTTATACGTATGCTAATATCTATAACACCATAATTATCTTGTAATATCTTTTTATGCTATTTTATGCCTTACAGTTTTATTACAGTCAGTTTCATTTAATTCTACATGTAACTTTTTGAGTAATCGTCATTTCCGTGATTTTTCCTTAATTAATCATAACCAGCGTAGTTCTAAGTTTGATATGTACAAGTTATCCAGTTTTTCAATAATCTCACTCTCATTTTCTGGATTTCATAGTTAAAGACGCATCATTATTTTCACTAAAGATCTATTTTTCTGCATCTATACTCAGAATTTATGGTAAGCATTGCTGAATATATGTGTTTCTCAAGACAAAGGTGTAATCTTTTTTATGATTTTGTATGCATGTATTTTAAAATGTATGCAAAATTCAATTAGCATTGTTATTAATTTATATACATTTTGCTTTATTTAATTGCTATCCGTATGCAGAATTTCGCAGCGGAGTAAACTTTGCAGAGGAGGATTTGAGGGGGGATTTGTTAGACCTTACATCGGTAGACTTTAACAAATGGCTCACAACTAAGACCGGTTGAAATAATGTGACTAAAAAGAGATAAAAAAATTAAATATGAGCCTTGTTATTTGTCATCGAAAGCAATAGAAACATTTCTTTATATATAATTATTTACTAATATACATTAATAAACTGGTAGATAATATATACATATTTATGTACTAATAATTTGTACATTAATAAATAGGTAGTTAATACACATTTATTAAATATAATAAACCTTAAGGATACAGATTTAATTAAAGTTAGGTAATTAAAATAAAACATTTTCGATTTTTAGGTTTAGATTCTCATCAGAAAAACTTCATGTACATTTAAAGTTTCATAATGCATAAAATAATTTTGCGGCAAAAATTTTTCATAATATGATTGGGCCACACAAATGAACAAAATTCAACCACAACCACAGGAAACTGCTTCGAGTTTTTGATTTGCTTTAAGAGTCGTATTAGTAATAACGAGTGGGGGGGGGAGAAATCTCCTGTAATTCTTTCGCTTGCGCTTTGAAATACGTGTAAGAAATGAGAACTGATGAGCAGGCTGGAGTGTTAGTCAAGATCTAAAATAAAACTACATTATTTAAAAATATACATATTTTCTTATTATATATTCTTTTCCCTTCATTTGGCTTCTACGAAAGGTAAAGCATAATTAAATGCATTCGAAAACTGTGTAGGTTTCCACTCCTTTAGTCAGTTTATCTTGTCCCCTTTTGAGACTTTCAGGAGACTTATTACACCTCTGTGAAAATAACAACTGAATCGGAAGAAGGTTAGAACAAATCTTTTTGATAAAACTTTAACTCAACAGTGCATGGTTCATGCTTACACTCCAGTCTACTCTGCTTGCAGGATTTCCAGGTAACGCAAAAGGCATATTTAAAATTCAAATTAATTTAATGCTAGAAATTTACAAATGCACCTCTTAACAAGCTTTGGCTCAGTTTCTAACTAAACGCGGGAGTGATTTGGCTGGCGAAAATCTAAAGCCGAATTACTTAATAAGATTGAAGGAGAATAACATTTGGCGATTGAAATTTGTGAATGAACGTGGCATTGTGAACTAAAGTGTTCGATTTGAGGGGGCTGAAGTCATGGTCTCGCCGGTGTCTGTATTAACGCCGGGATCAACCTATACATCATTAGAAATGGACCACTCACAACTCAGCGATTTATAGATAAGATCTTCGGACATTTTTGATGTTTGGACTTTAACGTTGCAGCAGTCGGAGATGAATTCATTTTCATGAAATAAGGCGAGGCAGCATCATGATAGACTTGCGGAAGGCTTCCTTTTGATACAGGAACCCTTCGAATGGACTGAACACTATGTATCCCGGACATGAATTCAATTGAAAATGTTTGGAACATTCTGGAAAAAAGTTTGCTGACCACTTACCACAACCAGAAGCAGATCAGCAGCTGGAAAGTGCTCTTCTATAGGACGGGAAAGGAGAATGTCCAATTACCCCTCGATAACCTCATTGATTCAGTGCCCCTAAGACATGCAACGTTATTCTTATTGAGGCTGCCAATCTCCTTATTAAATTCGTTTATATCTGAGAAATCCCACTTTCCCCCCTCTTCTTTATGACCTGTACAAAATATACGTTCTTTTTTTATATATGCGAATATTTTTGCTTTCCGAGAAAAAAAGAGAATAAAGTTTAATTATTCCTTGTTGCTTCTGTGATTCTTTTTTCTCTTAGCTTATATAACAGCCTATGAATCATAAGCAATTATGGATTATAGATCAGCTTACAAAAAGTTTTCTTACCCAAAATCATAATATTCTCTAACTGTTTTGAACAGTTTATATATATAAAAGGAAGATGAAGGGATGGAAAATTAACTAATTTGATGAAAGTTAAATTAATTAATTGGATAATGAAGTAGAAAGTTCATTTAATGGGCAATATTTGAAATAGAATCCATATTAATTATAATTAGACATAGCTAAAATGCCATTTATATACTTTTAATAGCGGACGCCAAATTTCAATAACTAACTTTCTCTGTAACGTTTCACAGCTGAGTGCCGAGCTTCGTTGCTTGAATAATTAATTAGTAACGATTTATTACTTCCTTCAAGCATCTGTGAGTATAACGTTCACTGCAGGGAAGGAAAAAGAAATCCGTGGAAATATATTAAATATTCTGTCTTTTAAAGAGTTAATTATAAAAACATTAAACATAATTTTATTACTATATATTTTTTGTGGAAAATATCAGGCCTTTTTATTCCAAAAGAGTACTGAATTTTAGATGGTTGATCACTGAAGAAAACGCTGCAATGTGAGGAAAGTACAACAAAATTACTCTCCTGGAACGTCCTTTGGGAAAGACTTTCAACAAGGAGGTTTGTCCTGTTCAAAATAAATGCTAAAAAAAAATATTAAAAACAAACTAATAAAATTAATAAAAGTCAGCTAACTCTTTCTGACTATGAATATAAATTAAAAATGAAATAACTTTAATAGCCGACATATTTTTTACCCATAACCATAGGAAGCACATGCCGCTGGCTCGAATCCCAAACAAAACACGGACTTTTGTGATTGCTGTGTGCCTGCAAAATGGGGGTGTTGAGATCCGAAAGTATTTTTGAGAGGTTGATTATAGAGGAAGAATGTGGACGAGCACCCAGGATTCCATTTCTGGCTGCGTTTTCGGTTAAAATGGCCTTCGAGTGTTTATTTTAACAAAATCAAATCATACCAGATCAGGCCAAAGCCTTAATAACCGTTAGCTATTGGTTATTAAGGCTCGAAATAATAATTATTGTTAACCTTTAACTTCTATAACGTTAACCCAAGCAAACCGCCAGGCTACTTCTCATTTGCTTATTTCGACTTACCATTAATCATAAGAACATTTTTTGAAAAAATATGGTTGAATCTTCAGGATGTACAGTATTTGTAAAACGATTTCATACAATTAATTTTTTCATTTTCTATGCAAATATGATAAAGAAACTACAAACAAATTTAGTTGAATATTTCACTGAATCACTTTGAAACTCATCAGTTATATTCTAGCCTGGTGTCATGAAAGAATGAAACACAATAGTAGTAGACTTTTGAGATCAAATAACTGCAATATTGAACACAACTTCCTTTTCCTGATAAGCTATTCTATTGCTGCTTTATTCATGTTCACTTGTCTCACTTAAAAATACGGCTATTTATTTCCCCCTGAATTTCTGCTTTATAAAGCCTATACTTGTTTGATTTCTTCAAAGAATACCTTATTTATGACTTAGCTATTTTTTAAAACCATTAATTTATAAGGTATTTCTCCCGCCTTCCTAGCGTGCCTTCGTGGTGTAGTGGTTCTGCACGCTGGGCCGGTATTCCAGACGTCCGTGATTCAATTCCCGGCGAAGGCGTTTGCTATTTAAAAAAATTCCTAATGTCTCTACAGTGGCGCCCGAACTAAAAGGGTGTTGGATGAGGTTTCTCCACACCCAGGATTTGGCAATTGGGTCCCCTAAAAATTCAAGTCGCCCTTTAAAATGTGGAGTATATAAGGTATTTCTCCCGCTTTCCTAGCGTACCTTTGTGGATAGTGGTCAGCACACTGAGCCGGTATTCCAGAGGTTCGTGGTTCGATTCCCGGAGAAGGCGATTGCTCATTTTTCATCTTGCCCGTTTCAAAAAAGTCCTGTTGTCTCTACAGTGACGTCCGAACTAAAAGGGTGTTGGATGATCATTTTCCTCACCGAGGATTTGGCGATTGGGTCTCCTAAAAACCCCAGTCGCCCTTTAAAATGGGGAGTATATAAGGCATTTCTCCCGCTTTTAACGTGCCTTCATGGTGTAGTGGTTTTACACGCTGGACCGGTATTCCAGAGGTCCGTGGTTCGATTTCCGGCGAAGACGATTGCTAATTTTTCATCTTGCCTGCTTCCCCCCCAAAAGAAATTAATGTTTCTACAAATTTAGAGTACACTTTTTGAAGTAAAGGCAATGCTTTTAATGGCCTACAGATAATTATTGGTTTTCAATTACAACTTTTTTTTAAAATTATTTTTTTAATATAGTAACAGCTTACATTGCAAATTTGTATTCAGATTAAAAGAAAATGTACTGCCGAAATATTAGTCTTGAGGATTGTATTTTTTATAAGGCAAGCCTTAATTAGATAAATTATAATTATTACAAATTGGATAAGAGAAAAAACAATTGTTTATGAAATTTCAGGAAATAGGCAATATTTGCAGAAATTAATTTTTGAAATAATAATATATACTTCTTACTTCAGAGAGAAAATTAATTTATGTACTCGTATCGATGAAAAATTTTAAGCACTGTGCTTTCCAAGAAAGGTTATTTCATGATCAGTATGTCCAGTGTTTAATTAAATGAAAGAACTAGAAGTTTCTAAAACAACATGAAATAGCTGCAATTTAAAATGCCTGGTTTTTCATTCTAGCTAGAAATATCGAACCTTTCCTATTTTCTTGCTTTCGAGTATTACCAATATCATGCACAAAATATTTGAGTTCTAATGCGGATGTCAGGACATTTGCAGTACGGTATTTCTACTTATTGTGAGAAAATTTTAAAAGTCCTATTTTGTTCTTTTTTTGTTTAAAATCTTGATGAAAGACATTAATAGAAATTTATGCGAATTTGTGATAGACCATGCTGAAGCAGTTAGTATTAAAGCAAAATTTATTTCAACTAACAAATATTTACATTTTAAAATGAATGTAAGAAATATTGTTTTCGGTCCTTTCAGATACTTCTAAATTCTATATCAAGATGTAAGTCTTCATCGGAAGAAGAGAGGACATGTAATTACTCAGAGAAAATGAGCTGCAGTGTTAGATACTGAAAAAGAATGAAAGGTTTAAAAGAGAAAGAGAGAGAGGGATTGAAGAAAAGAAAATTAATTTTAGTCATCAATATTCAACATTTATGTGAAACTGTACTTTTCCCAACATCCTTCATTAAAACATTAAATAATGTAAAAATATTTTTTTTCCTCCCTAAGCGGAATTAATATGCGACTGAAATAATTTTATTCAGGTTAAACAAGTTATGGATGTTTGTAAGTTCCTAAGTTCATTGAGTAACTCGAAAAATGAATTTCAATTCATGGATGAATCAATATGAGGAAATTTGGAGACTAGGAATAAAATAACAAATTTTTGAAAGAATTACCTTATTTATACCAACAGGAATACAGCCACTTGCCTGAAAAAAACAATGGTTTATTTCTCTTGTAAAAGAAGTATACGCCCCAACCTTTATTTGATGTTCTTTGTTCTATGAACCTCTACTTTTACTTTTCAAGATTTCGGAAACATTCTGAATCCCTCCAAAAGGGGAGAGATTTGAGACTGGAATGAATATGGGGCGGGGTCGAGTTACAAATCGGCGACAGCGGTAGGTGGACATCGTCCAAGCCGACGGGACAATTCAATCACTCTCGACCCGTTACTGCTTCCCCCTTCCCATCAACCTTCATTTTTCCTTCCTCCACAAATACCGATCTTTCTTCTTCGATGACAGGACCCCAAAAATCTGCCCACTGTGGTAGTTCACATGATTCTCTTTCTCTATTTTTAGCCTTATTTCCGGAGCCTTGGAAAGAAATCGTTTGAAAATGTCGCCTTCGTCGGCCTCTTAAAATACTGCTTGGCATTTTTAGTTTGTATTTGAGCCTACATATTGCGAGGTTAAGCACTCGAGGAATTAAATCTTCGCGTGACGGATACATTCAGTTCGCATAAGATTTTTTTTACATTTTCTGAGCACGATGAAAAATAAATTTGCTTTTCTTAAGAAAATTGAAATTTTTGAAATAATTGCTCAGAAGGTACGTCAACCAATTAATTTTCAAATTTTCACAGGATTAGTTTCGATGGTTTTACAGAACCATCATCCTCAGCTGCAAAAGCGCAAATGAACGTTGTTTTTTGTTGTTTGACATCTAACTTAATACTTGTTCAGCGTTTTATTGTATTTCAATTAATTTTAATTGATTTAGTACTTAAAATGCACCGATATTCTTTTAAAATAAAAGAAATATTTGGTTAAACTATCCTTTCCCAAGAAAAAATTATATGGGTGAATGTTCCCATGGAAAAAAGTGATATCTTTAGCATTTCACTATCCTTCTTCAGAAAGAAAAAAAAACCTTTATCTTTCAAATCTTTAATACTAATATGCATCACCAGTTAAAGCTAAATACGGATTCAGTTTATTGACAGTTAGAAGAAAAACTAAAACCAAAATTTTGTCATTGAGTTCTTTTAATTTCTAGAATAATATTTACCATTACAGTACTGCAGTTGAGTTCTAGATATACTATACCAGATGTGAAGTCCTTTCATACAATCCTATGAATTTTTTAATCGCTTTTAAGCTTTTTTGTTTCTGTTTTACACTTTGCTTATTTACAATTTTGCTAGCTGTAACATCTTTCTTCTCATCAAAATTTTCTTAGTTTGATTTGTTTATAAATCAAGCTAAGAAATAGCTTTCTGATTTTGCTTTAAGGATTAGGTCTTATATCACAAAAGGTCACTTAATAAATCGTAGCTCTGTCAATTATTCTTTCAATTCGTCTCCTGCTAAAACTATCTAAAAAAATTTTTAAAGGTAAATTTTATTTCCTCCGAAATCATTCAAATTGCACATATTTGAATGATTTTAAAAATCTGTCAGCTTAATGATCTTAAGTCTAATTAAAAAAATATTCAAAAGCACATCCCTTTTTTAAAATAGGATGATTTAGGGGCCTCTGAATAAATGGGGCTGTAGGCCCATTTCTTGTGGGCCTAGGCAATAATAAGGCCCTGTTTACAATTGGGCTTTCGTCGTATTCTGATACGCTAGGAACAAGGAACCAGATATAGAAAATTTAGGGTTCTTGAAAGAGACCGCTAGACAGCTGATAATGCTTTGACTTCAATTGGAATCTTTGTAGCTACTACGGTATGAATTCTTATTATGGAGCTCTAAATATCCAGCGATATATGAGTACGATATCTTGAATGATGACTATTCTAATGCAGTTAGGGATATTTTATGCTCTTAGCGGAATACAATGGTTAACCTTGCTGAGCAATTATAGTAGTTACACGGCTCTCTGAAGATATGGTACTCAAAGAAATAAAAAATGATGAGCTCTCTCTCTAAACCTCAGGCCTATCCAGTATTTATAA
Organism: Stegodyphus dumicola; assembly: GCF_044657685.1. Classification (NCBI taxonomy): domain Eukaryota; kingdom Metazoa; phylum Arthropoda; class Arachnida; order Araneae; family Eresidae; genus Stegodyphus; species Stegodyphus dumicola. The sequence goes on from NC_140780.1 coordinate 193,797,307, forward strand.
GACTGCCATGGAAGAGAAATACTCTGATTTTAACATAATCGTCAAACGATCATGATCTTTAAATGAAATGAAACAGAGCGGTAGATGATCTTCAACTCTAGTCGAAGTGTCTGATAACTTTATCGGCAATATGAATGGAAGATGCCAAACATATATTAAAACTAGCTGAGTGCATATTTGATAATAATATATATTTCTGAAATTATTCCGATATATGTACTTCCCACCAAAAAACGCAGATATTAAAAAAATGCGTTCTATGAGAGATATATGGGAATTTGCACGAATTTCAAACCGAGACGGTCACATCACTGTCAAACCATGGCTCGACAAGGTAGAACTATGAGTCTTAATAGGTAGTTATCAAGATATAGCTATGCGATTGAATAAAAATTTTCCAACCAGTGAATGACTTATTTGCTAAAAGTATTTTTTTGCGTATTGGAAGTCCAGGATTTAATTCGCTGACAGCGCCCAGGTATTACGAACTATGTGAAAATGCCAGATTTAAGATTAGACAAATATATGTAAAATTAACTTAATGGAGAGCAAATCAAAATTCCGTAGTCAGGTTTGGATAAAATGATATATTACTTTAATCGCTTTGTGTATTATTCCTAATCAAACTCAATTAACTACCTGGTCTTTATTTAAGTAATAGAAATAATTGAAAAATGCATGAGAAATACATTTGTGAATTTTTAAATTTTATTACTCTTTCATATTTAAGTTTGTTCTTGTACTTCTGTATCAACAGTATTAAAGCAGCTTTAAAGGCTAAGTTTTCTTAATGAATAACACCAAGTAGCACAGTTTTCTTAAGCGAAAGCTTTTTATACAATTTGGTATAAAATTAAAGAAAAGCACTTTTATACAATTTTAGAGCTAAGAAAATACTAATTCCTTTACAAAGCAACTGCGCTACTAATAACTCACATTTATTGCTCACCCGGAGAGCTAAGCAAGCACATATATGTATTTTATAAAGGCATATCTCGCGTGACATCAAACCTTTTTTTTAATGTTTCCTGCAGCAAGTGAAGGGAATGATTTCTGAATCATTCATGACTCTCGTGCTTAAGGAAACACACACGGAAAGAAAAAAAAAGTTTTATTTCGCCGTATTTCACACCCATCGGAAGGAGTTTCTTTTTTTCTTACTTTCTTTCTCTTTCTTTTTTAACAGAGTGTGAGGGATTTTATTTGACATAATTCTGAATTAATAATAAGACACCTTTTTTTCCCTGCTTCGGTTCCAATGCTGCGAAAAGATATAAACGGTTTTACAGTTTCAGGTAGAAACATTTATCGATAGTTTTGAATAAAACGATTCAGCACTAACAAATGAATTTAATTATTATTTGAAATTCTGAGAAAATTTACGTAATGTCAATAGTGAATTTATGCTGTGAAGGACGTACCTTACCTAAATGTTGTTTACTCTTTCACCTTAAGACACGATGGATACTTACTATTATTTAAAAACTGAGTAGCGATTTGGAGATCACTTGGAATGTGAGGAACAGGTTTACTCTTTTTTTTTTAAATTAATAAGTGATTAGCGGACGCGCTTAGTGATTGATATTTGGGCGATCCAATAAATTCTTCCGTGCTTAGTGCTCTCCGTTCATTTATTGCTTTTTCTCTACTTGATGTGCATATAAATACACCAGAGGCAATAATTTTTTAAACGAAGCAATCGAAGTTGCACGTTTCAGTGCTAAATTTATAATTCAGTATTCGAGAAGTTTGGGTTATTTTCTTGCAGTAGATTAAAAAACATTATAAGGTATTTCTTCCGCCTTTCTAGCGTGCCTTCGGGGTGTGGTGGTCTGCACGCTTGGCCGGTATTCCAGAGATCTGTGGTTCGATTCCCGGCGAAGGCGTTGCTAATTTTTCATCTTGCCTGCTTCCAAAAAATTCTAATGTCTCTACAACATATGCGAACTACTATCATAATTAAATAATAAACGCTAATCGTATTCTTTTTTCTCCGTGATTACACAGTGCATTTTATATCCTTATACATATTTCTTCTGATCTACTGTCGTTTATTTTTTATCTACGCATTTTTTTAAACCATTAATTTTTTTTAAAAAATAACACGTACATTTCAATAGAATTACTTTATTATAGAAATTATTACTTTGCAACTTTAGCACAAGTATTAGGCAATTCATTACTAATAATTACCTTGGTTACTTAAAAATTACATATATAGGTAGATAAATAGATAGATGGATATTCATGTAATTATTCAATAGATGACCTTAAATTGCAATAATTCTGTGCAGGTATCTTGAGATTAGATGATAACTGTTAACTATGAAATGCCATCTGTAACTACTTGGAAAGACCTTTAATGTGCAGATTCACAAAATTAAATGATGGAGACAGACCTGACGAATGCAATACGTTAATTTAATTGTAGACGTTCTTGGGAAGCCTAAACATGTTCACACATCATTTTGGGTTCTTATCGCACCCTGCACTCTTTCATATAATGGATTTCATTTTTAGAACAATGGACAAAGCAGAGCGATGAGAACACAGATGTTGTGAGCAGCAAGCGAGTTTAGGAAAAAACGTACTGCGCAATAGTAACAGCAGTATTTAAAGACTTGATTTCTTTGTTTAAATTTTGAGCTTTGCAAAGCATTGCAGGATTAATGATAATGTAATATGGATTAGTTTTTCAAGTAAGGAAATTAGTTTTAAGATAAGAAGCAGACGCAGCCAAATTAAAAATCAGTAATTAAAAGGAATATTTCTAAATTAATTAATAATTTTGAGTTACATATTTTTTATCTTACACACACACACACATATGTATATTTGTATACAACTCCCATTCCAGGCCCATTCTACCCTAGGTCTTATTTGTCTCAAAATCCGGTGTCTGGAGAAATGGTCAACCACCACTGTTGAGGTATTCATATTGCCAGTATTCTGCCTTAAATTACCGTCAACCTCTGTCTTATTAGAAATTTAAAGTTCTATTGCCAATTGTCTTTCATGTTTTGTAGTTTCCGTCTATCTATGTATCTGTCTTTCTCTGTCTCTCTCTATATATATATACATAAACAGGATGTGTTATAAATTCGATCACAATTCAAAAATTCACAATAAAAGAAGTAATGCTCGGAAAAAATTTCGGTTTGCGCGAATATGATGAAAGGGACATTTAGATTTGTTTTCCATGTATAACAAAAGATTCCAAGAGTAACCAAAAGAGAGTTCTTACATATACTGAGGCGTTCCATGCAAAATCAACCAAACACAAACAGACAACGAAACCGATCAAAATAACATGACCCTGTGCATTTAAACTACCAGCACAAGATATTAGGCAAGTGAGGCGAGTTACTAAGCATATTAAAGCTGAGAGTAGCATGTCGGCATCGATGACACTGACTATCCGTAGAATGGCATCTTTCAGTTCCAAACAAGTGGCTCGGGAGCCCCTGTACACACGAGACTTTAGGTATCTCTACAACCAAAAATCTGTTAGGCGGTTCATTACTATGGTAATCGTGATGGCCACTTAAGCTTACAATCTCGACTCATGAATCAGTCTTCAGCAAAAATTTTCAACAGGAAAGTCACATGCAGCTTGGGGCTGGGCAGAGTCTTGCATGAAGGTGACGACAGTTAACCCATGTCTGCAATGCAGGCACAACATGGTCACAAAAAAAGCGTAGCATACCGTTGTGCTGTGACGGTGCAAGTCTTCCAGTTGGATACAAGACAACACTCTTCAAGAAAGAAAAGGTCCAGCAAGAAAGACGCTTTGAAACCACACCAAACAGTCACATGAGGAGAATACAGTGGCTTGGTAAGGGAGTCACGAGATTTGAAGTCCCTTAAGTCGAATGTTTTGCGTATATACGTAACTATGCAGTGAAAAGTGGACATCATCCGTTCCCATGACGTTTAGCAACCGTTGTAGATCACGTTAAGTTTGTGCCAGCGCCCATGTAGCAACGTTTTATCTTTTGTGTGCATCTTTATCTGCCGGTAATAACTGATGAAGTGCCTGTATTTTGCACTGATACAGGTTTAATATTCCATATAGAATACGTCGAATCAACGATTCCGGAATCTATGTTATTCTTCCAGCTTCACGAGCACTGCTACTCACCGCTGATGTCTCGGATGTCAGCTTTTTCGCGACACTTTGTACAACATGGACACGGTCTGCGCTCAAAGAGGGTCTGCCGCTTTGAGGATGACTCCCTGTTTCCTCAATACGTCATGCTAAATTCAGTGTATAATTCAATGAAATAGTGCTTTATGAGCCTTCAGTCCTTTTTCTTGTCCAATACTTGCGGATTCACCATTCTTGTAGAAAAGTTTAACCACCAACGCTCGATCTGGCATTGATAACGAGCTGCCGGCATCGAGTGACGAATCCATTCCATTTCCAATCAGATTTTCTTGGCTAGCCTGATTTGGGTAAAATGTGTCAGTATGATGTGTGAGCGGCCTTCTTTTCGTTACTTTTGGAATCTTTTATTCACACATGGATAAAATCTAATGTCCCTCTGATTATATTCGGGCAAACTAAAATTTTTTCCGAGAATTACATCTTTTATTATGGATTTTTGAACTTTGTAAGAATTTATGACGCACACACACACATACATATATCTGTTATGTGGGAAGATGGTGTGTACTGATACGGAAAGCGATTATACGTACACTTTCGTGTACATTTGTAAGAAAAAAATATTTTTGTTGCCTTTTTATAATTAATGTTATGCTATTATTTATTTGTTAAATGTTTGATGAATTAATTATTTATTACCGATTAGTATCTCTCAGTACATAGTTCTAAAACAATGCTACAGTTTTGAGCCTTTCAGTTTGAATACGTTGATCTCTATAACATTTCATGCCTTATTTTGGAATTAATGAACATTAATTTTTAAAAAAATTGGACATCGCTAATTCACAAATACTTTGTTTTATAAAGTTATTCTTTATTATATTTTAACTACCGAATTTTAAACATATATAAAAATTCAACATTGAAAGCATATTAAGAAAACGTAACAACTAAAGCATAGCTATTACTTTGTCCGCAAAAGTAAAAATATTTCAAACATTTTCACTAAAAATAAAATTTGATTTTATGTTTAAAAACAAATGAAAACTTGCCGAAGCATTATTTCTGAATTTAAAAGAAAGATAAGTATAATTCTTAAATTCAAAAAGAGTTTATTAAAGATGTAGTTTTTTTTTTTTTTTTTTTTTTTTTTTTTCACAGACAAAAGCTAATATTGAGTTTAAAAGAAATGCTTTTTTTTAGCGTTTATTTTTATCATATTCTTTAATATAAACACTTTTGTTGAATTTTAATAATGCAATAAGGAAACCAATTTCCAATTACTTCTTTAGGGGCTATCTTTAGTTTTAAGCATAAATAAGTAATCTATATTTTACAATATAGAATATACTAACATTAATTTATAAAATAATATTTATGGCACAGACTTCTAATTGCCGAGCTGAACACATGACTAAACGTTTTCTATATTGACGGCTCTGAATTAACAGAATATTGAAATGTAGTGTAAATTACTAATAAAAATTTGCACTTCTAAGCTATTTTATTTTGTACAGGAAGCATTTGTAGAATTTTCTTGCTTTCATTTAAAATAAAGAATTCAGCTACATTATGCAATATTCAGAAAATTGGCAAGTTCTCTGAAGTGGAATTTGAGTACATTTTGATTTGCCAACGGATGAATGTAAAAACTATTTGTAAAGGCACACTTACGTTTTCATTCGCAATTTATTTTAAGCTGATGCTTGCAAAAATATTGATTTTTAAAACTAAAGGACTGACGACGGTCTGAATAGTATATTTTCTTAGAAGTGTAAAAAATAGAATATAAATAATAACATTTGAAGTAAAATTAAATAATACATATTGTACTGCTAATTCGCATCAGTTTATAATAAGAGTCCATTGTGTTTATTATAGCTGTTGCCAGACGAGGAAAATTTAACGGAAACTACAATAAAAAATAGAAATGAAAATTAAAAAGGAAGTTATTCAGCCGTATCTCTTAAAATTTTATTCAAATTTCTTGGGAGCTTTAAAAAATAGCAATGAAGTAAATGGTTTATCAGAAGTGAAATATTATGTCTAAACATAAGATTTGACACTGGGGGAGGAATGACGTTACTGCCGACAGAAAAATTCTTTCATAAAAAAATATTTTTTTTCCATCTATAAGACATAAACTTTCATTTCTGTAAGTAAATGTTTTGATAATTTAAGTAATTAACTGTAACCTTCATAAGTACATGAGTGGCTATTAAAATTGCTATGCCACAAAGGAAAGCAGAGAGCGTAAATATTTATTTTACAAGTACATTGAAATAAAGGTTCAAATTTCAGATAATTATGAGGTATAAAATACACAGAAATCACTACATCAAGCTCCTTCCTCTGATAAATAATAGCAGCTGTTACATAGCTAAACAGACAGTCGAAACAGACTCTGAAGGGCAGTTACAGGTCTTAAGTCTATCCAGTTCCATGCGAGCGTTCGTCTATTGCATTCGCTGGTGGGTGTTGCAATACCATATTCTCTCTGCAGCTATTTCTCTAACGGTTTCATGTGTTATGAGTCCCTGGATTCAAAAGAACGCGTCGGATAAAGTATGAGTCGGACACCCTGTATATTGAGGAAGTATTACACAGCATGGGCAGCAAGCGGTCTCGCATTGCTCTGATGAAAAGCTGGCTTGACTCAGGCTCCTAATGACCGTATTAGACCCACAGACGCGAAAAGAAATCAGAAACGTTTTCGAGACAGACGTTCTACCCAGAACTAGCTTGAACGGCAGATTTATGCCAACAATTTTAGGGAAAATGTTACATTCAGGATCTGTTACGTACTTGCAATATTTTACGACAACGGGGACAAAATTGCTCTAGCTCTGTTTCGCGTAAGTCAACAAACCAAAGGAAGGTTCTAATTATGTACAGCATATTTCTATTTCTCTGAAAAGTTATTACGTTTCGCGTCGGTAGGTCTGATAAGGGTTAAAGATATATCACAATCAGGAGGATTAAACCTTAAGAATAAAACGGTGGCCGGCCAAAGTATCAGATATACGGACTAAAAGTGAAAGAAATGTGTATCCAATGGCACTCTGTACCATCCTTCTGGGTGCTGGGATGGTCTGACAACGAAGAAGGCGCCCTTCTAACATTCTTTCCCTTCTGAGCATTCATAAATAAATATTGCCATTATGATGCTGTGGACAAAATGCGGATTTGTGAGAAAAGACTATGTCATGCTATTAGTGCATTAATGGGCTTAGTGCAAAGCTGATTTCTGTGTTGTAGTTCAAAGGAAGGCGAAATAATGGTCGAAATAATCCGTCGAAATAATCCGTAGAGCTGCAGATTTCGGTATCCGGACATAATCCCGACAGCCGAAATCCCGACAAGCCAGAATCCCGACAGACGGAATCCCGACAAGCCAAAATCCCGACAGGGTCGAAATCCCGACAAACCAAAATCCCGACAGGGTCGAAATCCCGACAAGCCAAAATCCCTACAGGGTCGAAATCCCGACAAGCCAAAATCCCTACAGGGTCGAAATCCCGACAAGCCAAAATCCCTACAGGGTCGAAATCCCGACAAGCCAAAATCCCGACAGGGTCGAAATCCCGATTGTCCAATATCCCGACAGGGTCAAAATACCGACACGGGCGAAATCCCAATATGGCCTAATGATCCCTTAACATACTTCCACAGCTGCAACTAGTATATGCTTTGATGACTAGCAAATCTGAAGAAAATTACAAAAGATTATTCCAAGATTTAATTGATTTCGCTGAAGAAAATAATATTGAACTGAGGCCATCTAGAATCATTAGTGATCTAGAAAAGGCAGCTATAAATGCTCCGCGCACTCAAAATGCTGTCGAGGATTGGCACAGAAGATGGGAGACCTTAATTGGACGGGCCATGTTGGCGTTTATAACATAATAGAAGGATTTCAAAAAGAACAGGAGCATGTGGAATACCAAGTTGAATGCATTCTTCGCGGAGAACAACAACCAAAATCTAGGAAGGTAGATGATGACAGAGAAAGGAGAATTATGACTGTTGCGGACGATCGTGATAATCGACCTGTGATGGAATATCTTCGTGCTATCGCTCACAATGTGTCACTGTAAATATGTCGTTTGCATGTCTAAGTGATGTTTTCTTTTTCTTAATAAAAAGAATTTTATAAATCTTCATTTCAAATTTTAACTGTCATTTCAATTTGTTAAAAATTATTTAAGTAATGACATAATTTTTATGATTTTTTGATTTAAACTTTTAATTAATAATATGTAATAGTTAGTTAAAAATTGTATTTTATAAAGCTAAATTGAATGTTTGTATTTACATATTAACTTGTCGGGATTTTGGACAGTCGGGATTTCGACCCTGTCGGGATTCTGAACACTCGGGATTCTGACTCTGTCGGGATTCTGGCTTGTCGGGATTTTGACCCTGTCGGGATTTTGACCGTGTCGGGACTTTGGGTTGTCGGGATTTCGGCCCTGTCGGGGTTTTGGACAGTCGGGATTCCGACTGTCGGGATTCTGGCTTGTCGGGATTTCGGCTGTCGGGATTATGACCCAGACCCGCAGATTCCATATGTGCTGCGGGTACTTAGAACACGCACACTTCCCTAACTCAAAGTATATGAAGTGGTTATACGATTTCTAAAGGTAATAGAGGCAAGATATCTGTCGTCCTGGGATCAATGGATGAAGGCTCTTTATGTTCTGCATATCGCACATTTTAATCCTCCTAAATTATCGAATACAAATTCGCGTAACAGCCATTAGATCTGGACGAAAGCGATCTGCAATTACGCTGTATTATAATCCGGAATTCAAGTAGACTACGGTTCTCCAGTGATCGAATTTTTGGATATGATGACACGAATTCCTTCATCTTGCTTGAGGCATAACACAATCCCCAAAACAAAAAACAACTAGTAAATACGATTTATGAATGGCATATCGGTATTGCAATCTGCTTTTATATACTACTTCGAAGAGTTGTTATTCTTATTTGTAATGCGCACATGTGTAAATTGCTTTTCATTTGCATATCACAGCGCCTTTCATGCAAATTTCAGGCCTCTGCGTCTCTTTCATGGTGTAGCATTTTTAATATTTTAATGGCCAAAAATGTAATATGGAAGAAAATTGTATATTAGTAGAGTCTTTGCTTCGATAAAAATCGTTTTCTTTTGAGGAAAGAGTGATTATAAAGCAGATATAAATTAGCCACTGAAATGAAGTGTAGTTTCAGCTTTGTAATTTTCATGTATGGGGAGATATTTTACTTTTTATGTCCTCTTAAGTCTTACTATAATAGCCGAGTCACTTAAGTCACTGAGCACAGACAGATCAACATTCACATCATGGCGAAGAGGCTGGCTGTGTGGGCTATTTTTACAACGTATTTTTTCCCATGTGTAACGATATGTAAGAACCAGTTTCTTTTCGAAAGACCTCCACGAAGTTATTCTTCCCTTGGGCGAAATAGCCCTTGTATACTAACCTAAACTTTTCTCTAAACACTTTTCTCTTATAAATTAATCGGATATATCTTGTTTCACTTTGAATGCCGAATGAAAATTCAGAAATATGAATAAGAGCTTTACTTATGCCCTTAAGGGAATAAAATTAGAATTTTATCATTATTAACGGCAAAATCGGAATTTTGACGTGCATTGCTCAAAATTTGGACTACATTTGCTTTGACATTTTATTGAGGTATTGTTAATTTTTAAGAGCTTTTCTTTTTAATTTTTCTCTTGTAGAGTAATAGAAACAAGACTGCTTATATTAAAAAAAATATATATTTATAAATATCCAAGGAAAATCGTTCCTTAAAATATTATTTACGACTCCGTGAACAGTCAGGTGACTTATAGCGACATATTTCAGCGAAATGACGTAGATTAAAAAACAAGGGTTAAAATAAGACATTTTATTAGATCTTCAGCCTAACAATTCACACAACTCGTGAAATAACAGACTACTCCCCTGCTTGTGGAATTAACAGAATACAAACATTAAAGTAAAGCTTAAGTATCTAAAATAAGTTAATCACAAGACAAAGTCTGCCTACAAGGTTTGGCTTGGGCTTCACATAAGCAAACATAGCTAGCAAAAATTAAAGTCGATTCAAATAAACTTAGAAGACTGAAGAAACTAGCACCGAGTCAGTCAACTTTGCATCTTGGTGGGAGAGGACGAATAAACTGGAAAAATGATAAGAAGGAGTGCAGGAAAAAAAACAAGATAAATTATTAATAAAAATAAATCTCTACAGTCACTGGCACTATAATTTAATTAATTCTAAAACAAAAGTCTTAATGACATTGGTAGAGAATTTTAGTTCAGAAACTTGAGCCAAAACTTTCGCAATGCTTTTGGAAACTTTCAGACTTCTGCTTGACGTGTATCAAATAAATTGGATTTACAATAAAAATATGGATTTACAATTTAGATGGTCATTGTCCATCTCTCTTCCTTCTAGATTCCTGGAAGCAAAAATATACCAAAAGTAAATATTGAAGAGTCTTCTAGTATGTTTTGGAATCATAGACTGTAGACCCAACTCAAAAGAAAGTAGCTAATTCTCGCTAGATCTTGGAAGAACAAATGACTGCAGAAGAAGGTTTAATTAAGCTTTTTATCTGAACTGAACTTAACAGAAAGCACTTTCCCAGTGCTCACAGTCTACCACCACTTGTAGCTAAGTAATTTAACAGAAAAATAAGATGTACAATTACAATAAAGTAAGACTGGCTATACGACTGCCTCCTTCTTCATCTAAACCGCTAAATCGGCTACATATAGGAAAGCCGAACCTAGAACATCAATACAATCTAAACAGATCGGCTAAGCACCAACTATTCACGTACAGAGCTATTTCAAGTACGTGGCATAAATTCAGAACTAACTTTCCTATTACGAACTTCTTAAAACCGCTGCTTAAATACCGATTCCGAACTCACTTAGATTTGCATACACGTCATTAAAATTTACATTCTGGCAGGAAACTGAAATCAGAAGATAAAGAAAAGATTCTCAAAATAATTGGTTAAAATAAGGTCTTTACAATATTTACCGCCAGAATTTAAATATTTGAAAATAATGTCTATAACGGCCTAATCGAAAATATTAAATTCTAACTTAAACTTTAAGAGTCAGCCTTACAATGTAATGCTACTAAATAAAATTTCAAGGAACACAACTTGCAAATCTTGACTAGCATATGTTGCTTCGAATCTCATCTTCTTCCAGTGGATCTGGAAGGAAAAGAGTATTAGCACAAGTTTTAGATAAAACATGCATTTGGCTGGATAATTCATTAAACTTCATTTTCAACAAGTTTAATTTTCCACCCCCCGCTCTCCAGCATATATGTTTACTGAATTTTTAACGCACTTTCGTGTGGTGTTTTAATAACAACTTCACCACCTGAGCGACTACCCACATGTTAATAAGCTCAGACACACTAGACTTCAAAAGACTCCATAGATTCAAGCACATCCTAGTGTACTCACTCAAAATGCATTAATTTTTGTGTTCAGCCGCAGAGCCTAACTAACATTTAACATAAATAAGGTAGCTCTTTTAAATTCTTCCCCCTCTAGTTTTAAAATTTTTCTTTTATTACCTTTTAAATTTTGTTAATTTAAACTTTGAATGTCCGCACATAATTACAACTAGTTTTACAAAATTAAAACACTCTTTGCATTCAGAAACATAATTTACATTAAACACAGTTACAAAATGTATATATACACCCAGTTTCCAGATATCCAAATTAAACAAAGTTGATAGTAACGCTTCCATCTCGCCAAATGGCATAAAACAGTCTCTTAACCAAACCAATTCTTGACGCGAACGAAAGCTTTCATAGAAAAAAAAATCAGCTTCTTGTTGAAACAACTAAGAAAAACCTCACTTCGAGGTCAAACAATTTAGATAACTCTTAACAAGCAAATACTTGAAAATAAAATTAAAAGTTACTTATCTTTTCGAATTGGCGTAGTCTCATCTGTTTTTTTCAGGGACTGTTAACCAAGTGGGGTATGTGGTTGTTGCTGCTACCCGCTGGTGTCTGGTCTGCCGTTGCTCCTTAGGCTCGGATTCCAATTTTCTTTTCATGGCACGCTCTTCTATTCTTCTTGACTTCCTAAGGAAAGTATCCTCGGAGGTGATCCCTTTCTCCAATCAGAACTCATCATTCGGTATCTGCGGTGGGATATCGTCCATTTCCCCACTTGTTCCATGTCATTCGGTCTCTGCAGCTTGTCGGAAGTCAACATCGTGCGTTAAACGTGATTCCCTTGTTCATCTAATTTAATGCGAGAAAGAGCATCCGCGACAACATTATCTTTACCAGTTAAATGTTTAAATACTAAATGTTATTCTTGCAGATTCAGTGCCCTTTTCATTAATCTTGGTGACAGGGTTTTACCTGAGTAAAGCCTAAGGATGGCAGCATGGTCAGTGTATACCGTTACGAGTAGCTTTCCGAATTATACTTGGAAATATTGCACGGCTAGTAAGACAGCGGCAGCTAGTGTCTCACGCTCAGTAGCCGTATAATTCCTCGATGTAACGTTCGTTGTATTACTAAAGTAGACTACTGGCTGCTCCGCTTAAGATAATACGGCTTCTACGGCAAAGTCCGCTGAATCTGCAGATATTTCAAGCTGACATTTGTGGGTCAGGAACTTTTATCACTGGAACTGTAATTAATCTTGCCTTTAACTATTCAAACGTCGTATTGGCTTCAGTCGACCAACATAATTTTGCATTTTTTTTTTTTTTTTTAGTGCTAAGAGTGGCTTAGCTATATGTGAGAAATTTTTAATAAAGCTGTTGTAGTATGAGCACATACCTAGAAATGAGGCAAGTTTTTTCGCAGTATTCGGCGGAGGGTAATTTTTAATTGCAATAATTTTCGGTTTCGATATCTTTAGCGGAAAATTCATAACCTCAGTATCTGAGCTCCTTTGCCGCGAATTTACACTTATTGAGGTTCAATTTTAAACCAGCATCTTGTAAAAGTGTAAAAACTTCCGTGAAATGCTTAATATGCTCGTCTATCAAATCACTGGTAACTATGACATCATCTAAGTAGATAACTGTTGATTTTCCGAGCACTGGGCGAAGAATATCGATGACTCTTAGAAAATTGGTGGGGGCACCACATAAACTGAATGGCATACGTAAAATTTCGTAAACTCCAGATTTAGTGATAAACGCAGTTTTATGAGCATCCTCTGGTTTCCTACTGATCTGAAAATAGCCAGAGGTAAGATCTAACGTTGTCATATACTTCGTGGAATTTATTTGTCTAATTATCTCCCCTACGATCGGTAGTGGATATACGGTATACTTTGTGATATTATAAAGTTTCCGATAGTCTATTGAGAACCGCCATACTTTACTTACAGTAGGGGGAATATTGTTCTTTTTGGGGCATAATGCGACTGGGCTTCCAAACGGGCAACTAGAAGGCACAATAAATTTTTGTTTTAACCTCTCGGCTACGTGTTCTTCTGTAATCCCCTCCTTCATACCTGTAGGGTTTAGCCTAACAGTAGGGTTTTGCCTAACAGGGTATATTATTTCCAATGCCTACTGCGTGGTTTACGACATGCGTGAGCCCTGGTTGCTCACTAAATAACTGAGTAAACTCACTTTACAATTTTTGAATTTTTTTCTTTTCCCTCCTGCTTTAGGTAGTTCAGCTCCAGCGCTGGAGGCTTGGCTTCTGCAGACTTTTTCTTTGTCATGTCTAGTTTAATGGTAACACCTTGAAAGTTGTTGCGTGCTCCCATTGACTTGAGAAAATCCATACTTAAAATGATATTTGCTTGCAAATATTTAACTAGGAAAAAAGTAACTCTTTGTTGCTCACCTTTTATCTGAACGTGGAGTAGAAATTCTCCAATACAAGAGCAGCGTATCTTTCAGGCTGCAATCACTGCCGTACCTTCAGTGCTGAACAACCTGTAATGTTTAAAATGTTTTCCCTAAAACATTACTCCGTGCTCCATGTCAATTAAGGCAATTGCCGACACTTTGTTCAAAGGATTTGTATCTCTTGTAACACTAAATTTTTTATCACTACCGTATTCACATGTATTTGGGAGGAATTTTTCTCTTCCCGAGGTAGCTGACTTCGGGTCTTTCCAGCGCCCCTCAGAAGTTTAACTGCTTTGGTTTTGTTTCTTCTTTCCGCTGTTTGTCTCCTTTTTGTTGTCGTTCCTCTTCAGCGAAACATTTTTCTGGCGATCAAATTTTCTTTCATTCTCCGGCTGCCGTCCTTCATCTGGCTTAGGCGTGCGGAAATTTCCGTACTCTTATCCATACCTCTGCATGCGTGTATCACTAGATATGCGGCGGCTCTTGTACTTTGTGGCCTAGCGTAAATACAGTTTCCAGTGTCTCTGGGTTTTCTTCCGTACAATACTTTATCCACTTGAAATTTTCTTAAAATGAAGTTTGTCAGATCTTCCTTGTTCAGCTGGTACCGGCTATACAGCTCAGCGGACTTTTCTTTACGACTGGAAAGTCTTTTAGGAGGGCGCTTTTGAAGTTTTGGTGTGTATACGTTGGTGTCCCGGGTTCTCCAAGTAAGAATTTGACAATGCCTTTATACCAATCCAAAGTCTTTCCTCGAAGAGCTGAAGTTGCTATAGCCATTTTTTGGATTTCGCCAACTGGGTATAGCATCAACGTGATCCTCCAACTGGTCCACAAATGCTGTTGATGAACTTTTGCCATCGAATAGGCACTGGGGACTCATCGAGATTCTCATGGTTTCGACAATGTACCCAAATCCTTCCATAGGGTTGGCTTGAGTCACAGGTGCTATTGAAGTGGATAGAGCCAGGTCGCCTGTAGCATTTTCTATGGTTCTAAACTGTTTTTCAAGGCCAATCATTTATAAAAACTCCTCACTAAAACTATCTAACCTAGAAATTATATCAAGAGTAGATTTACAACGTATTCTACAAAGACAAATATTCTTCATCTGTAATGCACCTGAAAACAGGAATTACTTGTCTCTTATCTGGTTCCTTCCAGATATCTGGAAGGAAAACTAGTTTAATCAATTAGTCAAGTAATTAAACGGCAAGTAACATGAACACGTATATATTTTTTTCCTTTTAAAACTCTATTCTTATTTCATTCATACCATTATTTAATTATCTCTTCGTGCTCTCTGACATGTGTTGTAAAGAGAGAAACACCAAACACGGACGTGTTTGTGTTCAACACTACCGCCTACAATCAAAACACAAACGTGTTAAAATTCAACATAACAAGACCGTCAGAGAGCCTAACTACATTCATTCATTCAAAATTAAGCACATATTCGCTATGCGTAACGCTTTTTTCAGTCATACCATTAAGTTTTAAAGATTTGGCATTTATAAAACATTTTTACTTTTAACATATCACAGTTCTTCTTAAATTTTAACGGAACAGCTCACACGTACATAAGAACACATTAACATGCCATTAACTTGACGCATTTCAAAACATACCTTAGTAATAAAATGTTTTGTTAACTTTCTCTTCTTCAAAGCAAGTGCTGGTTCTTTTATATTTAAGTACTACATTTCACAAGTCCTTCAGACTAAAACGTCTTTTCTTAATCGTTTAAATAAAGCTTTATACAATATTTTTACAATGTTCTTAAGGTACCTTACTCATACTTTTACAAAAGCTTTTACAATACTCAAGCATTTACACATTACTATTATACAATAATTTTAGATTACTCGCGGGTAGTTGAAAAACATAGTAACAAATAGGTAAACTCAATTTCTCGCCTTTTTGGAGATAACGGTAGACCTCACATGAAATAAAAATTCTCCTTAAATTCTGCCACTTACAGTAAGAACGAAAAATTAACTTAAAGTTTCAAAGTAACATAAAGTTTTACTTATCTTTGTGATATTCGGACATCCGCTTAGCCGCTCAGTCCTGGAAGGTGGAGAAGACCATGGTTTGGTTAATCCGACACCTTGTTCGGGCTTGACCCTCAGTCTCCTCTTCAATCCGTTTTTTTTGGACGTGCTTGATGGCTCTTGAAAAGTTTCTTCTTGTCAGCTGGTTGTTTTCCTGGTCGCTTGGCAGGTGGTGTCTTCATAGGCGTCGGGACATCCCCAGTCTGTAGCTGCCGGGTTCTGCTTGCTTGCTGCTCGAACTTTGATTGCTGCATTGAGTTTGCAACTGGCTTTCCATCCTAGTCGATTCGTGGACACTTGCTGCGTAGAGTCCTTTCCGAGGGTTCGCTTTTTCTTTTCTCGCAAATGCTATGACTGCGGCCATTTCTTCTTGACTTCCGTTCTGCTAGAATTTTCTCCTTCCTCTTGTTGGAACCGGTCGTGCCCTCTCTTTTCTGGTCGGGGGAACATCTTCCTTTTCTTGTTACCTTCGGTTTTCCATCGGGGGCTTTTATTTTCTTGCCTATATCTTTACTTGTAGCTGATTCTGGCGGTCGTTGTTGTGCCATGTCTTGAGATGGTGCTTGTCATGCCGGATCCACTTGGAGTATTTTTTCTTGCTCTTCAGTTGGCAGGTGCGGGAGGCTCCGCTCTCACTTCCGGCACTGGTTTCATAGCCAGCTTAAGAGATTCTTCACTGAAATCAAGAGTTGCTTCGGCCGCTGAAAGAAAATCTACTCCCAGTATTATGCATGCTTGAAGATTCCTTACAATAAAAACATAATTTTTACCTGCTTGTCCTTAATGCGGATATACAGTGGTACTTTACTTATATATTTGCATCTTTCCCCCTGGCCTGCTATCCCCATCGTATTATCCGAGCTGTAGATTCTATACCGCCGAAAAAATTTTTTGAAAAATTCTGCCACACAGCTACACTGAACTCCTGTCTCCAGGAGGGCGGTGGCTGGAATATTGTTCACTAATATTTCAATCTTCTGAAGAACTAGATTTTTCACAATGACTGTATTTAGCTTGATGGAAGAGGGATTTTCTTGGCCTTCGGACTTCCGCACCCTCCTGTCAGCAGAAATCCGTTTCAGTTTAAATCTTCTTTCTTCTTTTCCGGGCCTTGCTTCTTTTTCTGCTGGCCTTTAAACTTTTTGTCTGGCTTATTATTGAACTGCCGACGTTCACGGGTTGTTTTTGAATATTCAGGTTTCTTTGCCTATTGATTCGACTTTCTTCCATAGCCTGCTATGGCCTTGAAGCACCAAATTGGCTTCGTTGCTCGTACTGGCATCTTCTTTGAATGTCCGCCGTTCTTCTACTTTCAAACTAGATTGCGAGCTCAAACAACCTTTCACACGTCGTTGGATTCCTTAGTTCGATGAACTCTTGTACCTCGGGAAGTACCCTAGGCAAAATCACCTGGATTATTTCAGGATCCATCTCGCTTCCATACAAAAGCTTAAACACTTGCATTTTGCTTGAAATAAAGCTTGAGAGGTCCTCAATTCTTTGCTGGTATGTGCTGAAGAGTTCCGCTTCTAATTTCGTACGATTTCTTACTACTGGGAAGGCCTTTACTAAGGCGGTCTTGAAATTTTCGTAATTGTAGGTGGGACTTCCCGGTTGGCCCAAGAGATTTTTCCGATGCACTTGAACCAACTAAGCGCTTGACCCCATAAAGCGCTGGTAGCCAAAGTCACTTTTTGGAACTCATGGACTGGATGCAGCATGAAGTGGTCATCTAATTTTTCCCAAAAGTTGTTCACCGGTGAATTTCCATCGAAGCTCGCTGCTGGCTTCATCGATGCCCGCATGGTCTGGATGATGTACCCGATTCCTTCTAGAGTGGCAGCTGACATTTCTGGATTTTGGACGGATGCCACGGGTACATCAACTTCCTCTTGAAAGTCGGCCATGGGTCTTCTTCTTCGGGTGCCACTAGCAGGACTTGTATTTCTTTTAATCTGCTTGGCGATCATGGTGTGTCCTGGTTAGGCAGTGAGTTTGACTACAAACTATGTCCTATGGAACTACGGAGAAAAGATGACAAGGTGAGAAGGGTTAAATTACCCTTTATCTTCCACGATATTACAGGTGCTCTCGCACTTCGGGATAGAAAGACCAACTACTTGTGGTCTGAACGTAAAAATATAAAAACTAGTAACTAACTAAAAATAAGAGCTAACTTTAAGTGCTTTACACGAATGGCTAACACTAAGACTAGCTGCGGAAAACTACAATACGTCTTTAGCTTTCAAGAGGACTAAAACATCTGGCCTTAAAGGCAGACAGCAACTGATTGAAGCTCGCTTGAAATATAGTCATAAGAAGGCTCACTCTCTCCTCATCTAGCTCTGCTCTTGGCAAAAAGCCACAACTTAAATACTTCAGCGTTAGCAAGTATAATTTGCATAACCAAGTTAACGCGTTTATTCTGGTCGAAGTGGAAAATAAGAGAGGATACTAAAGTTTTAAAATAAAAATAAACGTTAGTAAAACTTAAGATCCTTACAAAATGACAGAAAGATGTTTTGTCGCTGAGCTCAAATCTGTAGTCATTTCTTTTTAAGTACCATGAAACTTCCAATAATCAATAAATATTTTTTGTGGTAACGTGAGTTCTTCGTAGATGAAAAGAAGTATTACTGTGCATGGGAGCACTTAATGTACTGACGAATCGAAAGCCCTCTCAAGAGGTTTAATATTCAAGAAAGAGGCTTTCCCAACACTTGGTTCGTAACTCTCTATAATCTGACTTGTAACCGGAATACCAGTTTTCGCAAAGGCCATTAATAAGAGATTCAGAGAGTGCTGACAACTCATTCCCTGTACATACCGACAAACGGATTCTTAGTGGTATTGGGTTTGATCGAACTGGAATCTCACTGTCTGAAGGAGAATTTTCTTCACCGAAGAGTTCTATTTCGAACTGAACCACACTGCCCAGCGAAGATGAGTCTGAAAGCAAGCAGGACAGCTGTGGCATGCTGATTTGACTGTCGTACTTCACACAACTGGGCATCAGGGACTTTTGATCTAGGAGGCCATTTTTTTTATAGGAAGACCCCTTTGGTTGTCATGTGTAACACCCCTACAGCACAGCGGTATGTTGATGATATTCTGCCCCCCCCTCCGTTGTTTTGCATCTCTTTTCAACAAACTTTGAAATTTCATTTTAGCAATATAATGGCTAGCCGTTAGAAAATTTTACCGACCATTTTTATGCTTGTCGAACACTTTCCTAGCCACCTAGATTTCTGCTCTTCACAACAGAGCAGTATTGAGACTGACGAGCATGTCCCCGATCTAACTCGACAATCGGAAAAAAGTGTAGCAAGAAATTACACAGGAGGTCATTAGCCAACTCTACTAATCAATTTCAAGCCCGATAACAACTTGCATAAGGAACAAAGGTGTGCCAATGCTTTAATGATTTATTTGCTATCTGTATCTTTTGAATAAAACATTCAGTTCTTTTAAAATTTTAATCGTTTATTTTCCCATACATATACCGAATCAACCGAATTTCGTGCCATTTGAGTAACTGAATCTTTGGCGCGTTCTTTTATTTTATTTCAACTCTTGTTTCCCTTTCCTTTTTCTTTTCTTCTCTTCCTGTATTTCTTGTATATTTCTTGCAGGCTTCATTATATTCTTGCCATCTAAGTTTACAAGAATTAATATAACCTCTCTATAGGCTACATTAACTGTTTATCTACCGTATTTTCAATTTAAGACATGCATCAAAAGTTATTTAAATCAATTATTTTTAAAACTTTTAGCTCTGTTTCAATTTCGAAATGGAAGGTATTACTAAAATAGCCGCTTTTAATAAAAAAGGTGCAATAGTTATTTTTTATTGTGAATAGACTTTTTCGGGGAGGAAGGCATTTCTAATTCTTTCAATTTTCTTGAAGCAGAAGACACAAAATTTAAAGAAAATTAATTAAAAATCTGAAATAAATTACTGATAATTATTTAACGACATTTTAGTGGTCATACTTATGATGTGCAGAGCAAATAAATTCATTAATGAGAAAATATCCTGAATAATGTACTAGTGCTCTCAAATGCGGAGATGCCAGAAAAGACTATAAAGCTTTTCTCGTCAAAACTATTTTATTTTTACTTTAGCCAAATGCTATTTAAATAGGGGAAAGAAACAACTAACTGTAGCTAAGTTTGTCGCATAACCGTCAAAAACTGAAGATATATATAAAGCGAATAGAGAGTGTAATTCCTGTTCCGTATTACTCAGAATAGAAGCTCACGTTACTAATTACGAAGGTTTGCTATTTATATTTATGGCCTTGGCAACAGTAAATGTTGCTAGGCGACCGCAGACGATTCCAGTCGAAAGTTTTACATTTTTAACCATAACGTCAGAACGTTTTGCCATTTTAGTGTGATTTGTGTTGTTACAGTAAATTGAAAAATTGATCTCGGGCAAAAAATGGGTTGACTCATGAACATTTTCGCGATATTATTTTTCATAACTTTCGACGTAGATTATCAAGACAACAGTGATTCGACGAACTTAATTCTTTATACAGCGATAAAACACCATCTTACAGCACTGTAAAAAGCCAGTATAATGAATTAAATCAGCGTCGACGTTCGCTCCACGACGAATTCCATGAAAGTCGTCCAAAAGAGGTTGTCGTGCCAGAAAATATCGATGCTGATAAAGCAAGATCGTCATGTGACATACCGAGAGATTGAGGCATCTTTGGACATTAGTATGACAAGTATAATTAGTAGTATGACACATTAGTATAATAACATATTACATGACTATTTGCCCGTAAAAAAGATTTGTTCCCGTTGTATCTCGCATAATCTCACAAACGCTAAAATGTAGGTTCGTGTCGATTGGTACAAGTACAAGGAAATGCTAGAAAAATACGTTCAAGGGGCATCAAAGGCTATGTATAACATCTACACAAATGATGAATCATGAATCTGTGCATATGGGCCCGAAACAAAACAGCAGTCGACAGTATGGGTCTTCCAAGACGAGCCAAATCGAACAAAAGTAGTTCGCGGAGGAAGTACATCGAAGCAAATGGTTGCCTGTTTCTTCAGTTTTACCGGTCACGTATCGACAGTGGCGTTCGACCAATGCATAACGGTCAATTCCAAATGGTACACGACCAATTGTTTGCCAGAAGTCATCGGAGAAATTGTGAAAAAGCAGAAAAGGCGAGTCATTCTTCATCGTGACAATGCGAGCTCTCGCACATCGGCTCAAATAAAGGAATTTTTGATGGGCCAAAACATCAAACTGATCGGTCATCCGTCGTACAGCCCTGATTTGGCACCCGATAACTTTTTTTTTATTCCCTTACATCAACAATAAATTGCGCGGTCAGCGATATGCGGTAGCCGAAGAAGCGGTTGATGCACTCTAACCCATGTTTTGGAGTTACCTCAATTGGAGTGAGAAAAGCGCTTCGAAAATTGGTTCAAAAGCATGCAAAATTTTATTGATCGTCATGGAGAACATTTTGAAAAATAATAAAAGCAATTTCGATCATAAATATCTGTTTTTTCATTATTAGACCAGAAATATAAATAGCAACCCTCGTATAAAAGAAAAATGCAAAAGAATGTTTATTCAAAAGTAATAGATGAAAAGAAATTAATTTTAAAATTATGATTAAACGAATGAAGAAACTATCCTCTGAACTTTTTTGCCTCTTCTAAATAGTCATTATGAATCCAAAAACAGAACCAAAGTTAATGTACTCTAAATAATGTCCGTGATAAAATTTAGCACTAAAAATGAGAGAAAGCAATTAATATAAAGATTGCAGAGCTTTTAAAGGAACGGTTATGAAAGAATATTAGTGCTAGAAAAATGAAGGTATGTAGCAATCTTATGTCAGTTATTAAAAATAAAATGCATACTTTACAGATTAATTATACATATAAAGTAATGAATATTTTACAGGGTTATTTTACCTTAAACTTTAAGGTTTAAGGCCCATCACTGATGTGATGTACTGTTCTATGTATGAATACATATTGAAACTTATATCACATTTCTCTTCGATCCAAGCATTGTTTCTCGGGTAGACAAACTGCCATGTGTCTCATAACCAATGAATAATGAGCGTAAAAGCTTCATGCATTACATAAATAAATAAAACAAAATGCACCTCGAAAGTGTTTGGGAAGCAGAAAAGAAAAAAAATTAAAAACCCTGTTTCTGCGCATTCGTAGACAGCATATCGACGTGTTCTTCGAAAGAGTCTTCTGACATTAAGTAACTAAAAACAATAGAATCTTTCAGTGGAAAGTCTCATTTTTAAAAACTGTTCTTTTGAGAGGTAATTATCATAATTACGAATTAACCGCAGTCATAAAAGCCGCACAATTGAGTAATTATTCATCTCGTGCCTGCGAAGCCCAATCCAGAGGCTCGCTCTGTTTACTGACAGTGACAAATGTCTTGTTTGCGTATACGCTGAGAGATCAAAAGCACAAAGAATCTCATTGTCTTAGGGCAACGGGTGAAATTTCTTTTCCTTCTGTCGAGCATGATAAAGTCTATAACCCATGCTCTCAAAATTGCTGGAGCAGTGGTTTTCGACTAATTTTTCAGGGAATTTTAAATAAGTAGAGAAATATTTACAAATTATCTCGGGGATAAAAAATAAAATTTGTAAACATTGTGATTAAATCTAACAAGTTGAACTTTATTAACTTATGTACTAATGTTAGTTTAATATCAGCTAGAAGTTATTTCATTCTGACTCCTGTATTTTGTATAAGAAATGCATATGTCATGAGAAATGTAATGCTGTAAATTATTTTCATGAGAAAGGCCATTATAATTCAAAAGTAAAAAACAGTCAGAAGCGAAAAGGATTAAATTTAATTTTACTGTATGAAAAAAAAATTAAAGGAAAGTTCTGCAGTATGCTTTATATTATAATTCTATTCTTAACGTAGAAACATTTTTCTTTTAAAATCGTATTTTGCTAGGTTTTGGCAAACAAAAGGACTTTTTCCTTACTATTTATAAATTTATTTTCTACAGTAATCAGCGTTTTTGGTTTTGCTCTTTAAAAATGTATAAAGAAAACGAAAAATGTATTTTAAGGAATTTTGAAAGTTCCTTGAATATTTCTAAGAAGTTAAGTCGAATTATTGTGTTTATGTACTCAAATATATACATCTTTCGAATACATCTCTCAAATATACACTGCTCTCTTCAGTCTTACGTATTCGTCCGTCAAGATTATGCTTGATGTAAAGTTCAGCGTTAAAAGAATTTAACAAATGGAATATACAGTATTTAGTGGAAAATTTCATAAAGAAAGAGCACTTAAAATTAATTAATAAAGGGAGGAGTATTCCACTAGTTTGAGTATTATTCATAAAATAATGCATGTCCAGACGCTGACTCATTGTATTTAAACGAATGCGTACAACTTTGTAATTGATCATTTAGTTCTATCTCTGTTCTTTGGAGAGTTTGACAATTTCCTTTTAAGGGATGCTATAATTGATTTCATTCAAGCGGCATGTTTAATTTGCTGAAAAACAGGCCTAATATCTACAGTCAAAGGCAGCTAATTTCGAAATAAAAGTGGTGCATACGGACATTTCTTTGAACCACCTAGCTACTACATATACGCACAATGCACGAATATGATTTTTTTCATTAAATTAAGTTGCATAAGCAACTGGAATTAAATTTTCTTTTATAAGTTGCTGGAAATGAAGAATCAGATTAAATGCTGCAAAACCAATTAATGAATTGTAAACGGGAAAAGAAGCCAGATACCAATGGAATAAAATGCCGAAGCTATAAAAAATATTTTTACTATGTCATCTGAATAAGCTAAATTAAGCTTTAATTCTGAAAATAGCTCTTCACACTATTTTAAAGCTTATTTTACATAGAAAATTTAAAAACACAAATTGCTGATTTCATGAAGTGACAGATTTTTAGTTTTAATTTAGCTACGATCACGTTGTTTATAAATAATTACTCAAAAAATTTAATCATTGTAATGTACAAAAGAGACATTGTACTATACAAATAATTAAAGTCTGCTAATAAATAAATTGATTATCCTCTGAGAACATTGCAAACGTCCGGGTTTCAGAAAGGAAGAAACATATAGTTTTGTAGTTTGTATTCCGTTGATTGTCAGTTATTCAAGTGTTGTAACTGGGGAGTTCAAAAAAAGGAATAAATAAATAAATAAATAAATAAAAGAAAAAATATATATTTGCAATCTTTAATTTATGTCATCTGTATTTTTGAACTCCTATCCGGTCTCTTTTCAAATAAGTAAAACTAATCAAGGAAATAATCACCTAAATACCCACCTAATATACGAGTTCATACAAGTGTAAAATAACGTATAAGTGTAATGAACAGAAGTAAGATTATGAAAAGATAAATTAAGCTGTCATTCGGAATTTATGAAATGTAATATAATGCAAGTGTAACGAGGCCAGTGCTTAGAAATGATTCCTGTATGTTGATAAAGCTGAAACAGAACTCAGCAAGCAAGAAATTTGAGTCTTAAAACACTAAGCTAATTTTGTTTAAAATTACTTTCAATTAGAATTAGAATTTGATTTAATTTTACATCAATGTCGAAATTAAACATAACATCATTATTTTTAAGCAGTTTAGAAATGTAATTTTTTCTACAAATAATATGCCAAGTACAGTTTCCATTTTCTACAGTTTCACTACATTAAATATTTGAGAGAATCTAAAATCCTTGAATGGAATCCAAAATCTGAAATCCTTGAAAGTAATCTAATGATAAAATCATCAATAAGAGAAAACAAAATAGCCAATAAATAATACTTTTAAAATTCTGACTGTGAATACTCTTCAGAGTATTCACAGTCAGAGTATGAACATATTTTTCTCTACTTGTACTTTGTTTGTCGCCACAGTCAGCCCATTTTTACTTACCGCTACTATAAAACACATAAAAACGAAGAAACACGTAAATACAAAGAAAAAGAAACGAATCAGAAAGTAGTTGAGCTATTGAACGAATGCTTGTACGCAAACTATTTAACAGGTGGCGATGAAGAGGAAAACGAAGCAAAATTCGTATATGAAGACATTAAAAGTACATGGAAAGGTGACGGTTTCACCATTCGAAAATGGAGGACAAATGGTGCAAATATGGGAGAACGTCTTTGTCAAACATGGTGAAATCCAGAAGATTCTGGAATAGAAGCTATTGGTATATAAATGGAATTATAAGAAATGTGCTTTTGAAGACAGAATCATAGAGTATGTAATCAAGCTCAGGAGAAAGCAGAGCTAATCACGAAGAGAAAAGTTCTTAAAATCACTGGAAATTTTTATGATCCTCTTAGATTTATAAATTCATTCACTTGCAGGGCTTAATACTAATGCAGGAAATACGACAACTCGGTATAAATCAGGATGATCTGTTGGCATCGGATTTTCAAAACAGAATGTGCAATGTCTAATGAACTATAAGCGATTCAGATTATAAACATTTCACAACTTCCGGAAGAATAGTAAGTCTCAATTGAGAGATGTTCAAATGCACTGCTTCACCGAAGCAAATCAAAGGGCATATGGAGCTGTGATTTATCTGCTATACGTTGCAAAGAATAGTGAAATAAAAAGTAATTTTATCATTTCCGAAACCTGAATAGCTCCAGTGAAGAAGCTGTCCTTTCCAAGCCTAGAGCTAATGTGAGCGGACGTCGGAGCAAGATTAGCTTTAAATGTTAGACAACAGAGAAGAAAGAGACTCCAGATGAATTTTTTCTTTTCGAGATGTTTTTCTGTGACCTTGTAGAGACATTAGGTATTTTTTGGAAGCAGACGAGATGAAAAATTAGCAACCGCCTTCGCCGGGCATCGAACCACGAACCTCTGGAATATCGGCCCAGTGTGCAGAACCACTACACCACGAAGGCATGCTAGGAAAGTGGGAGAAACACCTCATAACCTTACGTTGGATAAACGGTGATTTGAATAAAATGACACTTTATCCAGTATAAGATCACAGAAAAATATGTCCAAAAGTATACTGGTCCTCTGGATCAGCATGTGAATGATTATATGCTGATCAGAGGAGGAAAACAAAATACAAGAAAACTAAACTACAAGGGTCATTACAGCTTATCAGATCGTGGCCTAAACTAGCAGAGACAGTAAACGAATTAGAAGGTAAAGAAAAGCTTGAAGTTCAAGAGGAAATTGAGGTAAACTCAAAAATTAATTAGGTAAAAGTCTAGCTGAGACCGAATTCGCCAAAAAATATTTATCATTTAGTAAATTGATTAGAACAACGACTGCGTATTTGTGATTTGTGAACAACTGTAGAGTCAATTCATTTTTAAGACAATAAAGTTGTTCGAGTGCTTCTGAATTTCAGAATGCAACGAAGTTTATAGTCAAGTGTATACAACTCTCTGAGTTTCAATCTTAAACTAGTCTCTACTTCGAAACGATCAGTTATGTGTGATAGTAAGGCTTTATCTTTAAATATATTTCTTGATAAAGCTAAAATAAGCTTTTGCAGGACGGTAGAAGATTGTGTCTGTCCAGTCTTTCAGAAGTTCAGAAACAAGAACTTCTTTTACCAAAAATGCATTCTTTCATTAAATTTCTCATATATTATTACCACAAAAAAATTCTTTCATTCGGGAGTTCAGGCAACGCTTCTTCTATTAGACAACTATAATCTATACCTTCTGAACAAAAAAAGAGTCAGATGTGTCATAAATAGATGCATCATTTACTTCCGAACATGAAATCAAACTACAAACCAAATGATGGGAGATTTAAGTAGAGCTAGAGACGTAAAAACTAGGCCAGTCGAAGAAATAGGACTTCTCTTTGGCAAGGCCAATTATTTATATACTAATTTGAAAATATCAAAGTAACTTGATAATCCTTGTCGCCATATTCATGTGCTTTAATACAAAAGTTATTCATCTACAAACAGTATTGGATTTGTCTGCTAAAATATTTTCAGCATGTTTTAAGAGATTTATTGCAAGACTATCTAAACCCTTTATTTGGAGTGATAGCGCTGCAAATTTTAATGTAGCGAAAAATGTTCCTGTCTTTAGAAATTATAGATTGGATCCTGTTCAACTCTTTAGTTCCGAAGAGCGTTTAATGCGGAATTTTATTAATTTTTCTTTACCTCATTTCAGCGGATTGTGGGAAGCTAATATAAAATGAATGAAGAGAATCTTGATGGAAAGTCCACAAAACAACGATTTTAAACTTCGAAGAGCTTTATACACTGCTGGCCACCGTAAATGCAACACCCTGAAGGAAGTATGCAAATAACATGAAATTTACAACATGCATTAGCGGAGGTGAGATATGCAAATGATTAGAATTTCAGCGCAGACGCACATCACGCGCGTCTGTGACGCCATTTCAAAGCGCTATTTAAAGCTTGGAGTTTTCGACGATTTCAAGTTCGTCAATTGTGTTTTTCTTGTGGTTTAAAAAAAAAAAAAAAAAAAAAAACCCGATCAATTATGCCTCGTAGTAAATAGCGATAATCGTTTGATCAAGTATCCGAGTTCGACAGAGGAAGGATAGTGGCCTACCGAGATTGTGGATTACCTTTCAGGGAAATCGGTAGTCGTGTTGGATGAAACCAAACAATTGTAATGCGGATATGTGACCATTGGATGCAGGAGGGTACGACGGACCGACGTGTTCAATCGCATCCACCTCAGTGCACCACTTCACGTGATGACAGGAACATTGTGCGCATGGCAGTGACGGATCACTCAGTCACATCACGAACCATAGCACAGCACATTCAGTTTGTAACGTCTCATCCAGTGTCAGCACGTACCATTCGACGCCGTTTACAGCAGAGTGGTCTGTCCGCAAGACGTCCATTGCTTCGTCTACCCTTGACGCAGAACCACAGACGTCTCCATCGCCAATGGTGCGATGAAAGAAGGATATGGATGGTAGAATGGAATGAAATTGCCTTTACTGATGAGTCACGCTTCAGTCTGCAACACCACGATGGTCGGATTCGAGTCTGGAGACAGCGTGGAGAGAGGATGCTGAACAGCTGCGTTATGTACCTCCACACTGGTCCTGCACCGGGTATTATGGTATGGGGCGGTATTGGATATCACTCTCGCACTCCTCTAGTACGCATTGCCGGTACTAATACGCATTGCCGCCAGCGCTACATCTTCGAGGTGTTGGAGCCAGTTGTCCTTCCTTACTTTCAGGGCTTGTCCACAGCCATATTTCAACAGGATAATGCGCGACCACACGTGGCACGCATTGTGCAAAGGTTCTTCGTCAATCGCCAGATTGAATTGCTTCCCTGGCCGGCTCGCTCTGCGGATCTTTCGCCGATAGAAAACATGTGGTCCATGGTTGCTGAACGATTGACCCAGATTACATCCCAAGCTGCCACATCAGATCAACTTTGGCAACGTGTGGAAGCTTTTTGGTCTGCTGTACCCCAAAGAACACATCGAAAATCTCTTTGAATCAATGCCGAGGCGTGTAGCAGCGGTGATCTCCAACAATGGCGGTTACTCTGGCTACTGATTCTGGAAGGAACCACACTTCACAGAAGTCTATAAATTTAACCATTTGATACTTGGTCAACATGTTTTCTACTAAATAAATTTGGTTGTGATATCTCTTGTCTTTCTTGGTGTTGCAATTTGGGTGGCTAGCAGTGTACATTAGTTACACAATAGAATCTTTCTTGAACTCTCAACCATTATCACCTATTTTTTGCTTATCCAACAGATAACTCTTCCTTTAACTCCAGGTCATTTCCTAACAGGAGCACCACATTTGTCGTTACCTGAACCAAATTACACTGTTGATTCGATATGCTTGTCTTTTAGATGGACTTTAGTTTAGAAACTTAGAACTAACTTCTGAAGCCGTTGGAATATGGAATACCTCAATCCTTGCAGACCCTTTCAAAAGAGAAGTAACCGAAATCAAACCTCCAGGTAGGACAAATTGTTTTGCTGATGGAAGACTCCCGTGAAATAGACACTAGCTCGCCCTGAAGAGACTTTTTTCCTGGTCTTGACGGATTAACACGAGTCGTAGACGTCAGGAGATCAGATGGAATCTTTCGCAAAGACGACATTAACTTTCATTCCTAAATGATAATATACAATCTTCCAACGGTGCCCGGGATGTTCCGGTTTGAACAGACATTTTACTTTACCTCTTAATAGTAACCCGAAAAGCAGTAGAGCGCATTGATTTAGAGAATGTTAAGTGACAACATTGTGAAATAAATTTGTTTCGATGTTTCTCTTTTGATTTGTTTTGATGCAGCTTGAACACTGCTCATGAGATGCTGTATTTTGTTAGATACATTTGTTTTGATATTCCATTCAAAACTACGAGTACATTCGAGGGCTGATTTTCGATAGGTATATCATTGAACCACTACGTGTAGAATTTTAGATGCGGGATTTAGATTCATCGTAGAAGTTGTTAAATACTCCACGCCATCTAGTCCATTCTCTATAATAATTTAATATTACATGTATAATCTATAATTATTATAATTATAATAAAACTATAATAATTTTTCACATCTCCTGTCGTCATTGCCCTTTCTGTCTATATTAAAAGAGTGCAACAGAACTATAGTAAACAGCTAGATGTTTATCGATTAGCTGTTTACTAAGACAAAGTTGTAGTTATTTCAAATACCTCGACACTTGGAACTTATTGCATTCGTAGGGAATAGTCAATACCCATCTATTATTTAGCTGTCTCCTGACGGAAAATATTGCCTAAGCTGCACCATAAGCGGCTATCGATTTTATACCCACACGATCGGAGAAGTTCAGTTCCAGTTTTGACAGAGAACCTTTCGGTGGAATTATCCAAGGGTCCAACCTCTTTTCCCTTACAACTTAGTCTCACGAGAGGACTTTCATCTCTTCAATACTTTAAGTGCCCTCATGCCGCAAAGGCATTCTACATTTACGAACATCCAAGCCTTCTCCGAAATTCGAATGCGGACCCAATGATACGGCAAAAAGGAGCGCTAATTTCTATACCGATTAAGGCGGCAATTATGGCAAAGTACTCAAGAACTATTTGTTCAATATACTTGTATATATACTTGAATGTTTAGGAATTATGCAAAAGGGGTTTAGAAGACTGATTAACATTTAGCATTCAAAATGAATTTATACAATTTTGCATTTATTCTACTGAGTAGAACAACTGACTTTCTTGCTAGTTTTAATGTGATGTTTAGGTATAACTGAAATATCTAGCATAGTTTCTGCATGTATGTGACTAAAAGGTAGTATTTAGTGTTGTGCTTTGTAGATTATGAGTAAAATACAATTTATATATTTCAAATAGCTCTACCATATCAGAATATTAAATTGAATACTAGAATGAATTAAAAAGAAAATTTTGTGCTATATAACACTCACAGGATTGTCAGATTTGTAAGGTCTTTCGATACCGCCGTGGTATTCTTCAGGCTGTTTTACTGAAAAAATGCTAACTTGAAATGTTTGTTAGTGCCTCCTTCCCCAGTCCAACGAGTGTGTAAGATCGACGTAGTCCAATGAGTGTGTAACAACAAACGGACGACGTAGGCCAATTTCAGGCTTCTACGTGGATCAGTATCAGGGACAGCGATTTAGGAGCATTTCCTAGTTGGCATTTAATTCCTTAAAATAGTTTTATGGCTAAAGGATGGTCGAAAGGCTTTACATGGGGGATAAATCTAAGAGTATTATTTAGAAATGACCCGCTGCCGGTAAAATTAGCGATATTTCAGGAAAGACAGATCCTTCTGGAGCTTGTATCGTTTTTCGGTACTCTATCATCAGTCTAAGTTTCAGATTTTATGGAATAAATACTAACTTCCTCTCTGGTTAAGTGCTTCCTCAGGTTATAAAGTGCTCCCGATTTAGATTGTTAGATTTTAATTTAATCTTGATGATTTCTGAGGACTGTGTATGATAGTTTCTACCGTAATAGCGCTTTCTGGAATTGCGGTTTATTGATAATCTTTATTCTGACTGCTTTGACTGAATACAATTTTATTTATTATATTTTTGTTTTCATATGATAATAATTCGGGAGATACACGAGTTTTAGCTGTTTCTAGCTAAATATATATAATATATTTAAATTAATAGAAGTTAAATATTAGATAATTAAAAGTTAAATTTACCGTTATGTTTCGACATCTGATAAAAAAGAAAACTGAATTCTCCAAATATTGAATTCAGTTCAAGTTGGAGGAGAAGACACCAGTTCAAGTTTTCAATTGGATGTGGCCTCCAGTCCACAAAAGAAACGATTATTTTACTTTTTCTTCAGCTTCCACTTCCTGTCGAAATCGGCAAAGAAGTAACTTTATAGCATCGCAACCATCAGAGTCTTGTAAAGTAATAAAAAAAAACTGTCTCAGGCTCATCAAAAGTTAATTAATAATTTCTTTCACGAAACCATTGAAGTGGCTATCTCTGACATGGCTGTATGCATTTGACCAGTAATTAAGTTCTTGCATCATCTTCGGCATGTCGTTAACAGAATATCAGGCATTCAGTGCTCGCTATCTCTCAATTACCGCTTCTATTAGTTCTTTTAGTGGCAGCGTGCGCTGTTAAGACGCTTTTATTAATGTATAGTCGATAGCGCAAAGACGAAAATAATCTCCATTGATGTTACAAAGAGGAGTTCTTTTTTTCTTTCTTCTTATGTTTTTATTTTTATTTTCTGATTGCTATTATTTGTTCATTTTTTAGGGCTTCAGGGCCTTGCAACAATTATTTAGGTTATAATGAGTTACGTTGAATTATATATAAATTGCTTGATACTTTATAAATAAATAACAGAAGAAATGCACTGTGCTAGAAAAAATTACTGCAAATCTAACAGGATGTTTAATTTATTCTAAAACTTCTGAGAAACTAATTTTTCTTCTTTCTTAGTTAAAGAAAATGATACTAAAATTTAGAAGAACTATTATATTACTTTTAATACTTTATTACTGCCTTATTATATTTATTGCATTCTTTTATTTTATTATATGGATTCATTTATTTTATTTTATTACCTAACTTAATCAAAGGATTGTCTATATTGGTTGCACTGTTCAACTGAAGTTTTCATTTTGAGGATTTTATGTTGTTACGAAACTGTAGCTTCTAAGGCAAAACTCTGGGTAGCTAGAAATGCTTCTGATTGATGATTAATAAACTAGAAATTTAAACGTAATCTTTTGACAGTGACTGATGAATAATCAGTTAAAAATTTAAATATAATCTTATAATTAAGGTAACATGCATATCTTGCCTCCTTTTAAAACGTTTTCTTTGTATTATTTTTAAACGCAGCAGTGATGAAGCGTACGTACTGTAAGGTATTTAATTGAGATCCTGATTTTTTCCCTTTTTTTATTTTTCAGTATAATGAATGCGCTTTTGATAGCGATTATGTTCTTATTGCTTAAATTACAAGATTATTTGATTGGTTGCTTAACTGATTAAGACAAAGCATGTAAGATCTAACTGCCTAACAGAAACTGATTTTTCACCGGTGATTTTCTAAGGGAAAATGGCTTACATTAATGTGATTATTCCATAGACGTCCATATTGCTCTCAGCAAAGAAAAGAAGAAGAAGGAGCATCAGGAAGCAAGGTTTTAAACTTAAGAATTCCAAGTTATTTTATATCAATTAAAATTTTTAAATGTGAACATTTAAATAGGTAAATAAAAGAGTACATTTAATTTAGCAATTAAAGTCATCATTATTTTAAAGATTTTAAATTATTAGTTAAGGATTAATTATGTGTTTGTTCTCATTTTCTTCAGATTTACATTTCTTATGATTATTCAGATTTAAATTTTCTGTTTATACTCTGTTTCAGGATGAAGAAGATACCTCTTGAAGAAAAAAATCCTGCGATATTTAGTATCGTAAAGTCAACAAATATTTACAAGATTAATTTCTGTTATTTCTGGATGCCAGTATCAGGTGCTTTGTACCTCTAATAATCGAAACTGAAGATTTCGCTGAGGAGCATATTCGGAAACTAAATTCAGGTGCTTTATAATAAAAAAAAAGAATGCTTTAATGTATATGCCTTAAAAGAATTTCAGGGAATGCGCATCATTCTGAAACACACTGAAAAAAAATTAGCTTTGTGAATGATATGTGTCTCTAAGCTCTAAAGTGAATATCAGTAAATGTAATGTGCAAATACATTTGCAATGAGTATCGTGCCAGGCAAAGAGGAAATCCTCACAATATGCGGGTGACCTAAATGCCATCGGTGAACTGCATCGAAGCACTTGCTGACAATCCGTTGCTGTTACCACATGCTGAAGTGACACTGAGATAGTTATTGAAAGGGGAATTGGGGAGAGGGACAAAGACTATAATGCCGCTAGTAGTATAAAAATACGGGTTCACCTGCACGCGGTGTGCGGTGTGGGCGTGGCCAATGACGTCACACAGAGGGCGGGACCAAAGGCAACGTCATCACACTAGTAGGCGTGGTTTCGAGTGGAGTTGAGTTGTTTTTAGATTGCTGATTGAGTTGTAGACCTCCTGCTTTTCATTTAAAGTTAGTTTTTTTTTTAAATTGGCAACGGGAAATATTTTCTGCATCTTAATTTTGATGATATAGCGATGCTGCCCTCTATTAATGAAAAAGTGAATTATATGTTTTAGAAATATATTTTTTAAGTCTGGTGTTAAAATTATTCAATGTGCGACTCTGAAAACAATGTAAAAGAAACAAATATAAAGAAAAGACTTTCCTTTAATGAAACTACAAGATAATTTTCTTTTCATTACTCAATTTTATTCTGATACTTTTATTCTTTCTAGTTTTCCATGAAACTTTAACTTATTTCTCAGGTTTTCTGTTCATAATAACATATTTATTTACTGTCATATTTTTTAATACTTAACGTTTCTAATTTGTAATATTTTATTTAATTTCCACATACTATTTTTTTTTCATACCTTTCATACCATTTCAGCATACCCTGATTTTTAACTTATATATTATATTTCACAAACGTTCCCGCACATGCTGTTTATTTGTTACACTACTTAATTTTAGATGCAATTTCACACATTTTTAACGTTATAATGTTCAATATATTCTGAATTTTAACTTCATTTACTTTTTTTAAACCATTCTAGTATTCTATACACACTTTAAATTAGTGGTTTGAAATTCTATTTAAAAAGAAACGTTTATTTTTCGTGATCTTAGTTCTTTTACTAAATTTTCTACAGAATTTCTAATTTCTTTTACATGTTTAACAATATCTTCCTTACATTACCGAATATTTTTTTAAAAAACTTAAGTCTATAACTGTTAATTGCGTTTCTTACGTTCATGATTTCCCTTCTGTGTTTATATTTCTTAATTCTAGTTTAACTTATTTATTATAATGTTTTTATTTCTGTCTCATCATTCGTAATTCCAACATTTTATCCCTTTTTATTCATTTTAACGATATGGATTGTTTTCATTTACTCCATATTCAAATATTTCTTTACAAATTTTAAAATACTTGTTTTATTCTCCGATCATAATAGATCATCTACAGGTTTTACTCAGAAATTTCCATTCACAACTTTACAGTTTAATACCATTTATATCTAAATGCATTTCTTTCTCATATAGTTTTACGATCTTCAAAGTTTCTAACATCATGTTTAGTTTTAAATCCCTATTACCTTTATGTGTGTTGATAATTTTCATTTCTAATTTTACAACCACGTTCAGTGTTTCATCCACACATATCAAAATATTTCCTACATCTTCTGGTATTTAGTCTATGTCATATTTCAGTACTTCAAATGAATTTACACTGCTCACACTATTATTTTTTCATGTTTTAGAGACACTGACTATATTAATTTTACTATTTTTCATACACTAATTGCATCTATGTCAGCACTCATGATAAAGTAGCAATTGTTTTGCATCACATGCATAAAGAAATTCTTAAAACCAACTTTTTCAATATCGTATTCAAATTACTGTTTTCCAGATGGGAATTACCAGTATTCTTTGGTTTTACTCTGTTACATCTTTTTAAATTTTAACATCTTACTTTTAATTCTAACATACATCTTTCGAACAGTTTTTTCTTTTAATAATAGCCTTACCTTATTTGTTCAAATTAATTCTTTCATTCACCTTCTTTACTACCTTTCAATACCTTCATAATTCACTATGCAAACGCAATGTCTTTCACTGACATTCTGTTTAATAATACTACAAGTTTCCTTAATTGACAAAAAGCGAATCATTTCTCAGTTCAAAATAGAACTACTATATTTCGCACAAACATTACCTTCATCCATTCAAGACACCCCTTAACCTGTAACTGACGTAGCGATAGGAAAGGAGACTCTTATCATATGCTCTTTCGACATTTGAAGTTTCTAGAACTTCTTTGACAAGTATATCAATACCATCAGAAAATATACTTAACATTTTTACCCAGTTTAAAGGCAACATACTGTTATAAGAATGGTTTTAGTTAAATTTATAAGACAAATAAACACATTTTGTGCTAAATAGGCATAAACATTTAGATTCAGAATATTTCTTTTTAATCCAATGTAAAACTTGAATTTCATTCATGATATGGATTGTCTCTTGATTTTTTTGTTTACCTTACACTAATAGAAAATTTTTATTTTACAAGTTCAGCTTTTAACGAAATAGAAATAAAAACTACGATACACCTGGTGTTTTTAAGAAAAGGAACTTTGATATAATTCTGGAAATGTAAATGCTTTTAGAGTTTTTTTCTTTCAATAACGTTGATTTTCATTACTTTACTAACTTCAATAATTCTCTTATTAGCTAATATGAATGAAAGAAGATTGTCAAAAATGTGACACAGTATAATTCTTACGAACATACGTACCTTTACCAGCATACAGATATTACCGATTGAAATGAAGAAAGATACAGATATTTTACTCCAATCTACATTAAATTAAAAAAATATTTAAACTTTCATACATTCCAAAGAATAAACGAAAACTCAATAGATATTGTCATGTTTGTATATATGAGATAAAAGTTTTATGAATGGTATTTAAAGTAATGCTTAGAACTTCATAAAAGCGAACATTCACTATGTTAATACACATATCATCAGTTATTTACATAATTCAATGTAATATTAATCATTACATGTACTATATGCATATATATTTAAAGTTTAATTGTCTTACAATTGAATAATTAACTATTGAGAGAAAGAGGTTCATATCTTACACTATTTAATTCACATGGAACAAATTTTTCCATCAACCACATTGAACCGCGTTTATTAAATTCGCCAAAGCTCTTTTATTTCTGCATTTTCACACTCACGACACATTTTAAATGTAACTATTGATTACCATTTCAAACACCGATATCATAACTCAGTGTAAAACTACATCATAACTCATTTTTTCCCTACTAACTACAATTTTATATATTCAAGAAGTACATCTAAGACATGATCATTTTCTATGTTCTAGCAAATCGATTCAATTGCGAACATAC
Source organism: Stegodyphus dumicola (assembly GCF_044657685.1). Lineage (NCBI taxonomy): Eukaryota > Metazoa > Arthropoda > Arachnida > Araneae > Eresidae > Stegodyphus > Stegodyphus dumicola. The sequence continues at coordinate 193,833,919 of NC_140780.1, forward strand.
TATTAAGACTTGCGATTTTAGAAGACTTCCATGTATTAACGATGTCAACGTTTCTTCGTTTTTGTAAGATTCGTATCAAACCATGTCGCATTCGAATGTGGTGTAAGAGATCACTTTTTCTTTTAAACACTTGTAAACAATGGATGCAATTTATAAGAAGAGAAGTATCATGCTGTTTCAAAACATCATCATCAGTATATTTCTGTTTCTTTTGACACCAGCAAAATTTAAAAAAAAAAAAAAAAAAAAAAAAAAAAGGTTCGTGAGATTTTCTTCAAATTCTGTTTTACTTGAAAAAAATGTCCGAACATTCAATACGATGTAAAGATTCATATTGTTTTAAATTCTTATGCTCACTAAATATTTTTTATCACGATTTACTCTTAAAAGTAACTTTATAAGTTTTCATATCCTTTTTACATGAAAAGAACTTGTGATATTTTCAACACGAGTGAATCACTTGAAGCATATACTGCACTGTAAGCATACAATACTTAAAAAAATTGTTATAAAAAATAAAAATACATTCATTTCACCAAGAAGCTTTTCTATTTAAATACATTTATTTATTTCCAAAGAACAAGTTTCTGTATTATACATAAAATATACTTAGAATTTTCTTTCATTAGTTAATATCAAATTAACAACAATATCCATTTACTGATATTTGATATACATGTTTGCTTTAAAATTAAAACTAAAATTTCAATATATTTCTATTAAAAAAAACATAAGGAAAAAAAAAATTCTCATAACATCAACCAAAGACAGAAATTTAAATAGAATAGCTGTACTTATATTAGTGCATTTTTATAATCTTCATAACATTTCGATTCAAAAAACCTATTACAAAATAAATGAAACATTTTTTTCTGCCTTAAAGAATCTCTTATATTTTTAAAATTAATACATAAAAATATATCTTCCCCAATATATTTAATTCTATCCTCAACACTTATTATAATGCAATCATGTCTTGTTTGTGAAGGATGATTTACAATACAACCTTCGCATTTATATAGCTTTTTTATCACTGAATTTAATTCAGTTTTGATAGAGTTTATGAGTTCTTTAAAAAGTTCATCATCATCACTTACCATATCCGAACAATTGTTTTTACATTTGATTTGCAACGGTAAAATAATTTCAAAAATACTTTTATATAAAGTATTAGATACATCAGGAATAATTTCTTTCAATTTTTTAAAAATATCACAGTTTACTTTTAGGTATGTAGGTTTTAGTTTAAAAGAATTTTCATCTTGTTTAAAAACTTGTTGAAAAATACACTCACCTTCTTTGTTGAAAACTACCAACTCATTATTGCAAATGATGCTGGCAGTCGTATAGACCAGATTAAATTCATATATTTTTGAGGAAAATTCTTGCCATGTTGCAGGAGTTATAACAACACCGCGTGTAGTAGGGTATAATATTTTATTTTGTTCCACACATTCACGTAGATGAATGTTCATTCTGTTTTCAAACTGATTTATGGACACAAAATATCCCCAACCAAGAGTTCACTGTGCAATCAACTTCGAACTTTCTTTTTTCTGTTCTCGATTATTCGGCATGAAGATATTTTCAGGAACAGACTTCATATAGTGGGCAAACCAGTCATCCTCTGGAAGTTCATCCTCATTATCTTCCAAGCGTCGTTTTATGATTTTTGAAATTTTTATGTTTCGGAATGTGATACTAATTCTAGGATCTTTAACGCCAGGTTGAGAGGGTATTCCATGCATCCAAGATTGGTTCGTTGGGGGTTTCATTACAAGGAGAGTTCCACGAGTTAAGTCCACGCTTCGAGATGTGAAATTTCGCCTGGTAAATACCATTTGACGTTTTGCACCTAAACTGATGATAGGTATATCACTTTCAGGTTCGAGACAAGTTTCATTGTCTTTATGCGTTGAAATTTTCGCCACTCCGTCAGGATAATAGTTCAATAAAGCAAAATTATATTTTTTGCCAGTTATCGTTTCAACATAATCTTTTACATTTAGAAGAGTTTGAGTCCATGGTTTTGCACAAATGCTCGTTCCAGAGAATTCGTAACTAAGTCCTTCATCACCAAAACCGAGTACTTTTCTTCGTGGAACATACTGAGTCCCATTAATTTCAAAACTAATATTTTTAAAATCATAATTTGATAGTTCATCTAGCAAAATATCAGCTTCATTTCGTGAATAAAATTCTTCGTATAATTCCACATTTAACTCTGTATCACATATATTCCTCATATTCGCTTCTGAATCTAACGACAATTCTGAATGATATAGAAATACGTAGCATTCTTAAATAGCAAAAATTATCTAAAACATACATTAACGAAATGATTTCATCAACACTTATCGTAATACATTCTTGTCATGTCTTGTTTGTGAAGCCAGTCTTTCCGGCGTCATATGTGTAAAAATAATCATGATAGGATAGTGGGAAAGAGTTATACTGTCCTAATGTTGTTATTCTGAACCTCGATATTACATATATGCATAAGGAGAATCTTAAAAGCATCATCCACTTATCATGATAGAGTAATGGAAAATTTCTAAAACTCTGATAATCATACGCGAAAGAATGTATTATCTTAAGGTTGTTGTTGCTATTCCAAGTTTGGCAATACATACAGAAGTGAAGGAAGACCCTTGATAAGTGCTGCACGTTATCATGATAACGTGAAGTCTACAGCGCTTATCAAGGATCTTCCTTCACTTCTGTATGTACTGTCAAATTTGGAATAGCAACAACAACCTTAAGATAATACATTCTTTCGCGTATGATTATCAGAGTTTTAGAAATTTTCCATTACTCTATCATGATAAGTGGATGATGCTTTTAAGATTCTCCTTATGCATATATGTAATATCGAGGTTCAGAATAACAACATTAGGACAGTATAACTCTTTCCCACTATCCTATCATGATTATTTTTACACATATGACGCCGGAAAGACTAGCTTCACAAACAAGACATGACAAGAATGTATTACGATAAGTGTTGATGAAATCATTTCGTTAATGTATGTTTTAGATAATTTTTGCTATTTAAGAATGCTACGTATTTCTATATCATTCAGAATTGTCGTTAGATTCAGAAGCGAATATGAGGAATATATGTGATACAGAGTTAAATGTGGAATTATACGAAGAATTTTATTCATGAAATGAAGCTGATATTTTGCTAGATGAACTATCAAATTATGATTTTAAAAATATTAGTTTTGAAATTAATGGGACTCAGTATGTTCCACGAAGAAAAGTACTCGGTTTTGGTGATGAAGGACTTAGTTACGAATTCTCTGGAACGAGCATTTGTGCAGAACCATGGACTCAAACTCTTCTAAATGTAAAAGATTATGTTGAAACGATAACTGGCAAAAAATATAATTTTGCTTTATTGAACTATTATCCTGACGGAGTGGCGAAAATTTCAACGCATAAAGACAATGAAACTTGTCTCGAACCTGAAAGTGATATACCTATCATCAGTTTAGGTGCAAAACGTCAAATGGTATTTACCAGGCGAAATTTCACATCTCGAAGCGTGGACTTAACTCGTGGAACTCTCCTTGTAATGAAACCCCCAACGAACCAATCTTGGATGCATGGAATACCCTCTCAACCTGGCGTTAAAGATCCTAGAATTAGTATCACATTCCGAAACATAAAAATTTCGAAAATCATAAAACGACGCTTGGAAGATAATGAGGATGAACTTCCAGAGGATGACTGGTTTGCCCACTATATGAAGTCTGTTCCTGAAAATATCTTCATGCCGAATAATCGAGAACAGAAAAAAGAAAGTTCGAAGTTGATTGCACAGTGAACTCTTGGTTGGGGATATTTTGTGTCCATAAATCAGTTTGAAAACAGAATGAATATTCATCTACGTGAATGTGTGGAACAAAATAAAATATTATACCCTACTACACGCGGTGTTGTTATAACTCCTGCAACATGGCAAGAATTTTCCTCAAAAATATATGAATTTAATCTGGTCTATACGACTGCCAGCATCATTTGCAATAATGAGTTGGTAGTTTTCAACAAAGAAGGTGAGTGTATTTTTCAACAAGTTTTTAAACAAGATGAAAATTCTTTTAAACTAAAACCTACATACCTAAAAGTAAACTGTGATATTTTTAAAAAATTGAAAGAAATTATTCCTGATGTATCTAATACTTTATATAAAAGTATTTTTGAAATTATTTTACCGTTGCAAATCAAATGTAAAAACAATTGTTCGGATATGGTAAGTGATGATGATGAACTTTTTAAAGAACTCATAAACTCTATCAAAACTGAATTAAATTCAGTGATAAAAAAGCTATATAAATGCGAAGGTTGTATTGTAAATCATCCTTCACAAACAAGACATGATTGTATTATAATAAGTGTTGAGGATAGAATTAAATATATTGGGGAAGATATATTTTTATGTATTAATTTTAAAAATATAAGAGATTCTTTAAGGCAGAAAAAAATGTTTCATTTATTTTGTAATAGGTTTTTTGAATCGAAATGTTATGAAGATTATAAAAATGCACTAATATAAGTACAGCTATTCTATTTAAATTTCTGTCTTTGGTTGATGTTATGAGAATTTTTTTTTTCCTTATGTTTTTTTTAATAGAAATATATTGAAATTTTAGTTTTAATTTTAAAGCAAACATGTATATCAAATATCAGTAAATGGATATTGTTGTTAATTTGATATTAACTAATGAAAGAAAATTCTAAGTATATTTTATGTATAATACAGAAACTTGTTCTTTGGAAATAAATAAATGTATTTAAATAGAAAAGCTTCTTGGTGAAATGAATGTATTTTTATTTTTTATAACAATTTTTTTAAGTATTGTATGCTTACAGTGCAGTATATGCTTCAAGTGATTCACTCGTGTTGAAAATATCACAAGTTCTTTTCATGTAAAAAGGATATGAAAACTTATAAAGTTACTTTTAAGAGTAAATCGTGATAAAAAATATTTAGTGAGCATAAGAATTTAAAACAATATGAATCTTTACATCGTATTGAATGTTCGGACATTTTTTTCAAGTAAAACAGAATTTGAAGAAAATCTCACGAACCTTTTTTTTTTTTTTTTTTTTTTTTTTTAAATTTTGCTGGTGTCAAAAGAAACAGAAATATACTGATGATGATGTTTTGAAACAGCATGATACTTCTCTTCTTATAAATTGCATCCATTGTTTACAAGTGTTTAAAAGAAAAAGTGATCTCTTACACCACATTCGAATGCGACATGGTTTGATACGAATCTTACAAAAACGAAGAAACGTTGACATCGTTAATACATGGAAGTCTTCTAAAATCGCAAGTCTTAATAGTATGTTCGCAATTGAATCGATTTGCTAGAACATAGAAAATGATCATGTCTTAGATGTACTTCTTGAATATATAAAATTGTAGTTAGTAGGGAAAAAATGAGTTATGATGTAGTTTTACACTGAGTTATGATATCGGTGTTTGAAATGGTAATCAATAGTTACATTTAAAATGTGTCGTGAGTGTGAAAATGCAGAAATAAAAGAGCTTTGGCGAATTTAATAAACGCGGTTCAATGTGGTTGATGGAAAAATTTGTTCCATGTGAATTAAATAGTGTAAGATATGAACCTCTTTCTCTCAATAGTTAATTATTCAATTGTAAGACAATTAAACTTTAAATATATATGCATATAGTACATGTAATGATTAATATTACATTGAATTATGTAAATAACTGATGATATGTGTATTAACATAGTGAATGTTCGCTTTTATGAAGTTCTAAGCATTACTTTAAATACCATTCATAAAACTTTTATCTCATATATACAAACATGACAATATCTATTGAGTTTTCGTTTATTCTTTGGAATGTATGAAAGTTTAAATATTTTTTTAATTTAATGTAGATTGGAGTAAAATATCTGTATCTTTCTTCATTTCAATCGGTAATATCTGTATGCTGGTAAAGGTACGTATGTTCGTAAGAATTATACTGTGTCACATTTTTGACAATCTTCTTTCATTCATATTAGCTAATAAGAGAATTATTGAAGTTAGTAAAGTAATGAAAATCAACGTTATTGAAAGAAAAAAACTCTAAAAGCATTTACATTTCCAGAATTATATCAAAGTTCCTTTTCTTAAAAACACCAGGTGTATCGTAGTTTTTATTTCTATTTCGTTAAAAGCTGAACTTGTAAAATAAAAATTTTCTATTAGTGTAAGGTAAACAAAAAAATCAAGAGACAATCCATATCATGAATGAAATTCAAGTTTTACATTGGATTAAAAAGAAATATTCTGAATCTAAATGTTTATGCCTATTTAGCACAAAATGTGTTTATTTGTCTTATAAATTTAACTAAAACCATTCTTATAACAGTATGTTGCCTTTAAACTGGGTAAAAATGTTAAGTATATTTTCTGATGGTATTGATATACTTGTCAAAGAAGTTCTAGAAACTTCAAATGTCGAAAGAGCATATGATAAGAGTCTCCTTTCCTATCGCTACGTCAGTTACAGGTTAAGGGGTGTCTTGAATGGATGAAGGTAATGTTTGTGCGAAATATAGTAGTTCTATTTTGAACTGAGAAATGATTCGCTTTTTGTCAATTAAGGAAACTTGTAGTATTATTAAACAGAATGTCAGTGAAAGACATTGCGTTTGCATAGTGAATTATGAAGGTATTGAAAGGTAGTAAAGAAGGTGAATGAAAGAATTAATTTGAACAAATAAGGTAAGGCTATTATTAAAAGAAAAAACTGTTCGAAAGATGTATGTTAGAATTAAAAGTAAGATGTTAAAATTTAAAAAGATGTAACAGAGTAAAACCAAAGAATACTGGTAATTCCCATCTGGAAAACAGTAATTTGAATACGATATTGAAAAAGTTGGTTTTAAGAATTTCTTTATGCATGTGATGCAAAACAATTGCTACTTTATCATGAGTGCTGACATAGATGCAATTAGTGTATGAAAAATAGTAAAATTAATATAGTCAGTGTCTCTAAAACATGAAAAAATAATAGTGTGAGCAGTGTAAATTCATTTGAAGTACTGAAATATGACATAGACTAAATGCCAGAAGATGTAGGAAATATTTTGATATGTGTGGATGAAACACTGAACGTGGTTGTAAAATTAGAAATGAAAATTATCAACACACATAAAGGTAATAGGGATTTAAAACTAAACATGATGTTAGAAACTTTGAAGATCGTAAAACTATATGAGAAAGAAATGCATTTAGATATAAATGGTATTAAACTGTAAAGTTGTGAATGGAAATTTCTGAGTAAAACCTGTAGATGATCTATTATGATCGGAGAATAAAACAAGTATTTTAAAAATTGTAAAGAAATATTTGAATATGGAGTAAATGAAAACAATCCATATCGTTAAAATGAATAAAAAGGGATAAAATGTTGGAATTACGAATGATGAGACAGAAATAAAAACATTATAATAAATAAGTTAAACTAGAATTAAGAAATATAAACACAGAAGGGAAATCATGAACGTAAGAAACGCAATTAACAGTTATAGACTTAAGTTTTTTAAAAAAATATTCGGTAATGTAGGAAGATATTGTTAAACATGTAAAAGAAATTAGAAATTCTGTAGAAAATTTAGTAAAAGAACTAAGATCACGAAAAATAAACGTTTCTTTTTAAATAGAATTTCAAACCACTAAGTTAAAGTGTGTATAGAATACTAGAATGGTTTAAAAAAAGTAAATGAAGTTAAAATTCAGAATATATTGAACATTATAACGTTAAAAAAAGTGTGAAATTGCATCTAAAATTAAGTAGTGTAACAAATAAACAGCATGTGCGGGAACGTTTGTGAAATATAATATATAAGTTAAAAATCAGGGTATGCTGAAATGGTATGAAAGGTATGAAAAAAAAATAGTATGTGGAAATTAAATAAAATATTACAAATTAGAAACGTTAAGTATTAAAAAAATATGACAGTAAATAAATATGTTATTATGAACAGAAAACCTGAGAAATAAGTTAAAGTTTCATGGAAAACTAGAAAGAATAAAAGTATCAGAATAAAATTGAGTAATGAAAAGAAAATTATCTTGTAGTTTCATTAAAGGAAAGTCTTTTCTTTATATTTGTTTCTTTTACATTGTTTTCAGAGTCGCACATTGAATAATTTTAACACCAGACTTAAAAAATATATTTCTAAAACATATAATTCACTTTTTCATTAATAGAGGGCAGCATCGCTATATCATCAAAATTAAGATGCAGAAAATATTTCCCGTTGCCAATTTAAAAAAAAAAAACTAACTTTAAATGAAAAGCAGGAGGTCTACAACTCAATCAGCAATCTAAAAACAACTCAACTCCACTCGAAACCACGCCTACTAGTGTGATGACGTTGCCTTTGGTCCCGCCCTCTGTGTGACGTCATTGGCCACGCCCACACCGCACACCGCGTGCAGGTGAACCCGTATTTTTATACTACTGCCGCTCTTTAAATGACATTCAAAAATATTCAAAATATTCAAAATCTAAAAAATATTCAAAACGATGAAAATCACGACAAACAGTTAATTTTTATCTTTTATAATTTTATTTTAAATTTCATTATGACATAATAATTTCATATCGGAATATAACTAAAAAAATTCAGTTTTAATTTTGTGCTTATATTAACAGCATATTATCTGATGCATCAGAAGAATAAGTTCAAAGGTGTACTTTTTCTTGTTTTCTGCATAATTTTAGTTTAATTAGGGAATTCTCAAATCCCTCGAAAAAGATGTAACACGGGAAAAATCGAATCTTCACGCCTTTCTCAAAATTGGAGTTTTTCCAATTCCTGCCTAAACTGTTTATATCTTCTGGAGAGAATTTAGCGTTCTATGTATATTTTAGTGTTTATCAAAGCGTGAGGCTAGTGAAGCACTTTCTTCCGATGAATCTCAGGGGAGCAAGTTGAATTAGGAAAAACTGGAAATTCTTCTAAAAGAAGAAATTATGATGGTAAATTTTCAACTTTGAAACGCATTTAAAAGCAGTTCTGAAAAAAACATAGCTAAAGCAACGTTTTATTAACACTAAACATTCCGGACATAAACTAGGATATTTTAATGTTGGCTGGTATTCAAGAAATGAGAGAAATCAATTGAATCGACATGATTTGTGCTAGGAGACCTAAGATATTCTTGTTCTGTCACTGGTATTTGAACTGCGGACCTTCTACTTTACTAGCTGGATGTGCTAATCACTTACACCAAGGAAGAACGCACCGAGAGATTTGATAATTCCTTACAATACTACTTACAGTAATTTTAAAGCGTTGTATTCTTGACACTGCGTTTCGTTCTCAATGATATATGACCACTGTTTGGCTTCCATTAATAATTTTTCCTAGGTATCAGTCAGCCTGGTTCCTTCTCAGTATATGTTTGACTCAGTAACAAAAGAATCATGTACTGATGAGAGTTACTTCCCTCTTTTTTTATCCTTTTCTTATTGGTATATTATATTGAAAAAAAAAAAAAAAAAAAAAAAAAAAAAAAAAAAAAAACGAATTTCAGAATTCCTGAATTATAACTACGCGTTTTGCATGTTGAATTTCATTTGTATGCCCTTATAAATGTAGATGAATTTTTAAATACCGTATTCTTAAATTTGTTTATCTCAAACGAAAATTTCAGATTTTGCGTTAATTAAACAAGTTTAGTAAATAAATTTCTTTTTCTCTTCTTGCATGAAAGATTCGCGAATCTTTTCAGATTCAGATCCGAGAAGATTAGGGATCCTCGAAATTCCAATTATATCGGTTATTTTTAAAAATAGCGAAATTTAAGCTGTTTTATGTGACTTGTAAATGACTTTGTGTATAACTGTAGCCATTCTTTTTATTCTAGTTTTCAGTTATCCAAAACAACACCTGTCCACACTATACTTCGGTTAATCAAAATTCACTTTATATATTGCAAGCCCGATAGATAGAAAAGATAAGAGTTGACACCTTAAATATTAAAATGAAAGAAATTTCATTCGAGTGCTGTTTAGGTTGGCAGCCAAAAGATGTTATTAGAAATCCAATAAAACAGCATTTTGGCGGTCAATTCTTCTGTCAAGTCTTGCATTTTTATGTTGACTGGTATTCAAGAAATGGGAGAAGTCAATTGAATCGACATGATTTAATGAATCGACAAGAATAAAAAAACAATCTCTTCTTAATTTATTTATCCTTTGAAAACAAACTCATTTGTTTCAACCACAGAAGAACATTAGATTACCTTAAGATACGAGCCCTGTTGTTGGGAAGGGGAGAAACCAAAAATTAGATTATTGTGAACAAATTAAAAACCATATTATGGATTTTAAAGAAATTTTCAGAATTTTTTTATGGATAAATTGTAGCAGAAGTGAAAACCAGATTGATTTTAAATAGGAATTAATTAAGAAATTATGTATTTTTGTGCTCTGATAAGCTGAAAATGGCAACTACATGTGAAATTATTTTTGTAGTTACTGTTCATAGAGTTTTGCGTTAGTAATTTTCCTTTTTCTAAGTTCAGAAAGAGTACGGGTAACATGTCTATCTCTGAAGCCGCCGGCCTATGAAAACTAATAGGGGTTCGATTCCTGGCGAACGGACTGGCTGCATTTCCTGTTTTCCACCATCTGTAACGTGGATACGAGCCAGTTTCTCTGAGAAAGTCTTCCAGAAAGACAGCCCTCAGGTACTTTGCCATAATCAAATAAACCAAACTAAACCAAACCTGTGAACAATTATTTTACTCTGCGGATAATAATCAATTAAGCCCTGTGAGGACGAGCGTTAGTCACACACATTAGTGTCCATGCTATAGGGATCAAAAGGGTTTCTACATGAACCCTTTTGGTCCCTGTATCATGGAGACTAATGTGTTAAGTCGTCCTACTGTATCGGTTTGTCTTCCGCCATGCTTCAGACTTTTCAAAACATTTGATTTTTCGAATGGTTCTCTTTATATATTAGCTACAGTGCATATAGCTCATATTTCTTGCGCCATTCAAACTTCCCTACTTCATTTATAGTCTCAAATAAATTAATTTTTACAGAAGTTTTCTTTCGGCTGCGAGTTCATTTACACAAATTTCTTTTACATACACTGCTAGCTATTAAAATTGCTTTATCGTGAAGGAAGCAAACAACAAAGCTGAAGTTAGGAAGAAATGTAGAACTTGCTAGTATGTGCAAAGGATAAGCATTTCATAGCATGTACACATTATATGCAAGAGCCTCGAAACAGTATAAAAAAGGCAAAGTCCAATGCCAATTTTTCATTCGGAAATTTCTTTCCCTTTGTAGTTGCTTTTTTCCTTTTTTTTATGTTGCAGGTAGTGTTATGCCTTGCGTAAGAAAAGGCAATTCTTCTAGCACATCTGAGAATTCGTTTGGAAGAGTCTTGAAATTTACTGGGATTGAATATATATATATATATATATATATATATATATACTATGCAATTCCTGTTCACGTTGGTCAAGGTGCAACGATATTTATGAGAATTTGCAATCCACTAGTCCAGGAAACACACACAAAGCTACGAGTGGTATCTCAGTGGCCCTTACTCACCAATGCCAAAGACAACAGACATCTTACTGTATTGCTAATGGAAATTATGCAGTCACATAATGCATTCCGCGTCAAGAAATTCGGTGTGTTGCCCAGCACCACGGCATCCGTGAGTACTTCACAACATCGTATGCCACGCTTGGGATTGTTAGCAAGACGACCATTTTTAGGCTTCTCTTGACCCTACAGCGCATTAACGACTATAATAATGCATTCAACTACGGATATGAGCACATTAATGGCGGGATATCGTTTTCTCTGACATCCAGATTTTTGCTCTCAATACCATGATAGCCATTTCTGTGAGTAGAGAAATTGAGGGGAACGGACGTTTGAAACTTGTATTCTTCTTCGTCATATTGATCCAGCACCCGATTGACAGCATGAAACACCACTGGAACACATCTTCTTTATCCCTAGACTGCATGTCCGGTGACCATTACCATCTAACTAGCCACCATTGCAATACTGAGGTTTTAATACATGTGGCTACACCATAATTTAGGAGCTTTCCGCCACTCCGAATTTTAACAGCACAGTGCGAGGTCCCATGTTGCCCCTGTTGTTCTCGTGTCATGAATATACAGACAGTTCGTCTCCTATCTAGGCTGAAGTGCTTTTCCAGATTTCTCCCCAAAACAAAACGTCTGTAGTCAATGGTTACGAAGAGAAAGGCACGGCAGAACTCTGTACAACAGATGAAGTCTGGCAGAGAACTGAAGCCGAACGGATTGCAACAAGATTACTATCCTATAAAATCTATTCTACTCTATGCTCCATCTGGCTTTGTCCGGTGTCAGCGTAAAGTTATCTAATCAGAAGAAACATTTTATTCACAAAATTCAGAAACCTTTATTTGAAGATGATCACCAACGGGAATCATTTAGATCTCCTAAGACAAATATGTCACATTTCTCAAAACTTTCATCAAGTCAAATTATTCAATAAATAAGTCTCTAAAATCGTTCTAGTATATTTTCTCGTCGATCCATCACAACAATTACTATTAAAACACCTCTCTTGCTCTCGATAAACATAGTAACACAACTCTTAACCAAAAACAAAATATCATTCTAAAATTTTTTGAACTAACGGAAAAGAATTTGACCTGTTGCTACTAAAATATAAGTGAAATATAATGAAAACTACAAGATTATGTTTATACTCTTGCTCACATATTAGGTGGGGAAATGTAAAGATACCAACATCCTCCCACCTAAGTTAACTAAGGACTCAACTAAGTCAACTAACACTCTCTCAGAACCTTTAAGCCTGGTTATAATGAATCACTAAATAGTATAAATAACAAAATAAGATGATAACTAAGATAAATATTCACAATAAACTAACATACAAAATAAAATAGTCGTAATAAAGTAAAACACAAAAATATCCTCGATATTACATAACATAAATATTAATCACATTATGCAGAATCATTAGGTTATTTGGAAAAAGGAGACTTGAAAAATGAGCAAGGCCCTCTCCGAGACTCGAACCTGGATCTCTCGAATACGCTCCGAGTGTGCTATGCTAATCGTTACACCACAAAGGCATGCAGTAAGGAGGGAGAATTTTAAATTTTCCCCCTGATTTACTCCCTCTTTTAAGGGGCGACTGGGGTTTAGAGGACACAGTCACCAAATGCTAGTGGGGAAGAATTATCATCCACCACCTTTTTTAGTTCGGGGGCCACTGTAGATTCCTTAAATTATTTTTGAAGCAGAGGAAGAGACATATGTGCAGTGACTTCGCCGGGATTCGAAGCTGGACCTCTCGAATACGCGCCGAGTGTACTAACCATTACATTACGAAGGCATGCAGAAAGGGGGGGGAGAAAATACCTTATAATTATATAAGACAAAATTCAACTGTAATAAAGTTCTAGCTTAATATAAACGATAGTACAAGCACATATACACACACATTTACAAATACAATACTTTAAGTAATTTAATAACAGGTCCAAGATTTTTTTTTTTTTTTTTTTTCAGTACTTCACAACTTTTTCCAGTTTTACAGTCCCCATATCCAGAACGAAATCTTTTCCGTAAGTTATTTTGAAAGTTCTACCTGTGCTTTATTCGCTAAACGCCTTATTTACAAGTGCATTACAGTCAATAACACCGGAAACGTTCATGTCTTGAAAAAACATTGACGGGCTCAAAGAAGTAAGTTCTGCGTCATTTTCTGCACCATATATTATAGGAAGAGAATTAGTAATTGATTCACAATCACAGAGCACTGTAGTCATTACCTCATAGATCAAAGAGGCTAGCCCTAAAACTTTTCTTAACAAATTTTTCATAATGCCAGTTAGCCTCTCCAACCAACCATCCCACTATAAGGCGGTAGGTGGATCAAATTTCCACTCAAGAGGAAGAATAACACTGTCATTGGCTCTACGATTCCAACCTAAAGTTTGAAGGAAATTCGAGGCACCTACAAGGTTAGTTGTTTCTATTCGCATTAAAGCTGTAACAGCATATGCGTGTTTGTTCGCATCACAAAAGAATTGCTCTGAACTTTCAAACAAGTCCAAGAGAAATGGAACTTTACGCCGCCAAATCTCATAATGAAGAGGAAATTTAAAAGATGCTTTTTTCCACCTTCAAGAACAAAATCACCTCTGCCTTCAGATTCATGAGACGTTTCAAAACCTTTTCCTTTGAAAGGCAACGCACTTCGGTGTGATATAAAAGAAATTTGTAGTCGAAATCCTTTGTGTTTTACATCTCAGAGAAAATTCGGGTCTTAGATGATCGACTCTTGATGAAATTGACCATATGGATGACTTGTTTCATAACAATCAACATATCTGGAGTTAAAGATTTTGAAACGAGAGATGCTTTGTGAATCATGCAGTGGACATTTATAACATTTGGAGGATTTTCTTGGCGCACATATGAGATAAAAAGTTTTTCGTTTCCGGATATCCGTCTTTGACATTGACGGATATCCGTCTTTGCAAACACCATCCCAATTTTTCAACAGCAAACTGAAGCTTGAAATGTTTTATACAAGCCCAAATATGCCTTTTTCTGTCGTCGTGCTCTTCAAATCTTTGCAGAAAAGGTACTCGATATTTGGATTCTGGGTAGGAGCTTTTCATCTTTAACAAATCAAATGAAAGCAAGGAACTATGCTTTTCCCCTGATATCCTTCGATTTACGAATCTGAAATGACCAGAGTTCGCAGTCGTGTGATTCGAAATGCTAGATAATTTGTTTTTTTATCTAAAGATAAATCTTCGATTCTACGGAATAATGTCTCATTGGGTACTGGTACTTTCTCGACCTCCTCTGGCGCTTAATTTCCCAGCATTGTTTCGACAAAAATGGCTAATGCTCGTGCGATGATTGACTCGGCATCAGTGTGCACTTTTTTGCTTTTTGCTATTAATTGTGCAAGCCTCGTAGCTAACAATAAATCTTTTTTCTGGCCCATTCATACAGTTTAAATTTTTTTTTGCTGTTTTATTTTGTTGCGTTACCAGGTCTTCAAAATGTTGTCTTGATTTGTTTTTGACCTCTGGGTGTGCAGTTTCCAAATGCCTTTTCAGTTTACTAAGAACAAGGCTTCGTTTACAAGTTTCTTTTTGCTAAGAACTTTACACATAATGGTATTTATGAGTATTCCGTTTCAACTGCGATAAATCAGAATTCGAGGTAGTTATCTTTATACTTCCATTTGTTTCGTTGTTTACCTTCTGTTTGTGAAGAACCAGGTTTTATTAAATATTTGTCTGTTATAGCTAAATGAATAAAAGTTGTTTTAATTAGCTCACAGCAATTTCAAAGAAATTTAAAGACTTACCTACTTTACAAATAATTTGATTTCAAGATAGAGCCAGTATGAATCAACGTCAGTTACAACTAGGAAAAATAGTATCAAATAAAACCGCCGTAGAAACTAAATTAAAAAAGATTTTTTTAGAAAACGTTGAGGTAATTACCAAAACTACATTTTAAAGTTACAGACCCATACAACTTGAATTATTCGTCAAAAACCCTCGCAGCGCTATTGACAGTCACTCGTGGCACACTGGTGTGTCGCTGCACACAGGTTGAGGAACGTTGTGTTAGATAGATAACCTAGCGAACTTTTGCAACAACATCAACAACAATAATAATAATAATTCGAGCAAATCCAAACAGTACAGCAAAATAACAGGTTCATCTACCATACATTTTTATATAAGTATGTAGGGTTTATATTTATTTTAACTAACATTTATTTTAAGTTTAAAATATCTTTCCTGTCAAGCCTTACTTTCCCCTGGAATTGCCAATGCCAGAGTATGTAAATTTTAGTAGAACGCGCAAAGTATTCAAAATTGTCAGCGGAAGTAATCTGAGTTAAATAGAAGGGAAACGAGTTCGAAAGTGTGCTTTCTTGCTTCACGAGCGTGGAGGTGGCTAGTTAGAAATTGAAGAACCACGCGTTTCGGCTTGTGTGCTTGCCTCGGCAGATAGTTAAATCTTTCAACGTAATATTCAGAAGTTTGCTGAATTAGCGGTATCTTAGAACGCGGTTAGGTTAATTACGTTTAGAAAGCCTCGTAGGTAGTCACTTGTTTTTATTCATTTTTAGTTTCTTATTTTTATTTTACCGCCGGGTCGGCGTAGTTTGTGAGCGTCAACAGCACGCATCTGTAATTTCTAAAGTTGAATAAAAAGGGATTGAAACCCTTCTCAAGACTTTGTATACTTTCCAGTTCATAGCAGTCAACACTATTGTTGCCTGCAGGTTGGAAGCGCGCAACATTACATTGGCGCCCGAACACTTGTAGAACTGAAATGGCCGAAAATTGGATGGAAGCCGCTGGACAACAACAAGAAATGGCAAGCCAATTGGAAGGATTTGGATACCTGGTCCAGACGATGAGAGCGTCAATCAAGCCAAACGTCAATTTCGACGGAAAAAATTCGGTGGCGATATTTCTAGAAAGCCTCGAAAATCACTTCCAGCTCTACCCTGTGACTGAAAGAGAAAAAGTTGCCATCGCCACATCTGCACTAAGAGGACAGGCCTCGCTATGGTGAAAGAATATAGACAAATTTTTATTAGGGGAATTCGGAGTCCAGACATATACATTTGAAAATTTCAAAAAATCGTTATTAAAGGCCTTCCCCATAGTGAAAGACCGAGCAAGGCTAGAAGCCGAACTATATAGTTTTTATCAACGGGATATAGAAGAGTTGACGGACTTTATTCTGCGAAAAATTAAGCTGACGGATATGCTGTATGGGAAGAAACCCGACGCGGAGATTATTGAAACAATCTTACCAAGATTGCTACCTGCTGTTCAAGATTACTTCGAAATTAGAAACCCAAGCACATTGCAGGAGCTCTTCGAATTGGCGGTCAAGTTCCAAAATCGCAAAATAGCGGAAAAAGCTAGAGGGGCATCGTATTCTCAAAGTATCCGAAGGCAATTTTCAAATGAGCAAACCAGAAATGCAAACCGCTCTTATGGGGGAAAGAGCTATCAAGCTAACTCATCGAAGCTCGAAGGTCAAGGCCCAAAAAGGAAATTTGAAAACAACCGTCCGCGTACCCAGAAGGCAGAAGTTGAAAGGAAAGCTTTAAACGAGTAGAGGCGCCTGTAAAAGCGAGGGTCCAGACCCCGGAAGTTTTGAAAAAACCCTCAAGAAGATACTTAAATACGGTAGTCGTAAAAAACTCGCAATTACCAATTATACAACTCTTGGTTGGCGATGTACCAGTAGAAGCCCTCATCGATACAGGAGCAGAAGGCAATTTTATGAGTGATATTTTTTTAAGAAGAATTTTAATAGGTTACGATTATTTAAAAATAAAAACACAGAAATCATAGCAGCGCAAGGACAAACTTGTCACTGTATTGGAAAATTATCTTTAAAAATACAGGTTCAAAACGAAACCCTTAAAGTATTAATTTTTGTAGTAAAAAACTTGCAAAGTCCACTTATTTTAGGTATGGAGTTTTTAAAAGCCGCGGAGGCCAAACTCAATTTTCAGGAAAATTCTATTCTGCTGGAAATGGATCGGAGGATGGTGGAACCAGTGGAACAACCGCAAGTCGACCTTAGCCATTTGACGGACCATGAAAGCCAAGCCATCCAGCAAGTGGTGAGTACTTTTCAAACTTGTTTTCAGAACGGCCTGGTAGTTGTCAAATAGTTACGCATGAGATACAGTTAACTGCCGACAAACCCTGTAGGACTAAACCTTCCGCTATGATAAACAGAAAGAGCAAATCTTAGAAGAACACATTCAGGAAATGTTAAAGAACCAAATAATAACGCCCATAAATAGTGAGTACGCGAGTCCAGTCGTACTATGTAGGAAAAAGAACGAGTTTCCTCCTTCGGATAAAAGGGCTTGGAGGTTTGCTATTGATTACAGAAAACATAATAGTGTTACTAAATTCCCAGTTTACCCTTTGCCGGTTATAGAGGAAATTATTAGAAAGATTAAATCTACAAGATACATGACTACGTTGGACTTAACGCGTGGCTACTATCAAATAGCTATGAGACCCGAAGACATACATAAAACCGCGTTTATAACAAAATCGGGCACTTATGTATTTTTACGCATGCCCTTTGGGTTGTGTGGGGCCCCGTCAACATTCCAGAGAGCTATGGACATTGTTCTAAAGCCTGTCCTAGGAAAATCGACTTTAATCTATCTAGATGATATAATTATAACGAGTAGTACGTTGGAACAACATATTAAAGACTTAGAGAAGTTTTTAAATTATTAAAAGAGGCCGGTCTTACAATTAACGCCTCAAAATGCAAGTTCGCAACTAAAGAACTTAATATCTGGGTTATAAAATTTCGCAAAAGGGTATAGAAACTCAAGATTCAAAAATAAAAGCCATCAAGAATTTCCCACCTCCCAACACCGCCAAGAAACTTTCTTCTTTCCTTGGGTTATGTTCTTATTATCGGTCATTCATAAAAGATATTGCTACTATTGTTGAATCCTTGTTAGTAATTAAAAGAAAGAAAAGTAAATTCACGTGGACAGCAGAAGCAAATACCGCATTTGAAAGGTTAAAAGAAGCGCTCATCAATGCCCTGTTTTGAAATTCCCGGAGGGGGACGAAAACCTGGAAATTGCAGCAGATGCGTCGGACTATGCTGTAGGTGCTGTTCTCATGCAAAATGGTCATCCTTTGGCATTTTTTTTGTAAAACGTTGAACCGTACACAAAGGAATTTTAAAGCTACAGAGAGAGAAAAATTAGCCGTATTAATAACTGTACACAAATTTCGAGTTTATTTCGGCAAAGCGCCAGTAACAGTTTTTCGGATCATGCGGCTGTTGGTAGACTTTACTCGGGGAAAAAACCTAACGCCCAGGTTAATAAGATGGGCTTTAAAACTCCAAGAATATAATCTCATAATTAAGTATAAACCGGGTAAGGAAAACAATGTAGCTGACGCACTTTCTCGTATAAAACTGGACGAGGAAGGAAATGAACTCAAATGCGCTGTGTTGACTTCAAAAATTTTAGATTCTAGAGAAACAATTATTGCTGAATTGAAAGCTGATCCTGAATTTGGAAGTATCTATGCATATTTGAAAGACCCCGAAAGCTTTGAGCACACAGATATCGATGCGATAAGAAATAGAGCAGAAAACTATGAAATAATAGATAATTTATTATTTTATACGAAAACAACAAACGAAAATCTCGAGTAGAAGCCAGTCATCCCAGCCTCGCTTCGATTAAGCATTTTGAAGGAATTACACGACGCGAAAACAGCGGGTCATTTAGGGGTCAGAAAGACTTTAAAAAGGGTACGCGAGGCGGTATATTTCCCGCAATTATACAAAATAGTAACTGCGTATGTCAGGTCCTGCAATCAATGTCAGTTAATAAATGATATTAATTACAGCCCGGCCGGGTACTTAAATAGCATTCGCGCTACATTTCCGAATGAAATTTTAGGCATAGATCTTCTTGGTCCTTTTCCCCAGAGTGAGTTAAATAAAAATCGTTTTCTTATAGTAATTGTAGATCATTTTTCAAAATGGACAGAAATTGTTCCACTTAAACGCGCGTCAGCCAAAACAGTCGCAGATGCATTCTTACACAGATACATTTTAAAATACGGTGCACCGATAAAAGTCATTAGCGATAACGGTAAACAATTCGTTAGCCAAATATTTGAAAATATTTGCACCGGACTTGGCATACGCCATATCAAAATGGTTCCGTATAGACCACGGGCAAACATAGCAGAAAGAGTTAATAAAAATATTGTAAAAATAATTCGAAGTTATGTTAGTACACATCACAAGCGCTGGGATGGCTACATAAATGAGTTAGCTTATGCTTTAAGAACGGCAAATTACGATACTACCGGAAAAACTCCAGCAGAATTATTTTTAGGACGGAAGTTAATTACGCCATTAGATAAATTATTCTTTGCGCAACAAAGAGAGCAAGAATTTAAACAAAAAGATGTGCAAAAACTCATTGACCAGGCGGTTAAAAGCTCGGATACGGCAAGAAATAGACAAAAATTATACTATGATGAAGAACGTGAATTATATTATAACGTGAAATTATACTATGATGACGTGAAGCAGATTTTAAAGTTGGAGATAAAGTGTTGAAGCGGAAATTTTCTTTATCAAGTGCCCCAGACAATTTTACTGCAAAGTTAGCTCCAAAATTTGAAGGCCCCTATGTAATTCAGGAAATAAAGGGAGTCGTATTGTACCTTAAGAACGAGAGAGGGGAAATTTGTAAAGCAAGTCCCGACCAGGTGAAAAAATATTATAATCAAAATGATTTTGAAATCCTTAAAAGTTTCTTGCAGGATTCAAGCGTAAAAGAAGTGGAAGGTCAAGAAGTAACGTCATCCGCTCCACCACCCAAGAAGCAGAGAACTGAAGAGAAACCTAGCCCTTCTACAAGTCATGCGACGGTACCGAAAAGAAGAAATGAAAACGTTCAGACTCCAGCATTTAAGAAATACAAGAAAGCAATGCCGCCGCGTAAAGAAGCTTTGGTAAAGAGGAAAAGACCACCTACAACGTATCGCAGTAGAAATTCTGCGTCGAGGAAAACGCCTCCAGGGCCAGAGTGTTAGATGCAAACAAGGCCGCCGTTCCCGAGAACGAAAAGACAGCAGGAGGAACGAAAAGACCACCTCCAACAGAAGAAATTCAAGCATGATTCCAGACCGGAGGACGCCAAGACCAGCCGTCCAGGGCCAAAACGGAAAAGACAGCAACCCGACGACTACCACTCCAAGAGGCCAGCATGCAGAGGGCGAAAAAGAAATATCAACATGGACGACACTCGAAGGACACAAAGGAGACGACTGACGTCGATGAATTCCATATCATGGGAGCAGTTCTGCCAGAAGAGGATGTCGGAGTTCCAGTCATCGAAAACTCAAAGATAAGTTAAAATCTATATTTTTTTTTCTTTTGTTCCGAAATGTTATGCGTAAATACGAAGTTCTATGTTTTGACGGAAGTCAATTTGTCTCGGTCTTAGTTTTGTTTTACTTTATTTAGCTAAGGCAAAAGCATTATTTTCTTTAAATATAAAATCTAAGAACAAGCAGTTTCTGTTGGTCGAAAGACTAATTCTGTTATGTTAAAGCCAAAATTTGGCCGAAGATAAAAATAACTTTCTTGTGTATTCTTGTATTAATAAGAAATTTAGTTTCAGTGCCGCCAGCTTGGCGAAGAATTTGGAAGTAAAAATTTATTTTTCTCTTATTCATTTTATGGTAAATTGTAAAAATCATATGGATTAGAATTTTGTAAATATACGTAAATACTTGAAAGTTATGTAACAGTAGATCTTAGTCTAGAAGCATAAAATTTTAGATGCTAAAAGTAAATGCTCAAAAGAAATGAATTCAAATTTAAGTATTAAACTGCAGATAAAATCATGCTTTAGAGCGAAAGCCTGCATGTCGAAAGATGAATGAGGGGGAATTTAGAATGAATGTGTTTTGTAGGGTTCTCCACCTACACTTGAATTTTAAGAATGTTAAAATAGCTCATCGAGTTTTAGAATGTCGAGAAAAGTGTGTCTATTTGGTCGTTGAATTCTAACAAATTATTGTGGTTAGGGGAAGTGTTGCAATACTAAAACACGAATATTCCCGTTTGACACCACACATGGTGGAAAGCCAGGGTAAAGTTAAATTCATGTTTGAATACTTGAATGAATGTGAATTAAGCAGTAATTAAGGAAAATAAATCGATCAAAAACAAACTTTATTCAGTGTTAAGAAAGTGTAAATTATAATGTATTTAGAAAGATACTGATACTTATTCCTTCCAGATGCTGGAAGGAAGAGAACAGATTGATTGCTGAAGTCCAGGAAAGGTTGCTAAGAAGAGAGAATTAAATAAGTATCTACTGAAATTTATTCTACCTTTTGTGAGATAACAGTTTTTTTTTTTTTTTTTTTTTTTTTTTTTTTTTTTTTTTTTATGTAAAGGAGGCTCTTAAAATTTAGTTCAGAATTGTGGAAACTTTTCAACAGGTCGTTTGTAGGACCTGCTTCCAAGTTTACCAAATTCTGGCAGCGGCAAATGTAGGGTTTATATTTATTTTAACTAACATTTATTTTAAGTTTAAACTATCTTTCCTGTCAAGCCATACTTTCCCCTGGAATTGCCAATGCCAGAGTATGTAAACTTTAGTAGAACGCGCAAAGTATTCAAAATTGTCAGCGGAAGTAATCTGAGTTAAATAGAAGGAAAACGAGTTCGAAAGTGTGCTTTCTTGCTTCACGAGCGTGGAGGTGGCTAGTTAGAAATTGAAGAACCACGCGTTTCGGCCTGTGTGCTTGCCTCAGCAGATAGTTAAATCTTTCAACGTAATATTCAGAAGTTTGCTGAATTATCAGCGGTATCTTAGAACGCGGTTAGATTAGTTACGTTTAGAGAGCCTCGTAGGTAGTCACTTGTTTTTATTCATTTTTAGTTTCTTATTTTTATTTTACCGCCGGGTCGGCATAGTTTGTGAGCGTCAAGAGCATGCATCTGTAATTTCTAAAGTTGAATAAAAAGGGATTGAAACCCTTCTCAAGACTTTGTATACTTTCCAGTTCATAGCAGTCAACACTATTGTTGCCTGCAGGTTGGAAGCGCGCAACATTACAAGTACATTTATAAATCTAGACTGCAGAACATTGATAGTTCAGCTTTGTAATATTAAAATCCTAGCGAAAATTCTGGCTGCATGGGCATTTTTGAAGGTTTTTCTCCATGTGTAACATAAATAAAAGTCAATTATCCACAGAGCTCTACGAAGACATTTTCGAAGGTGTCCCTCCTTTTACAATCAGCTTTCAATTTCTTTACATTAATCAAATGAACTAGGCTTTAATAAAATATAAATTTAAACCAAAAGATTTTTCTCATTGCTTAGGAGCAGCGTACATACCACTACTCATGTATCTGAAATACTTCTTCAATATTCTATAACTACAAGGCACACAGAGAAAACACATGTATACCCAATAGCTTCCTACCAAGCCTGCAGTCTTTATGCCATATATTTAAAATTTTTTTAAACATTCCTATTAAAAAAGAAGTCATAACTTCATAAAAATTAAAGTAAATGTTTTATTCATTTTCAATGCCCAGAGTAAGATAAAGTAAAATTCCTGTAAAGTCCTGCAAAGTAAAATTTTGCGTTTGTAGTAAATGACACCATGTATCCTTACTATTAACAAATACAAATAATTTTAAGAAATATCAAAGTAATTAAGACACAATAACACGCCGAACAAATACTAATTCAGAAGTCAAACAACAAACATCAGCGTTATATTTTCAAACTTTCACAGGACTAGTTTCGATGGTTTTACAGCTCATTTGCGCTTTTGCAGCTGATGATGGTGATCGGTAAAACCATCGAAACTAGTCCTGTGAAAGTTTGAAAATATAACGCTGATGTTTGTTGTTTGACTTCTGAATTAAATATCAAAGTGTTGTATCACTGTATTGTTATTTTGGTAATATGTTGGAGTATTGTGGCATTACTTATACATATAGCGACATAAATACATTAAACTTAACATCAGCATGACTGAATGATTTCCTGCTTGGTTTTTCCTTTAGAAGTCGGAATTAATGAAAATACATTTCAATGGGGACCGGTAGTATTTTCTGTTTAACTTATAAGGCATTTTCTCCCTCCTTTCCACATGCCTTCGTGGTGTAACTGAAAGCACACTCAACGCGGATTCGGGAGGTTCAGAGTTCGAAATGAATTTTTATGATTATCAAAAGATTTCTTTAACCCCAGATTAAGCTCGTGGGTGACAAGTGTCAGTTGTGCGCCTTCAAAAAATAGGCGCTCAGTTAACTATGAGCCTAACAAAGAATTAATGATATATATTATTTACATATCTAAACTGTCTAAGGAGAGTATTAGTGGATGGTAAATAACACGTCAGTTTTTGTATTGCCGTAGAATACTTACAAGTAAGGCATCAAACATAGAAAGTGTTTCAAGAAGATTTCAGGAATCACTATCACTTCAACGACTGCTCCTCAACTCTGGGTTTTATCTCGGATGGAGATTATAATTCAAATTCTGAAGACCTCTGAAAATGCTGTGATGAAGATAGCTGTGTTTGTAGTTTCGAATGCTTATTTCTTGCAGATACTTTTTACATTAGACAGCTATGCATATGAAAGCATGAGATTTAATTTTTCAGTTATAGAAATGATAAAGTTCAAATTTTTTAAAATTTACGTAAGCCACTTTTTGTATGGCTTCTAAAACAATGACAATGTAAATTCAGTTCATCAGATGAAAGAGAATTATGTTATAAAAATTTTTTGCAAGCCTTTGTTTCGCCTCTTACAGAATCAGTTATCTTTTTTAAGTGATCTTTAATAGGATAATGTATGCCTTACTAATTAGAGCTTTCCTTGTGAAAGACAAATGTAAAAGTTTAAATCTTGCATACTTTTATTAAAATGCATTATTTATCCCAAATTCTGATTATCTGAAAAATTTTTCTCATTTGATTAATATCTTAAATTAAAACGACATTTCTGAGGCCAACTGTTCAAAAGATGACATAAATTTGAACCATTGTGCCTATCTTAAGGATATGAGCTCTAAGAAAAATAAGAGACCACGGATAAGAATATCACATATTTTTTTATTTAGTTGAAGATTTTAAATTCCTTGTGCACGACGTAGGGCACAAGGAATTTTTTAAATTTTCAATTAAAAAAAAATATGTGATATTCTTATCCGTGGTTTCTTATTTTTCTCAGAGCTCATATCCTTAATATCACAGATTACTTCGAAAATTGCTTCTTTTGCTTCAAGTTATTATTATTATTATTATTACTTATCTCTTATGTCTTCGTTATGCATTTCATATGAGACAAAGACGTAAATAGTGTTGTAGTCATTGGGTTATTTTTGAAGCCGGAAGACGAAAGAAGATTTTTGAAAAATGAGCAATCTCCTCTCCGGTACTCGAACCTCGGACCTTTCGAATACGCGCCGAAAGTGCTTTCGAATTTGCTGACCACGAAGGCAAGCTAAGGAGGCGGGAGAAATACCTTATATGCGCCCGCTTTTAACGGGCTACTGGGGATTAGAGGACCCAGTCGCCAAATCCTTGTGTTGGAGAATCATCATCCACCAACTTTTTCAATTCGGGCGCCCCTGTAGAGACATTACGTATTTTGAAGCAGGAGTCGTGAAAAATAAGCAATGCTCTCACTGAAATTCGAACCTCTGACCTCTCGAATACGCGGCGAATGTGCTGACTATTACACCGCGGATGCATGCTAAGAAGACGGGAGAAATAGCTTATAGAGTCAGAAAAACTGTGGGAAGGTAGTTTCAATTTTGTCAATTTTTTATCAAATTTGCTTCGCATATGAAAACTCGTAAAACAATAATATGCGAAAAATTATCTACAATGATATGTCCATCTTTCTTTCTAATAATGTCTGATGTTGCTTACTGCTTGGTAGTTTAGAAAGTTTTAAAAGCGATATCAGTAGTTGTATTTTCCCTTAATTTTTATAATTATAATGCACTGCAAAGAGGTTAGAATGACTCTCCGACGTTCCCTGCATCTCTTCTGTGATGAAAATTATATAACTTGGAGTTTAGTCATAGTAAGCATTATTGGTATCATCAGTCACAGCCGGCACCAAAGCTGGGGCAATATGTGAAACTACGCTGGATGGCAGAGTTTAGAAGCAGCAAAAGTTCGTAAGTACTCAGAATCAGAACTTAGGAATGGCAGAAGCAGTAAAAAATTTGCGCCGGCTTTGATCTCAAATAAATTTGATACCAAGATACAGTTCCTCCCCCTCAAACTTCATGAAGTGTTCCGTCGTTAGGCACTACACGGAAACGGGGGATGCCAGTGCAGAATTTTCTAAGGGAAATTGGCTCATATCCAAGTTACACATTGGGAAAATGCCTATGCATTCAGCCGTTTGCCGGCGCTCGAAACCGAAATATCAGTGCTCAGCTGCTTTAACCGCTCGGCCGCTAGTAGGCCCATCCGGATATAATTAAAGCAATTTATATTAAACTATTAAAAGAAATAATTAAATTTTTTTCAATGCATATTTTTCTTGTCTAATCCTGCTTTGATATGAAATATCAAATGTCAAAATGTTTTCATTACCTTTATTGAATTAGGAATTCCTTTTAAGCCGTGAGGTTTATATGTAAGGGCAGTGGCCAAGCGTTTAAGAGTGCAGAGTGCTTGGAATTCAACCCGGGCTCGATCTCAGGCGAACGGGCTGGCTGCATGGCTGCTTTTCTTAGTTTTCTCCATGTGCACAGGGGTTATCACATATCGCGACGGTCCTGTCTAACGAGATCCTGGTAGCATTGTTTTAAACTGGAGGATTTCTAGAAAAAAACAGCTCCACTGGAAGCGAAATCCCGGCTAGCTACGAAAACGATGTCTCGACGACGCGGGATATTTTGAAACTTCGCCGAAAATTTTATGTCTGCAGCTCTGTCCCGGGTGGAGATCAACCAATCAGACGAAATTTCTGCTTTTGAAGAATCACGCGATCCATATCTGAGTGATAATCGATTTCTGTTTAGCGTTCAAGTCTGTTTAGTAAGTGAAAAAAGTCTGAGAAATGTCCCTTTCGACGCTCAGTGCCGCGTAGCGAAAGCATGTGTGATACGGACAACGTGATTACGAGCCAGTTTTCCTTACACGAAGTTATCTTTTCCCCTAGGCAGATAACCCTCGTGTGCTTTGTCATATTCAAATAACCTAACCTTATATACAAGGGTATTTCTTCGTTTTAAAATTCTTCTGTAGTATGGTAATAGTTCCTTCTCCTAAAAGTAATATCTTTTATTATTCATTTATTAAATTTTATCTTTAAGCGCTTCTTCAGTTTATAACATTTACTTATGCTTATATATTATGTACTGTATTTACTCGGATATTCTTCCCCCTTGTTTAAATAATCTTTATCGTACGAAAATTAAAAGGGAAAAATTTATGCGAATAATTTAATGTTCGAAGAACGCGATTACAGTATGAAAATAAATAATGAAAACTCTTAACGGATAAACTTTCGGGAACTATCACGGTACTATTTATTTAAAAGAATCCAACATGAAAATAAGATTTTATAACAATATTAGCATCACCAGTACCTCTTAAGATAGTTTCATTCAACTGTATTTTGAATCTCGTTAGATCTTATAATTGCTCAGTGCTACTCTCTAGGCCTCAAGCAGTGGCGTAGCAAGCATAACTGGCGCCCGAGGCAAAATACCTTTTTGGCGCCCCCCCCCACAAAAAAAACTTTCAGTATATAATGTATAGAATATATTCGTAATAAGAAAATAATGCAAATAATAATAAAATGCTGAATCTGCCATAAAATACTCGAAAATATATTAAGAATAGTCACTACCTAACTACACTAGCCTTGGATTCGGAAATACATCTGTGTCGGCGAAAAAAATCAGACATACGATGATCAAGAATTAGCTAAAAAGCTGTTATTTATTTTACATATTTATATAAGTGTTTTTCAAAAGTACATAAAACAATTAAAAGTTTAATATGCATTATAGATAAATAGATATGTGGCAACTTGCCTACTACAACTCAACTCTGCCAGTCTGCTAACCCATAGCAACCAAAAACAAAATAATATTTATTGTATTCAATTGTTATAATTATTTAACGATCTGTCTCAAAGAATTGTACTACCATAATTGGTGACCCGTATTTATTACGAATAGCAATCTTCAATGTTGCACGAATATGGAGTTCATATGTCAAAATTCTGAGCAGTAAGTTATCCAGTGTGATGAGATGCAAGTAAGACATTTCACCTGTGATTTCAAGCGTTGTGCCGCATTCCGATGAGTCAACATATTTCTGTCATAATTTCAGCGGATATGTGTATCGCCTGCTGCATTTGAGCCGCCAATTTCTCTGATTTCAAGTACCAAGAAACTGTGTCACTATATACATATTGATTATTTTTCTATACATATTATTACTGTGCATATTTGATTGATCTAAAGTGGTTGACAACGACGCTGCTTCACAATTGGCGCGAGTGGCAGTTGAGCCACTGCCCTTTTGTCCCCGAGACCCAGCGTTATGGTTCATTCAATTGGATGCGCAGTTTAAACTGCGTCACATTACTGCCGACGAAACTCAATTTTATACAGCGATCGCCGCGCTAGAATCAGAGGTACTGCAAACAGCTCGTGAAATAATTTTGAATTCACCGGCGACGGATAAATACAAATCTTTTAAAAAAAAATTAATTTCTGTTTATGAAGAATCCGGGACAGTTAAAATCAAGCAGCTGTTGCACGATTTACAGTTGGGTGATATAAGGCCTTCTTAGTTGCTGTCTAAAATGTCAGACTTAGCCACCGGTAACCTAACGGATAACATTCTTAAAACTTTATGGATGAATAGACTCCCATTTAACATGCAAACCATTTTAGCGGCCAGTAGCGAGCCACTTAAAAATCTTCCCGAAATCGCTGATAAAATTCACGAACTGGCCATTCCTGCGCAAATATACGCAGTGAAGGCTCCTGGTTCAGGTATTGTGGCATTACAGGCTCAAATTGATGATTTGTCCAAACAGGTTGCTCAGTTAGTAGCCATCCAAGCTGAATCTTTTCACCGCAACCTCTCCACATCTCGTGGTCGAAATACACCTCGTAACCCACTGAGGAAACGTTATGAAAGCCCTCCTCTGGGTATTTGTTTTTTACCTCCACAAATTTGGAAACAAGACAGACAAATGCCACCCACCGTGTGACCCACCGTGCCAACAAATGCCATCCACCGTGACCAGGGAAACGAGAAGGGCCGTTGCTCGAAGTCGTGAAATGACAGCGGCCGGAATTTTGCACGCCTTTTCGTCATGGAAAAGAATCCAGGCTTAAGGTTTCTTGTAGACACCTGGGCTGATGTTTCTGGTGTTCCACCACATTTTCACGAACAAAAGCGCCTACTACCCAAGTTACAACTTTATGTAGCAAATGGAACTACTATTCAACCTTCTGGTGAACGCCTCATATCTGCTGATTTGGCATTGCGCCGCAACTTCCAATGGCAATTCATTATTGCTACTGTCCTATTATTGGCACTGACTTTTTACATAAATTTTCTTGCTTGTCGAGCTTAAGAATCGCCGTTTGATAGATTCCATAACCAACTTAACTTATCCGGGAGTAATTCGCAATAGGGAAGATTTGAGCATTAAACTGATTTCGGGTTTACATGGCATTACAATCACGCGCCCATGGCATTACAATCACGCGCCCATGGCATTACAATCACGCGTCCAGTTATGGGTATTTCCGAACCCAAGAAATATTTACTACATTATATTGAAACTTCTCCAATTTCAGCTAAACCTAGACGCTTACCTCCGGACAAGCTTAAAGCCGCCAAAGAGGAATTTTGATACATGATGGAACAGGGCATTTGCCGTCCTTCAAAAAGTTCATGGGTCAGTCCGCTCCATCTAGTTCGGAAACGAAATGGTAAGTGGCAATTATCGCCGGTTAAATGCAGCTACAATTTCTCATCGTTACCCAATCGCACACATTCAAGACTGTATGCATGTTTTAGAGGGAAAAGCTATTTTTATAACCCTTGATCTTGAGCGGGCGTATCACCAAATGCCCGTTAACCCAGCTGATATTCCCAGCTGTTAACCCGTTAACACAGCTGAAACTGCGGTTATTACGCCTTTTGGACTATTTGAGTTTCCGGTCATGATTTTCGGCTTATGCAGTGCTTCTCAAACGTTCCGAAGCTCCATGAATCAGGTGTAATCGGCCTCGACTTTCGTGTACTTTATTTTGATTACGTCTTAATCGCCTCCTCTTTAGAGCAAGAACACCTATCACACTTGCGAACAGTTTTTGAACGTTTTCAAAAGTACGGTGTCAGGTATCCTTCCAAATGCGTTTTTGGCCAACCAATAGTATCCTTTCTTGGTCATGAAATTTCCGTTGATGGCTTTCGACCCCTTCCAGAGTCACCGCTATCTGCGATATACCCGAACCATCTACAGTGAAGGACTTAAGAAGATTTCTTGCTATGCTCAATTTTTATCTACGTTTCTTACCTCATGCAGCAGCCCTAGAAGCACCTCTAAATTCTTTTATGGTTGGAAGCAAGAAAAACGATAAAAACGTGTTATAACCTGGACCACAGAATCTCGCGAAGCGTTCCAAAAATGCAAAAACGATTTAATTTCGGCAACAAATTTGCAGTATACTTTCGCATCTAAACCATTATCACTCTAAGTTTATAAGATATTTCTCCCGCTTTCCTAGCGTGCCTTCGTGGTGTGATGGTTCTGCACGCTGGGCTGGTACTCCAGAGGTTCGCGGTTCGATTCCCGGCGAAGGCGGTTGCTAATTTTTCAATCTCTCTTGCTTCCAAATATCCTAATGTCTCTACATTGGTGCACGAACTAAAAGGGGTGTTGGATGAGGATTCTCCACACCCAGGATTTGGCGATTGGGTTCCATAAAAACCCCAGTCGCCCTTTAAAAAGGCTTTATGCTTTTCAACAGGATAAAACTTCTCCTCGTCAAATGAGACACCTAGACTTCATAGGACAATTTTCAACAGCTATCCGTTATATTGAGGGTTCGCAGAATATTGTTGAAGACACCTTGTCTCGTATTGAAGAATTAGCCGTTTCTTCGCCAATAAAGTTTGCTGCCCTTGCGGATGAACAACACCGGGATTCAGAACTACAAACGCTCTTGAAAAGCAAATCTTCCACCAATCTCAACTTGCAGCCTATGCAGCTGTCACCTGGAAAATCACTTGATTGTGATGTTCAAGATTCAAGATTTCGACCTTATGTCGACCCTCTGGATTTCACCATGACATTTTTAGTCAGTTAAATCGTCTGTCACATCCTGGCATCAAGGCTTCGAAAAACTGACACAGCAACGTTTCTTATGGCCTAGCATGTAAAAGGACATAGCCAATTAGACACGTTCGTGCTTGGAGTGTCAAAGATCTAAAATTGTCAGACACAATACCAGCCATCTTAAAAATTTTAGTTTGCCCTCATCTCGCTTCAATCACGTGCACCTCGACTTGGTCGGGCACTTACTATATTTATTAATAATAATATAATACATGAATACAATTAATTACTATGTATACATTTTTCTTACCTTGGATGAAGCAAATTTATTACTTACTTCATCAAATTCGACCCTTTCAAATTTTTCTCTTTCCACACTTAAAAATGCTAGATGACTTAGGGGATCTTGTCCCATCGTTTATTGTAAATATGTGAAAATTTCTTTAATATGCTGAACGAACATTCATAGTTAGCATTTGATAATGAAATAGTAAGTAGTATTTGAAGTGCGACTCTTAGGCTTGGAAAAGCATTTTCTTTATAGATCTGTAGTGAAGTTTTAGGTTCCGTTTCTTTCCTACTGCGGAGTAACGTCATACAGTCACATTCACTGCTCAAAACAATTAGGGGATATTGTGGGTTCGGTATGAAATAACCATATAATCGACAGCCTTTTTAAACAAAAGGAAATAGAAGAGATTATAAAGGAAAAATATAACGTTTACAAAGTTGGGAATATGCAAATTTAGTCTGTGACGTCAAAAACTATGCGTTTTAGATAAGGAGTAAGGAGCGACCTGCAGTATTCCTTTCGTAATAGGAGATTAAAAACAATTGACATACGTTGAATGCTTCGTAGCAGTGAATATACGATGTCTCAGCAAGATGACTTAGTTGAATCGGTAGCCAGGAAGGCCATCAGTCGTTTACAGGAGAGTCAAACGCAATCCATTGTAGCGGAAGCGTTAAGATTTTCACAAAATGTCGTTTCCAGATTATGGAATCGGATTTTTCAAACTGGATATGTTTGAGAAATTCGGGACAAGGTCGCGTTATCGTTTTAAAATAAAAAGCGGAACATATACGTGCATTTCGTTTAAAAAAATAAAAATATATCTCTACTTTGGAGAAATAAAGTGGTCAGGAAGAACGTTGGTTGATGTACTGCAAACATTTTATTACACATTTTATCAGACAAATCAAGAAAATAAATAAATAATTATATTACAATAGTTATTAATTTTAAATATATTTTCCAGAAATCGATCAAAATAAAAACTGAAATTTTCCGGAAAATCTTGTATGGAGACCATTTGGCGCCCCTCTACGACCGGCGCCCGGGGCATCATGCATCCTCTTGCCCCCCTCTCGCTACGCCACTGGCCTCAAGTCATTTAATACTGCTATAACTGCTGTCTGTGTCATCTGTTACAGTTTTCAAGTCATCGTCACTATCACTCTTGCTTTCGCCTTCGGCACCGTTCAGTAAGTTTTTCCGCGTGCAATGATCTTCAGAACCATCATTAGATATCCACACTTTCTTGAAAATCTTCGCTATTATTGCTTCAGCACAGCCGGTGTACCTAGAATCCATGAGCAGATCAATTAGTGAGATGAAAATAATCACTACTTGGATAAATCCCTTTTAAAATTTAGGTAAGATATCTTTCTGAACGCCTTGATGAAGAGGAAAATTACGTGAATACTTCAAAAATATTCAAAACATTATAGAGGGTATTTCAAAACATACTTAAAAATTTTTCAAAACATAAGGGAAAAAATACACGACCAAATGATTTAATGTTTCCGATATTACCCCAGAATACAATTTTCTGATGTTTTCCAAAAATATCATTTGGATAAATAACTAATTTCGTGATTTTGCAAATAATCTTGGGTAAATATATTACTATATAAAACTTCTTATTTGCCTTCTAAAACGAGTTTAAACATTATTGTGATGTTTGTTATATAACATTTTAATGTATATCTAATGAAATTAAAACTAAATAATACGAATATATTATTTTAATCTTTACAAGCCTAACTAAATTCCATTATTTTTAAATTTTACTCTTGACTGAGTAGAGTCATTAGCTTAATCTTTGAAGCAGAGGACATGAAAAATGAGCAACGGGCGCGCCTTAATTCGAACCGCGCCGCTTGTAGGGTGGTTGGTTTCTTTTTTTTTTTTTTTTTTTAATTTATTTTACTTTTATTTTTATGCTAGAGACGTGAAAAATGTGCAGCGCCGTCGTCGGGACTTGAACCTAGACCTCTCGAATACGCGTCGAGTATGCTTCCAATTACAACACGAAGTCATCGGAAAGGAGGGAGGAAAGACCTTATAACTGAATTTGTAAAATACAGTTAAGCAGTAAAAATTTTAAGGATGCCTTTCATCAATTTCGGACCACACTGTATTTGACTTACGAATTTTTTAAAAATTCAACTAGGTTTTTTGAATGCCTGAAGTTATTTTATAGAATAAAGATTCCGGTCCTTTAAGAGCTGAGTGCGCACAAATTCTTCCAGTGTCCTTCTAAAAGAATACTTACAGACCATATATATGTTGAATAACTTTATCAGTACGCGGAAATGCTTAATATGCCGTCGATGTTCGAAACAAAAGGTTTCTCAGAATTCAAACTGCACTATGAACTTCATAATCAGTCATCTCTTTTTACAAAGAATACATTATTTTCAAAGGCGGTTGCAGCTATGAAGTAGGCCAGATATGTCGAATATCTAACAAAGAAGTCTTAGGAGTTGAATTTATTTAACAACGAGACTGACTCGAAATTCTCTGTCTCTTAAGTTCGTGTCCGAAAAAATAGCCCCGTTTCTTACTCTGTTTTCCAGTTAACTTCCTTATTACGCATTAATATAATTAACTGACGAATCTTCTGTTCTTCAAATGTGATGCCGATATTTCTGATTTTACAACATCTGTGATACAACATAGAGCTTGTAATCTTCTATTACAGGAGCCGTAAATATATTGATATTGATTTAACTATTTTATAAGGTATTTCTCCCACTTTCCTAGCGTGCCTTCGTGGTGTAGTAGTTCTGCACGCTAGGCCGGTATTCCAGAGGCCCGTACTTCGATTCTCGGCGAAGGCGTTTGCTAATTTTTCCTCTCTCCGGCCTCAAAAATACCTAATGTCTCTACAATTTGAAATTCGAATTTGCAAGATTCTAATTCAGTGCAATAAAATCTGCGATGGCAATGTTTTCAGTATATAGATTTCTTTTCAAATAAATATGCAAGAAACATAGCCTAAATATAAAACTTTGAGAAGAATCAGATTAAAAAACTTTGAAATAACTTAGGTAAGTTTATACTTTCAAAATATAAGACAAAAAGAAGCATCTATTGTGATATCTTGTTAATTATTAAATAAAGCACCTTGAAATTAATTTGAGCTTATATTGCAATGGCTTTAATTAAAAATTAAGAGAAACCCATTTTCAGAGGTTAATTCGTAGAGTCGAAACTAAGAGGTTAGTAAACAGAATTTCTATTTGCCCTTTCCTTCCAAGCTTCGACTTCCGGAATGGATTCGCAAACTTTGAGGTAAATAAATAACCTTATAATCGTCTGATTGAAATTTCAAAATGTAGTCAATATAGTCAGTAAATATGCTCACGAAGTTCTTACTTTTCTAAGACTAATAAAATTCTAATAAACTTCTTGAATATGCTTACAGATATTTAATTATCATAAATGTATTATGTAAGGAGTATAAAGTTCTGTTATAAAGTAACTTTTCTCAGTGTTTTTTTTTTTTTTTTTTTTTTTTGAATGTATCTCACTGCATAATTGTAATTTGAAATCTGTAATGCATATCAATATATTGTGAAATACCAACATATTGTAAAGTAATTAATGTTAATAATGTGATCAGAAAAAGGATTACAAAGACGCAATGATATGGCTCTGCACAGTGTTTCCTCCCTTCTTTAAGTCACGATGAAAATAGCTCACGAAAGGCAAGCAACAGAACGTTTTCTTGATTAAAAACTAAAATAAAAAAGAATAACTAAAGTTTAAAAAAAAGATTTCAGACCATAACAAAAATAAGAATCATTAGTGAAGGGACAGTTTATATATAAACACAGTTTATGTATAAACATGTAAGAACACTTTATATAAAAGCAAAAGAATAATGCATATTTATATCTATTTGTCCGTATATGTTACTTCTTGTCCGGAAAATAATGCAGGTTTTTAACCTATAAAGTGACATAACTCAACTCAAAAGCAATTTTATTAATCAAAATAAGCACCAGCCGAATCAATGTATTATTGCCAACAAGATATAAGTTTATTTATGCCGGTAGAATAAAATTCTAAAGTTCTGAACGCGATAAAATTGTTCAAGGCGTTTTTGGCCTCGTCTTGGTTTCTGAAGCATTTCTTCTGCAGAATATTATCCAGATGTTTGAAAAAGTGGTAATCGCTCAGCGAGAGGTCAGGCGAATATGGGGAAAGAGGGAGAGTCTCGAATCCCAGTTCATTCAATTTCTGTAGGGTCAGTTGCACGACGTGCGACCGAGCATTGCAGTGGAGAAGAACTGGCCCTTTTCTGTTGACCAATGCCGGGCACATGCACTCCAATTTTTGGTACATTTTGTTGATCTGCTGATAGTACTTATCTGCTGTAATCGTTTTATCCCAGATTTAGAAAGCTGTGGTGGATGAGACCGGCCGCAGACCACCAAACAATCACCATCATTTTCTTTTGGTGCAAATTTGGCTTTGGAAAGTGTTGTGGTGTCCGACCGCGGTCCAACCACTGAGCCGAATGTTGCCGGTTGTTATAAAGAATCCGCTTTTCATCGCACTTAACAATTCGATCAACAAAAGGGTCGTTTTTGGGGGGAGAAGAAGAGTAGACGACTCTTCAAGATGGCGAGTTCTTTAATTTTCGCTCAATTCGTGAGGCACCCACTTATCGAGCTTCTTTGACTTTCTTATAAGATTCAAGTGATCAGAAATCGTTGTTTTTTCTACGCCAAGCTTCTCCTCAAGCTCTAGAACAGTTGTGCACGTGTTTGTTCCAACTTCAAATCGTCTTCAAATTCCAAGTCTTCAAAACGTCGTCATCAACAGCTAAAGAGCGTCCACGACGCTCTTGATCTTCCAGATCAAACTCTCCACGGCGAAACTTTGGGTAGCACCGTTGAACTGTAGATTCATTAACACTTTTCTCGCCCCATACTTCATTGACATTTCAAGCCGTTTGTGCTGCGCTGTTTGTACTCATAAAAGTGAATTTGCCAAAAATCCCGTTTTGACATTTAAACAAAAACACCTAGTAAATATTTTTAAAAATAATTTTGGAACAAAATGATTTATAAAAATATAGAGCGAAAATAAAGCTTCAAAATGATATATAAACCAATGTAATTCAAAATATTTATGTTGCTAAAAATGTACAGGAAAGATAAACAGTTAGAAAAACCTGCATTATTTTCCAGACAACCCGATATGTACTATTCCTCTGATTTCACCAGCATTGCACTCTTATATTGGAGTAAAAAAAATATTTTACGGGATTTTATCACAAATATAGTACGAGTGTACCAAACGCAATCTTGCTGCATTCTGCCAAAATACTTCATCCAGAAGGGATGCTACTTATCTGCCTCAAGGGTGAGAAGGTCACACTTCTCTGGAAGAGGAAATTTAATAGCGAAGGAAGGAAATCAGTGATAATTAAGGAAATCAGATTAATAGCAAAGATGTAAAATGTCATCAGATGATCCTGCCATCAGTTATTTTGCGCGCCATTATTCCATTATTCGAAGAATTAAACGCGAAGATTCGCATTGATGTGCAACGCTGGAAATAAAAAAATGTTGAATTTTTTTTTTTTTTTCATAACATATGAATTTTACGGGAACAGTGCATATTTTATTGCTTACTTTTAAATATAAGATACCTAAAAGTAATGGATATATATATATTTAATGGAAGTATTCTTTTTGTAGTTTATGAAAGGAAAAATGAAGAAAAGTTAACAGGTTCCACCCCATTTCAGTGAGATCTTCCCTGATCTTAGTTGATTTAACGTGACATTTTGTGATCTTTTATACGAGAATTATTTTCGTTCTTTTTTTCTAAAATAAATTTGGTTCCACCCGCTTCAACTATGTATAATAATGCATAATGTTTTAACCCCCAAATAAAAAAGAAATATAATTATTATATTATAATTAATTAAATTACCATAATAATCATTTATTATAGTATAATTATTATAACTAATTACCGAGAAATTTCTTTTTATCAGTGTACATGTATTTTAGATAAAAGATTTTAAAAAAATATATAATACAGTATTATTTAATCAGTAATTACAGTATTATTATAATTATTATATTAGAATTCATTTTAATGAAAATTATACAATAAAATATAGTAATTAAATAATCATAATAACATATACTATATAATACTGGTTATTTATTACACTTAATCTTAAAATTATATATACATAGCAAAATTAAACTTTGAAAACACTCATATATAGTATATATATACAAAGTTAAACACACTGTAATGAAACAGTTAATTACAAATGATAATCAGCATATTATCTCAGATTACTTAAAAATAATTTTCTGCCTTCTTACATCTGTGCCCTTTGAACTCAGGGAAAATAAACAGAGAAAAAATAAGAAAGAAAAAAAAAAATTCTACTATATAATTCATGTTCATCCACTCTATTTCACCAATAAGTCGGCCCGCGTATTTATGCACACGGTCGCGGCCGGCACAGTTGAACTATATCTATTTTTACTTTCTTGTTCGAAATAAAAAGAAGTATTGTAACCGCAAAAAGCTTTGGGTGTCATATTTGAACGGAAATATCCATTTTAACAGCTTCCGAATCTACTTGGACTATTTTTTTGCGTGAGATCTATGCTAACGGACAGAATGAAGAACTCTTTTTTATAAAACGAATTGTAAAGTGGATTTAAAATAGATTCAAGAGGGAGTGTTTCGTAATGTCTTGTACGTAGGTATGCACGAATGTATCTCGCACAACTCAAAAACCACAAGCCGTAGACCGTTGTACGTATATAAGACGGGTCTAGGACATTTCGTATTTTATCTTGCCGTATTATACTCGCATTAAATTTATTTAGTTTAACAATTCTGTTTACCTTTTGTATACTCAAAAAAGGTTGCTTTTAATATATATAGTTATTTACAAGTAAGAGATATAAAGAAATTACACATAGTTAGTTGGAAAATTATGTCAGCATCAAAAAGAACTAGGGCTAAACTTCTGATATGGCAGAAGTTATATTATCGATTTTAAAATTATGCGGGTACAATATTTACATGATTCGTCAAAATTTCTTGAAATTTTAATCGGCAAGTTCAGAGAAATCCTTCGTACAAGCAGGAAATTCACATTTTTATGAAATCTGAATGGAAAACGGAATTACTTTGGAATATTGTCAGCACCTTACACTCAAAATTAATATTTCATGTGTAATGGAGAAGTTGTATAAAACTGTACACAAAAACATTTTATATATTATATTTTTTATAAATGCTTATTAAATTAAATTAGATTATTAAACTGAACAAAGTTATTAAATTAGATCAACTTAACATAATACGACAAGATATAATACAGTAGTCCCATTCCTTATAGGACTGCTGTAACATATAGTTGTGCATCTTCTTTTCTTATTGCAATCGTAGCACCAGACCTCTACATATATACATATATATGAATATATATATATGTGTGTGTATATATAGCTATGAAGAAAGAAAGATCTACAGATAGTTATAGATGCATACCCACCTCTTTGTAGAGACATTAGGTATTTTTTGGAAGCAGGCAGAAATGAAAAATTAGCAACGCCTTCCCCGGGAATCGGACCACGGACCTCTGGAATACTGGCCCAGCGTGCAGAACCACTACACCACGAAGGCACGCTAGGAAGGCGGGAGAAACACCTTACATACTTCCCCTTTAAAGGGCGACTGGAGTTTTTTAGGGGACCCAATCGCCAAATTCTATTTGATGGCCCTAGATTATGCTTACAGAACGATTTGAAAATGTTCGGAGTGACTTGGCCAGTGAACTTATCTGTTTTCGTGAAGTCCAGACTGCTGTTCTCTGCTTTTGTTCGCTTTATTTATGCATGTAATTTTTAATGTTTATTTATACATGTAACCTTTGATGTTCTAGTTAACTTACTTCTGTAAGCCCCGTGTTGTACATATGTGGTGCACGGGGAGTCTGTATGTTCTCAAAGGAAAAAAATTCTGGGTGAGGAGAATCATCATCCAACACCCTTTTAGTTCGGGCGCCACTGTAGAGACATTAGGTATTTTTTGGTAGCAGACGAGATAAAAATTTAGCAACCGCCTTCGCCGGGAATGAAACCATGGACCTCTGGAATAGCGGCGCAGCTTGCAGAACTAGTACTACACCATGAAGGCACGCTAGGAAGGCGGGAGAAATAATATTATATGAAGTCTAAATTCCTCCTTTCAGGTAACATTAATTAACTTTTTTAGCGTTTTCTACGAAGATTTCAAAAACTAATACTGTTTTTTGGATGATTTTTTAAATATTTAACAGACATTGTACTAATTTAGAAGTCAAACAACAAAAATCAGCGTTATATTTGCAAATGTTCACAGGACTAGTTTCGATGGATTTATCGAACCATCACTCTCAGGTGCCAAAGTGTAAAATGATGGTTCGGTAAATCCATCGAAACTAGTCCTGTGAAAATTTGCAAATATAACGCTGATTTTCGTTGTTTGACTTTTAAATTAATATTTGTTCGGCGTGTTATTTTACCTTAGACATTCTTCTTCTTCTTCTTTTTTTTTTTTTTTTTTTTTTTTTGAAAATCATGACTACGTCAATTTTCTTTATTATAGAACTATAATTATTTACTATTTAATTACTTCATTGACGATGGCATAAAAAAATCAGTACACTGAAACATATCAACAAAAAAATACGTTAAAGTGACGGAAACAGAGGTTTTATTTATTAAAGTTGGGATTATAATGACAGTCTTTTATGTTCCATGATAAACACACGTGTTAAAAGGACAGTCTTTTAATGCTTCGTAACAGACATACTATTCGTTCATGAAAACAAGATATTTATTAACTCTATCTTCACTCCCCTTTCCTTGTTTCTTACAACACTGCAGTAACAAGCATTTCTTAGTGTCTTCTAAAATTAATTTTATGAAGCTATATTTTACTTGTAAAGTATAGTTTAGAATCTACAAGCTGATACCAAATTCTATTATTTTTAGAATTTCACAGATAGTCAGAAACAGATAATAGTGCTTCAAACATGTCTTGTTACATACTGTTTGCTTAAGCTTTGACTCGAATGTTCCAGTCCACATTTAAAAGTTTTAAATAAGCCATTGCGTAAAATGGTTATCAGACTTCTTTTGTCAGCAAAAGATTAATCACGTGTTTCTTTATATTTCTCGGAAACGAAGTAAGTTGTTTTTCAGCATATATTTATAAGGATGTGGGAACACGTGGACGAAATATATTTGAGGAACTCATTTTCTCAATGGCTGCCACGCTTCTGGGAGCATAAATTCAGCATTTCATTTCCCAGTGTTAGAAAGACTGGGTAATGAAATGGCCCCGTCCAGACCAGAAAAGATGAGCGAATACAATTTAGCTGCACTATGAGAAAAATTTCTATAGATGTCATTGCTCTTGCTGTGTTGGATTACAGGGAAGTTTTGAGACTTCGTGTTTTTTAAAAGTTAACTTTTTCAGCTACGTCTAGAAGAGCAACTTTTATCTGACTATATTTTTTAAGAATCTAAAAAATAATAAGAAACTTTACTTTGTAACGCAAGGCTGACTTTTTCAAATAAACAATTTCAGCACATCTTTAATTCTTTTTCTCATGTATCTAATCAAACTATAGAATGTACTTAAGTTCGAGGAGGGGAGAGTTTATTTAACTTTACATTATATTTCATAACAATTAAAGATTCACATATAGCTAATAAATAATTGAATTTAATTATTACCGAATAAACATGCAAAACATTTATAAAGCACTAAACTCATCGATGGTAAAAATGAAATTGCTTCGCATATATTACTCTACCAAACACACCCTGCGATAGGGTATTCAAGTAATCAGGGCGATAGTCCCTACTTAATCAGGAACGCAACGGTTGAGGAGGTGTCAGGAGGAATGGTACGATGGCCCACCCTGGAGGGAAAGGTCAGAACAACAGCTAACAGTCTTAAAAAAATGATTTTGATTGCCACAGCAACTCGAGAACCTGTCGAGGGTACGAAGACTGTCAATAGTGACATAAAAAAATGTGTGTATGTTTTATAACTGAAGCGACGGAGTCATTATTGCGAAAGCTTATTTGCAGTCACTTCCCGTCTGTCTCATTGTTTTGTATCTCTTAGATCTTACGTTTCAAAGTAATGAGAGCGAAGTACGGAAATCGGCTGGTCTTTGAACATTTTACATCAGATGCTCGGTCCACTTCTAATAGGACCTGAAAGAGGTTTCCGTCTCGAGCACTAATCGAGTGTTGTTTAAAAGCACATGAATCAAAGTAAGATTTCTTTCTGTCATCTCTCATAATTGAAGAATCCGTTTATTTTATCCGTGTTTAATTGTTAAGTGCGTTAATTTGTTTCTACAAGAATGAACCGTAATAGATATTTTAACATCAGTTGCAGGAACATTTTCTGGTAAAGATCTTTCTTTATGTTAGAAAAGTGAAACACATGCGCGTTAAATGCTGTGAATTATTACTTGATAAATTACACTTCTAAATATTTATATGAAATATATTGTCATTATTTATTAATTTATTTCAATTATTTTTGAAAAATCAAATTAAGTTTATGTAATAATTTACCAAAAACTCAATAAATGAACTCTTAAGGCTTAGTTCTAATGTCTCAGATCATTATCATTCGTATTTCTGTTTTGCATTACCATTTGCATTAATTACAATTATATGCTATATGCAAAAGATTAAAATGGATATTGGCTGTTTTAAAAATGATATTTTATTGGAAATACATTGTCAAATACTTTTGTTGTATTTCTCTTATTACCACATATGCTGTAATGAGATAAAATTCATTGTAGAACTATTTTGTCTTGGGAATTAGATAAATATTCGAGTAATAATTGGCATTCTTGATCTTTTAGGCTTGAAGCTAATTTACCCGGATTGGCTGAGGCCTGTAAGGAAGGAAAAGAAATCTGAAAGGATAACGGCATTTTAGAAATCCGGAAGTCTATGCTTTATAGTCAAATGTGATGTCCCAGATGGTCTTAACTTTGCTATCCAAACCGTGTTCTGAAAATCAAGAATTAATAATAGGAGAAAGAAGAACTAAAAATACCAGCTCTGGTTCTGTCCTTGTTTTCAAGCTTAGAAGTAGTTGTATAAATATGTAGCCACTCGTTATTTGGATAACGGTCTTCAATCGTTTCCATCGTCATGGAAAACAAAATTTCGGGCCTTACGTCCGATTTCAAAATAGGCTAACATAGACCCCAGTCGCAAGACAATAGATTTCAGAAGGATCTTAAGGTTGTAATAAGAGAGATGAGTCGAAAACCTTTGCTCAGAAAAAAAATTTTAATTAATCAATGGTCAAATTAAACGGATACAGTGTCAGAAATTTTAACCATTTATGACATAGGGCTACAAAATTAACTTTTTCATTAAATTTTTAGGATTATTAAGTGTATAAAGGAAATATAAAAGCAATAAGCGTATTGCCATCAGCTATACTTTCCGAATGACATGCTATTAGAGGTATAAAGTAAGCATTATTTTGAGAAAATAACACTGGTCAATAGATATCAAATCTTGTCCAGATGTGACAAAAATTATACCGGTCAACACTTTCTCACAGAATAAGTCAAATTTATTTTAAATGTACTGTATATTATTTCTATGTATATGTTTCTATGTATTTTTTTGTATATTCTGGTTTCAGATATTTGCAAAGAGTTTCAATAGCACTCTTTATTTTTTAAGTGAATCATTCTAGTCTAAGTTACTATTAAAATTGTAGACGTTTAATGTTCTACTGGCAAAATTTTTGGTAATTTTTAAAAATTACTAAATGTATAAAGACATATTTTTAGCAATAAGCAGAGTATCATAAATCATTTTGTATCAATGATATGCCGCTAAAGATGTAAAAATATTATTATTCCAAGAAAAGAAATGATTTTATTATAGATTAAGTTCAACTTAATCTATAACAAGTTTAACTTAATCTCTTTCTTCGTATGCAGGTTTCCTGGTTTCAGATATGCGATCAGATTTTGTTGTCACCAACAGTTTTTGAGTCAAATTTCTTGTGGACGTTTTTAGAATGTGTGGATATACGTGCAGTTAAATTATTAACTTAGGATATTGCAGTTGAAGTTATGGATTTGCTTTTGTTTTTATTTATGAGCTATTTGAATATTTGATTCTAGTTTTCGATTTAGTGCCGATTTAGCCTGTTCCTGTCCCAGCTTGATAGATGTATTCCCAATTCAGCCTAACAAGAAATTATCCAGTAATTTTATTCCAAAACTAAGCCCGTTCTGGAAATATTCTGCCATTTTATTTGCAACACAATCTGCGGGAACTGTGTTTCATAAGTAAAACATGTCAGAGTCAATGCTATCAGCATCATATTACTTTTTCT
Organism: Stegodyphus dumicola; assembly: GCF_044657685.1. Lineage (NCBI taxonomy): Eukaryota > Metazoa > Arthropoda > Arachnida > Araneae > Eresidae > Stegodyphus > Stegodyphus dumicola. The sequence goes on from NC_140780.1 coordinate 193,877,643, forward strand.
GAGTCATTTATCTTTATAGAATATTCTTGAGTTTGAAAAAAAAATTACGTATCTATTTTAACTTTAGTTTTATATTGTATTTTTACAGGAAGAGATTTCTAACCTCATTCTAGGTGTTTTCAGGATGCATCATGAGAAGAGGGAATGTTACCTTCTGTTAAATGTTTTAGCCAAAAATATTCTTTGGTTATATTTTTGAAGCAATAAAATAGATTTTTAAAATTTCATCTTTCACAAAATTTGGTGTTTGTAAAATATCTATATCAGAAGTATACTCTAGTATCGCTATAATCAACAAATCGCAAAATAAAAAGATCATTTTTAGGAAAATTTAATTAGATACACTTTACAGTCAACGTTATTTTTTATAAATCTAAGTACTGTTTACAAACTAATAGTAAAAATGGAAAATTTTAAATCTAAATGAATGGGTTTAGGACCAGTAAATGCGCAAACGAATTCAATTTTCCACTGCTTCAATTCAATTCAATTGCTGTCAAGATTTCCTTTTAGACATTCTTATTTCAAGTATGTTCATGTTAGTTTAAAATGATAAAAGGTTAAAATCACCAATAACATGAAAAGATATGTTCAGTAATATTTGGATTAATTCAAAAGGCCTTAATTCATGGTCTTTCAAAACCGCTGTTTCCCCATTCCAGGCCAGTCTTTTACTCATTCATCTCACTTGGACGCTATGTTACTGAACCATTACACGAACCACACGTTTAATTAATCGCTTGACCAGGGAAAGTTCCAGCTTTGCCAATTGTTGCCATTTTATGTAGATTAAAATTTGCAATTTATCTTTCAAGCTATAATCATTCATAGTAGCTCGTTGCAAATTAGGAAATTTTAAAATTATGTATGCAATTTCTCGACAACATTATATCATTAGTGTAAATAAGAAATGGTATTTCTATGTAACGTGCCATTATAACAAACCAAAACTGCGTAACCTTTAGGGCTCAGTCTTAGCCGGCATACGTAGCTCTCATGACTTTAAATTCAGCAGCAGTGCATTGAAATCAAGCTTTGGTATTTCTTAAGTTTTTGAATGAAATTAAAATTCCAGCAGGAGCCCCAAATAGTAACTTTGGTATGTTAATTTATTACTTAACAATTTGCCATTAATTTAACTTAAATTGTTCATTTTATTTACCTTTCTACGTTTTACTAAGTTTTAATTGTTAATTATTTTTTATTCTATTTATTTATGCTTGCCTTTTCTGACAGCATTTCACAGGACTCTGACACTCTTCATTTTAAAAATTAAGTGCAGTCATCTTTTATTTTGAAGCTGGACTTTATAGAAGATTATTTGCTTCCCTCTCCTAACTTTTGAGCTTGTGGATTCTAAATGCGTTAGCGAGAACTGGGACTTTGGAAACTCTATAGCGTTAAGATGGATAATCCACTCCTATCTGTAATTTTGCATTACTTGTAATTGTTTGACGTTGTGTTTGTCAATTAAATATTTTAATATTAACTGATGAGTCTTGATTTTGGAAGTAAATTCTCTTCTCATGCTACACTATGCTACTATTATCAACAAACTGCTTGTGAATCTTAAAACATTTCATATTTAATCCTTATTCACTACATTTTAAGTTAGAACTTACGAAAAATGCGTTAAAAGTTAGAGTCATTAGGTTTTCTTGAAGCAGGCAACATGAAAAATGAGCACTGCCCTCGCCGGGTCTCGAACCTGGACTCGAATAAGCGGCGAGCGTGCTATCGTTACACCACGAAGGCGTGCTGGAAGGAGGGAGAAAATACCTTATAAAGTAACAGATTAAAAACAACCGAAATGCAGATATCTATGAATCACCAAAAATATAATTCAGAGATATTGGTGCCAAGGGATTGAGGTAGACATAGTCCAACATTATACGCTCATTGAACGGTTTAGGATGAAGACTAAATGTCAGGATGGATGACTTTTAAGAGTAACACAAACGGCCCAATATTCGTTGCTTCAATTATCAAAGCATATAACGTCAGTACCGGCACAGAAGTGTCCCTTTCATTTTTGCAATTATTTTACCCAAATAAACGGGTGCACTGTTCAGGTATCCGTTTCGCTAATGTAATATACTGCATGTACCAAATTTTATTAAGATTGGATCATTCCTTAAGTGTGCGTTAACGTCTTGCTTGTTGAAAAGAGCATTTTTCTCTTCATTAAACATGGAGAATGCTTCATAATATACAGAAATATTCTAGAAAGGAAAAATAATTTAGAAAAATAAACGAGTTTTTAAGTACACAAAAGTAACAAAATAAATGGTAAAAGTGTTGTTGATCTTATTCTTAGTGTTCATAGTTTGAGTGATTATATTCTTAGTGTTCATAGTTTTGAAATAATCATATTACAATATTGCTTCAAAATTTAATCACATGAAAATAAAACAAATACATTAGCAAAAAATTTCAATGATGAAAAATTTATATTTTAATTAACGGATTAAATGTAAATGTACCAGGTCGTGTAAAGGCATAGAAACTTTTGAGCATATCATAATATGTGAAAAATTATCATTACTGCATTTAAAAAATGCCATGACTAGTTTGTTTATGAAACTAATAAAAATGGAGAAATTTAAAACATGCATTAAATTGCCCATTAGAAGTAACATAAAGAGTATTAAGTTGAACACTTTGATCTAGTTGCCAGAGTTTAAAAAATGAATATTTTAATGTATTTATAAATTTACAAAAGTAGAGCTTTCACTCTAACTTAATTTAAGAAGACACAAACTATTCCTATTTTTGGCTTAGTAATAAAATTTTAACTGAAGGATAGCGCAGAAATGCTTATAATTAATTTACAATGCACTTAAGACAGATTTTAATGAAAGGTTATAAAATCCATTCCATCTTTAAAGACTTGGCAACTAACTTATTACTCTAAATTATACACATTTATGCGTATAATTTAATTCTGCAAAAAATGACCTAAAACCTTCAACAGAACTCCAAAGGTATAATTTTTTTAAGGTTCATTCACAATGCTATCATACATTTTAACCTCTATATTTTTAATATGCGAAGCTGTAAAGAATATGTCGAAAAATTTGTAAAGCTCTCGAAGCATTTAAAAGAATAAATCCCGCATTTACCTGCAAGAAATATTTGGCTTGATAGTCCATCTTAGTAGGATAAGTAAATGAAGTAAAGAACAAACAGTAATGGACTTCTAAATGAGAAATGTGATTACAAATTTATAATTACATATCATGTAGTTTTACAATTTACTCATCGTAGTGCACCTTAACACATCATACGTAGTGCACCTGTACAACGTGGTTTTGGACCAAAATCATATTATGAGTTTATGCAATGTGTGAAATGGCTTGAATAAATGGCTAGAAATAAAAAACGTTCCATGCATACTCCGACTTTCAATCACTTTAGAATCGACATTTTCATAATGATAAAAATTAGGCTTAGGATTCACGTGCAAAATTTGTTTTCTGCTCTCATAGTTAGTTCTAACACCAGACTGTTCTTGTAGGAACATTCAACGAACTATATATTATTGCAAACAACCTATCTTGATGCACAAGCACTTTGAAACCTATATTGATGCACATTGAAAAGAAGTAACATTCGCTGCAGAGAGAAAATGAAGCCCATGAGTCCCTGCAGCGGAACCCATGGGGAAGGGGAGAAAAAATAAACTAGTTGCTGAATGAATATTTTACCTGCTGTAAAGCGGTTCTAATTTCCAGCTGCACTGAGCGAACGACAATATTCATTTAAAGTCTGCGAAATATGCAGAACTGTAAACAAAACTAGGATTATAATATAAGCCAAAAAATAAAGTTTTAAATTTAATTTTTGGAAAACCTTGCTATCACCACTCAGAATTACTTAATTTGTGCTATCACTGCTCATCGCTTAAGTTGAATGTAGTTTCAGTTTAACTTGGATTCTGTGTCATGTAGATAAAAAATGAGTGTTAAATTTGTTCTTCAATGCCAGATGTTCCTGTCACTCTACATTGATCCCATGATATTCATAGTTTCTTCTGAACTTTATTAACAGTTTATTATTTGAAATTCGACACGAACATGTTGGTCATTTCATCTTCTCGTAACGGAGGACGTTGTAGAGAATGCATGACAGGCGTAAGATCAGTGCTAAGGAAGGAAACAAGTAATATGAGCAGCGAAGCCTAACATGCGAAACGAACACATGAGTTTCAGTCTCGGTTCCGGCTGTCGGCCTCAGCTGACCACCATATCATACCATACTACCCTTAAATCTTCTGTGGTATAAGGATTTTGTATTAAGTTTTTGAAGCGTTTTATACTTTGTCCTAGACTATGTATAAAGCCGGGCAGGGACTGTGGGTTCCACGCTGCCTTGGACTGAGGTCTCCGGACCTTGGATAATTTACAACCTTGAGTGGTGCCATCTCGTAAGAAACTGGAGCAAGAGTTCTTGTTCTGGTGCTCTATGGTATTAGAATCTGATTACCGCTCAGACATCAGCCTACGACTCTAAATTTTAAGAGCCTGAAATTACTCAATGGCTTCTCATAGTCCCTTTTTCTTAGTCGTAAAAACAGGGAAAAAGAATGTCAAGGGCACCAAATTGGTTTAATCAATCTTGTTTTGTATCAGTCTATATCTGTTTTATAAACATGTAAAATACTAGGTATTAAAAGCGTCATTACACGATAACATTGGTCAGCTGCAGATTTGAATAAATTAGGTTAAAAGAGTTTTGTTTGCTCTCATTAATTAAATTGATACATATTTAAGATCTGGCTGAATTATGTGATACATAGAGATATTTAATCTTAACTGGTACTTTCCCATGTTTATTAAATGCGTATTCATATGAGTCTTCCAGATTTTTTACTGAAATCATTCTTGCCAAATATTAATTGCTACCACTATATACCATAAATACAACGTACATGTGTTGCTGTGAATGTGAACACCTCTGCTTACTAACGGAAAATCAAATCTCAGTACTAAAGAGAAGTTGTGCTGCATATACGAAATTTGAAATGCGTATTTGAGCATCTGCAAGATGAAGGAAATTTCGTACTAGGCGAATAAGCTTCACCATGAATATGTAAATCACGTCTGTTTAAATACGCGATGTAAACTTCGTGTGCTTTATTTGCCTTCCGGATTGAGCGTTATGAGAGAGATTTGCGTTAAAAATGCCTTTAAAGAGGCGAAGAAGGCAGTATCAGCAGCAGTGTTAGAGTTTGAATGAGGCCATGTAATAGGGTACAAGATGGATTTTCTTTCTTTCTTCCTTTTTTTCTTTTGATATTACAGAAAGACTTGGCAGGGAAAGACTTGTGCCACTACTCAAAGGGAAGATAGCCGTATTCACCGCATGTCTGTGGCACATCAGACTCATCTGTAGCAGCCATTCGAGCTTTTGTTGGCACCAGAGTGACATAGCGAACTAGAACGAAGCCATTTGCGGCGTAGACAAATTAGACTTTCACCAGGAGTTATGGTCTGGAGAGCAATTTCGTATGACAGTAGGAGCAGTCTCGTCCTTATACTACACATCTTGACAGCAAATCTGTGCGTTAAAATGTGATTGCACGGTTATCTCGCCATCCTTGACCAAAATTCCTGGGGGCATTTTCCGAAGATAATATGAGTTATCATACTGCTGCTATCACCCAATGTGGTGTATAGAGTACCGACATGTTGCCTAGACATGCGAGATCACTAGATCTTTCTTCCATGGAGCACGTATGGGACATGATAGGATGACAAATTCTGCGTGACCAACAATCAGAGCGAACCTTTGCTGATTTGGTTAACCAAGTGCAAAAGGCATGGAACTTCATCTCACACAATGACATATGGTATCTGTACGACACAATGCATGCACATTTGAGTGCTTGAATTTGACATCATGGCGACTACATTGGTTATTAATGTACCACCGTTTCACATTTAAAATTGCTCTTCTCGCGCATATTTTAAGCAGTGACCTTAAAACACTAATCAAATAAATATATTACCTAGAAAAATGTTTTGCCTTCATTTAATTTCTCTAAGCTGATTTCTTCTTGGTGCTGGGATTTCATTTCCGTCATGCACTCATGTTCGGATTCATACTGAACCCATCCATACCGAATTATATGTTTACCTATCCATTAATCTATGGACATGCGTGTACTCAAGTGCTCATATATGAATAACATAAGTACGCTCAATTAGTCACTTAACTTGGCAGATTAGAAGGAAAGCAATTATAAATGTCCTTGACTTTCATAAGGAAGGTGTAGCTCTACCTTACACGGACATAACCTATTTAGGACAAAGTAGATAGCTGAAGAAGCAATCAAAAAGAAAATTAGAAACGGTCCCCAGGAAGAGCGTGAACTCAGATCCCCCAAGACTTGGGTGTCCCTGTCACATCAAACTCGAGTGGGACAATGGATACGTAGATAACTGCTTCTTCCTCAGTTAAGCCTCAGGCATCTGCAGGTTTAGACGCAAAGACTGAAGTCACGTGTCTTCTTCACGCTATGCACTGAGGATCACTTTCACAGATATTAGCACTTTATTCTGTCGTGAAAGTCAGGCAGGCCTAGGGTCAGAAGATTAGTTGATAAGGCCAGTTGGAGTGATAGGTAAATGAAACGGTGGACAGACACTAACCGACCTCTGGATGAACAGATAACACCTGGGAAGTCGAGGGAGCCGACACTTCTAGTGAGTGTCTGCTAACGTTCGAGACAAACTTTTCATTTCTAGATAACGGCTTCCAAAATGCTCTTCAGAAATAGCTAGAAATGTATATATATATATATACAGACATTCATTCACTTTTCTTCTGCAGCAAATTCAAAATTCTGCACCCTAAATATCACTGACATCTCTGAAAGAGTTCTGCAGTTATAATTAATTTTGCATTGATTTTTCCCCTTAAATGTTCGTAAAGCAAAACGATATTGATTTCCTCTTTGCTGCAGGTTTTCTTCGTAATTAGAAACGCTTCAAATATTCCTGAATAATTGCAATTGATTTTAAAATTTATTGTTTATATTTTGAGCATGGAAATTTTCGATGCAAAATTTTAACAGTTCGTTTCCTCAGAAAGGAAGTTGTGATAGTTATCCTAATAATGCTATTAATGTCCAAAAAATTTAATATCCCAACCCTTAATTTTTTAGTGTGCATAAACAATAAAAGCAGCTACTTTCCTTCTAAAAAGAATTAAGATGCCGAGATAGTTTTGAAAACAAAAAAGCCTCTTGAAAAAAAAAAAAAAAAAAAAAAAAAAATCTGAAATGTTTCAGATTTTAAATTACGTCCAAAGGGGCGTTTTTTTAACATTTTGTGTGTTACCTTTCTTTATTAAATATCATGTTCCTCGCACTTAAACCATAAGATCCAGTGCAACAGCAATATCGCAAAATAGTTTTAAAACGAGCATATCTTTAGAATTTCCGATACAGAGACTCACGCGCTGGAGATAAAAATGTTTTTTCTGCACAACGTTGCCATTGCTCGCTTTGAAATCCTTGAGTTTGTTAATCAAAAATTCGTCAAAGTTTTAAAAAATAGGAAATCGATCATAAAACAAATTTCAAATTTCAAATTTGGTCTTCCACATGCTCATATTCGTTGGAGGATTACGTTATTCAAAATTCGATGACTCTATGTACCGTTGTTTTATCACAATACGAGAAATATACATACATTTATGCAGATTTTTCATCATTTAATTTCTTCAAATATAATGCAGGACTCTAACATTTTGTGGCAACAGTTTGAAAAGTGAAACGACATTTATGAGTCCGACGCAAAATGCCAAAACGAAACTAATAGTCCTTCGGGATTCAAATCCCTTTGGACTAAAAAAAAAAAAAAAAATTGAAGCAGGTACATAATGAAACTGCACAAGATATTCTCAAGTACTCATATGTACACTTGAACAGATTCCAATGACAGGCCGCAAGAAATGTTACAATGTTTATTTCTATCATTTTCATCTAGACTTGATCATGATAAAGTCTCTAGAAACAACAAAAATTCACGTGAAACCTTCTTCAGAACTTAGTTGAATGAATCCCAATCTAGGAATAAAGAAATATACTGAGGATTTAAACAATGTTTAAGGACTTTAATTTATTTCAGTTCGTAGGTCAAGGAATTGTTAAATTGTTATCTTGAAAAGATAAACAGTAATATGGTTAGTTGAATTTATGAACCAGCTACATTATTAAACTTTTAAGTATTAGAGATGCTTAATAATTTGTCCTCAGTGGTCAATGTACAACTAACGCAGTCTTAAGTGCTTACAAATCTCGCCAACAAATATAAAGTTTGTTATAATGCATTAGTTAAAAATGTTCTTGCAGCAGTTTAGTTATTGTCTTATTTCAGTTCGCCAAGCAGCTGCAACATATTTTCAGTCGTTTCTCTAGAAATATATTGTCGTGCTGGATAATGAAATACCCATTGAAAAATCAAAAGCCATTTGGAGAGCAAATTGCTTAAAAATGTGTAAATAAATTTTTATTGACATATAATGATTGCTAAGAAACTGGGGATGGATTAACTGCTGTTTTGTGTTCTGATGCGAAGCAAATGAACAGGAATGAAAATTCTTCATTAAAATTGTGATTTGGGCGCTATGTTTCACTGCATGTGTACAAAAGCATTTGTAAATTTCAGCGTATTCAAGCGTTTGTATTTCAATTGACAGGCTAGTTAACTAATGTGTAGCTTTTGATGCAGATGAAAAACAAAACAAAGAATAAAATCCATCATATTTACACCGAGTATGTTTATTCGCCAAGAATTTTTCATGAATTTAAATGTCAGTACTTCGTTATTTTTTTTTTTTTTATTGTGTGTTTTCTTTAATGCAGGTCACATGAAAATGTAATTCAAAGTCTGCAAATTTTTAAAAATGGCTTTAGAAATGCTCAAAAATGTCCTTCAAAGGAATAGTCTTGTGGAATTAAATGTTAGATTTTTATTGCGAAAATCACCATAAAATGCAGTTATAAAAAGAGAGTCGAAACACCTTGTAAACGAGGTTTTAGATTTCTTTATTGATTCAAGCGTGTGATGGGTCCCTGTTCTTGAATGTGCATGCTTCAATATCTTACGAATGATGTTTTGCTCGCAAATTATATGGCCTGCTCGTCGGCGAATGAGCAGCCGCATCCGGCCTTGAAGTGTCAGGGCTCACACACTTGTATAACGGGCGCATACTTTTCTCAAGAAGGATTGGTTGTGAACCTCTGGTCCTCTCTAAGAGCTCCGATCCATCATTTTTCGGCAGTCTAATTCTCACGATTTCTTCCCAGCATCCTAGCACTAACCACAGGCTCGAGCCTTATTTCATCCACCCTATACTACACCTCCCAAGTTAGGTGTAGTACTAAGATACGAAGAGGCTGCTAGAGTTGGCTACTTTATCTCCCGAATGGAAAGTTTGAAAGCGTAAGTGACTGATCTTCCACGTTCGACTTCTGGAAAAGTACAGACTTTTAAATAGTTGCACGTTAAAAAAGAGCTATACAATATCTTTTCTAGCAAGTTTAAAACTGTAGAACAGAGAAGAAAGTCAGGAAAGGCAAGCGATTAGAAAAGTGTATAAAAATTAATTTTAGATTATTCCATTAAATAGTGAAACAGACATATTATAGACTTAATGGAAACTATCACATAGACATGTTGTAGATTTACAGAAACTATAACATAGATATGTTATGGACTTATAGAAATACACATACCTGCTTCACATTAAATAATGAAATAGAACGTGACAGAAAAAAAGGGGGGAATTAAAGTTCAATCCAAGGAGGAGGAATAAAGAAAAATGATTGCATCAATAAGGTAAAGGAAAAAAAGACAAATTGAAAAAATAAAATAAGCAGTTTACATCCGTAAAACGGATGCTCGTTAAGTAAATATGAATTGTGTTACACAATACAGAGTTGGGAAGTCTTTGTTCTATCATTTAATACTTAAGCTTTTCTCAGATGCAGATTAGCCCATTGGTAAAGAACAGACATGATGCAAAATGTTGCTTTATATAAATCATTTTATATTTAAAACAGCATTTAAAAAAAGAAATCGTATTTTTACAAGTTTTTCTCTTTAAACAATTAAAAATGCTCAGAAGACAAGAGTAATGAATGATAAATTCGGGATTTTAGGGAGCGTTTTAACGGCAGGAAGTCACTAAACGCAACAAAGTTCTATATTTTTAGTTCCTAATTAATTTACAAGCATTGATTATGCAGTGCACATGTAAAGAAAAGATATAATTCATTGCGGTGAGGATTTATAATTAGCAAGCAGCGTCCGTGTGCGTGACGAAGAGGAAAGTGATAAATAAATGTTCTGAGCTTTGACACTAGATAAATAACCATTGAAAGTTCAGCTAAACTGTTTCCTGGTGCATATAAAATACAGCGTTATCGGAAAAGACCACTCTAGTCGAAATAAATCACTTTTAGTTTGGTTATCTAGAGTAATGAATTACAACGTTCCACCTGGATTGCTGAAAGCGAATCTTAACTGTGAGCAGACAAAAAGAGTTTTCATCTTATTTCACCTTTAGATAAATTTTTGAAACATTGTAATTAAATGGCGTGATAATAATGCGGAATATTCTAGTGTTCCTAGGTGTTTAAAAAGAAATTACTTTATCAGTAAAAAAGTTTAATGGTGTTAAAAGTTAATGGTTAAATTTTAATGGTGTATTAAAATGACTTAAATTAATATGAATATATAAAAATTAAAATAATCCTAAACATTTAAGCAGTTTACACATACACCCTAAAATTCAGTAGACTCAATTTGTGAAAAATAATTAATTTAAGAAATATTAATTACTTCTAATAACACGTGACTCCCTTTCACTTGCGAGGTTTGCAATATGTATTTAGTCACATATATTTGTCATAAAATGAGTACATCAGTAAGGTTTGCAGTATTGAATTAAAATATAAGCAATAGCGAGCAAAAAATTAAGTACCTTGCTCTGATTTGTTTAATTTTTTTTTTTTATTTTTTTTATTTTTTTAAATTTTTTTTTTTTTAAGTTTGTTTTGCTTGTTTGTGGAAAAGCAGACGAGAACTATCTGCCTAAGACGAAAGATGCCTTTGTGAAGGACTTACTCGTATTTATGTTACGCATGGAGAAAAACACGAAAACGCCCATGCAGCCAGTCCATTCGCGAATATTTGAACCGAATCGTGCTACCAGTGTTCAGCACCTTTACCACTCGGTCATTTGTCAACCTCTAGTACTTAGCACTGTGGTGTTTATACATAAAGCTCAATCAAGTTCCACCTCACCAAATAAACTTTTGAACGAAAATAACTGGAATTATGAAAAAGAGGCATTTGTTTATTTGGATTATGACGATGCACACAAGGGTATCTGCTAAGAGGAGAGATGCCTTTTCGAAGGACTTTCGAAAGGAAACTGGCTCATATTTATGTTACATATGGGAAAAATCAAGAAAACACCCATGCAGCGAGCCAGTTCGCCGGGATTTAAGCCCAGATCGAATTTCCAGTTCTCAGTGACGTTACCATTGGGCCCCTGGTAAATTTAAAAGAGGTATTGGCAAATTAAGTTACTATGAGCTGCCAAATGAAAGTGGTGGCAGTGCCCCTAGTGACAAAAGTTAGCACTATCATATCATCTATGTTAATACTATCATCTCGTAAGATGACAGTATTAACATACATGATATGATAAGAGATTTAGAAAAATGTAAATTAGAAACTTGCAGCGCATCATCAAATTAATAAGAAAGGACATTTTGAAAAGTGGAAAATGGAAATAGAAGGGTTAAGCTGATTTCTGAGTTAATATAATGTGACATCGCTATTGAGTATAAAACACAGGCGTCGAAAGACGTAGACGATCATCGATCATCAGTCAATCCTTTGATCAAATGACATACCTATGATTAATATTATTGAAAGATTATCGTAGGTTGAGTGCCGGAGATGGTAGTACTTTATAGTAAATTTATCGAAACGCTAAAGGAACTGCTCAGCAATATTTTCTGCGATTTTCTTCTACTTTATATCTGAAGTCATGGAGTTTCTATTCGATAGCTCAAACAGAATGGCAGTCCTGAGACGACCCATTGCAAAATGAATGCAGATTCTAATGTGCAACCCACAAAAAAGTAGGAGTAAAGTGAGTTAAATGTGTGAAATGTCAAAACCCCGTGTAGGTGAATTTTCTAACGGCAAGATTTCCAATGTTAAATTATTGTTATCTTTGAAAACGTGACATCCATAACGGTGGTGAACATCAACCAGGAAGTGCTTTCTCGCATACGAATAGGTACAGCAGCAGATGGTGGAAATTTGAACATGCTGTATTTTAAATTAAAAATTATACAAAAGCTAGTTTTGCATTAATTACGATCCTTAAAGATTAACGTTTATAGCCTTCTTATTTACATCATTCTTTTGTCCAAAATGGCCCTTCTTACTAATTTTGTAATAGGCTGAAACCTTATATTTTTTCTGTATCAGCCATTGTTTCTGCGACAGTACAACTTCCACTTTTCACTATTAAATGTGCTGTTGTCACCTTGATTTGGTGGCTCTTGTTTACCTTATTACACCAATAGTATCCGTATAATTAAAAAAATGATGAATACTAATTGTGTATTATTAGGAATTAGGAAACAGCAGACACGTTTTTAGCAATGAATTATTTCTTTTTTAAAAGGTTTGATGCAAATGATTAAAAAATGCATGAAAAAAAGGAACATATTTGATTTTAAAAAGAAAGAGTATATTTATAGAGCTTCTTTTTTTTTTTTTTTTTTTTTTTAAGACTTGATAAAAATGATTAGTAAATTAGTAAGTACGTGGAAAAAAATGAATATGAAATGTGTCTGATTTTAAAGAGAAAGGGTAGATTCGTCTTGGTTTCGTCTTGGAGTCAAAGCTAGGTTTTTCTTATCAGCGTACAGAGATGTTCTTTAATAAATTCAACATCTTTACGCTTTACCTTCTTTCTTTTCGGAAGCGGTAATATCCTGACTATATGACACACTGATGAAGTGTACCTACCGGCCCCCCCAGGGTTCTGCCTAATTCAATTGCAGTTGTAATGGTTATATAGGATTAAAAAATAAAGCCTTAGATCCTGCAGACATACTCGTATATTAGGTTCAGAAGCCATTTAATCATTTAAGTTACTACAAAGCATATCGGAACTGCCTGCTTAGAAGAGAATATGTCGCAGAAGAAATTTCTGAGGAAAAATACCCAGTATTTAAATTACATAGGAAGCAAACCATGAACATTCCAAAAATCTACCCGTAGTTTAAAAACATTCGTATTTCACGGCTTTGGCCATTCGACCACTGGTAATTAAAGCCTTAAATCTAAAACCTCATGTTGATGACTGAAAGAATAGTACCTGCAAGATGATAAAAAATGGTACAAAAACACCACAAGTAGAATAATGAGTTAAAATAATTATATTGATTATAGAGTTAAAATTTAATCTTAGATATTCAGAAAAAATATTTATGAGTGATTTATGACAACATATAGATTATCAAAAATGAAAACGCGAAAATTCATTGCTATTCTCTCAAGGTTGTGAATGTAACTGCTTTAGTTAATTTAACTATTGTAACATCAGTTTAATGGAAATCAAGAGCATTTTTTTCAGTTGAATGAATTTTGCTTTATTTTTATTATCAGAAGGATTGTTGAACTGAATGTTGAACGCAAGTTATATTTTTTATTTTATATTTCCTTAATAAAATGTATATTGAAGTCAAATTTACATTCCTATGAAAGAGAGAGGGAAAGAAAGAATTATTTTCAGCGTGAAAGTACATAATGAAACCGCATCTCTAATTAAGGAACTTTCATTCGTTGATGAACTGATTTCTTTCGTTCCTTATAATCAGAATGATAACATTTAAAAATCAGTCCTTTGTGACATAATTAGGAAAGTAATGATAGATAGTTAATAAAATATAAATAAACAAACTGAATTAAAAATATTTTAGCGAAATATAGTGACGACAAAAACATTTGCTATATTTTAGAATACATTAAATCTCTTGCGCATTTTCGTGGTTTTCTCCATCTGCAACATGCATGCAATTCGGTTTCCTTAGAAAGTTCTCCACGAACACAGCCTCCCTTTAGGCAGAAAGCCATTCCACTTTTTTTCAATAAGTAATTAAAATAAACGTTAATTCCCATCTTAATTAAATACATAGAAAATCATATTTTAAATCACAGCAGATTAAAATAAAATAACAGTAAAAAATGGGGAGTATAAACATATTCCGCAGGGTCTCTTAGAATGATTAATTCAGGTCCAAATCAGTATGATTATGGACTTATTAATCATGCATTGAAAAGTTACATTTCAAATATAAAATGAAATTTCAGAGTTTCAGATTGTCATCTAAATATTAGTCATATTTTCTCATTCTAGTGGTCATGGTGAATCGCAACAAACCTGAAGACTTACTTTTGACAACTAGCATATTCTTGGTCACCGTGTCCTACATAATATGATAAACATATATGATCTATGAAATTCTACTGTTGCTGCACTGGAAACAAAAGTCAAAGACGAGAGGAAGTATGGCAAAACACAGGGGGATCCTAAAGTTGAATACATCAAACTTTCAGAAATTGTGGTGTAATATCCTAGCTAAATTAGAGTTTCTTGAAAGTCAGAATACTCAAGAACTGCGCAACGACTTATCGCAGAGTTCTCGTGAGCAAATGACAAGTCCAAAGAAGGGTTGAATTTACCCTTTATTCCAACTCAAGTAAAGAGCAGATCACCCCTGCCTCCACTTGCAATTAAATTCAAGATACAAAATAAGAAACAAATCTAACACTAACTAAATTAAAACAACCGAAGCTGCACAGAATTCTCACAATGTTGGCCCTTGTTTAATATCATCGGCGGATACTGACAGGCCCTTAACAATACGGCCGAATAACAGTAAGATTAGGCTAGTAGCAAGAACACAGCAGGAAGACAGACACGCGCTTCTAAGCTCTTCTAAGCTCTCCTAAGCTCTTCTAATAAAGTGATCTAGACTTCAACTTAAATACTTGTTCTAACCTCCTTTACATAAAACGTAATTCTGAAAACTCAATCTGGTAGGGAGACGTAGGTGGAAAATAAAAAAGTAAAGGAAAGGTTTGTTCCAAACTAAAAATAATTATTAGAAAATTAAAATAAACCCTACAGTGGCAATTCCAAAATGTACATTAATGGCAAATTACTTCATTGCATAACACCACTATACTGTTATAAGTAATGTGTCACTTGAAATTTTATTTGCGGTTTACGTTGTTAGTTTTAAAACCGTTTGTTTCAGTGCAAGATGGAAATTAGTTTTTCTCAAGCAGTACGAATTTTTATGCATGAAAAATGTTAATTCTTTGTTTTGATAATTCTCTTGGCTGTTCCTTGACAAAAACCAAATAATTATCAGCTTTTGTTATTTAATTATTTTGTTTTAATTTGCTTTTGTTTCAGGAATGATTTTTAATGTTGTTTGGTTCGTAATCTTTGTTCATAAGTAGCTCGTCATTCTTCGTAGATTTATATTCTGTTCTATATTATTCATATTAATTTCACAGTATCTTAGATGATTTTAATAATTTTTAATGAAATCTTTTTCGATTATTGATCTCTCTCTCTTAAATAAAAATAATACATTTAAAATCCCCCCCCCATATATAATTCGGAACCAACAATACGCAAAACATAAAAACCTGGAAGAATAGTGGCAAGTGGTAATATATATGTGCAATATTTTACTGCGTTGCTTAGAAACTGCGTAATTTAACATTCGGTACTTTTAATTTCCGATAGTCAAAATGGCAGGAAGAAGACATTGATAAAACTAAATCGCCATCTTTATTTTTAGGCACATAAAAATCATTTCTCTGTAGGCAATATACTTTTTGTTCATAAACAATTACAATAACTTTTATATGAAGCATATCGGCGCATAGATGTTTGAAGGAGCGTCTTGCCAGGAGGATAGCTTAAGCAAAAAGTGACGCATCAATTCAGAGAAAGAAGGGAGAGAGTCAAAAGTTTCAGTTCGAGATAAAAAAGTTTTGGTTTACAATTTGGTGATTGGTCAAGAGGTATCTGCATTAAGCGTTACGTAGGATCGAATGATTAATTTGAATGACGCAGTTTAGATTTATAGCGCTATTTTTAAGAAAGAGAGAAAGTTCCCAAATTAAATAAAAAATAAAAGAGGTTACAGCCAATTAAAATTAGAAGTTTGTTTCATATTTTTTATCATATAGTATATATATAATATAATGCAAAAAAAAAATACAAAAATAAAAAGATGCTAAAATTAAAAGCAAATTTTTTTACCCTTTCTGCGCTATAGCTGTAGGATTGAAGTAAAATAGACTTAAAGAATCTAAAGTTAAAAGTAAACTGGAGTCAAAGCAAGTCTATTCCTCATCAATATTAATAATAGCAATCGTGTATAAGAGGTTTAACACCATATCCAAACATATCAAATTAAAATAAGAATTTAAAGTAGTGCGAACTCTAGAAATAAAAATTAAAAATGAAAATGCAAAAGGGGAAAAATATACAATATATTTAAATTTAAAAATAAAAATTAAAAATTAATCTCCTTTTACTGAAACTCCAGCTCAGAACTATCGTCAGGGAAAAATGAATTAAAGCGTCAGGGAAAAATGAATTAAAGCGTCAGAAAACTCGATTAATATGTTTCGAAAACGTGTTTCGTTCTCCTGGTTCATAGGAGATCAAAACCGAAAAAGGAATCTATTAAATTTTCCTTTAAGACACTAAAAACTCGAATCTCAAGAATCTCAAATGTACCAGGATTTTCCTGCACGCCTTCGAAACACTTGGTAAAACGAATAACACATAACATTGTGCTAAATTGACTATTAAAAAATCCCCACAAAACTTTACATTATGTAAAAAAAAAAACCATTAAAAAATAAAATTGGTCTAAAATCATTATATTCAAATCCGTAATTCAAAAGCAAAATAATATAAAGAGTAAAACAAATATACTTTAGACTAAATTGTCATTCAAACAACAGTAAAAAATTGGGTGGTCCCCGATTATGCTAAACTAAACGTTTAATGCCAAGAATACGAAAAACTTTTCACAAAATCAATATTATATACATGTATATATCAATAAACAGAAATAAACAGAAAAAGGAACAGAACTAGAATACACAGAAATATGAACGGTTAAATGTAGTTTGTGCTTCACTCCAGCTATTGTTTGTGCTTCATTCCAGCAGCTACAAACATTGCAGTCTGGATTTAAATACGAAGCCATATTCAAAATTAAATTTGTGAAATGCTGTCTTGACCACTGGTTGAAGATGTTGAATAATATTTCACAGCACTGATATTAAAAAAGGGCAAAAAATTGTTGTTCATATTTATTGCTAAAATTAACATATTTTACGGTAAAATCCTGTAATCAACTAAAGTTTTCTTTATACATTGATGTTCTTGTTGTGTTTTGGCATACTCCATTACCTTTATATAAATTTTAAATATGCTGATTTATGGTGTGTGTGTGTGTGTGTATTTAATTATGGCAAAGCACACGAGGGCTATCTGCCTAAAGGGAGGGATGCCTTTCGTGGAGGACTTTCTAAGGGAAACTGGCTCGTATACACGTTACACATGGGGAAAACCACGAAAACGACCATGCAGCCAGCCCGTTCGCGGGATTCGAACCTCAGACCGAACTACCAGTGTTCAGCGTCTTTACCGCTCGGCCGCTGGTGGGTTCATGCTGATTTATGAAAAAGAAAGCGAAAAGATAGACTGTTTTGCAATTTTTTTTAGGCTTACAGTAAAATTTTAACGAGTATGCCTGTACGTTCAAATTGCTGCTAATATTTATGACTTGAATTTATTGCACATCTTTACACGTTCTTCGTCTTAAATTAGCAAACAGCTTTTGAAACAAACTTTATTTGCTATCAAAACTGTGTTGCTTCAACAAGAATAAAGGCATCCAAGTTAAGTGGATACGATTTGCTTTTCGTTTATTGTTTAATGAACATGAAAAAAGATTGTTCTTGATCATCAAGGCATGCAAAAAAGCACAGAGGCTTACTGCATATGAAACTGAAAAATTGCCTTATACAGCCGACTTAAGGATATTTCTTCAGCAAGAAAAGACATGAAACTGCTTTTTTGTGGCTGTCAAATGTCTTCTGAGAAAATAAATTTCTCAGTCAGTTTTATATATTTAGACTTAATTGTTATTTTAATTCTTTGGCGATACATTTCTTTAATATTGGCGAGAGAAATCTTTTATCAACGGTAACCCATGCTTCGTAGCAGCATCACTCGCAGCACCATCCCGAAGAGGGGAGGTCACTTCAGATGAAAAGGGGGGAAAGAGGGCACAGACGTCACCAGCATGAAGGATCACTTCTATACCTACCCTTGTAACTGCTCGCCTCAACGCTCTAGGAGTGTTTACAAGCTTCTATTTTATTCGTCTATAGAACGACCGTCCACACTCCTATCATTATCATTGGTGTAAAAAGACTGGGATGAGCGATGTGCTTTCACGTGAGAGTCTTGAGAAATTATTTCTGTCTTTGTTTAAATCCCAATTGCATGGTGTCTCCGTATCCTAGATAATTGATATGATATCTTGCGGTTCACCTGGTTTTTATATCTGCATTTCATTCCTCCCCTCGTTATTATTGTTTCCACTTGGATATAATAGTTGGGATTATTATGGGTTATTATGTTAATTCCTCCTCTTTCATGTTCATTGGGAGAAGGTAGTTACTATAAAAAATTTCATGCCGCCTTTTGTCCCATTGCTATGGACGCATGCGTGTGATTTGCCGAAGAGAAATTATAGAGAGTCAGATGCAAGGAAAATTAGAGGCAGTAATTATACGCTGAAAATTTGAAAAGATAGCTTTAGGACAAATAAAAGTTAAAAACAGATGGAGTCAAAGATTTCTTACCACGCAGAGACCTTGCATAATGTCAATAATTAGCTCCTGTTTTTTTTCAAAGTCTTTGCATTAAAGTATAATAGTTTATTCAATTGCTTATGAGACAGAAGCGATGTTAACACATAGATGATTATATCTAGGGCATGAAACTGAAGTCACTAATACAGAATAAGTAATCAAGTTGCTTAAGAACTGAGTTGTCATTTCGAAATCAAACAGACATGTATCGACGTGCTTGTTCTCATGTAGTGATTCAGAAGAAAATTACTATTTTTAACTAAACATTTGTGACTGCACGAGAGCCAAAGTTATGATTCAGTTAAGATGTCTCCTGAAAATATATGCTACTCTTTGTGTTACTGATAATTTTACCCTTATTCTGGTCAGAATCAGAAGAATAGGAATCAATAATTAAACTATTTCTGAAGAAATGGTAATCATAAAACCTTCAATATAAAGCCAAATGGTAGAGCCTTGTCTATTAATAGCAACTGACCTGTAGTTATAAAATGAACAACATTTAAGGGAAAAAAAAACTTTAAGAGGGTTAAAAGAGGTTTTTGTTATTTTTTTAATGGAAGGAATTAAAACTACTTTCATGGGCTACTATATTTTTGTCCTAAAATCTTGGTTCTCTAATGACCAAATGGATAAATTGTAGAACTTTGAAAGTTCGCCCTTGGTCTTCGTGGTTTAAAGCTTTGACAGCAAATGATTTTCGTGGTTTTCCTTCATGTGCATTACGGACCCCTTTTGTCTTGAAAATTTTCACTGAAAATATCTTTCATTTTTAGCTGACAGCATTAATATCCTTTACTACAATTAAATAATCAACCTGATTACGTTACCTGAAAGGCATGGAATATAACTTATCGGATACAACTACCGTAGAGACTGTTATTGAGGATACCTTATGATTTTTTTTTTTCAATTTACTTTAAGTAATACAATAAAATTTATCGTTATGTAAAAGTTACGTATTAAAAGGCTTTGTTACTCCACAGAACTACGTTACAGACATTTAAAATTATAAAAAAATCATAAAAAACTAAAAACATGTAATTTTTAGTAATTATACTAATATACGACCCGCTTTCCGTACATTTTACATATCATCAACAAAAAGGGGGAAAACCTTTTACCTTTGTGCATGTATAAAGGTTTTAGAATGATTGCATAAAAGTTAAACTGTACATTTCGACAAAAAGGAAATTTTTATTTATTTATTTATTTATTTTTTTACTTAAAGATAGCATATCAAATTAATAGGATATGACGTACACAAAAATAATGGATTATATTTCTAATTGATTTTTAACTTTTTTAAACGGTGGATTGTTTTTTTATACATTAACGTAATATTATTTCCTATGTTATAAATAATAATATATTTGCATGTGTCATGTTATAAGTAATTTATATTTTACAATGCAAAATGCAATATTAGTATAGCAATATATTAAGTGTGCTACAATAGTATAGTTTTGTTTTTACTTTAATAATGTTATTGAGGTGCATTTTCTTTAGTAGATCAGCAACATTCTTACAGGATAATTGCTTCGTTCACAATAACGGTTTTCCAAACAGATATCTGCTAGTGAAATCGCTTAACAAATTTATCACTAACTGCTGTCATATTATCGGGAAAGAAATCAAGCTGAGATTGCAGGAAAAGCAATTTTAAAGATATATGACAACTCAACTTTTAAATATTTTTCGTCATCTTCTGAACTTATGTTCTTATAGTTCGTGGCTTTAATATTATACTGAAACATTTGTACAACAATCTTTGAATGACAACCATACTTCTTTTTCTTAGTCTTTAAAGAAGAGTTTATAAATTCTCATTTAACTTCGGCTTTCGAACGTTTGGAACCATTTACATTCCTTCTTTTATTTTAACATTCAGTATAGAAGAGACGACATCTGGGATGAATCTAAATAACTCACTGCCCCGATCCAAAGTTTTTACGAAATTTTTTATTAATACTTGTTTGATGTGGAGTGGCAAAAATAGTATGGCCGATTTACTTTTACAAGCGATTCGTTCACTACCTTCTTAATATCGGATTTCAGAAACTGCGGTGAAAGCCACGCTCTTGTTTAGTAGAGTTTGTGGCGTGACTGACCGATTCGCAGAAGAAATATGAATATTTAATATTCCTTGATAACAGGATTTCTAGAAAAAGAGAAATTATTTTCAAATCGCAGCTTGTTTTCCAGTTAAACGCACTATACTTCATCCCATTTTATATTTTATTTTAGTAACGCAATTCTACTTTTTCCTTGAAGCTTATCCAACAGCAATAGGGTATACACAGCAACTAATGTCTAAAATTAGAAGATTAAGAGCTCTGTGGAAGATCCTTAGTAATGATGAAAAAAAATTAATAAATAAAATAAATAATACGCAGTTAAAATAATTGCAAAGAAGCAAAGTAAAATTAGTATATTAAGTTGAATTGCTATCAGTGATAAATTTTCCGATAATATTAAAAGTCTGCACCGGTCTACCAACTACCGGAGATCATCATATTTAGAGCTCTAGTTGGAATTACGATTTCATAAAAAATTGAGAAGTGCCAAAGCCAGGATTTGGTTGAATTTAAGTCCTTGTTACAGCAGTTTTCAATGTATAGTAGAATTATTTCGAGCTCATTTTCGAAATATCAATAAATAATTTCCATTCCTAGAGCCTGGGCACAGAGCTAAAAAATAAATTAAACTGCAAATGTCGTTAGCAAAATATGTCGTTTTCATGAAAAAGAATTGCGTCAATCAACGTATATGGAAATATGTATAGCATTATGATATAAATTCCATCCTTAAATCTTGATTCGAGTAATCCAGACTGAACTCTGCTTTAAAACAATTCTGAATTCATTACAGTGTTACAATTTGAAAATGCAACTCTGTTTGGTAAGACACACGGATATAAAAACACAAGTGAATTAACTGTAAACTTTTACTCTATCTGTATCATAGGTTGCCAAACCTTCGATTGCGAGAGTTACTGTCCCTTAGAGCAACACTCTTTTGGTATTCATCATTTAAAGCAGTATTATGAATGACTATAATAAGTACATAATTATGCTTTAGGTTTGCGAGTAACTGTAGTAAAACTGTGAACCCGTGATTTTGATTTATTTTGCTTTTATTGGTAGCAAATATTAGAAGATATTGAACTTCGAGAATATGTGGTGATATTGCAATGTGAAGTTCGCAGCGATTCAAGCTTCTCGCAACATTTTGCAACATTTTTTACTTATTCCCTTCTATAGTTTAGCGTAATGCATGGTGAATCGTTATTTATTAACTTTCGACTTTTGATTTCTGTCCTAGGAAAAAAGAAGATTTCTGTCCTAGGAAAAAAGAAGAATGAAAGAAAAGATAAATAGTAATAAATAAAAATTGGAAAAAGGCGAGGCAAGCGAGGCGCTTGCCTCAGGTGAACGGCTAGGTGTGGAGAGAAATTTGCTACGAAATTTTTAAAACGTGTTTTAAAAATAAATTGTGATAGCTAACTTGAAATTCTGAAACGTAATGAGAAGCACTTTTTCAAATTAACAAGTTTAAATCAATTAAAAGCATTATACCCTTGAGCATTTGCGCTACTCGTGCGTTTTCCCTTAATCGAGTAACCAAATCAGGTCAAAAACTTAACTAATTATTAACGATCTAATATGCCGACGGATGGGTTGGCTGAATGAGTGTTTCAATGGTTTTTCCCACGTCAAATGTAAATACGAACCGGCTTCCCTTAGAAACTTCCCTCTGCTTAGGCAAATATCCCTCGTACGGTTGCCGAACTGAAATAAACAAACAATATAATAAAAATATCTCTTTTCTTTAAGAAAAATGAGAGAAAATATTCTTGAAAAATACGAAAATTAAGCTTTCAAGATGATGACAACAGAATATGAATAGAAATTGTAAGGAATTCTCTTCTTTCTCGCGGGATATCTTCATAGTGTAAGCACGTCCGGCTAGCGATCATAGAGCCCAGAGTTCGAGTACTGGAGAGGGCATCGTTGTTTCTTCCTGTCTCCTGACTTGAAAAACCGTTTATCCCTCTACAGAGTTTGAAAGGTATGTTAAGAAATCAGACTGTCAAAAATTAATTGATTAGAGAATTATTTTCAGAAATATATGGTTTCATAAAGATATTTTATTCTCACAGTTATTTAAAACCCAGATATAAGAAATCATATGAGATAGCTTCCACTTTCCAGTTAAATAACTAGGGAAAAAATAATGTAATTGGATTTAAGTATTTTAAAAGCTACAATAAGATACATCTGACAAACCACAAGAAAGCTTGCAAAGGTATTTTAAGAATGACCAACTTAACATATGATACAGATGTATTAGAGATGTAAATAATTTGATATAGATGTATTAGTGATATAAATTCTGCTATCATTTCATTAGAAACACTTAGCTTTATAAGCCATAGTTTTTCTATAATACTGGTCTTAAAAACAGAATCAGATCTATAAAGCTAATTCAGGAACACAGTTAAGTTCGCTGTTATCTGAATTCGGAAATTGTTTTAACTTTGCCATTTACTATTGTTAGGGTTGTAGAATTACACCTTAGACACATGAAGCGAATTATTGCTATGTCTGAGAACAAAGATCAAGTCCTCAGACGGTTAAGCATTATCTTGTACTACTCGTGGTGTAAATAAATCGTACAGTCCAAAGTTAAGTTAGGATAAACATTTAAGTTAAAACTGCAACAGTAGTCAAAGACTACAGAATTAATTAATGTACTAGAAGTTGGCTCCCTACTCGACCGGTGCGTCAGAACTAAAGTGTCGGTAGCGTTAGAACGCAAAGCTGAATAATTACAACTAGCAAAACTGGCAAGAAACTAACAGAGTAGCGCGCACGCGATGCCACAGACACGCTCTGTCTTAAAATCCCGAAACCCAAGTTTATACGGGCTGCTAATTTGCATTCTGGTGAGGAATACGGAAAGGAGAAGTTATAAGTAAAGGCTGAAATTCTAAATAGCTGCTTAAAACATAAAGTTCCCTACAAGGTGACAGAAGTTTCAGAAAACTTAAATTATAAAAAAAATACGCACAATTTTTTTGACCTAAATCCCTCAAATATCCTTATTTTCTCTGGGAAACATAAATTAAATAATGAAGTATATTTTGAAAAAAATATTTTCAATTTTACTTCGTTAAAAGCAAAAAATTAATTTATAAAAAATGCTTGAATAGTAATGCAATACTTTTCATATTATTTCAGTGTTATTTGTTATTTATCAAAAAGGTACATTTTAGTGCTTCCATTTAAAAATTATAAATTATTTTCGTATTAATTTTCTGAATATAGCGTAAATTTAATTCTTTGCTTTAGGTGAAAAAATATTTAGGCACGGCTCTAATAAAACGTATTTTAAGGTTTACATAAGGTGTCACTTCTTTGCAGATGAGGGCCCACCAGCGGCCGAGTGGTAAAGTCGCTGAACACTGGTAGTTCGGTCCGAGGTTCGAATCCCGCGAACGGGCTGCCTGCATGGGCGTTTTCGTGGTTTTCCCCATGTGTAACGTGTATACGAGCCAGTTTCCCTTAGAAAGTCCTCCACGAAGGTATCCCTCCCCTTAGGCAGATAGCCCTCGAGGCTTTGCCATAATCACACACACACACACATTCCTTGCAGATGAAAGATTGTAACCAATGATGGTGTCTAACTTCCTAATTAACTTTTCCTCTGTCCACATTTATAAGTTACCTGTGTGTGTGGACGATTTAGAACCTTTGCTTAATTCTTACTGTGGATACAAGATACAACACAGAATATAAAATTTGACTTAAAACTTTATTTCGTTACAACTAGTGAGAATAACTCAAACTAATACAATGCAAACTAAAGTTCATCTTGACAACAGCAGCTTGCTGGAACGTTTCAGCATATTAACTAGGTTACACTCCCAGTAAATCTGTCCGAAGCTACAATACTAACTGTGTAGGAGAGACAAACCTCAACTAATTTACAACGCTTTCTAACCGTGACAATATCAGATATTCTCGTTTATTATGATCTGCGACTCTCTTTTGATAGACAAGCAGAAGAAACATAAGCAAACTGTTAGTAAAATTTAAAGTGACATGTCGCAACTCGGCCTGCAGTCATGCTGCTATTTTCATTATAGCTTAGTAAGTTCACCTGGGCAGTTGAATACTTTAATTATCATAGTTGAGAGGATTGTTCTCACTGATGGTAAAATTAGTGATAGCAAAATCAAAATCATAATAAAATGACAGAATTTCTAAAAATTATTCCGCAAAAAGGTTCTATTTTGGGGCTCAGAATTTAAGCTGAGATAATAAAATTTTATAATCACAGAATATATCCGTTAGCTCATGCTTGTTATCATCGATAACGTAAGGCATTTTAGTATGTTCAGGGGTTTCTCCCCCCCCCCCGAAAAAAAAAAGGATTTCTACACTTTTCCTTTGCGCAGCATATTACTCACCTCATGCACTTCATATAAAATATTTAAAACTCGACAAGGTAATAAAACCTGTTAAATTAGCAGTGTGAGAACTAATGCTTTTCTTATTATTTCTTTTTTATTTTATGTTACTTATTTCCGTGTTCCAAGCCGTAATGAGGATGCGTTTAGTTGGCAAGATAAAAATGAAAATGTTCAGTATCGCGGTTGAGTTATGAAAGTTTTCTTTGTCATTTTAATGAATTTCTATCTGTTGTTTTCCGAAAGAACGTGATAAAAATTTTGTAGAACTTTGCGTTTCTAGCGGACAAGGGGGGGGAATCAGTGAACTAATTATTCAGATTAGGGAAGACAAAAAAGTTTTGAGAGTATGATTTCAAATACGTAGGGAATTTAGAATAGGTTTGTTTACTGAAAAAAATAATCTGAGCACTGAGGAGACCAAATATTTCTATATGTTTACGTCTGTATTGTTTATGTCAAAACAAAATAGAGCTAACTACCTAGGGAAGGAATGTTTTTGTGGAAGACTTTCTAAGGAAAACTATCTCTTCTTAACATTACGCATAGGGAAAATCCCGAAAGCATTCATATAGCTGGGATTTGAATTTGGGCAATAAATATTAATAATTAAGACTGCTAATAAAGACAATTTAAGTTGTAATTAATTGCTAATATAAATATTTTTCTTCAATTCGCAGCACTGCTATTTCTATTTTTATTAATAACGTAAAATATGCAGGAGAATTATTATTAGTATTAGGAAGCTAAAATAATGTTTCATATTTCTTTAGGAAAAGAAGTTTCTTTTGAAATTGCATTCAGAAAGAATAAGCTTTAATTGCTGATTAGTTTTGAGATTTTACTTTTACACTGAAAATTACTAAAAATTTACTTAATAGCTCTCTTAACTGTATACAGTTGGAGACCTTCAAGTATAGTTTACGAGGCTTCTAACAAAAATAGTCTTTTTGTATTAATACAAGGACGTAGATTGAAGAAATCAATAGAATTAAGTAAAAACAGAAAAACAACGTCTGTTATTCACGAGAGAAAAGTTCTGAAAAGAAAATGGCATGCATGAAATATAAAAGGCAAAGAACGAATACAACCAGAATGTTATGTTAAAATGTATTGCTGTAATTTAGAAACGAAAATTAAAAAGAAAAGATAGCGATGATTTATTGAATACTTTCAAGTAAAGAACATATGTAGAATTGCTTAGCTGTAAACAACTTGTCTGAGGATTTGTGGATTGTCAAAAAGAAAGCTTAAGAATGTGTTAACCAACTTAGGGGCTGTTTTGAGACCACAAATTTTTACTGGGAGCATTAATTGATACAGATTGTATGAAACTGAACCATCTTATGTATGTTACGGGCCTAATGGTTTCGGCATTTTGTAGATTTAGTTTAAAAACGAACGGATGATAAGAGGACTAGATTTTTTTTTTTTTTTTGTTCATTTCTCAAGTCACATTAATGATATTTTTTTAAACAGAGTTTCTTTTAAAGATCTCTTTAAAAAAAACTTATTTTTCTACAGTTTAGTGCACATTACGTACGTTTGAGGCTAAATCATCTGCAAAATTGAATTTTACAATAGTTTACGCATTCAGATCAACAATTTTTCGGGCGTTTAACAAAGTCGCTGTTACGAAAATATACAATAAAATGTTACATCAGATTTACTTTCTTGTAAACTGCCTAAGAAATACATATTATTAAAATTAAGTTTTTGCATACATATTTTACAACCTTTGCAGCAGTCTTTGTGTGACAGAAATGTTCGGATAGCAAGGTACAGATTCTCGATATTGCTGTTTAATGCCCACTCTAAGAAGGGAAACTCTACTTACAGGATGGGGGTAGAGTTACGTATAATGTTAAGAACTGGCTTCTCGGGATTTCCTAATGTAAAACATAAATACGAAACAGTTTTCTTTAGAAAATCCTCTACGAAGGCATCCTTTTAATTCAAGACATTCCTCACGTGGTTTTCCATAATCAGCTAACCAAGTTTCTAGACTCTGAAACGATGGAAGACTGATGATAATCATGTAGAAAATAATGTGGAAGTATAGAAATTTCTCTTCTTGTAAAAGAACAAGTTATTCAAAATGCCTTTATACGAGTTCGACTTCTGCTTTTCAATCCTTTGCACTGAACTTTCGATAAATAAATTATCAGACAATGATTGCATGTAATTCTTCATCCAATGTGGTGTCTTCTAATGTAAAAATAGCGCATTCATTTCTTTTGTTGAAAGGAAATTTATAATAATAATAATAATAATAATAATAATAATAATAATAATAATAATAATAATAATAATAATAATAATAATAATAATAATAATAATAATAATAAAAGAATGAAATAATGGCGAAAATAAAAAAAAACTTTTCTTTTCGTAAATAATCATAAAATCACACGAAATTCTCTTTTGATAACTTTTATTAACCCAAATTCATTAAATTGGGAAGATATAATAAAGAAATTTTTTTTTTCTAGTGGGACATCGACCAAAAGTTTGCAAAAGCTACACCCACCCTTAAATTAGTCACTTATTACATTCGAACATGGAAATGATATAAGATGAGATACAAGATATCACTACAAGTTTTAAAAGGAATAATTACACAGTTGAAACCCAGGAGGTATTTTTGTATGATGTGCCCTAAAAATTATGTTAATAAGGGAGACATGATAGGGTACTCTTCTTATACATCATGAAACAATCCTGCAGAGAAACATTTACGGATAGCTTGAAGTGTTTGAAAAAAAAAGAATACCCGTAAAAATTTTCTTAGTATATCCCAAATGCACAGAAATTCGTATTTATTGATATATTTTCCAGATGATCACCATCAAGTTTTTTCAGAGATTTCAAATTTACAAAATAACAAAATTAATCTTTCTGATGAAAAGAACCTATGCTTTCTTAGGTCTTTATGGTGCTTCAAATTAACTAGCATTTCTTGTTGTTGTTGACTAATGCTCACTTGTCTGACGTATAGTCAGCCCAAGCCCACGAAATTCCTCGTGGCAAAGAGCGCATTTACGCCGTCGTTGGCAACAGCCTTGAGCACCTTACAGGTGATAGTGCAATTCAGTTCCGGCAAGAATTTTGATGGAGAGCACCCCGGGGGGGATGGGTCTGAGGGTCTTCCCCACCTCTTTCCCTTGCAGAAATCTCTCGAGAAGACTTTTGGATCGCCGCATATTTAGCGTGTCTTCATACCACACGGACACTATACATTTACAAACATTTATGCCATTTACGGGATTCGAACCCAGGCCCTTCGGCACCGCAGTTAGTGACACTAACCTCTGTGCCGGTGTGCTGGCATTATTATTTGTCTCAGCAATAAATATTTATTATATTTTCGAACTGTGGAGCATAAAATGCCTAAATATATAAGAATTAAAATTTTTACGCAAGGAATTCGAATCATGTCTGCTTGTTTTGTTTATTTAATATGACTCGTAAAAACTCGTAAGGCTATCTGCTTAAGGGAAGGGATACCTTCGAGAAGAAATAACAACCACACCGCTAGCAACGACTCAAATTTTATATTTCAACTACAGACCTGGATCTGATAGTATATTTTAAAAATATTTTCGAGAAATGTATGTTTTATTAATTTGAAACTAGCTTTGTAATTGTGCACATTTCATGCGAATGTCCAGAAAGATGAAATATTAAAATAAATAATCTTACAACGAAATTATAAATGAAATAAATGACATGTGTACCTACTATATCAAATAAATAACTGAACTCGGAGGGACATAACCAGTTATAAGCAAATTACTATAAAGCTTTGTTTGGTTGATCCCTTCTTTATAGCAAGAAAAGCTTCAGCTTTAAAATGAGTTCGCTTTAGTTTTAAGACAGGAACATAGTTGTATAGAAAAGTTAGCGGCTGTCTCCAATAATATTTCACTTTCTTTTACCCTATTTCTAAGATCTAATACATGTAATAATTTACAGTTCTTGCGTATCAAATTAAATGCTATTGCATCCCCATTTACAAAATTTTAACGCTCTACGGCTAATCGTTTTTGAGTTATGCGAGGTACATACATACGTACGTACAAGACATTACGAAAAAAATCCCTTTTGAACCAATTTTAAACCCATTTTATAATCCGTTTTGGAAAAATAAAGAGCCCTTTATTCTGCCCGTACATACAGACGTCATGGAAAAAAAAAAAAAAAAAAATCGTCCAAATGGATTCGGGAAAGTTGAAAATAGATATTTCCATTGAAATATGATACCCAACATTTTTCGCAATTACAATGCTTCCTTTACTCCCTACAAGAAAATAATAAAAAGAGTTGGTAGTCCATTTCAATTTCGTTTTATCGTGAGAACTTGGAGGTAACGCTCAAAATTGAAAAGCACCTAGTATATTGCTTCATGCATAAATTAAAGGAAAGTAAAACTGCTGATGGTTCCAAAACGCAGCTTTTGCAACGCTTTTCAGCCAAAAATATGATTTGAGAGCTTTTTGAAAAATCTTTGAACATCGTATATTAGCGCTTGTTCAATTTACCATGTAGCACAAGTCGCATTCCAATTTGTCAAACGGCAACTTCCCAGGAGCCACTTTCTGGCACTAAATGGGTCGTATTTACACCCGAGGTCCCGCTAAAAGATAATAATAAACAGCTAATAGTCGGCCATCACGACTGACATCTGTGACCCTCAATCATTAATAATCCTGGTCGAATCTCCTAACAGGGATTCGCTCTAAGGTCGACAAGTATGTCCAATACCCGCTTTGACGAAGAAGATTTATCATTCGCTGGCTCAGAGGGTGATAAATTTGATGTTTGTACTCCGTGGGGATGGAAGTAAAAGATCTTTTTCCCCCCTCCTAAGTCACCCTCCCTGGGGTAGATTATCTTGTTTTGCTTATCTTTTTTTAACGTTCACTTTGAAATGGAGTATGAAATAAAGAGGAAGTAATTGAATAACTTCGAGAATGATGGTCTTCCTGTCGCTTCTTTAGAAAGACATATTAAAAATTTTGAGTATATTATTAAGTTAGGGTTTTTTGTCCTTGTTCAAGGTGTGTGATGTATTTTGCATATTTAAACATACTTCTCGTTGATGGTTATATTTTTGTCAAGAGAAATAATAAATTTAGTCTTTTTAAATTAAACGTGAGTGCATCAAAATGCTGAGCGAATTATTGTGTTAGGAGTGCATTCAAAAAATGGTTTTAAGTCTAAATAATTTATCTAAGACTAATACCTTTATTTATATTGAAAAATTATGCAGAATAAAATCGTTGAAAATAGGAAAAGTGTTTGAAGATTTAAGAAAATGCGATGCATTCAATAGTTTTAAATTAACGTCTATCCACACTGAAGTATGCAGTATTATTTGCAGCTCACAGCTAAGTTTTTTCTTTATATCAAAATAGTAAGTTCGGATTTTATATTACGCACTAAGGGACTTTTTTTTAACGTTTTGTGTGTTACCTTTATTTATTAAATATCATGTTCTTCGCACTTAAACCATAAAATTCAGTTCAACAGCAGTATCGCAAAATAATTTTAAAATGAGCATATCTTTAGAATTTCCGATACACAAAACCAAATTCCAAATTTGGGCTTCCAGATACTCATATTTGGGTGGAAATGTACGTTATTCAAAATTTGATGGCTCTAGGTACCGTTGTTTCATCACAATGCGAGAAACATACATACATTTATGCAGATTCTTCACTATTTAATTTCTTTAAATATAATACAGGGCGATAATGTTTGGTGGCGACAATCTGAAAAGTGAACCGACATTTAAAGTTTTCAACCCAAAATGCCAAAATGAAATTAATAGCCCTTCTGACTAACGTCTTTTGGGCTAAAAAAGCAAGATTTATCTTTCTGGTTGACTTTTTGTTTAAACAGGAAGATAGCAAGTTAAATGGTTTCTAAATCACATTCTTTTATCATAATATAAATTTCTTTTTTTTATCCGGCTATGTTTAAAATGCTATGTAAAAAAGATAAAATATTGTAGTTATTTTCAAGTTTAATGTATTGTCTTATTACTATTAAAGAGATCCAGGAATAAGAAAGTAAATGAGCATTTCTGTAGTCTAATAAGAACCCAACTTTACGAAACTAATAAATCAAATTAGCTTTACTCGGAAGAAGTAATTCTCTTACAAATACTGTAAGCTATAGAACTGGATTATTTATTTTACTTTACACAGCATAAAAATTTATGTTTAATTAGTTTTACATTCAAATATAAATATAATATTCATCATGTAGTATTCACCCTTTACACGTTACACAGCATCAATCTTATCCTTCGCATTTTTATTTCAGCATACTCAACTTACTAAAGTAGTTACTGATAATTTATAAAAATAAAGGATTTGGTCTGCAGGTTTGGTTAGGCGATACTATAAAAGATAAATAATACTCTTTAAATAAAACAAAACTACCAATTCCTATATCAGCCACGCGCTGAATCTCAAAAAGCGAAAAAAAAATATTAATATGCAAAAAAATCATCTTCATCTGCCTCATTTGAAAAGTCCATTTTTTGTGAGAAAAAGTGCATTAGTTTTATGCAAGCTTGTAGAGACATTAGGTTAATTGGAAAAACCGGAGAGATGAAAAATTATCAACACCTTCGCCGGGAATCGAACCGCGGACCTCTAGAATACCAGCCCAGCGTGCAGAACCACTACACCACGAAGACACGCTAGTAAGGCGAGAAAAATACCTTATATAAGCTATCAAGAGCCTAAAGTACGGCCGAGCGTAATAATAGCTTACGAGAGAGTAGCCTAAAAAGGCGGACGCGTGCTAGCCAGAACATCAGGTATCACTCTCACTAAGACAGTAGAACTTCGCGGTTAAATACCGCTCTTCCTCATTAGCATTCAGACGTGATTCTAAAACTAAGTTCTGGCCGGAAGTGGTAAGTTGAAATTAAGAAGCGATAGGAAAGGAAGTTTAACTCAAAATTTAACTGTTATTAAAATTAACATAATCCTTACAAGCTTTTAGAGTAAATGAAGAGTTAATTTAGATGAATATGCAATGAAAGTTCATTAAAGTACTGAATGGCAATCGCATAAGTAAAATGAATAAATGTGGGCAAAAATTTACACACAAACCTATACTTAAAATTTTAACTATTGAAATTTACAAACATTACTTTTTCTTTTCTTTTTTTTGGGGGGGGGAGGGAAGTAAGTTTGTTTAAGGAAAGATGATCGACGTACCTATCTGGTGACTAGAAAATTCTGATTTCTCCGTAACAATACGCAAGTGTGCTTAAATTTGTGAAGAGGCATAGCCAAAACAATCTTTTTCGGCATTGCATAAGGCCATAAAGCAAAAAAAGGGTGAAGAGAAAACATTGTATGAAACCTATAAAGTAGCATACAGCGATACCGCTAGTTAAATTTTGAAGAATGCAAGAGAAAAACACGTTGTTCAAAACAATGATTTTGAAAATGATTCGTAGAGGAAAATAAAAATTTATTGTTGTTTTCAAAATAAAAGTCAACATTTGTCAAAATGTTTCCCTGAAAGCACCTTAATTTTGTTATAGCCATCTTCGCGTTTAAAAATGCTAGACTGCATATACCTTTTCAAACTTCCGTATCTAATATTTAACTACGTTGTTAATCTTGTATCAGAAGCCTTTCCTGAAAAACATTTTTCAATGAGTCCTCAAAACTAAATCAAATGTTTTTTTTTAGTCAAGAGACATTAAATAAATTTGCTTTTTATGCTTTTCAAATATATGGAATTGACAATGTGTTAATGTAGCACCATCTCTGATTTTAAAACTCACCTAAATTATATTTAGGATATTTTAAAAAAATAAAAAGTTGTGTACAGAAAATATACTCCGAACAATTTAAGGAAACTTTGACCAAAAGATTGCTCTGTCTAAAAGATATGAAACGCAAATAACAAAATCAATAAAATATGCAGCACGTGTTCTGAATTACTTGCATTCTGTTAAGCGTGTAACCAAGCGTCAAAACAAGGATTTGGAAATTAGGTGCGTTTTGTTTTTATTCGTTACGGGTTAGTTTCTAACGCAGGCGTTGCCTATGTTCTCAGAAATCTGCAGTACAATGGAGGTCAAGTATGTTATCTAATCTAGCACTTTGCTTCTAGCAGAGAGTGCTCTTTTTAAAATCAACAGAATATAAAACAGAGGCAGGTGGCTTCTTAAAAGAAGACCACCATCAAATTACGCATAGAGTGACCTTCTTCTGTCCTGGCACTATGTGACATTTAACTTTTAAAATAAAATTCTTTGTAACTATGCAGGATACCAGAATGTATGTGTTAATGATAGACTGCGTAGTTGGATTGAAGCTGCGGTTAGCGAAATATGTTATAAATAATTCATCTCCTCGTATTCCCTGAACATGATTGTTACCCATAAAATTACAGTAATTGTAAACTTAATAGCATGCACCTAAAATTATTTTGGACTAATGCAATACATCTTTTGCGCTAGATAATGTGGGACAAAGCATTTAAACTTCATAAAGTGTGATTTTCCTTATCTACGTTTGAGCAATATGATTATAAAAAGTGGAAAAAGAAGAGCATGATGAGCTTAAAATTATATATTACGAAATTTATAGAATAAATGATGTTTTTGTACTGATCCTGATGTAATCTTTTCCTTAATAAAGATATCTTCCTTCTTAATTACTTTATGTGCCAGCTCAAGAGAAAATGTAAAAGACAGTTAGTTGAACTCTGATGGCTTGCTACAGCCTCGCTTCCCGTGTTAGCTAGCTAGGGTTTTTGAGGTTTCTTCGATATCTACAATAAATGCAAGCTAATGGCTTTAGGTAGATATCTGCTAAGCAAATAACTCACAAATATGTATTTTTAATGTGTATTTAACGAAAGAGAGGGAAGTGGGGAAAGAAATACTTTTTAAAATAATAAAGGAAAAATATGCACTTCGCCTTCCACCGTCTATACATACTTTCAAATATAAACAAGTTTTCGAAGTTATCTGTCTATGCAATAATTCAGTATATTTCTAAATTAATGTCTTACAATATTTTTTGTATTTACTGCAAATCATTTCGTTCTGAATACATCGTAAAGAATATACAGGTGTTGGGCAATGAAATAGAAACACTTGACGAATATAGCAATTAAAAGCTCAAGTCATCGCATGTACTTCCTGTTACAAATCCTGAATGATTTCGAATTTTGTCAACAGCAGCAGAGTTTCCAGCTTAAACTTTTAGCTACATTAGAGAGTCAGACACTAAATATTGAGAATTATGGGGCATAAAATAAAGATATACCGGAATTCGCAAGGATAAAAGTGTTTGCACAACGAAAACGAAAAACTTTGTCTAATCGAAGTAATTATAGAGGAAAGTTAGAAAGTTAGAGTTTTAAAATAATTTTAGAAAAATAAATTAAAGTTAAAATATAAATAAATCTGCGATTACTGAAATTATTCCAGATCTCAACATTTTCCTGAACTTGCTTATTTCTACAAAGTATTTTTTATCGAGAATTTCAAAGAGTTAATATTGTCGGCTAAGTAACCAGAGCAAACCACTAATAACTGGAACCCACGTTTAAATAATTGTTAAAAAAATAATAAATAATTTTTAAATAAATAATTGCTGCAATTAATTGTTAAAAATCATTATATCAAAAATCAACGATCCGTTAAAAGAAATAAGACAACTTAAATTCAAATGGTGATACAATTTATATTTCTGGTGTTTAGAATTAATTAATTAATAGTATTTAGAACTAATTTTATTAATTTCAAATATTTAGAATTAATTTAACACTAGCACGAGTACTTAGAATTAAACTAGCATTAAAAATTAGAAAAGAATATTATTTATTGAAATTCTGCAAAAATACCGAAATTTTTATTATTAAATATAAACAATCACATTAAAAGAGGTTCAGTTAATTGTGATTATGTCTTTTAATTAGACTATTTTTTTCAATTTTTACTGTAATCCTTCATGTTCGAATCTCATTTTTGTGGACAGTTTTGCTAATTAGTTGTAAATTGAAAATCCTTTTCAAATGGTTGTAGTAAATGGCAAATTGGGCAAAACATTTGGCCAAATTTTTAAACAAAATTTTTATTTTATCTGGAGCTCCAGCTCATTCATATAAATTAAAAAAATAATATAAAAATCATTAGTTTAAAAATAATATGTTAAAAAATCCAGAATTTTGCTTCCTTGTATTTTTAATAAACATTTTTATAGTTTTTATTGCATGTGAAAGATTCCAATATTAGATTTTTATCTGATCTGCTTTAAATTAAGTGCAATAACTCCTCAGTTACTTCGCAGAACTAGTTAACTCGCAGATACACATGGCCATATTACATTCATATAAATGATGTCTGTGGGCATCAGCAGTCTGGGGGAAAAAATCAAAATTAACAGATTACTTTGATTGATGTGAAGATAAATTACACGTGAAACGGTAATTATACAAGCAAAGAAAACTACGGTGGCTTCTTATTATAAGATAATTATACCTTTTTAATGCATTAAAAAAAACATGGCACATAGATCTATCAGAAAAAAAGACATGGCATATAGATCTCACGTACTTTCCTACTACTCTAAATCAAAATGGAAGACGAGAGGCAAAGAGTGCAAGGACGTGAGATAATTAGGAAACACAACTCGAGTACCATAGGGACTTATTATTGCTGCGATAAAATGAGGTGTAAAGGAAGAGCTGCATGAATAATGCGAGAGCATAAGCATCTGATCGGCTTGTTAACATAAGCAAAAACTAAGTGTAACTACCTGCAGCAATGGACAGATTTTCACGATAGGGTTCAACCCTTTTAGTTTTAAATTTCAGATGCTATCGATTGCTTTATTCATTTTTCTGAAAATGCTTTCATATAAATACGAAGATCTTCCTCAGAATTTGAGTTCTTGTTTGATTGTTATATCTCTTCATATGCTGACGTTTAATGTTCTAAAAGATTGGTCTGCAGTTTATGGTATGGCTAGCTCTATGAATCAGACAAATATGGGCAATAAAAATTAATGCTTAGCTTTAGAGCATTAATTTTAATTCGAAGTAGTATAACGACTCATATGCTGTTTAGTCGTATAATTTAAAATTTGGAAGCTGAAGCATAGATTGATGAGCTTTACAAATTCTTAAGTATAACTTATAAGCTTTTCTTGCAGTATTTGTTTCAAACCCGAAAGGGCTATTAGTAACTTAACACGATTTTGCGTTGTTTCACTTTTCTTTCGAGTGTGTTGCTATTCGGAAAATGTAAAATATTGTTACGAATTTGGTATTTAAAAAGCTAATGTTAGTTCAATTATAAATTAAATGGTTTTATTTCCCGCGCAGTGCAGCGCGTGACAAATATTAAAAGAAAGCTAAGCCGAAAAATTGAAAATACAAGAGCGCGTGCATTAAACATTTAATAAATATCTCTTTTTGATTTCGAGAAAGTACTAGAAAATTCTCGCGAGCGATTTTAAAATCTTATAAAAGGAGGAAAACCTCTCAGTTCGTTGTAGTTACTTAGTTTTTTGTTGTTTTAAGAGTTTGCTTAGAAAACTGCTCTTGTTCATTGTAGCGAATTCGCGGATTAGCTCTCTTCAGCTGTTTTGAATTAAGTTCTATTGAACGTTTAAGTAGTTAAAAGATAACTACTGTGAGATATTGTAATACTGCACGATAATTTGAGGAAATTTAAGCATATTTGTCGTGATAATAATAAATTTTTGTTCATTTTTCATCGGACCTTGTGCATTCATTTCGTAACGAACACGTACGCACGCAACAATATTTATCTTTCAGATTTAATCTATCCGTTATGGGTTAACATTCTAAGCTATTCAGAAACATCAGATGCAGTTCTCAACAATACTATTTTTTTACATTTCAAATGGAATGATTTAAATAACAATGCATAGAATTCCTGATACATCTAATTAAAATCTTTCAAAATTTATATAGAATTATATATTTTTCCACTTTTCAAATTTCAAATACGCTGAAGATATAGAACGTCCCCAAGTCGGATTCAATGTATATTCATCTAATATCCTATAAAAAAGTTTCGCTATTCCACCTGCGCCATCACTATTGATAATCTCTACTGATAAACCATATTAAACTTTAAAGCAGCTCTTTTGGGCGACCGTAAAAATCACAAACCTTTCGGTTTTAATTTTTTTAAATTTAGCAATATACTTTCAATATTTACCTCAGTATTTAAATTCGAAATGGTGAAAGGGAGTTTCAGATTCGTATAAACCTAATTCAAATAGTTGAATGGTTATAAGTGCAGATATAATTTGTATTCTTTTCGCACCCTTCTCCTTCTTTTCTTGTGCTTGACTTCTTACAACATTTAATAAAGTGTGTTACGCTAGGTTTGTTATTCTTATTCTGGAAAATTTATTAACTAAATTTTTTGTCAGATGATCGCATATATTCCTAGTTACATAATTACATAAAACTTCTTATGCAGTCGTTTAGCATAAGATGAATTTCCTAATCGTTCAAGCATAAGAAACCATTCATTAAAACCGTAAATCACCTTTACAATTTATGCTAATTAAAGAATTAATAAAAATCCGAAGCATTTAAAATGCATTTTTTAAAAACGTTTTCTGATAATTTGAGGGGATCGTATTTATTTTGATAAAATAATTTGTTTTACCTGTGGAGACATTAGGTAAATTTTTGGAAGCAGGAAAGATGAAAAATTAATAACGCCTTCCCCGGGAATCGAACCTCGGACCTCTGGAATACCAGCCCAGCGTGCAGACCACCACACCACGAAGGCATGCCAAGAAGGTGGGAGAAATACCTTATATACTCCCCGACTGGGGTTTTTAGCCATTCATATAACCATAGGGTTCATTTCCATATATTTTAGGGGACCAATCGCCAAATTCTGGGTGAGAAGAAATCATCATCCACCACCTTTTAGTTCGGGCGCCACTGTAGAGACATTAGGTATTTTTTGGAAGCAGGCAAGATGAAAAATGAGCAATCGCCTTCGCCGGGAATCGAACCACGTTCTGGAATACCGGCCCAGCATGCAGAACCACTACACCACGAAGGCACGCTAGGAAGTCGGAAGAAATACCTTAATATACCAAAAAATATGATAGTTTTCACTCCTCACATTCTCAGTTTTAAAAGAGAAGCTTTGGACTTTCACTTGTTAGGAATTAAAAGGCATCATTCTCTTGAAGTGTGATGGTCGGCATATCCAGTAAGACACTAGAAAGTCTTAACTTTGATTTTCTGCTAGGTTGATATTTGAATATTCCTGCTGCCCTCGGCCTTCAAATAATCTAATGACTACACATTTTACATACTTCGTTGCAGTTCGCTTCGTTTCATTTAAACACCTCGGGGCAAGTTGTTATGTACAAGTGGGAAGAGTTCTACTAAGAGCTTAAGATTGTCTATAAAATGAGTTAGAGAAATTTCTGAATTAATTGCAAGGCCTACAGTTTGTAATCATTCAAAAAGCGCAATTGCTCAAACGTCGTCCACAGGCAGGACCTAAAACACTCTGACTGACCTGGAGTTTTCAACAGAACAATGCCTTTCACTGCTTCTTTTTATGAAATGGTTCCTAATAATACTTGGTAAGGAAATTGCGATCACATAGCCCAGATCTGAACTCTATGACAAATTTGAAGGGAATCATGCTAATATGGAACGAGTTCATAGTAAGCAGTACAGCTCTGTAAAGTACCGAACTATTGATATGCAGATTTTAGATACAAATTATACCTTTTATTTCTGTAACATCTTATCGGTTATAGACATGAAAGGTATTTGGTATCATTCATCTAGTCGAAGCATTTACAGGAGTGCGAATTTAATACACTGGAACTGAATGCTATCTCAATAACTATGTAACTGCAGTTTTATCAAAAATACAGTTTTTGAGAATTATTTCAGAAAATTTTTTGAATATTCTCATTTTGCTCTTGTGATTTTCTTATTTTGTATATTGTTTATATAAAAGAAGTCATATTAGTACGAAATATGTAATCTATGAAAATATAATTGAACCTTGTCTTAAAAACATTGAAATGAATCTTACAAGTTACAGGATGCTTGAAAAACACCTATCACGATTTTGTAATTTAAGTTCTTAGTTTCGGACTGCAGTTTCTTTACATTATGAACCGAAATAAAAAGTACCACTTTCAAATCTGTGGCAAATATTATAATTAAAAATGAACAAAATGACATTTTATGCAAATTTCATAGCCGAAAACATTCAGTAACCCAAAACATCTATACAAAACCCTTTGCTTATTAAAAAAATTAAATTATAGCTGCAAATTTCGCACAGATTTGCGCAG
Source organism: Stegodyphus dumicola (assembly GCF_044657685.1). Taxonomy (NCBI): domain Eukaryota; kingdom Metazoa; phylum Arthropoda; class Arachnida; order Araneae; family Eresidae; genus Stegodyphus; species Stegodyphus dumicola. The sequence continues at coordinate 193,917,512 of NC_140780.1, forward strand.
CAAAATCACTGAAAAATTGGAGGTCACCTAAAAATTTCAAAAAGATTTTCTAATGATATAAAAGGCATGTTTTTAAATTTCTTTATCAAGTTTCATTCAGATTCAAAAATTTTATTCCAATTTAGGCATTTAACTCAGAATAAGAATTCAAAATTTAAGCCAAGTTTTCATCTAAGCCAAGTTTTATTGTTAATGAATTTTGTAATGAGAAATGGTTTAAAGTACTATTGTTTTTATATGAATCCTGAAACCGTCATTAAATTTCTCTTGCAGAAAAAGGCAAACAGTGTCACACATTAAGATATTTTTTTCATAGTTACAATATTGTTTCCGTAGATATAATTAATTAATTAAATTACTTTAAAATATTGTTTCAGTAATACAACAATTTTATCGGGAGAGGGATTGCAAAACTGAGATCTTCACCCTTACCTGAACTTTTTATCAAAGCCAAATTCTTTACTTCTTTAGCAATGTTTTTGTAGTGCGAAATATGAATCCTGCATTAACGGCCTAAACAATAAAGCTTCACTAAGACTTCTTAAAACGTTTTGGGTATTTATATTAAAATCTTCAACTGTTTATTTACCATTTAGCCTATAATCTGTTTCTCTCGGTTAACAATTTTTCCTCCGAGTTTCTCGTATTCGTCTTAATAGTCCCACCATTTTTTATCCTTCAGTTATGCTCCCCTTTATTTCTAAAAGTGTGTGTTGGGCTAAAACATTTCGGCTGCTAAAGTGGCTAGAAAAATCTCTGAGATCTTAAACACATTTTCAGATAACAACAGTATATCTAGTATTTGCAACGCAATCATAAATTTAAATTAATTTTTCAGTATATGAGAAAATTTTCAGGTGCCATTCTACAGGTTACTAAAACTCATAACTTGTTTTCTATATGATAAATTTGTGCATAATTATTTTTGTTTCACATCTATTTAAAAACAAGTATTTCTGTGTAACTACTTTTTTTGACAGAGAAATATTGATGAATTAAAAAAATCGGGTTAATGGTTGGTTTCTTTTCTTTATATAAATAAATATATATATATATATATAATTAAACTTAGGAGATAATATAATCAATTAATCAATACTGTTTAGGAAATAAATTATATATATATATATCTACGGAACAAGAAGATTGATCTCTGAGAAAGTAATCTTTGCTGGTGGTTTCCTTAAGAGACAGTTATTTTTTGTTGTATAAGAAAATAATTTATATATATTCATGTACATATAACAATAAGGCAACAGCAAAGAAATTTTGCCATATAAGGAAAGTTGTTAATGTATCGGGTTAGAATATATTTCTAGCTAGATTTCAGTTACAATTAATATTAACTTGTTTCCTGTTGATGATAAAATGATCAATATTCACGATCTTAGAATGTAATATAGTATCTGTTTTTCTTATGTTCAGCAGCAATACAAAAATCTAAGATTAAAACGAAGCAATATTAAAAGACAATATTGGCAAAGAAAATGAAAGTGCTTCAAAGTGCAATTAAGCTTAAGTTTCTTTTATTAAGAAAATCTGAATGTAGAAACAAGAAAACCGGGTAATTCGGATGCCATTGCTCATTTTCAGAGGAGTGAAAAAGCAGTATACTTACGATTCCTGAGATTCACGTCGAAGAAGAAAGCAGTTCTTCACATATGATAACAGAATAATTTACACAACATTTTTATTCGCTAAACAACAGAAAATACAAATCCAATTATAGGAAAATAAAGAGCTTTATTTATGAGCATAATTTTAGCATTTATAAAATATACTGTGCATTAATTCATGAAGAATATGTAATATTTGTCAGCTTGTATTGAATCAAATAGTTACTAACTTTTGTAACGAAAAAAGAAACAGAAATGCTGATGAAACTTGCAGTCGGTAAAGATGGATCTTAATATTCATAACTTCGAACTAAATTTCAGTTTTTAACTGAGAGACAATAATTTGCGGAAAGGTTTTTGCTTTTTTGGTTAATTTTAAAGATGTAGCCTTGATCAGAAATCCGAGTTCTGGTCAATTCACTTTCCGTTCTTATTTTTATTTATTTATTTATTGATAACGACCGGACGCTTTATTTAATAGCCATTAGCCTTGCTCCACTATAAGGGCTGGAAGTGGTGGCCATTTCATTAAGAAGCAGATAATATGTGACTACCGTTTGCCTTCTATGAAGGGACGGACAGTTACAACCATGCCTTTTCCAGGATTCGAACCCGGGCCCATTGCTATGGTAATCATGGTCAATAACCACTATACCAACTTGGCGGCAAACTTACCGTTCTTATTAGCTTCATGATTCAAAAACGCATTTGTTTTTCGTTATCGTCATATTCATAACTACGTTTATAAATTCGATCTTATCTTCATATGATGCTCCGCAATACATGGCCTTTCTCATAGAATTCTATACAGCCGTACCCAATCAATAAAATTAATAATCATTACTTTTAAAAGTTCATAGTTGAATATTTAATCTTTTAAGCTGCGTCTTGAAAGCACCATTGATTCGTAGCAGCTCCATTAATTCTCAAATTCAATGTAATCAGGTAAGGTAATAATATTTTAATCCCTTATTGATCCTATCTTTTGGTAATATTTTAATTGTCATCACGTTTTGATAAAATTTTCGGTTTTCGGAGGAAAACATTTTAAAATTGCTTTGATATTAATTTTAAATTAAACTATTGCTTTTAAAAATTATTTCTGCATTACAACGTATTTCATTTTATTTTAATGGTAAACTGTAAGGCGCTCTTGTATTGCCAGAACCTGTGACAATAAGGGATTAAAATATTATTACCTTACCTGATAAAATATGGTGATAAGCTTACAAGTATAAAGAAGGAACTATAAAGTAGAGAGATTTTTTCTGTTTATTGATAGGTAAAAATAGAGTAATTATAAGAGAGTTTAAGATTTATAGACCATCCAACAATTTTGAGGCTTTAAAGCTTCAATATGTCTATGCGTCACATAAAAACTTGAAATTGAATAATAAACTAAAAACTTGAAATTGCGAATTGCTTAATAAGATTACAACTCAGGATTTTTAAAGCTGTAGGGAGGTGGAAAGAAAAATGGGAATATTAAGGTACTTTTCGGAGCTATATTCCAACTCACTCGAAATCTGCTGTTCAATTTCATAAAACAGTCTGTCTCTTAGTACTTCGCTTGCTGACCGAACTGTTTGCTTCAGCAAACGATGACATAGGGAAAGCACAGAAGATCAAACAATTTTAATGCTTGCTAACAGAATATGAAGCTACCCTCAAGACACTAACGGCTCTTGCTGAGTGCTCTTTTTTTGTGCCACCACTAAAGCGTCCTTTGTTTGCTGTCGGGTACTTTTACCGTTAATCCATTTGCTCGATCGATAGTGAGAAGAGAGAGAATAAGAACATATTTGCTCATTGGTGACGCCCGAGCAGCTACACTCTACCCTTGCGATCATTAAGTATGTGATCAAAGCATCTTCCTGTAAAACAAATTGCTGGAGACGAGGCAATTAATTAAATGAAGGGCCATAATGAACCTGTTGACTAAGTTCCTTTTTGTGTCTGACATTTAGTTTCTCTGCTCCTTCTTGCAGCTGAGTGAGATTTATACCCCATGAAAAGTACTCATCTTGAGATCTTAATGAGATTAATTACCTTAATGAGAATGGCTACGGAACTATTTCAAGATCCAAATAAATACAGTTGACTTCCCAACTTAAACAAGGTCTTGCAGTAATGTGTTTTGTTATAATCTTTCTTAATGTTTGCTTTCTTAATATGAAGATTAATGATATTTAAAATGGAACAAATTTTCTCACTCGTAAACTCTTAGCAAAGGTAAATTCTAAAATTTGAAGCAATTATACTTTAGACATTGTCACACATTTCAGCTGTGCTGCTTGAACTATATATTATGTATTAAAAATTGAAATAATTACTGGAAGTACGTCTTTTTGTGTAATCCACTTCTTTCATTTTAAATGTTTAATTATTTTCCTGTTGTAATGTTGATCTAAGCAACTGCTTACGATCATTAAGTACTTTATTTCTATTTGTTCCCTTTGCCCTCAGCAAGAATTGGAAGTAAACGATTCAGTTCCTCTCTTAGCATTCGAAATATTAATATTTTTTCTTCAAATATCACACCGATCAGCTAACATAACATGATTTTAAGACAATTTCATGTTTATTAATGTAGTATTTTAAAGAACTAAAATTTGAATAAACCTTTCATCACCTCAAACAAATTAGTATAATTAGTTTTCTTCAAACACTTAATTCAAATACAGATTAACTGAAGGCTCATAACCGAATAGGAAAGAAAATTAAATTTTTTTTTCACTATTAGTAATAAAATATTACTTCTGAAACTTCATTAATGATCTGTAATATTACTAACAATATCACAGTGAAATCAAAGATTTTTAATCTGAAATAAATGTAATATCCAAAATGCATTAAAAATCATAAGCGTTGAATCGAGACACTTTGGTTTTGATCGCAAAGTAATTGTCTTATACTTTATCATTATTTTGAGTACGTGCTTTGAAATTAGTAGCGGAAATTTGCGGTTGCGTGATAACACTTGCTTAACAGCTTGTTTAGAAGATTTTAGATATAGTCAGATTTTCAAACGTATTAAGATGGATAATTTTATATGTAATCCATCAAGCAGTTACTTCTTTTCCCCTTCCTATACAGCTCATACTAAAATTCAATTTTTTTATTATGTAGTGGAGGGGAAAATATTTTCATACAATTTTGTTTTCTGATTTAAGACAATATACATATCCTTCTGCGCCCAAAAGCTGCGTTAGTATTACCAAGATCTAAGATGGAGATTAATTTTCAGCATCATATATCGTGATAATGCAAAAATAAATGTAAAAATGAAGCGTTTTGTAAATTGTATGTAAAGCATTAATCCTAAAACTTAATTTATGACTAATAAAGCAGATTTCGTTCCCACCTCCTAAGTTAAAATAATAGTAACACCGTATTTTTGAATGCTGACAATTTTCTCTCGTGCTAAATATAATCATACACACAACTGATAAATTCTTTACAATATTATTATTATGGCCACAAAATTTGAAAAAACTGTAAGTAAATGCACTGATTGATTTTCGGGATACGTGAGTAATTAAAATATAAAATATGTATGCAATGAACATTTCTTTGAAATTGTAAGTCATCATTCTTTTTCTTCTGTAAAAAATCGCTAAACCGCGTGAAGGTAGTCGCAAAATTTACACATATAACTTCATCATTAAATACTTCCACTATTCTGTTGATGAATACAGAGACATATTTATATCTCTCTTGTCTCATACTCGCTTCTCACTTTCAGCCATATCTAATTTGAGTAATCTGCTTTGGACACTAAAGTAACAGACTATATTTTGAGTCTAATACATTATTTGGGATGCAAAGTCAAAATTCATAAAATGTTCGTTTCGAATGCACTTAGAGCTTTTAGGTTGTTAGAACTCCTAATGCTTGAAAGCACACAAATTAGCTGTTGGAAAAAAATTTGTTTTTCATATTTTTCTTAGTGCCAATACTTTATTGGTACAATTTTCAGAATCCCAAACCTCTGGAAACATGAAATGATTTATGTGTATTAAATAATATTAATGTAATATTTATTTGCATTTCATTAAATACAACAGTGCTTCTTTCCTCTAGAAAATTATATCTTTAATGATTTTACTATTAAAGATATAACTACAGTTTACCACTCGAAAGTAGGAAATTCAGCTTCATTTTAACATGCCCTGCTTGCCTCGCTACCATGGAAACAGCTGTGGTAGATAGTTCAAGTTACCTAAGTGTTTTCCTCACTTCATTTTCTATTCGACGGGTTTCGCTTCCTGAAAAGCGCGCGCAAATGAAGGCTGACTGCAGTTTCTAGTGAGGTGGAGGCATGCGCACTGATGACGACAAGCGTTACGATCGCAAAAGGGGGAGGATGGAAATTATCTTGAAGTACCTATTTGAAAAAACAAATAGACTATAATATTCAGATAATCAGCGGTCGTTGCCAAATGCCCTTTGCGAACTCTGCTCATGTATATTAACTACAATTTCCAATCTGGTGGAAGACGACGAAAGCAGACAAAATGGTTAATAAACCTAATATCGGTTAATAAACCTAAAATTCTACAAATCATCCGAAGTTCATAATACTACCGCTTTCTTCGAGATTCTTCTTGCCTTCGTGAATACATAGTCCGATAATTCAATGGAAAGTAAATCCTAAGCTTTATGATAGCTTTGAAATGCTACATTTAGCCCGTCATTGAGAAAGAACAAACGACAGTTCCTCTCTTCTCCGATGATACCGCAGAAATATTTTTTTCAGAAATAGTAAACTTTCAAACTTAGAATAATTTTTCAAACTTAGAGTAATTTTATTATTTGAAATGCAAGCCTATAATTCAAAAGCTCCAAAATATTCGAAAACATCAGCTAAATCAAACTCCAAATGTTACATTGAAATCTTATTGTAAAGACAATGATTCTCATTAAACACAGGATGAAACTCTGATTAAGCACTAGCCTTGATTCCGTGACAGGCTGTTAAATGTGAAACTTAAAGCTAAGAGTACTCTTTCTTTGTTAGTGAAATAACTTTATATTTTGCATGTAGCTTTGGAGAATTAGATGAAACAGTTCTCGTAAGAGATATGTGAGGTGAAAGCCAGAAAAAAGAGAAAAATACTTCTTGAAATCTGAACTGGGAATTATAGTTAACATCAGGTCAATCAATGAGAAAAGAAGGGATAATAAAATGAAAGAACTCGAGATATTAGACTAATGGAAAATAACTATGTCCCTCCCCCCCCAAAAAAAATACTAGAAAAGATGCAACTCTGCGAATCAATGTGAAAGTCAATTGAAATTGTATAGAGAAAATACAAGCAGACGTGGTTCAATAAAATATAAATAAATACATAATTTATGTAAGGGTTTTAATATATGTAAGAGTGTCTATGAATTTATATCCACATCAGAGCATGAAAGAAATCTTTACACAAAACAATATTTACCACAGAAGAGTTGGGAAGTCTGTGGTATTAAGTCACCATCTTGTTTGAGAATTTCGTTTTCGAAGTTATCTGCAAAATTAACAGCGCTACACTGTAGCTGTGAAAAATAATTATTTTTATTTTTCTGAAAGTAGTCATTAATCTTTAGACTTTTCGGATTCTTACATACCAAAGAGTTCTGCACAAAATGCTGTGCATCCATATTTTTTTTTAAATTCGTTTTGAAGATCTGTAATTTCTTGACATCACAACTGTTTTTTGAAACGTAGGTTGTGTAAGAGACATTGGCATAACATACGTTGGCAGATGACGCAGTAATATGAATTGGGCGCTGAATTTTTGTCAACGGTGACACTTTTGCATTAAGTCTGAATTGAGCAACAGAGGGCTCTGAGTTTGCTGGCATATGCGGTAATCACAATGCGGGTATATATTAAAGATTTCCAGCATTTTTTGATAACTCTCCCATTCAGTTGCATTAGCAATGCGGCTGATTCATTGGTTAATTCATTATCCCTTTGCGGCACAGTGTGTCCGGGCTGGAATTTATACAGTGTTTAGAAATCTCTAGATAGCAACATTTGTTTTTAATGAAAATTGCGTAAACTTCACTCAAAATATTAATTTTAAATTATTTTAAAAATCTGGAATTAAATAATAACTCGTAATGAGTTTGCATATGGTACTAATACTCTCTTACGTTTCAGGAGGAACACTTAACCCTTTGCGGCACAGTGTGTCCTATCTCGACACACCTAAAAATTTCCTTCTGTACGCACAGAAAAATTGAATGAAAGAGGATTTATGGGTTACTATAGGTCACTCTGAACTTTCTTTATTTATAGTAGATGGCAGCTCAACACAAACCAGTCTATATATTTTAGCCATATTTAGTTTTATAAGTTTATATAGTTTTTCATTTTTCAAAGAAATCTTCCAGATTTTTTTAGGTCATAAAAGGAATTGTTTGAAAAGAAATTTCTATGTTATTTTTTTGGTTGTATGCTAATCTCCTTATTCTATAGTAGTTTTAAATTTTTACCATGAAATCTTGCCTAAAATCAAACGGCGAACCCTAGGTGTGCCCAGATCGGGCTCATCGATAATCTAGGACAACTGGAGAGTCTGTATTCTTTGTTTCTCCGCATCTCATCGGCCAGTTCATTGACAACAATGCTCGTTTCAGCACTCTTATTCAGCACTTATTTCAGCACTCAGTTCTATTCAATCAGTGTGCCACTTTGGGCACACCCACAAAATTAAAACGATAAGTACTATCTTCACAAAATTTTACTTGTGTACTCCTCTAGGCCTAATTATACTGCCTACTTTTTTTTATAATCAAAACTCCGACTTTAAAAGGTAGCGTGCCGAAAAGGATTATGAAAAAAATATATAATGGCTAACTGCTCTAGGAGAATTGCCCGTGGAGAATTTTTTAAAGAAAACTAGTTATACATATGAAAAAAAAAAGTGAAAGTCCTGCACATTCAGCAGGATAGCTGAAAGCTCCAAACTCCCGACGATCTATCAATATTTTGCCGTCTTATCTGTTTGACCACTGAAGAAATCTACATTGACGCTATCTTGAACATTCAAGATACCATATAAGAGGTTATTCCTCCAAAAATTACCAGCTTATTTCCAGATTTGTCAGAAATTTTCTAAGTAGCAAAATCTTTTGTTCTACCATAGGTACGTATAAAATTTTTCTTTGCGTTTCTTTACATTTCTTTTCTTATTTGAAACGAGCACAATTTTTCTCCTTACGAGTACCGCCATGTCGGCTAATTTTAACCTTTTGTATGAGATTTGTGTTTATTTATTGTAATAAGCTATGAAACAGATAGCGCTTAGATACATTTTATGTATTCACAATAAACTTAACTATTTATTTACTTTATTCCTCCTTCTTAAAAAATACCAACGTTATCTTCATTGCTGCCTAAATGATTAACTGGGAGAACGAGAATTCTGATGAAGTGTTTAAGAATCCTCTATTGAATATACGTTTGTTGCCAGCAAGAAAACTTCGTAAATTTTGATGTGGAGATACAAGACTCAACTTTGTATTGTTGTTTATGTAAAGCTATCGGTGATACCTTTTTATTCGTTTTATTCTATAAGCATGCACATTTTGACTTCAATAGTGTAATTGTTCAATTGTAGTTCAATAATTCTTATTTTAGTTTTACTAGATTAAAAACTACGTTTCTTTCGATTTTTATTTAAACCAGATTTTTTTTCAAAGATTTGTATGAGAAAATTTTACTATAAAAAACTAATTCAACAATTCTTTGCACTTAATAATAATATAACATTGTGTTACTTTAGAATATAAAGTTCTATGCATATGTACTCTGTTAGAAATAAATGCGCTTAGTCATGTGATCAATTGAAAGTGCTCTCATTTGCTCTGTAGCGATAGTGGAATCAGTAAGCAGAAAATCCTCAGTTACATCTTAAGCAATCCTATTCAGTAAACAACAGCTTATTACAAGATTACTTCCTCAAGTGCACTTATCTGATATCTTTTCAAACTTGGATGAATGTTCTGTACAGAATAATTTACATTTTCAAACGAGAGTTTGAGTACATGTGTAATTGCTTTACTTGCAACAAACAAAAATCTATGATAAAAATAACTAACAAGGAAAATTCTTGAAGGTATTTTATTTATTACAGTGTAATACAGTAAAGAATTACTTTATGGAAATTTTAAGGAAAAATTCTAGTTTTGTTTGTAACTGTGTTTAAAACTAAGCTCTTCTTCCAAAACTTACCTTTACATCAAACCTCCCACTTACTACACTAAGCATAGAGTGCAATGTTCTGGAGGTTGCAGACCCCACTCCGAAACCGGTTAAAAGTAAACGGTTTACTTTTAATCTAAGATTTTATAATTTTTTTTGGAGGGGGCGGACGGTCATTTGCGGATTTCTTAGTCAACTTTAGATGCCGATGAACAGTTGACACCTTATGAAATTCTTTTGAACTAGTATCATTTTAATTAAAAAAATATTGAGCCTTGATACATTCAACAGCTATTAACTTCGAACTCCACTGAACAAGATTGAATTTCTGTGAACTGAAAGCTGCTTTAAAATACAAAATTCCAATCTAAAGTTGAGTTAATTTTAAACAGTTTTATTTTGGTTTTAGGCGTGTTTCCTTTCTTTCTATAATAATTCCATATATAAGTTTTACATAATTAACACTTGAGTGTAAAAATTACTGGAAAACAATTCGTCTATCGATCTTTAATAAAGCCTACACTTGGCTAATTGCTTCTATTTCAGAGCACTATTAGACAATTCAACATGTTTACTTTTACACAAGCGATTAGATAGCTCGGAATGCTAAAAGCAAGATCACACGTTAAAAGAGTTTTAAAACTTTTTTCCCCTTTCCTTCTATATTTTTTTTTTCAGTTTTCGTCCCCTTATCTTCTAAAGCTAACCTGAAGAATCAAGCGTAAAATATATAAATGAAGCAAAGTATGCGTAAATATTAGTATTAACAATTGATTGCAAAGCATGTGTAAAGTATTAAAACCAAAGATAAACTGGCTGCAAATGAAATTTAAAAAATATTAAATTGACTTTCTTAGCTGAAAGACCTTAGACAGAATGGCTGACTTATTATGTCAAATTTTATCATTTGCTCTCATAAGTGAAAGAAATTTCATGATACTCCCCAAAATTGGCAAGAATTTTACAAAGTGCTTGCGAACATGGACGCAAATAATCTCATTAGTGGTAAATTAAACTATAGATAAGTGATGTTCCGTGAATTTAACGATCTAATCAGTTATTCAGTCACATTTTGCGCAGCTTAGGTTATG